>NC_060149.1:567629061-568879061 GCF_021461385.2 Schistocerca piceifrons
ACTCCGTCATGCCACTGAGTTTTAATTTTGTACTAGTAGACAGCATACAGTTTATATCAGTGCATTCTAGTTTGAATATTTATTTCGTGCAATAATTTTTCGTTAAACAGGGTTTCTAATAACAGGCATCCGTAAATACATCACATTCAGTAGAGAAAATTATTTCTAAAAATGGTTCAAATGGCTCTGAGCACTATGGGACTTAACATCTGAGGTCATCAGTCCCCTAGAACTTAGAACTACTTAAACCTCACTAACCTAAAGACATCACACACATCCATGCCCGAGGCAGGATTCGAACCTGCGACCGTAGCTGTCGCGCGGTTCCATACTGAAGCGCCTAGAAGCACTCGACCGCACCGGCCGGCTGTGTTTAATAACTTTCGGTCTCAGAGTACAGTGAGAAATCTGGCCGGCCGAAGTGGCCGTGCGGTTAAAGGCGCTGCAGTCTGGAACCGCAAGACCGCTACGGTCGCAGGTTCGAATCCTGCCTCGGGCATGGATGTTTGTGATGTACTTAGGTTAGTTAGGTTTAACTAGTTCTAAGTTCTAGGGGACTAATGATCTCAGCAGTTGAGTCCCATAGTGCTCAGAGCCATTTGAACCATTTGAGAAATCTGCACAGCAATTTTTAGTGTTACTTTATTCTCCTTTGGGTACTAGGGCAGCGGAGTACGTGTGGCGTGCACATGGCGCTTTATTAGGGTAGTGAGCCCCTCCCTTGGGATCAAAGACGATTTGCCTGTTAAATCAGCCACAGTGACTTGAGAGGATCTTGGTCGTGGCAGATGAGAGGTAGAAAAGATTAATATGATTTTAGTAAATTGCAGGAACATCCAAGGAAAGGTCAGAGAATTAGTATCGCTTATTGAATGTTATAATGCACTGATAGTATTGGGAACAGAGAGCTGGTTGAAACCATATATCAATGACAACGAAATCCTAAGTTCACATTGGGATGTTGATGGTTAGTTGCCAATGGTGGCGGCGTGTTTATTGCAGTAAATAATTGGATAAAATCTAGCGAGGTTATCACGGATTCCGAATGTGAATTAATCTGGTTGAAACTGAGTATCGAAGAACGGTCAAAAATAGTGATCGGATGCTTTTATAGACCACCTGGATGATGATCTGTAGTAGTAGAGCGCTTCCGACAGAACTTGCAGAATATCATAAGCCATTTTCCTGATCATGCCGTTGTGGTAGGGGGTGACTTGAACTTGTCATGTATAGATTGGGAGTGTTATGCCATCCGAACTGGTACCAGAGATCGGGATTAATGTGGCATGGTTCTAAATTGCCTGTCCGAAAATTACCTTGAGCAGATAGTTAGAGAACCAACTCATGAGGGTAACGTCTTAGACCTCCTGGCAACAAACAGACTTGAACTTGTCGATTCAGTTAACTTAAAGGAAGGTATCAGTGATCTTATAGCTGTGACAGCATCTACGACGACGGGTCCTACAAGGAAGGTTAGGAAAGGTAGGAAGATATATTTGCTCAGAAAGGGTGACAGGATACAAATTTCAGAACATCTCAGCAGTCAGAATTAAATATTCGGTGTTGAGGACGAAGACGTGGAGAACAAACGGAGAAAATTCAAAGGCATCGTTCAGTATCCCCTAGACAAGTATGTATCGAGTATGGTTTTAAGGGATGGGAAAGATCCACCATGGTTTTATACCTGTGTTAGAAAAGCGCGACGTAAACAAAGAGCACTTCAGCTCAGATCCAGGAGGAGAAAATCCTAGATGACAAACAAAATCTGAATGAAACGAATATGAGCGTAAGGAGAGCAATGAGAGAAGTGTTCAATGATTTTGAAAGTGAGACGTTGTCAACTGGCCTGAAGAGAAACCGTAAGAGACTTTGGTTGTATGTAAAATCAGCAAATGGGTCAAAATCATCTGTTCATTCTCTTAGCGACAACACCGGTACCGAAACCGAAGATAACAGTGAGAAGGCCGAAATACTGAATTCGGTCTTCCGAAGTTGTTTCACCGCGGAGGATCGTAACACTGTCCCTCCTTTCAATCGTCGTACGAACGTCGAAATGGCGGATATTGAGATAACTGATCGCGGAATTGAAGAGCAGCTGCAGTCGCTTAGTAGTGGAAAGGCACTGGGAACAAATGAGATATCCATAGGGTTCTGTAGAGGTTATGCGAAAGAACTTGCTCTCCTTCTAGCAGTAATTTATCGTAGATCATTTGAGCAAGGAAACGTACCTAACGGATGGGAAAAAGCGAAGATCACTCTCGTTATTAAGAAAGGCCGTAAGACAGATCCACACAATTATAGACTTATATCGTTGACATCAATCTATTGTAGAGTTATAAAACATGTTTTATGCTCAATAATTATGATATTCTTGGAAAATGAGCATCTGCTCTATAAAAATCAACATGGATTTCGAGAACAGAGATCCTGCGAAACTCCGCTCCTCTGTTCCTCCATGGGAACCACAGGGCAGTGGACAACGGTGCTCAGGTTGATGCCGTGTTCCTTGATTTTAGTAAGGCATTTGACACCGTCCCACATTGCCGTTTAATGATATAATACGAGCTTACGGAGTATCGGAGCAGATTTTCGAATGGATTCAAGACTTTCTTGCAGATAGAACTCAACACGTCACTCCTAAGGGAACAAAACCGAAAGATGTAAAGGTAAAATCCGGAAAATCACAGAGAAATGTGATAGTACCGTTGCTGTTTACAATTCGCAGATGATACAGTTATTTATACCAAAATAGCAACGCCAGAACATAGTAAGAATTTACAGAACGAAATGCTCTAGCAGTTGACCCTGAACGTAAATAAGTGTGACATATCACGCATACAGAGGAAAAGATATCCACTACTGTACAGCTACACTGTTCTATTATATTGTATTGTGCATTTAAACCTGGTACCTAGAAACGACGGAGAGGCTTCGTCCCGCGGTAGCCCTCAGCGGTTCACGACCTCACAACACGCCACAGCAGTCCACCCATCCCACCGCTGCCCCACACCGAACCCAGGGTTATTGTGCGGTTCGGCCTCCAGTGGACCCCCCCCCCACCCCCCCCCCCCCCCACCCCCACCCCGTGAACGTCTCATACCAGACGAGTGCAGCTCCATATGTTTGCGTGGTAGAGTAATTATGGTGTATGTGTACGTTGAGACAAGTGTTTGTGTAGCAATCGCCGACATAGTGTAACTGAGGCGGAATAAGGGGAACCAGCCCGCATTCGCCGAGGTAGATGGAAAACCGCCTTAAAAACCACCCACAGGCTGGCCAGAAAACCGGACTTCAACACTAATCCACCGGGAGGATCCGTGCCGTGGACCGGAACGCTTTCCCACTCGGGAAGCAACGCATTAGACCGCGCGGCTAGCCGGTCGGGCACAGCTACACTATTGATAACAAACAGCTGGAGCCAGCGACTGCCGTAAAATATCTAGGTGTAGCTATCCAGAGCGACCTGAAGTGGAATGACCACATAAAACAGATAGTGGGAAAAGCAGATACGAGACTCATTTATGGAAAGAGTCTTAAGGAAATGTAACTCATCCACGAAAGAAGTGGCTTATAAGGCACTTGTTTGTCCGATTCTTGAGTATTGTTCATCTATCTGTGATCCCTATCACGTAGTACTGATGGAGGAGACAGAGAAGATCCAACGAAGACCGGCGCGTTTTTTCACAGGATCGTTTAGCTGGCGAGAGAGCGTTACGGAGGTGCTAAACAAACACCACTGACAGACGTTACAAGAGAGGCGTTGTGCATCACGGAGAGATTTACTATTGAAATTTCGGGACAGCACTTTTCAGGAGTCGGACAACATATTACTTCCTCCCACATACATCTCGCGTATAGACTAGGAGGAGAAAATTCGAGAAAGTAGAGCCAATACCGTGGTCTACCGACAATCATTCTTGCCATGCACTATTCGCGAGTGGAACAGGGTTGGAGGGATCAGATAGTGGTACCGAAAGTACCTTCCACCATACACCATTAGTTGGTTTGCAGAGTATGATGTATATGTAGATGTAGACTATTCAATGACTACGCCGCGCCGTTCAGAAGCAACAAAGTGGTTTGTTAGCCGGCAGCATTGCACTTCTTCACGATTACGCTAGTCCGCATTCTCCTGCCTTGACGTAGGATCTGCTTCGGCACTATAACTGGGAATTTTTCGAACATCTGCCTTGTAGCCCGGACTAGGCGCTGAGCATTTGCAATATTTTTCCCAAATTGCTTGATTTTTTTTTTTGATCGGAAAGCACTACGGAAGTAACGACGTACTGAAAGAGTACTTTAGTGAGTGGTTCCACAACTTAGCGATAAATGAGATTGCAAAAAGCTTAGGAAAGTTTGTGGAGTGATGCGCCAAATGTTGAAATTAAAATTACATAGAAAAGTCACTAAGATACAAAAATATGTGTCAAATAACTTTAATTTTTTGCCCTTAATAACAATGTGTCTTAGAAGAAACGTTCTTTACTTCTAGGATAGGCCTCGTAAATTTCGTCTTTATAAAGATTAGAGAATTTATTGGAGAAGTATACCTCCTCTTCTAATTTAAAATCTTCTGGGTACTAGATTCTTCTTCAAAACTAAAGTTCTTCTAGAGGTCTGAATCTTCTTGGATCCTAAAAGCAGTCTTGCAAATTGCAAAATCTTGTTTAATCTAATGGTCTTCCTGAAATCTAATGGGGATTATTATGCCATTATTCTGCTAATGAACCTATTTGTAAGTTATTCTGGAACTTATTTCTGTCCTTATCTCTCGTTTTTCGCTTATTAACCACGCTGCAGAAGAAAGTAATCTTGTCATCGATTGCTATTCAACTTGACGCCGATACGAGACTGTTTACTGCTGTTTTGATATGTCCATGCGGGGCGATTGTCGCTGGACAGTAGTTGGCTCGCAAATTATCCTTGTTCCAAATATTGTACATGTACGGGGCTGTCTATCATACATTTTTAAGATGAATACATTTTATGTTTAAACTGAATCTGTTTCTTACCAGTTTGCATTAATATCTACAGGGAAAAATCATTTACTTTACCATATTCTTGAAGAATTTACAATATTGATCCGTATGGTGACTAAGGTGATAGTGCGACTTTATCAGGAATTTTTGAAGGGTGAGACGTATACTACAACGGCGCGTATTACGAAACTTTCATTAATGAGTTATCATTTATTTGATTCTCCCAATATTGTTTTGAAATACATGAATCCGTTGAAGTCCGACACCAAAAATTCTCATATGTCGTCATATAATAAGTTAATGGTCCACGTTACCGAACCAGCCGTTATCGCATTGCACTTTACATTGGTCGAGGTCTGTGTGTTAGCGGAGCGTTGTGATCACGTCCGTCCCCTGTCACACTGCCTCTTTAAGCAAGCTTGGCTTTGAGCTATTGTTGTGACATCTACCAGAGGTTTTACGCCTTTAGCTGCATGACATGCACTAACCATCCGTGGTAGACCGACGTTACCGGTTACGAATCTTCTTAAGTGTGGTTGCAATTACAGCCGCTGTTTGATGTGGGTCAACCCTTGCCTGTCGCCCAATGTGGTGGTCATTTGCTGCTGTAGTTGACCGTGGTCGAGCATCACCTCTCCTTCGTGTAGCAGTGCGTGCGGTTCTTTCTTCTTCTACATTCCCGATGATTCGTCCCCGTGCAAGGACATCAAATTTTTTTTTCAGCACAGTGTACCGTAAATGCTCGCTAATTGGCACACACTACCTTTTCCAATTCCTTTAACTACATCATGATGTCAGGCCAGCCCCATTTGGCGCTACAGTCAAGCTGATCTCACGCCATATGACGCCCAGCTTTCTGTGCCACATTGGGAGACCTGTGGCCACAGTCCTACACTTTTATACACTTCCACCGAGTTGGTTAATATCTCACCCTTAACTTTTGCAGGGTAATGGAGTTTCAAATACATCTACAATGAGATGATAAAATTCAGTGGGGTACCTCCTAATATCGTGTTGGACCTACTTTTGCCTGGTGTATTGCAGTAACACGACATGGCATGGACTTCACAAGTCGTTGTAAGTCCTCTGCAGAAATATTAAGCCATGCTGCCTCCATGGCCGTCCATAATTGCCAAAGTGTTGTCCGTGCAGAATTATGTACACGAACTGACCTATTGATTATGAACAATAAATGTTTGATGGGTGGCCAAATCATTCGCTAGCATTTTCCAGAACGTTCTGCAAACCAATTGCGAACAACTGGGCCCCAGTGACATGGAGCACTATCATCCATAAAAATGCCATCGTTGATTGGGAATATGAAACCCATCAATGGCTGCAGATGGTCTCCGAGAAGCCGAGCATAGCCATTTCCAGTTAATGATTGGCTCAGTTGCACCAGAGAACCCAATCCATTCCATGTAAACACAGCCCACACCATTACGGAGCCACCACCAACTTGCACAGTGCCTTGTTGACAACTTGGGTCCATGACATCGTGGGGTCTGCGGCACACCTGAATCATACCATCATGTGTCACCAGCAAATATCGAGACTCATCTTACCAGGCCACGGTTTTTCAGTCGTCTAGCGCCCTACCGACTTGGTCGCGAGCCAAAGAGAGGCGCTGCAGGCGATGTCGTGCAGTTAACAAAGGGGCTCGTGTCGGCTGTCTGCTGCCATAGCCCACTGATGCCATATTCAGTCGCAATGTAATAACGGATACGTTCGTTGCATGCCCAACACTGATTTCTGCGGTTCTTTCACGCGCTGTTGCTTGTCTGTTAGAACTGATAACTCTACACAAACGCCGCTGCTTTCCGTCGTTAAGCGAAGGACGTCGGCCATTGCGTTGTCTGTGGTGAGAGGTAATGCCCGAAATTTGGTATTCTTTGCACAATCTGGACACTGTGGATCTCAAAATATCGACTTTCCTAACGGTTTCCGAAAGGGAAACTCCCATGCCTGTAGCTGCAATTACCATTCCGCGTTCAAAGTCTGTTAATAAACGTCGTGCGGCCATAATCAAGTCGGGATTGTTTTCACATGAGTCACCTGAGTATAAACGACCGCTCCAGCAAGGCACCACCCTTTTATACGTTGTGTACGTGATACTATCGCAATGTGTATATGTACATATGGCTGTCCCATAACTTTCCTCACCTCAATGTAATTTGATACGTTAATGGAAGATATTACATACATCTATTTATTAATTATACAGGGTGTTACAAAAAGGTACGGCCAAACTTTCAGAAAACATTCCTCACACACAAAGAAAGAAAATATGTTATGTGGACATGTGTCCGGAAACGCTTACTTTCCATGTTAGAGTTCATTTTATTACTTCTCTTCAAATCACATTAATCATGGAATGGAAACAAACAGCAACAGAACGTAACAGCGTGACTTCAAACACTTTCTTACAGGAAATGTTCAAAATGTCCTCCGTTAGCGAGGATACATGCACCCACCCTCAGTCGCATGGAATCACTGATGCGCTGATGCAGCCCTGGAGAATGGCGTATTGTATTACAGCCGTTCAAAATGTGAGCACGAAGAGTCTTTACATTTGGTACCGGGGTTGCGTAGACAAGAGCTTTCAAATGCCCCCATAAATGAAAGTCGAGAGGGTTGAGGTCAGGAGAGCGTGGAGGCCATGGAATTGGTCCGCCTCTACCAATCCATCGGTCAGAGAATCTGTTGTTAAGAAGCGTACGAACACTTCGACTGAAATGTGCAGGAGCTCCATTGTGCATGAACCACATGTTGTGTCGTACTTGTAAAGGCACATGTTCTAGCAGCACAGGTTCGAGTCCTCCCTCGGGCACGGATGTGTGTGATTGTCCTTAGGACAATTTAGGTTAAGTAGTGTGTAAGCTAAGGGACTGATGACCTTAGCAGTTACGTCCCATAAGATTTCACACACATTCACATTTATTCGCAGTAATCTCTGCAGAGAATTTCGAATTGTTATTTCAACATGTTTGACGGGAGTGTATAATTCGCCGCTCCAGTTGTCCAGCCTTATCAACATTGGTGGTACTTTCCTTACTTTTGCCTCGACGCAGGACAGAAGAAAACCTCGCCGTTGAGCACCCGTAAAACACAGTCTCACTCACAGGGAAATCGAGAGGACTGAAATGATATGATCGTGAAGGCTAAACTAGAAACCTACTCACCCTATAGCTTTTGGACCATATTGACGCGTCGGATGTCGTCTTTTATCATCAACACCGTTATGAATCTCCACTTTCTTCAGAGTCGCCGAAGGAACTTCAATGAAATATGCGTCGAATTAGATTGAGCTGAAACAAAAAATATACACTTCGAATTCATTCACACTAAGTAGGATAACACTTCATATAGAAGGATTGAATCATAAACACACAACCGAAAGTCTCTCATAAATGGCTAATTTGCGGACCTGTCTGGAGGAACGCTTTACCTTTTATTGTCGTTTACTTTTACCAGTGTCAGTTTTCACTGTTAATTATGGTACACCCTGTATAACCACAAGAACCCGTTCTCCTCACTCCGACGAACCTTCCTTCCTCCCCACAGCACACAGCTACGCTGGAGTTTCCCTGGCTGTGTGAAGTGTGGAATGAAACTACTAGAATCCGGAAAGGAATCACCAACGAATGTGCAATGCAATAACGATTCAGCTATCTGCTGGAAACGAGAAAAAACAAGATTCTCTGTCAGTGTAGATTTTCATACACCGGACATATATTACGCGCAGCTCACGAACGTTGCGACTGGTAAAGCCCGATAAATCTGTCGTGAACGAGCTCTGTATTCAGGCAAACCACGCTGTGAACTACGAGGAAGTCCACATTTTAACTTCCGTATCTTCCTCCCGTGATTCTGTAAATTGGTGAAGCGATTGAAATACGTTTGGTGAGTGGTTTAAAGAAACGTGAGGCTGGTTTCAAACGTGATAATATGTGGATTCGGTCACTGACAGTAGTTAGACCGCACACACAACGGTACTGTTCCCCGTGGACCAGAAGTTGCGACAGAACTCCACTTACAGAAGGCTTCACGGTCGCACAGCTCTCTGCCACCGGTGTGGTATTCCTTCCGGTTCGGTTTTCCGTGTAAATGAACAGAACGTGCTCGCTCTACCGGTTCATAAAGCTGACAGGAGGCCTTTACCGTCAGTCTTCACGAGTCACTCTGAAGAGAGCAGAAGTGTTTGCAACAGGACATGTTAAAAGGCAGGCTGCATTCCCGCAGTTCTATGGGTAAAGTGTTAGGTATATACAACGTTTTGCTGTATTCCCACGACGTCTCTTCAATAGTGCGAAACTCGCAGTCTGAAATACTTTCTCAATTAGCAGTAACTTAAGATGGAAAAATTAGATTAATGGCAATGATTATGATAGTGGCCACAGAAGACTGACTCGAGCAAAGAGCCGCACTGATTACGGCCCTGGACATGAATTCGAGGAGGAGAGGGGGCAGGGGTGTAAGGGGGGGGCAATATACTGACGTTTCCACATGTAACACAAGGGATGGTTCTTTTGAAAAGGATGAAGCCGTTTTATTTCTCCCCTTACCCAAACGTGGCAAGTGTTCCGTCTCAACGAGCACATTAAACCTCAGTCTGCCTGCCTTTATTTCGGAAGACAGCCACTAAAACGAACATTAATAAATTCTCAAAAATAAGGGGGGTTTCATTTTAAGTTTTTCAGGTAGAAGACTTCCAGAATTTCTACATTGCAGGATTAAGGAAGGATTGAGTTTAGCCTCCCGTCGACACTGAGGTCATTAGAGACGGACCACAAGCTCAGATTGTCACAAGGATGGGGAAGGAAATAAGCCGTGCCCTTTGAGAGGAATAATCCCTACATTTGCCTGGAGCGATTTAGGGAAATCACGGGAAACCTAAATCTGGATGGCCACACGCGGTTTTGAACCGTCGTCCTCCGCAATGCGAGTCCAGTGTGCTAACCACTGCGCCAACTCGCTCAGTCCCTGGTGAACTGAAACGATTCTGCGTCCGCAGTACTGTTGGGAAAGACACTGTGAACTAATGAGACACAGAGGCGTTAGCCACATATCAATAGAAGCAAACTGATTTTTACAGCTTTCAGAAGACAGCAAAATGTTTCATAACTCACGCTATCCCTTAGCAATTATGCTCTCTTTTTGTTATAACAGATAAACAAACACCATCTGAAAAACAACTTTCTGTTACCGACTACAAGTTTCAATCTTCGACGCAGATCGTATTCAGCCGTAAGATGGAACAAGAAAAGAGGCAACAATATTAAAAGTTACGAAGGTGTAATGCTAAAAACATTAAGTGCGAAGACTTTACAAATAACAGACACATATCTGGCGCCACGGAGTGCAGTTTGTCAACACTGGTACAAAACTAAGGCAAAATACCAGGATGTGGTCGGGTAAATTTTTTTTCGTGTAGTCACGTGTCGTGTGCTTAAGCCATAGACGAGTACATTATCATAAGTGTAAAAGCGATATCTCTACCATTAAATAAAATAACGCAACTAATAAAAATTAAGAACTTATGGACATGTTATGTAACACATTTCGTCATATTAGATGCATTACACAATAAAAAATTAAAACAAATTTAATGAACTACTTCATAGTACATTGGGCATCTTACAATTTTTTTCTCGTTTATGTATTTTAGAAGACAGTGCAAATTTAAAGAAAACAAACCTACCTTGCGCAGCTTGAATCCTCCATCTGCGAAAAATAAACTTTTAAGAATTTGCTCTCATTTTAATAAATAAAAATACACTAATGACTCTAACCTTATGTTGAAAAAGAGAAAAAAGGAATATGGTTACCAAAATGACTATATAGTTTAGCAAACAACAGCTCAAATTTACGAAGATGTTCGCTAGTGTTAGTGTTAGAAGATAGAGTGGCCGCTACAGTACTCCACGTATCGTAGCAGTTTGAGTGAAGACGATGCAGTAGTGTGTTTATGCATGTCACATGTTCCAGTATGCACTGACTACCTTCCAAAAAGGACAGCTCACATGATTAATACATTCATGTTCACGGAAAGAGGAAATACATCAAGCATTGCTCATCTGCTGGAGCACATCATCGTAAGTAATGAAGTAAGTGTTGCGGGAAAATTCATTCTGTTCGTTTAGAGTTTTGCCGCGTTCTTTTCTTTTGGCAGCATAAACTTTCCGAATTTCTTGAAGCGTGCCAACGTGCCGCTCCTTGTTTGCTCTGGGTAAAATCCCGATGTTACCGTCAGTACTAGTGATTGATGTTTATGTGTGGCATTAAATTTGATCGAAGTCTTTCACTGACAAGAAATAACTTTTTCTGGGAAGAACAATGAAAATCTAGAAAACAGATAATAAAAAAAATTTAAACAGCGCCCGAAAAGGGCATCTCAGAAATTAGTCATTAATTTTAAATGTCAGTTCCTTGCAAACATAATAAATTCATAAATTAAATTCAAAGTATTTTTTCTAAAAAGAATAATGCTGAACGGAAGTACTTCATCAGAAATCCTTTCTAGATGTTTATAACGTTATAGATCAATTCTGTTATAGCATTGACGGAGAAATTCAGTCATTACTCACTGTATATGTTAAAAGAGGACACATAACTAGTTTTAAACCGTTTGTACAAGTGCAGGGCGACACATAAAACGGTAACATTTCCACAATCCAATAAAACTAGAAGTGATGAAGAAAATAAATTGCATTCATTGTAATTGAAACCTTACAACTTTGCCATTTACGAAACATTGATGACATTTATAATTTTTTTAAAATTACGTCCTTTGGATAGCGTCCTCCTGTACGAATACATTTGTGAAATCTACCTTTGAGATTACACATTGACCGCTGTAACATCTCAGCTAGGGTACTGTAAACTGCATCCCGAATTCTCTGCTTTCACTCATCCAGGGTTCGTAGTCGAGTCGTGTAGACTTTGCTCTTGAGGTAGCCCCACAAGAAAAGATCACAACCGGATAAATCTGGCGATATAGGGGGCCAGAGAATGTTAGCGAATCGTGAGATCACACTGTTGCCAAATAATTCTCACACATATGCCATTGACTGCCGTGCAGTGTATGATGTCACTCCGTCGTATTGAAACCAAGCTTCTTGAATGTTTGGAAAATTGTTCAGTGCAGGAGTAACGAAAGTTCGTAATATCTCCACTTATCGATCGGCATTGACAGTTATTATGTTTGCCTGTTCATTTGTGGAAAAATACGGTCCGATAATCCCATGTGATGAAATACCACACCACACTGACACTTTATTAGCGTGTAAAGGGCGTTCATGAACCTCATTAGAATTTATGTTTGTCTAGTAACGGTAGTTCTGTTTATTCACCTAACGTGTGAGATGAAAATGTGCATCATCTGATATCCACAACTAGTTTGGAAATTCATTGTAATTGTTTATTTTTATTATCATTTGTTGACAGAATCCTAATCGTAATCGTAATCGTTGTTGCACCATCTGTAGTTTGTACAGATGAAGTTTTAAATCAAGATGAAGAATTCTGCGAACACACTCCCGGGACATTCCAACCACTGCTGTTTGCTTACGAATTGAACACCGTGGGCTCCGTAAGACAGACTAGCGTACAACATAAATGTTCGCTGGAGAATGCACACTTCTTGGTCGTCCTGTAGGTTTCTTCTTGAGGGCAGATACAGTCACTTCAAAGTCATTAGCCCTAAATTTTATTGCTTGTTTCGACGGAACGGCATCATGACGTCCTAAATTATAAAAACGTCGAAACTCCCTCTGCGCCGCTACCAAACTATCATAATTTTTATAAAACACTTTTATGGATATCGCACGCTGTTGTCCGTTCCACTGATCCATGATTGTTGCAATGTCGGAGTGTTTACTCGCTAATTGTCATGAACACACAGTGCTGCCACCTGCCCATAGCTGTCACTACTCATTTCAAACATTCATATTATTCTGTGTCACCCTGTACATGCTCCAGGCTTCCTGATCAATATGCACAACCTGGCGGGATATTTCCAATGGCAAGCATGGCAGGGTATCTGTGTCTTGCTTTGGACAGGCGATTAACTTAGCGCCAACATGTCACAGAACTGTGGGATAAAGTGAGAGGAAGAAAGTGCCATCTATCTCCAGCTACACACCGTAGTAGTGGGACAAAGCAGGCACATGGAGAGTGGGTCTGTGCAGTTTGCCTACATACAGGAGTAAGCATACATTCAGGGGCAAACCTATTGTTCTTTTTCGATTGACAGACCCTTAACCTATCGTTTTGCTAAGAGAATTATAATCCCCTGGGGATAATCAATCCTTACCCTCTTTTTCAGTTAAGTGGTATTCCATGTGACACCCAACCCCTCTCCACCCCTCGGAAACCCAGCACCACTTCTGATATCAAACTAAGTGATTAAATAATTAAACTGATGGGGAAAAAATTGGAGAGGAATAGATCAATTGTGGTACTTTCGGTATTCAGGAGCTGCTTCATTATGTTCGAATACCCCTCGCAACAGTTGTACCTATTTGGTTGACTAATTAATTAAATCGATATCCCTCAGTTTCCCATGCCATCCTCCCTTTCTGGAAATACTAACTGATCGATCACAGTGTATGGAATATTGCTTAAACAATTTATACAATGTCTGGAATATCATTTATTAACACAATCTGCTGGATACAAGATTATGTATGGAAAACAGTTTATTTAAAAAAATTGTCAGAAAATCGATTGCAGTCTATGGAATATTTAAACAATTGCGGTGCATTTTTCATTCCGATTGTGTATTGAAACATGTAATTACACCATCACAGAGTGCTGAAACAGATCTGAAAGACTTTCTCGCAATCCGCCACCCGCGCAGCCTGCCCCGGCTGCACACCCCAGGGCCGCCGATAGCTGTCGGCTGCCTCACCGTGCAGGCCCGTCCAGCGGCGCGTACGGGCTTATGCGCCGGGTACTTGGAACCACAGGTATGCGTGCCGCCCGCTACAAGAAGCAGCGAGCGAACAATAACACACTGCCCGTGGGCGTCCACCATCATCTCAAGTGGTCTGTATGCATGAGCCAACCTGTCGGATACCGGCGCACTCGAGACTCCTTCCATCCAAAGCAAATGTTTGAGTGGGAATCGATTCAGAAATACTACTGTAGTTAATAAACAATTAATTCCCGGTCACATGATCATCGTTTAGGGAATATAACGCGGATGCGGTAGCCACTTCACTTCAACAAATTGACGATGTCACATAACCAGTAGCAAGATGACACGGAACACACTTAAAAAAAAGATCGTTGCATACAAAATGGTTCAAATGGCTCTGAGCACTATGAGACTTAACAGCTGAGGTCATCAGTCCCCTAGAACTTAGATCTACTTAAACCTAACTAACCTAAGGACATCACACACATCCATGCCCGATGCAGGATTCGAATCTGCGACCGTAGCGGTCGTGCGGTTCCAGACTGAAGCGCCTAGAACCGCTCGGCCGTCTGGCCGGCCGTTGCATACAAAGAGACAGAGAGAGAGAGAGAGGGAGAGAGAGATGGAGAGAGCTGTAGTTTGCGTTGCAAATGACATAGGAACTAGCATGAGATGGACTCTTAACTGCCCCAGCCTTCCTGGTGCACTTTTCTTGTGGTACACCTCATGAACTGCTTCTGGTGTTATTAATCTTTTGCGGAATATCATGTCCTGAAGAGGTCACCAATGGTGCTTCAGAAGATGTACCACAGGATATGGTAAATAAATAGTTAATATAGTCAATTAAACAATTAGCTTCACATAGTTTCCAACTTCTCGAAATAAAAAAAAGACCAACATTGCACAGTAGTTTGCATACATAAGCAACTGCGTTATGTTACTGACGAGAAATTTCATTAAATAATCCAAATCTGCTATTATTTGACGTCACGGTTGGAAGTGGTGATGTATGAAATCATACTCACATACTCAAGTTTCGACTTGAATTTATACCGCCACGGTTATGGAATTTCCGACCACAGCAGGTCTATTTAGTGTATTTTCTTTTTTAAGTGTACTATAGAATTCCGAAAGAGTACTATAGAATTCAGAATGAAGAAGGAGGGAGGAGAGGGGTTACCACATGATTGTATAGTAACAACAAGAAATATCGCTGCGACGTATGAGAAACACAATCCGTTCACGGATAGATGACTGAGATCCTTGAAAACACTCTTACATCCCAAGTACACACCTTCCAGACGTCCACACACAGCGTCCAGTGCTGCAGTACAGTGCTGACGCTCAGAGATGGGGAAAACTACTGCCGTAAAATTGTCCATGACCGCAGTTGCAGAAGTGTGTGTGTCAGACAGAGAGAGGCCCGTCGACCACGGTGGTCCCCACCCCAGGACAACTAGAGTGGTAGCATTTCGAATGCTATCAATTGTCCCAGCGCAAACAATCATCATATTGAATCTTCTCAAACTTCCACGGGTATACACACGACAAACGCAGTCCTCAAGGCCATTCAAGGCAAATTTGGTATTAGTTCACTATTCACTCATCCGGGGGGAAGCTGTGAACCAGCTAGTCATAAACTTTGCTAGAATGGAAGCTTTCTCGTACTTTTAAAACTTTTGTACAAAGGATGGGCCAGCCCCAGCTAGGAACAAAGGTGTTTGCTGCGATACTGTTTCGGGCACCATCCTGCCTGCTTGTGCCTATGCTTTCTACACCCAACTCCAGACTTATAAGAATATTGGGAACCAGGCAAACATTTATCAGTGTAACTGCAATTAAATATTACTATTGCTGTTGCCGACTGACATCGAGCGTTGCGCAGAAAATGTCTCCTCTTGACGGCTATGGTTCTGGAACGAATCTCAATATCTATACAGCACATAATTTTCCATGTAAAATCTCTCTCATACGCTTACGGTTGTCGATGTGTTGAATCTATAGCTTCTTTACTACCGGACAAAGCCATTTTCTTTCAAAAATTTTCAAATGTGTGTGAAATCTTAAGGGACTTAACTGCTAAGCTCATCAGTTCCTAAGCTTACACACTACTTAACCAAAATTATCCTAAGGACAAACACACACACCCATGCCCGAGGGAGCACTCGAACCGCCGTCGGGACCAGCCGCACAGTCCATGACTGCAGCGCCTTAGACCGCCATTTTCTTTGCACATGCCAAAACATAAGCCACATTATCTATGCGTTGCAACATATACACATTTCACACAAGCAGTCCAGTTATCTTTCATATGTGTACAGCACCTGAAAAAATAATTGTATGAACACACTCACAGCGGCTATATGTATCGATTCTTCTCAGTTATAGAAAATAATTTGAAATTTAGTTCTTACGGACAACGCTTCCGGAATGTGCTACATCCTGTCCAGACTCTCTCAAACAAGTGTTGTAAAGCACAGGCGTTCGGCACTATGTTATAATCAACAGCGCTCTCGCGAATGAGGGCACTGTAAAGACATAATCGAACTGAGTAGGCGTAGTGCAGTTAACATCGGAGTCGACAGTGCAACAAAGAAAACTTGAGGATCTGCTTAGGGGAGCCGATGAGGGGACGTTCTGTGTACCCATTTTATTACAGTCGTATTGGCCGTCCCGTTTGTACACTATAGCAGATCCAGTTGAACCCTCGCACTGCTATATTGTGCAGCTGTTTACGAAATGAATGTATCACCCTTTACGTTCGGATATACTCCTCAGTCCGTTGAAATCACAATTCCCTACGTCAGATCTATCTTCCCCTTCCGACTAGACATACGTAATTTTTTTTTACGTGAATAGTAGTAGGCAGTTTACCTCTCACAAACGTCTGTTGATAAGACGAAACGTAAGTCACAGTACCTCTGCGTTCAAGCAGCAGCATAACATTTCTGACTGCCGTTTATAGGTGTGTAAAAAAATTATGAGACGCCAAAACTCGCACCATCTGGGTGTCGTTTTAACACTTCCCAGTAGCAAAAAATCCTGTCCCCATCACATATTTGTCGATGAATAAAGGCGGTAATTACAGTTTAAAAAAGCCCTAGCATATTTTTTTCTTTTATTGATTTCCCCCCTTCCACGAAACCTTTCCGTATTTTTGATAGTTCTGAATCCAGCCAATACACAGTGGCGTATATTCAGACTGCCATTTCGGGGTTTGTGTCAGGGCATTCCATGCATACCCACTGTAGATCGACCTACCCCCGCCCACATGATACATATTTCCCCGAATTAAGAGATCACTGCGAGTACAATATACACTAAATTACGTCCATTCAGAGTTAATTTCCAGGAGCCAAGATGGTGGGTGAAGGAACCGCAAAACAGTCCTGAATCGAGTTAACCCACTTTTTAGATTCGTGTTGCTAAGCAGTGTACCTTTCAATACTTTGGAGCAGGAGGAGGATCACCGCGAGACGGATCGATTACTGTAGCTGGCAAAACTGAGTTTATTAACGAAAAACAAAAGAAATTGGAAATTTGTGGTAAGTTGTATGGGACCAAACTGCAGAGGTCATTGGTCCCTCGGCTTACACACTACTTAATCTAACTTAAACTAACTTACGCTAAAGACAACACATATCCCCAAGGGAGGTTCAAAAATGGCTCTGAGCACTATGGGACTCAACTGCTGTTGTCATCAGTCCCCTAGAACTTAGAACTAATTAAACCCAATAAACCTAAGGACATCACACACATCCATGCCCGAGGCAGGATTCGAACCTGCGACCGTAGCAGCAGCGCGGCTCCGGACTGGAGCGCCTAGAACCGCACGACCACCGCGGCCGGCCCCAAGGGAGGACTCGAACCTCCGACGAGGGGAAACGCGCGAACCGTGGCAAGCCCCCAAGAGCGCACGGCTAACCCGCGCGGCTAAAGAAACAAAAGTGTGTGTTAGAGGGTCATACAAAGATTTTGTGTGTTACATGTTCAAGAAACGGCGATTTAATGAGACACACCTGTTTAGATCCTATAGCACGTGTGTGAAGGAGTTGATTTTTCAAAAAAAAAAGGAATACCATTTTATGTAAAAAGCTCCTATAAGCTTGAAAGCAAAGAATGCTTTATTCCAAGAATACAATAAACTTCTGCATGGTCCCTTTCAGCGCACCAGCTGTATATAACTGAATAAACACTATGACTCCATCGTCTTCACTTACTCAACTTGACGTGTGTGCGGGATATCTGTGAATAAGGTAACGCCGTTGTTCTAATACAAGAGCTGGAACTTTAATAGTGGGAACTGTCAATTCAACTAAGTACCTAGGTGTAAAAATTACTAACAACTTGAGTTTGAAAGACTACATAGACAATATTGTGGTGAAGGCGAGCCAAAGGTTGCGTATCATTGGTAGGACACTTAGAAGATGCAACAAGTCCACTAAAGACACAGCTTACACTACACTCGTTCGTCCTCTGTTAGAATATTGCTGCGCGGTGTGGGATCCTTACCAGGTGGGATTGACGGAGGACATCGAAAGGGTGCTAAAAAGGGCAGCTCGTTTTGTATTATCACGTAATAGGGGAGAGAGTGTGGCAGATATGATACGCGAGTTGGGATGGAAGTCATTAAAGCAAAGACGTTTTTCGTCGCATCGAGATCTATTTACGAAATTTCAGTCACCAACTTTCTCTTCCGAACGCGAAAATATTTTGTTGAGCCCAACCTACATAGATAGGAATGATCATCAAAATAAAATAAGAGAAATCAGAGCTCGAACAGAAAGGTTTAGGTGTTCGTTTTTCCCGCGCGCTGTTCGGGAGTGGAATGGTAGGGAGATAGTATGATTGTGGTTCGATGAACCCTCTGCCAAGCACTTAAATGTGAATTGCAGAATGATCATGTAGATGTAGATGTAGATTTATTTACAGCTCGTACAAAATAGATACGTGTTTCAAAGTTTTACTGACCTTCAAAGTAGTCACCAGCATTGTGTATAGACCGTTGCCAACGATGTGGAAGTCGAAGGATTCTCGTAGCAGTGCCAGTTGTGTTGACAGCTGGAGCGGCGCGGTCTGTTGTCTGACGAATTTGTAGCAGTTCTTAAGCAAATGCCCTGAAGTGTTACCTTCAGTTTAGATTGGAACGAGAAACAGCCTTGGTCGTTTCTTTTTTTTTTGTTTTTCTGTTTTATTATTAGCAAAATCGATTTTTGGTCACTTAGTGACCATCCTCAGTGCTGTAAGATACAATTAAAATTGTTAGGCACTGGTATTAACAAGCTTAGAGCGATCACATAAACACTCCATGGAGTCGCCAATCAATTCAGTTTAGATGGTTCAAGTGGCTCTACGCACTATGGGACTTAACATCTGAGGTCATCGGTCCCCTAGACTTAAAGCTACTTAAACCTAACTAACTTAAGGACATCACACACATCCATGCCATCCATGCCCGAGGCAGGATTCGAAACTGCGACTGTAGCAGCAGAGCGGTTCCGGACTGAATTCGGCTTCCGCATATACATGTTATAGGATCTAAAGAGGCATATATCATTATGTCACCGTTTCTTGCACATATAATACACAAAATCTTTGTATGACGCTCTTACACACTTTTTGTTGTTTCGTAACAAACTCAATTTTTACAGCTGCAGTAATCGAACCGTCAGGCTGTCATCCTCCTCCTGTTCCAAAGTGTTAAACAGGTACAGTACCTAGCAACACGAACTTAAAATGTGCTTAGACTCGATGCAGAAGAGTTTTGCGGTTTCTTCACTAATCTGCTTGGTTCCTGAAGATTAGCTCTGAATGGAGGTACTCTAGTATATATTGCACTCGCAATGATTTCTTACAAGGGAACCTCCCCATCGCACCCACCTCAGATTTAGTTATAAGTTGGCACAGTGGATAGTCCTTGAAAAACTGAACACAGATCAATCGAGAAAACAGGAAGAAGTTGTGTGGAACTATGAAAAAAATAAGCAAAAATACAAACTGAATAGTCCATGCGCAAGATAGGCACGCAGGCTGCAGAACGTCGTGGTCCCGTGGTTATCCTGAGCAACTGCGGAACGTGAGGTCCTTGGTTCAAGTCTTCCCTCGAGTGAAAAGTTTAATTTTCTTTTTTCAGTTTATGTGACAAACTCTTCTGTTTCCATCACTTTTTTGGGAGTGATTATCACATCCATAAGAAAACCTAAATCGGGCAAGGTAGAAGAATCTTTTTACCCATTGGCAAAGTGTACAAGTTAGGTGGGTCGACAACATATTCCTGTCATGAGACGCACATGGCGTCACCAGTGTCGTGTAGAATATATCAGACGTGTCTTCCTGTGGAGGAATCGGTTGACCTATGACCTTGCGATCAAATGTTTTCGGTTCCGATTGGAGAGGCAGGTCCTTTCGTCTACTAATCTCACGGTTTTGCGGTGCGGTCGAAAAACACAGACACTAAACTTATTACAGTGAACAGAGACGTCAATGAAAGAACGGACAGATCATAACTTTGCGGAAACAAAGAAAGTAAATTTTTCACGGGAAGGAAGACTTGAACCCAGGCCCCCCTCGCCCCGCAGTTGCTCATGCTAACCACGGGATCACGGCGCTCCTTAGATCGAATTCTCCTTGATGTTGCTTATCTTGTGCATGGACTATTCAGTTTGTATATTTTGCTTATTTTTTTCATAGTTCCACACAACTTTTTCCTGTTTTCTCGATTGATCTGTGTTCAGTTTCTCAAGGCCTATCCATTCTTCCAACTTATAACTAAATATGAGGGGGGTGCGATGGGGAGGTTCCCTTGTTAGCCAGGGAAAATTTGTATGATCTGGGTGGGGGTTGGTCGATATACTGTAGCTATGCATGACATGCCGTGGCACAAACCGCTACATGGCAGCCCAAATATATGTAAAACGCCACTGTGTGTTGACTGGACTTAGAACTATCAAAAATACGGAAAGGCTTCGTGGAAGTGTGGAAATCGATAAAATGTAAGAAGATGCTACGGTTTTCTTTAAATTGCAATTACACCCTTCATTCAGTGACAAATACGTGTTGCGGGAGGCTTTTTTGCTACTTGGTAGCTCGAAAACGACACCCACATGGTGTGAATGTGGACATATCATAATGTTTTATGTACCTACAAATTATAGTCAGAAATGTTATGCTGCTGCTTGAACGTAAAGGGACTGTGGCTTATGTTCCGATTTGTCACCAGACGTTTGTGAGAAGTAATCAGACAACTATTCATGTAAAAAAAATACATATATCTAGCCGAAAGGGGTGGATAGATTGACGAGGTGAACTGTGATTTTAATGCACTGACGAATATATCCGCACGTAAGGGGCGATATGTTCATTTCGTTATCAGCTGCACAATACAGCATTGCAAGGGTTCAACTGGATCTGCTATAGTGTACAAACAGGACGGGCAATACGACTGTAACAAAATGGATACACAGAACGTCGCCTCATCGGCTCCCCTAAGCAGATCCTCACGTTCTCTTTGTTGTATTGTTGACTCCAATCTGAAGAAAGCAGGCGTCTACAAAATTCCCTGTGACTGTGGCTCTGCATATATTGGCCAGACGACAAGAACTGTCCATGAACGATGTATAGAACATGAAAGATACACCCGTCTGCGGCAACCGTCAAAATCGGCAGTAGCAGAGCACTGTATTTCATTGGGACATTCAGTGGAATACAATGGAACAAAAATTTTAGCCCCGGTTTCCGTTTTTTGGGATTCCGTAATCAAGGAATCAGTGGAAATACGTCTTGCCAATAATCTTATAAATCGTGACAACGGCTTTCAGCTGGATAAAAATTGGAATCCTGTTATTAAAATTATACAATCACAGCGGAATCGACAGTGTCATTCGATACTCAATGACTAGATGAACCTTTATTTTCACCACCGAGGGCAGCACGTACAACTCGGCTATGCTGCGCATGTCAACACCTGACGCATGCGCTGTAGGATGCCAGTACATTTCGCATGCGCGAGATTCGGCATAAATACCGCGACTGCACCTGGGCTCTTCAGTAGTTGTGCACTCACCTGATGATGGCCGGACGTCTCTGGGCCGAAATATCGTGGCAGAATGTCGACGGGATCCGGCTGCATTCCCGGAAATTATTAGAAGAATGTTTAAACAATGTTCTCTACACTGCAATCGATCACTCAGTATTTCCGGAAGTGGGAGGGGGGCAAAGAAAACTGAGGGATATCGATTTAGTCAATCAAATTGGTACAGTGGTGGTGGTGGGGGCTATTCAGATAATCTGAAGCACCTCGTGAACACCAAATGTGGCAGAGGTGAACTATTTTCCGTCAATATTTCAATCAATTTAAGTAATAAGTCAATTAATTTGGTATCAGAAGTGGCGCCAGGTTTCCAAGGGGGTGGGGATGGGATGGGGTGACATGGAAAACCACTTAACTGAACAATAAGTTAAGGATGGATTCTCCTCAGGGGATCATAATCATCTTAGAAGAACAATAGGTTAAGGACCTGTCAATCAAAAGAGAACAACAGGTTTTTTCCCTGAATGTATGCTTGCCCCTGAATGTAGACAAGATGCAATAAACAATTGTCCTCATGCCCACTTTGTCCCACTACTCACTATGTGTTGCTTCTTGCCGCCACTGATTTCAGTACCAATCGAGGAGGTGCAGTGGATGGTATACTAGACACGCATTCACGAGGGTGACGGTTCATATCGTCGTGCAGCCATACAGACTTTGGATTTTCGCGTTTTTTTCTAAATCACGTCACATGAATACTGAAATCGTTCCTCTGAAAGGGCACAGCTGATATTTTTGCTCATCCTACTCTAAGATGAGCGTCCGCTCTGGATCGTTAAATAGTAATCTTCCTCCTTCCTTACTTCAGAGCGAAATATTATTTTGGTTATGTACTTCAAATTTAAGTGTTTCAATTATGTTTCAGTTTCATTGCGCTGAATATTTGACACATTAAGCTTGTGCTTGGTTGGAAAACTTTGCATATGGATGACGAGACACAAGGGCCTTTTGCTGCTGATGTAAGTCGACATCCAGCGGTCCACTAGTGCTCAAGATTGGTAGGTCGACCAGGGCCTGTAGATTGTCCTCAAAGGCCGTCTGATCTCTATCGTCTATGTTTTTCACTCTAGGATTATCTCAAAAGTGAAATGTATAGCTATCCAACTGATAAAGTTGTAGAACTGGAGTAGCAAACTTTACAGTCTTGTTATGGTTTATGACTGGGTGTTGTGTGATGTCCTTAGGTTAATTAGGTTTAAGTAGTTCTAAGTTCTAGGGGACTGATGACCATAGATGTTAAGTCCCATAGTGCTCAGAGCCATTTGAACCATTTTTTGTTACGGTTTGCGAGATGAAGGAATTCGTAACTCACTGCAAAGAGGAGTGTAGTGCCGCATCTAAGTGCAAGACGACACGTGGCACACCGCTGTTGACAGGTATGCGTCTACACCAAGTTGTAACATAAGACTCACTTTGGAAGCATTGTATTCCTTGTTAGGGTAGATCATGAGCTATATTTTGGCTAAATTAGTCCCTGACTTAATCTGAAAATTTACGTTTGTAATACGAGGGCTATTCGGAAAGCAAGGTCCGATCGGTTGTGAAATGGAAACCACAGCGGAAATTAAAAGTGTTTTATTTGCGACAGTTCGTTATAACATCCAACTACATCTTTAAATAGTCTCCACTCCGAATTAGACATTTGTCGTAGCACTGTTTCAATTTTCCTACATCCTCGTCGTAGCATATAGCCACCTGTGCATTCCGCCACTTCTCTTCCTGATCTGCAGTTCTTTGTCTGTCGCAAAATGTTTTCATAGCCAGCGGTTCATGTGAGTAGACATGAACATCAGAGGGAGTCAAGTCCTGGCTGCATGGTGGAGGATCGAACACTTCCCATCGGAAACACTGTAAGGGCGTTCGCATTTCCCCTGCAGTGTGCGGCCGAAAATTGTCATGAAGAAGGGAGTGCATCACGGCTACGTTTTATGGGGTTGCATGAAATCAGGCGAAACGCCCAAACATGGTGGTAGACACTATTGTTCTGCGCATCTTTACGTGCTCATTGTGTGCTCAGAACTGGAAACGGCGACGTGATGCTGTCGACAGACATAATAGAGACACAGTATAACATAACCGTGCAAAGCTTCATCGGATTTTCGCAGTAGTTTTCATTTCGAGACTTATTAGACCTAACTTTCCGAATAGCGCTCGTACATGAGTACTTACTATAATAATATTTCATACTGAAGTCAGTGCCGGCTCGTAACCACACATTCGCAATTATCTCGCAAAGTGTTCTCCTGGAGACCTAAGTTTTCGAGTCTAATATCGTATATATTCATTTGTGTCAGTTTTCGATATTAATTGTGTTACTGTCTGTATATTTAGGTGTAGATGTAAACGAGGACGACACTAAATAATGCTGGTGCGATAATAAATAATATTGACATATACTTTTAAGTTGTTTTCAGAAGTACGATAGAAAATACACTTAGGGATATGGTGACGAAACAACTACAGAGGAAGCAACTTCCACTCATCGAGAAATATTCGTTACTTGGAATTTGTATTAGTAATATAGAAGAACCCCTGTACTCAGCAAGACGGCTGACAGTATGTACTGTGCTTCTTGTAGCACTGTGAATTCATCCCTTTCTCGTTTCGTTAGCAAATGGTACTCTGAAAAAACGACTGTCTGTAAACCTAGCGTATACTGTAGATTATGAGACTTTCCTGTCTTGTTTATTTCGCTAGATGTATGTTGGAGAAAGCAGTATGATTATTCACTTCTTTTTAATGCACGCTCTTAGAATTTTAACAGTAAAGCTGTTAGCGATCCACGGCACCTTACTTATGGCACCTGCCACTGTAGTTTTATTATCAGCTCCGTAAGATTGTCGCGCGTACTAAACGAACTTGTAATGAAACTCTTCACTCTCCTCCATTAATCCTATCCGACTAGGGTTCCACACTGACGAGAAATATTCAAGAATCAGTCAAACGAGTGAATAAACGATATTTCCTTATGTCTTTTCAACGATTTACAGCAAGGCATCACCTACTAGTACTACCAATTTTAAGAGATCACAGTACTTTCGTTTGACTGGAACGGTTACTACTAGATATTGTGCGGTTTCTTCTGTTTGTAGTGATTCATACCACTGTTTTAATCGAATAGTATTTGTTCATTCCCCCTATTTCTTTGCAATATGATAGATCTGTTTATGTTGAGGATTAACTGTAGTTGCCGAAGAACTGCATTTCAATACTGTTTTGTAGCACTCGTTTAAGTCAAAGGATTAATCGTGTTCTTCCAAAATGTCCTATATACCTGCGCTTGTTTTGTCGAACGCGCTGAATCTCGGCGATGAATTACACTCGTAATTTTCGGACTAGAGCTTGACGATGTACTTATCCGTAGCTTCTCACTACGTAAAAATGTCATGTTTCAACTTTTAAAGGAAGTAACTTAGAACAATATGTAAAGACGAGAGAAGCTAGATTCTAAGCCCCTTCACGTAGTAGTCTGTAAATAACTTGCTCAGAATGTCTCTATGGTTCCTTTAACAAGTCCACAGCTAAAAAAACTTTCCATCCTTTTGAACTATAATGGCGTTCACGTCGACGGGACGTTAAATTCTAGCCATTCTTTCTTTGCAGTCACGGTTTTCTTTTTGTTTATTTTGATTTCTGCAGAAAACTTTAGATATTACTTATCTTTGCTTCATGTAATGAAACGTTGCTTCTAATTTTATGAACACTTTGTTTAAGCATCACGGTGATTTGACATATACGGCGCCCCATTCCTCAGAACAATAGTAGTTGGTAATTCGCAGGAGGAGTTGAATTTTTTGTTTTGTTTTGTTTTTGTTTAGTGTGGATCGGAAAATAATCGCATGAGAGACAGCTCGCTGCGACAAACAACAGTCAGCACACCGGTGCTTATCAAAAGACAAAAGTTGCAAGATTCAACACGGCTGCTTGATTAATGGTGAAGCACGTGAGGCTGCGGGCTTGATTGATGACGTGACTGGTCTCCGAGGTGCAAGACTGCGTGCCGCCGCGATTGATGGCTGCGGGGTGTTCGGGGCTAAACAGAACAATACATCTCTCATCGGATAGCCAGCGGCCGCGCATCTCCTCACAATTCCGCGAGGACAATCACTTCTCGCTACAAGCGGCGCTGCAACGGTAGCGTCCGCTTCGGAAGTACAGAGTCCCCTATATAGTGCCGAAAAGCTGTAACACTCAGCTGAAAGAAACGTCCGCGGGCCTTCATCATTGTCACACAGAGTAATTCATGGAGGATAAGTTATTATTCCATGCTAACCCGCTACGAGAAAATTCCTTGGGAAGGAAATGAATAAAAATTGTAGGGAATAAAGTGATTTTTGAGCGAGCTATATGCTCCGAAAACTATTGAGATCTTATGTAACGATAAATTAGAAACTGTTTCGGGCGAAGCAGCTAAAATTTTCGAAAGCAGATGTTTACGAGACTTGTTATCACACAAGCTAGAGTTACAGAACCAAGCCCTTCATGTTCAACCAGAAGTTTTCACCCTGAAACTGCTTAAGAAGCAACGTTCAAAATTCAATAAAAAGCGAGGCCTCGCCATTCATGGAGAAATCATAATTTTCAGACGGAAAGCGAATAGGTGGAATATTACTGTCATTAACCCGAGTCGACTGATATACTAGCCGCCCTGGCAAATCATTGTGTTAGAGACAAAACCAAACGATATCCTGTCTCTAAAGAGCATCGTGGGGAGTGGGGATTACAACATCCTGTCATTATCTGCGCAGTCAAAATCAATGTAACGGAACATGAGTCCAAGGAAACTGAAATCTTCCTTAAAGACTGTTTAATCAGGGGAATTATGAAACAGGGCATTCAGTGTGTTAATATCACAGTATAAATCACACTCTGTGCACTTTTCGATGGAAGTTGTGAACCAGGTGAGAACCAAAGTTTCTGCTGTGTAGTTTACACAAGAGCTTTAAGGTTGAGGTTCGAGGGACCGTAAAAGTTGATATGGCTGTAGAGGAGACAGAATGTGTGCAAATCTCTGCGCTTGTCTGCACGTAGCGCATAAGATGGTGAAATATGATAAAAAAAGCGAAGATCACAGACATATCGTATATAGACATTCACCACCAGTTGCAAGCGTGCAGTGAGTTTTCCTCAGAAAGAGCTTGCAGGTTAACGTTGCAGTAGTCAACAGATAGAAGCACAGGAATTTGTACAAGTTTTCCAGGTAAAATCTAAGAGCATTTCATATCTTTTGAAGGGCGTGGAAAGATGCCTTCTTGCAAACTGTAATTATTTGCTCACCCCAATTTAGATTTTCATGTGGACTCTTTGCTAAGGCACAGAATTTTGTATTTGTCACTTTAATATTAATGACAGTGGGAATTTCCCAAGATTCGTGCTAACGAGCCAGGATGACCAACAAAAATTGCTTTGTTTCTGTATGGATTAAAATTTTAACCGAATTTGATAAAACACACAGGTCAGCATTGACATTCTCGATAGCTGTCCTCAGGCTAATGGGTATAACTGGAGATCATCCGCAGGTGGTATTTACGGTGGGGCAGAACTGATGACACATCACTGAACCACTATGACAAGTGTATCGAATTGGATGCCTGATACCGTATGACTCCATTGGGACCATGTGGTCAAGTACGAGGGAAATCATTGGACTAAAGAGAAATTTACACTGCTAGGTTCGGCAAGTAAAATATGAAAGTCGATAGTAAAATGGCTTGGTAAGATCTAGAAAGCATATAATAATCCGTCTTGTCTTAGTTGGTCGTGAAATACACATTTTAGGACCTTAGACAGTGCCGGAATACAAAAGTAGAGGTAGGCAGAAGATGTTGTGGCAGCGTCCATCTTCGGTAGTGGCTTTACATGTTCCAGTTTCCGGGCTGCAGACTGCAGAGAAAATGTTTGCGGTCAAGGAGTAGTTGAAGATATCTGTTTTGTGGGCAATAGTAGGTCTACAATAAGCTTGATAATTAGGACCGTGATGCCATCGTGCCTCATAGATGCTGATCATGTAAGCATGATGGATGTTTTGACGTTACTGTGAATAAAGTACTTCACACAGAATATTTTGTGGCTACATTCATTTATCCACGTAAAATAGTAAAATAAGTCTGTGTTTCGTTTGCAGTTAAATGGTGGCTGTCACTAAAGTGATGTACTACTTTAGTCTCACTACAAGGAAAATTGGATAACCTCTAGCTAGCTTTTGCTTTCGTTATTCATAGACCACAGACAGAGCACCTCGTGTTACTGCTGCTAATAAGGCGAGTACACCGTTCGCTTGTTATAAATTTTTAAGAGCTTCTAACAGGAGGGACTTACTTACAGAAACCTGTGTAGTTACTAGATTATTTCTGTAATTTCTTGCGTGTTCGAATGCTTACTAGGCAAAAGCTTTTATTTTAATAACAGTGTAGCGTACAGTGCCGCCGTTGTTATCGACCCTCCTATCGTTTAGGCTTTTGTTTGTTTTGATTAGTGCAGCTCAGTGTCGTTTAGACCGTTAGTGGAAGAGCAATTCACATTGCTGCTGCTAATAAGCCGAGTACACCGTTAGGAACTGTGATTTTTGTGTGCAGATCCGGGCTCAGCTGGCGATATTTCGCTCACAGTTCCAGGCCGCGTTAGCTTCCGTCACACAGCTTGAGGCAGCTGCCAAGGGGCATTACTGTGGGGTGGTCGGGCGCGGGGATGCGAGGGACTCAAGTACAATCCACGTGTCCCTCGATCTGTGCACTGCTGCCGCCACCCCGGGTACTGCCTGCACTGAGGTTGACTCCTTACCCGTGGTCGAGTGGGAGATCATTCCAATGTCTGGCAGGCAGCGAAACCTTTCCGAGGGGCCGATTGTAGGGCCTTCCCGGTTCGTTTGACGAACAGGATTCGGTCGTTATCTGTAGGTGACGATGTCTCTGAGTCGGATGCAGCCGTCCATCCTGTTCCAGAGGAAGCTTCTCACCCCGCAAGGTCTGGGCATCCACAGAGCGTGGGTTTGCTGGTAGTTGGGAGCTCCAACGGTAGGCTCGTAATGGGGCCCCTTAGGAACATGGCTGCCAAGGAGGGGAAGGAAGCCAATGTGCACTCCGTGTGCATTCCGGCGGGAGTCATTCCGGATGTGAAAAGGGTGCTTCCGGATGCCATGAGGAGTACAGGGTGCACCTAACTGCAGGTGGTGGCTCATGTCGGTACCAATGACGTATGTCTCTTTGGATCGGAGGAGATTTTCTCTGGTTTCAGGCTGCCAGCGGAAAATGTGAAGTCTGCCAGTCTTGTTGCGAGATTAAGGCGGAGTTCACCATCTGCAGCATGGTCGATAGAACCGACTGTTGTCCTTTGATTCAGAGCCGAGTGGAGGGTCTGTATCAGCGTCTCAGGCGGTTCTCTGAAAGTGTATGCTGCAAATTTCTTGACTTGCGCCATCGGGTTGTAGGATTTCGGGTTCTGCTTAATAGGGCAGGAGTCCACTACGTACACGAAGCGGCTACACGGGTAGTAGGGAGTGTGTGGAAAGGAATTGGCAGTTTTTTTGTGTTAGAGAGTCTCAGGGAACCACATAAAGGGCGTTCGTCTAAAGGAGAACAGTTAAAACACAGTAAGTTAGGTGAAGAGGCAATCGGTATTGTAACTGTAAATTGTCGTAGCTGTGCTGGGGAAGAACGAGACCTCCAACCCCTAATAGAAAGCACTGAGGCTCAAATAGTTATAGTTACAGTAAGCTGGCTAAAGCCGGAAACAAGCTCAGCCGAAATTTTTTCAAACTATTTAACAGTCTTCAGAAAGGATAGATTAAATACAGTTGGTGGTGGATTATTTATTGGTGTCAGAAACAATTTGCCTTGTAGTGAAATTGAAGTAGATAGTTCCTGCGAAATACACTCCTGGAAATTGAAATAAGAACACCGTGAATTCATTGTCCCAGGAAGGGGAAACTTTATTGACACATTCCTGGGGTCAGATACATCACATGATCACACTGACAGAACCACAGGCACATAGACACAGGCAACAGAGCATGCACAATGTCGGCACTAGTACAGTGTATATCCAGCTTTCGCAGCAATGCAGGCTGCTATTCTCCCATGGAGACGATCGTAGAGATGCTGGATGTAGTCCTGTGGAACGGCTTGCCATGCCATTTCCACCTGGCGCCTCAGTTGGACCAGCGTTCGTGCTGGACGTGCAGACCGCGTGAGACGACGCTTCATCCAGTCCCAAACATGCTCAATGGGGGACAGATCCGGAGATCTTGCTGGCCAGGGTAGTTGACTTACACCTTCTAGAGCACGTTGGGTGGCACGGGATACATGCGGACGTGCATTGTCCTGTTGGAACAGCAAGTTCCCTTGCCGGTCTAGGAATGGTAGAACGATGGGTTCGATGACGGTTTGGATGTACCGTGCACTATTCAGTGTCCCCTCGACGATCACCAGTGGTGTACGGCCAGTGTAGGAGGTCGCTCCCCACACCATGATGCCGGGTATTGGCCCTGTGTGCCTCGGTCGTATGCAGTCCTGATTGTGGCGCTCACCTGCACGGCGCCAAACACGCATACGACCATCATTGGCACCAAGGCAGAAGCGACTCTCATCGCTGAAGACGAAACGTCTCCATTCGTCCCTCCATTCACGCCTGTCGCGACACCACTGGAGGCGGGCTGCACGATGTTGGGACGTGAACGGAAGACGGCCTAACGGTGTGCGGGACCGTAGCCCAGCTTCATGGAGACGGTTGCGAATGGTCCTCGCCGATACCCCAGGAGCAACAGTGTCCCTAATTTGCTGGGAAGTGGCGGTGTGGTCCCCTACGGCACTGCGTAGGATCCTACGGTCTTGGCGTGCATCCGTGCGTCGCTGTGGTCCGGTCCCAGGTCGACGGGCACGTGCACCTTCCGCCGACCAATGGCGACAACATTGATGTACTGTGGAGACCTCACGCCCCACGTGTTGAGCAATTCGGCGGTACGTCTACCCGGCCTCCCGCATGCCCACTATACGCCCTCGCTCAAAGTCCGTCAACTGCACATACGGTTCACGTCCACGCTGTCGCGGCATGCTACCAGTGTTAATGACTGCGATGGAGCTCCGTATGCCACGGCAAACTGGCTGACACTGACGGCGGCGGTGCACAAATACTGCGCAGCTAGCGCCATTCGACGGCCAACACCGCGGTTCCTGGTGTGTCCGCTGTGCCGTGTGTGTGATCATTGCTTGTACAGCCCTCTCGCAGTGTCCGGAGCAAGTATGGTGGGTCTGACACACCGGTGTCAATGTGTTCTTTTTTCCATTTCCAGGAGTGTAGTATGGGTAGAGGTTATACTTGACAATCGGACTGAACTATTAATAGGATCGTTTTACCGACTCCCCCAACTCAGAAGATATAATTGCTGAATAGTTTAAAGCAAACTTGGGGAGTCTCATTTCAAATAGGTACCCCACTCACACAGTTATTGTCGGTGGTGACTTTAATCTACACTCGATATGCGGGAAAAATTATACATTTACAGCACGCGGAAGGCATAAAACGTCATCCGATATTGTACAGAATGTTTTCTCAGAAAATTATTTTCATCAGTTAGTTCATGAGCCCACTCGAAGCGTAAATGGTTGCGAAATCATACTTGACCTCTTAGCACTAAATAACCCTGGACAAATAGTGAGTATCGTGACGAATACAGGGATTAGCGACCACAAGGCAGTTGCTGCTAGGCTGAATGCCGTAACACCTACACCTTCAAAAAGAATTGCAACGTCTATCTAATTAAAAAAAGCTGATAAAAATGCTCTTAACGACATTTTAAGATACAGTTTTCACTCCTTCCGATCTGGCCATATAACCGTAGAAAAGTTGTGGAATGATTTCAAAGAGATAGTGTCAACAGCAATTGAGAGATATTGTATTGTATTGTATGTTAATCGGGGACCTAGAAACGACGGAGAGGCTCAGTCCCCGCCGTAGCCGCAGTGGTCCACAACCCCACGACGACTACCGCAGTCCATTTCACACCTCCGCCGCCCACACCGAACCCAGGGTTATTGTGCTGTTCGGTCCCCGGTGGACTTCCCCTCCCCCCCCCCCCCCCCCCCCCGGGAACGTCTCACACCAGACGAGTGTAACCCCTATGTTTGCGTGGTAGACTAATGGTGGTGTACGCATACCATACGTGGAGAACTTGTTTGCGCATCAATCGCCGACATAGTGTAACTGAGGCGGAATAAGGGGAACCAGCCCGCATTCGCCGAGGCAGATGGAAAACCGCCTAAAAACCATCCACAGACTGGCCGGTTCACCAGACCTCGACACAAATCGGCCGGGCGGATTCGTGCCGGGGACCAGGCGCTCCTTCCCGCCCGGAAAGCCGTGCGATAGTCCGCACGGCCAACCGGGCGGGCCATTGGGAGATAATAGATGGTACTGATCCCCCATGGTACACAAAGCGGGTCTGATCGCTGTTGCAGAAGAAGCGAAAAAAGCATGCCAAATTTAAAAGAACGCAAATTACCCAAAACTGGCAAAGTTTTGCTGAAATTTGGAATATAGCTCGTACTTCAATGCGAGATGCTTTGAATAATTTCCATAACGAAACACTGTCTCGAAATCTGGCAGGAAAATCAGAGAATCTAGTCATACATAAAGCACACCAGTGGCAAGACGAAATCAATATTTCCACTGCGCGATAACAACGGTGAAGTCACTGATGACAGTGCCACTAAAGCAGAGTTATTAAACACGGTTTCCCGAAACTCCTTCACCAAAGAAGACGAAGTAAATAATCCAAAATTCCAATCAAGAACAATTGCCAAGATGAGAAGTATAGAAGTAGATGTTCTCGGTGTCGAAAAGCAGCTTAAATCACTTAATAAAGGAAAGCCTTCTGGTCCACATTGTATACCAGTCAATTTCCTCTCATAGTATGCTGATACAATAGCTCCATATTTAGCAGTTATATATAACCACTCGCTCAAGGAAAGATCCGTACCTAAAGACATACTACCGGAAATGGGGCGACGACGCTGAACTAGGAAACAAATAAACGTCATACCTCGCGACTTTTGCCGAACTTTGGAAATTAAACTAATTGATTACGCCATAAAAGTATCTTTGATTCATGCGACCTTCATCGTTCTTGACAGTGAATTCAAATTGAAAAATTTGGTTTCCACACATATCTGAAAACGTCTCCACATGGTCGTGAATACAGCGACCACGTTCATGGACATCTGGTCATCAGTGTGTGAGATTTCGTAATTAATGAAATGAAATAAAATGTCATAACGACGTATATAATGAAAATGATAATAATAACTGAAAACCAAATATTTGTGAGTTTATATTCGGACTCAAACAGAACCAACGGAACTTCTACATCTACATCCATATCTACGTAGATGCTCCGCAAGCCACCGTGGGCCAGGGTACCCTGTACCGCTACTAGTCAGTTCCTTACTAGTCAGTCACTTAACTACAAATGGAGCGAGGGAAAAATGTCTATATGCCACCATATGAGCTGGAATTTCTCGTATCTTATGTTCGTGATCCTTATGAGCAGTGTATGTTGGCGGCAGTAGAATCGTGTGTCAGTTAGCTTAAAATGCCGGTTCTCTAAATTCTATAAGCAGTATTTCTCGAAAAGATCTCCTTCCCCCCAGTGATTTCCATTTGAGTTCCTGAAGCATCTCCGTAACACTTACGTGTTGTTCGAACTTATCGGTAGCAAATATAGCAGCCCACCTCTGAATTTCTTTGATGTCTTCCTTCAATCCGACTTTGTACTGATCCCAAACACTAGAGTAGTACTAAGGAATTGGCCGCAGCAGCGTACCATATGCGGTCTCCTTTACAGGTTAACCACTCTGTCCTAAAATTCTCCCAATAAACCGAAATCGACCCTACCCCATTTTCAATGCCATGTTGATTATGGAAAAATTTGATAAGTAGGGAAGTTACCTAACAGAGTAGAAAAAACGGAACGTTGCTGAGAAGAAGGCTTCAGATCTAGGATTATTAGGATGGAGGTGGAATAGCAACTGACTAGAGGTGTGTAGATTAATGCCTAGGTGAAGCACTGCTGTGCAGTCATTCATTAAGAGACGTTGTAAGAGACCTCAGATCGTCCCTGATATGCTACTTCCTTCCTTGATATGCAAACTCCGTTAATAATTCCACAAATCAGGTTCAGATTAAACGATTTTTTGTCTGATTTAATAAGAAAGTAATAGCAGTGAATGTAAGCTCAGATCTTCACCTTCTACTCTGATAAACAACATGGGCTTACGTAGAGGTTTTAGTTCGCTTGTGAAACTCAGTATTTGCACAAGCGGTAGGAACGGAGCACGTATAGCGAACCAGATCCCCAGCGCCTTATAGAGAGTGCACAGCTTGAGGGCGAGCCAACAAAGGACAGAGGTCAGTGACTGCATCAAACAGCAGGTAGGTGCCCAGGAAATTTGTTCCTGTGTGGCGTCACTGCGCGGCTTGGGCCAGCTTTCGCCGCCAAATGCAACACTAGCAGACTTGCCCCACCTTAAAACGGCATCGCAGCAGAAGAGTAACCATCTTTAGTGTTCAGCTCTTCTACGAGAACACAGTCTGTTTTTTGAGCTTCGATGTGTATTCGGTGAGTTCTTGGAAGACGAGAATAGAGATACTAATTTCTACATGTCTATCATTGGACCCAGTCTGAAAGCAAGTAAAACATCTCGATGGACTTCCTGTGTGTCGTTTTCACCACCCGTTGGAGGTCGACTGTGTTGCACCACGACAGAAAGCAGTGTCCTGAGAACGATTGAAAAACAAAATTGCCGTTTGCAGTACTTTCCCATGAGAAATGACTGATCTGACCAAAACACACTTGTTCAAGATGGAGGAGCAAGGCCCAGAATCTTCAGAACAAAGGAGGCTGACAGACACTGGATTTGAAGCTGTGTTTTGTACAGTCCATGGTATGAGTAAAATTGAAAGCTGATAAAAATATTATTTGCAGAAGGTAGGAAAAATCTTGCCGTTGATGGACAAACATTTTAGCACGGAATTCAGCATAGAGCGGACACTTTGAGCAGGGTGTTCATCTCTCTTCACTTCATTCTTTGATACAGTACAGTTGACTTAAGACGCAAGCGGTGCGATGAGGCTCACCACGACTGATTTCACAGGCATAAGACACGTTAAGTTCTCCTTCTTTCTTTTTATAATGCAATCTCTATTTCATGTAGCTCCATTTTGTTTATTGAATCTGTTAGGAAGTAGTTTATCATTGTCGTACATACCTTCATCAGATAGCCTTCCCAGACCCTTAGTGCTCTTTTTCTTGCAGTCTATTTTATGTATTAATTAAATGCTCTTGAACTGCGTAGTTAAATGTTGTGATGTTTTATATTAATCTCTATACAAACAAAAGTTTTTAATAAAACGTATTTACCTGAGCCATGTATTGAGTTTCGTAGTTGGTAGATCCCACTCATGAGATTAAAAAGTATATTAACTAACGAAATACTGGAACTTGGAATTAAATGCTAGTGCCACTTTATTATCAAATTGCGTTAAATTTAGTTCCCTTGAGAAGTTCATTAGGCATTTGGATTTGAAAAAGCACTCTACATCTCAGTAGGTCTAGTTGACGCAGATCTGACACGGTCACACTCGGCATTTCGCAGCTGTAAGCAGGAGAACGCTTCACGAAGAATAAGCAAGCTCTAAACGGAAAGCTAGAAGCGATGGGATAAAGATCTTCATATAAACTCTGCGCTTCTGCTACGATGGACCATTCAGTAGTGCCAACAAGTCGCTATTTCATCTTCTACCACCGGCGTCATTCGGTTGCAGTATGGAGGGACGTGTGGACAGATCACCGCACTATCTTCCGTTGTCAACTTTTGATACGTTGAAGCTGGTGTTTATAATTGACGTAGCTCCTCAGTTGAAAACAAGGCTTCGGGTGGACCCCATGCCACGCCTCCCATCGATGAAAAGTTCCAGGCAGTGCCAGGAACGGAATGCAGATCCCCCAAGTGGTGGTGAGTCCGCCCACGCTGGCTGAATGGTCAGCTTGACGGATTGTCAATCCCCTGGGCCCCGGTTCCATTCCCGGCTGGATCGGGGAATTTTCTCCGCCCAGAGACTGGATGTTGTGCTGTCCTCATCATCATCCTATCATCCTCATCGACTGTGGGTCGCCGAAGTGGTGTCAAATTGAAAGACCGGCACCCGGCGAACGGCCTGTCCGACGGAGGGCCCTAGCCATACAATTAAGTAAATACGTGGTAGTGAGACATGCTGACCACTCAGCTACAGAGGCGTACACGAACTGCATCCACATATAGAAAACGTCATAAATATAATGAGAAAATGGAGAACTGATATCTAAGGACACATAAAGGGAGTGATCTCGAACGTACGAAGTGAATTCTATCCTTTTTTTCTGGGCAAAAATCAAAGGATCTCTGCTTCACGGAAACCGAGTAGTATCTTCAGGAAGTGGAGGAGAGAAGTAAGTCTTCCGGGAACATGAACATTTCAAGCAGTAATTAAGAAGACAACGAAATTCCGAGGAAAGTCCAAAACCGCAAACTGGCACACTATGAGCTGAACAAAGAATCTAGGCTATCAGAAAACAAATCAATTTTATTTGCGGGTTGTAGGTGAATGAACGACGCATTCGAAATACCGTGGTGTATAGCTGATAGAAACTAAATAATAATAATAGTAAAAACGATCACTAGTAACGAACCACAGATTCACAAAGAAGCTTAAAATGAAGATTTGCAAGAAATGGACAATAGAACGTGAGAAAGAAACATAGGTAATTCATGAGTAAGGTTTGAAATGATACGTAGCCAGCAACTACCAAAACAACTAACAAATTAAATCGTGCTCCCTATGTGGGGCAAGCAAATGTCTGGCGCCAGTCCCAGCGTTTCTTTGCTGTAAGGAGGTTCCTGGTGTATTGCTGTAATTCCTGGTGGCAGAGGAAAGGTAAGTGGGTGATTTTCCACCTGTGAGGCAATGGATTACCAGTAGGCATCCCAGTCGGCACGGCGGTAGTCGTGGACGGACTTTGGAGTGGCAGTAGCGCAAGTGGGTTAAGGTAGGCCATGGGCAGAGGACATGGTGAGACAGACGGGCATGTGGACACTACCTATGGGACCAAGAACGTCCGCGACGATACGACCAAGGAGATTGGGGGTAGTGACGATAACATCCGAGGTGGAGTTACTTCAGCATGGGTGCGTTGTTGGAGAGGAACTAGGTCACCATCGAGGGTGGCAAGGAATTGATGCCACCGCCGAAGGGCGACAGGGTAACGGCTGTAGGTGTTGAGGTTGGTGGCAATCACATACCTGGAGAAGGTACAGTCAATATGGGAAATTAAGTCATAGGGGACAGGAGCTGCAGGATGGACATAGATAATGGCACATGTGACCGTGAGGTAGGGAAAAAGATGCTGAGGAGAAGATGTTCAGTCAGTTCATTGAGTAGGGGTTGTGGACAGACAGGGGTTGTGGACAGACAGGGAGGTGCTTGAGGTGGCAAATAGCGATCCCACCATGGGCTAGGGGAAGGGGATTGTTGGTGCAGTGAAGGAGATAGGGAGAGGTGCAGACAACATGGTGAGGTTGGAGAAAGGTTTCATTAACGATGAAGGAGTTGACATGGTGCTCGGATAGGGTATGCATAAAGAGGTGTCAGTTGGCACCGAGGAAGGAAATGTTTAGGTAGAGGGGACAATAGTGTTGATGCACCAGGAGAGGGGGAGGGGAAGGAAGCAGGGGGAGGAAGGATTGACTGAAATGAATTTCTCTAGGCAGGTGAAGGTAAAGTGGGCCTGGTTGTTGGTGTAGGTGGCGAGGGCATTCTAATGGAAATTGGAGCGAGTGGCGAGGGAAATCTGCTGGAGGGTGTGGGGGTGTTGGAAGGGGTGGATGTTCTGCAGGACAATGGTCAGGAACCTGACGGTGTCTGCAGCCACAGGGGGAGGGCAGAGGGATTGTTGAGGTGGATGGGCTGGTCAGTGGGATAAACGGCGACAGTGAGCTCAGGGTGGGAGGGTGTGGGTTTGAATTTGCATATGGAGGGCCAGGTGGGGTGGGATTCGTTGCAGGTGTTCCAGGAGGGAGGAGACGTAAGGTTAGGACACTGTTTAATGAAGTGCGAGGCTTTACAATAGGGCAAGTTGGGGGGGGGGGGGGGGTGTTCTTGCTGTTTTGGGTTAGGTGGTCATTGTGCAACAGACAGCACTGGCAGCAGTAGTATTGAGGAGGGGAACGGAATGTGTCAATGTCGTGGCAGTGGTAGGAAATCAGGACTCCCTGAGTGAAGAGGTGATCTATGGAGGATATGGACTCAGTGAAGACACGCATGAGGAAGATAGGGAGAGAGGAGTTGTAAATACAGCGGGCCAAGCGGATTTCCAGGGCACGGTGGGCGTTCAGTTCGACAACGCCTCACCCCTCCCCTTTGATCACAGGGCTGTGTTTTGCGATCACGGCGGTGTTGTTTGCGAATGACGAGGGGATTGGGGCTGACAAGATAGGGCTGAGGGATGCAGGGAGGCCAAAGGTGATACTGGAAAGGTGCTAGAGGAGATCAGCATGGAAAGAGGGAGAGGGGGATTTTATGAGGACAGAGTAAGTTGGATAATGGGGCACTGGGGATGTATTTACAGATTTTGAGGGTGAGGGTGTGAGCATCTGGGAATTTCAGATCGGTGTTGGCAAGGCTGAAGTTATACAGGGTGAGGAATGGGGAGGTGGGAAGAGGGGTGGTGTCTGTGGTGTCACTGCAAGACACCACACTTGCTAGGTGGTAGCCTTTAAATCGGCCGCGGTCCGTTAGTATACGTCGGACCCGCGTGTCGCCACTATCAGTGATTGCAGACCGAGCGCCGCCACACGACAGGTCTAGTCTAGAGAGACTCCCTAGTACTCGCCCAGTTGTACAGCCGACTTTGCTAACGATGGTTCATTGTCTACACACGCTCTCATTTGCCGAGACGACAGTTTAGCAGAGCCTTCAGCTACGTCATTTCCTACGACCTACTAAGGCACCATATTCAGTTACTTCCAGAATGTATTCTGAACAGATAATATTGTGAATCATGTACCGTCAAGAGCGACGTTCATCATTAATGGATTAAAGTTAAGTATCAAACTAATTACGTCCGCTTTCTGAATTGTAATTCCTTGTCATGTTCCAGACCTCACGTCAGTATAGTCCTTCCTTCCTCACGCCACCCTGCGTGAGCTAAACCGCGTGCATTTCGGCCTCCTCTAGTAACACGGTGTTGGCTCTTCTGCCAACACAACAGTGTCCATGGGGGGGATAAGAAGGAAGAGGGGTGGGTGGCGGTTTTTTGGAGGATTGGGTCGAGGTGAGGTCTCCACTTGAGCAGTTGGGAAGTTTTATTGCATGTGTGGCCTGTGACGAGGGGTGAGAGACTGGATGGATTGGGAGGTGGTGGGAAGCAGACCCCTCTTCTGAGGCGGTGGTACTGGGAGTGGAAGTGGGGCACACTGTGGTGGCAACTGTGGCTCAGCAGACAGTGACTCTGGTAGGGCAAGCAGGAGTAGTTGTAGTGCAGTGGGTGGGGTGGTGGGGAGAAGTCATTTCAGTGGGCAATAGCAGCAGTAGGGGGCAGGAGCAGGAGCAGGGGCAGGAACAGGAGCAGGAGCAGCATACCGGTGGGGATACAGGGATGGGGAGAAGACAAAGGAGAGGAGACTGTGGGGGTGGGAAGTGGAGTAGACGGTTTAAGCCCAGAGGAGGCACTTCACGAGGTAACGGTGAGTGCAGGGGAAGGGGAGGTGTCCATGATGGAGTGAGCTGTCCAGTGGCGGCAGGAGTCGAAGAAATGGGAAAAGAACTAAAGTCGGCGAGCACCGGGCGGCAGCAGCGAGCACCATCGTTCGATGAACCCTCTGCCAGGCACTTAAATATTATTTGCAGAGTATCTCGGTAGATGTACATGTAGATGTAGGAAGACAAATTGCTTGTCACAGTCGAAAAGACATCAGCCACAATGTACTCTGAGAATGCTTTTCCTCACATATAGGATGTAGAAAAACTAATATCATACTAGTAAACTGCAAGAGTATCAAAGGAAAGATGCTAGAAACAACATCACTTACTGAAAGTTATAATGCCCAGATAGTATATAGGGCGATCAAATAGTTTCTGTTTGAGGGCGTTGCTGCAGCGTGTACACGAAGTAGCGCCACTCCGATGCGGGTACACAAGCAACGACTTGTAAGCAAGGGAGTAGTGGGTCATTCGTGTCTTTCCGAAGTGCACTTCGTAAATGCGGAAACTTGAACAGTGGCGCCGTTACTACCAAAAGCGTCCAAACAGGACCAAAATGCTTTTATTCTTTTGCTGGCTAACGACAAACACTGGTAGAAGTCCACAGGAGAACCAAGAATGTGTATGGGGCAGCATATCTATTGGTGCGCGACAAAGGGTATTGCTGCTTCATGTTAATGCACGCCCCATATCGCTAATGTCGTAACGTAGTAGTTAATCCAACTCAAATGGAAGACACACCTACACTATAGTCCTGATCTCTCCCAGCGCGATTTATCACGCCACCAGTTGCTTCCAAATGGGCTTTGAAGGGTAGACGATTCCTGTCGGACGAGGATGTGCAGAGTGCAGTTACAAACTTCTTCTCACACCAGGCCACAATGTTTTACCAGACGTGTATCTTCAACCTGATGCGTCGATGGAATGTTTGCCTCAGTGCTGGTGGTGATTTTGCCTGATTAGCATGCAGATACTCGGCTGTGCGACCTTCGAACAGAACCTTTTTGATAGACACTTGCATTAGGAACAGAAAGTTGGTTGAAAACAGCAACTAAACCCTAAGTTCAGATTGGAATATTTATCCTAAGGATAGGATAGTCATCACTGGTGGCGGCTTCTTTATTTCAGTAAGGAATTCGTAAAATACCTAGCGAGTCTGAATTATTCTGGGTCAAGTTAAGCATCAAGTGTCGGTAAAAAATGGTAGTCGGATGCTTTTATAGACGGTCTGGGTCAGGAGGTGTAGTGGTAGAGTGCTTCAGAGGGAACTACCATAATATCCTGATCATACCATTGTAATAGGTGGTGAGTTGAACTGGCCATGTGTTGAGTGGGAGAGTCGTGCTATCAAAACTTGAGCCAGAGGCAGGGATTTGTGCGACATTATTCTCAGTGTCTTCTACGAAAATTACTTCGAGCAGATAATGAATTCGTGAAAGTAACTTCTTGGACCTCCTAGCAACAAACAGACCTGAACTTATCGAATCAGTTAACGAAGAGGAAAGTATCACTGATCGTAAGACTGTGACCTCAACTGTGATTACAGGTATTATAAGGAAAAATGAGTAAGATACGAAAATATTTTGGCTTAGCAAGAGAGACAGTAGACAAATTGCACAGTAGCTTAATAGCCAACATCAAATATTCAATGGTGAGTACGAAGATGTGGAGCACAAATGGGAAAAAATTGAAGGGCATCGTTCACTGTACCTATACAAGAGTATTCCGAGCAAAGTCTTAAAGGGTGGGAAACCCCGTCATGGTTTAATAGCCTTGTTAGAAAACTGCTACGTAAGCAAAGAGAGATACATCACAGTTATAAGAGAGGTAAAAAACTTAGCTAACACACAAAACCTTAACGAAGGGAAATTGAGCGTAAGGAGAGCAAACAGACAAGTGTTCAATGACTCTGAAAGTAAAATTTGGTCAACCGATCAGACTAAAAGCCCTAAGAGATATTGGTCTTACGCAAAATCAGTAAGCGGTTTGAAATCATCTATTCATCACATAGTGAGCACGCTGGCACTGACATTGTTTCACCTCGGAAGATCCACGGTCCCTCCTCTCAGTCATCGTGCGAAAGGCAAAATGGCACATACTGAGAAAACCGATCGCGGGATGTAAAAGCAACTACTTTTGCTTAGTAGTAGAAAGGTATCAGTACTAGATGAAATACCTGTAAGATTCTGCAATGATTATGCGAAAGAACTTGTTCCCCTTCTAGCAGCTGTTTATTGAAGATCGCTAGAGCAACGAAGGGTACCTATCGACTCAAAAGACCACAAGTCATTCCTGTTTTCAAAGAAGGTCGTATGACAGATGCACGCAGTGATAGACCTATATAGTTGACGTCAGTCTGTCACAGGATTATGGAAAGTGATTTATTCTTAATCATTACGACGTTTTTAGAGAACCGAATTCTCCACTACAAAAGTCAACAGGGATTCCGCAAACAGAGTTCCTGGGAAACTCAACTCACTCTGTTCCTCGATCAGCTTCGTGGCGCTGAAGCCAACGGCGTTCAAGCTGATTCCGTGGTCCTTGACTTCAGAAAGTCTTTTGACACCGATCTACACTGCCGTTTAGTGAAAAAATACGAGCTTACGTAGTATCGGAGCGGATTTGCAATTGGATTCAAGACATCCATGCAGAAGTCAAAACGTCGCTCTTAATGGAACAAAATCTACACATGCAAAAGTAATTTCTGGAGTAGGCCTACCCCAAGGAAGTGTGATAGGACCGTTACTGCTTGCATTGTACTTAAATGACCTCGTACAAAGCGTCGGAAGCCCTATCAGATTGTTCGCAGATGATATCATTGTCTGTAAGAAAGTAGCCACGAAAGAGACAGTACCGATAAGCTGCATAACCTACAGAGAATTGATGAACTGTGCAGGCTCTGACAGTAGACCCAGAACGTAAATAAATGGAACGTACTGATTACATAGGAAACAAAATCCACAACAGTACAACTACACGATCTATGCCAAATTTCTAGGAAAAGTATCTACCGTAAAATGTTTAAGTATAGCTGTCGAGGGCGAGGTGCGAGACTGAGATTCATAGAATCGTAAGAAAATGTAACTCTTCCACAAAGGAAGTGGCGTAAAAGGTGCTTGTTCGACCAGTTTATGAGTATTGGTCATTCGACTGGGATCCTTTCCTCATATGAGTGATGGAAGGGATACAGAAGGACCAACGAAGGGTGGTGCCTTTCGTTACGGAATCGTTCAATCGGTGCTAGGGCGTTACAGATATGCTCAACAAACTCCACTTGCCGGCCGATGTGGCCGAGCGGTTCTAGGCGCTTCAGTCCGGAACCACGCTGCTGCTACGGTCGTAGGTCCGAGTCCTGCATCGGGCATTGATGTGTGTGCTGTCCTTAGTTTAGTTAGGTCTAAGTAGTTCTAAGTCTAGAGGACTGAAGACCTCAGATGTTAAGTCCCATACTGCTTAGAGTCATTTGAACCATACTCAACTTGCAGACGTTAGAAGAGAGGCGTTGCGCATCACAGAGAGGTTTAGCATTGAAATTTCGAGAGATCACTTTCCAGTAAAAGTCGGAATACATACATCTCGTGATGACGACACTGAAAAAATTTGAGAAATCTGAGCTAATACAGAGATTTAGCGACAAGCATTCGCGAATGTTATAGGAAGTGGAGACCAGTTAGTGGTACCAGGAGTATTCTCTGCCACGCACTGTAAGGTAGCTTGCGGAGTATGCTGCAGATGTATAAATTCTGCAAAGATTTCTTATATGGCTGGTGCACTACATACGATTATACACAAATTATGCAAGGCATTCACTTTTGCCAATTTTTTACAGCTTTGTATTTATCTCGACATAGTTTCCTGTCATGGGAAACAGTCTTTTGACTCTTGGAAAAAAAAGCATTTTCGTAGGTAGTTATTATCTTTAGCCGGCCGGAGTGGCCGAGCCGTTCTAGGTGCTACAGTCTGGAACCGCGCGACCGCTACGGTCGCAGGTTCGAATCCGGTCTCGGGCATGGATGTGTGTGATGTCCTTAGGCTGGTTAGGTTTAAGTAGTTCTATGTTCTAGGGGACTGATGACCACAGCAGTTAAGTCCCGTAGTGCTCACAAGGGGAGGCCGCCAATTGTGAAATTCAGATTTGATTCATACTACGCATAATAAAAGCTCATGGCCAGAGGTGTAATGTGGCAAAGCACCAAGATGCACTTCTCAGCCGTTGTCGAGAAAATCGACAGTTAAAAGATACCGTTGTGGTGAAATACTCTCTACGATTCAAAATTCTCTACAGCGTCGTGGCGCAGCGGTTAAGCGCTCGGGTTCGTAATACGAAAGTCACCGGATCGAATCTCGCGCCATGCAGCGTTTTTTTTTCGTATTAGTTTTTTTGTAATATATATATATATATATATATATATATATATATATATATATATTGATTGCCGGGAATTTTATATATATATAAAATTCCCGGCAATCAGTTGCAACAATTATGCATATAATAAATTGTTGAAAGTCGTTTGTCGCGGAAAAATAATACTTGAAATAAAACACAATATCACAAATAATATTCAAGTGGATACAATTTATTGAAAAGTTCAGTATACACTCGCACATAATTAACAATTAGTGACCAGAAGTAGCTGGAGTATCGAACGAACCAGAGTGATAGTTATCATAGAAACATGGAAAGCAGAAAACAGTACGACATCGAGCACATCTGATAAACGATGCGTTTTGACAAGAACAATTGTTTTTTAAATTATCTGTTGGGAAACACACCTGACTGACATTCTGAAATACTGTTCTATCGTTCGTCAGGTTTGATGCATACTACGCATATCGCATCATATCGGCAAAAATCGGAGAAGACAATTGGTGGTGTACGATGGATTGGATTTTTATACAATCGTCTCTGGAGTTGATGTCACGGTTTCGCTCGATTAAAAAAGCACAATGTTGAAGGCGCTTTATCAAATTTTTTACCTGCCGGTAAAAGTACACGTTACACGGTTGGACGAGAGGAGTGCACTTTGGAGGAATGACTTTTATAGCGCACGTTGGTAACTTCTTACCATCCTGGAACATCTCATCGTATAACGCCGGGTTCGTTTGCCCACCCCAAGAGTCGATCAGAAGGAGAAATTCTTTCTTTTGTACGTATGGTTGCAAAGCATATATATATATATATATATATATATATATATATATATATATATATATATGTGTGTGTGTGTGTGTGTGTGTGTGTGTGTGTGTGTGTGTGTGTGTGTGTTATGTGTGTGTTATGTGTGTGTGTGTGTGTGTGTGTGTGTGTGTGTGTGTGTGTGTGTGTGTGTGCATACATTTGAATTACAAAAAACAAATAATTAAAAAAAAGTTACGTGGCGTGAGATTCGATCCGGCGGCCTTCGGATTACGAACCCCAGAGCGTACCGCTGCGCCACGACGCTGTAGAAAGGGGTAATCGTAGAGAGTATTTCACCGCAACGGTTTCTTTTAACTCGATTTTCTCGACAATGGCTGAGAAGTGCATCTTGGTGCTTTGCCACATTACACCTCTGGTCATGAGCTTTTGTTATGCGCAGTATGAATCGAATCTGAATTTCACAATTGGCGGCCTCCCCTTGTCAGAGCCATTTGAACCATTTATTTTGTTTAATCGAGATGCCTTAGTGAAGTCATTTGAAATGCTCGTATATACATATTTTTTTGTAAATGATTCGTTAACACATTTAAGAGATGGATATTCGAACTGCGATAGACGGTGAGTAGTTCATAGGACCAAGATTTCAGTGAGCATGCTGTGGAAGCATCTGTGACTAAATCCTTATTGGTCTAACTCGGAAGCTGCACCTTTCTTCTCAGATGAATATAACCAGTCTTAAAGAAAAAATATCAACAACTTGCGTTTGGTTCACAACTTACTACAAATTATTACGATCTCTTAAGCAAATCATGAAGTAGTCCTTTGGTGAGACAGGTAGAACACTTAAAAAGGCCATTTAGAATTAAATTTTAGAAACCTCAATGGATGGAATGTAAAGGAGCACAACAACAGTTCTCTGTCTGACCAAAAGGTATTCCCACTCAATAAATTCTAATGTGAGCATATTTCAGTAAAGTAGGAAAGACTCCTCTGGAAGAACTGTCGAATAAATTTCCAAGAATATTTTTAGCGGTGAGAAGATATGTTAGCAGCTTTCTTCTAACGAAAAATCACGAATAAGGAAAGTGGACTACCATTAAATTTTAACATTAGGATATATTTGTTGTTTCGTCATCTCTGTAAGGGTAATAATACTCATTAGTCCATTCACATTTGCGGCGTAGCTGTCGATAAAATATGTTTGGTATTCGGTTTTAGTGAACAAGTAACAGTAGTGAACAAGTAATAGCCGATCGTGGGTGGTAACTGATAGTAAACATCCATTTGTAAGCCATTGGCAGAGTGTCATATACAGTAAAAACTATGTCATTTCCAGATCTTCTAATGGAAGAACATATTTGTCGAACTCAGAACACATACAGAATGATGAAATTTATCAGAGTTGACGCTATACAGATTATTTATTAGAGATCATCTCGTTCGAATACGAAATCTGTTCCTACGTTAAACAAGGTTACCAGAAACCGTAATATTTTGCTTTAAGAAGGGATGAAGCGTACGAAAATTGACGGTTGCGAACTTCTTCATCGAGAAGACGTTCTATTCTATGTACTCTTCCTCTTGTGTGTTACTAGGTTCAGAACTTCTCCATTTGGGGCACGTACTAAAAATTCTATTAGATAGCTAATCTTCGCTGATGGATTAAGCTAGAGCGTACCATTAACAGTGATGTGCCTTCCTCCCCCTTCGGGCGGATGCCTTATGAAGCTGACTTCAGGCAACACTATACACCGACCACGAGAAGCTTCCTAAGCTCGCTTCCTGGCGTCCGTGGCCCGCTAAATGCGCTAAGGCCCATGTAAAGCGGCTTTCAGCCCCAAAGGCGCACCTGACTAATGAGACACACAGCGCCAACGGCACCGTTCTCGTAGATAGGAGTTTCTGCATCTTCGGAAATACGTCAAGAAGTACAAAATTTTGTTTTACGTATTTATGAAATATTACTACATTTGATGCATTGAAGTGGGAGGAATTTTTGTAGTTCTTTTGTGCTGTGAAATAGGAAGTTGTTTAGTTTCTTTATGTGACCAAGGATACAGAAAATTGCAGTACTTTGCTATAGTAACTCATTGCTTCTGTTACGTTAGTAAAATTCACTTTGATATACTTTCCTTGCATAATCGCCGGCCGGAGTGGCCGCGTGGTTCTAGGCGCTACAGTCTGGAACCAAGCGACCGCTACGGTCGCAGGTTCGAATTCTGCCTCGGGCATGGATGTGTGTGATGTCCTTAGGTTAGTTAGGTTTAATCAGTTCTAAGTTCTAGGCGACTGATGACCTCAGAAGTTAAGTCGCATAGTGCTCAGAGCCATTTGAACCTTGTATAATCGCGAACAAGTTTCCTTCTGAAATGTTAACGTCGATCGAACCGTAACGAATTGTACGAATTCCTTTCACGATCTCAGTCAGGTATTTTGAATGACAATGAAAATACTTATATACGCTGTGCTCTGTAGCCTTATTATTGAACGGGATCAGGAGTTGATGAAAATAAAAAAATAAAAATTATTCGTGTGTACAGTTATCTTAACAAAAAATTCAAATTCCTGACTTAGGTCAAAGTATTTCAGCTATATCCTGTTTTTATGTTACTTAAATACAACAGAATCAACTTTTGTTGAAAACCTTATGAGCTGAATCTTATTCTAAAAAACATAGACTTATTTTTGAGAACGGAAAGGACTTTCATAAATTTCTTCTGTCGCAGCAACAGCAAATTTTATAAATTATTTCTCAGTTCCTACAGTTTCGTGTATCTAAGAATATTTGGTCGCATCACTGAATTAAGTAGGACGTTTCTCCAGTCTTAGTCTTCCAGAAATGATTTATCAGTGGCATGAAGATGATAGCCAACACATTTTAAGCTTGGTGACACTGATGAAGGGAATATACATTATTAATCGCTGAATACTCCATGTTCACACTGAAAAGAAGAGTTTAATATACATGTACAAAATTTATTGGATTTATTGAATTTAATTAAAAAAAAACATATTTGTGACACTAATTTTGCTAGTGGTGAGAGGTTCTACAGATTGCACAAATGACTGTAGTTCAAAAAGCAATGCCCAATCCAAAAGTCAGAATATACTAACAATGCTAATAACATTGTAAAGGTCGAGAAATAGTCAAAACAGCTTAAATTTCTAATAACATTGTATCGTTGTGTTACTGCGATTTATACCAACTGTTTTTCCATTGCTTTATAAAGAGCTTATTTTTGTGCTAACTGAAGTAAAATATCAAAATAAATGGGTCTAATACAAAATTAAGATATTAGTCTCTTTCTCTGTGCCCGACTGATTGATCTCGCTGACATAGGAAGGAGTATATCTGCGTGTAAGCTGAGTTATCTGCTCCTGAGGATTCACTATGTCAATAGTGGGGCAACAGGGGCATGAAGCAATTTGTTAGTGCAGGTTGCCTACACCGGGGGTAAGTATACATTCAAGGGCAAATCTATTGTTCTCTTTCAAGTGATAGCTCCTTAACCTATTGCTCTGCTAAGAGGATTAAGACCTCCTGGGGATAATCCATCCTTTTGAATTACAGGTCTTAAACCTCTTGGACGGTTAAGTGGTTTTCCAAGAAACCCCCATACATTACCCAACCCCTCCTCCTCAGCCTCCTGTTATTCTTCTCCCATCTATCTGGGAACACCCCTCAATGATATAAGCACACTTTTAATATCAATTTCATTGAATAATTAATTAAAACGATAAGTTAATTAACACCTCCCCCTCTGGGAAACCATTCAACCCTCCCACTATTTGCCCCATCTGGAAATTGGTGCCAGAAGAACAAAGCTGATTGATGATTTGGGGACAAACGATTGCAGTGTATGAAATATTGTTTATTGAAACATTTTCTGGGAGAGAAGGCGTGTATAGTTTATTCATTTAGTTTCTAGAATTTGTCAGGAAAGTGTTTGCATTATACTGAATACTGTTTATTTAAACAATTTATGGGATACAAGGTGGTGTATGAAATACAGTTTATTGAAGGACTGTGTCAGGAAATCTGTTGTAGTATGGAATACTTAAATAATGACAACGCCTTTTTAATTCTGATCTTGCATGGAAACGCTGTGTAGGCTTAGCTTATCTTTGCTGCTGGTGTGAGGGGTGTTACGGGTCTTATGTTTTTTTCCTCATCTTTCAAAGCACACTGTTGCCTACGTACAGATGGGAAAATCAGAACTATTACATATCTAAAAGTTCATGACATTTTTCGAAACCCACCGCAACTTTCTGCAGACAGACAAATTACTAGAATCTCAGCAACAAACAATTTTGTATAGATCGAGAAACATACAGCAGTCATATTGCACTGACAGTTAAACTCTACAAAAGGGGTCTACAGATCATGAATGGAATGAAATGCGTTACAGTATACACCATTTGGGGTCCCCCATGCTTGTGTCTATCGTCACTGCACTGCCACCAAGGTCAAAACCGCATAACGTCCTATTACAGACCACGTTACTAAATATCACTGGCCATGAGCCGCGTATCAATCTCCTTTGATCTCACGGCCCCCAAACAAAGCATCAGGTGGCGGAATTCTGTTGCTCGGGAAATTTCAGGCTCGCTTCCTGTCTCTGTCATACTCAAGAGGCCACACACTGTTTGTCTGTGTGAACCAACGTCTCGCAACATCCTGACAGAGGTTATCATCTCTCCTCAGCACACAGTGTTCCTATAGGCCAATGCTGGAGACAAAGGGAATGCTGAAGTAATTTTGATATCAAAAGTGGAGTGAAATAAGCCATTTGCACTGCCCTATCAGATTAATTGGAAGTATGCAGCAGACCTCAGTAGTTACTGTGCCTAGAACAGTTGAAAAGTCGAAGAGGAAGAAGAAGGTTCTGCTGTGAGTGTTTCGTATCGAGCAACTTAACCTCTTGGCTGTGTTTACATTCCGCGCTGACCAGTTGCAGCTGTAGCGGCGCATCGAAAGCTAAGTACTAATTAATTGTTTGTGTATAGTGGTTTATTTAGGAACTTTAGTAGTCTTCAGCCGGTGTTCTTGGTGTTTCCAGGTGAAATAATTTCAGAAGAACCTTTTGGGAACTGTTTTCTGCTGCGTTACTGTGTCATTAGACGTTTGATTCTCTTTCTGTATTAGTCTTTTGTTATATTCACATTTGTTGTTTATTAATTCTGTTAATAATAGTAGTTACTTCCCTTGTAGAATAAGTTTGTGATCATTGTAGTCAGGTTTTTAACATCTTCTTATTGTAGTAGCGGAACTTAGAAAAAGTAAAATTTTACCATGAGTGAGAAGTGTGGGCTTCGCCGTAGGTTCGTGAGTAGTGGATTGCGGTGTGAGACTTGTTCGAAGTATTTTCACGGGGGGGAATGCAGTGGGGAAGCCAGTGGGCATTCTGGTGAGATCCTCTCCTGGAACTGCAGGTTATGTAGCAAGAGTAAGTTGATAGAGGAGCAGGAGCGTAAGATCTGTGCCCTTCAGGTGCAGTTGAAAAACGCACAGGAGGAGCTAGATAGGATGAGGAGGGAGAAGGGGGTTGGGGAATGGGAGCTGGCTGCTGGCAAGAGATCTGCTAGGAGAAGAAGATTTTCAGATAGTTTTACTATTGGTGTTTACAATAGATATGACCAACTGTCAGAGTCTGAAACGTCCCCTTTTTGAAGAACTATACAAGACTGTGCTTAACCTGACACACAATATTTTTAGCGCAACGCAATCTGACTTTCAAAAATCCCTACAAAAGAATGGCCCTGACTAACATTAACCTATACCTTTCACAAATCACTTACCTCACCAAAAATCTTCGTTACTCGAACTACTGCAAAACAGCGAGCGCCACTACTGCCAGCTAAATAAAAGATTCAAACTACGGAAGGCACTAACTACTGATAGGCATAGTTAGCAAATGGAAGATTTTAATAGAGAACAAACACTGTATTTACCTTAATAGTCATATTATATATAGCAGTTCATGACAGTCTTACAAATTTCAAAACTCCGCCATCTCTCTCCCCACATCCATCACTGCTGGCGGCTCACCTCCAACTGCGCAACGCTACGCGCTGTTCACAGCCAGCTGCCTAACACTACAATGGCGAGTATTACAACAATGCAAAGCAGCCACAGACTGCACACAGCACAGCCAGTGATTTTCATACAGAGGTGGCGTTACTAATAAAAAAACCTAAACAGCCTACTTACATACCCCCCATGCTCCCCACAAAAAATTTTACAAATTGTTTTGGACAGTGGCCAATAATGATTTGATAAAATTTTTTTATAATTACAATAACAAAAATATCAATTGCACACACTTATTGATACAATGTTGGTCAAAAGCTAATCTTTCTCACAGTCCATAAAGACAGTCCTAATCGTTCATCACAGTAAAATAGCAGTGTTTTTCTCAAAGCCTGAGCAGTAAAAGAAATTGCACACGGAAGTAGAGGATTTCCATGCAGTCTTGAGGAAGTAGTATTGTCCTTCCAACGGAAAGACAGTGCTGACTCTCGACATGCAGACAAGTAATGGGTCACAACAGAGCAAACCCACAGCAGAGTCATTCGAAGTTTTGAAGAATATTGGTAGGTAGGTCATCACAGAGCAGACTCACTGTAGTCCTAGTAGAGAGTATGGTATTGGTGGATCACCAAAGGTGTAGACCCACTGTAGTCCTTGTAGAAATAATGGTACTGGTGAGTCAGCAAAGGAACTCCGCCATCTCTCTCCTCACATCCACCACTGCTGGCGCCTCACCTCCAACTGCGCAACGCTACGCGCTGTTCACAGCCAGCTGCCTAACACTACAATGGCGAGTATTACAACAATGCAAAGCAGCCACAGACTGCACACAGCACAGCCAGTGATTTTCATACAGAGGTGGCGTTACCAATAAAAAAGCCTAAACAGCCTACTTACAAGTCTAGTGGAGAGGAATCTCTAGTAGCTGTAGATCTAGGAAGTATGCAGCAGACCTCAGTAGTTACTGTGCCTAGAACAGTTGCAAAGTCGAAGAGGAAGACGAAGGTTCTGCTGTCAGGTAGTTCTCATGGTAGAGGGGTAGGCCAGCAGTTGCAGGAAGTGCTTGGGAGTGAGTACTAAGTCACCAGCATTGTGAAGCCTAATGCAGGGTTGGCTCAGGTGACTGTTAACATAGGGGGGTTATGTAGGGATTTTACTAAAGAGGATCAGGTAGTGATTGTGGGTGGGGCTGGTAATAGTATTGATAGGGATGGGGAGTATAACATAGATGGTGACCTGGAAAAGATAGCCACTCAGGCTGACAACACGAATGTGCATTTCGTGGAAATGTTTCAGCGTCACGATCGGCCTCATCTTAATACAGCCGTCAGGCGTAATAACATGCGACTTGGGGGTGCACTGATGACAGAAAGCATGGGTCACATTTCAGTGGTGTCAGTGGAGTTTATCAGCAGAACGGGTTTCACTAGACATGGCCTGCACCTCAGCAGATACGGGAAGGGGAGGTTGGCAAAGCTTATAGGTGACAGTATAGGTGGGGTTGGTGGGATCACTCATGGGAAAATTCCTGCAGTAGTGGGTGTTAGAGCTGCACCTTTTTTAGATTAAAGTCAGCTGATAGGTATTCCTGCCTAAGGGAAGTCTCTCTAACAACGGAATCACTTTTGACAAAGCTTAGGTATCCGAGTAATGAGGTAATTAGTATATTTCATCAAAATATACAAGGTATTATAGATAAAGTTAGTGAACTGCTTGTAGGTGTTGAATCTGAAATTATTGGTATATCTGAACACTTCTTAAATAAGGAGATAATTCAGAGGCTTCCTTTACCAGGATACAGGTTGGCTGGCAGCTTTTCGAGGAGCTCTTTGCGGTGTGGGGGAGTAGCCATGTATGTGAAAAACGGCATCCCATTTGAGTCAATTGATGTTTCAAAGTACTGCACTGAAAAGGTGTTTGAATGTTGTGCATGTGTGGTTAAATTTAACGGAGCTAAACTTCTAACTGTTGTTATTTATAGATCCCCAGACTCCGATTTCACAACATTTTTGCTAAAGCTAGAGGAGGTTCTTGGTTCACTTTATAGGAAATACAAAAAGTTAGTTATATGTGGTGACTTCAATATTAATTGTATAAGTGATTGTGCAAGGAAGAGGGTGCTGGTAGACCTCTTTAATTCATATAATCTTATGCAAACCGTATTCTTTCCAACGAGAGTGCAAGGGAACAGTAGAACAACCATAGACAACATTTTTGTTCATTCCTCATTACTAGAAGAGCACTCTGTTAGCAAAAAGGTGAATGGCCTTTCAGATCATGATGCACAAATTTTAACTTTAAAAGATTTTTGTGCTGCAACACGTGTTAAATATAGTCATCAGCTGTTCAGGAAAGCTGATCCAGTTGCTGTAGAGCCCTTTGTAAACCTTATCAAGGAACAAGAGTGGCAAGATATTTATAGCGCTGATACAGTAGACGATAAATATAATGCTTTTCTCAAGACTTATCTCATGCTCTTTGAAAGCTGCTTTCCGTTAGAACGTTTAAAACAGGACACTAGCACAAACAGGCAGCCTGGGTGGCTGACTAGAGGGTTAAGAGTATCTTGTAGAACAAAGTGGCAATTATATCAAAACGTTAGAAACAGTCAAAATCTAAATGCAGCAGCCCATTACAAACAGTATTGTAAGGTGCTTAAAAATGTTGTTAGGAAGGCAAAAAGTATGTGGTATGCAGATAAAATAGCTAAGTCTCAGTATAAAATTAAAACCATATAGTCAGTCGTAAAGGAAGTTGCTGGTCTGCAGAGACAGGTCGACGATATAGAATCAGTGCGTAGTGGGAACGTCCGTGTTACTGATAAGTCGCATATATGTACAGTATTTAATAATCACTTTCTGAATATAGCAGGTGAACAAAATGGAAACCTAGTCCCAACAGGGAATCATATAGCGCTCTTAGAAAAAAGAGTTCCAAGACTGTTACCTGAAATGCTCCTCCATGATACTGACAAGAGGGAGATTGAGTTAATAATTAAATCACTAAAGACCAAGAACTCTCATGGATATGACGGGGTATCTAGCAGAATACAGAAGTATTGTTCTATGTATGTTAGCCCAGTACTCAGCCATATCTGTAACTTTTCCTTTAGGAGTGGTCGGTTTCCTGACCGATTAAAGTACTCGGTAGTGAAGCCACATTATAAAAAGGGAGACATTGATAATGTTGACAATTTTAGACCTATTTCTATGCCATTGGTGTTTGCTAAAGTTATCGAGAAGGTTGTATATACAAGGTTACTGGAGCATTTAAATTCACATAATTTGCTGTCAAATGTTCAGTTTGGTTTTAGAAATGGTTTAACAACTGAAAATGCTATATTCTCTTTTCTCTGTGAGGTTTTGGACGGATTAAATAAAAGGTTGCGAACGCTAGGTGTTTTCTTTGATTTAACGAAGGCTTTTGACTGTGTTGACCACAAAATATTACTGCAGAAGTTGGACCATTATGGAGTAAGGGGAGTATCTTACAATTGGTTCGCCTCTTACTTTAAGAACAGAAAGCAGAGGGTAATTCTCCGCAATATTGAGAGAGGTAGTGATGTTCAGTCCCAATGGGGCACTGTTAAGTGGGGCGTTCCCCAAGGGTCGGTGCTGGGGCCACTGCTGTTTCTTATTTATATAAATGATATGCCTTCTAGTATTACAGGTGATTCAAAAATATTTCTGTTTGCTGATGACACCAGCTTGATAGTGAAGGATCTTGTGTGTAATATTGAAACAGTAACAAATAATGTAGATCATGAAATAAGTTCGTGGCTTGTTGAAAATAATTTGATGCTAAATCACAGTAAGACTCACTTTTTACAGTTTCTAACACACAATTCAACAAGAAACGATATTTTGATCAGACAGAATGGGCATATTATAAGCGAGACGAAATAGTTCATGTTCCTAGGTGTTCGGATAGATAGTAAGCTGTTGTGGAAAGCCCATGTCCAGGATCTTGTTCAGAAACTAAATGCTGCTTTATTTACCATTAGAACAGTATCTGAAGTAAGTGACACTTCAACACGAAAAGTAGTCTACTTCGCATATTTTCATACGCTTATGTCGTATGGTATTATTTTTTGGGGTAATTCTTCTGATTCAAAAAGGGTGTTTTTGGCTCAAAAACGGGCTGTTCGAGCTATATGTGGTGTAAGTTCGAGAACCTCTTGTCGACCCCTACTCAAAAATCTGGGAATTCTGACATTGCCCTCACAGTATATATTTCCTTTAATGTCGTTTTTTATTAGCAATATTAGCCTATTCCCAAGAGTCAGCAGCTTTCACTCAGTTAATACTAGGCAGAAATCAAATCTGCATGTAGAATGCACTTCCTTGACTCTTGTGCAGAAAGGAGTGCAGTATTCTGCTGCATCCATTTTCAATAAGCTACCACAAGAACTAAAAAATCTTAGCAGTAGCCCAAACTCTTTTAAGTCTAAACTGAAGAGTTTCCTCACGACTCACTCCTTCTATTCTGTCGAGGAGCTCCTGGAAGAGCTAAAAACTTAAGCAAATTCCAGTGTTACATTGTTGATTTTCTTCATTTAAACTTATGACTTGTCACCTGAATATGTTTTTTTTTATATTTCATTTTATCTGTTTCTAATATCGTGTTATAATTTCATGTATTGACTCGTTCCATGACCATGGAGACTTCTCCTTAATTTGGTCCCATGGAACAATAAATAAATAAATAAAAAATAAAATAAAAAATAAATGTTAAACAATTTACAGGATTCAAATAGATCACTTAAAACACTCACCTCCACCTTATGATGATCCCTCTTCATAATGAAACATATTTTCCACCTTCGAGTATCACCCACAAACATTCTGCAAATCAAGTAATGAAATAGATAGTAGCACTACATATGTCCAAGGTCTTGTGTGCACCATTGTTTGAGAGCACTACCATCCTCCTCCACCACAATGTTTCCATTAAACATATCTGGTGAAAAAGAAATCCTTCTGATCAAGCAGGCTAGTGACAGCGAGGCGCAACCCATCCGTGAACCACATGGCAGCCCCGTCCGCACCTGCCAGGAGACAGACCTGCACCCACACAGGCTATAGGTGCATGTACTGAATGCATGGTTGCTGCAGTATATAGAGAAGCACTAAACATGACACATTTAAACCACGATTCACTCTGAAATAGTATTAGTTGTCATGGCTAGAGGTCAGAGATCGCTATCAGCCGGGAATTAGGTGCTGCGATTTTGTTTTTCAAGCAATATAGTGTTACTTAAGTGGTTCTCTCCCATTCACTCGAGAGGAGGAAGGTTTACTACATGATAGAAGAGAGACAACAGCAAATACTGCTGCAAGACAGAGTCCACTGTGATGTATTGAGAAGCATAGAACTTGACACACTTAAACCACAATCCAGTGTATAGTAGCACCTACCATGACTAGGTTTCAAAGATCGCCGAAAACACTTGTACGTCCCACGCATTCACCTCCTAGATGTCCAGACGCAGCGCGCCCGTCCCCTCACACACTGCCAGAAGCGACAGTCAGAGGACAGTTAATACACGAAAGTGAACCACCCCAGCCATGGGGGGCATCCAGGGATGACTGGTGTGTCTAGGAATTTGGATGCTATCAATACATATAGCACAGACACCCATCATTTTGAATCTTCTCTCACGTAACACACACATATCCAATTCTGTTGGGCTCGCCCAGGACTCTAGTCACCTCGCCAACCCTCGCTATCATGTGCATCGTCAGGCACATCAATGCATTCTTTGTACCTGTCACAGGATAAGCTAATCTGTTACGTCGGGTTGCCAACTCTTTGCGACTGCCGTTACAACCAGCCGCAGTGTACTGCAAAACAAGTAGCGGCAGCTTGGACGAATACAGTAGATCTATACAATTCCATCTCGACATAGACGCACCAGTTTAAGAAATCGACTTCATCCAATCTGAGGCAACAATGTCGTTGACCATACACCTCGAAATTGTCAAGGTAAACGTAGGTTTCTTCCGTTTGTACAACTTACTTTCTAAGACAGAAGAAATCAGAGCATATATGCTTTATCACATCGCTGAAGTATCGTTACTTGTTGTGAAAATCCTGTAACAGTGTATGGTAGGCTAGTTCTCTCTAAATGTTTTTTCACTACATATGAAAAAAATTTTTCTTATCTGTTGCGCTATGCATCATGGGACTGCAATATTAAATGTCGGAGTGCTAAGCTATCACAGGACGCCTCCTCACTTTCGGACTCTCTCTTCAGGTAATCAGATGTTTCGTAACATATCAACTCTCTTAAGGTAACAGCAAAGAGAAGTAGTAAATATGAGTTTCATACCATGCATCATTTTGTGAATTCGGTAGAAGGTATGATTTCATCACAATGGTTGTCTCTCCCTGTGTAGGTGGATGACTGAATTATACCGCCACAACGAAAAATTCGCCCAATTACCGTTCTAAGTCAAGAATAATTTCTATGGTGTCCTACCCATCGCTTTCACACACCAGGTAGCATGTCACTGATATCAAATTGTTTGGTTAACTAATGAAATTGGTCATGAGAGCCACTTTGCACAGCAAGTAATATTTCTTTTTCAGCAGACGGATTACACTCAACAGGTAGTTCAAAAGCGAATTCCCAGAGGGAAGACGATGTTCTTTTCTAGGATCATTATGGAGAACCTACCCTTCAGGCTGACTACAGAAGGAGTCTTCTGCTGGCAACATGCATTTCGAATAAGGACCGTGCTTTTAAAAACACAATCACAATGGTTATGTTGCTCCCGCAATGCATAAAAAGCGGTCTTGGTTCCACAGGCACTCACAAGAGTCGCTAATAGCGTTATGTTTTCTGGTAGAATGCTGTATGAGATTTGGAATCAAGCCTATCCGACCACATACTTGCGTTGAAACCTGTGGAGATGTCTCTTAATGATTACAGCTACTGGTGAATCACATTCGTGACACTTTCACCTCTCGAAATGAGTCATATTTTTAGATGCTATCTGCTGCAGCAAAAACTATATCTTGGTTCTTTAGACAGTCCCTCAGTATCTTGTAACTTCTCCTTAGTCTCTGGCCCGCCCTCCCTGCAGCTTCATCCATGTGATCATCCCAAGTTAAGTCATAACTGCACGGAAGTCTGAGAGGGCTGTATCTAAGATATTCTGCATCCCAGGGAAAAGCAGAGTGAGCTGAGTTGAAACGACAGGACCGTGTTTTGACAACTCGATGGAAATGGAAACTTTTTACCATAGCTCCACAGACCGAGTATAATGTGTAAGGACAGCAGCAAACGAAGGTTTCTCCTTCCTGCAATACGAGGTTGTAGGAAAGACAGTACGAGCAGTTCCAGGAACTGGAAGAAGGATGAGGATATTGCTACTGCATTGCGATGTGTTCTCTAACTACATACAGGTACTGTAGTACATAGGAGATTTGCATCTTTCACTGTGCATTGATGTCTGTCACTCAGATATTCTCTCCCTCCTCGTTATTTTATACCATCCAACGGAGGAAAACAGTGTACCATAAAATTTCCACTAATGTCTTCCATTAGACAGATGCATGGATGACAAATACTGTCTGCATGCCGGAATTGAGCATATGTGGTGATCCTATTAAAGATACAGGTGCTGGTTCAGTGGGGGAGATGGCTCATGATCGAAGTCGCTTCCACAGATCAGTGTAAAGTTTCGTCTTCTGTATAGTAGGAGGACCATATCGTACAGATTATCAGACACAAGAGAGGGTCCATGTGTTGTTGTCTGATACATTATTGCCTTCTGCTGTAACAAATCCAAACAGTGTATGATTACAGCTACATAAACCACCATACATTTAGTTTTTCGTACCACAACTTCAAGGTCTGCGACGGGTTCTAAATTGACATTAACGAGTCTCAGTCCATTGGCTCACCCAGGACGACTGAAATAAAAGACAGAGGTGATGTTTCTTGTTGACGAAAAAATGCAGACGACATCATGACTTATGGAAACTGGAATAGATTTGCAGCAATATGGAGCATTTCCACACAGCTGTCCGAGGGTGATTGATGACCTCTACATTTAAAGCAATCTTTCATAACGATATGGTAGCAGATGTCTAGGTGTTCCGTTTTGATTTGTCTCTCATATTGCAGTCCTGTACATGATCACTGTTTCTGTACAGACAGTCCCCAGAGGATGTTGCCCCTCCACCAAAACTCTCTCTCCATCTCAAACAAGTCACGTCAGTCAGTCAAATGGTCCAAATGGCTCTGAGCACTATGGGACTTAACTTCTGAGGTCATCAGTCCCCTAGAACTTAGAACTACTTAAACCTAACTAATCTAAGGACATCAAACATATCCATGCCCGAGGCAGGATTCGAACCTGCGACCGTAGCGGTTGCGCGGTTCCACGCTGTAGCGCCTAGAACCGCTCGTCCACTCCGGCCTTCTCAGTCAGTCATTATGTGGTAATCAACAGTGTACCAGTGTTCGGGTGATATGGAAAAGACATCATCGATGTATTGTATTGAGCCCCACAGATGATAGTATGATCAACTTAAGCAATTTCACCTGTTTTTCTGTAATTTCAACACCCACCAATGACGTGGCAGCATGCTTCCCAATTTCTGTATCATTGCTAAATCACCCCTCCACTATTTTACGAGCACCATAAAATAAATTCAGAATGTAGATGGATGACTGTCAGTAGGTTCAGTTATTTTTAATTCCTAATATGTGTATACCAAAGTAAACCAGACAGTATTATTGTTAATTCCTGAAAATAAATACCAAAGTATACCAGACCACGGTCTACATATTTCTAACACTATGATCATAGTGCGTACTTTACGATCATGACTGCTCATCTTTCCCTATATCGATGGGAGTCAGAGAGCATTCTCACATTGTTAGGATGAAATTAGAGATTGTAAGATCTCCTCACATTGTCTTTGACCAACCCTCCATGCAACAACATCACATATTTAATTTTCAGCTGACCAGAAGTAGACCGCTGTATTCCACATCTTGTGAAAGAGCAGAGCGAGCCACTCTGTAACTGCTGTTCAGCAAACACTGTTCCCCATCCATTCAAGTGCACAAAATCTCTCCAGATGTGTGCATGTCGAGGAGGTTAGCTCCACTTGTCGGTCTATAGGATATGAAAATGTTGTGGTGATATAACAGAAAGTTATGAAGGAGCAACTTGTGGTTTATGCATGATGAAACTCCAGACAGACGTAGTTTGGAGCATTTTGCGTAAATCAACTGCGTCATCAATTCGTAAGTATTGTTCTGGTGTCTGGGGTTAATACCAAGAAGGTACTAGTAAGACCGAAATGATAATAGAACATAAACACATTTCTTCCCAAGGCTACATAGTTCTACGTTTAAACCATGCTATAATGCTGGAGTGGTGTGGCTTGTGACCTATTAGTCATGCAGAATGCCACACTGTTAATATTCCAATGTAAGAAATATATTCCCAGCACATGACATCCGTTCTTTCTGCAAGTTTCCCTACGATAAACTATGGTGACAAACTGTAAAATGATAAAACTACAACCATGCAAGCAAAGAAAACATCGATTATTTGTGACACAGACACTACACAGGTTTCCAGAGATGTATGACGCCTGCTGTTTACGAAGTTGAAGCCTGATTACCATCGGTAGCCAGAGGAGATGTAACAGCTTACTGCAGTTTACCACTGCCCCTGGTAACCATTGTCCTGCACACAGAAGTCGTGGTCTGACGTTAGGTTGTACTGCTCATTTGTAGGATAATGTTGCCATTTCACCTTGACGTCATATCTGCAGAACGCCTACTCTCCCCACCATTAAGGTGTGTGTATCTAGCATGAGTCTACTCTGCTCCTCGAGAACATGCAGTTTTATTGATTTTGCTCTGTACTCTTTTTCGGTATTTGTCTCTAATTTTATGTATTCTCAGTAAGTTTCCATAATTTTACTAGGTTTCCGCGATTTTACACATTTCGTGGTATTTCCCTCATTTTTTACGCTTCTCACATCATTTTTTCGTGATTATACCGTGTTCGCCTCGAAATTTACAGATTTTCTGTCATCTTCCATATTTTTTCTACAGTGTTCCGTATGAATACGGTCATGTTGCTGACACACTCATGTGCTGTTTGATTATCTAAGAGAATATTTGCGCATCTTATACACCAACGCACAAAAAAATACTAAGACTGGCCCTCTCCACAATGATCCATTTGCGTGCATTTAGGATAGCACGTACATGAAAAGTATAGTAACAGTTGCTTTGTACCTGTATGAAATTGAAGACTCCTTTTTAATCCAAGATATGGCAGAGAAATGAGCTACTTCTCATATATTTTCGTTCGCCTAGAGCAGGGGGACCAAAACAGGTTTTCCATTGATGGACATGTTTCGTCACATATAAGTTGGAGGTCCTCTGATGACTGTGGTATGGAGAGGTTTGCTGTTAACGATCACAGGTTGATAGTGCTCTAAGTCATACACAAAACACGATGTTGTATACGAGTCGACCGCAGGTTATACCATACAACTGATACACCCCAAGATAACAAAGGAAAACAAAATGGTTAAGTGCATTGTTTTGTGTTAGCAGAAGAGCCAACACCGTGGTGCCGGCCGGAGTGGCCGTGCGGTTCTGTGCGCTACAGTCTGGAACCGAGCGACCGCTCCGGTCGCAGGTTCGAATCCTGCCTCGGGCATGGATGTGTGTGATGTCCTTACGTTAGTTAGGTTTAATTAGTTCTAAGTTCTAGGCGACTGATAACCTCAGAAGTTAAGTCGCATAGTGCTCATAGCCATTTGAACCAATTTTTTTGAACACCGTGGTACGAATGGAGGCCGAAATGCACGCGTTTTAGCTCACGCAGGCTGGCATGAGGAGAGAAGAACTATACTGACGTGAGGTCTGGAACATGACAAGGAATGAGAATTCAAAAAGCGGACGTAATTACTTTGATACTTAACTTTAATCCATTAAGGATGAACGTCGCTCTTGACGGTACGTGAGTCATAATATTATCTGTTCAGAATACATTCTTGAAGTAATTATAGTAACTGAATATGGCGCCTTGCTAGGTCGTGGCAAATGACGTAGCTGAAGGCTATGCTAAACTGTCGTCTTTGCAAATGAGAACGCATGTAGACAGTGAACCATCGCTAGCAAAGTCGGCTGTACAACTGGGCGAGTGCTAGGAAGTCTCTCTAGACTAGACCTGCCGTGTGGCGGCGCTCGGCCTGCAATCACAGATCGTGGCGACATGCGGGTCCGACGTATACTAACGGACCGCGGCCGATTTAAAGGCTACCACCTGGCAAGTGTGGTGTCTGGCGGTGACACCACACATTGTAAACGACCTGCAGCAACAACTCTCTCTCTCCCTCTCAATCGATCACTCATTCCACTTTCTGTCATCCTTTAACGCAGGTGCCAGTCAATTTAGAGACAAATGGAAGTCTTTTTTCCACGAAAGCACCAAAGAGAGCAATCGCCTTCCATGTATCACTATTAACTCAATAGACATAGAGTAGAATGTTGCCACGGTCCTGTAGCATTGACTCAGCTCAACCTGTTTCTCCACGACATACAGAAGACCTTACACTTTGCTCTCTCCGACTTCTGTTCAGTTCTCACTTGACTTGGGATGATAACATAGACGAAGCGGCAGGGAGAGCGGGCCAGAGACTGAGAAGCAGTTACAAGACACAGAGGGGCTGTCTAAAAAACCGAGCTACAGTTTTTGCTGTAGCATATAGGTTCTAAAAAGGTGACTTGTTTCGAAATGTGAGAGTGCCACAAATATGATTCACCGGTGGCTGTAATCATGAAATGACACCTCCATAGGAACAAACACAAGCATGTGGTTGAATGGGTAAACTAGACTGCAAACTGCAGACAGCAATTCTACCACAAAGAGTAACGCTAGTAGCTACTCTTGTAAGTGCCTGTGGAGCCAAGACCGCTTTTTGTGCATTGTGACTGTAACATAAACGTTGTGATCATATTTTTAATAGAGCGCTCCTTAAGCGAAATGTATGTTGCCGGCGGTAGAATCTTTCTGTGGTCAGCTTGAAATGTTGGTTCTCAATAGCGTTCCTCGGAAAGAACATCGTCTTCCATCTGGGAATTCCAATTTGAAATAGATGGTGAGTGTAATCCGACTGCTGAAAAAGAAACATTACTCACTGTTCAAAGTGACTCTCATGATCAACTAAATTAATTAGCTTACCAGTTTCATGTCAGTGATATGCCGCCTGGTAGGTGGAAGCGTTGTCTAGGGCGCCATCGAAATGATTCTTGACTTTAAATAGTAATCAGGTGTTTTAATGGCTGCGGCAATATCTTTTAACGATATTTCAGTATTCCACCTGCACAGGGAGAGACAACCATTGTAATAAAACTAGATGTATTAGTGAATTTATAAAGTGATGTGTAGTATACGCTTTATATTAACAACTTCTCTGTGCTGTAAACTTAAGGGACTTGATATGTTACTAGACAATTGGTTACCTTGAGATGCAGGCGTTTTAGTAGCTGCGGCGATATCTTTTAACGATATTTCAGTCTTTCATCTACACAGACAGAGACATCTATCGTAATATAATCAGATCTATTTCCAAATTTATAAAGTCATATATATTATAAAGCTTATATTTACTACATCTCTGTGCTGTTAGCTTTAGAGTCTTGGTATGTTACGAGAAATCTATTTGCCTTAAGAGAGAGTTCGAAAGTGAGGAGGCATCCTGTGATAGTGGTAGATCTTAGAATTCTGTCATGAGTCAAAAATGAGTTTAATATTCTAGTCCCATAGTGAATGACGAAACAGATAAGAAATTTTTTTCCTACCTGAGAAGAAAATTCTTAGAGGAAACGTAGCCTACAGCATACTGCTACACGATTTTCACGACTAGTGTCGGTACTTTAGCGATGTGGAAAAGCGTGTATGCTCTGATTTCTTCTGTCTTCGAAAATAATTTGTACAAAAGGTACAAATCTGTATATCGCATGATACATTCGAGGTGTATGGTCAATGAAATCGCTGTCTCGGATATTTTATACTGGAATGTCTGTCGGCGTGGTATTACTTATAACTACTGTATGCATCCAAGATGCAGCTGCTTGTTTTGCAGTGCACCATGGCTGGCTGCTGTAGCGGTCAAGAGGCGTCGGGAACGGGAAGTAACAGATTAGCTCCGGTCTAGGCATCCTCCACTAAAGACCGCACAGGCTCTGCATCAAACCAACTTTAAAATAAATGACCGATGGAAAGAGGAATGGGAGAGCAGAACAGCAGTAAACTGCCACAATATGCCATGCATCTTTAGTAAACCAAAAGGATTTGATTGCCCTCGCAAAGTTTGGTCAACTCTTAATCGCATCAGAACCAACTGTGTGAGATGCGCCGACTCCTTACACAGATGGGGTAAACTTCCTTCGGCCGCTTGCGACTGTGGCGCTGAGAGACAGACGGTCAAACACATCGTGCAGGAATGCCCACTAAGGGCATACGAGGGTGACCCACAGGATTTCCTAATGGCGACCCAAGAGGCAATCGACTATTTATTATCTAAGCTGGACGTCTGCTTGTGATTGCTCTTCTGTGAGTGTAAATTTACAATTGGCGGTGTCCTTATATACAAACTGTTATTTATTGCTCTGTTTATACACATGTGTTTTTTTTAATCGTGTTGTTTCTGTAATTTTTACTGTGATGTTATGAGCCATACGCTAAATAAATAAATAAATAAGCTCAGCCTATTATGGATACAAAGAATGCGCCGACCTCTTTGATCTTGCCCACTTCAGCGAAGGCTGATGAAGTGACCAGTCTACTGGGTGAGTGTGAGAGAAACGAACTTCTCTGTGTGTGCCAGAGAAGTTTGAAAATGGTGGGTCTTTTTGCTGGATGTATTGATAACACACGAGTTCATACCACTCCCATCATCCCTGACGCTCTACATGGCCAGAGGTGGTGCACTCTGGTGTACACGATCGTCCAAAACGGTGGCTGTGGCAGTAGCTTTAACCGATCTCTGACTGTAAGTGCTGGCAGTGTGTGAGGGGACGGGCGCGCTGCGTCTGGGGATTAATACGCGGGATGTGCAAGAGTTTTCAGTGATCTCCGACATCTAACCATGACAATTGCTGCTACGGACTAGATCGTGGTTTAAGTGTCTCGTGTCATGCAGTATGCGTTCGTCCTTCCTAATGTAGCAGAGAGATCCAGTTTACGAACTCTATAGTGCTTGAAAAATACACTGGCGACGTCAAATTCCCAACGATAGCGATCTCCATCATCTAGCCACGACAACCACTACTACTGCAGATCGGATTGTGGTTTAAGTGCGTCGCGTTCAGTGCTTCTCCATACATCACAGCCTGCATATGTTCCGTATGGGCCCTGCTGGTGCCGATGGGGCTGCCCTGTAGTCGGCAGACAGAGCTCGCTTCGCATTCTCTAGTTTCTGTGATTGGCAGGAATTTTTTTTCATCACATGTGTTTAGTGGAAGCGTTTTGTGGAAGAAAGTGTTTGTGCTCTCAAGACCTTAGCTATATTTAGTGGTGGAAATTTGAGTAGTTGATTTTCATAATACTTGCGTGGGACATTTAAAAATTGAAAATATGTTTTATTACACTAAAGGATAATCATAAGGTAGAGGTGTGTATTTTAAATGATGTGTTTGACTCCTGTAATCTGTTAAACAATTAACAATAAGCCATTTGCACACAACAGTGCAAATGACTTATTTCACCCTATTGTTGATACCAAAATTGCGTCCGCTCTCCCTTTATCTACAGCATTACAATATGGGAACATGAAGTGAGTCAGGAATATCCTGATCAACAGAATGCTGCCAATTGATGCTTTGTTTAGGAGCCCTGAAATCAAAAGAGGCTGATACGCGGCCTGTGGTCGGTGGTATTTTGTAACATGGTCTGTAATTAGAACATTGGGTGGTTTTGACCTTGGTGGCAGTGCCCTGGCGATAGACACACGCAGAGAAGCCCCCAAACAGTGTCTACTATAGCACATTTCATCCCACTCATGATCTGTAGACCCCTCTTGGGGAGTTTAGCTGTCAGTGCAATATGACTGCTGTATGTTTCTCAATCTGTACAAAATGGTTTGCCGCTGAGGTTCTAGTAATTTGTCTGTCTGCAGAAAGTGGCGGTGGGTTTCGAAATATGTCATGAACTTTTAGATACGTAATACTTCTGAGTTTCCAATCTGTGCTTAGGCACCAGTGTGCTTCGAAACATGAGGAGAATAAAAAATAAGAGCCTTAACATCCCTCACTCCGGCAGCAAATATATACTAAGACTACTCAGCGTTTCTATGTGCGATCAGAATTAAAAAAGCGCCGCAGTTGTTTAAATTTTCCATACTTCAATCGATTTCCTGAGAAATTCTTTGAATAAACGATATTCCATACATCATCTTTTATCCTGTAAGTTGGTTAAATATACAGTATTCAGTACACTGCAGTCAGTTTCGTGACATATTCTTTAACTAAATGAATAAACTATATTCCAAACATGCCTTTTCTCCCATAAACTCATCAAATAAACGATATTTCGTACACTGCAATCGGTTTCCACCAAAATCACTAACCAACCGAGTCTTTTCTCCACCATTTGCAGGTGGGGATGGGCTGGGAGTTTCCCAGAGAGGTTTTGACGTCGCAGTGCAACTATATATGGAAAAATGTCTCACTACAAGAAATGTTCTTCTGTGTGATGCATGTTTGCATGCAGTAGCTATGGATCAGAAAGCAGTTAACGTCGATCTTTGGCTACTGTCAGAAAGACTCCTTGTGTGAAAAATCGTTTTACGACCGACACTCAGAAATATAGCCATCAGCTTGGCAGTTATACTACGAACAAATTCTGATCACTCGATATTACAACCATTTGAAAACATGTTGGTAAGGCGTTCACCTTTACAAGTAATTGATTAGGAGTAACATAGAACATCATTTGTCTTACAGTTCCACTCACTAATAGGCGAAGTAACTGCTCGTGCACTAGTTGACAAATTGTCTTCAAGGTCATACAGTATGGCCTCTTCCAACTTTGGTGTGCGGCGTCTCTTTGGAGCATTAAAGTCACGCCTGCTAACGACGAAGGTGCCCTTTTCCTAGTCCTTGCGTAATTATGGCGGAAAGAGTATGCAATGGAGTCGGACGTTGTGGAGAACGATCTTGATAAAGGCGACCCGCAGCTCTTTCATTACCGTGAGTTTATATTCTGTAAACGTGTACTCTGTCACCTTGCTGTAACATTCACAGACACGTGAATGAGGCGCCTACCAGGACAGAGAGGTAGCATGGACGTTAAATGAAATCAGCCTATCTTACGTAAGGCCCCCCGCTTCCCCCACCCACCGTGCAAGCCGACTGCCTTGTTGTATTCCTACCTAGCACACTTGCTTTCAAACCTCTGTAGCACGGAAACGGTACGCTTCCAAAAATGAGTTCGTATTCGAAATATCATGCATTAACTCCCCTATATAAGCCACATAAGTTTGCAATAGAGATTTCCGAACATTCTGGATACCTCTAGACGCTAGGAATATACACAAGTGCTACAGCTGTAGCAGACGTTAGCAGATTATTTCAATTCATATAAATCTGTAGTTTTTATCTTGGTCTGGCAAAATTTTGTCCGTAGTAGTCTTGTTCACTACAACACCGAGGGAGCTCAAGAGAAAGAGGTTCCTGATGAGAGTGCGGATTGTATCCAAAAATCTTAAGGCCAATAAAAGAGCCCACTTTTGCAAAATTCATAACTAGTTTCATATGAATTACGTAGTGACAAAAGGTATTGTATACAAAGATTTTGCGTTTTGTATTGCTGCACAACATATGAGTGTGGGGACTGTATCCAAAAATCTTAAGGTCAATAAAAGAGCTCACTTTTGCAAAATTCAATTCAATTCAAAAGTTTTATATGAATTACGTAGTGACAAAAGGTATTGTATACCTTGCATTGTTGCACAACATAGTAGTACTTATTTCCATATGATGGCCACTTGATTATTAAATAAACGTCAGCTTTTTAAGTCTGAATCACTGCCAAGAATAGAAGGTACTATAATTATTTGTAGAAAATGTAAGGAGAAATTTATTTATAGCTGTGTTGTATAATATATTTATTGTCTTTGTAGTACTGAACTATCCATGGAATTTTTCATATCATTTGTAACTTATACCTAACTTTGTAAGCTGTGTATGTTGAAAACGTCGGAGCTGCTTCATTGTGTTGTCGTGTACAGAAGAAAATACGAAAGTGAAATGTGCACTAAATACATGTTTTGACAAAAATCCGCACACATTCTTTCATATATATATCGCCATAAATTCGAAAATTGCGGTTGAGTCTGCCTTTTAACTCCCACAAATACGCGCTTTTCGCATGCTAACATCGCAATGAAGCTCCTCGTATAGTAATAGAAGCTTTGGTGAAGAAGTTACGACTTCGAAATGTACATTGTTGAAGTAAAAATGCAATGAAAACAGTAGACGGCGTATGTTTTAAAGTTTTTCGTAACCACGATTGCTGTATTTTTGTCAGTATGAGATTGTAGATGGTAATTGTTGCTATTATTGTAGGCGTGGTCCTTAGTCCGAAGACTTGTTTCATACAGCTCTCCAAAATTATATATCCTGTGCAAGTTTCTTCATATCTAGATAGTTACTGTATCTCGCATCCGTCTGAAGTAATCCAGTACAGTCAAGCTTTGGTGTACCCCTAAAAAGTTTTCGTCAATCACTTCCCTCCATTACCAAACTGAATATTACTCGGTCTTCAAGATCTGTCCTCTGGATCGATCCTTTCTTTTAGTCAAGTTGTGAAATAATGTCCATTCTCCCAAATTCGGTACAACACCTCTTGATTGGTTACCCTATCTACTTATCTAATCTTCACCATTGTCTTCTAGCACCACATTTCAGAATCCTCTATTCTGAAATCACCTGATCAGTTTATCTTCCAATTTTCAGTTCCTTATGGCGCTAATAACTAGACAGCTGCCTCCGTGAAAGACATTCCTGTATTTAAATAGCAAGAAAAGCGTTTCTGGAAAAAATAAATTCGTTCACATCGAATAAAAATTTAAATACAGGAATGTCTTACTGCCAATGCCACTTATTTTACTGCCCAAATAACAATGCTCATTTACGAGTTTCAGTGTCTTATTTCGTAATGTCATTCCTTCAGCATCACCTGTTTAATTTGACTGCTTTCCATTACCCTTCTTTCTGTCAGTGTATTTCTTCAACATTTCAGTCTTCACTTCTTTGCTTAGTATTGGCTTGCTATCTGAGTTCTTAATACACACAAATGTGCTTCTCTTTTCTCAAAAGAGCTTTCTCATTTAATTACAGGTGGCAGCAATCTTTCCCCTAGTCGTGTATACTTCTGGGGCTCTGGATTTATCCTTCAGCCATTATTGGTTTTCCATATAGCACTTTAAGACAGTCTTCTTTTTAGACACCTGTATTCTCTTTTACCTGTTTCATTAGTTTCCTCTTTATAGTCTCTTTCGTCAGTTAGATTCAGTTTCTCCTGCGATATCCAAGCATTCCTGCTGCACCTTGCCGTTTGTATATACGATCTTTTCCCCCAACCGAGTTTGTCGAACCAGTTGAACCACTCTTTGTACTTAAAAATCTCGTTTAGGAAGTATTCTGTCAAAGAATAATATCCGCCAAGTGCGTGGAATGTAATGAAACGGGAGACGCGACAACCAGCTACAAAATAGCATAACATCACTATTTAATTTAACGGAAGGGCTATAAATGATGAGTCATAGGTAGCAAATATATGTAATAATCATTTCTTACATATAGTGGAAAATATAGGGACCAACAGCTCAAGAGAAAAATCACTGCAGTATGTTTAAAAAGGAAGTATCATAAAATTAAATCGTATGAACGCATCTCATTCTGAAATTAATAAAATTATATAATCTCTAAAAAAAGATAAGCTAACGTGGTTTTGATGAGGTTTCCAGTAGAGTACTAAGGATTTGTTCTAGACATACTGAGATATTCCGTTTAAAACCCTCTGAATAAAAGGCTATAGGTGAGATCTCAACAACTACCGAAATTCTTTCATTCTTTTCACAATTTTCCAAAATTCAGAAGAGTTGCTCTACTGAGAATGCCATTAGCTTGTTAACTCATCCATTTTCACATGCACTAAATAACAAAATAGCACCGGCTGGTATTTTCTGCGACGTATTTAAGGCATTTGATTGAATCAAAACATTCTCCTAAATAAACCAACGTTTGTGAGATAATGTCATATACGGATAATGTCACATATAACCAAAAGAATGTAGATAGTTGTACTTGGTAATTCAACCAATGTAGTCTTAGGACATTATTCTGACTGGGAAGAAATCACGAATGGCGGTGCTCAAGGCTCAGTCTTAGATCCATTATTGTTCCTCATGTATATACATGATCTTCCATCCAACATACAAAAAGCAGAACTAAATCTTTTTGGCAATGACATTAATACAGTAATTAGGTCAAGCATACATGCTGCGACAGAAGATATGGTTACCAATGCTCTTTAAAGTGATATTGACTCGTTTTCTGTGAATGGTTTCACCTACAATTGTAGTCAGACACAATATATTCAGTTCTGCACATTTGTAGGTACTACACCAATGATAAGTATATCACATGATGAGGAAATAAAAAATAGGACAGATATTTTAAAATTCATAGGTGCCTATATTGATAAGCATATACTCTGGAAGAAGCACATTTAGGAGCTCCTAAAACAACATACACTCCTGGAAATTGAAATAAGAACTCCGTGAATTCATTGTCCCAGGAAGGGGAAACTTTATTGACACATTCCTGGGGTCAGATACATCACATGATCACACTGACAGAACCACAGGCACATAGACACAGGCAGCAGAGCATGCACAATGTCGGCACTAGTACAGTGTATATCCAGCTTTCGCAGCAATGCAGGCTGCTATTCTCCCATGGAGACGATCGTAGAGATGCTGGATGTAGTCCTGTGGAACGGCTTGCCATGCCATTTCCACCTGGCGCCTCAGTTGGACCAGCGTTCGAGCTGGACGTGCAGACCGCGTGAGACGACGCTTCATCCAGTCCCAAACATGCTCAATGGGGGACAGATCCGGAGATCTTGCTGGCCAGGGTAGTTGACTTACACCTTCTAGAGCACGTTGGGTGGCACGGGATACATGCGGACGTGCATTGTCCTGTTGGAACAGCAAGTTCCCTTGCCGGTCTAGGAATGGTAGAACGATGGGTTCGATGACGGTTTGGATGTACCGTGCACTATTCAGTGTCCCCTCGACGATCATCAGTGGTGTACGGCCAGTGTAGGAGATCGCTCCCCACACCATGATGCCGGGTGTTGGCCCTGTGTGCCTCGGTCGTATGCAGTCCTGATTGTGGCGCTCACCTGCACGGCGCCAAACACGCATACGACCATCATTGGCACCAAGGCAGAAGCGACTCTCATCGCTGAAGACGACACGTCTCCATTCGTCCCTCCATTCACGCCTGTCGCGACACCACTGGAGGCGGGCTGCACGATGTTGGGGCGTGAGCGGACGACGGCCTAACGGTGTGCGGGACCATAGCCCAGCTTCATGGAGACGGTTGCGAATGGTCCTCGCCGATACCCCAGGAGCAACAGTGTCCCTAATTTGCTGGGAAGTGGCGGTGCGGTCCCCTACGGCACTGCGTAGGATCCTACGGTCTTGGCGTGCATCCGTGCGTCGCTGCGGTCCGGTCCCAGGTCGACGGGCACGTGCAGCTTCCGCCGACCACTGGCGGCAACATCGATGTACTGTGGAGACCTCACGCCCCACGTGTTGAGCAATTCGGCGGTACGTCCACCCGGCCTCCCGCATGCCCACTATACGCCCTCGCTCAAAGTCCGTCAACTGCACATACGGTTCACGTCCACGCTGTCGCGGCATGCTACCAGTGTTAAAGACTGCGATGGAGCTCCGTATGCCACGGCAAACTGGCTGACACTGACGGCGGCGGTGCAGAAATGCTGCGCAGCTAGCGCCATTCGACGGCCAACACCGCGGTTCCTGGTGTGTCCGCTGTGCTGTGCGTGTGATCATTGCTTGTACAGCCCTCTCGCAGTGTCCGGAGCAAGTATGGTGGGTCTGACACACCGGTGTCAATGTGTTCCTTTTTCCATTTCCAGGAGTGTAGTTCACCAACATTCGTATTTAGAATCACAGCAAACCTTGGGACAGACAAAACACTAAATTGGCATACTGAGTGTGTTTTCATTCAGTAATATCATATGGGATAATGTTGTGGATTAGATTATCTTTAAGAAATGAAGACTTCATTGTTCAAAAACGACCATCTAGCAGATAACTGTTTAAGCAGTTAGGCAGTTTGACTAATGCTTCAGAGTATATTTATTACCTCATTAAGTTTGTTGTAAATAACCCACCGCAGTTCAAAAGGAACAATGGTGTACATAGTTACAAGACCAGAAGAAACAAATGACATACCTTACTCCACATTAAGGTAAGGTGCAAATGCCGCAACTAGTTTTTTTGATTAATTACCAAGTGATAGAAAATGTTTGACAGACAGCAAAGTAAAATCGGAAGACAAAATAAAAAAAATTCTTTTTGATAATTCTTTCTGTTCCGAAAAAGTATTTATATTATTATAATATGTAAAAGGTAGTGGATATGATTAGTACCTCACACCTGTATGTTGCTTATTTCCCGTAAATCCTTGTAAATGATCAGCATTTAGGTAAATCTACAAAGTATTTTGTGAAAATTATCTATGGAACATCGCAAGCGTATCGACGTGCGATAGAGGAAAACGCATGGTCTTTCGCAAGACCAAAACTGACACTAATGAACATAAACATTGAAGATTCGTCAGGCAGCTGACAAGAACTCCTACAAGTTATACGTCAAGATATAAAAAGTGATGTTTTGTGTATGCAAGAAATGCACAGAGATATTACTCAACAAAGAACAAAAGTAGCAGGCACGCAGACAGCCATTGGTAGATCCACAGGCAGTGTGTGAATTCCTAAGGGACCAAACTGCTGAGGTCATCTGTCCCTAGACTTACACATTACTTAAACTAACTTACAATAAGAACAACACACACGCCCATGCACGAGGCAGGACTCAAACCTCCGGCGGGAGGGCCGCGCAATCTCCTCAAACCGCGCTGCCACTCAGCGCGGCCAAAAGCAGTGTAGTAGTGCCATTTTTGTGACGCACGGTGTAGCAGTACTCTCAGTTTCTCTTACAGAGATGAACATTACTGAAATCGTAACAGTTGAGCTGAGCAGTTGAACAGTAACATCCGTCTACAAGCCTCCTGGTGGATAATTTAACTTCATTCGCCCAGTGATTTTTCAAAATCAGGACACAACTTCGTCGTGGGTGACTTCAACAGCCACAGTATCGTCTGGGGCTACGGGGATGATGATGTAAACGGAGAGGAGGTACTGAAGTGGGCTGACTGTAGAAGATTAATCGTACATGACAGTAAGCTACCACCTTTATTTAATAGCAGCAGCTGGAAAAGGGGACATGACCTCGACCTGCTTTGCGTCAGCGACACCGTTTCTCACAACTGTGTGGGGACTGTATCATTACCTGTACCTGGCAATCAACATAGGCTAATCTGCTGTCAGATGTATGCAACCAACAGACCACAAGTGATCCCGTTCCATAAGCAGTTCAGCTTTAAGAACGCCAGGTGGAAGAATTTTGCGGAAACTCTGGATAAGCCAATACTAAGCATGGAACCCTTGCCAGAGTCCTACGACCGCTTTTTAGATGCTGTGAAGAGGTGCTATCGAGCTGCGGCCGCTGTACGATATACATTCCGGGTGTGAATGAAGAACTAGCGTCAGAACTGCAAGAATACCGTAGACTGTTTGATTATGGCCCTTTCAACATGGATATAGGAAAACCAGGACTCACAATCCAAGGGATTGATGAAAGCCTAACAAAATCGATGGATTATAACGGTAGCAGAGAAGCTTGGCAGCTGCTCAAAGGACTCATTAATGATCCAACCCTTCCCAAAGTAAGAGCCAGCGTTACCCCAATGAGGTCACCCACCAATTGTTGCTGAATGGGAAAACAGAAGGAAGAAAAAAATGGGGTAATCTGGCAACATTCAGAAGCAAAAGTTTAGTTTGGAAGAACTGAAAGCTGCTATTAAAAAGAGTAAACCTGGAAAGGTTCAAAGACTTGACGATTGATTGGTGGAACAGATAAAGCATTTTGGTCTTGCGACTATGGCATGACTACTGCAATTCTATAATAACCAACTAATATGACAGCGGATTCCTTGTATCTGGAGAAGAACAGGGATCATCGTCATACTGAAACCTGGCAAGCCAACTTGCGATGCCAAGAACTTCAGCCCTATGTCTCTTTTGTGAGATCTTTATAAAACCCTCAAAAGAATGTTGCTTAATCGTCTTAGCCCTGTCTCCGAGCTACAACTGATCCCACAAGATGAAAAATTGTACAGCACTACCACTCAATCTCACAAAGAATGTCGTGGATGGTTTTGAGTGGAGTTTGATCACAGGAGCAGTATTCGTAGATCTCTCCGCAGCTTATGGTCCTGTGCAGCACAATATCATTTTGCACAAACTATGTCAACGAAGGAGAGGTTATGAATTTACCAGCTACATACAACTCTTCTTCAAAACCGAAGATTCTGTGTCTAACTAGATGGCAAGACAGTAGATGGAAAATAAAAAAAAAGCGGTCTACCTCAAGGTAGCGTCCTAGCAGCAACCTTGTTCAACGTCTATAGCACAGATCAGCCACAACCTCTTAACACAAAAAGCTTCGTTATGCTGACGATCTGGCGCTAATATCTCAAGCTAAAGACTTCGAAATAGGAGAGAGACATCTAAGAAATGGACTTCACACTCACGCGGCATACTACCAATATAACTACCCGAAACCGAATCCGGGTAAAACTCAAGTATGAGCTTTTCATCTGCGAAAAAAAGACACCAGTAGAAAATTAAATGCCGTATGGGATGGCATGGAGCCAGAGCATTGTCATAATCCATAACATCTGGGGGTCACGCTGGACCATGCGCTGACGTTTATCAGTCACTGCCTAAACACAACATAAAAAGTACCCGCCTTCAATAACATCACCAGAGAGCTTGCAACTCACAAGTAGCGAATGGGGTGCACAACCAACGGTACTCAGAACATAGGCACTTGTATTGTGTGACTCTGTCGCTGAATACGCCTGCCCTGTTTGGTACAGATCTGTTCATGACAGGCATGTGGATGTTGCCCTCAACGAGAGGTGTAGAATAACATCAGCATGCTTGAGAGCAACACCTGCCTACAAACTTTACAGCCTGGAGGGGATAGCCCCACCATATATAAGGCGGAAAGTTGCTGCGAACACAGAGAGAAGCAAAGCGAAACTCAACCCTGCTCACCCGCTTTGTGGACACCAACCTCCTCCAAGCAGGCTTAAATCCAGGAAGAGCTTTCTCCACCGTCCGTGGTACGACAAAACCGGTGGACAATCGGAAACGCAGAGCTCGCATCATAGGTCGTACCTTCGGAAGCCCTCCACCTTCCTGGCGAAAACCTGCAATGGAAAACGTGGATGTCTCTCAACAGACTAAGAAGTGGTGTGCATAGAACAAAGGATAATTTGGCCAAATGAAACTATCTTGGGGACCCATCAACTGTATGCAAATGTGGAGTCGAACAAACCACCAAGCACCTGTACAACTGTCCTCAGTGCCCTGTTTACTGCACGCTGGAGGACCTGCTGTGGACCAGGAACAATGCCAACGAAGCCGCTAATTTCTGGTCTGATTGGATTTAGTTTTTGTAATATATTTACATAATTATTATTATATGGGTCTATTTGCCTGATATTGTGTCTGTATTTCCTTTGTATGTTTTAATTTTGTAATTTAGTCTGATTTTTTCTTTTGTCTATTTTAATGCAACGCTTTGGACACAAGTAAATATATAATCCATGGAACATGAAAAACACTATCTAACTAACCAGTGCTAAGAGCAGCACAGCCTTGGCAGGCTAGAAGTTTGATGACTAGGAACAGTGAAATTTCATGTATCAAGCAATGGCTTGTGATGGTAGAAAATGCTAACCACGTCAAGTGCGTTGCGGGAGAGCACTTGCAATTAGTGAAGTTGTTGTGTATTTCAATGTAACATTGTTTCTTTAAGCATGTTTGAGCCAACTAATCTATTAAAACTTTGCACTTGAGAAGACGTTGTCTATGATTGCTTTTCCACTGGGAAAATGAACTCGGAATTTTCTCAGCTGATAAAAGGCCACGTCTCGTCACATTAGTCGTGTGTGTACTCACTGGATTAAGTTACAGGCACGCACATACAGTACAAGCAAATCATTGTTCACTGTATCTGTTACACCTCAATGTGGCGGCGGAAGACACAAGTGAAATATCACAAGAGTCTGGAGGAATATGTTTTTATGATTGTGATGAAAGCCCATAGACACAGGACATTTCATTCATAACAGGAAATGTGGAAATGTCACCAGTAGAGAGGACTATAACAACGTAAATTAAATGAGCAGATATTTGTGATTTGATGATGCAGTAGTTAGTTAGCTACTTTGAATCACTGCGCGAATTTCGAAACAGCAGACATTGAGATAAGTGATAGTGGAATAGAAACTCATTTACAATAGTTTAGGGACAGGTATTTGGACCAAACGATACACCTGCAATACTCTACAGAGATTACAGGAAATAAATTGCTCTGCTTCTAGAAGCAGTTTATCGTATGTCGCAGGAGCAAATAAGGGTACCTAGCGAACACAAAGGCGCGCAGGTCATTCCCTTTTTCAAGAAGGGTCGCAAGGTAGATGCACGTAAAGACATATCTATATCGCTGACGTCAATCTCTTCTAGAGGTATGAATCATGCGTTATCGCCACGTATCATGTTGGTTTTGGAGAACGAAAATCTCCTCTATAAGACATCAACATGGTTTCCACAGACGGGGAACTTGCAGAACTCAACATCGTCTGTTTGTTCATAATACGCAGAGCAATGTAGACATCGGCACTTAGGCTTATGCCGTGTTCGTTGACTTTGGGAAGATATATGATGCAGTTCCACATTGTACATTAGTGCAAAAAAAATCGTACTTACGGCGTAACGGATGTTTCTAAGCGTATTCAGACTTTACTTGCGGAGAGAGATCAGCAGCTCCATGCTAGTGGAACACAATCCACAAATCTAAAGGTATTTCCAATTGTGTCCCAGAAACTATGACAGGGCCGGTACCGTTTATATCAATTGATGACTAATTTGAGAACGTAGGAGATGCCACGGGGCTTTTGTCAGATGGTGCGGTTGTTTACAAGGAGGTGGTAACGTCAGAAGACTAGAGTGAACTGCAGGGAGACCTGCAGTAGACCGGTGTTTCATGCGCGGAATGACAGTTGATCCTAAACGTAAAGAAACATTAACGAGTAACTACAGTTGCACGCAGACAGACACAGTAATACCGTCTTCTTCACAGCACCCAGTAACGCACTAATATGCCCATGTCCGTGTGCCACGCCTCTACCAATGGGTATAATCCTATGCTGATTGACCACATCCTCTATAGGAAACAAAAATTGAAAACTGTACACCTTGTCTATGTTTCCTCTGTTGCCTCTTCCACTGTTTGCATGTATAATACCATCCCCAGGACGAGTGTCACAGGGTGTAGCAAATACACTAAAATCCTGGAACTATATTATTTCCTAATACATGAAGAATACAGCCCAGTGTATTTTCAGTAGCAAAGAAAAGACCAAGTTGCTGGCCAACAGTGGTGGGTGCCTAATTATTTGTCCTTGTTATGGTAAGTTTTATATTAGTCATTCAGGCAGAGACATAGTAACTTGGCTTGATGCATATGAACGCAGGTGGATGTTGCAGAACTATGAGTCCACATCTGGTGAGCATTTACTGATTGAGTTGCCGTAACTACCAGCCACAGTCCCACGTTCTTCACTTAGCAAACAAAGCCTAAACATCAACCTTTTTGCAGCCCTAGAAATCAACAAGCAACCAGCGTACAGTCCTCATTTAACCTTAAATACCCAAACACAGCTTAAAACTTCCACTCTTCTAAACTTCACGTAATCCTCACAGTCTTCCGTTACTTCACAAACTGTTTGTTCCTTCATATTCCCCCATGTTCCTTATTTAATCATTTATTTTTGTTTTATTGTGATTGTCAGTGTACTCCATATACGAGGGTTGCCCAGAAAGTAATGTACCGCACTTTTCCCTCAGCCGAAAACAATGCTACAAAGGCGAAGCGTTACGTATGTATTATTTTAAGTCTCCTGAGCGAGCGCGCCAAGTTTCAGTCACTTCCGACAGACAGCGTAGCTCCAGGACAGTTTCAAATTGGTGTCTGTAGTGATGAACGTTACAAGCAACGTGCCATCATTGAATTTCTCACTGCAGAAAAAGAAACTGTGGGAAATATTCACAAACGCTTGTGTAAAGCCTATCGAGCATCTGGTGTCGACAGAAGTACAGTTTAGGCGCTGGGCACGGACGTTGAGGTCATCAGAAGGCGGGTCGGCGGAGCTCCGCGATTTGCAGTGGTCGGGGAGACCATCCACGGCTTTCACACCTAAAATGTTGCAGCGAGCTGATGTTTGCCATTCGCGAGGACAAACGCATTGCAACTCGGCAGTTGGCGCTGCATCTGTCAGTCAGAAAAGAAAGTGTGAATGGAATCATCCGCGCCCTTGGATATTGAAAAGCGTATGCAAGATGATACCCGCGGTGTCTAACGGTGGATCAAAAATCGCACAGAAAAAGCATTTGTCTTGATTTGTCGCAACGTTTCGAAGCTAAGGGGAAGGCCTTCTTGTCCCGGATTGTGACAGGTGATGAACACATCGTAAAAAAGTGTTGGACAGAGTAACCCCATCCACCCTACGGCCATGACCTAGCCCCTTCGGAGTCCCACTTCTTTGGGCCATCATAGAATGCCATTCGTGGAGACGTATTAAGGGCGATGAGGAGGTGATTGCCATAGTGAAGCACTGGCTTCGCCACCAGGACGAGGATTGATATCGACAGAGCATTCACGGCCTTGTTTCGCGATGGAGGAAAGCCATAGAACGGGATGAAGACGACGTGGATAAATAGGGTGTGTAGATAAACACCATTCTTATGTTCAATAGTGAATTTTTGAAGAAAAAAGTGCTGTGTACTACGTCTTGAAGTAGTTTTGTCAAGTACTAATTTTGTTTTATTTACTTGGTGTATATATTGAATGTAAGCTGTTATGTACACAGAATATCTCGGGTTTTGTTGTTAATGCTTTATATTTATTCATTGTTCAGCTTTCTACATTTTGCAATATGAAAGATGATGTTTACTGTTTGGTTGTGTCTCAGTTTAGATGACTAAAATCTTCTTCAGTGTTGTTTACAGAACATTGTAGCTTTTTAGACGATTATAGTTTAAGTCTGATGGTGGCCTTGCAAGCCGAAAACCGGTTAACTGGAACAAATAAAGCCTGTACAACATACACAATATAGAGCTTTTCATTTATTGGCGATAAAATGTAACATGCTACTTCTAAACAGGCAAAGAACTTAACTACTGCACCATTATATTATTGGTGGAATACAGTATTTTTAATAAAATTCATTACCAAAAGTGTTTTGTGGAAGTCACAAACTTGTTGATATTTCACATACGAGATAACATTGTATGGCCAACACGATTTAATTTCATTACACCTGACGCAGTGATGAGTAGCCAATAAGCAATTGAAGACTATGCTACAAGTCATAAATTAGTTGTAGAGAAACGCAAAATACGAGTGTGGGACGAAGTTGATTTGTTTGATTCCAAATCTAGCAATGTTGCGAAAGTCTTGAAACTAACTGACTCAGAAACTCAGTTACGATACGGTTAACTTGACTGAATTGTACGTGATACTATACGAATATATCTTAATTCAAATATAACTAGCTCAATGGTGATGAAAATATATGTTAGAAACCGGATTGTGGAAATAAATAATTATTTTTATGAACAAGAGCCGATATTTTCAGGTGAAACCCTAAATTAATTGTTCCCTAGTATAAGAACAAAATTCAGTAGTTCTCATTGCTCACAAAGAGGGAATATTGTAGAAAATTAACATTATCCAGTAGGAAAGGTGAGCGTGCGTGAGTGCCTGTATTAGCAGCAAGAAAGGTCAATGAAAAGTCAGAGGAGATAGCCTGTTCTATTTTACTGAAAGGACCGGGAGGGCGCAGCAGCGCCTGGGAACTGTCGCTGCAGGCAAGAAATTTACTACCTGACCATCCAGACAAAGGGACGACCGGGTCTGAGTGAAGCGGCCGTAAGCGCCCCGTGGCTCGGATGCACCTGTAACTGTTTCACAACGTCGTACTAAATGCTGTATACGGTTCACTTTTACCAACAGTGTACTTTTTTAACGATTGTGAGCATTCGTTCTGACTGTGTGAGGGACCAATAAGCGGAGAATAACGCGCGTTTGCCGCTGATTACACAACCATGGTCTCCGGAAAAATGAAAACGGCATCAACATCTCCCCACGTCCTCCAAAGACATAAATAGTATTTTTGTTTTGGCCTGAAAAAGAAACATGTGTTAAAGCTTATAATGTAGCTGCTGATTACAGTGATGTAATCCTGCAGTGTCTTTGTCAAGAACTTGGAGCTGGTGATGAACGTCTAGGCTCCATACGATACGTCTGTGGCATTCGACGTCTCGACCATATTTCACCACGCTAAGCACAGCGTTCCTGGCAATATACAGATACGCGCAAAGATTATAACACACTGTATCTCTTTCGCCGTCTCACTAACGTGTATAGTCATTCTATCTCTCCTCGACCTCAACTCTCTTGTCTGAACAGCACAGCAGAGTCACACGTTCCTGTCAGAGGAAAATCCCTTCAAAGCTACTCCCTCTCCCCCACCCAGCTGCCTCCTCTAAGTCATTTTGAGTAGCTGACACTATAGTGTAGAACGATTTTCCTCACTACATCAGAGAACTTATTAACGTTCCCAACTTCATACGGCAACTTAAGACATATTTACTACAACAACAAATATATCTGCATTTGTGCAGACTGTGTTACAACTAAGTATCTCTCTCTCCCAAGAGAGGTTTTTTTCCTTTGTCAAAGCCCTAACCCGGCGCAGTCTGAATGTCTATCTCCCAATACTCGTTGTCATAAAATATCACTTTTGTACATCCATAAAAACGTTTTGTATCTTCCACTGTCACTACTCCAATCACTATGGCATAGTAGTAATATTGCTAGCATTGCTAACGTTTGACATTCGTCAAAGCTAATATTGTAAATGACATTAGAAAAATTGACGTGTTATTTCAAATAATTTTTTTTATTACTATGATTTCACTACTAAATCACATAAAATTATTGCTTTTTACGAAGCACGATGCGTAAAATTCTTGTCCGATGCAAGAGAAGGCCTTAAGATACTAGTCTGATCTGATTAAATAATTAAATAAACAGTAAGTAAATGGGCGACGCTCATCCATTACGCATCACAAGAATTGTAAAAGACTTCCGGCACTATTTTTCAACATATAAGAAAGTTGGGGTGAAGTTCCTCGGAAACATCTCAAGAATGGACAACAAAAATTGACTAACAAAGATAACCTTGAGCGCAAGTTCGCTAAAACGCAATGATGTTTACGGCATTCAACGTCCCACATATTGTCTATCATACAACCACAATATTGGCTGCTAAAGACAACAGGGCGCGGGACTCGAGGTCTCCACTGGTGAGCACAGCATGAGGCTACGGAGCGTAGTTGAACTGCTTAGTCAAGGAGTAACTCACAACAGTGCTACATTGACCAGTGGTAAAGCAAAGCTATGGCAACGTAAACAAAGCAACATTACGTTATATCTACAAAAACAGTTGCCGATGTTTACATTTCCTCAGTTAGGAACCCAAGGAATTTCGAATAGTTAAAAAGAAGTGACATGAAATATTAGCATTCCTGCAGTATGAGTCAGTGCAGTATGTGGTGTTATATACTCTCGACTGTGCGGACAATGTACGTGAGGCGGACAATTATGACGACACGTGCTTGACAAGTGCAAGTGATGCTGAAACAGGTGTCGAACCATGTACTTCGTCATCCTTGTCGGACAGGGAGCCACAAGTTCCGTCTCCAGTGAAATCAACTAAAATAGAATGGTTCTGCAACGATGGGGTACTAAACCTAATTACGTACATGGAAGATCACCCGCAGCATAGTGAAAAAAAATTATCAAAAGATATCAAGTAAGTAAGCAGCATAATGACCGTATAGTGCTTAAGAAAAACGAAGGATATTGAAAGGAGAACAAGGCGCACTTGTTACAAAAACTGGTGTCTGCGCTTTTCAAGGTTGTTCGATACAGTTTACAGGATGTGCATGAGAGTGACTTACTACGTTATATACATCAAATTGCGCGCGGTAAAGGTTACAGTGATTTACAGGGAAGCCGTGGTTTGTTGCACAACTTCAAACAGTGCTACAGAATTTGAAGGCGTAAGATAACGAAATTTCAAACAAAGCACAGCAAACTGCGGAATTGGTCCAAGAATTTATAGATGAGACAAGCAATCTTATTCCATCGTTCAGTAAGGAATCTGTTTTCAATTTCGACTAATCGGGATTTGATGAGGAAATGTAAATAAAAGGAAACCTGGAAATTAGAGGTACCAAGAGAGTTGAGTCAAGATCAATTATCATCAATGTCTTAACGCATTGTCATAGAATTATACTGAGTGTTAATCTGGGTGGTAAATTGACTGGAAAGTTATTTATTGTGCTGAGGGGAGTTGGAGGTCCTCTGCCCCCTTTCTTGTGTGCATGATCTTTCGAGGGTAGTAATGAACAGTTACGTCGCAGAAAGCAAGAGTGGGATAATGGGCGGAAGAGAATTATGACTATGGTATGAGCACTGCTTTTGGCCAATATCTGGTGAAAATAACTTGCTTTTGCTTGATTCCTGGTCTGCGTATGAAAATCATACTATTTTAGAGAAAACTATCCCTCCTCAAAAGTGTGTGACAATGCATTTCACACGACCTGGAACTACTGGACAAATTCAGTCTCTGGATGTTTGTTTTTTCCGTGTCTATAAGGCATATCATTGCACTCCGTGCAGCTACGCCTTAAAGGATAGCCAGTTTCACGATAAGCTCTTCGATAGACTGCTTGGCCTTCAGCTGCATGCCATCACATTCCATCAGCTCTCATTACCTCGTTACACGAGTATGGTTCTGTGGATACCTAGCTGAACATCCCTCACGGTTTGTGGCTCCGAAAGAGTTCACCTTTGATATTCATGGTGCGAACCTTTGTGATCACTGTGTAGCGTTATTTTTCAATCGATGTTCATAGTGCTAGTTAAAGGTTTGTTTCGAACATTTCTTGAATGCCGACGTTGTGCATTTTGCGAAGTGCAAGTCATACATCCCATAGATGGTTGATCTCTGCATCTCCCTGACACTCATTTTCTGTCGCCCTTTTAATGCAATTGGTGAGTCATTAGCAGCTAATATTCTTCCTGTCATGGTGGTTGCAGTAAGTACTGGGAGATGAAAAACCTTGCACAGGATAGAGTTGCATGGAGAGCTGCATCAAACCAGTCTCTGGACTGAAGACCACAACAACGACATGGTGGTTAACACAACACTTTCAAATGAACCTTGCTAAAGACTCAGCTTGAGACCTCGCACTCAAGGGGTTTCTTGCAAGACAATAAATCACTTTATGATGACCAGCAACTCGTATGAAAAATAGTTTACAAACACCAAGAGAAATGAGGATTACAGAATGTGGTTTACAAGAAAACAGAGGCAGATATATTTCAGATGTTCCAGGAGTCAGACGAAGCACCCAGAAACGAAAAGCTTTGAACGGGAGAGAAGGAAGACGCAGCTAGCACGAGAGTGAAGAGATATTGCCAGCAAAGACAAATAACATGAAAGGTGATTGAAGTTGCCCATGCAAGCTAAATGTGATTCTACAAATATGCAAGGAAGATTACCTTATACTGATTATTTTCTCTGTCATTAGGAATGAAAAAAATGGTATTAAATACATGCAAAGAAATGCATGCAACAGCAAAGTATGACGTAAAACATGGTATAAAAGAACAGTACATTCAGACGTTTAATGGAAAATATCAGTAGTGGCCAGGAACAGTAAGAGAAATATGAACGGTTGATGAACGAAATAACAGACGGGAAGAAACGAAAAACATGAAAAGCTATAGGAAAGCGAGAACGGAGGTGGAGTCCAGACGAACATTATATTAAAGATTAATTTTATGTCCATCAGTTACGACCAAAATTAGTACAAGAAGAAAAGTGTAAAAAGAAGATGTTTAATTCTTGTGCGATCTTTGGAGAACAATATAATTTTAAAGGAAGTTGAGGAACAACCTTACGTTTTCACACTCGTGTTCGCCTACCACACTAAGATTTCACTACAAGGCTGGGTCCAACATAGCTCACATAATTTGTCGTTCAGGTTTGCTGTCACATACAGCTTTCCTTTAAGTAAACTGTCTGGTAAATAAACATGGTTTCCTTTCGTTTTCAAATAAGACGCTATTGTTGCTTTACTTTACCCAGTAACAAGAAAAGCTACACCGAGTAATTTATACAGTGGAATCCCTCCATTCTTTTTTTTTTTTCAGTGACAAAAGTAGACGGAAGCTGTTGCTGGGAGAGCGAGGTCTTCCCTCCGCTCTGCGGTGGTCTCACATGCATATGCAGCGGCCAAAGCGCAATTAGGAGAAGAGACTGTGTGAGGCTAGCTCTCCAGAAGACGGAAGAAATTTCAAGAGGAGCAGCAGGGACACATTTTTACGATCCTCGGCGGACTTGTGTCGGCCGTTCCACAAGTAGGATAATACAATTACATTCCATTACAAAGAGTGGCGTGCCGTGGGCCGGCCGCAGCAATCTGCCGTCGCCGGCCCAAACAGTAATGAACGAGAATTACAACGCCAGCCGTCTGCCCGACACTCATTACACCTGGCCATTCTTTTGTTTCTGCCATCGCCCGAGGCCGCACTAATCTAGTTTCGTAAAATTATAACCAGCCTTCTGTGTTTTAATTAAAGTTAAAAATTAGAAAGATTTAGGATTAATTCGGCGTTCACCCAGTGCTCACCGTCAATTTCCGTGGAATTCCTGCGCAGGACATTACTTATCGTGCAGACCAAAAGAAATTTTAAAATGTCTTATGGAAGCTGATCGAGTGGAGCGCAGAGGACTCAAAATGTTACAACGCTGGTATATTAAATTTTGTGAATCTCATACCCGACTCGCATTGTATTGAGTTGCAAGAAAAGTAGTGTATAATTCATGCGGGTGAAAAATTTAGATTAGAAATAATCTGCAGTCCTGATAACAAAGCTGAGGAGTTCGGTATCCTGCAACTACGTATTGGTGCCTATGATATAAAACATTCTCTTAATTTTTTCCACAATGGTGGGAAATTATTTATTGTAAATACAAGTTGACTACACTCATTCAGTTTGAGGAACCAGAGTATGAAATCCAAACTTCTGCAGACAGGTGAGACAAAATGGCTGGTAAGATCTATTGCACTGTAAAACACCAAAATGAAAATTCAATAAGTTACGAAAACGAGAAGGGAAAATCTCAGCATCAGAATCCAAGTTTTGACTGTCCGGGTGGAAAGAAGAAATCTGGGACTGATTGGAATCTATGCACCTGAAGAAGGAAAAATTGCCGAGTCATCAGGTTTTTACAATTTCTTCCAAGACATACTAGATAAATATAACAATAAACACCCAATAATATTTCTGGAGTCCTAAATGCTTGAGTGGGACATATTTCCACCTCAGGAGTAGTGGGTACAGTGGGGAAGAAAACTATAAACGAAAACGGAGAATTGCAAGGAGATTTAGAAGTTCTTTACAGATTATAAATGAAAAAATATAGTTTCTTAAAAAAAGGAAAACTTTAGTAAGAGTCACCGGAATTTTTAGATGATACGATAATTATATAGTAATATTCCAAATCGACATGTTCAAGGAAAGAAACGAGCACAGAAATTTACGTAAAGAACGAACCAGTGATTAAGTTTATGTAATATATTTCCTTAATCTGTTTAACGAAGACTCTGTCAGGGACCTGTATCAATACACCTGCAGCGTACGTTATCAGTAAAAGTTCTGATTTAGCATCGATGGTACTATCTAAGACAAGCAATAACAAAGGCTATTGATTTACTGAATAAGATGACAAAGATACGGTGAAAAGAGGGCCTTAAAGTCTAGACACCAGATGCTGAAGCGACAATAAAGCACCAACGTAAAGCTTTTCTGGGGTGCGTTAACAACCTAGCAAAATAAAGTCATCGTATCTACAAATAGGACAGGAAGATTGCCCGTACGGTGGTAAAAGAAACCCACAAAGAATCTTGAGCGCGGCTTATAAGTATAATCAACGATGAAGACAGCGGCAGAAACGAGTAACCCACAAGGCAACAAAGCAGACAGAGAAACAGTAGAGATAAATAACTGGACAGCAGCAATGTGTCGAACACTAAAATTCTCGTCTGTATTCAGATGGGAGGAAAGAAAACGAGCCAATGGAAAACAGACTCGAGAAGTGTAGGCTATTTAGGCATAGAAGAGGTGACGAAGGCTCTAAGGCTTTGAGGAACAAGAAAGTTACATTTATGGAAGGATCAACAGTGATTTTCTAAAATACTGTGGAATTTATTTCTATCTGAGACTGATAAATGTATTCAATACGCGTTGAAAAATGTTCCAAACCAAGAACATGGTAGCAAGCAGGATGTATCGCTGTTTAAAGTAGGAGTTAGAATTAATTGTCAGAATTATATAGGGATAAGCTTATTGGACGCAGCATACAAGATTTACGCTAGGATCCTAAATGAATAGCAGGATTCTTATTAAATTTTAAAAACCCCTGAAGCGATGTAGATGACGATGAACCAACTAATTTAGTATGGAATACATGGGGCCATAAAAGTCGGAAAATACCCCAAAAGTGGAGATCAAACATAGAATACGTGACGCCATCAGATGGCGTAACTCGCCGCATGTGCAGTGGTCGGGCTTGTCGATCCTACCCTTGATGGTAGGGGCAGTACTGTACATTGCTCTAATAGGGAACTCTGCTTTCGCTCTTGCGTTATCCGATATGATACGGTAGTGCTCACGGTAGTGGTAGTATAAGATAACGATGAATTAGTTTACATTTACGAAAACAGAGCAGCCTAGCGGAGAGATGCGTAAAACTGTCCTCAACCAACTACAGTAGGATCGACAGGCCTAATCGCTGCATGTGTGGCGACTCGAGTCATCTTGGAACAGCATGCTTTCAGCATTTGTCATCCTATTTAGGTGTTTTTCCCGAGATTTGTGGTCCCACGTGTCTCATGTTAAATTACTCGTCTCACCGTCATCTACGTCGCTTCGAAGGTCTCTAAACGTTAATAAGAATCACCCTATACATACGATTTACTGCTTGCATGGAAAAGCACGTTTCATACTGTTACTAAAATTATCTGAAAGGCTACTCTGAACTGGGTTTTATGTTCAAACGCTGTCACATTTTTAAGGAAGGACTGACTAGAAAAAAGGAATTTACCTTCCAAGCAAAATAGCTGTACATTACAAACTGACAACATGCACGGATAAAACTAACAAAATGAGTTTTACAGAATGGGATCCAAGAAGAACAAAAACAGTGGTTAACAATACAGTAGCAGAACAGGTTAGCCATGTAGAATCAGACATAGACCAGGAAGTAGCAAAACCTGGAAACATGTGTGGAACAATAAACAGATTTTTTTTACTATAAAAATACAGCGACCAGCCACTTTTTTTTAATGCGTTTTATTTATGCCAATACGCATTCCGGGTTTGCACCCATCTTCAGCTGGCAAATTACATGTATCTTCAGTTTCTACAGTGGTAAAATATCGACAGCAGTTTGGATGCTGCAACTGTCGATATTTTACCACTGTAGAAACTGAAGATACATGTAATTTGCCAGCTGAAGATGGGTGCAAACCCGATATCCATATTGGCGTAAATAAAACGCATTAAAAAAAAGTGGCTGGTCGCTGTATTTTTATAGTAAAAATATCATTATCCACGGCCACGGAGCTCAACAGTCCAAATAAAAATGGACAAATTTTTAATAAACAGATACCTTAGAAAAAATTACAAAAATTAACATTCATGAAGTTTCATAAAGAATGGCCGTCACCATACCACTCTACGGAAGTGTCATAGGCCATATACGAAGGAAAACGAATTAAGGACCACAAAGCGTTCATGAGATTCCTTAGGGGTGTGAAAGGCTGTAGTAGAGTAAACAGATTAAGAAATAAAAACCTTAGGCAGGAATTAAACATGCTAAACGTAAGGAAAAAACTGAAATCAACAGAAGAAGACAGAGTTCACGTCTCGACATAATATACAATGGCAAACAACTTAACAAAATCACAAATTATAATCCGGTAGGCCAATGAAGTCTCGGATGGCCAAGGGAAAGATGGGCATCATAACAGGCAAAGGACTTACACCTGAAGTACGGTAGGAGAATACGTATCACAGTAAAATTTGAGGGCTTCAGGAAAGAAACTGCCGTAGATGTTGATACAGTTCTCGACATATTTTCCGAGACAACATAAAATGACAAATTTCGGAGTGAAGATTCACAAATGACATATCCTGTCACTTGATGAGGAAGAACTACATTAACTGAACAAATGTGCGTTAATGGATAACCTCTGGAATGACAGAGTAAGATAAAGAACACTTCAGCTGTTGTTATTGGTTCATTCGCCACCGGTTGCTGGCTATTAGAAGCCCATCCTCAACTGTACAAGAACCGTGAGGCGCGAGGCCAACGCACACGGAACACCAAGCTGCTGGCAGGTGACAGGGGCTCGTATAGCCGAGATGGGGAACATTTCATACCTCGGCTTTACGTGCGGCTGTCACCGGTCCGCTGGCTAGTGTTCCATGTGCGGTGGCTACACGCCTCACGATTCTGCTACAGTTGAGGATAGGCTTCTAATAGCCCGAAATCTGTCGTGATTGAACCAATAAAAATACTTGCGACTGAAGCGGTTTGTTATCTGATTCTACCATGATGCTCACTTGCAGATGTCCTTTTAACCAAATCTGGAAAGGCTTTGCGAAAGAAAAGTATAAAATTAACAATATCTGTATAGCCAACATTAATACAACTACTCCCCAGCAAGCCCAACAACGTACAGTAGTACGTTTCACGGGAACAGCATCATACAAAAATGCAAATTTATTTCGTATTATCAAACTGCCAATAAGTTCATCCAGAAACAACAACCTACAGAATAAATGCATGCATAATATGAATAAAGAGTGTCTATTATAGGATACATTTAGCCAGGAATTTACAATCGTAGCCGTTTTTCTTGATCCTGTTCCTGCAGATTATAAACGGGAAGAAATTTTAGTACCGGGTACAGAGAACATGTAGGAGGAATTAGATAAAAAGTCGAAACAGGCAGCCCAAGAAGAAAACGGACAGTCCGCATTTGCTTGTAACTTAGCTGAAAATGAACAAATATCCACCGATATTCAAAAGAAAGTTACTGATGTTATTTTATTCCCCCATGTCTCATCAAACTTATATTGGCACTTAATATCAATACCTCTGTCTGTTAAGAAACACACTAACGTACACATTGACCACTGCAACGAAAAACGTTATTCCTCTGAGCTAAGGTCCTTTGTACATAAAAGACAATCTACAGATAACTTCATCATAGTTGTTAAAAATATTTTCAGCATCCCCTGTAAGAAAATTCTGTAAAAAATAACATGTTTAAGTCACTAATAGAACAATAACCATTACATATTAGTATTTGTTGCATAGGTTATCAGGAAACTGTAAATTTATGTTTGTTCTAAAATAATGTGAATCTGGAGTTGTTGAATGTCAAACACTAACGCATTTCTTAGATAAGTTTTGAGTATGTTGATCATCTAAAAATCAATTATAGCTTCTGGTTACTATGAGATACTACGTGCTGTTTTCTGTTTTTATTTTTTGTAACTTCGCATGTATGAGAAGAACATACTGCGTCTGCAATGTAATCTGCTATTATTGCTGTAGCCACTTTGACAAAAAGGTGGAAGATGCTAGTATGAAAAGCAGATTGCCCCTGCTGCTTTTTACAGCAGTTTTCAATGTTTTCCCTCCTTAGATGTGTTTAAATATTTATGAAACTGGTAGAGATCAACGAGAAAAAAGAAAACCAAAATAATGGCTTGTTGCTGTCAGTCCTTTTTCAATAAAACATTCTACAAGTGTATCTACTACTTACAAGGAGAACATCCCGGACACAGCGGACCTATTCAACTCGTATTTGGTAGGTCGCTTAGCTACAACCTGAAATCAAAAATTCTAAGATATTTTGACCCAAGACCCCCCCTTCCCCCCCCCCCACCACCACCACCAATCGATTTTGAGGAACACACTTCCCTTTTATACACGGAAGTGTATTCGCAATTGTGAATACGAGCACCCATCAACTGTATAAGGGAATGACGGCAACGAAAATTTGTACCGGACTAAGACTCGTACCGTGATTTCCCGCTTGACACGAGCGGTTTTCCTTAACCGCTTTGGCTATCTGTGCAAGACTCATGGCCAGATCCAAAGTGCATCACAACCTGCACTCGTACTCACATTATATAATTTCCGTACTTACGCTTTAGGCTGAACACAAGCGACCTGCCAAATGTGAGCCGAATTATGAGGCCTTCCCCTTATTAGAGCTGCTTCTGTTAGCTTCCATTCTTCTCTCCGTTAGATTGTTTGAGATACAAAATTAAACTCACAGTAACACGAAGGAATTTAGTAACACATGACATTGAATCTGAAGAGCTGCAAATTCATTGTTTCATATGAAATAAACAAGAATCATCTTGGGAAAGCTACCACATCTGCGACCGTAAATGTGACCGTAATTTATTCCAGTGGACATACGTAAACAACATAATTACATGCTCAAGTTTAACAGAAGCACTACATTCTTTTAGTTTATTGTTGGTATATCGGGAGACCAACAAATAACATAAAGATGATTTAGGTATTTCGCCAGGAAAGGGCATCGAATTTACTTCACACCATTAACGAACAAGATAATTGTAGCGATTTATGTAACAGTTCTCAACCATTCACTTAACTTTGATAATGGACTCAAGATATGATTTGGGCTGTACAAGACGCAAGTAATCGTAAGCATTTGGTAGAGGAAGGATGGGGTGAAGGGAGGTGCAGGAAGGGCATGTTGATCGTTGTACCGATGTCCATTAGGCATATCTTTGTTTCAGTATTCGACAGTATACCCTGAACACTTCGGATAACAAGCCACAGAAATTTGTGCGAAGAGGATAACCTATACATGTTCACAAGAAAACTGCTAACTTAAGTGTATATACTATGTAGCATAAAAAACTGTGTTGGTTGCTGAGAGGAAGCATTAAAACTATTTCAGAAACTCTTGTACCTACTTAAGAACTAAATCAGTAAGTCGTTACATCATGAACTCACTCGACTAATACATAAAGAAGATTCTGATAGAGTCCCTAGTATCAATAACTGACTTTGTATCCGAATTTTGTCTTAAACGCATTGATAGAAAACAGTCAGCAAGTAGCTCGCTGGTGTGTTTCTACGGCTTCAAAACATAGTGTTGTTACAGAGAAAATGGTTAGGATGTTCCAGATCTGCTACTTGCCTTTTAACGCACTTCTTTCTGATAGTCCCTCATTGTGACTTCATACCATCCTAGAAAAAAGTCTTAAGAAATCCTTTTCCCATGAAGGGCATTTACGCAGCACCTTCGGACTACCGACCCACGTTTTTTCATCGAACATTACCCAAAGCTTCAGAATACTGAGTTCATGGCCTAATTCCTACTTATATGATCACAAAGAAATTTACAAACGAATATAGTCTCTCGAAAGTTCGTAGGACTTGGATTTTTCCAAACAAAAAGTTATTAAATATGACTTAAAAGAGACTAATTCGTGAAATACATGTAGGACTTTAACAAAACGTCTTCCCCAAGCGCCACGCAGTGATTTCGCTCGCGCCTCAAATACCGAGGACAGATTCTGATATATGAATCGAATAGGTCACTATAAAAGGATGCAGCATCATGGATTTCAAAAGGGACCGTAGATAGCCCTTTACGCTTCTTTTTTTAGCTTAATCAAAAAACAACAGTTCTGTCTAACCACGGATATCATTAGTACACTAACAACTTCCATTTACATTCAAGAGAAGGTCAATTTGATTTAACAACAGTTATCTAACTTGGCAACACTACCCTAGATGCTTCGTCTCAGTGGCCACAGTATTCATGTTTGGAACTTAGTCAAAATATAGCTATTGGTGAATAACACAACCAGCAAAAATCACGTATAAAATGCTTTATTTCAAATGACATAACAGATTTTGGGATATCTTAGACATTTTTCTGAAGACGCAGCATGTCGTCCACTCCTAAATGGTTCAAATGGCTCTGAGCACTATGCGACTTAACATCTGAGGTCATCAGTCCCCTACAACTTATAACTACTTAAACCTAACTAACTTAAGGACATCACACACATCCATGCCCGAGGCAGGATTCGAACCTGCGACCGTAGCGGTCGGGTGGTTCCAGACTGAAGAGCCTAGAACCACTCTTCCACAGCGGCCACCTCGTCCACTCCTGCACTGCACAAGAGTATCCTAGTATTTAGCGTCATCTTATAGGTTTTTCCACAGTAAAAAACATGCTAATGTATCTTTATTTGTTTATATATCAGGATAAACAACTGTTTACAGTTACGTATGTTCCAGCGTACAGCATACGGCGTGTCTTGCTGTGGTCCTTAAACATTACCAGGACAATATATAAGCCGTTTCAGGGAAAACAGGACACATATTCTGAAAAATTAATGTGGTGCACGAACACCGCGTAGTATCTTTCATATCAGTTATGCCACGTAGGGCTTCACAAACGTGCTTTACATTGGATGTTTTCCATTACAGTAAAAAGAGCTTCCACAAAGCTATCATTCATTTTTAAAATAAGGAAAGAAAATGTGGGGAATGGGAAACATGATAACAAAAACAAAAATGCTTTTACTCTAAGAATTGACTTATTGTTTAAGGACTATAGTACAAATCGTTTTTAGGAGTGTTTCCTTTTTAACAAATTGGAACGCAAATTTTTAGTAAAACATTACGAAATAATTAGACTGCATACTGTAAACATGATATACGTGTACTGACAGAACCACAGGCACATAGACACAGGCAGCAGAGCATGCACAATGTCGGCACTAGTACAGTGTATATCCACCTTTCGCAGCAATGCAGGCTGCTATTCTCCCATGGAGACGATCGTAGAGATGCTGGATGTAGTCCTGTGGAACGGCTTGCCATGCCATTTCCACCTGGCGCCTCAGTTGGACCGGCGTTCGTGCTGGACGTGCAGACCGCGTGAGACGACGCTTCATCCAGTCCCAAACATGCTCAATGGGGGACAGATCCGGAGATCTTGCTGGCCAGGGTAGTTGACTTACACCTTCTAGAGCACGTTGGGTGGCACGGGATACATGCGGACGTGCATAGTCCTGTTGGAACAGCAAGTTCCCTTGCCGGTCTAGGAATGGTATAACGATGGGTTCGATGACGGTTTGGATGTACCGTGCACTATTCAGTGTCCCCTCGACGATCACCAGTGGTGTACGGCCAGTGTAGGAGATCGCTCCCCACACCATGATGCCGGGTGTTGGCCCTGTGTGCCTCGGTCGTATGCAGTCCTGATTGTGGCGCTCACCTGCACGGCGCCAAACACGCATACGACCATCATTGGCACCAAGGCAGAAGCGACTCTCATCGCTCAAGACGACACGTCTCCATTCGTCCCTCCATTCACGCCTGTCGCGACACCACTGGAGGCGGGCTGCACGATGTTGGGGCGTGAGCGGACGACGGCCTAACGGTGTGCGGGACCGTAGCCCAGCTTCATGGAGACGGTTGCGAATGGTCCTCGCCGATACCCCAGGAGCAACAGTGTCCCTAATTTGCTGGGAAGTGGCGGTGCGGTCCCCTACGGCACTGCGTAGGATCCTATGGTCTTGGCGTGCATCCGTGCGTCGCTGCGGTCCGGTCCCAGGTCGACGGGCACGTGCACCTTCCGCCGACCACTGGCGACAACATCGATGTACTGTGGAGACCTCACGCCCCACGTGTTGAGCAATTCGGCGGTACGTCCACCCGGCCTCCCGCATGCCCACTATACGCCCTCGCTCAAAGTCCGTCAACTGCACATACGGTTCACGTCCATGCCGTCGCGGCATGCTACCATTGTTAAAGACTGCGATGGAGCTCCGTATGCCACGGCAAACTGGCTGACACTGACGGCGGCGGTGCACAAATGCTGCGCAGCTAGCGCCATTCGACGGGCAACACCGCGGTTCCTGGTGTGTCCGCTGTCCCGTGCGTGTGATCATTGCTTGTACAGCCTTCTCGCAGTGTCCGGACCAAGTATGGTGGGTCTGACACACCGGTGTCAATGTGTTCTTTTTTCCATTTCCAGGAGCATATATATATATATATATATATATATAAGTTTTGCAGAACATTGAATATATATATATATATATATATATATATATATATATATAATGTTCTGCAAAACTTACGGGTGACCTAGGTAAAGTAACGTAGCAAATAAACTACTCGATGGTAATGAATGAAAGGGCGGGAGCACGTTACCAGAGGCCTCCCAGTGGTGCACGGAAAACTGGACACAATATGGCATAAGGTCAGAGCTAGTATGTCGCCAAATAGGACTATCACCGCGTCACGATGCCATTGAAGGACCGAGAAAAAACGGAGTGTGTCAATGAGCAAGCAGTTACAGTGCACTGTAGTGGTGTTCCTCATTACAACGTCGCTCGGAGACAAAATTTGGATGACTTCACACGAGAATCACCAGGAAAATGGAATAATGACGAAAGGAACCATAGATACTGCTGCCTGAGGGAGAGGAGGTGGTCAGCCACGGTCCGACATAGCAGCAGATGACCGTTACTTTCCGTTACAGGCAAGAAGGGACGCAAGTGAAATAACGGGTGTAATTGCAGCCACACAGGTCTATAAGGCACACAATCTCACCCTCCACTGTGGCACGGCGGTTGCACGTTGGTGGTCTCTTTGCCCGACGACCATTACGCTGCATTCCGTTTACACCCGCACGTCGGCAGTACCGTTCACAACCAAATATTGTGCCAATGCAGCTAATGTGACCATTATACTCATGCTGTCAATACTGTCTTATTGATCTTCTCCTTCACCCTTGATTCATCTCTGATGAGTGACTTAGTATGCTGCTCAATTACCATTTTTCTTCCTATGATTTTATTTAGCTTTTTCAAAGTGCTATCTCGGCTACTTTACTAACTGACTTCTCTTGCAAAGTACGAAGGTTACATGTAGCAATATTCGTATTTCACATTAAAGTTATGCACAGAATAGTTCTTTTATTTAATAGATTATCTCGTCGCATCACATCACTCTTATCCCTTTACCTTATTCGGTTCTAGCAGCACTTTTACCTCTTGGAGTTTCGTCAGTTTAATTGTATGCATATTAATTATCCTGTTATCCATCATTACCATCCTACCTAAAAATCTTATCTTTCAGAATACATCTCGTTATCTATTATTTAGGTATGGGTTTTCTTCAGTAGCTGAGACGTCCGTCCTGAAAACAGCACAGTAAAACACATAAAAATTTACGGATTCTACTGTCACCGTATCTTCACATAAAAGTTTATGTGTCTTCTTAATTATAAACCTAATACCCTATGACGCAGAGCTGCCTCACAGCTGGCGTACTCACATGTATGCCCATCAGCTCTTTGCTACCTCGCAACTGACTCACTCAACAGCTCATTACGACCTCGCAACGGCTCAGTTATTCCCTAGTCTCCAAGATTCCTGTTACAGTGCTACCTCACAATTGGCTTCCTAAAAATCATCATTATTACGGTATGTGTACCATTCTCGGTGTTCAACTCCGTATAGTGGTTTATCGGATGTTTCTTCTTTTGGCATATCCTATACAATCTCCATGAATACATCTGATAATGACTGGAACTATCCCATATGTAAAAGTACTAAGTACGGTCTTACGACTCCTCTTAGCATTTGACACACTACCTCCCTTTCACAAATACACACGTCCTTCTAAGCGACACAAGATACAATGTAGCGGTCTTGTTTTTTATTACGGATTGTCTTACTTCTTTAATATTTTGATGTGAGAAACTTTCCGCCTTCCCTTTTACTTACAACTTTGCAACGTCTGCAGTAGCACAACATTGTCCTGTATTATTCTTCGCATATGTAGTCTACAAAATATATAAAAGAACTTGCTGCATAAGTGCTCACTTTATCTGCATCTTCTCGTTCATTCGGTAACGACTTATCTCTCATGGCGAACTTAATTTTTCGTACTGCTCCCTTCTGATTTTGAAAAACTTACGTTTGATTCACACATACACTTTCATTAATATTTCGCATAATACACGGACAACCTAATCTACAACAAAATTTTCTAGATAACATTATATCTTCTAGTCTATCTAACACATCTTTATATTTCCAGTGCATGGTACCTTTCTTCACTGAGATTCCTTCGAACAGGTTACCTCATGATTTGTCCTCGCTGCCGCTATCCATTCCTTCCTCTTCCTCCCTCTATGATTCCATCACTAGAACAGCTGAAGTTCCTTTCCTCACAGTATGATCTTCTCTTTGGTCCTTCATCACACACTCATTAATTGACTTGCTCTCATATTCACACAGCTCTTCATTTTCCTCAGATGCCTTCAATAGCATGTCAAAAAAATCCCTCAAATTATAAGTATTGAATACAAGACCTCTCTCTTCTAATACACTACAACCCACGTCTCATCGTTCTCAGATTTGTTGGTTTACAGGCTTTCACGTTCTTCGTCAGTATTACATTCCACTTCATTGTCTGTCATACTTCCCTCTGTGAGTGAGTTCGGAATCACATCCGTCATGAAGTTACATGTTTACACAACTCTCTTCTTCATGACTGGCCTCCTCGCCATTCATGTCTCTTGTCTGTTCCAGCTCACCTCCTAATGACATCTCCCCCCTATCATCCGCGAAAACATGTCCTAATGTGTCGAACCTTCCTTATGCTCTTTCTTCCACACTATCTCTGTTCTTTCACTTAATTTCCACCTCGTTTCGATGCAACAGAGCAAATATTTCCTTCATGTGCGAAACAGATAGGGAATATTTTAAAAAGTCGAATCCTAATGTCACTTTTACTGATAGATTGTGTGTTATTGGAATGTTTGCACTCAGAAGACGTGCTTGGCACGTGAAGTTCGCTGTTGTTTGTTCTTTAATGTCCACACTCTTGTCGTTCAATGTGAAGTGTAATTTCGTCACTCTCTGTCGCAGTTTTCTTACACTTCCTTATCTACCACTGACATTTGAGTCCCTGAGTCCAGTTCACAAGGTAAAATGTTATTGTTCATGTTTACATCAATAACTGGGTATTCAGTATCATCTGTCCTACTGCCGAATTTCTTAGTTAATGATAGCAACATATTCTACAGCTTGTCACAAATCACAAATTAGATTCCTGGTAGACATACATCTTCTAATGGTGAAGTCGGAGTATCAGGCACCAATCAGTTTTTCTAATCACAGCCGTCCTTTGCTCCACATTCTGCTGGTTACTCCTAGGATTTGGCTTGTGGGCCTCTACTTTTCAGCTCTCTATTTATAATGGTCCTCTCTTGTCAAATTATTCCGTCGTTCATCTGGCCTATATTGTGGCTCCGATTGTCCATGTTGATTTTGGCACTACCACCAGTCTTAGAGGTAGATGCCCTGTTTTCCAGTTTTAACTTCCTTGTTCAAGTCATCTCAGTTGAAAGTGAGTCCGTAAAAAGTGCACGGTTTCTTTTCTCCTTCACCAGAATCACACCAAGCTCCTGAATAAGTGATTGAATGGTATCATTTCGTGCATATTTCTGTCTACTACAGCAGTACCTCTTTGTAGGTGACAAGGCAACATCGGCAAGCGGATCCTAATCAACTTTTTCAACTCATAAGTTGCGTTTCCTCCCCCCATGAACCATGGACCTTGCCGTTGGTGGGGAGGCTTGCGTGCCTCAGCGATACAGATGGCCGTACCGTAGGTGCAACCACAACGGAGGGGTATCTGTTGAGAGGCCAGACAAATATGTGGTTCCTGAAGAGGGGCAGCAGCCTCTTCAGTAGTTGCAGGGGCAACAGTCTGGATGATTGACTGATCTGGCCTTGTAACATTAATCATAACGGCCTTGCTGTGCTGGTACTGCGAACGGCTGAAAGCAAGGGGAAACTACAGCCGTAATTTTTCTCGAGGACATGCAGCTTTACTGTATGATTAAATGATGATGGCGTCCTCGTGGGTAAAATATTCCGGAGGTAAAATAGTTCCCCATTCGGATCTCCGGGCGGGAACTACTCAAGAGGACGTCGTTATCAGGAGAAAGGAAACTGGCGTTCTACGGATCGGAGCGTGGAATGTCAGATCCCTTAATCGGGCAGTTAGGTTAGAAAATTTAAAAAGGGAAATGGATAGGTTAAAGTTAGATATAGTGGGAATTAGTGAAGTTCGGTGGCAGGAGGAACAAGACTTTTGGTCAGGTGATTACAGGGTTATAAATACAAAATCAAATAGGGGTAATGCAGGAGTAGGTTTCATAATGAATAAAAAAATAGGAGTGCGGGTTAGCCACTACAAACAGCATAGTGAACGCATTATTGTGGCCAAGATAGACACAAAGCCCATGCCTACTACAGTAGTACAAGTTTATATGCCAACTAGCTCTGCAGATGATGAAGAAATAGATGAAATGTATGACGAGATAAAAGAAATTATTCAGGTAGTGAAGGGAGACGAAAATTTAATAGTCATGGATGACTGGAATTCGTCAGTAGGAAAAGGGAGAGAAGGAAACATAGTAGGTGAATATGGATTGGGGGGAAGAAATGAAAGAGGAAGCCGCCTTGTAGAATTTTGCACAGAGCACGACTTAATCATAGCTAACACTTGGTTCAAGAATCATAAAAGAAGGTAGTATACCTGGAAGAATCCTGGCGATACTAAAAGGTATCTGATAGATTATATAATGGTAAGACAGAGATTTAGGAACCAGGTTTTAAATTGTAAGACATTTCCAGGGGCAGACGTGGATTCTGACCACAATCTATTAGTTATGAACTGCAGATTGAAACTGAAGAAACTGCAAAAAGGTGGGAATTTAAGGAGATGGGACCTGGATAAACTGAAAGAACCAGAGGTTGTAGAGAGTTTCAGGGAGAGCATAAGGGAACAATTGACGGGAATGGGGGAAAGAAATACAGTAGAAGAAGAATGGGTAGCTTTGAGGGATGAAGTAGTAAAGGCAGCAGAAGATCAAACAGGTAAAAAGACGAGGGCTAGTAGAAATCCTTGGGTGACGGAAGAAATATTGAATTTAATTGATGAAAGGAGAAAATATAAAAATGCTGTAAATGAAGCAGGCAAAAGGGAATACGAACGTCTAAAAAATGAGATCGACAGGAAGTGCAAAATGGCTAAGCAGGGATGGCTGGAGGACAAATGTAAGGATGTAGAGACTTGTCTCACTAGGGGTAAGATAGATACTGCCTACAGGAAAATTAAAGAGACCTTTGGAGAGAAGAGAACCACTTGTATGAATATCAAGAGCTCAGATAGCAACCCAGTTCTAAGCAAAGAAGGGAAGGCAGAAAGGTGGAAGGAGTATATAGAGGGTTTATACAAGGGCGATGTACTTGAGGACAATATTATGGAAATGGAAGAGGATGTAGATGAAGACGAAATGGGAGATAAGATACTGCGTGAAGAGTTTGACAGGGCACTGAAAGCCCTGAGTCGAAACAAGGCCCCGGGAGTAGACAACATTCCATTAGAACTACTGATGGCCTTGGGAGAGCCAGTCATGACAAAACTCTAGCCGGCCGCGGTGGTCTCGCGGTTCTAGGTGCGCAGTCCGGAACCGCGCGACTGCTACGGTCGCAGGTTCGAATCCTGCCTCGGGCATGGATGTGTGTGCTGTCCTTAGGTTAATTAGGTTTAAGTAGTTCTAAGTTCTAGGGGACTGATGACCACAGCTGTTAAGTCCCATAGTGCTCAGAGCCATTTGAGCCACAAAACTCTACCATCTGATGAGCAAGATGTATGAGACAGGCGAAATACCCTCGGACTTCAAGAAGAATATAGTAATTCCAATCCCAAAGAAAGAAGGTGTTGACAGATGTGAAAATTACCGAACTATCAGTTTAATAAGTCACAGCTGCAAAATACTAACGCGAATTCTTTACAGACGAATGGAAAAACTGGTAGAAGCGGACCTCGGGGAAGATCAGTTTGGATTCCGTAGAAATGTTGGAACACGTGAGGCAATATTAACCTTACGACTTATCCTAGAAGAATGATTAAGAAAAGGCAAACCTACGTTTCTAGCATTTGTAGACTTAGAGAAAGCTTTTGACAATGTTAACTGGAATACTCTCTTTCAAATTCTGAAGGTGGCAGGTATAAAATAAGGGAGCGAAAGGCTATTTACAATTTTTACAGAAATCAGATGGCAGTTATAAGAGTCGAGGGGCATGAAAGGGAAGCAGTGGTTGGGAAAGGAGTGAGACAAGCTTGTAGCCTCTCCCCGATGTTATTCAATCTGTATATTGAGCAAGCAGTAATGGAAACAAAAGAAAAATTTGGAGAAGGTATTAAAATTCATGGAGAAGAAGTAAAAACTTTGAGGTTCGCCGATGACATTGTAATTCTGTCAGAGACAGGAAAGGACTTGGAAGAGCAGATGAACGGAGTGGACAGTGTCTTGAAAGGAGGATATAAGATGAACATCAACAAAAGCAAAACGAGGATAATGGAATGTAGTCAAATTAAATCGGGTGATGCTGAGGGAATTAGATTAGGAAATGAGACACTTAAAGTAGTAAAGGAGTTTTGCTATTTAGGGAGTAAAATAACTGATGATGGTCGAAGTAGAGAGGATATAAAATGTAGACTGGCAATGGCAAGGAAATCGTTTCAGAAGAAGAGAAATTTGTTAACATCGAGTATAGATTTAAGTGTCAGGAAGTCGTTTCTGAAAGTATTTGTATGGAGTGTAGCCATGTATGGAAGTGAAACATGGACGATAACCAGTTTGGACAAGAAGAGAATAGAAGCTTTCGAAATGTGGTGCTACAGAAGAATGCTGAAGATAAGGTGGGTAGGTCACGTAACTAATGAGGAGGTATTGAATAGGATTGGGGAGAAGAGAAGTTTGTGGCACAACTTGACTAGAAGAAGAGATCGGTTGGTAGGGCATGTTTTGAGGCATCAAGGGATCACAAATTTAGCATTGGGGGGCAGCATGGAGGGTAAAAATCGTAGAGGGAGACCAAGTGATGAATACACTAAGCAGATTCAGAAGGATGTAGGTTGCAGTAGGTACTGGGAGATGAAGAAGCTAGCACAGGATATAGTAGCATGGAGAGCTGCATCAAACCAGTCTCAGGACTGAAGACCACAACAATAACAACAAGTTGCGTTTAATAATTGGTTGCTGCAAACGATTACTTTTAAACATTGTATTACATCTTGCCATCTGGCATCTATGTATGTCTCTATCACGGGAATTCTTAACTTCACTTGATCTTATTTAGCCTTCGACCAGTAATCGTTCGAGAAAACATACTTAAAATCTTCATACTTCTACAAACAAAATGTATCCTTAATGCATGCCATCACGACGTTGGTAGTGCCTCCCGAAAATTGCTATATCCGGTTTTGAGACGAAAACTATTTGACGGATCCTGAAACAACGAGCACTTTTGTATTAAAACAAATGTTTTTCGATTTGATCCTCATCAAAGTCTTGGTGTAGCCTTCCTACTGTTCCAGCTAAATCTCTTGGTGGAAATCAAAACAACAACAACAACAAAAAAGCCTGTCTTTTAGGTCTCCGTAGCTCTTCCTCTTCTCGACGTTTCTCTGCTGTGCTCATGTTCACACCGTTGCCTTCTCCAAAACTTCATGAGTTGTTGCTCTTATCCTTTTCCTTCTGAAGTGCAATCAATGTTTCCTGGTTCCGCCTATTATGTGGGTCTGTGTTTCTTTGCATTGTTGTAAGTCCCTGATCGAATCATGGCTGCGTAAATTCACTGGGATAGCTCTATAGTTGCCTGCCTCGTTCATTTACTTCACTTGTTGCTTCTTTCTCTGACTTGACTCTTTGTTTCACTACATTCACTGCCTCTGTGTCTTCATGCACTGTCTATTTCAGTACTCTATAGATTAAAATCAACATTGTTTCTTACTTCGACTGTATTTTCTTTAGTGTTTCGCATCAGTGTCCATAATTTATTATCAAAATCATATGCATGTCCTTCAGCTTTCTGTTTTAACAGATCCTGCGTCTGTTTCACATGATCTTCGATATTATTGTCTAATTTTTTACACTCCTCGATGTTCTCTTTCCTCTGTTTCTCAATCCTTTTGTCCCTTTTTTCGAACTGTTGTACCAATAAGGCTAGCAAGTCAAATGCTGCTGGAGCTTGAGAACTCGATTCATAATTTACAACACACTGAGACACCTCCTCGTGACCGTTGTCTTCGGATGCTTGGTACACCAGTGAACTTATCACAGTAGCCTAAGGTATATTCGGTATTCTGCATATAAGTCTGATAGTCTTACTCTAAACTATGAGGTTTCTTTATGTGGTTCATCAAAATCAACCTGCCGAGTATTTTCCTGTTGAATTTCCATCTTTAATTCGTTGACTACTCTTTCGAAAGTAGCGACAATTTTCTTCCTTTCTGCCTCATCCTTGCCAGACTTCACGCTCACACATGTATTAATTTTGGCACATCCACAATCAAACCCTCCAAAATACAGATTACAGATGTATAATACTCAGCCAGAAAACCCACGAAGACTTGTAAATCTCGACAACTACAGACTGCTACAAAAAACGTCGTATTGCAGAAGAAAATACATGAGTTAATTACGCACCAGTTAGTTAATCATATTTGATATTCGTCTGATCAATGGTTATTAAGGTTGCAGTTGCTATTCTTTTTCGTTATGCCGGCAGATACAGAAAAAGGCAAAAATTTAACTGAAATTTCTTGAAGTTCTTTCCTCAGTTCAGTTAGTCCTTGCACAATTCTCTCAGCATCTTCTTGTTTTTTCAATTTATCTAGGTCCCATCTCCTTAATGTTATACTTTTCATCAATGTTTCACATTTTAATATGTTGTTCATAATCTATGCTCAGAATCCACATGTACCCCCGTAAATGTTTTGCTGTTTAAAGTGTGATTTCTGAAATTATGTTATCTTTATATAGAAGGGTGTTCAATAAGTAATTCTACAGATATTTTCTCAAAACAATTTGGTTTCAACCTGGATTCCAATACACCACATCACTCCTTACTCCTCTGGCTATAATCCCTATTTCTCAACATAATCTCCTTTCAATATGACAGGTTTACGCCACTTACTTGGAGGGCCTGTATGTACCCATGGTACCGCTCTACTGGTCGACGTCGACTTCTTGCTGCATCAATAACCTCATCACCCATGTACTGCTTACCACCTACTGCATTGTTTATTGGGCCAAACAGATGAGAGTCGGAAGCTGCGAGATAAGGAACAAAGTCCACAGAATGTTTTTAAGTTCTCTCACTTGCGTGAAGTCTTGCGTTGTCACGGTAAAGGAGAAGTTCGTTTGCAATTTTGTGGTGACGAACACGCTGAAGCCATTTTTTCAATTTTCTGGGGGTAGCACAATACACTGCACAGTTGATCGTTGCATCACGACAGAGGACTGTTTGTCTTGTTTTTTTCTACCGCCACGCTTCATTAAATCCCATCATACGAGTAGATCTATCTGGTTCTCTTTTTACGTCGTTAGATTATGCAATGTAGCTTTAGACGCTCTGTGCCGTAGAATGTCAGTTTTGACTACGGTCTCCTAAGGATTCCTTGTTGCATATCCGATTGAGGGACTATTTTACCTCTGAAATACTTTACCCAAGAGGATGACACCATAAGTAAAGCATATAGCAGAGCTTCATGACGTCGGAAATATCATGGCTGTAGTTTCTGTCCGCTGTTCGCAATATCAAAAGAGCAGAGACGCCTTGGATACGTTACACTGAGATTTCAATCAACTATTCGCATTGTTTATCATGCAGCTACTGCCAAGGCTACTATACCCTCCTCAGGAACCATTACTTAGTCTGGCCTCTCCACAGTAGCCCCTCTGATATGGTTGCAACTCTGGCATGTGGTATGGCTATCTGATCATAGAGTCATGCGAATTACTCCTCCGCAGGTTCAAATGGTTCAAATGGCTCTGAGCACTATGGAACTTAACATTTGAGCTCATCAGTCACCTAAAACTTAGAACTATTTAAACCTAACTAAACTAAGGACATCACACACATCCATGCCCGAGGTAGGATTCGAATCTGCGACCGTAGCAGTCACGTGGTTCCGGACTGAAGCGCCTAGAACCGCTCGGCCACAGTGGCCGGCGCCCTTCGCAGGACGTCCATGTTTGTGGCGAAGTATAACACACTACACAACGGAAAATAACGCCTGCACTCCTAACAGTCATAATCACTGTCATTACTACCCTGTCGCTGTGTCGAAATACTGTCTGTTCCGTCAATTTTAACGTGGCTACAGCAATACTGATATTCATAATATCACAATCGCTCTGAATACTACTTTTATTATCAGATTGTAACTCTAACTACTGCCGCAAATGCAGTTTAATAAATTAAAAGAATTTATAGACATTTAGAACCACAATACATAAATTTTGTCTTCTAATAATCTGACATGTATATTTTTCGGTGCTAAGTAAAACAGACTGTCATGAATGTCATCTAGCCAGGCTCAATAAACCAATCTATAAATGTTGTAAAAACGGATGTATGTTTCACACATCCTCATAAACCACTGGATTGATTTGAACCAAGCTTCGTACATATATACCATACGGACAGGCAGCAATCGCTGTGGGGGTCAGAGTCACCTACCTAACAGAGGGGTGAGTCTGCAGATGAAAAAGTGGCGTATCCTACGATGCGAGAATTCGCAAGCTTTCTTCATTCAGTATTTGAGAATGAAAGCACTTATCAACTTTCAGTTAACATTACACATAATTTCAAACCTTTATTAAATTTTTTCTCGCTGATAACCCCTACACTATAATGAAAAGGAAAAGTTTCTCACTTACTTCTTGTGCGTTGTTCATACTATAAAACTACCACATGAGGCATGACGTTATAATTTAGTAGTCCTTTACTATTAGCTATATTCGCGACGCACATTTTGCACAGAGTTTGATAATATATTACTGAACGTAACAGCCAAATTATATTATTGTACGACATTTATCTCAGGAGATACGACATCATAAACAATGAGATGCGTTAAAAATTGCTGCATTGTGCACTACGTATCAATTTACGTCTTCTTTGCTACTGCTTCTGTTCGCAACATACACTCCTGGAAATTGAAATAAGAACACCGTGAATTCATTGTCCCAGGAAGGGGAAACTTTATTGACACATTCCTGGGGTCAGATACATCACATGATCACACTGACAGAACCACAGGCACATAGACACAGGCAACAGAGCATGCACAATGTCGGCACTAGTACAGTGTACATCCACCTTTCGCAGCAATGCAGGCTGCTATTCTCCCATGGAGACGATCGTAGAGATGCTGGATGCAGTCCTGTGGAACGGCTTGCCATGCCATTTCCACCTGGCGCCTCAGTTGGACCAGCGTTCGTGCTGGACGTGCAGACCGCGTGAGACGACGCTTCATCCAGTCCCAAACATGCTCAATGGGGGACAGATCCGGAGATCTTGCTTACCAGGATAGTTGACTTACACCTTCTAGAGCATGTTGGGTGGCACGGGATACATGCGGACGAGCATTGTCCTGTTGGAACAGCAAGTTCCCTTGCCGGTCTAGGAATGGTAGAACGATGGGTTCGATGACGGTTTGGATGTACCGTGCACTATTCAGTGTCCCCTCGACGATCACCAGTGGTGTACGGCCAGTGTAGGAGATCGCTCCCCACACCATGATGCCGGGTGTTGGCCCTGTGTGCCTCGGTCGTATGCAGTCCTGATTGTGGCGCTCACCTGCACGGCGCCAAACACGCATACGACCATCATTGGCACCAAGGCAGAAGCGACTCTCATCGCTGAAGACGACACGTCTCCATTCGTCCCTCCATTCACGCCTGTCGCGACACCACTGGAGGCGGGCTGCACGATGTTGGAGCGTGAGCGGAAGACGGCCTAACGATGTGCGGGACCGTAGCCCAGCTTCGTGGAGACGGTTGCGAATGGTCCTCGCCGATACCCCAGGAGCAACAGTGTCCCTAATTTGCTGGGAAGTGGCGGTGCGGTCCCCTACGGCACTGCGTAGGATCCTACGGTCTTGGCGTGCATCCGTGCGTCGCTGCGGTCCGGTCCCAGGTCGACGGGCACATGCACCTTCCGCCGACCACTGGCGACAACATCGATGTACTGTGGAGACCTCACGGCCCACGTGTTGAGCAATTCGGCGGTACGTCCACCCGGCCTCCCGCATGCCCACTATACGCCCTCGCTCAAAGTCCGTCAACTGCACATATGGTTCACGTCCACGCTGTCGCGGCATGCTACCATTGTTAAAGACTGCGATGGAGCTCCGTATGCCACGGCAAACTGGCTGACACTGATGGCGGCGGTGCACAAATGCTGCGCAACTAGCGCCATTCGACGGGCAACACCGCGGTTCCTGGTGTGTCCGCTGTGCCGTGCGTGTGATCATTGCTTGTACAGCCCTCTCGCAGTGTCCGGAGCAAGTATGGTGGGTCTGACGCACCGGTGTCAATGTGTTCTTTTTTCCATTTCCAGGAGTGTATTTTGCTAACAGTGTCCCTATATGTCGCTGAATGTACCTAAACAAATATATTATTGTACAGCTGATAGTTCAATTGAGATGACGTCATAAAATAAGAGATACGAGAAAAAATGCAACGTCGTGCATGAAGTTTTGAAACATTTCTTCCTTAGTACAAAGACATATCTACAGCCGAGTTAAATTAAAGAAATTCTTGACACTTGGCAGCACTTTTGACAGCTCTGATCTGCGAAGCGCAAACGGCTGTAGGTGTTGCAGTAGAGACGTCTATAAAATCGTGTTGTAGTCACTCAAAGTTGCTGCGTCTAGCGTACAGAAACTGTCCGGGATCATGTAAGTAAATTTCGATACAATACTTGTCCATTTGTACTTTATACACACTTCTGTGTATGGCTGTTTCATAGTTTTAAAAGTATTTCACGAATACAGGGAAATGAATTTTTTTTCGAAACGTCACTACAAACACAGTTCACTTTTTTGCTTTCTGTTCTAACAGAAAATTGGCAAAATGAATACTCAGGCAATGCCGGGTTTGTCAGCTAGTAAATAAATAATCAACTAAGCCACTGTTCCATATCAAAATGGTCCAGTAGGCACGAGAGGTTTCTTTCTTTCTAGTATAGATAACCTTGTTTCTCTGTATACATCGACAAATATTTCAGTTTTCGTATCCTTGATAGAGGACGACAATTGTTGTACAGTTATGCAACAATTCTTTCCTTAATATATGTGTCTGATTATAACAAATAATCACTTCTTTCTAACTTACCCTAAATTTTTATCCAAATAATAACTAACTAAAGTTATATTACAGTGAACCTCATGGAAGTATTAATATTCAGAGAGCAGAGAGAAATCCGACTCGTCTAAACTGGTGTGCTAAGGACGCATTTTCAAAAAGTTCGCTACTCCTTGGAGGTCGTACTTGGGAAGGGCTGACTGCACTGATGGGTGGCGGCGCTGTTTGAGTCTCTCAGTGCAGATCTCAACCACAAATGAAATATAAATACTCTTTAAAACTCGAATTAAGAATCTGTCGCTTCCACTCCACCGAAATATTGCTATATAGGGGTTATGCGACTGGAAATCGACATGTTTAAGACATTTCGTCAATAATGAACGTTATGTAGTGCTTTACATCATACTGATTACTTTCTCATTTTTCTTACAAATCTTATGTTGTAATTATTACTGAATACGTTAGCTGCTAAAATGCCAAGTAAGCAGATGAAATATTTTGATCTTCGGTTTGTGTATGGGTTTCTCCTTGATGCAAAACACAGTAAATACTTACGTTATCGATCTGTTGTAAAGCAGAAACCAAACTAAATCTGAATATGTATCTCTTTACTGAAAAGGCAACACTACCGGTTTCGAATTTACAAAAACACCATCAAGCGGTTTGCATGAATTTATCAAAACACGTAGTAAATTCCTTTGATGGCGTGCTGTCCTAGGATAAACAGAAATGACAGTGCTGAGTACGGTACAAGCTACTGTTAGAATCCAACTTACATAAAATGATCTCCTTTAATATTTCCATTACGCAACCATCATTTTCACACTTTGGACACTGTGAGGTTCGGTAAAAGCAGGCGAGCAGCCTGATGATGACTCTGTAAATTACAGACTGGTAACGAGGTTTTTCCATAAAGTGAACCAACATCAAATAATGGCTGATTTTTGCAAAACCTTGTAAACATCCTACATCATTCAACAACCACTTTTATAAATAATATTATTATTTGGCAAAATAGCATACTGTTCTATTTTCAGTTTCTAATTCAGAAAACTTCTCTGCAGTTTTCATCGTCTTTTATTTTCTAAGAACTTATAGATTAATAGAGGATATTTGGGGTGTAAGTGCAAATACTTTTATTGGTGATAGAGGGTAGTGAACATAAAATTAGTATACAACATTACATTAGTATTTACATAACATTAGTATTTACAGTATAACATTACAACATAACATTAGTATTTTTTTCACCTAAGGCTAATCATTACAGCTATTAGGAGCAGAATATTTTTAGATTAGTTAGTATCTCAGAGTATATTTGACAACATCAAGCCATTGATGCGTATTTTCCCATGAGCAGCAGGTTAAGTGATGAAGTGTGGACGTGTGGACACAAAATGTTTAGCGTATGCTAACGGAGGTAGTAAATTTAGTGTTGCAGTTAATACTGTGCAGAAAATGTCAGGTAGTAAACTATATGACTTGATTTCTGGGAGACTATCAGATGCACAAAAAAAAAAAAGAACCACTAACACCCTGACGTGGGTAGACACGTAATAACACATTTTGCCGGATTTTGTAATTATATTGTGATTGTCTCTGCAGTACAGTTGATTTCATAACAACGTTTTTAAATGAAGTCTATTTTTTGTGCAAATGTTGTTCACATTTGCTTCAAATATTTGTAACAGGGAATATGCATGTTTGGTGGAAAATGATTTGACTTTTTACAGCATATCAACTTCCGATTGAGAAAGGCCTATCAGAGGCTCACAGGGAGACTGCTTAGCATTTTTGTGCACCAATCGCTGCAGGTATCTAATTCGTTTCGATACTAGGAGAACTACAGTGATAAGCAGAGCCGTCGTAATCAGTGCCTACAGTGAGGCAGGATGTCACCTGGCGCCATTGTGGGAACGTGACACGCAAGTGAGACTGTATAAAAGCTGTACAGGTGGTTGCCGAATAATTCTAGCGACGATACGGGCAGAAAAGGGAGAAAGCCACTAGCAGAAGCAACTTGGACAAAGGAGAGGAATTTAGCATCTGAGAAACGGCGATACTGTTCGACTATTGGCATGTTACTGTCGAGAGTGCATGTGGAAAGTGAGTGAAGGACGATGAGACCACAAGTGGGCGTTGAGGTATTGGACGTCCGCACTACTTCACAGAATGTGGAAGCTGGAGGCATGTCTGCTCTGTAAAGCGGAATAGCCGTCGATTTGTGACATGTTTGGTGACGGAGTACAATGTTGTTGCAGGCAAAAGTGTTTCGGAGCGCACCGTTCAGCAAATATTATTCAACATGGCGCTCAGCAGCAGACGTCCACTACGTGTTCCATGTGGACATAATGATAGCGTCAAATTTGATTACAGCATCATCGGGACTGGACCGTGAATCAACGGAAACGTGACTCTGCGTTGCTTCTTACGCCGGGTCGAATATCGAGTCCAAAAACGTCGTCATCCGAGCGAACATCTGCTCGAAATACGTGTGGCACTAGTGACGAAGGCCTTTGAGGACAGCATTATGCATTGGGGATAATTTACCTGTTCTCAATTGGACCTGTGGCGGTAATCGAAGGCACGATACTTGTTAACTGCATCAGTTCATGATTGATGTCTTCTCCAACGACGATGGCATCATCCAGTACGAGAATTGCCCATGTTATAAAACCAGAATAGTGCTATAGTGGTTTGAGGAGCATGATAGGTAGCTGACGCTGGCCAGTCAATTTTGCCTAATGTTAATCCAATGTAACACATCTGGGACACTATCAGGCACCAGCTCCAGGACCAATTACTTCCAGAAACCTACCACTGAGTTATAGACTCCATGCCATGGAGAGTCACTGCTGAAGAGATGTTCATAATGTGTCGGCTTATCATTGTAACGCTACAATCACACATTGTTGGACGGTGGCTATCAGCAGCCAATAAATATTTCTTATAGATCAGGATAGACTTGTCGTCTGCAAATACATCTGTATTCTCAGATCATCAAAAGGGGTTTAGTGATGTCAACTGCTGTTTTGAAACGTTCAGTTTAATATGCAAGCCGTTATTGACTGTAACGTATATTTGTGGTTTACAACTTCACTTGAAGTTCTGAAGGACTTTCAGAATTTAAAGCAATAATACAGTGGTTACTGTCATTGATCCAAGAAAGTTATTGTGAAGTAATACCTCCGAATTCTTTATGTGAAAATTTTAAAACTTAAAAAAACTGTATTAATATTTTACGTCTTTATTCTTCACGTGAACATATTTATTTCTCAACATAGTCGCCCAGTCGACGAACATTATTCTCCCATCGAGAGAGAAGTTTCTTGATATCGTCACTGTAAAATGACTGACTTTGATGACGGAGCCACAGGCTCACCTCTTTGAACCACTTCATCACTATCAAAGTGAAGTCCTCGAAGGTGTTCTTTAAGCTTTGGAACAGACTAAATTTGGACGGGGAAAAGTTGAGGCTGTATGGAGGATGATTGATGGCAGCGAAACGAAGGCGTCGGATTGAAGCAGATGTCGCACTGCTGATGTGTCGTCCGCCACTGTCATGCACAGGGAGATGTTGCTCTAGATGTTGATGAACACTTGAAATTTGTGTTTTCAGTTTTTTGACGGTCTGGTAGTACTTTGCAGATTTTATACTGATACCTTTAGGCATGAGTTCCAAGTGCACATCTTGAAAACCCAAGAACTGTGAGCGTGACTCTGCCTACTCATGTCACGGTGTCTTGAACTTTTTTGGTGTCGGTGATAACTTTGTGACGGAACTCCACTAATATTCTCTCGTTTTCGGATTCCAAATGGCGAACCAAGCATTCATCACTTACGTCGCACGTTGCTAATGTTGATACATTTCATCACCGTACACAGCTTTCATTCCTCTGTGGATTTCAGTCAGAGGCAATGTTTTATGAGTTCACAAACTCAATTACAGCACACTGTTCTCAAGCGCCGACATGGTTACGTTACACACCACAATGTTGCACTCACAGTTCGCAACACTCTAGCGGTAGAGGGTTGAAACTTGCGTCAGCGAAGCGGGAAGCCGATCGAGCGATAAGAATAACATGCAGTACCTCAACCGCTATTAAGAACCGAATAAAAATTTCGGACGTATTACTTCAGCTTCCCTTATATTTTCAGACAGCTTGGGTATCATAAACTTTATATAGAAATTTCCACAATATTTCTCACATTACGCCACTGCTTTCATTTATTTTTGACAGCCATACAAAGCCAGTTTTTAAGAGCCAGCCAGAATGAGTGCAGAGATCTTTTCTCTCTTATCACTGATACTGTTTCACAGCAGTAAAGCAATACAACATGAGGAAATGTGAATTTTTACATTGCTTCAGTTTCTTTCATTATTATTTAACTGAGTGTATGATGTACACAAATAATACGTTTCTTTTATTTCAGTGTTGAGAAGTTGTTACACTATCACTCTTCACCTTCCGTACTGTAGAACTGATCGAAAGTGAGATTAATGCCATATCATTAATACGAGCGAAAGCACCTAACACCTACCAACTTGTGGGTTAGAGAAGTGTAGCTAGTAGTATTCTGAACCATAGATCGCTCTGCTATAGTGACACATATTGATCGACGAGTCACAGAAAGCGCCGACAAAATCATTCCCAGTCATGACACCGAAACTTACGGAGGCTGATCTGTGCTGCGTGCAAGGCTCATAAATGCTGTTGCTTGGCGTACATGATATGCTGAACAGAATATGTGTCGGATTAAGTTTGGGATAACACAAGCATCCTAAGGTTCCTATCTAAGAGTATGTACCATGTGGCTGTAAAATACGAGTAAGTTTGAAGATAGGACCACTTTTTAACCTCTCGCTTCACAGTACGCAAACAGCAGAGACAACGAGCTCTGATCTGGGTGCTCTACAGGAACTCATGGCATGGACAATGTTTCCAGTACTCGTCGTCGGATTCTCTTCTACACGACGTAGGGCGTCCTCTTCGGGGTCGTGAGGGTTGCTCTTCATGAGTACCAGACGGACCAACTAGTAGCGAACTTACAAGTCACCCGCAGCCGTTGCTGTAGTCTGACCAAAATGATATGTGATGTTACAACTATAACAGGTTCAGACAACGGGTCCTCTGCTCAGTTTGTGTGCATGCGGGGATCCGATCTGCCAACTTATTTTGTAGCCATAATGTACAAAGCGGACACAGTTTCCTCATCAAAACTTTAACAATTAAGTCCTCTATACAACCCCGAGAAGCATATAACAGAAATTTTGAAGTGCCCTAAATGGGGAATGTTTGCGTTCGAGTTTCATTGACTTGTGTTTTTCTTCTAATTAGTTGCAAAAGAATTGATAAAGTGTTGAGACAGTAGCTACTATTAATAGAGTAAAAATTCAGTAACACCGAATAGCACACTGTACTCTAGCCATACTTCACAACTGAGGACTAGCCATAAGTGGAATAGACCTCCTTTCCTGTTTCCAGAATCTCACAACACGAGCTTCATGTCAAACGAGATATGCATCTTCCGTCATTATCACCTGGTTTTCATGTGAAAGTCTCAGAATTTGTCTGTTGCTGTTAATTTCACATGTTTGTACTAGTGTATGTTGTATTTCTGTGAAAAACTTCACGCAACGTCAGACAAATATAAACTCCTAGGTAAAATGACCACCAACGCCTATAGAAAGAGACAGAACAGGCCTAGTTTTAATACTTTTCTCAGGTTGTGCACCTGCTTTATACTTATGGCCAGTGGAATAAGAAGAGATTTAGAAGACTATTCCGAAACCCTGACGCTGCCAATAAGAAAATCATCCATTTTCATACATGGGTTTCCTCTTGAAAAATAATTATTTTACCGTCCCATGCAATGCAGTAATGACTGTATTGTTTAGATGCGCCATGTAACACGAAAGTTACGTACAGAACAATAGACAAATGACATCAGCAAAAATTACCGTACTTACATTCTGAAAGTATGTCCTTCGGGATTCAAGTTTGTATAGTGAAAGAGACTTAACTTATCGCCCACTAGATCATATAACTAGTTAGCAACTTTTACTCTTTATTATGTGCTGCAGATTTAGCACGTGAGTAACTTGACTCCCTCGTCTTAAATTTCGGTAATGTAATGAAGTATGGCAAACACATACGGTTTGATCTCTGTTTAAAAACTTATTTACTCAAAATGTCTCATGTTTCAATCCGTTAATAGCTTTAGACTGTCAGCGATTTACTGTGGCAGTTAAACGTGACAATTTAAGTAATTTCCTTTTCCTATTAGGCATCCAATAAATATCATTTCGTTGCTACCAAAAATAGTTTTTCATCCAATCGTTTTTAAAAACTTGCGTGGTGTATTTACGAATTAACTACATAAAGACCAAGAGAATTAAGCCCCAGGGAAATCAGTACCCCAACGGCTACACTTTGGCCTCCACCACTGCCACTACTTGGTTTGGTAGGGGTGTGGTCCAAATGTAATGTCAATCTATGACTTGCTGTTCAGTTTGACAAAAGAAGGGATCCATGGAGCAAAACGTTCGTAGCGGTCAGGAAGCCATCGAGTTCCGCAAATTTCATACATACCATCAGTATGTGTACGTCAACTTTGTTACAGTTCACAAGAAAACAGAAACCGTGAAATATAGTGTAATCATGAAAGCGTATGCTGTGACATTTAGACCCTAAGCCCAATGTCTGCCTTGGGACAATGTCTGAGGGTCGGGAGGTGATGCCACAAGGGGATACGGAGATAGAAGTTATGATCGTGAAACATTAAAGTGAGTTAAGTAAACTCTTCACACTTTTTTAAGGCAGGAGAACAGCATATGAGAAAGTTTCAGGTCCAAACCAAATTCTACGAGCGTCCAACCGTGAACTAATTGAACGCTTGTTCGAATGTCGTTCAGCTCCTCATCCATTTTCCAAGATGTCATTGAGGGAAGTAAGTGCTGACAATCGAAAAAATTAACGGAAGTGGAGACGAAACATGGCTAAGACGGAAATAATTTCAACAAAAGATGTTTCCATTGCTGAAACGTATCTCCAAGAACTAAAATCAAAGTCCACAGAATGGATATTAATATGTCTAGCCATATTTACAAAACTCCGAAAGTCATGCTCGTAGTTAAATAGCGTACTAGTCTGGTTTTAAAGAGACAATAGCGACAGAGTTGTGAGTGGTGGCCGTATTACTGTGAGGAACTATTCTAAATTATTAAGAAAGCAATTATGTGACAAACTGTACAATGCTGCATCGATAGGCAAACTGTATACTCAAGCTATAGTGGTACAAAGGATCCTTAGTTAGTGAAAAAGTGATGCTCATGCTGTACAGCTATGCCCTTGTCTATTTATTTGTCTTTAGACACGTATCTAGATTAATACGGACAAATAATTTTATGTAATTTATAAAGAGGTTGTGTATATTGTTGTAATTTCTTGAAGTACCCGATACGTTGTTATAATCCCATACTCTGCAGGCGGATGTTGATTGTGGGAGTGTTTGCTGATCTGTACTCGCTTTTCTCGTGTGACACAATGGTCTATAACGTCAGTTGGCCGGTCGCTCATTGCTACAAATATTTAGATGTTACTAAAAAGTGAATACCCTCAGACTTCGAGAAGAATATAATAATTCCAATCCCAAAGAAAGCAGATGTTGACAGATGTGAAAATTACCGAACTATCAGTTTAATAAGTCACGGCTGCTAAATACTAACACAAATTCCTTAGAGATGAATGGAAAAACTGGTAGAAGCCGACCTCGGGTAAGATCAGCTTCGATTCCGTAGGAATGTTGGAACACGTGAGGCAATACTGACCCTACAACATATCGTAAAAAATAGATTAAGGAGAGGCAAACCTACGTTTATAGCATTTGTAGGCTTAGAGAAAGCTTTTGACAATGTTGACTGGAATATTCTCTTTCAAATTCTGAAGGTGGCAGGGGTAAAATACAGGGAGCGAAAGGCTATTTACAATTTGTACAGAAATCAGATGGCAGTTATAAGAGTCGAGGGCATGAAACGGAGGCAGTGGTTGGGAAGGGAGTGAGACAGGGTTGTAGCCTATCCCCGATGTTATTCAATCTGTATATTGAGCACGCAGCAAAGGAAACAAAAGGAAAAATTTGGAGTAGGAATTAAAATCCTTGGAGAACAAATAAAAACTTTGAGGTTCGCCGATGACATTGTAATTCTGTCAGAGACAGCAGAGGACCTAGAAGAGCAGCTGAACGGAATGGACAGTGTCTTGAAAGGAGGATATAAGATGAACATCAACAAAAGCAAAACGAGGATAATGGAATGTAGTCTTATTAAGTCGGGTGATGCTGAGGGAATTAGGTAAGGAAATGAGACACTTAAATTAGTAAATGAGCTTTGCTATATGTGGAACAAAATAACTGATGATGGTCGAAGTAGAGAGGATATAAAATGTAGACTGGCAATCGCAAGGCAAGCGTTTCTGAAGAAGAGAAATTTGTTTACATCGAGTATAGCACTAAGTGTCAGGAAGGCTTTTCTGAAATTATTTGTATGGAGTGTATCCATGTATGGAAGTGAAACGTGGACGGTAAAAAGTTTAGCCAAAAGGGAATAGAAGTTTTCGAAATGTGGTGCTACAGAAGGATACTGACGATTAGATGCGTAGATCTCATAACTAATGACGAAGTATTGAATAGAATTGGGGGGAAGAGAAATTTGTGGCACAACTTGACTAGAAGAAGGGATCGGTTGGTAGGACATATTCTGAGGCATAAAGGGATCACCAATTTACTATTGGAGGGCAGCACGGAGGGTAAAAATCGTAGACGGAGGCCAAGAGATGAATACACTAAACAGTTTCAGAAGGATGTAAGTTGCAGTAGGTACTGGGAGATGAAGAAGCTTGCACAGGATAGAGTAGCATGGAGAGCTGCATCAAACCAGTCTCTGGACTGAAGACCACAACGACAACACTAAAAAGTGGTAATAGTAATAAAAAGCTGAAGTGGAGAGAAACCGATGAAAACCAGGGAAGGTATAAATGAATAAAAGACATTGTTGGAGTTCTTAAAGTATGTAGGCGTGTGGACGAATTACGAGGGTTGTTCAGAGAGGAAGTTACAATCGGTCGCGAAATGGAAACCACTGCGAAAAACCGGTAAAGCTTTGCACAGATGTGTTGAGTGTGTTGAGCAGTGTCTCTAGTAAGCCCGTCGGTCGTGTCGCGTCGCTCTTTTCAATTTTAAGTGAACATTGAGCACGTAAAGATGCGTAGAGAATACCGTCTCCCGCCAAGTATGAGGGCCTGGTTAGAGATTTCGCCTATCTCATGCAGCCCACATAACACAACTATCGAGCAGCTCCTTCTTCTTGCCAATTCTCGGCCGCACACTGCAGGGGCAATGAAGACGCTCGTGCAGCGTTTCCGATGAGAAGTGTTTGATCACCCACAATACAGTCCGTAATTGGCTCCCCCTGAGTCTCATCTCTGCTCACAAGAACCGCTGGCTATGAAGACAAAATTTTTCCAATGAGCTGCAGACCGGTGAAGATAACTGGCCGAAACCACTGGCGGCTGCTCCCCATGAAGAGGATATTGGAAAGTTAATACAACACTACGACAACACTCGAAGTTGCAGCGGCGGCTATGTAGAGAAGTAGGTGGAAGGTGTACCTAGCTGCTGCGAAAAAAACGTTTCTGGTTTTCACTGTGGTTTCCATTTCGCGACCGATCGGAACTTACTTTCTGGACAACACTCGTATATAGTTTTGCACTAAACAATTTGGATCCTTAACTATGTCGGTTGTAAACATACATAAATTACCTTGCTGGTGGTGGCACACTAAATCCAGTTTAAGTTTTGTAGAACATTAGTGAACTGTCTCGCAGAGGAAATCGTGTCGAAGGTGTACTAAAGCATTTTCTGTTGCACTACCTGTGTGAAGGTTTAATGACTCTGGACGCTGTTTCCCATTCAAACTCGGCTTCTGGCCCGCAGACATTATGGCAGTTCACTGTAGCTACTTCCTGAAATTAAATTAATACCCAGTTTCTAAATGACGCGTCTTATTCTTCTACTCCCAGCATGAATAATCTGCTCATAATTTTATCATTCAGCCACATCTGAAACAAAAGTAACACGGTGCCTCCAAATTTTCTTAAACTCATTTCAAGGTCTTTGCTTCGAAACATAGTAAACTATTACAAGAAGTCATTTTGGTTTCAACAGAAGAATAGTGACTTCAAAATTTGCCTACAATGATACGGGAGTTAAAAGAATAGTGAAAACCTCCATCTAATTTTTGTCTGATATATCACTTCAGGCCAATTTCTCCCATACTCCAGAAGAGCCCTAACGCACTTCTATATCGGCACAACTGCGCTGTAGATACTTTTTCGATCCGGGTCCAGCGCAGTCTTGAAAGTAAAATCCCTTCTTCCTCGAGACTCCCTACTCAGGATAGTACGGTTATTTATCTACTGGAGTGAAATACACTTATTGGTGCTTTAAGCTATCATTTAGTAAGTCACTAAGAGAAGATATACTACTTGAAATATGTGTCACCTTATAAATGTGAAGAACGATAATCCAAAGTTTGCTCCGTTGATTCAGTCAGTAAAGTAATCAGGAGAGTGCTACTAGCAATACGCAAGAGCAGTGACGCACATCGCCATCGGTTCCCAGCCTCTGAGACGACAACCTAACTGAGAAGCGGTATTGAGTTCCGAAACTTGGGAGGACCTCCTTCACACGTTCCGGGACTCCAATCTAGCGAACAGCGGCTCAGCCCGTCACTGTCTGTGTAGCCAATAAAGCTAAAGCAGGAACACTGCGCGCAGCCCGCGATTCAGGCCAAATTAATTCCGACCTCCACGCCAGCAATCAACGAGTTTCTTCTTGAATAGCACAGCTGGTCGCGTCGCCGGGAATACCAGCTAGAAATTAAAACGCATTTCACTGGCTTATTATGTATTATTCCAATGGGAAAGAGAAAGAATTTGGAGTACGCGAATTTCACGCAGAATGAGGTCTTTAAAAACGCAGATACGGAGCAAAAAGGAAAAAAAAAAAGACCGACAGTGCTATAACGCGAGCAACTCCATAAGCGAGGTAGGTATACGGAATTAAAAGAAAAGAGAAGGATCTATCACAAAACAAAATTGAACGTTATTAGTATTAATGAAATTTTTTATTAACATTAAATTTTCTTGCCGCGTCTCATAACGTGTCCGTAACCGCAAATAATGAGTCGAAGATAAAATGTATAGGAGGAATCAATTAAACAAAATGCAATAATGAATTTGGCAATTAAACTTAATATGAAATGTTGATACATCAAATTACCTAATGATTTGTGGAAATCAATTTGTGAAAGACATCTAATAATGCGTGAAAGTTCATGCAACTAAAACAGATCAGATATTCGACTGAACAGTTAGGAGATTTTATTTTAGAATTACATGTTGTCAGACAAAAAGTACTGATGCACAGCACAAACTAACTGCTTACAGTAGGCCAAGCAAGACAATTAATAAGTGTGGCAGATATAGGTAATTGAAAGGAAGTGGAATGAAACTTCTTAAAGTTAAACCTGCAAGGAGAGCTTAATGAGCTTCCCACCACCAGCTATTTACACTGCAAATGAAGAAGGCAGCAATAAAATTGCGAACATTCTGAAATAGCTGTAAAACACTTTTAAACTCTGGAACTGGACAACATCCAGTCGTAATCTAAATCTAAATGACTTATGTGAGAATGAAGAAGAAGAAGAAGACGCACCACTAGCTATTGCAGGAAACAGAGAAAGAAATAGAACCATAAAAAGCAGCAGACCCACTAGGAAATGATTCCATAACACGTAGCCTCGTGGGGTAGCCGCGTGGTCTTAGGCGTCAGGACACGGTTCGCACAGCTCCATCCGTCGGAGGTTCGAGTCCTCCCTCGAGCATGGGTGTGTGTGTTGTTCTTAGCATAAGTTAGGTTAAGTTAGATTAATTAGTGTGTAAGCCTAGGGACCGATGACCTCAGCAGTTTGGTCACCTAGTCCTTACCACAAATTTCCAAATCTTTCCGTAACACATAAACTTTTGAAGTGGTGGAAAACAATAGCCCATATACTTATATGGATATGGTGTCTGTTCTTTCAGACATGTCCGAAAGGACAGATATCATTATGACCTGCAGCCGTCTAGAACGAGATTAGAGTTAAATATTAATACCCTCCAGCTGCTGACGGGCGTTGATATATATAAACGGGGACAGGTGAAAATGTGTGCCCCGACCGCGACTCGAACGCGGGATCTCCTGCTTACATGGCAGACGCCCCATGCATCCAAGCCACCGAGGGCACAGATGATATTGCGACTGCAGGGACTATCTCGCGCACGCCTCCAGTGAGATTCACATTCTCACCTTGTATGTCCACACACTACATTCGTAGTGTTCCACCCCATGTCTGAAAGAACAGACACCATAAACATAAGTATATAGTTCTGGCAATACCGACCATGAGCTTATTCTTCTGTGCGAATGCACAAATATTCCCCGAAATCTTACGGGACTTGGTAGGAATGTCTTCCACGAGTAATGAGTGTGTGGCGTTGGGGCACTACGAATGTAGTATGTGGACATACAAGGTGAGAATGTGAGTCTCGCGGGAGGCATGTACCAGATAGTCCCTGCAGTCGCACTATCCTCTATGCCCTCGGCGGCTCAGATGGATAGAGCGTCTGCCATGTAAGCAGAAGATACATGTTTCGAGTCACGGTCGGGGCACACATTTTCAACTGTCCCCGTTGACATATATCAACGCCCGTCAGCAGCTGAAGGTATTAATATAACTCTAATTCCACAATAGCCCACGGTCACTTAGACCATTACATATAGTTCCTAAAGTTGTGTATTAGCGCGAATCAGGATTAAAGGGTGTATTAACGCCGTTCAGGATAAAAATTTACGCAATCAGTGCTACAGAGGACGGTCAACAACTAAAATTGAGTATTTAAGCACTGATCAAAGACGTAACCTAGCTGCTTGTATCAGTACTCATGAAATGAATGAAAAATACAAGACATTTATTACTAAAGTGTAACTGTAGCTTTTATATGGTTTTCGGTTTTTTAAAACGTTAGTGATATATGCATTTGAACTGAGATTTTCAGTGTCTCATTCTCTGTACATTCAGTGTGCTGTCAGTGGCTATTAGAACATATAAAACTTATTTAAATGTATAACCTTCACAATGTCATTTATTAATTTTCCTTTTAAAGTTCGTTTAAGTAGTTATTCAACAAATCACTAGCCATTCTAAACGAGATAGAAATCTACGTTCATTAATGGCCCTATGTAGTGTAAGTTCTTCTGCTTAATGTGGTTTTCACACGTTTTGTGCACCTCACATTAGCTCTAGTGTAACATATATGTTAACAAACTGCTCTGTGCTTCCACTTAAGAGGTGACATTGCTTTTTACACCGTGACCTACTGTAAACCAGGAAACGTTCTTGGAAAGGCTATCGTTTTCCGAAGCCATTTTACACATTGACTGAATGGCCGTTAATGGAGCACTTCACAGTATTTCACTACTTACCTTTTAGGTATATTCCCACGTTACATACTACTGTTCAAGCTATTACTACAGGTCAGCAACATACACGCACTGACACCGGGCACTGTACTCAGCTTTAGAACTTCAGCCTGCAAAATTTTAGTTTTAAGTCGATCTGTGGAGTGATTTCTTCTTGCGTCTCCTTGTCTTTAAGTGCAGCATATTTTAGAAACACGTATATATACTCTTACGTGAATCTTCGCCCATGATAACAGTGATTGGACAAGGTTAGTAATCCTTTCCTTTCCTCACATGCAGTCTCTTACCACACGTGCAACAGAACAGCTAATCTGGAGCGTCCTTGTTGCTGCCACTGATTGATCCTATGGGACTGCCGCAGGTGCACGCGTCAATCTTGGTACTACATCTAAACACAAGGACAATTCTCATAATTAAAAGAGCTACTTCCTACCAACGGTGTGATCAGAAAAATTACAAGTTTTTTTAATTTTTAATTACATATGTTTCAGATCTTCACATTTTTGCATGTATACTTTGAAAAATGACACACAATGGTACAATGAAAATAGAACTGTTTCAAATATACTGAAAGAACATCTATGACAAAGTTAATTACGTAAATGATACAAATATCAGTGCGAGGGCGGTATTTGTGTATTAGTTATGGTGATGTTATGTTACTAACGCACTCCCATTATTTGAAAATTATTTTACCACAGGAATAACTAGGACTAGAAGTGACTTTGGTGGCGGAAGATTCAGCCGTTGGGGTTGCTCTCAACGTTGCCCAGGGTACGCCCGACTGTTACGCAATCTTCGAGGAGGCGTCTTCCTAGTGCCCTTGTAGGAGAAGTAAAGATAGAACGATTTACACTTCCCAGTCATATTAATGTGACCATCTGTCAAAAGCTTGAGTATAGACATTTTATAGCGCTGGCCGCTGCGAGATATCTAGGAAGAGAGTCAATGAAGTTCTGGAAAGTATATAGAGCCATGCTAGCTCCAGTGTCGTGGGCAGTTGCGGTTGGTTTCTCGGTTGAGGGTCAATAGCATGAAAAGCCCGTCCGAGATGGTTCCACAGTTTTTCGATTTGGTTTAAATCTTGGGAATGGCTGGCCGAGAGAGTACGGTAAACTCATCCTGCAGCTTTTCGTACCACTCATCCACTTATACTGCAAGTTGTGTGGCACGCTGGATTGTCCTGCCTTAGAAAGACAAACTGCATGTAGAGGTGGACATTGTTCCCAAGAAGAGATACGTACTTGTGTTGATGCATTGTGCCTTCCAGAATGATGAGATCACTCAGGTTACTCCACGTAAACGTTCCCCAGACCATGAAGCACGCAGAGTGCTTGCTTTCACATTTCCGCTGCAATGGTTCATTGATTTCATCTATGGCCCGTTATGCACCACACTGCCTCGGCGCCGGTTTTGGATGGCACCATTCTGCCATGCATGAAATACTTTAAACACGGCAGCACGCGACAAGTGTACAGACTTTGCCGTTTCGTAAATGCTTCCGCACTTGGCCCTAAGGCCAGTGATCATGTTGTTTAGGACGTTTGATAAATTGCTTCGCTTTCGCGGTACAACAACGGCTGCACTGTTATCTGCGTCCTCCCGAGACTCTTTATATGACCTCCACTGCTAGAGCTGATACCTGCCGTCTGTGGCTGGTTACTTCACATTGACGTGGAACATAGGCAGTGGTCATAGTAATGTGACTGACCATGTAGCAGGACTACATGGGATTGTATAGGCAAGTCGTCGTTCATTTTGCACGTAGTAGCTGTACCGGAATGAAGACGATGATTTTTGGTGTGTGGGGCGCTCAACTGCGCGGTTGTCAGCGCCCGTGCAAAGTACCAATTTGTTCAAATGGCTCTGAGCACTATGGGACTTAACTGCTCAGGTCATCAGTCCCCTAGAACTTAGAACTACTTAAACCTAACTAACCTAAGGACATCACACACATCCATGCCCGAGGCAAAAGTACCAATTTGTACACAGTATAATTTTTACGCAGTCAAATCTAACCACTGTCACAAATGATGATGATGGTGGTGGTGAAATAATGAGGACAACACAAACACCCAATCCCCGGGCAGAGAAAATGCCCAAACCGACCGAGAATCGAACACCGTGATCCAGAGGCAGCAACGCTAGCCACTAGACCAGGAGCTGCGGACAGAATGAAGAGTATGAAGAGGATAACAGACGAGCGACAGAAACAGAGACTTGCAAAAGTCGAACTTTATGTAGTATCACCATTTTCCTATTACTTTTTCTCTTTTAGCGCAAATGTTTATACGTAATTGCGCAAGTTATCTAGATGGATCAAAGACTCATTACAAGTGTGATAGAGAAAGAGATTATCTCTGACTCGTGATATAAAAATTCTATGGATAGAATGTGGAACATTACGTATTCTATAGACTTACTTCTGATTTAGCAACTGCAGAGAGTAGGATGCAGCTGAACTGTAACTAGCGGCAATATTGTAAGTTGCCATTCTCAGTACGGAATGTAATTTGATTAATTATGATAACATTTCATCTCATACAAGAGGAAGTTGTACCCTGAAATATAGCTATGAGGACCATTTATGGAAAACATACTTTTGTGAATGGAAAAGGCACATTTAATTCTTTGGTTGTTTTAACTCCTCCCTTGTCCTTATCGCGGAACATTATTTGCAGTGTCGTAACTCGCAGGCAACTTTGTATCCTGGGAAATCAGTAAAGCCGGCATCACGGTCGTTTATGCTCTATTTTGAGAGATTATTTTTTGGACTTTTATTGAAATTGTTAGAGCTTAGACACTGATTCACATGCTGCAGAGTGAGTACGTCATAGCACCCAAGCTGTCCTCCCTACGGCGTACGATTGTGCCTCTGATTCGTTTAAGAATTTTCAGAGTTGATGATCACGGAAATTCAGCAGAGCCACAGAGATTTAGTTCCAGGTGCAGACTTCAACATCTAGAGGCCGACAGAGTATGATTGCGAACTGTATCTGCCTAATCATTTTGTTTTATAGACCTCGGCAATTCAAATAAGAATTTAATTTATACCTGGGAGTGTGGGAGGTATTTGTGTTCAAATATTGGGGAAACCACTTCTCTCGCACAAAAGTTTCCATTCAGTAACTAGATAACAAATAAAAAGCACTACTCTGCTTTTATGTTACAGTATTAGTTTTATTGTGCTAACCGCTTTTCGGCTTACTACTAACTTAGGTAACTAGATATTATTCAGTCACAATAATTTAACTTCATGGTAATGGGGAGACAAGCTAAACTTAGGAGTGGTGACCAAAACAGCATCAAGTGTTTAATATCCCATCCACGTGCAGCAATTCTTAATTCTTCCTTTTTACGTTGCAGACACCATGGATTTGCACTACCTAGACGTTTTAGTGTGTGTTATTAACTTCCCACCCAAGTATTGCAGTAAGTCTTGTCTAGCTCCACAACGAGTTATCTTATTGTTACATAAACTCAGAGAGAAATCCAGTGATGTTACAAGGTTAATGTTACCCCATCTGTAGATAGTGTGTTATGTATCTACTCAATTAGATATTGCTTAAGCCATTGGAGTTTGGATCTTTACTCCCTCCATGCTAGATGTTCCGTAGATAACATTCTGATTGAAAACATTTCCTCCTATAAGGTTTCGAACTATCGGATTTTTGACACTCTCAAAGAGAAATTCGCTGTTTAAGCGGTCTCATCTGCTGGAAGCGTAGTAGCTTGCGGCGCTTCGTCGCGATACTCGTTTCCGGAAATAGAAGAAAAAATTTCGTGTACTACATAGTTTCGGAGCAGAGGATACCTGCAGAAGTTTTCTCAGTGTTCATACTACTGATATGTCAAGAAGTAAGGTATGACGATTCGCTACATTGCTTTACGACCAACGAAGCTGCACCGGTTATCTAGTAGATTGATACACACCCTTTCGGGAAATTCAATTAAGAGCTCGCCATTGAGGTAATGGGGAGTAATTCATCGCTGTCACGTCAGGGCGCACGGAGAATAGTTTCGCGCCTGCCACTCGCTCTTCCGCGCATAGTAAATGAACTGCACAATAAGTACTGCAGATCCGTTCCATTATTCTGCTTGCCGAGTTTGCGTATCATACGGATACACTGTCCACTCCCTTGCCCTCTGTTCTACGAAATTACGTAACAAGTAAGATTTGTTGGCGGATTGTCACACAACGTTTCCCACTCCTGTTACCCGTTTCATTTCGTGACTGTTGTAAAGGTTCGGCTGTTACTTGGTGATACGACATATACATAACGAAGTTACGTCGGTTCCTTTGCGGCCATAAAAAATTATGTAGTAAACAACAAACCCGCCAGGACCATATTGAAGACAACCAAGCATTTGAACGCTCCATGCTTAATGTCAGAGAATTTTAGTTTGTAACTGCAGCGTAATGCCAATCAAGATAAAAACAAAATTGAACCTTATAATTCACTGTGTTAGTACATCTCTTTGACATAAGTCATCTAATGTTCTCCTCGTTTAGTCACTTTATCATTTATAGCAGATTTGTCTAACCCACTTTCTTGAATTACCTGTCTTAAATACTTGAACAATATCGACTCCTCTATGTGACAAGTGACGCATACTAAATATTTGGTGCATATATGTCAGTAAAATTTCTAGTTTTCCTGCAAGATATTCTTAAACCTGCTCTTCTGACAGTCTGTCCCAATAGATTTGTATTTCTGTGTTCGCTAAATTTTCAAGTAGTATAGTGGAATTAGCTGCAAATTCCATGTAGTTCACTTCAATAAACTGTTTTCCTATTCCCAGCTTAGTTCATGATACTTCATATCATTTTACATTTTCATTCCACTTCCTATTATTTTCTTGTACACAAGTGACGAGTATCGGAGATACAGCATCACCTAGTGTTGCACACACCGTTATTACAAGAGACTTAGGGATTCCGTAGGGGAACTTTCATTTTGAGACTGCCAGCGTAAAGATTTCACAAATTAGATTTGTCAGTTCAGATTTAAGGTCCGAGTCTCACATTATTTGGTTTTGCGTTTCTCTGTAGAAACAGTGAAATGCTATCCTGATATCCACAAACGTTGTAACTATGTATTTTCGGATGCAATGGTCTACGGCAATTTTTAATCTTCAAATTCGTTCTGTTAAGAGCAATATCTTTCTTTTCTAAATCAATCTTGACATTTATTTGATTTAAATTTATTCCAGAAATTCAGCTTCACTGTACTGGACTACCTAAAGTGACATATGAAAATTTGTGATGGACTAAGAGTTGAACCGGGATTTCGTGGTAAGTGGGAAAACCCCGTTAAAGCCCAGTCCGGCACAAATTTTCATATGTCGCTGTAGGTAGTACTTCTGTTCCTGTCATAATTACGTTGAATTTCAGGAATTAATTTCAGTATTTGAAACTGTAGTTGGTCATCAAATACGAGAAGTTTTTAAACTGTCTTTCTCAGTTCTGTTCAGTAGCATTTTCGAAAACATTTATGTCCAACTATAAGATCAAGCATTCCTTTACTTTTACATCATACCTGTGCGGCCACATTTGAATTGCCAACAGATACTTGTTTAGACATTACAACAGACATGCTGCCACTCATCTCTACTAAATTTATTTTCAAGCTGCAATTTAAAGAATTTGAATATCACAACCTCTTCTGAACACATGTTCTCATGATTTATACATATGTTGAGCTATATCCTCTTGCATTTTCATTGCATAAAATGGTTTTTTTGTAAGTTAAATGACAGTTACTAGGCTAGAAATTATCTATTAACGTCCATGGAAACTATATTAAACTTTCTAGGGCTATACCTAACTTTATATTCATAGATATGTTTGTATCATCTGCAAAAAAATAAAAGCAAGAGCCCTGTGATGGAACCTTGTGGGGCAGTACGTATAATTAGTTCCCCTACTGACAACCATTGTTTCGTATTAGAAGCATATGATTTGAATCTTTTTTTTAATTATAAATGACATCACAAAATTTTAATTTCTTTAAAAGTTTTTCGGGATTGGCACAATCAAGTGTTTCTGGCGATTAACGATATATACTGGTTACCTAAAAGAGAACGTCCAGTAAAAAAGCTACAGTCCCACTGTATATTTGAATACCCTTCTCAGTATCCAGAGCCTTAAGAAATACTGATTGTCAGTTTGACAATCAGTTATTTGTAGTCGCATGGTTTACCTTTGAAAGATATTTGAAAATTCTAGTAAGTGTGATCCTGGATAGACGTTTTATATAAAAATTTATTGCCTTTCTTATTCGATGGCTTAATATTAGCACGTTTTAGCTAAGCAATAAATGCTCTACTTATTAATGATTGGTTTAACTAAGAGTTCAATATGCTATTAGACTGAGAAGAATAATTTTCACTTTTTTGATTTTCAATCATACCTACTCGGATTTTTCGGTTTTAAAAACTGTACATAGTCATTAATTCTGTTGTGGGGGTAATATCACGTTATTGAAGTTATTTGAGAAGAAATATCACATGAAATTTAGGGCAGCATCTCTTGATACAAAGTTCTAATTAAGGTTCTGTGTAACATTACACGCATCTACTCAGAAAATTGACTACTCCTTTTTGTCTATAGTTCTACCAGTCTCACCCTATGTTTTGTGATGTCTTTATGTTTTACTTGCTGTAGCTGTCATATCCTCGTAATGCATTTGCTTTGATGTCTGGATTAGTATCTTCAATAAACTGCAATACTTCCTGTAATGAAGAACAATATCAACTTGAAAGCCATATCATAGGAATACCCTTACTCGTTTATCACTGTAAATTTCTTTTATTTTTTTAAGGTTTTGGATGGCACCATTCTACCATGCTTGAAATACTTTAAACACGGGAGCACCAAAGTCACTACAATGGTGCATTAAAAACAGCATTATTTTATCAATGCCAACACTAGCATAAACTTCCATTAATAGTAAGAGGATTTAAGCAGAGATGGAAGCATAATTGAGTGACTAGTGCATGAAACATAACAGTGATGTATTAGTTGTCAAAGAAACTCACAGCGGATCAAACGACCTTCGTTCGAAAATGAATGGAATGAGATTTGCCTTAGAGAGACATAGTGAGCAATAAGTTAGTGCATTTTTCACAAAACTGGAGAGTGACATAGTGTCTAGAGATAAGAACTGTGCAGACGAAAACAAAATAGTAACAGTTGAAATCCAGTCTTCCACTACTACATATGTTTACAATCCACCAAATAAGGAACACAAATTTACAGCAATTTACAATTTGGAGTCTCAGCTAACAAAGCTGTCTATAGGTGACCTTAATTGCCATAGTGCTTCTTGGGTATATAAGGAGACAGATACAAATGGCAAAAACCTAGAGGACTGGGTCGAATGCTTCGGTTTGAAAGTAATACATGACTCAAAGTAGCCTTATTCCTATAACTGTGCACGATGGGAGGGAGATTACAAACCGCATAATATTTTATCCTCCAAACACATTACTCACCAATCCGAGAAGCATGTTGCATAAACTTTCCCAAGAATATAAACCGTACTCTTACATGTACTGTAAAAGAAGTTTTTAAACCAGAAAAAGTTGTATTCAGAAGACAGATTAACTTCTAAAAAGCTCGGTGGGATCATTTTTCTATGAATTTAGATGAAAAAGTTACAAAAATCAGGTATGCTTCAGAAAGTTATAGGTTTTGTGAAGGTAGTAAAAAGTATCTCTCGTCAATATGTCCCAAGGGACTGTAGAACAGTATACTACGTAGACATGGTAAAGATGTAAGTGCGATCTTTATGAGGTGTGAGCAGCTCTTCGAAAACGGTCCAGTCTCAGAAGAGAAAATGCAAACGGGAGAACAACTTACTCAGAACTTATCAGCATCACAAACAGGAAAATCAAGTGATCTCCTCGAAAGTGTCGTTAACAATTTTGGAAATTGTTGTGAAACCTAGACGGATATCCCACAGTTCTACCGTCACGAGTGAACAGGGCCAACCCGAACCAAACAGTACACGATCGGTTGCTGAATGGTAAAACCACAAAAAGATAAAAAATATCGAAGCATTAACGATGTGACCACGAGATTGATCGTCTTGGCACTCCAATCACAAATAAGGAACAGAGAAGTATTATTCATCGTGTGACAAGTAACAAGGCTGCAGTGTTGGTTGATTTGAGATAAGAGCAAGTAAAGAACTTTGCCACAGCAACTATCAAGTGGATCATGAAGACGTTGAACACTTGTGCCACTAGAATGATAACCCTAAATATCTGGAACAAGGAAAAAGTTGTTGCATTGAAACTGGGCAAAGAACCAAATAATCCCAAATACCCTCGAAACATCCAACTTGTACCACTTCTGTCCCATCTATTTGCAGTTCTAGATAGCGTGGTTTTGAAAAGAATTTCTGGATCTATCGACAGGAAGGTTTTTAACCAACAATCAGGCTTCAGCCCAGATACTTAATTTAACCTAATACATAGAGGAAGGGTGTGAAACAAAGCAGATTAGAGGAGTGTGCTCCCTGCCGCCGTTGGATAGGCAGCTGCAGCAGCAAGTCGTATACTCCTAGCTCACTCATTTGTTACATAGTTTAGTTCTTAATTTCTGTGCGTGTTTTTGGTACTTTCATTGTTTAATTCACAAATTTCGGGCGTATTACAGTATTTGAGAGTTGTAGCATCGCGTTTTAGTACCTGAATAGTGTAAAGTCGCGTAGTCGTCTGTCTTCTGTATTTATTTTGAACGGCCAGTGTCGGTTGGTCACAGCCAGTGTGCTCCCTGCCGCCGTTGGATAAGCAGCTGCAGCAGCAAGTCGTATACTCCTAGCTCACTCATTTGTTACATAGTTTAATTCTTAATTTCTTTGCGTGTTTTTGGTACTGCCATTGTTTAATTCATATATTTCGGGCGTATTATAGTATTTGAGAGTTGTAGCATCGCGTTTTAGTACCTGAATAGTGTAAAATCGCGTAGTCACCTTCCGCCGCCAAACAGTGTGTCAGCAGTGCGCAAGTAGCAGCATTACTGCATTTACTAGGCAATCTTGTATTTTAATAACCGTCTAATTTTTGTGTCGATTTGTTTGCGCTCTCTGTAGATTAGTTCAGACGTTCTTTGCATAACAGTTTTTAGCATGGATAGGGACTGCAACTGCTGTGTTCGGATGCAGGCTGAGTTGGCATCCCTTCGCTCCCAGCTTCAGGCAGTGTTGGCTTCGGTCACACATCTTGAGGCTGTTGCCAATGGGCATCACTGTGGGGGTCCGGATGGGGGTTTGTTGGGGACGGCCAGCTCGCCCCATGCACGCCCCGATCGGACTACGACTGTGGTTGCCCGGGATACTGCCCACTTTGAGGCTGATCCCTCACCTGTGGTAGAGTGGGGGCTTGTCTCAAGGTGTGGCAGAGGGCGAAAGACATTCTGGAGGGCTGAACGGAAGGCCTCTCCAGTTTGTCTGACGAACCGGTTTAAGGCTCTGTCTCAGGCTGATACTGATTTTCAGCCTGACATGGCTGCTTGTCCTGTTCCAGTGGTTGCCCCTCAGTCTGCAAGATCCGGGCGGTCGCAGAGGGTGGGCTTACTGGTAGTTGGGAGCTCCAACGTCAGGCGCGTAATTGGGCCCCTTAGGGATATGGCAGCAAGAGCGGGGAAGAAAACCAATGTGCACTCCGTGTACATACCGGGGGGAGTCATTCCAGATGTGGAAAGGGTCCTTCTGGATGCCATGAAGGGTACTGGGTGCACCCATCTGCAGGTGGTCGCTCATGTCGGCACCAATGATGTGTGTCGCTATGGATCGGAGGAAATCCTCTCTGGCTTCCGGCGGCTATCTGATTTGGTGAAGACTGCCAGTCTCGCTAGTGGGATGAAAGCAGAGCTCACCATCTGCAGCATCGTCGACATAACTGACTGCGGACCTTTGGTACAGAGCCGAGTGGAGGGTCTGAATCAGAGGCTGAGACGGTTCTGCGACCGTGTGGGCTGCAGATTCCTCGACCTGCACCATAGGGTGGTGGGGTTTCGGGTTCCGCTGGGTATGTCAGGAGTCCACTACACGCAGCAAGCGGCTACACGGGTAGCAGGGGTTGTGTGGCGTGGACTGGGCGGTTTTTTAGGTTAGATGGCCTTGGGCAACTACAGAAAGGGCAACAGCCTCAACGGGTGCGGGGCAAAGTCAGGACATGCGGGGACCAAGCAGCAATCGGTATTGTAATTGTAAACTGTCGAAGCTGCGTTGGTAAAGTACCGGAACTTCAAACACTGATAGAAAGCACCGAAGCGGAAATCGTTATAGGTACAGAAAGGTGGCTGAAGCCAGAGATAAATTCTGCCGAAATTTTTACAAAGGTACAGACGTTGTTTAGAAAGGATAGATTGCATGCAACCGGTGGTGGAGTGATCGTCGCTGTTAGCAGTAGTTTATCCTGTAGTGAAGTAGAAGTGGATAGTTCCTGTGAATTATTATGGGAGGAGGTTACACTCAAAAACCGAGCTAGGTTAATAATTGGCTCATTTTACCGACCTCCCGACTCAGCAGCATTAGTGGCAGAATAACTGAGAGAAAATTTGGAATATATTTCACATAAATTTTCTCAGCATGTTATAGTCTTAGGCGGAGATTTCAATTTACCAGATATAGACTGGGACACTCAGATGTTTAGGACGGGTGGTAGGGACAGAGCATCGAGTGACATTATACTGAGTGCATTATCGGAAAATTACCTCGAGCAATTAAACAGAGAACCGACTCGTGGAGATAACATCTTGGACCTGCTGATGACAAACAGACCGGAACTTTTCGACTCTGTATGTGCAGAACAGGGAATCAGTGATCATAAGGCCGTTGCAGCATCCCTGAATATGGAAGTTAATAGGAATGTAAAAAAAGAGAGGAAGGTTTATCTGTTTAGCAAGAGTAATAGAAGGCAGATTTCAGACTACCTAACAGATCAAAAAGAAAATTTCTGTTCCGACACTGACAATGTTGAGTGTTTATGGAAAAAGTTCAAGGCAATCGTAAAATGCGTTTTAGACAGGTACGTGCCGAGTAAAACTGTAAGGGACGGGGAAAACCCATAGTGTTACAACAACAAAGTTAGGAAACTACTGCGAAAGCAAAGAGAGCTTCACTCCAAGTTTAAACGCAGCCAAAACCTCTCAGACAAACAGAAGCTAAACGATGCCAAAGTTAGCGTAAGGAGGGCTATGCGTGAAGCGTTCAGTGAATTCGAAAGCAAAATTCTATGTACCGACTTGACAGAAAATCCTAGGAAGTTCTGGTCTTACGTTAAATCAGTAAGAGGCTCGAAACAGCATATCCAGACACTCCGGGATGATGATGGCATTGAAACAGAGGATGACACGCGTAAAGCTGAAATACTAAACACCTTTTTCCAAAGCTGTTTCACAGAGGAAGACCGCACTGCAGTTCCTTCTCTAAATCCTCGCACAAACGAAAAAATGGCTGACACCGAAATAAGTGTCCAAGGAACAGAAAAGCAACTGGAATCACTCAACAGAGGAAAGTCCACTGGACCTGACGGGATACCACTTCGATTCTACACAGAGTACGCGAAAGAACTTGCCCCCCTTCTAACAGCCGTGTACCGCAAGTCTCTAGAGGAACGGAAGGTTCCAAATGATTGGAAAAGAGCACAGGTAGTCCCAGTCTTCAAGAAGGGTCGTCGAGCAGATGCGCAAAACTATAGACCTTTATCTCTGACGTCGATCTGTTGTAGAATTTTAGAACATGTTTTTTGCTCGAGTATCATGTCGTTTTTGGAAACCCAGAATCTACTCTGTAGGAATCAACATGGATTCCGGAAACAGCGATCGTTTGAGACCCAACTCGCTTTATTTGTTCATGCGACCCAGAAAATATTAGATACAGGCTCCCAGGTAGATGCAATTTATCTTGACTTCCGGAAGGCGTTCGATACAGTTCCGCACTGTCGCCTGATAAACAAAGTAAGAGCCTACGGAATATCAGACCAGCTGCGTGGCTGGATTGAAGAGTTTTTAGCAAACAGAACACAGCATATTGTTATCAATGGAGAGACGACTACAGACGTTAAAGTAACTTCTGGCATGCCACAGGGGAGTGTTATGGGACCATTGCTTTTCACAATATATATAAATGACCTAGTAGATAGTGTCGGAAGTTCCATGCGGCTTTTCGCGGACGATGCTGTAGTATACAGAGAAGTTGCAGCATTAGAAAATTGTAGCGAAATGCAGGAAGATCTGCAGCGGACAGGCACTTGGTGCAGGGAGTGGCAACTGACCCTTAACATAGACAAATGTAACGTATTGCGAATACATAGAAAGAAGGATCCTTTATTGTATGATTATATGATAGCGGAACAAACACTGGTAGCAGTTACTTCTGTAAAATATCTGGGAGTATGTGTGCGGAACGATTTGAAGTGGAATGATCATATAAAAGTAATTGTTGGTAAGGCGGGTACGAGGTTGAGATTCATAGGGAGAGTCCTTAGAAAATGTAGTCCATCAACAAAGGAGGTGGCTTACAAAACACTCGTTCGACCTATACTTGAGTATTGCTCATCAGTGTGGGATCCGTACCAGATCGGGTTGACGGAGGAGATAGAGAAGACCCAAAGAAGAGCGGCGCGTTTCGTCAAAGGGTTATTTGGTAACCGTGATAGCGTTACGGAGATGCTTAATAAACTCAAGTGGCAGACTCTGCAAGAGAGGCGCTCTGCATCGCCGTGTAGCTTGCTCGCCAAGTTTCGAGAGGGTGCGTTTCTGGATGAGGTATCGAATACATTGCTTCCCCTACTTATACCTCCCGAGGAGATCACGAATGTAAAATTAGAGAGATTAGAGCGCGCACGGAGGCTTTCAGACAGTCGTTCTTCCCGCGAACCATACGCGACTGGAACAGGAAAGACAGGTAATGACAGTGGCACGTAAACTGCCCTCCCCCACACACCGCTGGGTGGCTTGCGGAGTATAAATGTAGATGTAGATGTAGTCTTCTTTATCGATCTTACAGATGTTTGCGACACTGTGAATAGTGAGAAGCTTAAAAAGAAGCTGCATACAGCAACTGAGGACTACCGACTGAAGCTGTTTATTCAGTCTTTCCTGCAGATAGACAATCTTTTGTCATATAAACCAAAACATGCGAATGGAGAAAGATCTTCCCCAGGAAAATGTGGTGGCTCAGATATTATATAACATGCATACCAATGATCAGCCCTCAATACTGAAGCCCAGTCCTTCACCTATGCAACGGACACGGCTGTCGGCGCTCAGGGAGCGACACTTGGAGAATTAGAATGCAAGCTAACATCTGCTTTCGAAAGACATGCTACCTGCTGGGAAGATAAGGACTTGAACACCAGTCTGGGTAAAACTCAAGTGTGTGCGTTCCACCTGATCAATAAGAAGGCGAGAAGAAAGCTGAACATCACCTACAAAGTACGCAATTTAAATCACTGCGTTCTGCCTCAATAAGTAGGGTCGAAGTTCGATAGTGCCTTAACTTACGAACAACATTGAACAGACATCAGACAAAAAGTATGCGCCAGAAGCAATCTCATCCGCAAAATGACAAACGCCAATTGGGGAGCACATCCCAACGACCTCCGCAAATACGCTACTGCTTTGTGTTTCTCTACTGCGGAGTACGCTGCATCAGTCTAGTGGAACTATACACATGCTAATTGAGTTGATGTGCCACACCATGATACAGGTCGCATAGTCACAGGGTGCCTAAAACGAACCCCAGTCAACAATATCTTTCTACCCACGGAGTAGCACTTCAACATGTAAGACAACAGGTATTAGTAGTGAATGATAAGAAGAAGCTAGAACAGATCAAAGCCATCCATTTTCGGAACTCACATTTACCCATGACGACCGAAATCCATGAGCATCTTCAGCCTTGCAACATCACCATTTCCAATTTCAGTAGAAGCTCGCCAAAAAGCGGTGGGGAACAAACTACCCTGGGGTTCTATGGAGAGCAAAAGAGAAGCTGTCATCAGGTTGCATTTCCAAAAAGGGGCCTAGAAGACCTTCAACAGATTGTGAACAGGGGTGACAAGATGCAAGATTAATCTGGAGAAGTGGGGTATCAGTGATGACCTATTTTGTGAGTGTGGGACAAGGCAGGACACTGAAAACTTGTTGGTTTTCAGTACCCTGAGCGAACCCTGTTATGAGGAAGAGTAATTTGTAGCAAATAAACATACCGTTATGGCTGTTGAACTTTGGACTAACAAAGTGTGAAATTCTCTTAGTCATCAATATTAGATTGTATATTAGACTGCAATTTTATATCATATTGTGTTTTACAGTTTTTTTGGACTCGGAAAAATAAATAAGACTTCGCCTACAGATTGCAGTAAAGACTCATATGTTGATGTAACCAACCATTCTGTTTCTTCTATCCATTATCTTTTTTTAACAAGCAATTTTTTTTCGTTTGATCTTTGAAAGATGTTTTCTTTCCCCACTCGATCACTATATCGGTCTTTCTACAGCCTCCTCTTAACACCACATTTCAATGGCTTCTCATTGATTCATTAGTGTCTTCCCTATCGTCTGCTTGTGTACCCATATGGAGCTGTGCTACGGACAAAGCTCTTCCTGAAACTTTTTCTGGCTTCCCGATTTATTAATTGGAAATTAGCATCCGTTTCTTTTACAGAAAGTCCTTTTGCCTTGTACAATCCTTGGTACTTCGCCTCTCTTGCCTGTGCCATCTTCGTCTATCATACTTACGAGGTATCAAAATTCGTTGACAGAGAGTTTCAGTTACTTAGTTCTTCCGGGTACCTACTACAGTGCTTCATTTGATGTAATTACGGAATTACTTTTCGGAGCAAATGATCTGTCTCCCTCATGACGACGTGAAAATCGTAAAGCTGCCTTCTCACGGGACGTGAAACAGTAAATGGACGAGGAGCTGGTGGTGTCACAGCGTGGAATTCCACCTTCCACTGCATTGTGTGCTGATAAACTCCGTATTTGGTGGTTTTTTTTCAACAAATAATACATTACGAATTATAAATATAATCTGTAACAAAGAAATAGCACGTTGAGGCTCTCAAGATACGTGTTGTGAAAGTATATCGTGTCATCGCTACGGCAAAATGATGATCTATCAAAAGCATGTCATCTAGCGTATAATGTGTCATAGTTAAGCATAAAATAATTGCATGGGCAGACACAGTATACTGTACAGGCCACGCCAACTCCAGCACTTTGTTGTTGCGCGACCCGTGCAGCGCCGAACGGCACCGGTGCTTTTCCCCTCCTTACCCTCTTTCCTTCCTTGTAGTTGCTGTAGTAGCGCGCGTGTGACAGAGACAGCGCTCGGTCTCACGTCGTCTTCGGTGCGCTGAAGTATCCGTCCGGAATCTCACCAAATCGGACACAGTTAATCTGTCTTGCGAGCGTTCAGCCTGAGCAGAAAAGGTTCGGATTTAGGTGTGCAATTTTTTAATGTTCAATGTCAAGATTCTTATCTGTCTGTAAAGTCTAATGGGATAGCACTGTGCTTAATACGTCGGCCATTTGACCATCTTATACTGTGCGGATGCACAGACAGTGCCGGCAAAAAGCCGCGAGTAATGAGTATAATGGGCAGGATCACTATGAATATAGTGCGGACAATAAGTTAGCAATGTGGGTCTCACGGGAGCCGTGCCAGCCATAAGTCCCTGCAGTCGCACTATCTTCTGTGCCCTCCGTGGCTCATATGGATAGAGCGTCTGCCATGTAAGCATGAGCTCCCGGGTTCGAGTCCCGGTCGGGGCTCACATTTTCAACTGTTCCCGTTGACGTATACCAACGCTTCTATGCAGCTAGGGGTATTCATTTCATTGTAATTTAATTTTAAAGAGCTCCATGGTGACCGATAGTATCTGTTCTTTCGGACATGTCCGAAAGAACAGATATCATCTTCATATACATATGATTTGAAAATAGGTTTGAACAAATAAAACAAGTAAAATCTGCACTTAAAGCTTTTATGACGCCTTTTTCGGTGCACCCAGAGGATGCCCCATCAAGTCTCAAAGTTGAGCTGATAAAACTACAGAGCGGTTCAGGTTTGACAGACTGCTATTACCATTACAATGGTGATTTTATTTTATTTTATAAAGGTGTTGCGCAGCAAGGATTCCCGAGGATTCATGCCCTTGCCCTGAGATGTGTTTGCTATGTTCGGAACAAGATTCGTTTGTGAAAAAATGTTTTCAGTTATGAATGATAACAAAAGAACAAAAAATTCAAGTTGGTCTGATGCTTCGTTGGAAGTTATACTGCGTATTGCAACTGCCAAAATAATTGTTTCAAATATCGGAAAATTACTGGCTTCAAAGCGATGCCATAGATAAATAAAGAATCTTGTTAATTAGTGCAAGTGGCCGAGTGGTTCTAGGCGCTACAGTATGGAACCGCGTGACCGCTACGGTCGCAGGTTCGAATCCTGCCTCGGGCATGGATGTGTGTGATGTCCTTAGGTTAATAAGGTTTAAGTAGATCTAAGTTCTAGGGGACTGATGTTTATTTGCACTTTTGATTACTCATAGATGACAGAATAATATCGCCGTTCAATGAGGTTTTTGGGGGGCGAGGTTTGATTCCCACCCCTTTCAATTTTGACTAGATCGTCTTAATCCCTATTTGGTCGTTCAGGCATTTATTCCACCCGATAACGCACCTTATTTATGACTGCAAGACTGTTACGAGGGGAGAAATAGTAACCGCTCGGTCTTGCTGGAGCAGATCCTTGCCGTTCACCAAAGGTGTTTTTCTGGTCACGCGATCCTGATGCTGTCGCAGAATGCCGAGATATAATGTCAATGGCTGCCACCACTTATGTTCAGGGAATTCCTATTTATTGATTTTAATAATGCATTTGACAGAGTAGATCACAGTTTCTTGGTGCGGGTATTTGAAGATGTAGATTTTAATGATGAGGTTCATCGAGTGTTATTCAGTCCTGTTACTGAGACCCAAGCGTCTGTGACCGAGAATGGGCCGGTCATCCTCTAAATTATAGTCTGTCGGTGTGTCTCACAAGGGAGTCCCGTCCCCCAGTCACTTTCTGTAATATTTCTGGAGCCTGTACTGCGGCGTATCGCTGCTCAGCTACTTGGCTGGACGATATTAGGAGGCCACTTTCCGGTGAGAGCATATGAGAACGATGTCACGGTCTTACTGCATAATTCAGATAAAATTCCCTTGCTCAGGGAAACCTTAGATGCCTGTGTCATCTCTCTGGAGCCAGCATTAACTAACGTGAATGCAGTAAGTCGAATTTTCGGGTCTTTTCCGAAGTTGTGATCCCATGGGCTACGGTGGCTCACCTCCACCAATCGTTAGGTGCAATCATTGATTGTTGCGCTACGAAAAGAAAGCGCTTGTATGGCTCTTGGGCCATTACGTTATTGTATATGCATACTAATTATAAGCAAGTAAAACAATAGTCTCAAGTAAATTCTGCAACCCTGTTAACATTGCTTACATAACCGTCTCTCCCTCTCTCTGTCTCTGTCTCTTCTCCCCCGCACACCTTTCTCTCTCTCTCTCTCTCTCCGTCTGTCTGTCTGTATGTATGCCTCTTACACACACACACACACACACACACACACACACACAAACACACACGCACATCTGCATCATGAAGACACATTCGTCTTTGTATTATTTTCGATATTTTTTGACCATCTGACTCAGCTCTCAACACGTATGAACAGTCTGTTGAGCGCAGGAAAGTGGAAGGGCATCAGTCTATTATCCGTCCCATTTTATTTCATGTTTCGTATTGTCGTCCCAGCATTATCTCGTGCTCGACAGACTCACATTTTATTTCATGATCTGGCAGTTAACTGTGCGGCTGGACACAGTGTAATCCTCAGTGGTCCAACAACCCAACAAAGGAGCGGACCAGTGCTACATATCTAAACCTGCCCTGAAATTTTTTTATACTGGAATAATACATCGAAGGAAAAACTATGTCAAAATTTTAGCTGCTAAGACAAATTTCAAGTACTTTTTGTTGTTGTTGGAAACTGCCATATTCGTAGCTCACTAAGTGGCTGGAGAAATGTCCAGCACTAACATAGCTGTACCAGAAAGCACAAGCAAATACGACAGGGGAACAGCCTTGGTTGACGGTGCACCGATAAACAGTTAACATAGCACAACCTGATCGGAATTTGTAAAGCAAATTTCAATTTCCGTTGATAGTTTCTCTGACACAATGGTTCGAAGTTACTGTTCCATCGAATTTTCAAGTCATTTAATATCTATAATAATTAGCAGTTGCCTTGGCGATATTGCTAAATCTGAACACTGGAGATAAAAATGAATTAACTTTATTCGTATTTTCTTCTTATACGCATCTGTCTTCATGCAGGTTTCAGAGTTTCGCAGGAGTCTGCGACACTTGCACACAGTGACACTTGTACGGAGTGAGGATATGTTGACATTTGCAGGGAGCCCAGGACGCTGTAGTTAGTGGACAGGGTGTTCCAGAAGTAGCCAGTCCGGCGCTACCTGCAGCGGATTCTGGGGAGTGCCAAAGGTCATTGCCTGTACAAAGTACCCTGTCTCCGCACCATTTCGTAGTGTGCCTGGCTTTCTCCTAACGTTCACTGCTGCAGTTGACCTCTGACTCGAGAGCTGTGTTCCGTGTTTTACTGCTGAGATAATGGAGCTCACCGAGACCACCGGGAGGAAGCCTTTACTGATTTACAATGGGCATCAGTATGTAGTGGACTATAGAAACAAACAAGAAGCGGCTTACTGGCACTGTGTAAACTTTATAAAGGATTAAATGCAAAGGAAGACCAGCATAAAAAATAATACCGTTTTAAGAGAAGGTATCCACGTTTGTATTCCAGATGAAACGGGAAATGAAGTGAGAAAACATTTGGTTAGCGCAAAGAAGTCGGCAAAAGAAGCAGACGCTGTAGGGCAGCTCTTAAATCGAGGCTACAAGTTGCCAACATCGTTACCATCATACAGAAGCGGGAAACAATTGTTACGTTGCATTAGGTCAAAATATGTGGGAACTACTCAATATGCCATCGATTCTGGAGAAATATTCTCCCAAGAAAACAATTTACTAATGAATAATGGTAGCAATTTGTTAGTTGCAGATGATAACAAGGGACCGAATGACAGAATACTGGTGTTTGACAGCGAAAAGCTTGTTTATCAAACTGAGAATCATTTTTTGTGGATGGAACGTTAAAGAGTTCGAGCAAGCAGTTTGTACAGTTGTTTATATTCTACGCTGACATTAATAGATCTTTGTAGGAAACAAACACCATTCCAGTTTTTACGCTTTGCTGCCGAATAAAAAGTGAGAAACGTATGAAGGTGTTTCAAAGCTATTAAAACTAAAGTGCCTGGATGGAACCCTGCATCTTTGATGATGTACTTCGAAATTTCCATCGTCCAGGTAGCTAACAGTTTGTGTTCTGGAACACAGATTACAGGTTGTAATTATCATTTTAATCCACGTTTGTGGAAAAAAGTTCCGTGTTGTGACCTCGTTCCAGCCTATAAGGGAAACGAGGAAATACCCTGTTACATAAAAATGTTTTCTGGTCTAGTACATCCTTCCCTGGAGATGTTGGACGATGGTTTCTGTGTATTCAGGAGAAAACACATGAAAACAAAAAGCTTCAGGACTTTAACGACTATTTTTTGCAATAGTGGCTCGATAATGAACATATGCCAAGAGAGATGTGGAACTGCAGTGGAAGGCGTCTGCGTGTTAATAACGTCTCAGAAGGGTGGGGCCGATGAACAAATATGAAAAGTTCGTCAGAATGTTTACTCATTAGTGAAAAACCAGTTTGACCGACTAACTTTAATCTTTGGTGGGAAGAAAACAGTCAGCAATGAAGACCAATGAAACGATTGCAAAGGCTTCAAAGAAATTCCAAATTGATGGGAACTTAAAGTCATTTCTGACTTGTGTAGACTACGCAAGAAAGTTACAATGACGAAGAAAGCGTTAAAACCATTAAAAAACTGGAAAATATGGAAAAATATTTTAATGTAATCATTGGCACTCTTGTAAATATTGTAAATGGATTTAATGGATGACTGAAAGAGACTAACTCCTGGTGCTATTCCTTGGAAACGACACAAAGTCGGCTAAATGTCTCTTGAAATTTGTAAAATATTCCCTAGTAAATACTGAGAAGACTATTTTAAAGGTCTAGCATCTGTTAGGGAACATTCGCAGCATTCTCCTTAAGAAGTCCTTAGAATCAAAATCTGTATGAGCGGACATCGAATATCGAATACAAAACCTTTGCAGGGGCAACGCTGGCAAATGACATGCAATTAAATCCATACTTCCACCCTTCGTTAGAACACGAGCAAACCAGCATGAAATTGACAGAAACAAAATAAATTATCATAAAAAAGTTAGGAGTCGCAGTTTTGCAACCTTTCAGCACATGTTAAATCTGATTCCCAGTAACACGTGTCGTATACTGTAGCAGGCCTGTTGAGGATGAGGCTAGGCGAGCAAGAGCGCTCACGCTCGCTCGCCGTCTGTTTGTGAGCGATCGCAGTAAAATTTGACGGTCAGACGTCGTTAAGTAGCGCAGCATGGCCGAATGATAGCGAAGGAGAATTTGTAACAATGTGTTAGCTTCAGAGAAATGACCATAATTAGTTTCGGAGTAGAATTACATATGAACCTAAAGTATATAGTGCATAGAGCGTAAGGGGAGACTCCACCCAAAAATTAAGCTTTCCTTCTGCCTTATCTATAGCAACGAAGTTTTAAAATCATGTCTGTTACGTAAAGGTGTAGCAATACCCAAGTCTTGAAGTCCATAATCATTGGTTTTCGAGTTTTGAAGTTTTGTTGTGATTTTCATGACAGTCTTGAAAACCAACTTTTGGCACTCACACCACAATTTTCACACGCCAGATTTAATAAGTACATTCACAAGACGTAATTCTACGGTTCTCTGCGTTCATTATATGAGAATATTAATAATTTGTTTTCAGCGTTTATTTAAAATTTCAGCCTTAAATTTTCGTAAATTGTCGATACATAAATGTGATGATAAAATAAACGAATTACTTTTTCCGCAGTATTAATGCGTAGAAGTATGTGAACACATCATCACTGTTTCCTGATAACATTTCATTCAGAATGGTTATTATTTATGATGAAAACGTTGGCACTGTGCTTAAAAGAAAAGCTTATGGTAAAATGGATTTTAACATTTTATCAAATGTTCGCCTGCACCACAACGTTTTCCTTTATATGAGGCTTCTCCCTGTAATTTCAATATCAGTGTGGCCTCTTCCTCAAATTTTCTTAATAAAGAATCGATACACAGTCTTCTTGAGGAGGTGCAGTTGTAGGGACATCTGGTTGTAAGCTAATGCCTATTTCCATGGATGTTGTTGATTATACTGAAAGGGACTTCAGTGTATTCCCAAAATTTATATTTACATAGTCAACATGCAAAATATGAAAATCTTGAAACTTGTTTTTCCTACTTGAGTCTATGCCAAGTTCGGAGTTAAGATGTTTCTGTTTAATGGTAATAAAAATCAAAACTTATCTTTGGCGTCTTTCAGCGTGTCACAGCGCCTTACGCAGTTCGCATTTCAAACATCTCTTAGACGTACTTGTAATTCGAATACAGCCAAATCATTTGGGGATCTCAGAGTAAATACCCTAAAGATGTAATCAAGCCATTATTTTTTTTAACTGAAGTTTTGTGGTGGAGTCTTCCCTTAAAATGGAGACCGGCTGTTTTTAAAGGGACGAAAAGAAGCATGACGGTGGGGTTAGGAACTTAAAAGCGATCCGACACATCAACATTAACGTACCAGTGCAAGATGTCTAGTCTATATGTTTATTTTATGCGATGGTGCTCAAAATAATGGTTCAAATGGCTCTGAGCACTATGGGACTTAACATCTATGGTCATCAGTCGCCTAGAACTACTTAAACCTAACTAACCTAAGGACATCACACAACACCCAGTCATCACGAGGCAGAGAAAATCCCTGACCCCGCCGGGAATCGAACCCGGGCGCGGGAAGCGAGAACGCTACCGCACGACCACAAGCTGCGGACTGCGATGGTGCCTTATTACGCTTAGTGTTCTATTAATGTGCTTCAAAACTTTGAACACAACGAAATAATTCAGTTTGCTACACGTTTATAGTAGATTCCATGCAAAAGATTGTCGACACTTGGAAGGTGAACAGCGAGACGCCGATATAAAAAATGTAAAAAAAAAAAACAACGCCTTTAAACGATGTGCCTGGAGAAAGTATTCATTATGATTTTCCCCAACAAAGAGTTGTACCGTCCCACTGATTTGCAGGTTATGTTGAAAGCGTAGAAACTCGGCTACAGTCAGGTCATACACACCTACTGTGTGACGCTTGCGTCATTAGTTTCATAATAAAATTAGTCTCAAAGACTTCTACTTCCTGAACGTAAATTTTTACGACTTTTTAAGTCTGCAGCTACGATTATGTCGATGTTAGGAATTACATGCACTTGTTGCGTTTTTGCGCAGTGGAAAGAACGAAATCCACTCACAGAAGCTCATTGACAGACTTGAGTTTAAGAATTCGTCTTCTAATTGTAATTAAGAGCGAAGTGGTATCAGATCCTGGTCCTTCAGTTAAAATCAAAATAAATGAATTCATTGATATTCTCTGTGTTTATGTTAATGAAAGTCATCATAAGGCTGCAACTGTCGTGAGAAATACCAGTTTTCTTAATTGGCGGCTCGCCGTTCTTTGCATCATCAAAATAGTAAAAGAGCTGTCGAATTTCATTGTCAGTTTTCATTATGTTGAATTTCATTTCCAATTTTCGTTAATACAACATTCGCACGAGCAAGTGTTCCAACCTCGTTTCACGGCAATGTGGATTCAATTAATATTTTAAACCTTGTAGAGATAAAGAACGTGGTATACAATGGAAATCACCTACTTCTCCTGAAGACCTACTTATGTGTTATTAAGTAGTTAATTCCTTGTTCATTTATTCGAACGATGTCTACATTTCGTTACTGAATGCTATTTCAATATTTGGTGTAAAATGTATAGCTAAAAATAGTCCAGTCACCATTTGAATTACTAAACATAATAATTGTTGAAACACCAGAAGAAATCGGAAATAACTCTGACTATACCAAGAATTGTGGGTCGAACGATGATTGTTGTGCTAATTAAATTTCAGAAGAAAATAATTTATCTGTCCAGCTGAAAAGCAGTAGTACACTAATAGCTTTCAGTGACAAAGTTAAAGGCCGTAAACTTTTTGGTTAAACAAAAGAGGGAGAAGGTACTCATAGTTAAAAGTTATGAAAATCCGGTTTCGTTTTGCAAAATCTGAATGCGAATTGTACGTATGGAAGAAAGATTTTCACCAGTTACGACATACGCGTCATAATGAAACTCTCAAATCTGTGAAAGTAAAACTATTATAACGATTTAGAACTGATCATCATAATTAATACTCTGTTACAGAGGGAGATCTACGAGACAGGGCCCTTTGAACTACAAATGAGATGAACATTACAGATTTCCAGGCTTCTTTGAGCTAGTAAAACAAATTCAGGAAATTATACTGAAAAGGATGTCGCGAAATAAACAAAGTTTACTTCAAGTAAGCGAACGTGTACAGATGACACCACTAAAAAATAATACTATAGAGAAATTCGTAGCTGACGTAAAGTAAATGCTGTGTATAAAGTCCACTCAGGATTCGTCCAAGAACTGTGATCAATTCGGGGGAAAAAAAAAGTTGCTTTGTAATCGATGAATCCTATGACACATTCGGATAGAACAATGCCAGTGATAAGTCCCAGTAGATTATTGTCTCTGCTGTTTTATATCTTTCTGCAGTAACCTTAAGGCAAACAAAGACAAAAAATTTAGAAAAGGATTGTTTACCTGCAAAAATCTTGTAATCGACGGAACAAAATCTGCAAAAATGGGAGAGAATAAGTTTTAGTGTTACTTCTGAAATTTCTTCTTACAAATAGCGGAAAATTATTCACTGCTTTTGTTGGACTCTTGGACTGGACTTAACAATAGCACTGTCTTTAGGAGGACGACGAAAATACTGTTGGTGTAGTTCTGATTCCACTAATCACTAATTGAACTACTACTGTCATTGAGACTCACGATAAAGAAATATTTCGGCTGTCGAACAGTATAATTTCCGATAGTTCTTTCCCATTCAGTTTTTGTCAGTGGAATAATGTTATTAAACTTCAGACATTTGCACATCGTCAGTTTGCTTCAGCACATTCTACGAATTTGATGAATGTGTGTGGTGTGCAGCACAAAATGCATATCAACTGCCACAAACATTTCCTCCTCCATCTCAATTTTGTTGAAATAAAACTAGAAAATACTATATACTGCGTAAGAAAATTTGGCTTTTGTCATCGAGAGAAAGCAAAATGCTTAATTTCGTCATCGAATAGACACTTCACAGTTTTCTGACAACTACAAGGAGTAAACAAGGAAGTTTTTCATAGTTAGTAAAATACATGTTAGTTAAAGATAGTCGTACGAACTGTGCTACAGGAATTGTCGCATAACATTTCATCTCAACAAATTAAAGCCCCGATCGATGGAAATTGTCTGTAAAGTAATACCATACATGTTCTTTATTTTCTTTCCTGTGCTAGTCACTTACGTAAGAGTTAGATCTGCAGCAATTTAGCTGTTGATATGAAATAAAAGTAATTAAAAAAATTATGATTTGATGCATTTTTGGTATGGTTTAAGTGCTTTAAACTGTCTCATCTGCGCTTTAGATTTCGCATTATGCGTTGCTACTTTCCCTTGTTACAGCTGCGTATGCTTACCCTCAAATTCGCACGCGAAGCAAGAAGGGCTGTAAAAGCAAATTTCAGAAGAGGCTCTTTGTGCGGCAAATATGAGTAACTTCAATAATTTTTTTAAAAATACTTGCAGTGCGCTTTAGAAGCTAAAATTTAGACACTGCCTTTTTTCGTTGTATACTTTCCGCTTTAAGAATTGCAGAGTCGGTTTCGACATACCGGATGGACTGCTGATGTGTATATGAGTCATACAACCTTTTCATGTGTTTCGTAAATGAAATTATTTTCACAAACACCATACAGTTGCACCAGCGTTCCACTGATCGACGAAAGGATATGTTTCATGGTAAACCCACTGTCAAAGTTAAGTGTGAAAAATTATCAGAAAACTCTCAGTGTTTACATTCACATGTCATGCGCGAAGCGGTTCACTGCTGTCACACATGCCGTTGGTAAAAGTAATTCTCTAGGGCTGTGTACTAAAACAAATTTATAATATCCTCATACATACATTGACGGAAGAATATCGCAACACCAAGAAGGGCATGTGCGATATAAACGAAAGTTTGTAGACCTATTGACACATCTGAAAGACGATGTCTGTTAAAAATTTCGCGACTGTCGCGTAAGAGCTGCGCTAGTAGCGCGACTATGAGGATGTAAATCAGGTTTGCTTTAAATACACGATGTAATTTTAGTGAGCGTTAGTTACCTTTGAGATTGGACGTGATGAGTTGATGTTAGTCAAGAACAACTTTAAGGCAACAAAGACGCCCTTATCAGTACCTCACTGAGTTTGAACGAGGTCGTGTAATAGGGCTGCGAGAAACTGGATGTCCCTTCTGCGATACTGCAGAAAGACTTGGCAGGAATGTAGCCACAGCGAATGACTGCTGGTAGCGGTGGTCACGGGAACATACGGTCGCATGAAGACGTGGCGGCGGACTGCCACGGTGGAGCTACAGACAGGGAAGACCGCCCTGTTCGGCATTCCACTGTGGTTTATAGTACTGCATCTGCATCAGTAATATGAGTAGTAGATGGCACCACAGTGACACAACGAACTATCTCAAATCGGTTACTTCAAGCACAGCTCTGGGCCAGATGCCCTGTAGCGTGCTTTCCACTGACCCCAAATCAGCATCATATGCGACTACAGTGTTGTCAAGCAAGAACTTATTGGAGGGCAGGGTGGAGGTCTGTTGTGTTTTCTGATGAAAGCTTGTTCTTTCTCAGTGCCAGAGATGGCCGTGTGTTGGTTCGACGGAGGAAATTGAGGACATGTACGCAGCCTGTCTGCATGCTAGACTCACTAGACCTACATCTGGAGTAATGGTCTGCGGTGCGATTTCGTATGACAGCAAGAGTTCTCTCGTGGTTTTCCTACTCACCCTGACTGTACATTTGTACGTCGATATGGCGGTTCGACCCGTTGTCTGTCATTCATGAACTGTATTCCGAAGGTTGTTTTCGAACGGGATAACGCACGCCCACATAGCGCTGTTGTAACCAAGCATGCTCTACAGAGTGTCGACATGTTGCATGGCCTGCTCGATTACCGTATCTGTCTCCAAACGAGTATATATGGAACATCATCGGATGACAACTGCAGCGTCATCCACAACCACCATTAACTGCCCCCCCCCCCCCATGAACCATGGACCTTGCCGTTGGTGGGGAGACTTGCGTGTCTCAGCGATACAGATAGCCGTACCGTAGGTGCAACCACAACGGAGGGGTATCTGTTGAGAGGCCAGACAAATGTATGGTTCCTGAAGAGAAGCAGCAGCCTTTTCAGTAGTTGCAAGGGCAACAGTCTGAATGATTGACTGATTTTGCCTTTTAACACTAACCAGAATGGCCTTGTTGTGCTGGTACTGCGAACGGATGAAAGCAAGGGGAAACTACGGCCGTAATTTTTCCCGAGGGCATGCAGCTTTACTGTATGGTTAAATGATGATGGCGTCCTCGTGGGTAAAATATTCCGGAGGTAAAATGGTCCCCCATTCGGATCTCCGGGCGGGGACTACTCAAGAGAATGTCGTTATCAGGAGAAAGAAAACTGGCGTTCTACGGATCGGAGCGTGGAATGTCAGATCCCTTAATCGGGCAGGTAGGTTAGAAAATTTAAAAAGGGAAATGGATAGGTTAGAGTTAGATATAGTGGGAATTAGTGAAGTTCGGTGGAAGGAGGAGCAAGACTTTTGATCAGGCGATTACAGGGTTATAAATACAAAATCAAATAGGGGTAATTCAGGAGTAGGTTTAATAATGAATAGGAAAATAGGAATGCAGGTAAGCTACTACAAACAGCATAGTGAACGCATTATTGTGGCCAAGATAGATACAAAGCCCACGCCTACTACAGTAGTACAAGTTTATATACCAACTAGCTCTGCAGATGACGAAGAAATTGAAGAAATGTATGATGAAATAAAAGAAATTATTCAGATTGTAATGGGAGACGAAAATTTAATAGTCATGGGTGGCTAGAACTCGAGAGTAGAAAAGGAAGAGAAGGAAACATAGTAGGAGAATATGGTTGGGGCTAAGAAATGAAAGAGGAAGCCGTCTGGTAGGATTTTGCGCAGAGCACAACTTAATCATAGCTAACACTTGGTTCAAGAATCATAAAAGAAGGTTGTATACATGGAAGAACCCTGGAGACACTATAAGGTATCAGATAGATTATGTAATGGTAAGACAGAGATTTAGGAACCAGGTTTTAAATTGTAAGACATTTCCAGGGGCAGATTTGGATTCTGACCACAATCTATTGGTTATTACCTGTAGATTAAAACTTAAGAAACTGCAAAGAGGTGGGAATTTAAGGAGATGGGACCTGGATAAACTGACTAAACCATAGGTTGTACAGAGTTTCAGGGAGAGCATATGGGAATAATTGACAGGAATGGGGGAAAGAAATACAGTAGAAGAAGGATGGGTAGCTTTGAGGGATGTAGTAGTGAAGGCAGCAGAGGAACAAGTAGCTAAAAAGAAGAGGGCTAGTAGAAATCCCTGGGTGACAGAAGAAATACTGAATTTAATTTTTGAAAGGAGAAAATATAAAAATGCAGTAAATGAAGCAGGCAAAAAGGAATACAAACGTCTCAAAAATGAGATCAACAGGAAGTGCAAAATGGCTAAGCAGGCATGGCTAGAGGATAAATGTAAGGATGTAGAGGCTTATCTCACTAGGGGTAAGATAGATACAGCCTACAGGAAAATTAAAGAGACCTTCAGAGAAAAGAGAACCACTTGTATGAATATCAAAAGCTCAGACAGAAACCCAGTTCTAAGCAAAGAAGGGAAACAGAAAGGTGGAAGGAGTATATAGAGGGTCTATACAAGGGCGATGTACTTGAGGACAATATTATGGAATTGGAAGAGGATGTAGATGAAGATGAAATGGGAGATATAATACTGCGTGAAGAGTTTGACAGAGCACTGAAAGACCTGAGTCGAAACAAGGCCCCAGGAGTGGACAACATTCCCTTAGAACTACTGACAGCCTTAGGAGAGCCAGTCCTGACGAAACTCTACCATCTGGTGAGCAAGATGTATGAAGCAAGCGAAATACCCTCAGACTTCAAGAAGAATTTAATAATTCCAATCCCAAAGAAAGAAGGTGTTGACAGATGTGAAAATTATCGAACTATCAGTTTAGTAAGTCACAGCTGCAAAGTACTAACGCGAATTCAGTATAGACGAATGGAAAATCTGAGAGAAGCCGACCTCGGGGAAGATCATTTGCGATTCCATAGAAATGTTGGATCACGTGAGGCAATACTGACCCTAAGACTTATTTTAGAAGCTAGATTAAGGAAAGGCAAACGTACGTTTCTAGCATTTGTAGGCTTAGAGAAAGCTTTTGACAATGTTGACTGGAATACGCTCTTTCAAATTCTGAAGGAGGCAGGGGTAAAATACAGAGAGCGAAAAGCTATTTACAATTTGTACAGAAACCAGATGGCAGTTATAAGAGTCGAGGGACATGAAAGGGAAGCAGTGGTTGGGAAGGGAGTGAGACAGGGTTGTAGCCTCTCCCCGATGTTATTCAATCTGTATATTGAGCAAGCAGTGAAGGAAGCAAAAGAAAAATTCGGAGTAGGTATTAAAATCCATGGAAAAGAAATAATTACTTTGAGGTTCGCCGATGACATTGTAATTCTGTCAGAGACAGCAAAGGACTTGGAAGAGCAGTTGAACGAAATGGATAGTGTCTTGAAAGGAGGATATAAGGTGAACATCAACAAAAGCAAAACGAGGATAATGGAATGTAGTCGAATTAAGTCGGTTGATGCTGAGGGATTTAGATTAGGAAATGAGACACTTAAAGTAGTAAAGGAAGTTTGCTATTTGGGGAGAAAAATAACTGATGATGGTCGAAGTAGAGAGGATATAAAATGTAGACTGGCAAAGGCAACGAAAGCGTTTCTGAAGAAGAGAAATTTGTTAACATTGGGTATAGATTTAAGTGTCAGGAAGTCGTTTCTGAAAGTATTTGTATGGAGTGTAGCCATGTATGGAAGTGAAACATGGACGATAACCAGTTTGGACAAGAAGAGAATAGAAGCTTTCGAAATGTGGTGCTACAGAAGAATGCTGAAGATTAGATGGGTAGATCACATAATTGTGGCACAACTTGACTGGAAGAAGGGATCGGTTGGTAGGACATGTGTTGAGGCATCAAGGGATCACCAAGTTAGTATTGGAGGGCAGCGTGGAGGGTAAAAATCGAAGAGGGAGACCAAGAGATGAATACACTCATCAGATTCAGAGGGATGTAGGTTGCAGTAGGTACTGGGAGATGAAGAAGCTTGTACAGGGTAGAGTAGCATGGAGAGCTGCATCAAACCAGTCTCAGGACTGAAGACCACAACAACAACAACATCTTTATCAATCAAGGGCATCAGGCATAGAACTCCATCTCCAAAACTGACATCCGATACAACCTAAAAACCACAGTCTGGCTGTCTGTCGTACCACATGGTCAGTTGTTAATCTGGCAGGTGCATTAAAAGAAATGTTGTGCGGAAATTTCCGGTTGGGAATTACGAATTATTATACCACACACTTTTAGGTGGTGGTGAGGGGTAGCGAGTTACTTTCATTATTCTGGCGGTTACATCGGTTATTATTATACCAGCATTTCATACCTGCAATGGTATATCTCACGCTTACATTAACCTATGACCTGGCAGTGTTAGTAAGCTAAATATGATACCTAGACAAATATATTCTCGAAATATCACTACTCTACGTTAATTACTTTTCCGTCAGCGTATGTACACTATTTGTACTATGTGAAAACAAATTATAAAATTATTGCTGAATACCCGATGTACACTCCTGGAAATTGAAATAAGAACACCATGAATTCATTGTCCCAGGAAGGGGAAACTTTATTGACACATTCCTGGGGTCAGATACATCACATGATCACACTGGCAGAACCACAGGCACATTGACACAGGCAACAGAGCATGCACAATGTCGGCACTAGTACAGTGTATATCCACCTTTCGCAGCAATGCAGGCTGCTATTCTCCCATGGAGACGATCGTAGAGATGCTGGATGTAGTCCTGTGGAACGGCTTGCCATGCCATTTCCACCTGGCGCCTCAGTTGGACCAGCGTTCGTGCTGGACGTGCAGACCGCGTGAGACGACGCTTCATCCAGTCCCAAACATGCTCAATGGGGGACAGATCCGGAGATCTTGCTGGCCAGGGTAGTTGACTTACACCTTCTAGAGCACGTTGGGTCGCACGGGATACATGCGGACGTGCATTGTCCTGTTGGAACAGCAAGTTCCCTTGCCGGTCTAGGAATGGTAGAACGATGGGTTCGATGACGGTTTGGATGTACCGTGCACTATTCAGTGTCCCCTCGACGATCACCAGTGGTGTACGGCCAGTGTAGGAGATCGCCCCCCACACCATGATGCCGGGTGTTGGCCCTGTGTGCCTCGGTCGTATGCAGTCCTGATTGTGGCGCTCACCTGCACGGCGCCAAACACGCATACGACCATCATTGGCACCAAGGCAGAAGCGACTCTCATCGATCAAGACGACACGTCTCCATTCGTCCCTCCATTCACGCCTGTCGCGATACCACTGGAGGCGGGCTGCACGATGTTGGGGCGTGAGCGGACGACGGCCTAACGGTGTGCGGGACCGTAGCCCAGCTTCATGGAGACGGTTGCGAATGGTCCTCGCCGATACCCCAGGAGCAACAGTGTCCCTAATTTGCTGGGAAGTGGCGGTGCGGTCCCCTACGGCACTGCGTAGGCTCCTACGGTCTTGGCGTGCATCCATACGTCGCTGCGGTCCGGTTCCAGGTCGACGGGCACGTGCACCTTCCGCCGACCGCTGGCGACAACATCGATGTACTGTGGAGACCTCACGCCCCACGTGTTGAGCAATTCGGCGGTACGTCCACCCGGCCTCCCGCATGCCCACTATACGCCCTCGCTCAAAGTCCGTCAACTGCACATACGGTTCACGTCCACGCCGTCGCGGCATGCTACCATTGTTAAAGACTGCGATGGAGCTCCGTATGCCACGGCAAACTGGCTGACACTGACGGCGGCGGTGCACAAATGCTGCGCAGCTAGCGCCATTCGACGGCCAACACCGCGGTTCCTGGTGTGTCCGCTGTGCCGTGCGTGTGATCATTGCTTGTACAGCCCTCTCGCAGTGTCCGGAGCAAGTATGGTGGGTCTGACACACCGGTGTCAATGTGTTCATTTTTCCATTTCCAGGAGTGTATTTGTACCATGACATCTACATAAAAACACCGCTAATTCTGAACTTTTCTAATTCTGACTGTTAATAACTATCCTGTTACCTCTTCAGATTTAATAAACAAAATATTGGTGCGGATATATGCTATTTAGTAAGATGTCATTTGTTGGCTGTAATGTATGACGCTCAGAAACCACACTGCATAGACACTTATAGTACGATTACACTGTTACAATGAAACGTTTTCTGCACGGAGATTGGGAATTATCCCCGTGTTTACCAAAACCCGCGTGGGGAACAACCTAAAAACCATACTCTGACTGCCTGTTGTTCCACATGGTCAGTTGTTAATCTGGTAGGTGCTTTAGAGGAAATGTTTTCAAAAGTTACTTAACTATACCTTGTGCGGAAAGTTCTGGTTGGGAATTACGAATTATTTTACCACGCACTTTCAGATGGTGGTGGGATGTAGCGAGTTAATTCAGGTTCAGGCGAAGAAAATTATGGGAGTGAAGAATATGATGTAAGGATAGAACCCATACGCACATCTGAGAATGTGGGGAGGATCGAGATGGCATGAGTTTTGAAGCAGCCACTGAAATGTCACATGCTGTGCGCTGCTACATGTTGTGCCACTGTGTGGTCCACCTTGTTCTTGACAACAGTTTGGCGGTGGCCATTCATTCTAGTTGACAGCTGGCTGGTTGTCATATCAATACAAAACGCTGTGCAGTGGTTGCAGCAGAACTGGTGTATAACATGGCTGCTTTCACAGGTGGCGCAGACTCTGATGGGTAGAAATGAAATGAAATGTCGTGTGGCTAGGGCCTCCCGTCGGGTAGACCGTTCGCCTGGTGCAGGTCTTTCGAGTTGACACCACTTCGGCGACCTGCGCGTCGATGGGGATGAAATGATAATGATTAGGACAACACAACACCCAGTCCCTGAGCGGAGAAAATCTCCGACCTAGCCGGGAATCGAACCCAGGACCTTAGGATTGACATTCCGTCAGGCTGACCACTCAGCTACCGGGGCCGGACTGATGGGTAGAATAAACCTGTGATGGGACTGGAGTAGGTGGTGCTTGGTGGATGAATAGGGGAGGTCTTCTGTCCAGGTCTTCCACAGGGATATGATCCCTGTAGCAGAGGATTAGGGTTGGGAGTGGCATAGGGATGGACTGTAAGGTTGAGGAGGTGGTGTGGGTGCTGAAACATCACGTTGGTAGGGGCTGGAAGTATCTTTAATAGAGAGGATGTCCCTCACTTCAGGGCACAGTGTACCTAAGTAATCAAAGACCTGACAACCGACATGGTTCAGTCTCTTCAGTGTAAGGTGTTATTGGGTAACAAGAAGGGCGTTTCTTTGTAATTGGTTCATGGGATTTATGTGAGGATTAGTTGTGTGTGAGGATACAGCACAGGAGATCCGTTTGTGAATTGGGTCTCGAAAGTATCGCAAATCTGTGAAGGTCTTTGTAAGGCCCTCACCACACTGGGCGAAGGAGTTCTCATCACAGCAGATGGATATACCACGGGTGACCAGGCTACATGTGAGGGATTTGTTGGTGTGAAAGGGGTGGCAGCTGTCAAAGGGCAAGTCCTGTTGGTGATTGGTGGGTTTGACACGGACAAAGGTGTGGCTGTAGTTACAGGAGGAGATTGACATCTAGGAAGGTGGCACAATTGTTGGAGGCAGATCATCGAAGTGGATGGACGAGGTATTGAGGTTGTGGAGAAATGAGGATCCTCCTTCACTCTCATAACTTTCCTTGCCTACACCTAAAGTAACTGGCTGCCCCTCCCAACACCCCACATAATGGTGTGTGTGTGCATGTGTGTGTGTGTGTGTGTGTGTGTGTGTGTGTGTGTGTATGTGTGTGTGTATGTGTACACCATCCCTTGCCAAGGTACCCCACCCAGTTTGTGTCCCCACACCAGCTAGTTGTGTGCTGTTACTTCACATCCTAGTCTATGAATCACATGTCCAGCCGTCTAACACCAGCTCCCTCTACCTGCAACCCTAGCTAGCCCACAGACAGCTCCCCACTCTCCCACGAGCCCTTAGACGCTTCGCCCCTACCCCATTCCTGCCTACCCCTCCACTCTCCATCCCTCACCCCACCTAACCTCACAACCCTACCTCATCACAGTATAGTCTCTGTGGGCCAGGAAAGTGCTGGCAGTCGATTGATCACAATGTAGGGAGACAGGCAATGCATGTGAGTGAGTGTGTATGTGTGGTCTGTGTGTATGCTGTTCCTTCCAGCTTGAAAAAGGAAATGCATTCTGAAAGCTAACCAAGCTCTGTAATTTTTGTTTGCGTACCTATCGATGACGCAGCGTTTCTGCCATTTGATGAGTCAGCCCTTTATTCCTTAACTTTACCTTGTATTTTCATACTATTTGTACTTAATTTTCAAAGATGTAAAATACGCTGGTGTCGAAACCATTACATAATGGGAAGGGTCGCATCTGGTACTGGAGAAAGCATCACATTAGATCTTACTGAAAGGAAACGTTTTGTAATTAACCTAATGTGTCTTTAGGAAGCAGGAAAAAATTATATGGTGGCTGTTAGCTGAAACAGTCAATTTTTTGTTAGAGAGCAGTCAACATCTCTGTCACACACACTGAAGGCTGTCTTTCTGTTACAAGACAATGAAATTTTAATTATTCGAGCAGTATATCATAGTAGCCAACGGCCGTGACTCAGTGGAAACATCGGTTCCTGTGAGATCACCAAAGTTAAGTGCTGTCGGGCTTAGCTAGCACTTGGATGTGTCACTGTCGGTGTCGGCCGAGAGCTGTTGGCAGGCGGGGTGCACTCGGCACTTACGAGGCCAATGGAGAAACTACTTGATTGTGAAGTAGCGGTTCCAGTCACGAACACTGACAACGGCCGAGAGAACGGTGTGCTGACCACATGCCCCTTCATATCTGCATTCAGTGACGCCTAGCGTCTTAGGATGATACGGCGTTCGGTCGGTGCCGTTCGGACTTCCGAAGCCTGTCCAGACGAAGGATATCCGAGTACAACACAGTTTTTAGAAGGCCTGAAACTGTCCCATTCGTGATGCAAATAATTAAAGACAGCACTGTTTACATTCTTTCTTGCTTAGCGTGCTGCGTTTCCCGAGTTCGTTCTCATTGTCTCATTTGTATTTTATGTGACGCTTGCATGCATTCTGCCTCTCTTGCCCCGTCTCCCTCGTCGTGCAGAAATCCGCACAACTGCATACCATCACTATTACTGTTTTGTTCGGTGAAATCAGTTTATTGTGTAAAGATATTACTACAGTATAGATTCCGAAGGAACTTGGCTACGGTCATTTCCATTTTTCACCGATTGGATTATTAACATCAAACACTTAATCATAACTTCTAACCTAACTATACACTCTCATAAAATTTTCAGTCGCGCGCCCGGGTTCCCGGGTTCGATTCCCGGCGGGGTCAGGGATTTTCTCCGCCTCGTGATGACTGGGTGTTGTGTGATGTCCTTAGGTTAGTTAGGTTCAAGTAGTTCTAAGTTATAGGGGACTGATGACCATAGATGGTAAGTCCCATAGTGCTCAGAGCCAAAATTTTCAGTTATTCTTTCCATTATAATTTACGTTACTTTGCTGCAAATGTCGCGTAGAGTGTATGAAAGAATGAACAAATTTATAGATTTTCTATAATTTTTGTATACAGGAGAGACAATCGTAGAAATTAATAATCTTTTTTTATCTGGTTTGTGATTGAGAATATTTTCTTCTTGCTTTTTGTAGTGTGAAAAAAATTTCCAACTCCATCAAATTTATTGTACGTGGGTATTGAAAGTGATGGTGTATCTTATCATCTTTTTTATCTATGCAAATTAGTGACCAGTGTTATGTACGTGTTTTCCTATGGCAGATCTTGTGAAATGATTACCGTGTGAGAAAATTTGTGTTCAACTTGTTTAGTGTGCAAATTACTGCCAGTCTGTCCTATGTAGTAACCTGAGCAAGTCTTACGTGTGATCAAGTATTTTTCTGATTGTGAGAGATGGTCTTCTGTGAAGTTTAAGTTGTGAATTAATTTATACTCTAATTTTTTTTGTTTGCGCAAAAGCTAATTTCACTGTTTATGACCTAGGTAAGCATGTCATTCGTTGGGAAATGTTAAATACAAAAAGTATCGTGGGCACTCATTTTTTTTTCCTATTGGCTTCTACATTTTGTCATCGAGCTGAGAAAGTAATCAGTGAGCGGAATTTTCTTACTGATATCTAGATCCTTCTCCCCGCTTTCTTTGTAAACTTGAATACTGTTTGCTATGTGTGCTATCGCTTTGTGTGTAACCTTCGTGTGTGTATGTGGGTGACAGAATGTGGCAGCGACTGAGGGGCGTGAAGTTGTCTTTTTCATGTACAGGGTGGTCAGAAACAATCTGTAAAGGTTGTAAGGTTATTACAAGATATGGTATGCTGAGAAATAACTGTATAGAAAAAAATTCGATACGTTACGCAGTTTCCGAATTAACTAGCGTTGAAGTTAGACGATCAGGCCATTGCGTCAACGGATTCAAGCGGCCCGTCAGAGACGGTGTCGCGAAACATATTCTTCGTGTTTTCCTCAAAGCGGATAGGAGAAAGATACAAAAATTGGACATGGAACGGTACTAAGGATCGAACTCCAGCCAAAGGCTGAGCAGTCTCGTGCGGTATCATCTACGCTCTGACAACAACTGGCACTAATTTTATCTGGCGGACCCCTTGAATTTGTGCGCGAGTAACGGTCTGATTGGCTAACTCCAATGCTAATTATCTTGGAAACCGTGCAAAGTACTGAATTTTCTCCTAACAATTTTTCTCAGCACAACATACCCAGTAACACCCTTCCAGGCCTTTCAGGCTGCTTCTGACCACCCTGTATATCTTGAAATTCAGCCTGTTGGTGCGATTTCCTAACCACAAATGTAGGAAAAATGCCTCAAAATGTTAAGCATTCGCATGTGCATTTCGTTGTTTATCATCTTATAGATACTAGCCAGATACGTCATGAGTGGCTAACTCTCCTTAACTGTCTTCTGTGCCACCATTAGGTGATAATGACGTCCCATACACCGAGGAGCGTAGGGGACGATGCGGGAGACCCACACCGCTGACTAGGCAAGGTCCTAGCGGAGGTGGTTTGCCATTGCCTTCCTACGACCGTGATGGGGATGAATGATGATGATGAAGACGACACAACACCCAGACATCTCGAGGCAGGAAAAAAATGCAAAAGAGAATGCTGAATGCGCTCTACACCTTGATAGAGCACACGGGATTACCTGTGGATTTACACTTACATAAATAACTAATGCTCTAACATTGCTACTACCATTATCTAATGGTTTGCACTGCTGAAATTTCAGTATAGTATTGTCGGTATAAGTGACGTCACACTGTTGTAAATAAATGGCAGCTGTTGAAATCGACAACAAAGATGCTTTTGCTGCTGTATTGCCACTATCGTGACTTGTTCGCAAAATGGATCATGGACAAGATAGCTACTTGTAACAGGGAGAGACTCTTACAGGGAATCACATTAACGGAGGACTTACAACTGACGCCAAGGTAAACGATTAGTTTACCTGTGCAATTTCAAATTCGTGGGAGATATTCACTGTTTGAGGAAAAGTATCTGGTCTCCTATTAACGGATATTAATGTGGGGTGTGTCTACCCTTCACCTTTATGACGGCTCGAGTTCGGTTGCGGAGACCTTCAGTGATGTGTCGGAATGTCTGTGGAAGAATGGTTACCCATCCATTCTTAAGAACCGAAACCTGAAGGAATGGTGATGTTGGAAGTTGGGACCTGGAACTAAATCGAATTTCTAGCTTCCCCCAAACATTTTACACAGGGTACTAGTCGGGACTAGCGGCACTAGTCCATTTCAGAAACGACATTATGTACAAACCACTGTAGCACAGATGCTGATTTATGGTAGGGTGCACTGTCATGCTGATACAAACACTCATCGTCTCCGAACTGTTCCACTACAGTACGCAGCACTCAATTCTGTGTCCTGTGTTCAGATCCTTCCGTGTTCAATGATTTCGTAAGCCCAGCCACGAAAAACACCACATATCGTAAAAGTACTTCTACCGTACTTCACTATTGGCGCTAATAACGATCGCAGATGATGTTCTTCCAGCATTCGAAAAACCCAAACACTTGAACTGGATTTCCACAGGTTATTGTGTGATTCACCACTCCTAACCACTCGTTTCCTTTCATCTACAGTCCAGCTGAATCGCTCTTTACACTACCTCAGGCGTCGCTTAGCACTGACTATAGAAATGTTTGGCTTCTTAGGAGGTGTTCAACCAATGTATCCCGTTCTTTTTAACTCACTACGCAGAGACACTGTGCTAGGAGGACAGGTACTACCACTCCGGAACTCACGACTGCTCCCTTCCACTGATTTCATGCGATTTACTTAAAACCACCATCGGCTAGGTTCGACGCTCTTTGTCTGTCAGTACATGAGGTCTTCCTGGTCTTGGTTTAGTTTCGGTTGTTCTTTGCACTTCCACTTCACAATCAAGCCATCAACAGTCGACTTTGGTAGCTTTAGAAGGACTGAAATGTCCATGATGCATTTATAATTCAGGTGACATCCTGTGACTAGTTAACGGTCCTATTCACCGATGCCTCCTAACGTTCCCATTCTGCTGTTACTGTTTCGGTACTCGCAACAGTATATTCCCTGCCTCCTTTTACGCTGGGGAGTCCACGTGTCGTGACAGCTAGTGGTCTACTGCTCATTATAATGGGTGTGTGAACACTTTTGATCAGATAGTGTAGTCTTCCGAAAGTTGATGAACCTTTATGAAAGACCCTTACTTCTCACTTAATGTTTGACTATCTTTTATTTTGCCATACGGTACTTCTTGAATAAAAATATATACAAGCGAAGTATTGTTGTAGGTACCTATTACGAATTTCGAAATGAATACTTTGATTAGCAAGTGCCATTTACTTCTTCTCAGAATTTTGCTTGCAATGGTCGAATGAGAACGTCATGGTGTAAAGAAGAAAATATTATAAATAAATTGTTTCTAAGCTAACATCACCGCAATTCACCAAGATTTCTCAGAGATGTATAAGAGGCAACACAAAGCGCAAACGTCTAAATGGTAAGGTAGTCGCTATTTTTGATTAGTGAGAGAACAATATTGTTTGCATTATCATATATTTTACGAGGACAGAAGTAGTATACGACAATATTTACATATTATAAAATACACCAATTACATTCATTTGAAGAAAGCAATTTGTTGACAATGTGGTTACGGCCTAACGCACACCGAACAGTGTTATGCAACTGACTGTGTTCTGAAACGCCACTACATCGTTATTTTCGGCATCCATTCTGAATTACAACTTATAATATACATTTTAAACTCGGAAATTAATGTTGCTGTTGCGTAAAATCGCGTACCGAGTTGCTAGCCTTTAAAACGTTGCACCAGATGTATGGTTAATGTCGATCCAGATATTATTATTTTGTGGCTAAATTTAAAGAAATATCAAGTAACGGAGACGTCGCACTGATCAATAAAAATTTATTCCGCGAAAAATGTCTTTCTACAACGTTTCAGGAACGTAGTTGTCAGAAAAAAGTGGAAAGATGTTGAAAAGAAGTGTTGGCTCATAGGGTAGAGCTTAAAAGATGTCTGCTCTTAGTGTGAGCTCTGCGAAAAAAGGCTGGAAGGGAAGCAGTCCTCTACTTGATTAATGTGGGAGCGAGACGGGAAGTGAGTGACAGCAAGTCAGCACCTTCCTTTGTGTCGATGCGGAGACGCCTCAGGAAATAACAAGTGAGGACACGAATTAAAGGGACGAAAGGAGGGAAGGAAACGAACAACGCAGACTGAGTGGCGGATTAAAAGAAGGAGAAGCCAGAGACGAGGCGGTGGAAGATGGAAACTCGGCTCTGAGGCGTTTCTGCTTTCAGAGGAAACAGGCCTTTCGTTGTGCACAAATCCTATGCTGAAGGAAAAGGGAAGTGTAATACGTAACTCTTCAGGGCGCCAGTTTACAACTTTTCGTTAAAGACTGACCTAAATACTGTAAATTAAGTTTAGCAGAAACGTATCACAGAACATAAAAATGCGGAGGAAATTAATGCAGACCACGTGACAGGATGTAATGAATTTTCGTGTCCTCTTTCGGGTAAACTATTAATACATGTATGAGGTGAAGTACAATCAACAGATTCTGCATGTTCAAGAAAGACGCGAACGAGAAAGGAATCCAAATCTGCGCATCTTTAATCAAGAAAGATAATGTACAGCGTAAGACCCGACGAGAAAATAGAAGCACATGCCACGTACCCCAGGGAAAAATCTTACGAGAGTGTCGTTACTTTAACATGGATATCTATCTCCTACAGCAATGGCAGGGTCAGAAATTCTTGCCTCGTGAAATGATATGTTCATTCTTGTCAGAAAGAAGAAGGAAATTTAGAGTTTTAAAATCTCGTTGACAAGGAGGTCATTAGAGAGGAGCAAAAAGTCGGTATACGGAAGGATGAGGAAGGAAATCGTTGGTGCCACTTCAAATGAAACCTCACGCCACTCGTCTTAATCAGTTTCGGGAAACCACGGAGGGTCTACATGGGTATGGATATAATATTTGGAAAACTGACCCTGAAGCTCAAAAAAATGTTCAAATGTGTGCGAAATCCTATGGGACTTAACTGCTTAGGTCATCAGTCCCTAAGCTTACATACTACTTAACCTACATTATCCTAAGGACAAACAAACACACCCATGCCCGAGGGAGGACTCGAACCTTTGCCGGGACCAGCAGCACAGTCCATGACTGTAAGCCTTTGACCGCTCGGCTAATCCCACGCGGCGACACTGAAGTATTAACATGAAAAAACAAACAAAAAAAGAAGAGACAGACCTGACTGTGAACAAAATACAGCAAAGGTTTAATGATTCGAGCTGTGTTGATTTGCCACCAAGCAAAAGAACAGAAATTGTTACAGACGTAACAAAGCATTCACTTTTCATGAACTGGCCTAAATGTGGATGGCCGGTGACGTCTTTGTCAGATATTTTTGTATGCATATTGATGGTTGCGATACACGTTAACCATGTCTTCAAAACTGTATTGGCATGAGACTACCTCCTGTGGTACCGTTACGTTCAAGTTTTTACGGATAACAACGGCAAAAGCTTTCCTCTTAACCTTGTTACTTCGCAACTTAGATTTCTTGGATACCATGTGAGTTTCTGATGTCGTAGGGTCGGATCATAGAAACTTAATTTAACCCTCTTCTAACCAGTAGGTCCATGTAGTCTCAAAGTTAATACAAGTGTGTAATAGAATCTGTTCTACACATGTAGGTGTATGCGGTAAACCTGAATAAATAGAATGAATAACGTAATTTATTCATTAATGATATAGATACAAATACTGTTGGCCAGATAAGTATTGTTAAATCCATCCTGTTGCAAGTCCTCAAGTAGTAGTGTCGCCGGGTTTTATCAAACTGCAATTATACAGACTGATTTTAAATATCAAGGGAATTTTCAGTCCGTACAATAGTATAAGGTTTATGGTATACTTAAGGTCCAGAGCTCAATGTATGGTATCGTACAACTTCAACCCCACCAGCATCGGTTTAATGCTGTATAAAAGCGTCTAAACCATTTTAACTGGAACCACAAAGCCATCCCGATTGAGGTATCGCAATAAACTTAAGCTTTGTATCCTGTTTTATGTCTAGAATGAGTCAAAATCATCTCTCCAAAACACTTCGAAAAGACCTGGAGACACAGGAAGGTTCCAGCTGTGTTACGTCATGGTCAGATGAAGATTTCGAAATAAGTTGTTGGATTGTAATCTGTACCCTGGAAAAGATACAGACTCAGATCACAATTTAGTAATGATGAAGAGTAGACTGAAGTTTAAGAGAATCATGCGGAAGAATCATTATGGAAGGAAGGTGAGCACTAAAGTACTGAGGAATGGTGAGACGCGTTTGAAGTTTGCTGAGGATGTGGATACTGTGATAAGGAATACCAGAAAAGTCAGTTCTTTTGAAGAGGTCTGGTAGTCACAGACGTAAATACAAACAGGGAAGGTAATTGAGAAGAAATCTTGGGTAACAGGAGAAATACTTTCGTTGACCGGCGAAAGAAGGAAATACATAATTGCTCATGGAAAGATAGGAGTAGAACAATATAGATCACTTGTGAATGAAATAAATAGTAAGTTCAGGGTAGCCAAGGCCGAATGGTTGCAGCAGAAAATGTGAAGAAATCGAAAAAGGAACGATCGTCGGAAAGACTGACTCAGCATATAGAAAAGTCAAAACAACTTTCTGTGTAATTAAAAGACAAGTGCATTAAGACTGCGATGGGAATTCCACTGTCAAATGCAGAGGAGAGAAAGGATTGGAGGAATGAGTACGCTGTAGGCCTCTGTAAGGGGCGGGACTTGTCTGATGACGTGAAACAAGGAGAATTTATTTTAATCAATAAGGAAGACATAGGGGATCTAGTACTACACTCAAAATTTAAAAGAACTCGGGAATACTTGAGATCATATAAGACAGATATGATAGATAAGCTTCCACCGGAATTTTTGCTCGACGTCAATGGCCTAAAATTAGTCATAAGTTTCCAAGAAACGGCCTGAGTTGTCTAGGAGACTGTCAATGAAACGAAGTAACCTTACCGGCGAACACACGATAAAATTAATACAATTAACTTATTTGAGTATTTGATAAATGTTTTAAAAGGTATGCAGTGTCTGTGAGATGAGTATGAGAAGCGGTTTTCTTGGACAGTGCACATCAGGACTGTACACCATCCACCTTAGTTCTTGATCATATATTGGACAGAAGAACGTAACAGTTATACCGGCTGTTCGGAAATAACCGTTACACACTTCTAGGACTTGTAGAGGGGAGTGACTACATAACATTTTCAATAGGCATACATTTCCGGAAAAGTATCGTTTCTGTGCTACAGCCATTTGGAAACATGTTTTCTAGTTAGGTATGCAAAAAGGAAGTCACGGTGGGAGTTGGTCAGGTCGGATCGGCTGATGTCATTTGATGTCTGTCCTACCTCTCTGACCTGATTCAATCCTTATTCTAGTGACTGTGAGTGTTAGAGTAACGTGGTTGGTTAGACGTTTGCAAGATACACTGACATGATGCATCTGAATGGTGAAGCTAACGGTAATGTAAGAGCTGCTGGTCGCCTTATCGAGATCGTTCTCACAACGTCCGACTCCATCATATATCCTTTACACCACAATTACGCAACGGCTTCGAGAAAGGGTACCTTCACCGCCAGCAGGTGTGACTGTAGTGCTCCATGGAGACGCTGCACACCCGAATAGGAAGAGGCCGTACTGCATCTCATTAAAGAGAACCCGTCAACGAGTGCACGAGCAGCTTCTTTTGCTATTAAAGAGTGGAAATTTAAAACAAGCGATGTACTAGGTCACGCCTAATCAGTTACTTGTAAAAGTGGTCGCGTTACGAGCACGTTTTCGAATGCAGAATGAGATTTTCACTCTGCAGCGTAGTGTGCTGATACGAAACCTGCTGGCAGATTAAAACTGCGTGCCGAACCGAGACTCGAACTCGGGACCTTTTGCCTTTCGCGGGCAAGTGCTCTAGCAACTGAGCTACCCAAGCACGATTCCTCACAGCTTTACTTCGGCCTGTACTTCGTCTCCTACCTTCCAGACTTTACAGAAGCTCTCCTGCGAACCTTGCAGTTCAGTTGGTAGAGCACTTGCCAGTGAAAGGCAAATGGTCCCGAGTTCGAGTCTCCGTCCGGCACACAGTTTTAATCTGCCAGGAAGTTACGTTTTCGAATGGTTGTAGAACAGAAACGGTACGTTTCCGGACATAGTTTCTAATTCAAAATATTATCAACTCAGTCCCCTCTACAAGTCCTAGAAGTTTATAACGGGAATTTCCGAAGGCTCTGTATTACTGGAAACTGAAATGTTGGCACTTTTGAAGATGTGAAGCGATAATTGGAGGGAACATTGCTGAGGCGCAAAAAAGGCTGTGATTCAAAGGACCGTGGTCTGAATGGGGTAAGAACCACGTACTGATGATGAAAACTCAGAGTCCATAAACACAGTGTTCGGCATACTGAATGACTGGCCTGTTGTTTCCCTTATCTTACTGCGTTAGTAGTCATTGTAAACAACCAAAGAGACATCCGTGAATACCATGCGTGCTCTTATCAGGGCAAAATCGTATTCTTGGTCTGTGGGAGAGTGTATGACTCTCAGATGAGTTGCTCTAGACGTTGGGCATCAAGTGTCAGCCGTGTATCAGCAATGTTGAAAGAAAGCCACACGCTCGACGTAGTTTATCTGGAAAGTATCGGCAGGCCGATTGGCGTCTGCACAGCCACATCGGACTATTAAGTATTGCTGATCGCGCTATGAACAGTATAAATCTTAGATCTTTTATTCTTCTTCTTCTTCTTCTTCTTCTTCTTCAAGCTATCTCAGTTCACTGCTGGATATAGGCCCCCTTCCATTTGTTTTCATTGTCTTCTGGTACCATACTGTTCCAGCCACCACTTTCACGTCATCTAGCCGTCTCTTTTGGTGTCTTCCAATGGTTCTCTAGTGGTCCCACGGTCACCAGCGTACAGTTCTAGGGGTCCACCTGCTGTGATCATTTCCTGCAGCAACATGTCAGACCCATTGGTAGGTCAGGCTCGCTATTCTCTCAACGACGTCTGTTATCTTTGTTCTCTTTTTAATGTTTTTTAAACTCCTGACTAAAATTATAGCTAACCGCCTCACAGCAGAACTGGATTTATATAAACCTGTTGAGCAATCAGGATTTCGAAATGGTTTTTCTAGAACTGATCACGTCCAGACTATTCGCTTTCTTCTTAAGAAAACTACTGAGTGTAATATTAGGATTCATCTGCCCTTTATAGATGATCGAAAATCTTCGACTCCGTTGAGATTTGGTCAATTATGAAGGCCTCTGAAAATGTCAAGATAAATTCAAGATATATAAGGCTCCTGAAATACATCTATGAACAGGCTAAAACAGCAGTGACAGTGGGTGAAGACCTTATCGCCAGTAGGATCCCAATTGCCAAAGGAGTTGACCAGGGTGACACAACCTCTCCGACACCGTTTTCCCTAGCATTGGAAGATGTATTCAAATTACAAGACTGGAATAACGGAGGAATTAAATTCAGTGGCTCTTATCTAGACCATTTGCACTTTGCGGCGATGCTGTGCTCATAAGTGACGATTTGGAAGAAGTGAAGGGTATGATCCAAGAACTAAAACTTGCCTCTGCAAAGACTGACTTGGCAATGAACATCAATGAAACAATAATACTAAGCCCAGACAACCATCCACTTACAGTCGGAAATCAGCCTGTATAAGTTTTTGTTGGCTATATCTACTTCGACCACAAAATCAAACTACGGAAAAACAATCAAAATGCTGAATTTCCTCGCAGAACAGGATTGATCTGGATACCTTTTCTCAATCTAGGATTTATCCTGACCGACAAGGATGTCCCATATAACTTAAAGCCTAAGGTATGTAATATGAGCGTCCTATCAGTTACTACCTACGGCCTGGAAACTATAGCCCTAACAACGACAATTGCTCGTTAACTAAAGCGCACACGAGCCATTGACCGACGTATGACAGGAGTCAATCTCAGGGGTAGGATTCGTTATGAGGAAATGTTTGATCATATGGACGAAATAGGGTAATCACGATCCGTTTTCTAGTACCTCGTAATGAGCAAGATATACTCTTTCGGCTTCTCCTTACGCCTCATGATCTTGCATCTTGAGTATGGTAGTGTAGCATCAGATGAAACTAGAGGAATGGCTCATCGTGCAGCGCGCGTGTGATACTGTAGCGTCAGACGAAGGATGAAGGATACCAACTCATGTTCAGCAATAAGACAAATGTCCCACCATCTGTGGAGTTCGTTAGCGAGTCAGACGTCGCCACGAGAGCGGGAAGTACTTTGCTGGCCATCGAAATGCTACGCGAGGTAAAATTACTAATAACGCTGTTTTACTTTTTGTGCGTAAACAGTACAGAAGGAAAAATACGTGATTAAATTTTTAGCTGATCTGAGAGCATACAGGGTGCCAAATGCTGTGGGAAAATCTCTACCATCGCTGGTAGCAACAATGATTACAGCTCGGCTAAGTATCGAGCCCAACAAAGCGTTGATGATAGATGTTGTTGTTGTTGTGGTCTTCAGTCCAGAGCCTGGTTTGATGAAGCTCTCCATGCTATTCTATCCTGTGCAAGCTTCTTCATCTCCGAGTACCTACTGAAAACTACATCCTTCTGAATCAGTTTAGTGCTTTCATCTCTTGGTCTACCTCTACGATTTTTACCCTACACGCTGCCCTCCAGTGCTAAATTCGTGATCCCTTGATGCCTCAGAATATGCCCTACCAACCGATCCCTTCTTCTAGTCAGTTGTGCCACAAATTTCTCTTCTCTACAATTCTGTTCAATACCTTTTCATTAGTTATGTGATCTACCCATCTAATCTTCAGCATTCTTCTGTAGCACCACATTTCGAAAGCTTCTATTCTCTTCTTGTCTAAACTATTTGTCGTCCACGTGTAACTTCCATACATGGCTATAATCCATACAAATACTTTCAGAAACGACTTCCTGACACTTAATTCTATAGATGCTGGAGCCTAATTCCATGCTAGTTCAACTCTAGGCCCTAGGTCATTTATCGCAGTGGCTAGAGAACGGTGGTTCATCAGTCTCTTAGCAGTCTATAACTTGTTTTTCTTGAGAGAGAGAGACGTGCAGAACCTGCTAGTCAAGTGTAAAAACTTTCTCGGACAACTTGAATGGAAATTCGCGGGTGAAAGAGATATTCTAGACTCCATAGTTACAAACAGACAAAATACACAATGTTTCCGAGAGTACCACCAGTGAGTAAAGGATGCTATTAAAGAAACAATGGTCATCAGAAGCATCAATTTCATCAAGATAGCTAGGAAAGTATTTGGATTTGATCACACTGTTAGAGGGTCGTTAAAAACTTAGTTCAGAAATTTGTGGTTTAAGATGAACTTCATTAAAAATCGTGGTCTCGATAAGTGCTTTAAATTATCCTGCAAGCAACTTAAGCACTGTAACACAATAGTTGCTCGCAATATTAGGTAATTTGAAAGTAATGAAACATACGTATTTGAGTTCTCTTCACGACCCAGACAAGCCTCTCCGCGGGATCAAGTAATGCAGTGGTTGCGTTTGGTCGCACAGCTACTGCCCAATATCTATTCTGTTGTGGAATGTTTACTCTCGACTTAAATTATAGCAACCTACGATGAAAAGGTACACCTAACGCTTTGAAATGACACTTGGTGACACATTAAGTTTGCTGATATTGCACTCTGAGTCTGATCCCCTTCATAATGTCCAAAAGTGATCTGAATAGCATATTTTGGGATTTAGTTGTGAACTTCAATCCGCTTGTAAAAAGAGTAAAAATCCAGTTGGGATATAATGTGTCCAAACTACCGCTACATATTATCATTTTGTGTCTATTTGAATCAGCGGGTAGTCTTTTCTTATACACATAACTACGGCCACTGTAATTTGTTGGAGTCCGATGAATACTTAATACAAATTTGAAACTGCTAGCAGATTAAACCTATGTGCAGGACCGCGACTCTAAGTCTCAGCTTTAGCCTTTAATGGGGAAATATTATAGAGACTTAGCAGGACACGACACCTCAGGAACGGATCCTGCGTCTTGCTTGGGTAGCTCGATCCCTTCCAGGCGCATGTCTAGTGCTGACGACTGGAGCAGCTCTCTCTCTCTCTCTCTCTCACTGTGTGTGTGTGTGTGTGTGTGTGTGTGTGTGAGAGAGAGAGAGAGAGAGAGAGAGAGAGAGAGAGAGAGAGTGCGCACTCACGAGCCTACAGGCAACGAGCACCAGGGACTGTGCACCTGATTGGAATTACACTTTCAGTACAGCGTACCACAGAAATGGTAGACGTTTGGAGAAACACCCTGAGATTCGGATTGCCTGTCGGATATGATAAGTAGAGAATAGAGGAAATCGAAGGTTAAGTTTCTTTGAATAAGCTGAAATGAAGTGGTGTGATGTTTTTCAAGCTAGAATGCATCCAGGTTTGCAAGAGCGTCCTAACCGAGTATAATGGATCCGAAGAGTTCATAAATTACGCAGCCGAAATAAGCGGAGTTGCGGTCTGGCGACTGGCGAAGCCAGAGGGTGGCTGCTGGGTGCAACTGCAAGTCCCCAAGACTATTGTCTGCTTCAAAATGATGTGACCATGAAAAAGAAAACGGAGTAGGAGTTCTCTCTATATGTGCAAGAGCGCGAGCAGATTCATTTGGTTTCTGTGCCACGATTAGGGCTTTGAACGCTGTGCATGATTTTTTCGATCTTTTCTACCATCCCAAGATATCTCTCCATTTTTATACGTGGAAATTAGTACATGCTCATTGAGTTGAAAAACTTCTGCCTCGACTGTCGTTGATGCTAGGTCTTTGGAAGCATGTGTGGATTTAGTTGTGGCGTTAGAGTATGGTGATGTCTCCCACGCATTTTTCAGCTGGAGATTTTGTATCATAAGGCGCTGCTCTGTACTGAGACAGAGCTGTTAACAATGTTTTATTCATACTTTACTGCTGAGCGAGCCTTGTCATATGGGACTTGAATGTCCGTACAAATCTTTCAGTGATTCCGTTTGCTTTAGTACGAGATGGTGTGATTTTTGAGTATAAAGTATCATTTCTTTCACAAAAGAGTTTAAACTTCTGTGGCGAAAACTGAGAGTTATTGTCTGTTACTATAGACATCGGCAATCCTTCAATGATGAAAATCTGTGACTAAGGTTAGATAGTTTCCATAGAAGGAATCGGTGACATTTGTATCACATATGGAAATTTTTAAAAGTCACCGTTGACAATCATAGGAAAGGTCCAGCATAGTCGACAGGTAAATCTGACGAGGATTCTGATGGCTGTACCCATGGAAAACATTGTCGAGGAAGAGCTGACTGTTATTTTTGTCATATGTGGCATTTACCCAGCGTGTCCTCTTAATCTATGTTTTTCCAATAGCAATACTCTCTGGCAATAGATTTGGTACGTATGATGCCCCACTGGCTTTCAGACGCTTATCTTAAGGTTTCATAATAGGGCAGACGGTAGCGTCTAGAACCGCTCGGCCACTCCGACCGGTGGCATGCATGTGTGTGATGTCCCTAGGTTAGTTAGGTTTAAGTGGTTCTAAGTTCTAGGGGACTGATAATTTGAAGAGAATCATCTCTGTGTAGGGTTTGTTCTATTTCCCGTTCACTTTAAGTCTTTCTGGTTAACTGTAAGATCTCTTTTTGTTGTAACCGTGCCTTAGACACGGTCTCAGGCCAGTAATACTGCAGAGTCAGAGAAAGAAGACCTTGTTGATTTCTTGCAACGGAATCTTAATCTCGTGGTCAAATACATTGAATTACAAGGGGAGAATGTTAATTTGCGAAGACAAGCAGCCCCACCGAAAGAAGATTTCAGTGTTGAAGCTACCTTTGGTGAAGGCAGAGGAGTCGGAACCAGCTCAGTTACTACCCCACGTACCACTGCAAGTCGTTTCTCCTCAGTTAATTTTATGTGGGGAAAACCGTCGGAGATTATGAAAAGATTTTAGAAAAATGGCGCATGGCTCTACACTTTTCCATTAAATATGGCACGATTGAATTTGACTAGGGATGCATACATTTATGTGGAGTCGGTTGACACTCTGAAAAATGCTGTAAGTTTTGAATTTCTGGTAAAAGGTTCAGTAGAGAAATTTTCTGATGAGTGGGGTGTTAGTTACTACCGTGAAAAACTGTTAATCCTCTGAAAATGATCGGGGGAAGATCTGTAAGGACTACCTCATGTGAAACTTATACCCTTAGTCGAGATATTACTCATAATGATGTGACCTAGCAGAAGTCGAAGCACATGCAGTTCATGTTTTATTCGCGGCACTCCTCCTCACTCCCTGAGGCAGATTGCCTGGTATTGTTACATGAAGAAGCCGGACGCATCGTTGTCGCCGCGGAGTTTATAGGAGGACCACACCGCATGTTTGCCAGTGCATTAGTTGGGGACGATGTAAGTGTGTCCGTAATATTTCTGATAAATTTTTGTCTCCTTACTGTTTTAACTGCCGAGGTTTTGGCCATCTAGGAATCCATTGCCCGCAGAACGGCAACAGGTCACACATTTACTGGGGAAATGTGCAGTTTAACCAGGGAAACGGCAGGGCTGGGGGAGGGGGGGGGGATGAGGTGGGAGTCACAGACATCCAAAACCCGTCTCAGTAACGTCAGTCAACCCTGCGAATTACCGACGTTTGGCGAGGGTGGCAAAATGTGATTGTGAAGCGAGAAATGCAAGGAAAACCTGCACGAAATGTAATGGATACGGGCGCCCGGGTATGTTTAGTGTTTCTTTCTCCTGGTGATAAGCGGCTGGTAAAAACTCCCTGTTGTCGTATTAATAACTTGGACACCAAAGTAATAAATCTTTCAGGTGCGTGTTCAGTGAAGTTGAAAATTACAGCACCACTTACGACTTTGTTTAGAAGCTGTTAGACGGAGGAGATCTGATTTTGGCAAACTTGGAAGCTATTTCTTGCTCCAGATGCAGGGTGCGATTTGTTTGTAGTCATTCACTGTAAAATGTGGTATAGCAATTCAACATTTTAATGGCGACAACACCTCACAGACGCAAGGAAATCCGAGAAGGCAGTAATTCTCCCAAGTTTCGATACACCGTGTAACTTGGTGTTAGAGGCAACCACCAATGTAGCAACAAACGGCGGCGCAGTAAAAGTTCTTTGGTTGACAGTCACAATGAAAGAGCCTAAAGGATCACTATTTTGTTTGACCATCACTCCATAATTACTTTTTCGATAGAGTACAAGTGTATCTGAACGAAGCTGTATAGAGCAGAAGCGGTGAGAGAAGAGATAAGAATTCCTTTGTGTTTAGACAATTTTGTAATACGAGATGTAGTAATACCGAGAGGAAAGATACTGGTCAGTTTTCAAGATGCGCCACGGACCTCGGCCGACAGGGCAGTAGCGTCAGACGCTCATCGCCCCTGCCGAAAACCAAACTGCCTGTCGCTCATGCCGCACAGCACTCTGTGTGCAGCCAGTCTGTCGCTAACAGCTTTTCAAAAAGTTTCCCGAGTATATCTAACAAGCAGACAGGCCTATACAATTTTGGTAGTGTTGGATCCTTGTCAGGAATTTTCTTTTTTATTACTAAATTAGCCCCTCTTCCAAAGGGTTGGTGGTTTGTGCAGTCTCAGGCATTCATTGTACAGCCTTGTCAAGGGAACGACTAGTTTTGGGGCGAGGAACTGCACTACCTCCACTGTGATGCCGTCTGGCCCTGGGGCTTTACTTTTCTTTAATGATTTAATTAGAGTGGCCACTTCCTTCACAGAGAATGGGTATACCACGCTGTTGTTGACCTATTCTGTTTGATCTTCTTCTCTGATTCGACGTTGCTCATCAGTATCTACCTCTGCATCGTTGTCAGGCAACAAGGGCCCGAGCAGAACCTCAGCAGTTTCCCGCTAAGTCTCCGTCATCCGATCCGCGTCCCTGATGGTGGACAACTCTATGAGAGTTTAGATTTTTTCTCTCACTAAGTTATACGGGACACCCCAGGGGTCAATTGCCAGCTGGTTCAGCACATACCGCTCCCCGCTCCAGAGTCACAGCTCTTAGTTCCTTCTGAAAGAGTTGCTTGGCTTCCCGCTATATCTAAAGCCAGTATTATCTGTCTCCCCAGACAACACTTCGCTGGTAGTACGTCATCGACCTTCTGACAGGCTGACGCATGTATCCCAATTGGATAGACCATGGTGATGGGGAGGCCGCCACAGCCCTCCTCCTGGTTGGCACGGCTGCTTTCCCCGCTGTGGTTAGCGCTCTAACCAGTTCTTCGGCGTACTCCTTCACGTTATCGTCACACTCCGGCAACGTCGTAATGTTACACGCCCTTGCCAGACACTCGCAGTCAGTTCGGTTATAACTGAGTTGAACTTCCCACCCTAGGTCCCAGTGGCACTCTCTATCAGATAATATAAACGTTATTAGATTATGATCAATTATGGTAGATCAGTTATGCACTAACCAGTTCTCAACATTGTCCATTGCACCAGACGGCAAAGTGATGTCGATGTTAGGACCCTCAGAGCATTCGCCATTGTATGTGGGGTGGATTACCTAGTCTGTTGGCCACCACAAACTGCAAGGCCACGGTTGCTTCGTCCGCCCTGCCTCCATTGGCATCTCGAGTGCCACTGAACCAGAGGGGGCTTCGCATTGATGTCCACTGCCACAATGACTTTTCCGTCCCCGAAACGCCGTAATCACACTAGTAAGGTGGTCTAGTAAACTGTTTGTCATTGCATAAGTAATCACGACACCTGTTATTACGTTTGTCCCATTCCGTCACAAGACAGTCAATGCTTTCTTGGAAAACGTTCGCGAGTGTCTACAGAACTATAATTGTACCCAGGCATGCTACTCGTCGTCTGAAGCAAATCGACGGCCACAGATGTCTTTCTTCATGGCTCTAAAAACATGGTAGTCTCGTGGGGAGAGATCGAAACTGTGTGGGGGATGTGTAAGCGCTTCCCAGCAAATCGTCTGCAGCGTAATTGAAGTAACGGACACGCCAGCTCCGGGAAAGTCATGATGACCTTATTCTCTGACTGCAAGGGCCCGCTGCTTATTGACTTTATGGACCACTGCTCCACAACGAACGTCCGCAGCTCGTGGTCGTGCGGTAAGCGTTCTCGCTTCCCTCGCCCTGGTTTCCGGGTTCGAATCCCGGCGGGGTCAGGAATTTTCTCTGCCTCTTGATGACTGGGTGTTGTGTGATGTGATTATGTTAGTTAGGTTTAAGTAGTTCTAAGTTATAGGGGACTGATGACCATAGATGTTAAGTCCCATAGTGATCAAAGCCATTTTTTTTCCACAACGAACGCACAGCGGTACGTTGACACTTTGGAAGAAGTGAAGCGCGGCATCAAGTTCAACCGACCAGAAATGTTGATGGACGCCATCATTCTGTAGCATGATAATGCCGGCCCCCGTGTTTCCAACGTTGTTTCGACTGGAAAGCCCTTACATCTCCATACAGTCCCAATACTTTCCCATGTGATTTCTGTATATTTGGCCTTATATTTGGCGCCATGAAGATAGCCATTCGTAGCTGACGAATTTCTTCGGACGAAGAGGTACAGTCCTGGGTGCCATCGAGGTTCAGTAGGCAAACGCAAACATATTTTCATGAAGACATTGACTGCTTTGTCTCACTGTGGTATCAATGTATTTGTGCTAAGATGATTACATTTGAAATAATAAACGGTTTACTTACTTTTTCCTATCTGTCTCATTTTCATTTGACTGCCTTTTACAGGCTATTTGGTACAAGTGCCTCTGGTGTCCGCGACTCTTCCGTTGCATGCTTCCGTTGGTCAATAGAAGACGTTGTCATTTTCCAACTAGTAAAGGCATTAGAAGACCAAATCTAGTTGCAAAACGACTTAAATGGCTCTGAGCACTATGGGACTTGACTTCTGAGATCATCATTCCACTAGAACTTAGAACTACTTAAACCTAACTAACCTACGGACGTCACACACATCCATGCCCAAGGCAGGATTCGAACCTGCGACCGTAGCGGTCGCGCGGTTCCTGACTGTAGCGTCTAGAACCGCTCGGCCACTCCGACCGGCGCAAAACGACTTAGAGTCGATATATGTGTGCTCCAAAAAGTGACTCTAAATAAGGAAAAGTGTGAGATCGTCCACACGATTATAAAATGGAATAATTTAAATTTCGGTCACACAAACCTACATGTCGTCAGTTCAACTAAATACCTAGGAATAACATTTAAGAACAACTTAAAGAAGAACAATCACACAGATAATCTCGAAGGGAAGGAAAACTGAAAACTGTGTTTCAATGGCAGAACACTTAGAGGATGTAACAGGCCTACTGAAGAGACTAGTCTACACTAAGTTTGTGTATCCTCTACAAGAGAATTGCTGTTCGGTATGGGATCCTTACCCAATAGGATTGATGGTAGACATCTAAGAAGTCCAAAGAAGGACAGTTCGTTTTGTTTTATGGCGAAATACGGGAGATGGTACCTCGGATTTATCAAGCGAGTAGGGGGTATCGGTTATTAAGACACAGGTGTTTCTCGTTGCGGCGACATCTTCACGAAATTTCAGTCACCAACTTCCTCCTTTGAATGCAAAAATATTTTATTGACGCCAACCTACGTAGAAAGAAATGATCATCGTAACGAATAAGAGACATAATAGCTCGTATAGAAAGGTGTAGGTGGTCAGTTTCCCACGCAGTGTTGGAAAATAAAACGGAAGAGGAAGAATCTAAAAGTGGTTCCATGAACTCTGTGCCTCACACTTTAGCGTGAATTGCAGAACAGACATGTAGATATATACATGGCTGCAGTGGAAAGCGGGAAGTGTCGTTTTACGAATTCCGTACGACTGTGGTACCTACCCAAAAGAATTATTTCATGAACACTTCTGCGCAACCCAGGTTTGCTAAAACATATTAATCGCATATTGTTTCTGAAAACTGCACAGTAGAAAGAGCTTTACAAACGGAATATCGACCACATTCGTTTCAACAGCCCAGGGCTAATCCATGACTAACCTCTCTGCCTATAGAAAGATTGTATCACGTATGTCAGTAGTAAATTAAAATCCAGCGTTACTTATTCTGATAAATCTCTGTGTTTGTTATTTATCATTCAGTGTTATCTATTGGTAATATCGGTACGTCCTGTGTATGGCTTCCCTGCCGTTGTTATTTTCATCAATATCGTTTTCCGGATACGTGATCGCATCGTTATGTTGTGATACTGGACACTGTTTTCAGACCCTGTTGCAGTTGGCTTTTATGACGAAGGTACAAGTACCCGCTGATGTGTGTAGATCTTGGTGAAAGATAAGTAGCAACAGTTGGCGAATCACTGATCAATTTGGTCAGGTCGCATACATGGAACATTTTTGCTGAATTCGTACTGTTTCCTGCTGGCCTATAGCAATAACGTACATGAACGGTATAAAGGGGAAAGGAACCCCTCCGATTACGCCGTGAATATTGCGCAATAGTTGACGGCCGTGTCATCCACTATCATCCATCATCGAATGCTTCACAGAGGGGCATTGGGTCACCACACCATACTGCTGAATGTTGTCGACATTTCCACCTTGCAGCCGCTACCGCTCAGTGAAGTAGCTGCTTAATTGGCAGCGTGAGGCTAAGTGTACCCCAGGCCAGTCCTCCCACCAGGGAAAAATCAAGGAAAAACCCGGGTCCACAGCATGAGAATCTGTCGCGTTGAGCACTCGCCTGCGCTGGCGGACTGTATGAATGTATCTATCAATAAACAATAAAGGAGAAACTCAGTTACTTTTGCTACTGTTGAATTCGTTCTCTTGAGGTCAGTCAATATGTTTCACTAGGCAGTTACACAATCCGAACAAAGATACGTAAGTAAAAGCTGTTTGGAAAGTACGCTTTATCAAAATTCTTCATCATCAACTGTGAAATTTAGTTTTCATTTGCCGTTTCCGATTATAGAAGGTCTCCAAAGCTTCCATTCATAGCTGAGCAGCGGAACTCCCACACATAAAGGGATCGTGACTATTACTGTGTGTTCTTAGCAGCTTTTTTGTAGAAAGGCGCTGCCAGTGGAATATCTGCTTAGCATTTTGAAAGAGTGTTCTGGTAGGTTCATCTCAGAGAAGTCTCTTCACGGAACGAGTAGCAACACAAATTTTAAATTTTATTACTTTGACTTGGAAGAGAACTGAAGCACATAAACAGCTTAAAAATAAAAGAAAGTTTTATTGTTATCCTGAGACAATCAATGAAATTTTCTACAGCCGCTAACGTGGAACTGATCGTGGCAGTACAGCGAAAAATACACGAAGAACAGGGGAAGGACCCACAGTACCTCTTCTGGAAGAGGCATCTGTAGATTTTTCTATCCTAATAATCCTGGAGGGACAGTAATAAATAGATTCTATAGTTACATTCCGGATTACGTGATTACGTTCTATACTGCTACGGAGTCGTATTTAACAAATCAACCTGTCACGAATGATTGAAATTATTTACGTTAGAGCTGTTCGGCGGCCTCAAAAAGAAGAAATCTAGAAACAGTGAGTGATAAATTTGATGCGATGCGTGGTGGTAAGATAGACGGCATGTGAGTGATTTATGACGTAGCTTGTTATTGGTAGAGCAATGCTAGCTGCTTTGCTAGGATGTAGCAGTCTTACAACATGTACTTTGGTCTGTGGTTCCTGGTTCACGCCAGATGAAAACCCGGCGAGAATCGCTGTTCAGACTATACCTGGACTCGCCCTGAACATGACCTTGGACCACTGTTCCAATGACCGTGATCTGTTTTCTTCACACCAGGCTTTACGGGCTCTCTTGTGATCAGGGGCCAGTGGAATGCACCTTGCAGGTCTCCGGGCGAATAAACCATGTCTCTTCAGTCGTCTGTGGACTGTGTGTCTTGAGACAACTGTTCCAGTGGCTGCAGTAAGGTCCCGAGCAAGGCTACCTGCAGTACTCCGTGGCCGTCTGCAGGCACTGATGGTGAGATATCTGTTTTCTTGTGGTGTTCTACACTGTGGACGTCCCGTACTTTAGCGTTTGGACACGTTTCCTGTCTGCTGGAATCTTTGCCATAATCTTGATATCACACTTTGTGGCACACGGAGGGCCAGTACTACAACCTGCTGTGTTTCACCAGCCTCCAGTCGCCCTAGTATTCGACCCCTCGTAACGTCATCAATGTGTGTTCTTTGAGCCATTTTCAACACACAGCCACCATTAGCACGTCTGAAAACGTCTGCAAACTTACTTGCTGCACCGTACTCTGACATGCACCAACACACCTCTCCGTATGTGGACTGTTGCCAGCGCCACCGTGCGACGACTGCAGGTCAAATCCACCGCATGGTAACACCCCGAAGTGATTTAAACCCGCAAACCGCCCGCCAGAGCGTTGTTTCACCATGTATCAGCATTATCCTTAACTTATGAGCAAGAGTATATATATATATATATATATATATATATATATATATATATATATATATATATATATATATATATGGTTTATGACTTGGATTTAGCAGTATGTGAACGTGCTTGCAAAAATAGTGCTTTACAACAGTTAGCAAATACATGAAAATTTGGGAACTATTTGATTTAACATGTTGCGAAGGCAAAAAAAATACACTGTTTGGTTATAATGTCTTCATTATGATGAATGAATACTCTGATTGTAGATGCTGTAGGTCCCCAACACGCAACACACGAGTAAATGAAGAGTATACATTGAACACGAGTAGTAATGTCTCCACATGTTCAAACCACCACGACAATGAAAACACACTGTTTCCTCACCTTTATTGGTGTAACAGTACCCCACTTCAGTTAGCTTATCCGGTCGCTGCTTAGTAGCAAGAGGCCACTCTTTGAATGATCCTAATCTAGCCTCCTGTGTGCTGTATTTAGGACACATGGGTCCTGGCACAGTTTCATGTGAACTGTACTGAGGCTCTGGTTCCGTAAAGAAATTTGGATGTATACCCATTCTGCGCAGGTCTACCTCCTATAGCTATATAGGATGATTACATGACCATAATCGACCTACAACTGCCATGAACTGGAAACACTGTGTACACTGCTGTACCACATGCAGCTGCAGTGGAACCGGAGAACTGACGATTCAACGCAGCAGTACTGTGCCTCCTGCGACCTGCTGGTACAACTTGAGAGACAGGCAAGACCCGCAATGCTATATTTCGTATCAGCCGAAGTTCAGAGACTGAAAGTAGGCGACTTGGCACCGTGTCTGTTCGGACCTGTTGGGGCAAGTAGAAAACAGGTGGGTCTCCCACTTAGCAGCAACAGCTGTGCTCTGTTTGCAGGAGACGCGAACGCAAGGAAGCGCGTTCTCATCAATTTACGTATAGGACGATTGGGATGTTACCATATACAGAGAGGCTCGCAAGGGATCCTGGATGCAACCAGAACTCGGCCGCTGGTCCTTTGATCATAGTATTGATGATCTCTCCAAAATCATTTCTCCTATTCTCCAAGACGAGCAAAGAGGACGCATGTTAAATACTTATCTGAAGCCTGTACGTAAACGAGAAGGTGAAAAATAAAAAGTGAATAAGTAAATAAAAAGTTCAGTTAAAAAAAAAACACATTTATAGTTGGACTACATGATGGTATTTAATGGAAGCAACGAGTCTACTACATACAGTAACACCACAGCCGACTATATTCATTTTTTCGCGGTAACTCGTACTAAGTATAATACACGGAACGCCTAATGACCAACACCTGACTCCGAATGCCTGACACCCGACGCCTGACGCTAGACACCTGACGCTTGACGTCTGATTCATGTGCTGGACACCTACTACATATTCCGAACCTAGATGAGTCGAAGTGGAATAGTGGCATTCAGTAGTTAATGTTAGACAGTAAGGCAACACCTTATCCTAGCGTGCAAGTACAACAAGTTGTAACGAGTGGTACAGCAAAGTAGGTCTAAAGCAGGTAGAGAAACCAGGCAACCGATGTCACTCCAGGGGAGGCAGAACCACCTATGGAATTTCAAGTTAATGACCAAGTGATTTGCGGTTTGTAGGGCTTGAAATATAGATTTAGGTATCTACCTGTATCATATTTTTATACAACAAAACTCATGCAGTCTCTGCTTTTCTCATCGAGTATGGAATTGGCCTGATCAAATTAAGGTATGTGTTTTGTCAGTATTTATCAGTTAAGTAAATATTCAAGTGTAACTATACTCTTATTACTTACATAACCCGATGTGGTTTGCTGTTATTATTTTCTTTTTGAAAAAGTACAACATTGATACACAGTCCCAAACCAGCCAGAGTATCTACTTATTCATCAAAATGACAAAACTAAGTGCCGAAACCAACGCTAAAATACACACACATGGTAGTGTTACATTTCCTGCCCTCTGGCTGGACCGAATTTGGGTCTGGAGACTGCAGTGCAGCTTGGAAAAGTGTTGGGTACAAGACCGTAGGCGAAAGCAATCGTAGTCAGGCGTCACTGATCGTGGCCTCTGGATTTACAGTTCAGTATATTTAATTATAATTAGAGGTGTGAAACCACCGTAAGCTACCGCAGACTATCGTAAGTATGCGTAGACTACGATAATTTTCCTAGAAGTTTTGCTCAGTTAAGATTCTAACCTCGTTTCCTGTATGCTATATTTCTTGCATTCCTATCGCGCTTACCTCAGTTCAATTGCTATTTTTTTTTTTTCGTGTATGATCGGTGTCTTACTAGATATCCCTATAAAATAAAGCGGTGAGTCATCTAGAAACTGACATCTACATCTACATTTATACTCTGCAAGCCACCCAACGGTGTGTGGCGGAGGGCACTTTACGTGCCACTGTCATTACTTCCGTTTCCTATTCCAGTCGCATATGGTTCGCGGGAAGAACGACTGCCGGAAAGCCTCCATGCGCCCTCCAACCTCTCTAATTTTACATTCGTGATCTCCTCGGGAGGTATAAGTAGGGGGAAGCAATATATTCGATACCTCATCCAGAAACGCACCCTCTCGAAACCTGGACAGCAAGCTACACCGCGATGCAGAGCGCCTCTCTTGCAGAGTCTGCCACTTGAGTTTGCTAAATATATCCGTAACTCTATCACGCTTACCAAATGACCCTGTGACGAAACGCGCCGCTCTTCTTTGGATCTTCTCTATCTCCTCTGTGAACCCTACCTGGTACGGATCCCAGACTGATTAGCAATACTCAAGTATAGGTCGAACGAATGTTTTGTAAGCCACCTCCTTTGTTGATGGACTACATTTTCTAAGGATTCTCCCAATGAATTTCAACCTGGCACCCGCTTTACCAACAATTAATTTGATATGATCATTCCACTCCCAGATATTTTACAGAAGTAACTGCTACCAGTGTTTGTTCCGCTATCATATAATCATACAATAAAGGATCCTTCTTTCTATGTATTCGCAATACATTACATTTGTCTATGCCACTCCCTGCACCAAGTGCTTATCCGCTGCAGATCTTCCTGCATTTCGCTGCAATTTACTAATGCTGCAACTTCTCTGTATACTACAGCATCATCCGCGAAATGCCGCATGGAACTTCCGACACTATCTACTAGGTCATTTATATATATTGTGAAAAGCAATGGTCCCAAAACACTCCCCTGTGGCACGCCAGAGGTTCCTTTAGCGTCTGTAGACGTCTCTCCATTGAGAACAACATGCTGTGTTCTGTTTGCTAAAAACTCTTCAATCCAGCCACGCAGCTGCTCTGATATTCCGTAGGCTCTTACTTTGTTTATCAGGCGACAGTGCGGAACTGTATCGAACGCCTTCCGGAAGTCAAGTAAAATGGCATCTACCTGGGAGCCTGAATATAATATTTTCTGCGTCTAATGAGCAAATAAAGCGAGTTGGGTCTCACACGATCGCTGTTTCCGGAATCCATGTTGATTCCTACAGAGTAGATTATGGGTTTCCACAAATGACATGATACGCGAGCAAAAATCATGTTTTAAAATTCTACAACAGATCGATGTCAGAGATATAGGCCTATAGTTTTGCGCATCTGCTCAACGATCCTTCTTGGAAACTGGGACTACCTGTGCTCTTTTCCAATCATTTGGAACCTTCCGTTCCTCTAGAGACTTGCGGTACGCGGCTGTTAGAAAGGGGGCAAGTTCTTTCGCGTTATTATGTGTAGATATACAAAGGGTCGCAGAAACTACGGAACAATTTTTACCATAATGTGTATCTCCCTGCTTGTTACTTAAAAATAAAGAGTATTTGTAACGAAACAGAAACTGTCATTGTTTAATTGAGGTCTTAATCGTTCTTTGTTGATTTTTAAGGTGGAAAAGACGGTTCTTGTTGTAAAAATAAAAGGAAACAACACAGATTCATCATATAGCTCTAGAAAAACCAATTTCCACAAAAAAGGTAAAACAAAGACGTATGAAACATCGTTTCAGTTCACCGTCGAGCTTCCTGTCATTACTAAACAACTTTCGCAGTTATTAGTTATAATAGTGAACTCTTGCCTTTGGTCATAATGAAAGACGTTCTACTGAGTGCAAAATAACAACAGTAATTACACAGATTTTTTGTATTTGTATACTGTACTTGCATGAAAATTTACTTTTTTTTTTTTTTTTTTTTTTTTTTGCCGCGATGGCCATGCGGTTCTAGGCGCTGTAGTCCGTAACCGCGCGACTGCTATGATCGCAGGTTCGAATCCTGCCTGGGGCATGGATGTGTGTGATGTCCTTAGGTTAGTTAGGTTTAAGTACTTCTAAGTTCTAGGGGACTGATGACCTCAGATGTTAAGTCCCATAGTGCTCAGAGCCATTTTCTTTTAAATTTTTTTGGTTGCATAAAAGCCTAGAAGTTACACGAAGAGGAAAATTTTTTTACTTATAGAATGCAGTTCATCACTGTGGACTAAACTGAACGATATGCGGTTCCAGTTATGTGTAAAACAAACAAACTAAAAACAAAGAGAAGTCATCGGTTCCGATCTCCTTCCCCATACATTTATTTATGTTTCTTTCCTTACGAATGCTAGAAGGACTACCATTAATCCTACCCTTTACTACGTCGTATACGTACTGTACCAAAACTACAGAACCGTAGTTTTGTTAATGTGCAACTTTAATTGTAGTACATTGCGATTCAAAACTGAATTCAGCTAGATAAGTTCGTGTGTGTGTGTGTGTGTGTGTGTGTGTGTGTGTGTGTGTGTGTGTGTGTGTGTGCGTGTGTTTCTGTGTGTTGGGTGATCACGGGATCTCAGCAGCGAGATTATCAGCACCCATACACACATTAAAAGAATCGAATGTGGAAAAAAATGGTCAAATGTTATCATACATGTTAAGAAAACGGGAAATGATTAAAAATGCTACAAAAGGGACTAAAACACAAGTAAAACGAGAAAGAAGCTAAAAGGGAATCACAGGAAACTGTCACTGGCTGGCCACTTACGTAAAATATGCGCGAACCAGTCACCCTGTGAACAAAAGAAATCATTCTCCCTAAAATCTTGGTATATACGTTGGACAGTTCACAAAATTTTAAAACTCAAACCACATTCGTTTCATTATAAGCTAAAAGAGACTGCAGACCCATCGGCAAATCAGCCGCGGCCCGCTGGTCGGAAAATAAAATGCAGTCCAGTAAAACATGGTGCATAGTGATGTGTAAGTCAACGGCCTTGCTGCAGTGGCAGCAGCGGTTCCCATCAGATCACCGAATTTATACGCTGTCGGGCAGGGTTAGCACTTAGATGGGTGACCATCTGGTCTATCGAGCACGGTTGACAAGCGGGGGGCACTCAGCCCTTGTGAGGCAAACGGAGGAGCTCCTTGATTGAGAAGTAGCAGCTTCGGTCTCGTAAACTGACATACGGCCAGGAGAGCGGTGTGCTGACCACATGCCCCTCCATACCCGCATCCAGTGACCCCTGTGGGCTGAGGATGACACGGCGGCCGGTCCAGTCGATACCGTTGGGCCTTCCAAGGCCTGTTCGGACGGAGTTTAGTTTACTTCATAGTGTTGTGTGCGTCACAAACGCCACACATTGGAGGGTCCTCTCGCCGAACCAGAATGCATGCATCATAGGGCTGAGGACTATGCGAAGACGAGTGAGGAGAGTCTCGTCCCGTCTACGTGGCTGGAAGGAAGTACATCATAGCCGCATTGTGGGCTTTACTAAATGCAACTTATTGTTGGTCACTTCCAGCTACTTATCCTTCCACAGACGCAAGACTCTCGAGCTCAACAGCGAGGTGATAGCATGCAGGGGCATGAGACACTGAAATACCTGAGGATGGAGATACGCCTCTTTGGCTGCTAGATCTGCCCATTCGTTCCCTGCAATTCCCATACGTCCTCCCTGGTATCCAGCAGAAAGATACCTCCTTCCCCAGTTTTTGTAGCTGGAGGAGGTCATCCTGGATATTCTGGACTACTTTACCTGCTAGGTAAAAACGTTTCAACAAGTGAACAGACAAGAAATTTAGCACTGGAAGAATGTTTCATCAGCTCCAGTGCCCGCAAGATCACATAAAATTCTGCATGAAAGACAGTAAAGGTTTGAGGCACTCTGGCCTTGAGGACGCGATCCGGGAAACAACGGAGCAACCAAGAGAATCCCCCTATTGCGACCCATCCGTAAAAACCGATAGTGCTCAGAAAAAATGTCAGAATATATCGCATTAAAAACGGAAGTAGGGGTGCTAATTCACATGTAAAGCACCAAATATAAAATCACTCTGGACCTTTCCAGTAACCAGCGTGCCAGACGGTTAAAACCTTTGATTTGGGGTCGTAATTGCTCCACACCGAGGGACTCCAGCATACGTTGCACGCAGATACCAAATGGCATTGTGGCTAGTGGACTGTTGGAAAAAGGCGTTCCAGAGACAAACGAGCAACAGTATGGTGTGTGTGTGTGAAGTCGGAGCTGTCAGGAACTTACACGCCTGACGCACTATGGGGTGCTGCCGCCTGATGAAAAGCGGTTGTTCCCAAACCTCGGCACAAAGGCCAGGTAAAGGAATGGTTCTATAAGCACCTGTGGCCAGACGGAGCTCCTTATGGTGGACAGCGTCAAAGATTTTCAGATAAGAAGGCCTCGCCAATCCATACACTATGCACCTATTGTCCAGCCGTGAAAGCACGAAAGCCGCATAACAACTGGAGGAGAAGCGCCCTGTCTGCTCCCGAAGACTGTGGCTAAGGCGCTTTAAGATATTCATTGTCTTCAGCGTTCTGGCTTTCAGGTCTGTCAGGTGTGGCGACCATGACACTTTCGAGTCAAAAATGAGACCTAGAAATCTCACTGAATCTCTAAAATTTAGGATGGTGTCCCTCATCTGTAAGGCAGGTAAATTAAAATACGACGAGAGCGATTAAAATGAACACACACTCACTTATCTGCAGAAAACTGGAAACCAGTCTTAGCTGTCCACTCCTCTAACTCCACACTGTAAGCTACAACTGACGGCTCGCTCTAGCAACACTGGAGGAGGAACAGGAAACAGCAAAATCGTCCAAAAATAAGGGTCACTGTACATGACTCCTTACCGTAGACATGATACTATTAATGGCTATGGCAAAGAGTGTAACACTTAAAATACTGTCTAGAGGGACACATTATACGGCTCAAAACGATCAGACAGCGAGTCACATACTTTGGCCCTAAAATACCGCTGAGACAGAAAAGACCAGATGTAGATAGGGAGGTGGCTACGAAAGCCCTATTGATGCAGCTGTGTAAGAATACAGTGTCGCCAAGTAGTATTGTACGCCTTACTCATATCGAAGAATGTGCCAATATAGATATGTCTGCCTACGAAAGCCCACTGAATGGATGCCTCTCGCGGGGTCAGGTTGTCCACAGTGGACCGAAATCTTCGGAATACACACTGAGAGCGGCTAAGGAGTTGCCTTGTCTCTAACAACCAGACCAGACGACGGGTAACCATTCGTTCCATGGTCTTTCCCACACGATACTCTGATAGCCGCGCGGGATTAGTCGAGCGGTCTGGAGAGCTGCAGTCATGGACAGTGCAGCTGGTCAAGGCGGAGGTTCGAGTCCTCCATCGGGCATGGGTGTGTGTGTTTGTCCTTAGGATAATTTGAGTTAAGTAGTGCGTAAGCTTAGGGACTGATGACCTTAGCAGTTAAGTCCCATAAGATTTCACACACATCCGATACTATGATAAATATTGGGGCATGTGCGATCCTTTCTGATTTGAGGAGAGGTATCAAAATTTCGTCCCTCCACGAGTTTGGGAAATTACCTGTCTGCCATATCAGATTAAAACATTCTAGGAGAATTTTTTTCGACGCTGCAGGCAAATCTCTGAGCCTTCAGTGGTCGTGATCAGGTGCAGTGACGAGTCTGAGACGGGGTTGATTCCAGCTCCGACGTGGAAAAAGGGTAGTTATAAGGCTCGGAATCGTTGTTTCTAAAGTTCAACCCCTGTCTACAGTCGCACGGTAGCGACGAAACGGCGGATCCCGGGTGGCAATTGCAGTAATTTGTGCAAAATTCTCCGCCAGCGTCTGAGTAATATCTCCGGGCGCAGTTTGGAGGTATCCCCTTGTCAACACTGCTGCTATTGGTGAACTACTGCGTTTATAAGAAATCCTCCTGATGGCTTCCCGTACTTTCGTAGAACAGTTAGAACGGTTGATGGAGTCCACGAACGCTGAAGCATTCCCAGAGCTTTGGGTGACAGGGGACTGGCGGTGATTACCTGTCCCCAGCTCAAGAACCCCGGTGTCACCAAGCCCGTACCCAGCAAATGAATGCTGAGCCCCTGAGAGACATACGTTCGTAGTTTGCGCTCAGATGATACGCTAGAATGTGAGGTTTTAACAATAACCTATACAATGTGTTGGAAGTGTGTAGGATGAGGTAATATTGATTGTATCAGTAATTGTGAAATGTGTTGCGACAACATGGCAACTGTGGAATAATTCCTGGTATCCCTTAACATTTTACTTGCCCACTACCAGAAAGGGGACCTGCAAATTCCTGCACGGTTTCACAGAGTCAAATCATAAACGAAACGGGAGGTGTTGCACTCTGTTCATTCTTCTTATTAAACATTTTCGAGATATTCTCCTGCGAATTAAACAAAATTATCACCATTCATGGCGCCCTCCTTTGCAGACATTCAGTATCTACATCTACATCTACGTACATACTCCGCAATCCACCATACGGTGCGTGGCGGAGGGTACCTCGTACCACAACTAGCATCTTCTCTCCCTGTTCCACTCCCAAACAGAACGAGGGAAAAATGACTGCCTATATGCCTCTGTACAAGCCCTAATCTCTCTTATCTTATCTTTGTGGTCTTTCCGCGAAATGTAAGTCGGCGGCAGTTAAATTGTACTGCAGTCAGCCTCAAATGCTGATTCTCTAAATTTCCTCAGTAGCGATTCACGAAAAGAACACCTCCTTTCCTCTAGAGACTCCCACCCGAGTTCCTGAAGCATTCCCGTAACACTCGCGTAATGATCAAACCTACCAGTAACAAATCTAGCAGCCCGCCTCTGAATTGCTACTATGTCCTCCCTCAATCCGACCTGATAAGGATCACAAACGCTCGAGCAGTACTCAAGAATAGGTCGTATTAGTGTTTCATAAGCGGTCTCCTTTACAGATGAACCACATCTTCCCAAAATTCTACCAATGAAGCGAAGACGACTATCCGCCTTCCCCACAACTGCCATTACGTGCTTGTCCCACTTCATATCGCTCTGCAATGTTACGCCCAAATCATTTACTACTCCCGTTTGTCTGCTATTCAAAACTCTGTTAGTAGATGACTTCTTATTAGAGCTTGAATATACACTCTAAGACAAAAAAGAAAGAAAAAAACGACATTCCACGAAGCCATTATACGACGGAAATCGTTAGATGTGTACCTGTACAGACAAACAAATGATTACAGTTTGAGAAAAACTAGGTGATTTGTTCAAGAGAAAGAGCTTCCCCAATTGAGCAAGTCAATACAGCGTTGGTCCACATCTGGCCCTTATGCAAGCAGTTATTTCACTTGGCATTGATTGATAGAGCCGTTGGATGTCCTCCTGAGGACATAGTGCCAACTTCTGTACAACTGGCGCGTAAGATCGTCAAAATACCGAGCTAGGTGTAAGGCCCTGCTCATAACAGTTCAAAAGATCTCAGTTAGGGAGAGATCTGGCAACCTAGCTGGCCAAGATAGGGCGTGGCAACCAAAAAACAACAGAAACTCTCGCGGTGCGTGAACGGGCATAATTTTGCGGAAATTTAAGATCAGGACGCCTTGCCATTAAAGGCAACAAAATGAGCGTAGAATATCGTCGAAGTACCGCTGTGCTGTAAAGGTGCCGCAGAAGACAACCAAAGGGTTCTTCCTGTGAAATGAAATATTGAGCCAGATCATCTTTCCTGGTTGTCGAGCAGTATGGCGAGTGAGAGTCAGCTGGGGTGGATGTCTCCAGACTCGTGTTCACTGGTCATCGGGGCACAGATGGAAGCAGAACTTATTACTGTAAACAATCTACTCCAGTCAATGAGATTCCAGGCAGAAGACGTGTCTGGGGACGCCCTGGACAGCACTGGGATACCAACCTCACTGTTGCCCACCAAACGGCCCGACAGCCGGAAGTGATAGTCTGAGTTGCCATTTCATTTCATAACAGGACCTCTTTATTTGTCATTCGCGACACCTTTACAGCAAGAGGTACGTTGACGACATGCTACCCCTCTCTTTTGTAATCCTTCCTTGCAAGCCATCCTGGGCTTACATTTTAGCAAGATAATGCTTGGCCGAACAAGTGATATTTTTTACTGCTTGTTTTCGTGCTTGCTTCCCAAACCCTACCTTGGCCAGCAAGGTCACTGGACGTCTCCCCTACTGAGAACGCTTGGAGCATTACGGGCAGTGCCTTCCGAGCATCTCGGGATTTTGACAATCTAACGCGCCAGTTGGACAGAAACATGCACGATATCCCTCAAGAGGGCATCCAACAACTCAATCAAACAATGCCAAAGCAAATAACTGCCTGTGTAATGGTCAGGGTGAACCAAAGCGTTATAGGCTTGCTGAATTTGCGAAGCTCTTTCTTTTCAGTAAATCAACTAGGTTTTCTGAAACTGTAATTATTTGTTTGTCTATACATGTACATTACATCTGCCGATTTCTGTCCCATTCGGATAATCCTTGTGCAGAAGCCAGCCTAGACGACGTAGCAAGCAGGAGACGTCCGCCGTTAACCGGTGTCCGTCCCTAACTCCCCGCAGCTCGGAGTCAAACCACCCAGCTGCGCAAAAACGGCCAAGAGGTGGCGCTGCCCCCCAGACTTAACGCGCAACGGAACACAGCACAAACGTGCGAATCGATGTATCGCCGGCAAGCCACACGTCTCAGTGCCTACTTCTTATTCAGAAACATACTCTTATAAATGTAATTGGACTGAATGAGAACTTAATCAGTACCGTTATCAAAGGGCTATCTAATTGAAAACAAACAGCGGAAGTAGGATGCCTCACCCTTTAACAGCTCTGTTCTTCACTGCTGTTTGAAGGCTTCCAGCAGATTTGAAGGAGAGGTATATATTTAAGGGACTGTGCTTGGAATGGTGATAATCAGCATTTTGAGGTGGCTTGGAGCTGGAAGTTAGCTGCTGGTTCTCATCATGCTGAGCAAATGCAACAAACTTGAGCCTTCCCAATGTCAAGTATTTTCAGTTTCACTCTCTCCCGGACGTGTAAATCTCTCATCAAAATTGTCCTGATCTCCTCCACCTGATTCATTGAGTTCAGGAATATACCATTTGCTTTCCCGCTGGAATCACGTAAATATTCCCTCTCTTCTTTGTTGGCCCGCGATCAGACTAACATCCTCTTTGCAAATTATTAGATTCTACACTGGTGAGGCGACGAGATGTAATTCCTGTGATTACTGGTCGTGCTATAGGGTTGTTTTTGTTGCCTGTCATGGTAACAGGTCGTCAAGTACAATATTAGATCACACGAAGAATTCCCAACTGTACAACGAAGTGCAATCAACAAGAAATAACACTGGATTTCTTGCAGGTTGCGTTATTTCTACGGAGCCAGTGCACATTCTTCTACTGTGTAGTAATAAATGTTTAGAACATCCATAAGTCTCCTACCATCCTATCACAATATTAAGAGCATTTTACTTCGATTACAGTTATTTTTATGAGTTCTAAACTCTCTGATATGTTTTGTTTTGTTGAATATAGAAGAAAATGAGCTACGAAAGTAATTACGAGAATTGCTTAAAATTCAAAAGCAAATCTTAGTTCACTGTTTGGCCACAGTACGGTGACGTTAATTTGTCATAAGCGATGATTAGGGAGGTACCCGGAAATGTCGGTGATGCAGTAAGTGGGATGTGCCAGAGTAATGCGCGGTCTAGCATTGATCGCAGTCTACGACGCGCTCGGCCGCCGATGGCCGGTGCTCGTTGCTCGCGCCCTGCAGCAGTCGGCTTCGCCTTCGACACGCCCCAGCCGATGAATCGCGGCTGGCAGGGCCACCCTCCGCAACCGCCTCATTTAAATACATTTGTGTTGTAGATTATGCATTAAGGACGCTTCGCAGGAAACGTAACGTTTCTTGAGAGGCGCCCCGACTGCTACTGAGGTCGTGCAGTTGCTGTCAACTTCCGGCGACTGCCCGTAAACGTAAGGCTCTGCAATGATAGAAACGCAATGGTGGCGATAAAAGCCGCCAGGACCAGCTTGTTTGTGTTCTTTTTTACTGACAACAAGTTCCGGAAATGGGTTCCCAGAAGGTGCCTAGGGGTATTTTGTAGCTGTTTCTGATCATACCGCTCCACTTTAACGGTTTATATTGAGAGCTATGTCATATTCCATTAACTTTTTCATCTGATAATCGTAAAGCCATCTTCAAGGTTAGTTGACGACAGAATTAGAACCACAATACTGTACGTTTACGCCACACTATTATGTCAGGTGGTTTTAATCTGTAATAGACTGAACTTGATGACGGCTGTACGACTATCAGCTAAAATATCGAAGAAGTAATGATATTTTCTGAGTGCACAGGCTAAAAATGGTGCAATGTTCCATCCACAGAGAAAACATGAAGAAACACATCTGTGTCATAAATTGCCCACACCACATGATTTCTCATACTTCATGTGAGTAAAATACTTGTGATACCAAAATCTTCTATAAACTCTGAAAACTTCAAGAAACAGAGCTGTGTCTTTAACGGCCCACATCACATGCTTTCCCATACTTTTTGTGAGTAAAATATTTGAGATGACAAAATCGTCTGTTACTCTGTCAATCATTATATATCATAGCTGAAAGACCTGAGGTACGGTTGAGGAACTGTCAGGTACACTGCAGCAGTATTTGTAATGCCATAGTTTTATAACGAATGTGATGTAATTATCGACATCTATCAGGGGAATCCTCTCACTCCTCCTTAGCCTCTTCCTACCGAGCGATGTGTATTCGGAAGGGCGAAAGTTCTAATTCTCGTCTAGCCAGCCTGATTTAAATTACCTTTGATTTCTCTTAAGTGCTTAAATCAACCACCGTAGTTGTTTCTCTGATAAGGGACGCGTCTGTTTTCCTTCCCCGTCCTACCCAAATCCTAGCTTGTGTACCGCCTTTAATTACTTCTTTGTCGATGGGACATCAGACCCAAATATTACTTCCTTCTTTCTTTCTTCTTCTGCCTGACCTTTTCTTCCTCGTCCCCCATCTTCTTTTGCTGTATTCTGCTCTTCTACCAAACATGAAACATCATTATAATCTGGTGGAATAATTTTCACTTTAGTCTGCCCACATTTTCACGACATCCTGTGTGGTAATGAAATATTCTTTCAGCTAATCTTTCATTATATATCATCTGCATAGCGTTTCACTCGTATCTTGTTATCAGTCTCTTCCCTCTAAGCTTAATACGCCAGATACTACTGTACATAGTTCTTTCTCTTGTTATTTGTTCTTGTGGCACTTAAAAAAGGCTACAGAATTATAATTTTCATTGCGTGGATTCTGATTTTTTACGTCTCTTTTAATACCGATTGCTCATAGCCATTAATAGCGAGTTACAGCTATTACACTGAAGCGCCAAAGAAACTGGTATAGGCATGCGTATTCAAATACAGAGATGTGTTAACAGAATACGGTGCTGCGGTGGGCAACGCCTACGTAAGACAAGTGTCTGGCGCAGTTGTTAGATCGGTTACTACTGCTACGATGGCAGGTTATCAAGATTTAAGTGAGTTCGAACGTCGTGTTATAGTCAGTGCAAGAGCGATAAGGCATACCATCACTGAGGTAGCGATGAAGTGGCTGTTTTCCCGAGCGACCATTTCTCGAGTGTACCGTGAATATCTGGAATCCGATAAAACCTCAAATCTCTGACATCGCTGCGGTAGAAAAAAAATCCTGGAAGAACGGGACCAATGACGACCGTAGAGAACCGTTCAGCGTGACAGAAGCGCAACCCTTCCGCAAATTGCTGCAGATTTCAATCCTGGGCCATCAACAAGTCTCAGAGTGCGAACGATTCAACGAAATATCATCGATATGGGCTTTCGGAGTCGGAGGTCCACTCATGTACCCATGATGATTGCATGATACAAAGCTTTACGCCTCGCCTTGGCCCGTCAACACCGACATTGGACTGTTGATGACTGGAAGCATGTTGCCTGGTCGGACGACCTCGTTTCAAATTATATCGAGGTGATGGATGTGTACGGGTATGGAGACAACCTCATGAATCATTGGACCCTGCATGTCAGCAGGGGACTTTTCAAGCTGGTGTACGCTCTGTAATGGTATCGGGGGTGTGCAGTGGGAGTGATATGGACAACTGATACGTCTAGATACGACTCTGTTAGGTGACACGTACGTAATCATTCTGTCTCATCACCTGCATACATTCATGTCCATTGTACATTGTGCATTCGGACAGACTTGGGCAATTCCAGCAGAACAATGCGACACCCCATACGTCCAAAATCGCTACAGAGTGGTTCAAGGAACACTCTTCTGAGTTTAAACACTTCCGCTGGCCACCAGACCCACCAGACATGAACATTATTGAGAATATCTGGGATGCCTTGCAGCGTGCTGTTCAAAAGAGATTTCCCACCCCTCGTACTCTTACGGATTTACGGACAGTCCTGCAGGAATCATGGTGTCAATTCCCTCCAACACTACTTCAGGCGTTAGTCGAGTCCATGCCACGTCGTGTTGCGGCACTACGCGATATTAGGTAGGTGTACCTGTTTCTTCGGCTCTCCAATGTGTAAGGGGAATGTTTTTGCTTTATCTTAAATAGTTAGTTTTCTCAGCATTCCTCTAAGGGGATCAAATACAGGGTGTCCGCTTTATCTTAAGCACCCAAAATAACTTTCTGTCCGGAAAAAATGTATCAAACTATTGTTATTTTCCTATCAGAGGGGTATAAAACAGCATGGTTGACAGTCTTGTAACTTTGTTCATTAAGGAGATAAGAACAGAAATATGTCTTTCTTAACAGAATTCTGTATTTTTTGTTCGTTAAGTCATATCCTCCTCTCAAAAACTTTTCCAAAACATGTCACTGTGTAACATTCACGTAAACATGACATTAAAAATGTAAATCAAGACTGATTTCGACTCTCCTATACTATAGCACGGTGTAGATACCGAGAGAAACGTAACTCATCCACTTACTTGAGCTGACAGTAAACAAAGGGAAACACATTGACAAAACACACTTGTCATTTAGCTACACGTTTTCAAGTGAAGGATTGTGCGACTATAATGTACACCAACTAAGAGAAGGCAGAAATGCTGCTCATCACTGGTGAATGTCAGGTTGCAGAACAGTAATAGCAATACGGCTTCTTCTTTACAATTGGGGTACGTGTAGTACAGTACTGTAGTACTTTTAAACTGTTCTTTGTGGACAGGAAAGGCAACCTCCGATTACAAACTGCCTCACTATAGTTCTCTTTTATTGTTGTTGAATGTAGACATAATGCTACTCAAGCAGTGAAAGCCTACAGAGAGCGATATCATAACAACAACCCACCTTCTACAAGAGTTTTTTCTCGTCGTGTAGTGACTCTTCAGGAAACGTTAAGTTTCGGTCTCTGGCAATTGCCGTAGAACTCGCTGGCACATATGAATTCGCTGAAGTTACTGTTCTCACATCTGATGCAATGAATCCACTCGTGACCACACGCCAGCTTCAACAGATCAGCATTCACAGAACTAGTTTACATCGCATACTGACACGTTACCAGTTCCTTCCCTCTCATGTACGTTTATACACCAAGAATGTCATGGCTATGAATTCCAGAATCGAGTACAATTCCGTATGTGGGCACGACAACAAAGCATACCTAACCAGAACTTCATCTCCGAGGTTTATTTTACCGATGAATTTTCCTTCTCAGATAAGGGACACACATTATTAGTCCAGCGATAACCCATCATGGCTAGATATAGAACGTCAGCGTCAATGAAAATTTAATTTTAGGAGTGGGATGCTTGGTACCGTAATTATTGACACTTATTTCATCAGTCACAACCCAGACAGAAGTGCACACGCAAACTTTCTAACATGAATCCTTCCTCGTATCTGGACGAGGCACCTCTAAGAACCAGAGTGTTTGTATGGTACCAGCACAGTGGATGACAAGTAAAGCAGTGTATCAACCTATACCTAGAACACAGCATAGACTAGTAGGGATACAGGTGTATACAGGAGTCAAGACCACTACAGTACCGTTTCACAGAAGATTTAATTTTAAAAAGGTCAAATGGTAAACTTTCGCAGAGGAACTTGATAGAGCCATAGTAAACATTCTCCCAACCTCAGGGAAGTAACAAGCATTTGTGCGAATGCTGCAGAGAATCTCCAGACAACATATACCACTAGGCTGGCGACAGCAGTACATCCTAGGTCTCTCACATGACTCCAGGCATCTCCTTGCCAAGTACGAGGAATTATATCAAAAGGACCCCTTTAATTAAAAAACAATAGCATGTGGTAGTAGTAGTAGCTTTATTCATCCGTAGATCTCTTTTTACAAGGATATAGGACATGTCAAAGTATTTGCAAGTTTAGACCAATTTAAAATAAACCACTTTGTGTACCCATACACTTACAGACTTCTAGTTAGAGACCATCATTAGATTTACTCCTGGTACACAATACTTCTTTTTTTTTTAAAAAAAACTTATTACATAATGTAATGCCACACTGTTCACTCATATCTGATGGCCAGTCAGTGCACGCACTACACACACATTGTTTCGTAAAACTCCACTCACGGCACACACACACACACACACACACACACACACACACACACACACACACACACACTGGTGATCTCTGGGCCATTTTCTGTACCGCAACTTCCCATTTGCTATCCTGAAAAAATCAGTCAGCATCCCTCTATAATGAGTGAGATGTTGAGCTCAGGAAGCTGAAGAGGTCTTAGTACTGTGCTATGCATAGCTTGGGGGTAAGTTTTTCTAGAAAAGGAAAAATGAAGGAAACAAACATAGTGTGAAGGTGTTATGTGGAATGTTGGATGTTTTATAATCATTATTATTATTTATTTGTATAACTTTTTTAGGCAAACCCCTACTCTGCTTTGTCGAAGTAATACTTCAATGTACAAAATGTATTGCATAACAGGTACTTTTTAGCTGCCTTTTTGAATAAGTGTATTTTCGAAATTCTTTAACCTCTTTTGGTAATTTATTGTACAGTTTTATTCCTTGGTAAAAAACGCTGTCTTGAGTTTGATGCTTATTTTTTCTTGATAAATGTAAGTTGACTCTAACTCGTGTTCCATGGTCATAGACGGAGCTATTTGTGCACTAATTACCAATTTTATTTTTTATGTGTACAACTGATTGATAAATGTATTCACACAGAGCAGTTAAAATCCCCAGTGTTTTGAACAAATCCTTACAATGAGCTGGACTACTATTTTTGGTTATTATTCTTATGGCTCTTTTGTGTTCATATTTTGTGCATTTGTTCCCCAAAAAAGAATGCCATGGCTTGGAATTGAGTGTACATATGAATAGTATGTAACTAAAAGACACTACGTGTTACATACTGAAGATAGGACTCTAAGGGCATAACATGCTGATGACATTCTGCTTGCAAGTACCTTTGTGCTTACGCACCACTTCAACTGGGAATCGATTTTCATCCATAGAAATTTTGCATTTGTTACACAGTCTATAGCAGTACCATCTACATTTAATGTAACATTGTCATTTTCCCTCCTCAAACTGAAATTCATGGCATTAGTTTTCTTTATGTTCAATGTCACTTTATTCCTTATTGAACAATCGTAAACTTTCTTGAGAGTTTCATTTGCTTTCTCTGCAAGGAGTTCTCTTGTTTTCTCTGTGACCGTAATATTGCTGTCAACAGCGAAGAGAATTTTTCCAGCATTAGTAACACTACTGGGAAAGTCATTGATGTACGCTATGTTGTGGAATCACTATGTTAATATATTTTGGTTCTGATAAGTATTTCATTAAATGTTTAGATCCATTTGAAGTGTGTGTTATCTCTGCTCTTTGTAACCCATCTGCTAGTCATGATAGAAACCAGTCATTAGCTACCCCTCTTATTCCTAATGCTTCTCGATTATTTAATAGAATCTTGTGGTCTACGTATCAAAGGCCTTAGAAAGATCCAAAAATATGCCTGTGGCACACTCATCTCTGTCAAGAGAATTAAGTACAACTTTTTTAAAATCTAAAAGATTGTATTTATTGAGGTAATTCAGTTATCTGTCTTTCATAATTGCTTCTATTATTTTTGAAAATGGTGACAGATGGGATATGGGCAAGAAATTTTCTGTCTTCTGCATTACCTTTCTTAAGCAAAGGTACAACTCTTGCCTGTTTTAACTGCTCTGGAAATGTCCCTGATGTGAAGGATTCATTTATTATATTTGTTAAGGGGTCTTATATAATCTCTATGCATTGTTTCAATACCCTCTTTGGTACTTCATCTAAACCTACTGACGATTTATTTTTTAGTTTTTGAACAGTTTTATTGACTTCATTCTCTGTGGTTGGAAGTAACATCATTGTATTTAGTACAACATTATTTACTGGGGTTATATTTGTTTTGGGGGATTTTTGCTGTAACTTCTCTGCAATACTTGAAAAATTCTCGTTTACATAGATCGCTAAGTCTTGTGGATTATTTATTACTTTATCCCCTTAGCAGTACAATATTCTGTGTTTGTTTGTCTCTCCACGTTTCCTTTTTTTATAACATTCCAAATTGCTTTGCTTTTATTCTCTGCATTGTATATTATTTTGACATTAAATAACTTTTTTGCAGCAATCAGCACCTTCCTATGGGTCTTTTTGTATCTATGATAGAAATTTAAGAATTCTGCATCATTGCGACTCTTTTTCATGTAAATGAGGTATTTAAGTGTTTGGGAAGACCTCTTCATACCTGCTGTTATCCATCTGTTTTAGTGACATTTTGTTAGACGTGCATATTTTTGGAAACGCTGTTTCAAAGTTCAATTTAAATAATGTGGAAAATTTAGAGAATTTCATATTCACATTGGTTTCTCATACACTTCAACCTAGCTTTGTTTTGCTAGTTCTTTTGCAAAATCTTTTATTTTGATTTCTGATGTATGTCATTTGTAGGCTTGTAGTTTAAGGAATGATTCGATGCCCGATTATACTGTTGTTATTTGACAGAGATGGCCTGATAGTCCAATGTCTTTTACAGCTACATCACATTTTCCCCCATCCATATTTGTGGCCACATGGTCAGTTACTGATGCAGTCATTGTAGTAACCCTTGTTGCGTTATTGACGAATAGGGACATTTGAAACAAAAAAAATGTCCAAACAAAAAAGTGTCCACACTTCCACTGAGAGATCTATATGGTTGTTGTTGTGGTCTTCAGTCCTGAGATTGGTTTGATGCAACTCTCCATGACACTCTATCCTGTGCAAGCTTCTTCATCTCCCAGTACCTACTGCAGCCTACATCCTTCTGAATCTACTTAGTGTATTCGTCTCTTGGTCTCCCTCTTCGATTTTTACCCTCCACGCTGTCCTCCAATACTAAATTGGTGATCCCTCGATGTCTCAGAACCAACCGATCCCTTCTTGTAGTCAAGTTGTGCCACAAGCTCCTCTTCTCCTCAATTCTATTCAATACTTCCTCATTAGTTATATGATCTACCCATCTAATGTTCAGCATTATTCTGTAGCACCACATTTCGAAAGTTTCTATTCTCTTCTTGTCCAAACTATTTATCGTCCACGTTTCACTTCCATACGTGGCTACCCTCCATACAAATACTTTCAGAAACGACTTCCTGACATTTAAATCTATACTCGATGTTAACAAATTTTTCTTCTTCAGAAACGCTTTCCTTGCCATTGCCAGTCTACATTTTATATCCTCTCTACTTCGACCATCATCAGTTATTTTGCTCCCCAAATAGCAAAACTCCTTTACTACTTGAAGTGTCTCATTTTGTAGTCTAATTCCCTCAACAGCACCCGACTTAATTCGACTACATTCCATTATCCTCGTTTTGCTTTTGTTGATGTTCATCTTATACCCTCCTTTCAAGACACTGTCCATTCCGTTCAACTGCTCTTCCAAATGCTTTGCTGTCTCTGACAGAATTACAATGTCATCGACGAACCTCAAAGTAATTATTTCTTCTCCACGGATTTTAATACCTACTCCGAATTTTTCTTTTGTTTCCTTTACTGCTTGCTCAATATACAGATTGAATAACATCGGAGATAGGTTACAACCCTGTCTCACTCCCTTCCCAACCACTGCTTCCCTTTCATATCCCTCGACTCTTATAACTGCCATTTGCTCTCTGTACAAATTGAAAAATAGACTTTCGCTCCCTGTATTTTACCCCTGCCACCTTCAGAATTTGAAAGAGCGTATTCCAGTCAACATTGTCAAAAGCTTTCTCTAAGCCTACAAATGCTAGAAACGTAGGTTTGCCTTTCCTTAATCTAGCTTCTAAGATAAGTCTTATGGTCAGTTTTGCCTCGCGTGATCCAACATTTCTACGGAATCCCAAATGATCTTCCCCGAGGTCGGCTTCTATCAGATTTTCCATTCGTCTATAAAGAATTCGCGTTAGTACTTTGCAGCTGTGACTTATTAAACTGATAGTTCGGTAATTTTCACATCTGTCAACACCTTCTTTCTTTGGGATTGGAATTACTATATTTTTCTTGAAGTCTGAGGGTATTTCGCCTGTCTCATACATCTTGCTGACCAGATGGTAGAGTTTTGTCAGGACTGGCTCTCCCACGGCTGTCAGTAGTTCTAATGGAATGTTGTCTACTCCGGGGGCCTTGTTTCGACTCAGGTCTTTCAGTGCTCTGTCAAACTCTTCACGCAGTATTATATCTCCCAGTTCATCTTCATCTACATCCTCTTCCATTTCCATAATATTGTCTTCAAGTACATCGCCCTTGTATAGACCCTCTATATACTCCTTCCACCTTTCTGGTTTCCCTTCTTTGCTTAGAACTGGGTTTCCATCTGAACTCTTGATATTCATGCAAGTGGTTCTGCTTTCTCCAAAGGTCTCTTTAATTTTCCTGTGGGCAGTATCTATCTTACCCCTAGTGAGATATGCCTCTACATCCTTACATTTGTCCTCTAGCCATCCCTGCTTAGCCATTTTGCACTTCCTGTATTCCTTTTTGCCTTCTTCATTTACTGCATTTCTATATTTTCTCCTTTCATCAGTCACACAAAATGATTAATTTCTTGGTAATATCAAGCGCTGTTAATTCAATAGCTGATATTTGAAAGTATTAGACCCCACTTACTGTACTGAAGTCATGTCTTGATTTGAACTGTGTTCCTTTTCTGATATAAATGCATGATCCTCCACCCCTTGAAGCAGTTCTGCAGTAAGAGCTTGCCCTTTCATACAGTGCTAATAGTACATATTGAATTTCTGTGTCTCTACGCCAGTGCTCAGTAACACAAACTACTGTGCAGTCCAAAGATTGGAGCTCAACTTCCAATAGATGTATTTTATTTTTTATTGATTGCATGTTTTGATGGAGGATTGTTAAGTCTGTGAAACGCCCCATGTTACTCTTTTCCAATTGTTTGTTTCTCCTTGTGACATCTGGTATGTGTGATATTTGGAGTGTTAAAATCTGTCTTGTGAGTGATTGTTTAAGTATTTTTTAAACTGCTGGAGATACTCTTTAGGCAGGGGAACCTGTTGTCAGGATTTATCCTAAAAATACTGACTTTTCCTACCAATGACAACTGGAATTTGACCATGTGTGGCCTGAGACCCACCCCCTATAGTTTCATGAATCAGCTGTACCAATCTTCCCTTCCCAGTCCTGTTTAGGTGTAGGCCATGCCTAGTGAAACCCCATCTGTTGATAGTCCCGACTGGCACCAGAGAAAAATGAGCAAAGTTGGCTGTACTCAGAGCCATCTCTAAACCCACATTGATTCGCCTCACAGCTCCATCAAGGTGTGCTCGATCATGACGCTGGAACAGCTCAAGAAAGTGTATGTTGATGCCATGAGTCAGTTAAGATATCTTGTCCAGGTCACCACCCATGTCATGTGCCCCATCCCTGTCCAAACTGTTTCCTGCCCCTCCCACTGTCACTACATGGTCCTATTTTGTAAATTCCTTACATAAAGACCGTAAGACTATATATGATACGGCTTTGATGGAAATGCTAAGTGAAGCTCTACAAAATAGATGGCTGGAGACCCTAAAGGTGATGGATTTGACACATAGCAGAAAAATAGCATGCAATCTCATTAAAAAACTTGACAGGGACCCAAACGGTCCCAAACAGTCTGCCGCAGTGACACCTAATAAAGTGGCTCATCAACAGCTCCTGAATGGCAAGACTAACACAAAACAACAGAAAACAAAAATTACCAGGACTTTAGAATCAGAAACTAATAGGTTCTTAACACCCCTTACAATGAAGGAATTCAACAAGGGTCTCAGCAATATAAAAAGCGGCCAAGCAGCTGGCATGGATGACATACACACGGAGCAGATCAAACGCTTTGGACCGGGCACAAAGAACTGGATCTGGCGACTTTTCAATCAATGTCGCGAAACATGTAAGATCCCCAAGATGTGGAGGAAAGCAAGGATAGTGGCACTCTTGAAACTTGGGGAGGCACCTGATTCACCAAAGAACTATCGCTCAATATCTCTTCTGTGTCATCTTTACAAACTGTACGAGAGACTTATTTTAAATCGTGTGACAGACTCTATTGAGATGGAACGTATTCCTCAACAAGCTGGTTTTAGACCTGTCAAATAATGTACTAGCCAAATTCTGTGCTCAACAGAACACACAGAGGAAGGATACGAGAGCAAAAAGATAACAGAGCTAGCCCTGGTCGACCTTAGCTCTGCATATGATACAATTAACCACAGGCGGCTGTTCCCGAAGCTCTATAAGAACTAAGAGACTGTCAGTTTGTTAAGATTATCGAGTCCCTATTACAAAATAGACAATTTTGTGTTGTCCTCAATGAGAAAAAGAGCAGATGGAAAAAACAGAAAAATGGTCTGGTTACACTATTGACCAACTGATGCCTAAGCACGCGAAAGATCTTCTGTATGCAGATGACCTGGCAATTACAACACAGGGGTGGTCCTTCGAGGATGTAGAACAGAACCTGGAGAAAGCTCTGAAAGAAATGTTAGAGCATCATAACAACAACTTTCTTAAGCTAAACCTGTTCAAAACACAAGTCAGCAACTTCCACCTTCGATTCTGGCTAACTAACCTTAAACTTAACGTCTCTTGGAATAATGCCACACTGGAGTGTACCGACAGACCAACTTACCTGGGCGCTCGATAGATCTCTGACATACAGGTACCATTGTGAAAAGACGCGTCAAAAGGTAACTGCCAGAAATAATGTTCTGCGGAAACTAGCTAACAGCAAATGGCGTGCTAAACCGTCCATATTAAGGACCACTGCACAAGCCTTATGCTTCTCTACAGCCGAATATGCCTGCCCAGTATGGTCCAGATCAACCCATGCAAAGAAGGTCGACAGTGCTGTGCAGGCTATGAAGCGCCTGCTAGCCTGCCCAAACTGCCCTTATAGGTGAAACCCCTACGATTTATGGCTGGACTTGAAAGAAGCCTTCGACGTGGCCCTATACTGGGCTGAAAGATTGTGACCTGGTTTCCGCACGCGAAAAGGTAAAGTAAGTGGATGACCAGCATGCTTGGGGTGCACTTCGTGTTCTGAACGAAAGGTATATTGTTCGATAAACTAGTAGTGGAAGAACAGTAAATTGACCTACTCGGTCTCCTCATTTAACTCATCTGGACTTCTTTCTTTGGGATGCATATAGGATGTAGTATAATGCGATATTCCAAAAACTCCAGAGAACCTGTAGGAATATACCGTGCTTGTCTACAGTTCACTTCAGCAGACAACAGTTGAAGCTGCGTTGATATCTTGCGTCCAACGCTTAGACTAGCTTATAACTGACCATGGGTACCACTTCGAGCATGTCCTATTCGTTTTTGTACCCAGAATGAACTACTGTAGTAAAAAACACTATTAAAGATCACCGTTTCTGTTTCTTACTATGTTGAAACGTGAGTAAGTGATATATTTGAAAAGGTCTTGAGGAGAGGAAGTAGATTATCAAATAAAACATATAGGATGCCCTCACTTCGATAAAAAAGAACCTGGTTAAAGAACCTGGTTTTAAAATTGGATCGTGGAATGTAAGATCAGCCATGACCTGATGAAAGACACAGCTAGAATAAACACTCGGTAGACACCCTGACAGTAATTCAAGAAACTAGATTTCCTCAGGGAGTCATGAGGATTGGTGATACTCACACGCTCTTCAACAGCAAGGAACTAAGTGAATCCTGGGCTTCAGAGTTGGATTTGCTGTCCTCAATAAAATGATATCGACTCTCAATAAGTGGTCGTCGCCTGTCTGGATCATTTTAAAAGCTAAAACATATAAGAGCTGCTTAGTAAGCTGTCATGTTCCATCAGAGGACGCTGATTGAAAAACAAAGAACAATTTATACCTTGAGATAGATCTGGTACCGCGCGCCGCGGAGTTTGAATCCGCGCCAGACGTCATGGACGTCGAAGACCCCTAGAGGTCTCTGCACCATCGCGCCGTAAGCTGTGGCGGCGCGCGCCTCCTAGCCAGCTATTAGTGTGAGGGCGCCACAGTGGAACACGTGGTCCCAGCGGCCTATAGCGGCGCCCCCGATAGCGTACTTAACCGCCTGCCTCTCGCTCAGCCAGTTTGCCGATGACACCGCCTTCCTTGCCCTTGCCCCCACCCTACAGCGCTCCCAACACCTTCTCTAATCCCATCTTGACCGGTTCACCGCTTGGTGCAACCAGTGGTTGCTCAAGGTCAATCCCTCCAAAACCCAGGCGATCATTGTAGGCAAAACCACCCCTTCCTTCCGCCTCCTTGATTTCTACATCACCATCTATGGCCGTCCTATCGCCCTCACTCCCACCCTTAAGTACCTTGGCGTCACCCTCGACCGTCGCCTCTCCTGGACTCCCCACCTCCGGACAATCCAAGCCAAGGCACGCTCCCGACTCAGTCTCCTCAAGCTCCTCTCCGGCCGCACGTGGGGTCTGGACCCCTCCACCATCCTCCACACTTATAAATCCCTCATCCGCCCTATCCTTTGTTATGCCCATCCGGCTTGGATCTCCGCCCCCCCTTCCTTTTATAAATCCCTCCAAATCCTTGAACGCCATGCTCTCCGCCTCGCCTATCGCATCCGTCTCCCCTCCCCTACGCGGATCCTGTACGATCTCATCCCCTTCCCCCACCTCCTCCTTTTCCTTGAAAGGATACGGATCCTGTACACCTCCCGCAAACTCGATCCTCCTCACCCGCTCGTCTCCCCAATCCTCTCCCACCCCCGCCCGCTGCCGCGCCTGTATTCCCACGTCCCACCTGGTCTCCATCTCTCCACCCTCTTTATCCTCTCCCAAGGTGGCTTCCGCCAGCTCCCCCTCCCTGATGATGTCCTCCTCCCCTCCATCTACCCCTCCTATCAACTTTGACCCTGCCCCACCCCCCACTTCCGGTGTCCTTTCCTTTAGGCACCCTCCCTCCCTCCCTTCTCTTCCCTTCCCGTCCCTTCTCTTTCCTTTTCCCCCGTCCCCTCCCTCAACCACTCTTCCCCCCGGGCTTCCCCTCCCACTTCCTCCCTCCCCTCTTTCTCCCCTGCCCGTGGCATCTCTGCTCTCCCCTCTCCCTCTCCCACTCCCCTTCCTCCTCCTCCTCTCTTGGCAGGTCCCCGGACTCGCACACGCATAGTGAACATTCGCGCGCCGGAGATCGTCGCCATCAGTGTTTAGTGTGAGTGCTTCGTTTTGTGTTTCGTGCAGTTTCAACTCAACTGTTCACATGTGCCGTCGCCGTTCTCCGTGTTTTGTGCGCCGTGTCACCAAGTGTTAGTGTTTTTATCGTCCAACGTGAACGGCTTCTTGTTTTTAGTTTTTTGTAACTACTTTCTTTGCCCGCCATTTTTTGTATTGTCTATGTCACCTATATCATATTATTGTACCCCATAAGGCTGAAGAACAGCGTATTAAGCTGCTGCCAGCCCACCTGTATCAGGTGATGAAAATTACAATAAAGGAAAAAAAAAAAGCTCAGCCAGTCTAATATCGGGTACGTCGGTCTACACCTCGCTTCACGCTAGACAATTAACTTCTTTGTTCTGTGTACAAGTGGACGTGTTTGTTCCCTGGTGACTCCGTTGTTCGGTTTGGTTGTATTTGTTCTGTCCTTCGTTGGTCGTGTCCGTCCTCTCCCGTTGCCGTGTTGTTCGCGGGCCTCTCCGCGGGTCCCGCCGAGCTTCCCGTCATTGCTACCCCGCGACCGTCCTGGCCGCAGTTACAACAATACCGAATTTAGCAGTCAGACTACCAAGGCATTCAATGCAGTCGGTAATAGGAGACTCTCAGTGCCCAAGTCGGGAGAGAAGATGAGACCGGTGCCATTCAACATTTTGTCCTGATAGTAGCTATTAATCAAGCTACGAGAACGTTAACAGGCTGAATAACTTTGTCGAAACAAGGAGAATGACCAAGAGAAGCACGTACATTCCCCGCAATGTTGTACATAGGGTTACCTAGATACGACAGATGGAAGTACGATGAACCAGATCGAACATGTTCTAGTGGGCCGAGGATATCATGGAAGCGTCGAACGCGTACGAACCTTCCTTAGGACAGATGTGAATTTCCATAACCTGATTTTGGTGGTAATCAAACTACATCTCAAACTGTCTACCAAGTGGCGAGGTAATACTGAGAGGACGGTCCGCTTTGACAAAGATACACTGTAAGACGTATAAGTGATACAGCTCTATCAAAATAAAACTTCAGAACGCCTCGCAATATCGGAGGATCATAACAATGTGTAAGGTTCATGGTTGGCGTTACAGAATACAATGTCAAATGAAAAGCTTGTTTGCCATTCAGAACGCAAAAGTAAACCTTGGTTCGATGAAGAACGTAGCAGACTTGTTGATACCAGATCACCGAAGAGGCTAAAACGTCTAGGAACAACTTTCGTTAGCTGCAAAGATAGCTTATTAAGAGGCGAAGCGTAACACAGATAAGCTCATAAGGAAGTAGAAACGGGAAGACCGTAAAAGTCTGTTGGTAGCAGTCGAAGAATCAAAGTCGTCCCGGTCCTTTTTCCAGGTGTCAAAACTCGCCAGAGGTGTCTACCGGAACATACACTGTTTTTAACAATGTTGTTGAAGTGTTGTTGGATAAAATCTCTGCAACGTAGCAACCAGCATCTTTCCCCTTTCTCAAAACAGGGCACTCATTAAAGATTGACGCCGTAAAGTGGTAGAGTATTTAGTGCGCCGATTTGCCCGTTTGGAGAGTCTCTGGAGCAGTCATCTTCGTTCAGTCTCCCACAACAATGACGGTCACCTTCTAGGGTCGCTAGGCCCACAGCCTAACATTATGTTGTTTTTTTTTCATCTGTTCATGTTACCAAACAGGGTGAACCTAATGTCAGTTTTGTCTACGGAATACATATTTTGTCACTAAGCCGAAGAATTGTTGGAACACATCAGTGCTTAGCTAGACGTGGTCCTCTTGGAAGAGGTATGCCCTTACCTTCGTTCACCGTCTGAATTGTCTAACCTACCGAGTTAGAGGGGCCCTACACTTGACGTGGGCTCCGGAATTTTCCGCAGGAACAGGTAACTGCCAGAGGTGGAATAAGCGATGTCACAGAGAATTCCCTTGGACCAACCTGGGTACAAACCTCGTAGCTTTAAATCTATAGTATGTGACCTGCACACTGTGCCACCAGGCTGCAATATTGGCGTTTTAAACTAGTTGTAATGTGTGTGTGTATCGTTCAAACGCCACAAAATTTGTTGTTTTGGACTAATTAGTAAGGGAGAATGTAGTACATAGAGGACACTATAATTAGAAACGCATTATGGTTTTTGGTCGTTATCTCAGTGTAGTGAGTCATTTTAGAATTACGAGAAGAATGTGCATTAGAGACCGCCTCATGTAGTTTCCGTCATTTTTTACAGCTTTCGTTCTTCCTAGGGATGAGGCTGTGTTTTGAGGTCTACACAATTCAGTGCTGCACGATATATTAACGTTACAGTATTTTGAATGTACCGTTAATTCCTCAGTCACAGAATTTTATGGTGAGTGAAATTCGTTACATTTTTAAAAATAATTATATGACGTGTGGACTGTAAAGACATTTTTCAGCAGTCGTGCGACATCTTCTGCCAGAGACAAACGGTATGTTACCATGGACATGGGATATTTATAGTTTTTTACGGTTATTTAAACGTATCTTTAAAAAAATATGACTCTTTTGGGTCAGGTTAAATTACAACAACCGTGCTGAAATTACTTCTTAGAGTGATCATTTGTCCATAAAGGAAAGGAGACGGTTGAGAGGTAAGGACGGTAGTCAACTGCTTTTCATATTATGTTATTACAGATACGAGACCAAGTTCCTTCGTTCGTAACACATAACCATATACTGAAAAAATATTACATAAAAACTATGGATCAATAGATCTTGCAGATGTGCTTTCAGCTTTTGAATTAACCCTGTAATGAGACGAGACAGTTCGAAGTATCCAGTTTGCAAACGACAGTAGAAATTCTCAAACAACTCTATTATCCAGTTTATGTTGAAGAATTTAGACATCCATATTGACAAAATTAATAAGAAACATAAGCAGTATCCATGTAAACAAACTTCTTGTCCTTTATTTAATATTGTTGTGTTAGTTTTACTGTTTCCAAAACCATTATCGTTACTGTTAAACTGATAAAAGGCGATATTTACTTACCTCGTAAGTTTTTCACCACTTTCTTAGACTTTTTGAAGATCTATTTTGATACTGTACAACCATCTTGTTCTGCAGTTTTGCATTACACTGATCATTTCTCAAATGCTGTATGTATCATATAAATGTACGGAACATCAAACATAAAAATACCCAGAGAGATTGTCTTCTTGCGCGCACTATCCGTGCCTCTCTACCACAAAACTTTACTTAAAATAAAGAATTAAAAAACTACTCAGCGTGATGATAACGAATTCTACAGTTTCTAGAAAGTGCGACGACGTCGGTAGTTCTAAGTTGCAACAGTGTCAATGAAGATTTTCTCACTCTGCCCAGCCTAAGCAGCTGTGACAATGACAGTAACCCTCACGGAGGGACAGTGCTGCCCGGTATTTCCAAGACTCCATACAAAGTACATTCCTTTGGGGCTCAGTCCACACATTAGTGCCGATATTGTCGGCGACGCTGGCTCATCGCTACCATATTTCCTTCGCACGCCACGCCCCACTAGCAATAGCTCTGATGTTAAAACGGGGTAATGTAAAATAAAGATTACTTCGCAGTCGATTTTAAGATAACTTCTTCCCTTTTTTTTAATTTTGCAAAAATAACGGGTGGTGCCTGAACCCCCAAAACCCGCCTCTGACTACGCCCGTACTGCAGACATTTGTGCACGATTCAGGAACTGCAACTGTGGGTAGAAAAGTAAAAGCAGAAAAGCTGAACTACTTTTTCAAATGTTTCTTTACAAAGAAAAACCCTGTGTTATTTTCTTAGTTTAATTTTTGTACTTGCTGCAATAGTTTCAGTCTTAGTCGTAGGAAAGGGGAATTTCGCTAAAATTTCAGTAAAGGCGAAGTTGGACGATGAAGTCTGGGGCAGTGTGTGGTAATAGTCGGCAGCCAGTATGCCAGGCAGGGTAAACATGGCGCGGAGCTGCTTCAGCATATTGCACGTACGATTTGCTTGGAGTGGAGCAACAGTGAGGCAGGGAACTGCAGCGTTGCTTAAAGTTATTGCGATGTATGAGGCGAGGCAGTAGACCAGAGCCAGGAGTGGCGATATGTAAGTGGTTGATGTATGGGAATTTACCCCTGCCATAGTTTCTGTCTCTCTCTGACACTGCGTCAGAAGTAAGGGGAAAAGCAGTATAAATAGTCTGACACTTTTAGTTTGAGGAGTGTGTGCCAGGTCAGTTGAGAGTCAGGTCGGACCTGTGCTAGTCTACACTTATAGGGGCGAGTCTGGCAGCGATATTGTAAATATTCTGTGTATACCTGTACTTTGCGTTTATGTACTTATTCGGGCTGTATTCCACCTCTGGGGATACAACACCGGGGCCAGAAGGCATGGCAGCCAGGTACTTGGAGACTGTATCGTCTGCCTGAAGGAGGGCAGTGACAGCGGTCTGCAGCGGGTGCAGGACGGGCCACGTTCGCTTCCCACCTGGCTTACCGGGGTCCGGGCGAGGCGTACCGCTGTGGGAGGCGCAGCAGCGCTGAAACAGTGTTAGGGACGACCACAGGTGTTGCCATCCGGCAAGCACCACTAGTGGCAAGTTGCGGCACGGCGTCAAGGAGGGCGTGGGTTCGAATCCGGTCCTGTCCTGGGAGCAGCAGTGGCCGAGGGCCACGGGTGACTAGTACCACCACATTTGTCCCGTGGTCGGAGAGAGCAGGCCAGACGTGGTGGAGAGCGGCAGGGACCAGTCTCCGGAATTTCAGGCAGTAGAGCGACGCCTGTCGCTACGTCTCGGCTGACTTCCATCGTTGGGCGGCCTTGATGACCGCAGCAGTGGTGTCGGCAGTCCAGGAGTGCTGAGACAGCCGGACTCGCGGAACAGCGCACAGGCAATGGACCGACATTATGCTTCTGTAAACTAGCTGAATAAAGAAATACTTCCGAATACCGCTGTATCACTCTGCACTCCCGTTGACGCTACTGAAAATGCTTGGCCTGCTGACGAGAAATTGTGCGGTGGTCCCAAGCTTCAGTTCTGCCAACTGGAGTCACGGGTTAGACCATCGACGGGCCACAACATACTGTTGAGAAAGTGAATGCAGTAGATATTAATGACGCCAGTATTGAGAAGCAGCTTCAGGACTCGATGGAATCCCTGTCATATTCTATACTGAATTTATGGCTGAGTTAGCCTCTCTTTTAGTTATCATCGACTGTAGATCCCGAGAACAAAAAACTGTCCCCAGTAGTTGTAAGAAGGCAGTTGTCACATGCGTTTCTAGAATCCTGGAACATATTTTGAGATCAAACATAATGAGGTATCTCTAACAAAACGACCTCCTTCCTGACAACCAGCCTGGATATCGAATAATTCGATCACATAAAAACCAACTCACACTTTAATCCCATGACATCCTGAAATCCTGGCAATATTTTCAGACAGTATTTGACTCAGTACCACACATTCACTTATTAATAAAAGGTCAGTCGTATGGTGCATCAAACAAAATTTGTGACACGTCTAAGGTTTTTTTAGTACGAAGGACGCAGCAGATTATCTAGGATGGAGAGGCATGGACTGATGTAGAAGTAACTTCGAGTGTGACCCAGGGAAGTGTGCTGGGGCCCTTTCCGTATGTGTTGTACATAATCATCTTGTAGATAACATGTATAGTACCCACAGATATTTTGCTAATAATGCAATTATCTGTAATGAAGTACTATCTGAAAGAAGCTACACAAACATTTAGTCAGATCTTGATAAGATATAAAAGTGTTGGAGGAACTGGCAACTAGTTTTAAACATTCAGATATTTAAAACTATGGACGCCACAAAACGAAAAAATGTAGTATCCCGAGATTATAATGTCAGTGAGTCAAAATCTGAACAGGTCAGTTCATACAAACACCTGGGTCTGACATTGTGTGTAGATATGAAATGGTATGATCACATAAGTTCAGTCGTAGATAAAGTGAGTGACAGACTACGGTTCATCGGTAGAATTCTAGGGAAAAGCAACCAGTCTACAAGGGAAACTCCATAAAACACTCTTGCGATTAATCTTAGAATATTGCTCAAGTGTGTGGAATCTGTACCAAATAGGACTATCAGAGGATACAGAACGGATACAGAGAAGGGTACGTCACAGGTTTGCTTGGCCCAAGGAAGGGTGTGACAAAGGTACTGAAAGAACTAAGCTACTAGACTCATGAAAATAGATCCAGACTACCCCGTAAAAACCTGCTCAGCATGTTTTAGAACCTGCTGAATCTAGGAGTATATAACGGCCCCTACTTGTTGCTCTCATAGAGATCGCGAAGACATTGTTAGACTAGTTACGGCAAGCAGAGTCACATTTAAGCAAATATTGTTTCCGCTCTCCGTATATGACTGAGTTATTTTTTCAAAACATAACAAATATTCATAGAACTTTTAGAACGGCCGTTTTATTTTTCGTCTCGACTTTTTGGAAATATAATGATAATTCTTCAGAATGTTTTGAAGTCCAAACTGCCCCTCATCTTCATTTACTTCCAAACACCCACTAATGAAATTCATTCAGCCAGATATTTCATCTTGTTTTGGTCACCCAACGCCAATATGAATTAAAACATCAGATTTGAAAAACCTTTTGGTACAGTTACCGTGATATTTACCTACAACAACACGGGTGTCTTCAATACGCCCTAACCGAAACTCTACTTGAGTTCCTCAGTCATTATTCCGTTTTGTCACCATCTTCATTATCATTTTGAAAACTATTTTCGTAACGTCACGAACTACATCTTTCTTTTTTGCAAAAGTCAGTTTTTTCACCAAGCTTATATTTGTGCTTCTAATAAGATTTCCTGAAGTTTGCATGAACAACAGCGGTACAGTTCATGAGAACAATGTGTTTGCAATGCTTTATCATATAATTCATCTCAACAAAGGTGTGTATGGTGTATTCTTCACTGTGTCAGTTCTTCCCTGTCCACAACACGTTCAGTACTAACAAAACATTCCGACCTCACGTTGATTTCGACCACGATCGACTGAAGATACCGGGCTGGGCACTGGAACCCATCTTGTTTGTGACGTAGACAGAGTAGATCAGTTGTTTGAAAGCCGTGCGCCTCGCAATGTGTTGCTCCGCATGTTGAACTTTGTATTGACTTGTGGATTAAGTACCAGCTGCTTCAATGTTCTGTTACCAAACAAACCGGCGACCATAGCAGTCGCGCGGTTCCGGACTGAAGCGTCTAGAACCGCTCGGCCACCGAGGCCGGCTAACACAGTACATATACTGAAATGTATCTGTAATAACTGGATTACTAAGCCTGACAGTCTTGAAGTTACCAGATTTGACCAGTTCTGAAGTTGTAGTTACTGCAGAAAAGTTCTTTGCTGAAAGAGTTATGCATTGTATTGTTATTTAAGGCTTTATTTCCTTCCAATATTCAGAAGTAAAATGTTAACCTTACACTCAAAATTTTTAATGCTAGAAATGTTGCTGACTTAAAGATCTTAGCTTCAAGAGAGACAGGTTTGGCAGGCTCTGAATGTACTTCAACTTTCACGCAAATAATTTGTATCTGGTGGCGCATTGTTAATATGAAAGGTGCATATGAATGTGAAAGGTTTAATAATCAATACAGGCAGCCTATCAGGGTAGACAGCTTTTTACAATTAGATTTTTTAGGAAAAATGTGTTAATGTTTACAAAATTAGAGGCATACTTTGAGCCCTCTAACTTTTCAGGCAGTAATCAATACTCTTGATGGGTTTTTATCACTCATTCCATGTGTATTTGAACATTATAAGCCAAATTATATACTACTGAGTAAGTCTCAGAATTACAATGTGGAAGGGAGATTATTATGTAAGTTACATTCAGATATTTGAGAGTGAAAATAAATTGAGATTCAAAGATATTGCACTACTGAATTCTTTGAATAAAGATATTCCTCTGCACACTTTGCTTCTCTGCTCCGAAATTTTCGTTAAATGTGTAGCTGTTGACAAATATTCTGCAGTGCTGCAGGAGAATTTTGAAGTGTTACAGATACCAGAAAATTTCCTGCCAGTGCTGATGTACATTTCTGGTTATGCTGTAAAGAAGGAGCTTTTTCTAAAAAATTGTGAGATTTGCGCCTCTTGGGTGCTACCTGATAAGGAAGTAGAAGTATCCATTCCAGATTACTTCATAACAGAATATGACTATGGAAAGTACGCAATTCCCACTGAAACTGCTGTTATGGTGTCTGGCCTTACTTGGCTTATGTTTAAAGCAATGTTAGATTGGTATTCAGTTAGTTTCATTGGCGATGCACATCATCTTACTGTCTTGCACAAAATATGTTGCATAAAGCGGGAGAACAGTGGTCTTACTGGGGCTGACTTAAGTGATGTCTGCAAATGTCAGAGAACTTTGAAGGGCGTACTGCAAAATATTAACCTCCAATGTTGTAAGGTAATGATAAACGATCTCACTAAAAATATCAGTGATTCTGTAAGCAGTGTGGCAGGCTGTGGCAGGCAGTTAAAGAAACTATCTACAGCTTAGAATAATTTTCTCTACAGTTTTTTTTTTTAATTTCTTAAATCACTATGTCATTGGAGAAGTCTCTGCTATTAATTAATATGTGACAAAATATATACAGTTTTCTAACATAGTAACTATACTTCCCACCACAAAATGTACTTTATAGGCCGGCCGGAGTGGTCGAGCGGTTCTAGGCGCTACAGTCTGGAACCGCGCGACCGCTACGGTTGCAGGTTCGAATCCTGCCTCGGGCATGGATGTGTGTGATGTCCTTAGGTTGGTTAGGTTTAAGTAGTTCTAAGTTCTAGGGGACTGATGACCTCAGATGTTAAGTCCCATAGTGCTCAGAGCCATTTTTGTACTTTATAGCAAGGAAGGTACTCTGAACACAAAAAGTGAAAAATGTCAAACACAGGTGTAAATAACGTATTATACCACTTTAAAAATCATGGAATGTGTAGTTTTTCAATAAATTACTATATAAATACTTAATACATTCCTTTAAAAAAATAATTTATTTCCCCTTGTCCTTTATGATAAATTTTTAACTCAAGTTTTGATGGATTGTCTGCTAAGGAAAGACAGGAGATTCCACTTTAAATGTTATATGTTTGACTTATACAGTTTTTGGGAGTAGTTCATTCAATATTTGGAGCTGAACACTCCATCTCCTCAGCCTATGAGTGAAATTTAGTGGTGAGACAGAATTTAAAGTACTATGACTCACATTAAATATGCTATGGTGAGATATAAAATAAAATACGTTTATGAACCTTTTTTTATCTTGTAACATGCTCTCCGTCCCTTTCTCTTTCTTTATTTCCCCTTCCATAAGTCTGCCTGTGTGTGTGTGTGTGTGTGTGTGTGTGTGTGTGTGTGTGAGAGAGAGAGAGAGAGAGAGAGAGAGAGAGAGAGAGAGAGAAGGTGGGTGAGTTGGTGACTGAATTTGAAATATAGAATTTATTTAGGAAATGAATATTCATTATTCATATACTAGTGCCCTTTATGGCATGTTTTAGCTATAAATTTTGAAACATCTGATAAGGGAAGACAGAAGATTTACTTTAAGGTTTGTGTTTGTTTGAGTTGTACACTCTTGGGAGTTGTTCAGTTACTGCTTTGAGATGAGCACTCTGTGCATGTTGTGGTATCTAGTGGTTATACTCAGTGTGAAGTACAATATATCACATAAAATTTGATGTAGTGAGGTGTAAAATAAATATTTATCAACACAGATGTATGTGTGTGTCTCCTGAATTTCTGTGGATAAACAGAATTTGAGATAAAACTGCTGTTTAGGTGTTGACAGTTTTTAGACGATATTTTGATGTCGCTAACATCATGAAGAAAGATGAGCAATGAAGAAGGTCAGTTAGGATCACGATGCATATAGGAACTGAGAGTCTACTTTCTTAATAAATAAGACTGCTCTTCATTTCACTCGCATTAATTGATGCTGTACTATTAGGTTCCAGCGTAACTGCAACCTCGAAAATCGTCATACAGTCTTAGAAAACAGTTAAGCATTTGTGACAAGAGAGACTTCAAATATAATTGACTTCTTCATTTCCTATGATTTTGTTGCAACATTACCAACATGCAGTGTCTTGTAAAAACTGCGACAGCTAAACTGCACTTTAATCGAACTTGAAGTACATTATACACTACAGTTTTCTTGTACTGAAATCGAAAAGAATTACGTATGAACATCTATTCACAGTCTCTGTCTGTCTCTCTCTCTCTCTCTCTCTCTCACGCACTGTGTGTCTGTGTGTCTGTGTGTGTGTGTGAGAGAGAGAGAGAGAGGTATAGAGAGAGAGAGAGAGAGAGAGAGAGAGAGTGGGTAGAAGTCTTATTGAAACAAATAGGCCTATAGCACGTAAATACTAGATAATTTTTTTCAGATTTTTCAACCGCCTTCCACCCCCCTCCCCTCCCCCTCGCCCACCGCTTTCTATTTGCTACAACCATTTAACTATGGACTTTGAAGAACCTGGTTAGGAAAGAAAACGGAAAGAAAAGAGGTTTCACTATCAGATTCGTGTGTGTATGTGTGTTTTATCTGCAGAGTTTTGGGGTGTTCTTCGTTTAGTGTTTTGAAATGAACTCTTCAGTATCTCTGTGTATGTGATTTAGTGATAAAACAGGAAAGTATACTCTGTAGTGAAGGCGCGAATTTGAAGTACGGTGATTGACTTAAAACATGCTTCAGTCAAATAAAAAACGTTGTTTGTAAATTTCTGTGTGTCTCAAGAAATTTAATGGCAGATGGCACACGATTTTGACAGTGGCAACAAAATGTGGAGAATGTTTCTACTAACAAATAAATGAAAGAAGAACGAATATTGAGAAAAGAAACACTAAAGGGAGAGAAAAAGACTGATCATCTTTGACCAGGCGATGTAAATAAAAGTCTTAAATGTGGATATTTACTAATATACCTACTTTTCCGACACTTTGACTTACTGGAAACACATTTAATGGTCTGAAGTGTTTCTTATAGAAAATTTTTAGTCAAATTGGCGAACTCTGGTACTTCACGTTTTATGGCGACAAAACAAGTGTTTATCGAAAAATGCCAAACTAATATTTTCTGATATAGCGTGATGGGAACAACTGTTATATTGGGAGACGAGTCTGCCATGCACTTCACAGAGGTTTGTCAATTAGACACCTTATCAGTGATGTCGATAATAATCAAAATCGCGTAGTCAGAAGACAGTCAAAAGATGTAATTAAAGCACTTAACTTTTTCTAGTTTACTACCTTTTCGTATATATTGCATTCACGTCATAAAAATTAACGTTTGTCAGCACAATAAATGGCTATGGGGAAATTTGATCTGCCCGCCACGTTAGGCAGGAGCCGATTGACTCCAGATAGTGGAGTATTGCTCATGAAAGTAAAGGGCACTTGCAATTATGAGTTTAATTGAGGGAGCTATACCTTGTTGGCAATCAGTACGAATCATGCAGCCCCCAAAGGACACACTAGAAAATCTTCTCCGTATGATATCTAGGATATGACTTTTAATAGACAGTTGAATCCTTTGGGTGTAGTCAAGACAGGAACAACTGTAAGAAGTACTTTATTCCGATGCATTCAGTATGGGCGCGTAGTAGCATTATTGTTCATTGCATTTCAGCTCAATGAAACTTACAGTTAAAAAAAGGTAGTTGTCTGGTGTGGTCGACACAGTGATAAATAGCTGCACGACGGCAAGATTCGACTGAATCCCACTTTAAGTAATTACCTTTTGATTTACTTCTTCATATATTTAATCTGTAGTAAATACGAAATTATCTGAACGAGGAATTCACGGTTGTGAATAAATTTTTTCCGTCCTTCATAAAGACGCAGCATGTCGTTTCCTAACCACTTAATACCAGTCCAGAGGCCTTCCACTTCAATGACCGTCTCCATCACCAAGGAAGGGAGTGTATGAAATGAGTAATTAATCTCTCGTTTTCTGCCACCTTCACCTTATCAGGTAGAGCGACGTTCCAAAGTTCATCGCCGATTCTTGGCTTGGAGTCACGTGTTTCCTAGCATGGTCTGTTTAGCTTCTGCCTATACTTTCTCAGTGGGATAGATATCTGTTCCGTAAACAACTAATGCGCCATAGCTACCATGTTTATTGGAGATTTATCCTGCTGGAAAGAGATTAATCCCAAAGGAAATAGTTATCACACAGATGGGATCGTAACAGTAGCCTTAGTACGAGTATTCAGGGCAGCATCGAGTCGGTCATGTATTCTGTGAGGTATCCCAAGTCCACCAGAACATATCCAGCTGTAATCTGCGAGACGCATATAACCACTTTGAGATGACTCACACAAATGTTTGGAGTCGAAACAGACAACATGCGAGCTATTTACGTCTAGTGGCCCCTCATTCGTTAGGGAATATACTAATTCGTCGGAAAATTCTACCAGTTACAATATTTTCCTCAGCAAACACTAATCGGTACTGTCAACGATCATTGCGGAGCGTCCTCTTCTCTTGCCTTTTAGAGCGGCCTCCTGAAGCCGGCGCCAAACTGTATCAACCGATCTGGGTAACACTGGAAATTGTTTCAGCTGCACCGCCTTTAAGAGAAAGATTTTGTCGTGCCGTGTTTACAAGTTTATTATCCTGAACTAAGGTTGCTACACGCCAACGTCCAGTTCCAAGACGCCTATGGCATTCCCCAGTACTACGATATCGTGTTACCTATTACAGTACTGTGCACTCAAGAACACCATACCGTGTTCCAGTCTCTGACACCTTCACTTTCACTTGCTCTGTAAGTGCAACGACGCAGTCGTCAATAGCCATTGGCGATGTGGCATGAATCATAACTACAGTGGTTTGACTCGGAGCAAGTTGTGTCGGATATCGGACCTCGAATCATATACTGTCATTAGCTGCTATTGAGTGAATAGTGCGATGACAACGTAAGTCGCAATGTTAGGATGTCAGTCAACCCACAGAATACTGCCACCACTTGCAAGAATGACTTCTAACACTATAAATTCCTCTAGAATGATGTTCCTCTCCGAGTAAGCTGATTTTACAAGGGAGTTAACTAGTTTTGTCTATGTAAATGTGTCCATACAGAGTTCCCGTCTTTAGGCCTTAGCTTCAGAAAAAATCGAGATCAGCAATATTCGCGGTTGACAACTTCATTATTTTCAACTGGAGAGTAGGCACAGCTATCAGTACGCTTACTTTTCGATCAGGACGGTGTCTGTTCCAGTCCCAGCCGTTAGTATATTGTTATTATTTTTCACGAGAATGACTAAAATATTTAATAAAACCGAATTTGCTGTGAACAATAATTACTGGAAAATTGTTCCTGAAAATTTGTAATTTGTGCAATTGAAACCCGTCGTATTACCAAATACGATGAGAAAGTCCATTTTGCTCGTAATATCAATCAAACTGACATAGGTGCGACCAGTTTTTTAGTGCCATCTGTTGATTACCACAGCCGATGCATTAATGAGAGGATGTGGAGGGTACGCATGCAGGCGGCTTCTGGGAGCGCAGCTGCCGGGGTGGAGTGTGCGGCGGGTCCGCTTTTATTTGCCACTTCTGCCCCGCGCACGTTCCGGGGCTGGCTGATGATATTAGGAAGCGCGTGGGCGGCTCGGGAAGCCATTCGAACACAATGTAAAGATCGACCGAGAGCCATAAAAGGTTACATAAAATCGAGCCTTGTCGTCCCTAGCACTGTAAAAAACAAAAGGGACTGCTACATCATTAAAGGCAAACGTTTAAATGTTAATGCAAGCAGCCAACCAAGAAACCCCGCCGTTCCTGTGTTGAGCTCCTCTGGCACTCTGAGTATGCCAGATACAGTGCAATGGCTACCAATGTCTTCGCGAGTTATACGAATATGTGTGTGGTGCAGCGATTTCGTAACTGTACTTTTGTGTCAAAATGCATCGAATACATAGTTAATACTAGTATACTGTGAAGATAAGGTATATACTTTTTTAATATTCATAGGTACTATAGAACGGTAAGGGTAACTGTATTTGGTACTCTGTACTTAGTACTTTTGTTTTTAAACTTACAGTAAGAGTAATTTTAGATGGTTATAATTTTGTTAATATAATACTGAAATTTGTATCCTTCTTAGCCAACAGGCACGTTCAGACCGACAGTCTCGACATTTACTAGAAACCTCCGTGAAGTTTCACTGCTTACAGCCGTTTATTTAGGGTTCCGTACCTCATTCGATAAAAACGTATCCGTCATAGGGCCACTTTATTTTCCGTCTATCTGTCTGCCTATCTGTCGGTCCGACTGTTCAAAACCCCTTTCGTCAGGAACGGGTAAAAGTATCAAGTTGAAAATTATGTCACATATTAAGAAGTATGGTCCCTTGGTTGTATAACAAACGTTAGCTTCCAAGTGAGTGCAGCCAGAATAGACTCATTCATCAATACCTACAGGGTACTTTCCACCGACCTAGAATCATAAAATTTGACAAGAAATAAGATATCACAATAGAAGTAAAGGAAAAAATGCAAAAATTGTTACTTTGTAATTGTATCATACGAAAAAATATTCCTTTCGTCATTTGTTATCCGACATGAAACTTGAAATTAAAACAATCAGTAGTTCTGCATTCAGGCTGACTGGGTCGCAATAGTAAATGTCATACATCAGGCAAAGAATGAATGCATTGCTCGTATGACGCGTTTCGGAAAAATATCCGTCATGAGATATCCAGGAGTGATTTTGCACGTAGATATAGCGTTTGAAATAGTATGTGAAACCAACATTCGCAGACTAGTACTCTTTCCCGCATATCTAATGACCGATAAATTCCGAAACGTGTCATACGAGCAATAATGTGATTCCTTGCCCGATGTTTTACTTTTGCTATTGCGAGCCAGTCAGCTTGAATGGAGAGCTACTGTTTATTATAATAATGGTCGCCTGCCTCCTACATGACTTTACGTCACAGTTATATTATTTAAATTAAAACATTCTCCAAAATCTTCGAAACCAGTGGACCGGTATCGTGCAACTATCATTGTCAATAACAGGCGAAAACGGTCGAGATTCTCGACTACCGAAATGGATAAGCTGTCTGTATACATAATTAAGTTCGTACAGAATCCTCAGTGTACAAGTCTTCCTTTCACGTGGTCTTTTTTTTTCAATATTTCAGAATTTTCTTCTTATATAGGCAGGCTTGTCAAAACCTGAAGCGTTTCTTGCTCTTAAGCGAAAGAGGTCGAGATACCGTTTCTTGTCTTCAAGCTACATATAAATGACTAGGTGTATTTTGGAGCATCGGTATGTCTGCTAAGGACTTTTCCGAGCATTGATTCAAAAACCATTATGTTTTATTTGCGTTCAGTGAGTCTACGCAGATTGTTTCGAACGTCATACAACAAAACGACACAGGTGATGAGGGGTCCAGATTTTGAGTTTGGAAACTGAATCTGGGTAACGTTTGTATCAATATCAGCTCATTGAGAACTATTAACTGTCTTTGTGGACCGATAGAGAGGATGTCTGAAAGTGTGACAAATTTTCATTTGGTGCTAATATGTATATATGAAAGAGTGTTGTTGTCACTCCAAACAGTTAAATTCTGAGTGCACGTTTTATTTAAGACTGAATTTCAGAAGCCGTTTTTCTGTTTATGAGATCATTTTTTACATTAAGATAGTTATGAAAATCAAGCAACGTAAATACATTCTTTTGAATTTTAGACACAATCATATAATGTGAAAACATTCATAATCGGTTTTGATCATGTAATGGTCCATATTCTGATCCCACAGAAGCAGAACTTAGAGAACGGAGCGCTTATGACAGTTACCATATAATGTGAGTGTGCCTAAAATTAAAAATAAATTTATAATACGTCAATCACTCTTTTTCACAGACAGAATGCCGATCGAAATGCAAAAGCTTTGATACCTACGAAAGAGACAACAGAGTAAACTGTCCACTTATGTAAGTGCCCTCAAACAGTCAACACAGTGCGACTTAACAATATTGCTATTTTATAAGTTTATATAATCTACCACTTCTTTAAAATTCCACTGCTACCAATAACAGGGGCATTTCTAAATGCGCAGCCAAACTGTCCACAACAGAGGTTTGTAGTTGTCTAGTGGGGTTGCAGAACCTCGTCAATTGAATCCCAAAGTAACACCTCAGTACAAGCAAGTACGTGTGGTCTGAAAGGAAAATGTGATTTCTAAACCACATAATACAGAGGACACTCTAAAAATAACTTTAGAGATCATTAATTTATTTTGAGAACAGTCTTCAAGAGCTGGAATCGGTTTCTCAGTTTATTCAACACAAGATTGCAGTCGAAGTCAGATATATTCTATTATGCAGGAAATGTTCACAGTTACTGTTCTTCAGAATAATATTTATTTCCACGACTCATTAAATCACTCGCTTCTTATATGCAAAGAAAGTGGTAAATGTCTAGAAGTTTGTTTCTGATATCCACATAAACATAAGAGTGCAGCTGTTATTTATGACTGCAAAATAGTAATTTGATCATTGTTTATTAAGAGCTTGGAACATCAGACTACAAATGTTCGTGCCCATAGTTAACATTTTATGTAGTTAAACATTTTATACTTTGCCCTTGGTTAAGACAGAAAAATACTAACTTAAAGCCTGTGTGTGCGTGTGTGAGTGTGTGTGTGTATGTGTGTGTGTGTGTGTGTGTGTGTGTGTGTGTGTGTGTTTCTTGTACAGTATGGTATATTGTCACGATTGGATTGAGCTTTGATATGAAATTCATGTAGCTAGTGATTAAACTGTCTCCTTATTTTTTTTTTGTAGAATCTATAAACAAAGGTTTACAAGAAATGTCCCCATCTCTCACTATTTTCAACATGACGTAACAATAAAAACATTAATCGGGTTCCTTGCCCAGCACTTTTCTGATTTACATTAATTTCAATACTTCCTTAGGTACGTCGCTAATCGTAGAGTTTATGGAAAGTCGCATGATGCTGGATGCCCGAAATTCAAAATTTAAAACATTTCAGGGTGCATTTCAGATAATGGCATTCCCATAGGCCATCAACAGAACCTGAAGTCTGTGACATTGTATCTCTGTAATCAAGTGCTGCAGTTGATGTTATCTACTAAAATCGGAAGGTATTCAATTTTCGCTGCAACCCTTCAGTTCTAGTAGTGAATATTGTGTTTTTGGTTGTGCTTAGTAATTATTATATCCGTTTATTTGTTTTAATAACAAAATGAACAAAATGAGATGACAGAAATTTATATTACGAGTAGTTGTTCACTATCTGCATTATTAATGGACGTAAATCAACATACAAAAATATTCTCTCCTGGAGCAGAAATTTGTATTTGTTCGTCGGTATTTGAAAAGTACCAACAAAATCATAAGCGAGGAATAATGTAAAGAAGGTGGTGCGTACCGATTTGTAAATAATGTTTTATATATATATATATATATATATATATATATATATATATATATATATATATATATATATATAAAATAAAGTACTGTGACAGTTATATTTTTTCATGTGTAGCAAGCTGCTTTTCAGGAATTTATTGCCATTTTCAGTTTAAATCGGTACTGACTTTACCCAAACTGTTTGCTAGTTAAAATAGTCGCAAGATTCTGATTATGATGTGTTGAGCATGTGTGTGGGGAGTGAAACCAGTTGCAAAATGACGTAGACACGATACCTGTATAGTGCGAAATGTGGCAATTGTCTCGAAATGAGGAAAAGTCTGAGGTTACCAACATGAGCATTAAAGGAAATACATTCAATTTCTAGTACACGATAAACCACAAGAATCTAAAGGCGTTAAGTTAGAGTAAATAACTAGGAATTACCATTATGAACAATTTAAATTTGGACAATCACATAGCTAATGTTGAGTGGAAGACAAACCAAATACTACGTTTTATGGCCAGAGCACTTAGAAGACACTACATGTCAACAGAAGAGAACGGGACAACCTTAAAAAGACCACTGGTGTCATGTTACTGCCGATGCAGTTGTGAACGTCATGTTTAAAGTTACTGGCGACACCTATTGAGATCATCCTCTCCCCTCCCATCTCCCTCCCCTCCCCTCGTCTCCCTTTCCCGTCCCTCCCCCTCTCGCACTTCAACATCACCCAAAAGGGATCATTTGATGTCTATACATGGTAGTGAAATTATCATCCTGAAGCACTATTAGCAAAGATCTGCCGTAATGCGCTAGTGGTCTGGAACCAAGCATTTATCCAGCAATTAATAATATTATTAATATTGTTATTAATCACTTACATTTACTTTTTATTCTTTATTCCTGCAGCTCAATGCACTCCTCGTCCTACAGGAGTAGAAACACTGGATGAGCACACTCATGTGCTCAGTATACAATTGTCCACGACGTCAAAGCAGCAGCGATCCACAGACGACCTACCATAATCATCTGACCTGATGTCGTTCGACTAATCTGTAGTGCTACTGGTTGTACCTAACGTCATCGAGCCTAAGCCCGACAGGAGAACTTTTATTCCCCAACACATACAGTGTGACTGATAGGGGTTCTAAACATAGAAATGTAGGCCTAGCACCCAGCTGTGACTTTGGAGTGGTTATAGAAGTAGAAAACGGATTAACCTGTTGGTGCTAAGATTCAATATTTAGGGTATAAGTTGGCCTAGCAGTGCAGCATGAGGGACTATACAGAGAAGGGAAAAACCACGGATTGTGATCCATCTCATACCCCAATTACCAACTGCCTTGTCACAATGGTAAGATCGATTTCCGCCATAGCACCAGAGATAGGCGCTGTTGGCCTTGGCTAGCACTTAGATGGGTCACCACCCGAGTCTGCAGCACGCTGTAGGCAAGCACGGTGCACTCAGCCTTTGTGGGGCTAGTTGAGAATCGACTTGATTGAGAAGTAGCGACTCCAGTCACCAAAACTGATAACGGCCAAGAGAGCAGTGTGCACACCTCATGCTCCTCCATACCTGCATCCAACGATGCCAGTAGGATGAGGATGACGCAGCGGTCAGTCGGTACCATTGGGCGCTCCAAATCCTGTTCGGAAGGAGGAGCTCATACATCTAATGACATTCGAATGTTTGGGAGAAAGGTTTCAGTATTAAATGTATACAGTGACTCTGTTCTTGAATGAAATACAGGTTGTTGTTGTTGTTGCTGTGGTCTTTAATCCAGACTCTGGTTTGATGCAGCTCTTCATGATTCTCTATCCTGTGCAAGCTTCTTCATCTCCCAGTACCTACTGCAGCCTACGTCCCTCTGAATCTGCTTAGTGTATTCATCTCGTGGTCTCCCTCTACGATTTTTACCCTCCACACTGCCCGCCAGTACTAAATTGGTGATCCCATAATGCCTCATAACATGTCCTACTAACCGATCCTTTCTTCTAGTCAAGTTGTGCCACAAATTTCTCTTCTCCCCAATTCTATTCAGTACGTCTTCATTAGTTATGTGAGCCACACATCTAATCATCAGCATTATCCTGTAGCACAACATTTCGAAAGCTTCTATTCTTTTCTTGTCTAAAGTATTTATCGTCCATGTTTCACTTCCATACATGGCTATACTCCACACAAATACTTTCAGAAACAACTTCCTAACACCTAAATCTATACTCGATGTTAAATTTCTCTTCCTCAGAACCGCTTTCGTTGCATTGCCAGTCTGCATTTCTTATCCTCTCTGCTTCGACCATCATCAGTTATTTTGCTCCCCAAATAGCTAAACTCGTCTACTGCTTTAAGCGTCCCATTTCATAATCTAATTCCCTCAGCCGGCCGTAGTGGCCGAGCGGTTCTAGGCGCTACGGTCTGGAACCGCATGACCGTTACGGTTGCAGGTTCGAATCCTGCCTCGGACATGGATGTGTGTTATGTCCTTAGGTTAGTTAGGTTTAAGTAGTTCTAAGTTCTAGGAGACTGATGACCTAAGAAGTTGAGTCCCATTGTGCTCAGAGCCATTTGAACCATTTTAATTCCCTCAGCATCACTCGATTTAATTGCACTACAATCCATTATCCTCGACTTGTTTTTGTTGATGTTCATTTTATACCCTCCTTTCAAGACACTGTCCATTCCGATCAACTGCTTTTCCAGGTCGTTTGTTGTCTCTGAGACAATTATAATGTCACCGGCAAACCTCAAAATTTTTATTTTTTCTCCATGGAGTTTAATTCCTACTCCGAATTTTTTTTCCCTTTATTGCTCGTTCAACATACAGATTGAATAACATCGGAGATGCAATTCGACTCTTGTAACTGCCATCTGGTTTCTGTACAGATTGTAAATAGCCTTTCGTTTCCTGTATTTGACGCCTGCCACGTTCAGAATTTGAAAGTGGATATTCCAGTCAACATTGTCATAAGCTTTCTCTAAGTCTACAATTGCTAGAAATGTAGGTTTTACTTCCCTTAACCAATCTTCTAAAATAAGTCGTAGGGTCAGTATTGCCTCACGTGTTCCAACATTTCTACGGAATCCAAAGTGATCTTCCCCGAGGTCGGCTTCTACCAGTTTTTCCATTCGTCTGTTAATAATTCGTGTTAGTATTTTGCAGCCGTGACTAATTAGACTGAGAGTTAGGTAATTTTCACATCTGTCAACACCTTCTTTCTTTGAGGTTGGAATTATTTTATTCTTCTTTAACTCTCAGGGTATTTCGCCTCTCTGATACATCTTGCTCACCAGATGGTAGACTTTTGTCAGGACTGGCTCTCCCAAAGCTATCAGTATTTCTAATGGAATGTTGTCTACTCCCGGGGCCTTGTTTCGACTTAGGCCTTTCAGTGCTCTGTCAAACTCTTCACGCAGTATCATATCGCCCATTTCATCTTGATCTGCGACCTCTTCCGTTTCCATAATATTGACCTCAAGTACATCGCCCTTGTATAGACCCTCTATATACTCTTTCCACCTTTCTGCTTTCCCTTCTCTGCTTAGAACTGGGTTTCCATCTGAGCTCTTGATATTCGTACAAAGGTGTCTTCAATTTTCCTGTAGGCAGTATCCATCTTACCCCTAGTGAAATATGCCTCCACGTCCTTACATTTGTCCTCTAGCCACCCCTGCTTAGCAGTTTTGCACTTCCTGTCAATCTCATTTTTGAGATGATTGTATATCTTCTTGCCTGCTTCATTTATTGCGTTTTATATTTTCTCCTTTCATCAATTAAATTCATTATCTCTTTTTACCTACTGGATCCTCAGCTACCTTCATTGTTTCGTCTCTTAAAGCTACCCATTCTTCTTCTACTGCATTTCTTTTCCCCGTTCTTGTCCATCGTTCCCTACAGTTGTCTCAGAAACTCTCTACAAACTGTGATTCTTTCATTTTATCCAGGTCCCATCTCCTTCAACTCCCCCCTTTTTGCAGTTTCTTCAGCTTTAATCTACAGTTCATAACCAATAGATTGTGGCCAGAGTCCACATCTTAAAATTTAAATCCTGGTTCCTAAATCTCTTTCATATCATTATATACTCTATCCGAAACCTTCCAGTACCTTCCGGCCTCTTCCATGTATACAACCTTCTTTCATGATTGTTGAACCCAGTGTTAGCTCTGATTAAGTTATGCTCTGTGCAAAATTCTACCAGGCGTCTTCGTCTTTCATTTCTTACCCCCATTCCATATTCACCTACTACTTTTCCTTCTCTTCCTTTTCCTACTATCGAATTCCAGTCACCATGTCTATTAAAATTTCGTCTCCCTTCACTATCTGAATAATTTCTTTTGTCTCATCATACATTTCATCAATCTCTTCGTCATCCGCGGACCTAGTTGGCATGTAAACTTGTACTACTGTGGTAGGAGTTCGTGTCTATCTTCGCCACAATAATTCGTTCCCTATGCTGTTTGTAGTAGCTTAGCCACGCTCCTATTTTTTTATTCATTATTAAACCTACTCCTGCAGTACCCCTATTTGATATTGTATTTATAAACCTGTATTCACCTGACCAGAAGGCATGTTCCTTCTGCCACCGAACTTCACTAATTCTCACTATATCTAACTTTAATCTAAACATTTCCCTTTTTAAATTTTCTAACCAGCCTGCCCGATTAAGAGGTCTGAGATTCCACGCTCCGATACGTAGAACGTCAATTTTCTTTCTCCTGATAACGTCGTCCTCCTGAGTAGTCCCCGCCCGGAACCCAAATGTGGGACTATTTTATCTCCGGAATATTTTACACAAGAGGACGCCATCATCATTTAACCATACAGGAAAACTGCATTCCTTCGGGAAAAATTACGGCTGTAGTTTCACCTTGCTTCCAGCCCTTCGCAGTACCAGCACAGCAAGGCCGTTTTGGTTAATGTTACAAGGCCAGATCGGTCAATCATCTAGACTTTTGCCCCTACAACTACTGAAAATGCTTCCGCCCCTTGTCTGGTCTCTCAACAGATACCCCTCCGTTGTGGTTGCACCTACGGTACGGCTATCTGTATCGCCGAGGCACGCAAGCCTCTCCACCAACGGCAAGGTAAATGGTTTAGGGGACATGCATATTTACATAGATGATATATATTGATTTAGATGTCCGCCTCGATCCCTCAATGGTCGGGGTGGCGGAATGCTGTACCAAGAGGCCCAAGTTCGATTCCCGGCTGGGTCGGAGATTTTTCTCAGCTCAGTGACTGCGTGTTGTGCTGTCTTCACCATGATATCGTCTGTGCAAGATATTCTCTTAGGAGGCTGCAAAGGCTGCAGTACTTGTCCATGTTCAGTGTTCTGTCTATGAAAAACAGTTCTATGAGCTGATGGTTCAATATCATACATCACATGTTTACGTCATAGACATTGACGCCCCACATGACGAAGCCAATAGGGATTGTCAACAGACCTGTAGTGCACATTATTGCTCTTTACCTGGCCATGATAACAGACCAACAGCGCATGTTTCGGCAGCTTATCTGGCAATGACGAGCAAATGTGGCTTCATCACTGAACAAGATCGGGTGTATCCTGTCTTAATGTCCACGTGCAGAAGTTAATACACTTCTCATGATCACTTCCATGCAACTCTTGATAGAGAAAGATGTGATAGGAATGTAAACTGTAGAATGTATTGGACCCTGTTACATTGTCTATGTGCTACATAACGACTTTCACGTAACTAGTTGAAGAGGTTAATAGATAACTGGCGATATGTCGTACATGAATTGGGACATTTCACCCCTTTCACCATACAAGGACAAATTACATTCTACCTACACCCTCCATACACCATGAATATGTCGGCTTTTCTATACTGGTAAATCCCATCGTCCGTTCACAACTTACTGCTTGGACTGTCACACACCAACTGTCTAGCAAGTCGCAATGTACTCAAGGAATACACAAGCCCAATGTAAACAAACACAACAACATTGTATCTACCAACTACGCAGTTTGAGTGGTCCAAACTAGTCGGTGTGGAAACTTTACCAAATACAATACCTCGTTAACAATTTGCACTAGAATGCTGTAACAAGCAGTTATGATGTTATATTTTACCTACTTTCGGTTTGTTAATGTCAGTAGGTAGGCACTGTTCAATTTAAAGAAGTTTTTGTTTGCACATAAAATAAACTTTCCAAGCATTATTACAGTCTGTTTGTTGTCTAACAATATAAGCCCCTGACTACCAACCCATTCTTTGAAAACCACACATCAATAACACTTTCCATGGTCCCTATATCTGTGGTGCATGTTCAGGCGACTGACCCTGTATATGGGGATAGAAGAACAATAACACAAAAAATTTTCTGTTTGTTCCATCCTATGATTCAAAAACACATAAATTTAGCTTGGGTCATTGTTCATGCAGGCGAGTTGTTGTCAGTGAGATATTCTATGAGGCACTCACCACTAATGTGGCGCTGGTGTTGGCAACCATTTGGTAGGGGTTACGTATGTCCCACATGGGGGCGCAAGGGAATTCATACTGGATTGATGAGACCTGCAGAGTGGCATATGCAGCCACCTGCCTTGATGTGTGGAGCCATTAGATTCCTTTTTCTTTACAATGCAGTTTAAGTATTGAACATTTGATGATGATGCGTAAAGTGTACTTATTTTTGCAAAAAAGATGCAAGCAATGCAGAAGCAGCTGTAGATTGTGAATAATAATAATTAGTATCCTTTTACCTTTTTATCAAATTTATTCCTTATTTGTAGGGACCAGATTCGTTTGCAAATAATAATAGGAATAAAACAAAACAAAAAATACTAATGTCTTCTATTAATAATATATTGTTATAAGGTTATCGGCCACATTTCCAGAAGTATCTAATTGCTCAGGTTTTTATCTGTCTACTTCGTATGCATTGCAGCCTTTATCCCAGTGGATGAAACTGTCTGTATCCAAATAAATGACTTGGGTAATGTGAAGTTTCGTTTTGCAAACCCACAGTGGAATTTGTACATGTTGAGTTGGGGAGGTCCGTATACACATATAAATACAGAAAGCCTTAGTGAACTCCGCCGAAAGTGTAGCCTTGTCCACAGCAATTAGTCCTTCATTTAAGATTGTGGCCTACTTAAAATATGGTCTTGCAATGTAATTACTTGCGCCATAATGCGTATCATGTAGGTAAACTAAATGAATTTTACGGTGGTTTCCCACTTCTCCTTGATTTTACCAAGAACTGAATTATACACTAATTTATAAAAATTAATATTTGGTATTAACATTAATGTACTGCTTCAGCCAAGGACCCTGTTAGAAAAAGATGCAGTGGGTGGTTCTAGTAAGTCTCATCCATAACCTAAGGCATTCCTGAAGGTTTATGTAATGTAGAATGTATCAGTGCTCATTCCTCAGGTTGTCATCAGCTTAGGGATGGAAACATTTCGAGGGATTAGGTACTTGGTCTCTTGCCAGGTCACTCTGCATATTATTCAACTGGCAGGATAGCCCAGGTCTGCCTCCAGGACGTATCACACTCCACAGTCCTAAGCCATATCTACTATATCATCTACCAATCCGACGATTTCATCTTAGGAGAGCCCTCAGAACCTTCCAAATGACAGAGACCGTTGCAGGGTATGCCCATCGAGATTACTTACGTCCAAGTAAAGGATGCAACTCCAGTTGTCAGTGGCCTGTACCTGTCCTTACTTATTCACAGGATATTTGTCTTGGTGTACCTGTGCAATCCCTGGAAACGCTCCAGTGAACTCCACATTTGAAAAAAATGCATCATACCAACATTAGTCAACAGTTCAGTGCTGAAAAATATCGTTTTTAGTACTTTGTCTCATGGAAGACCTGGCTCAGTGTAATAGATGTCAGGGTCCAGACTGCTTGTGCCCATGATGCACACTGGAATTTATTGAAAATGTCTGACAGCATCTAAGAATAGCTGTCTCCTTGTATAACTTGACATACCACTCTAAATCAGAAATATCAAACACCTGACATTGAACACATGCCCACACTCTGCATCAATCATGACTGTGGTTGTGAGAATGCCGGCGATTGTGGTTATATCGAGCAATGTGGTTTCATGGAGTCTCTCCATTGAATCTTGGTATTGGTAACGATGAACCCTCCTCTTCATCACAAGCTGGAACTGTACATCATCGGGGTATGTGACTCTGGTGATACACATATCCTCCAGATGTCCGATTCTGAAGAGATATTTACATATACATAAGGAATCCAGAGATTGGTGTGATATTCTTGACATGATCCATTTCCAGAATGAAACTTAATTTTCTACATTGTCAGGTATGGAACTAATCTGATCATTCTTCAACCCAAAATCACCCAACTGATCGACAAGGAAATCAGAATTATACCCAATCAAATCATGGATCAAGACACATATGTGTCAGGGCAGTTCGTATTTCAAGTTGTATGAATTATGAGCTGCAACGTGGCACTTCACCGTTAAATAACAGTGGTCTCTATGTGTAGTTTACAAATATGACAGCCTATAAATATGACAATCAACTCCCTGCTCATATGAGGCATCATTATCCTGTGATCTGGTCATAGGGATGTTGATCTTAATACTCACTGGAAGATTTTTGAGCTCACAATACAACCATCTTACACGACTAACCATAAAGTATAGTTAGAAATGACTGAGACTGGAGTCATACGAGCAAACAACTTGATACGTCGCCACATACAGTACCTGTAGATCAGCAAAAGTCATGTGAGAATCTGTGGCATCACGTTCACAATACACCACAGGAAAAAGTAAGCATTCAAGGTCAGTGAATACAATGAAGGGACATTGTTCCTGGTGATGGGAATTCTTAAACTTTAAGAACTTTTTATTTTCAGCAAGCAGTTCCACACATACCACTTCCTGGCCCGAGTTGTCAATCAGATGTCTTTCTAAATACTCATGGTTACTCATACGCAGCAGAATTGCCTAGCCGCATTTTTTTTTCTTAATAATTGCACATGAAGTAAGTGAGACATCATTTTGATCCAGATCTAGTGACACTGATTACCCTTGGATAATATCAGTAAATCATACATCATGAGAGCCGCCTTTTCGTTATTAACAATAATGTAATCCTTCAACCATGGATGCTGCTTGAAGGAGATGAAATGGGTGTTGTGACACCTACCAGCTACTTTGGAAGAGTAGAGGAGTCTGACTAACTTATGCTTTACTTCTCTATACACAGTGTTCTCTCTGTTACAGTCTCCCGGCTTGCTCTTCTTTATATATTCCTGCAGACCATATATGTGAAGTGAATACTCAGGGTTTTTGTGTCTTGAGTTTTAGTAGGTCCTGGATTTTTATGGGCGATGAGAAGCCGTCGAAGTTACAATGCTCACAGACATTAGTTGCTTTGTATGTATCTGTAAGACGTGCATGATGTGAGTAATTACTACTGCAAGCTACAGGTGAACATGTAAAGCAATATTTATCCTCTTTTTTGATAGTCTGGACGTTAACACATGCCTGTTTAGCAGCAATATATTTCGGAAGAGGGATGCAACTAGACCATCCCCTGAAGTGGAACAAACACATGTGAGTATATATTAAATGGCTGAGGGCCTTACCAGACCCTGTTTCCTGCGTATTGGAAAAATTAATCGGTACCACACTTTTGATAAAAATCTCATTTCACTCAGAAACTGAGTCGCCACACGATATCACGCCATCTTGCCCCATGTTTATAAACAAGGCGAACCGTAGAGCTTATGCTGCTGCCAATAGATCAAGGACACTGCCATGAAGACCGACTGCAAAGTGACAATGCAGACTGGGGTCAGTGTGTTGTTTATGGGCGCCAGTTTGACAGGCCAGCATGGAGTGACAGAGTCACATAGGATGTTTGCAGGCGCCAGTTTGATGGTTCAGGCTGTGAAGCTGATGGACATATCATATTTGTGTCCAGCCAGGGTGTTGTAAGAACCCCTCCATAAAGTACAAATACTCCTGCAAGAAAACGATGAAGATACGACACTGTTAAGTATTGCTCACAAATCCATGCACATTGGCAGGCAGTAAGCATATACATCCATCATTAATAATAATAATAATAATAATCTTGTTAATAATAATACCTGATACATATGTTGTGGTTCACCGATGTTAACTGATGTCGTCCACTCATCACTTTCATTACCTGGTATATATTATGTATGTTTGTATTCTAATATATTATAACGCACTTTGGAATTTACAACCGCAGCACCCACCCATCCACCCACCAACCCACCCACCCACCCACATACACACACACACACACACACACACACACACACACACACACACACCTACCTTAGGTATTGCACCCAAATATAGAATTATTTATAGAAAAAGAAGTAATACTACCTACTTATCTGATTCTCCACTATTGGAGCGAAACCCAGGAGCTTCGGGTTGAGTATTGCGAAACCCAATCGAATGTTATAGTATCTATCTGTAAATCAGCTATGACGTAAGTTACACTCTGATCACCGAAGATTGATGATGATATGCTTGGAATCAAGTCGTCTGCACAAACCAAATGAGTGCACTTTCTAGTGCTATCACCACTACAAAAGACGCATTGTCACTTCATACTAATACGTCAGTCATTTCTTCGACTGAAAAGAGAGCTGATCAACATGCTTTATTTATAGACGACACCGGCATGTGTGTCTCGACGTATTTTACTGCTGTATGCATGAGTGTCACTGAATGATTTCTTCAGCGCCCTCAGTGTACACATTCATGATTTTTCACAGATGTTTCATTTCTGCATGCACTGCGCGGCGGTCCTTTGAACTTCAGCAGTACCACACTGTTGGTGCAAGCTAGCCTTGTGCCATGCCATATGAGAGCTCGCCAGAGTGGTGAACACCTGTCATTTACATGGCCTAAACACTTAGCACATAATCACTGAATGAGTAAATACACGTTTTTTAAAGACAATATAATTTACTGATAACTCAGAGTGGTCAGACATGAAGGAGACAAAGAGGAAGAAGAAGAAGGAGAAGAAGAAGAAGAAAGTTCATTTTCCTAATAGGCAGTGACATTAGTTTACATATTAAGAGAGTGGAGTTTTTCAGTATACAGAGGGGCTTGCGTGGATCACTGGCTGCAAGCGGTCATCGACCACTGTGACTACCCATATCATATAGACAAAGTTCCTAAAATTATTTCTCCAACTCTCCATGTGCAGCATTAGGCAACGTATGTTAAAAACTTACCTGAATCCTTTGATTTGGGCTCTGAGAAATATGAAGTGGATAAATAAATACAAAGCTATTAAAATTATTCAATGATAATTTATGTTAAAAGAATTTGTACATTTTGTGACGATCAAATATAACTGCTCCTGCCGTTGTGACCATGCATTTGCTCGAGTCTCTGAACTACTGGCCATATGTACTCCTAGAGATTCCACATTGAATCATTTTTGACTACATCACAGAGCCACAACGAATTTTCATGATCTTTGACATAAACTATGCTGTCTTTATCGTCATAGGTTTGGAGTGATGTCACCATTTATAAAGATGTTGCTTCCTCAACATCCAACAGTTTTCCTTGATGATAGGGTGTCAGCCATGAAAGGCGCGCCAGTTTTAGCATAGTTCACTCTACTGAAGAGTTTGGGCAAAGAAACGGGTGTGGAATACCAAGTGTTTGAGAATGCAGGAACTTCAACATTTTTAAACGCAGTTGTCCACACTTGTCGTAAGAGCCCTGTGTATCCACAGTGATGATGTACTCAGAGACATTAGGAGATATACTGCGTGAGGTGAAATAACTTTATATTTATGCTACACACTGTACGATTCCTTTGAGAGGTGAGACTTTTATGGGTGATCATGTAGTAGTAACGCATATGCTGCTGTGTCTGGAGGGATGTTTTGTTACGATTCTATATGTATGTCTACATTTCCAGATTTCACCACCTTACGTTGCTTGAAACAGTCAGTGACCAATATAGGTGATAATTCTTTAAAAGTTTTATGATTTAGCACACAATAAAATTCATCGCCCTCATGGTAAGAAGAGTGAAACCTCGCGTACATGCTGTGCAGTAGACCGACAATGTTGTTGGCTCTGAGCATATGGGACTTAACATCAGTCATCAGTCCCCTAGAACTTAGAACTACTTAAACCTGACTAACCTAAGGAGATCAAACACATCCATGCCCGAGGCAGGATTCGAACCTGCGACCGTAGCGATCGTGCGGTTCCAGACTGAAGCGCCTAGAACCGCTCGGCCACATCGGCCGGGTGACAATGTTATTGTCCTAACCAAGCTGTAAGATATCATAAGGGAAATACTCTGAATTTAGGTACACATTAGAAACGGTTCGTTTACAGTTGTCAAATACACTTACATCCTTTTCTGGCCTCCCCTTCTTCTATTTCCAGCGCTACAACAATAAATCGAGGCGTTTCTAGTTGAACGGATGTCTCAATCTTCCATGATTCTTTCAATATATTAGACAGGATTGCGTACTCATTAGGTACGCACGAACGAAAAGTTAATTATAGCTGGGCACATACATTCAACAAGTGCTAAAGTTACAACTGCTTCTCATCTTATACTGGTAAGTGGGCTAATTTCCACCAGCGCAATTTTACTCTGATTTTCTGACGGTCGTTAAGGCTATGATTTGTTATCCATAGCACATCAAACTAGGATCAGGTCCTGCATCACGTTCATAATGACAAATTTGTTATTTTCAAAGAAGCTTATTAACACTGAGCGGGATGCAGGCACTAAAGCGACCATCAATCGATCCACCTATGGACTATTCTTCATTTTATAGTGCACTAAGGCCCAAAGATGGTGCAGGGACATATGTTTTGAAGCACAAAGTGATTCCCATCATTCTTGTGTGGTCGATGTCAATACCATAGAGTTCATATTTTGTTTATCGGAACAGAAAGGTGAATGCATTACACGTAAGCCATGGTGCTGCTACAAGCAGAGTGCTTCCATCCCTCTTTGCGGTCGCAAATCTTCCTTGCAAATACAGAAAATTGTTTCTTTTGAAATTTAAATAATTGTGATGTTGAATAAGAATTCTTATCTCATCGTTATTGTTAAAGGTTGTTGAAGCAAAAGGATTGTGGGAGAAGCATTTCTGACGAATGGCCTAATCATCACTCTGAACTCGAGTTGTTACATCGATCGACGTCATTCTGGGGTTCTCACTCTTCATCGTGCTCTGTCTCAACTGTAAACAGCTGTTTTTGATGACAGTAAACATTGAATTCATATTGTACATCCATGACGATTCCTCAGATGAAAATGTAGTATAATTACGATAAAAATCGACTGTGTAACCGTCCTTCTCTATGACATTCAACTCTAGATGCCCTAATGTCAAATTAGTCACTGGGAGGTATAATGGATTGCTAGGCACCTCCACACTGTTGTAACCTGGATCTGCTGCAGGAAAAAAACCGGTAGATAGTGTGAATTAATCTGTCATTAAGATATGAGTTCGTTGCAGCATTACAATCAACACGGATCATGCTCACAGATAAAATATTCAGTTACAAATTTTAGCAGTATTACCCTTCATCACTTCCCGCTAGTAGCGAACCTATCGAACCTTTATATCTTAGGTCTAGTGCCTGTTTTATTGTTTGTATCTCTGATTTAAGCATATTAACGTTTCCACTTAACTCAAAGCCTTGTACGAAACGTTTTATGCAGAGATGCACTTCTTCAGTATTGTATTAACCATGTGGTATTGCCACGAGTTTGTCATCTCTTAGATGAAGTTTATCGGGTTTCTCGTTCGTGGTGAGTATGGTGCGGTACATCTCCAGACAAATCAATGCAAAACACCCCTCCCTCTTTCTCGGATTTATTGAGGGAAAGTAATTCGCTCTTAATACGGATGAGTGTCCTTTTAAAATAAGAGTGTGTGGCATCACATCTAAACCTCAACTGATGTAGTGATGTTTATACTGTTTGTTGTTATGCATTCGTCAGGAGAAACAATAGACATAAATGACCACAGAAATTTGAAACAAGGTCTAACAAGGAACCCCTTCAGTGCGAGGACGCAAGTTCAGTCATTAGTAAGGCTGGCTATAAAAAATATCCAAATGTGTGTGAAATCTTATGGGACTCAGCTGCTAAGGTCATCAGTCCCTAAGCTTACACACTACTTTGAAAAAAAATTCTTTATTCTATCCAATTATTTCATACACCGTAACCCACCACCTTATACATTAGTGGGTCTTAAATCTACATTACATCTTATTAGTATTAGCAGCATTTTTACTTCTATTTCTAGGTGTTAGTGAGCTTACTTGCTACAGGAAATGATGAGTTAGTTACTTGATGGGTAAGATCTAATGTCTAGGCTTAACTAACTAATCTAGGTGCTACTTCCTGCAGCGTTACAGGCGTGCCAGTTGTTGTATATAAACCTACTATGTGGCCGTGCCCACTGAGCTAATCCCAGTGAGCATGCCCCTGGCACTGGGCTGGCCTTTTAGAAGATCGCTGCAGGTTCTGTTTGGGGGTGTTCTTTCTACTATCAACGTGAAAGGTTAAATAAGTACTAAGCCACTATCTGTGCGCAGTTGTCATATTCGGGTGTTGGCGCTCCCTCCCCCTGTTCCAGAGCGTGGCGGATTCCTACCGTCACGGCGATTGGCCAGTCCATGCCCGGGCGGAATGGGATGGGTCGCCTTAAGTCGTGTCATGTCTGGTAGTTCATATATTTTCTCTTCGATATTCTCACAGGACCTTTGCTGATACCTCGCTGGCAAGGCGGTTTATTATGTTGAATGTGGTAGGGTCTCTGATTAACTGATATGTGTCGTTGTTTGGTAGCTGGTTTCTTAGATCACTGGCTACGTCATCGAAGATAAGGCACTCGTAGATCACGTGATCCGGAGTACCCTGTTCGGCCCCGCAGTCACACGAGGGGCTAGCCCTTTTCCCGAATCGGCAAATATATGCCGGATACGGTCCATGACCTGTGAGGAAGTGCAACAGTCCCTTATTCGGTTTGAAATGCGAAAGTTGGAGGCGTTCTTTGACGTTTGGGAGCAGCTGGTAAGTCCTTCGGCCTGTTGCCTCTGCGTCCCAGAGTTCTTGCCATAGCTCTTCTCCTCTCCTCTTCATTGCAAACTTGTCCCCCACCCGCACTCCCAAGATACTCTCAGTCTTTTCTACATCTCCCCTTTTCACCCAATATCACGCTGCCTGTTCCCGGATTTGGATGCCCGGGGGACACACCCCCATGAGTGTTAGTAGTGCCCCTCCCGGAGATGTTCTGTATGCTCCAATGGAGCGTAGAAGCATGTTGCGTTGCACCCTCCTCACAGACATAGTGGGCTCGACCCTCGTGAGCCTGTGTGACCACACTCCGGATCCGTAACCCACGATGGAAACAAGAATGGTATTATGGTACAACTTTATGAGTTCTGGTAGAAGATGAAATCTGTTGTGTCCTATTCATGATCAAACTGTTTAGGGTTTCTGGTGATCTTTGTGTTGCTGTTTCAATATGTTTGGCAAAGTTCCACCTTTCATCAATTATCACTCCTGATACCGGGCGTCACGACGCCGAATCACCGGTGAGCCCTCGATTCTTACCGCTGGATTCCTGGCCAATTGGCCTTTCAGTAATAGATATGTCGACTTGTTAGGCGCAATAGTCATTCTCGTGTTCTGGCACCACTGTGTGAGAATTGCTAGTGTTCTATTGATTTTGGGTTCAAGGTCTTCGCGACTCCGGCCGCCGACCAGCAGAAGGAGGTCGTCTGCGTAAGCTTCGCCTCTAGCACATCCACACTGTTCTCCAAGCTCTCCAGGAGAGGCTCCATGTTTATATCCCAAAAGAGTGGCCCCGGGACAGAGCCCTGTGGACACCCCTTCGTGATTTTCTTACCAATTCGCCCGCTAGGGGACGATAGCCAGACCTCTTTTTCCATACAATAGCTCCTAAGACAGCCATATAGCGGCCCTGGACACTCCTTCTCCCGCAGGCAGGAGAAGAGCGAAGGCCACCACAGCTTGTCAAAGGCGCCACTGATGTCCACCATGATGCCAACAATGTACTTGTGCGGAGACGACCCAAAGACCTCGGAGGCGAGGGCAATTGCGTCACACGCAGATCGCCCCTGCCGAAAACCGAATTGTCTGTCACTCATCCCGCACAGCACTCGGTGTGCTGTCAGTCTATCAGCTAGTAACCTCTCCAGCAATTTGCCTAACAGGTCCCACAGACAGATAGGTCTGTAGGACTTTGCTTCTTTCGGGTCTTTTCCTGCCCTTTTTTGATAATTACGACGTTGGCCTGTTTGCAGATAGTGTGGAATGTTCTGAGGCGCAGGGCCTCATTGTAAATTCTTGCTAAAAGTGTCACCAGTTGAGGAGCGAGGTATTGCACCACCTCCGCGATGATGCCATCTGGTCCCGGGGCCTTTTCTTACTTTAGTGATTTTATGTGTGCTGCCACTTCCTCTTCTGAGAAAGGGTACACCATGGTGTTATTCTGGTAATCTGCCTGCATAGCCTGCCTAATTAGGCGTTGTTCTTCTGTATCCTCTTCCACTTTATCATCAGGGAGGAGGGAGTGGAGGAGGACCTCAGCAGTTTCCTGCCAAGACCCAGTCATCCGGTTTCCATCCCTGATAGTGGAGGGCACCATTGGCGACCTGATTTTTTCCCTTACTATTTTGTAGGGAGTGCCCCAGGAATCCATAGCCAATTGGCTGTGCACGTATTTTTTCCAACTTTCCAACCTTACTGGTCGCAGTTCCTTCTGAAACTGCTCTTTGGCTTCCCTGTATGTTTGTTTTTCATCCCAGACGACACTTCGCTGGTAATACCTCCTCGCCCTCCTGACAGACTGACGCATCTGCCCTAGCTCCGCAGACCATGGTGATGGAGAAGCCGCAACGGCTCTCCTCCTGGTTGGTACAGCAGCCTTTACCGCCCTGGTAAGAGCGCCCACCAGATCTTCGGCATGTTTGTTGATATCATCGTCATCTTCTGGCCATGTCGGAGGGTCAAACTCTCTTGCAAGGCGCTCCCAGTTGGTCCTGTTGTAGTTTAGTTGTACTTCCCACCCTATGTCCTAGTGGCACTCCCGATCTGAGATTGTAAATGTGATCAGGTTGTGATCGCTGGTTGTGTCTCCGTCAGTAGCAATCCAGTTTTGGCAGCGATGTTGGCTGTCATCATCGTAATGTCAATGTTGGTTCCATCTTTCTCCCCCCCCCCCCACTTCTGTGTAGGTGGGGGGGTTTCCTGGTCTATTGGCAATGAGAAGTTGTAGAGACATGATAGTTTGTTCCAGCTTGCCTCCTCTTTCATCTCGAGTGCCACTGTGCCACAGGGGGGATTTGGCGTTCACGTCCGCCACGACATCTGCCTTTCTGCCCCTCAGCACCGTTGCCACCTGCGTGAGTTGGTCGAGGTACACATCAATGTCTGTACCGTACTGAAAATACATATTTACTAGGTATATGACGCCAATTGGTGACTGAAGTTCAACAACATTGCAGTGGTCGTCTGAAAGATGTGAGAGCACTGTTACCCGCAGTGCCTTATTAGTTATTATGATGGTGGCTTTCAGGTCGTCCCCGAAGCTTACTGCTTGCCAACTCATGGCAGCGAAGGGTACATTCCCCGCAAGAGAGTATGGCTCCTGCAAACAGAGCACATCAAGGCTCCTCTCCTCCACCACTCTCCGAAGCTCCTGCATGACCAGCCGACTGTTATGTGCGTTTAGCTGCCCTATCTGTATTTCTGTAGTCATGGGAAATATGTGTGTACGTATGATTCTGGGAAGGTTTTCGTCCAGTCGTAAGTTATTATCCCATTGGATAGGACAGACTGATTGTATATTTCGTTTAGGTTGAAGGTTTCATTTCTTCTCTCAAACACCTTTTTTACTAGGTCACGCAGGGCGCCGAAGTCGGTGGGAAGATTCATGGTCTTTAGTTGTACCCTGTCATAAGCCTCCATGGCCGAGAAGGTGACCTTACGCCCGTACCTGTGTCCTACCCGCACTAGATGTCGCAGTGCGGTGGTCAGGACAGTCGGCTCCTCTAGGCGGGATAGTTGTAGAGAATGTTCAAGATTGGGATATATTCTGACCGGATCAACCACTGTTCTCACAGCTGTTGGTTGTCTCGAGTCAGTACTGACATTGGTGTTATTTGTTGTTTCTGTGTTGGAACTCGTAATTGTGTTGACCTGCACCGGCGGTTCCAGTACAGGACTCCCTTGAACGAATGCTGATCGGCCCACCGCTACAGGACGCCTGTCTCGAGTTGCCTGATTTCCTGGCGTTCGCGATCCCCAGCAATAGGGAGAGGAGGCTGCCGCTTGTTCTTGTGGGTCCGTTTGGACACACGCATCCTTCATTCCCCTCCTTCCATCTCTTCCTTCTGCAAGTGTTGCGTGGAACTGTTTGAACTGGGCTGCTCTTGCCGCGTCCCTTCTCCTCTTGCATGGGGATTTTCTTTTAGGCATCCTGGGTGCCGTAGTAGACTCAGCCATAGTCAGTTCTTGATATTAACCTCTGTTCCAGCATCCTGTACGTTGGGCAGTTGCGACCAGAGGCATTGCGAGTCTTTTTGCCCCTCCTTGTGCAGGGGATACATATTGCAGATCTTGTGCAGTTCTTTCTGATGTGATTTTCTTCTCCACACCTGGAGCAAGCCGACTTCGTTTCACAGTATTTATGCACGTGATCAAGATCGCCGCAATTATGGCAGCGAGGTACCACCAAAAAGTCCCGCACATTAATGGCTGGAAGCCAATGTAACACACTACACACTACTTATCCTAAATTACCCTAAGGACAAACACACACACCAATGCCTAAGGGAGGACTCGAACCTCCGCCGGGACCAGACCTGGCTAGCCGCGGGGTCTAACGCGCTGCTTCCTGAGCGGGAAGGCGTCCGGTGTGGCGGCCAGCTTGTGGATGGTTTTGAAGGCGGTTTTCCATCTGCCTCGGCGAATGTGTGCTGGTTCCCCTTACTCCACCTCAGTTACACTATGTCGACGATTACTGGGCTAACACTGTCTCCACGGCTGGTATGAGACGTAGGGGGCGGGGGGGGGGGGGGGGGAGGGAGGGGAGGGAGTCCACTTGGGGACGAACCGCACAATAACCCTGGGTTCGGTGTGGGGCGGTGGTGGGCTGGGTGGACTGCTGTCACCTGTTGTGGGGTTGAGAACCATTGATGGCTACGGCGTGACGAATCCTCTCCATCGTTTATAGGTTCCTGGTTTAATACAATACAACAATACAATACAAGGCACATTTTAATGTGTTGTGATAACAACTGTGACAGGAAAGATATTAACTGTTAATAATTCAACATGTGCATCAGGGGCGCGTGGGCGGGGGGGGGGGGGAGGGGCGAGGGCGGGGCGGGTGACAGAAAAAGAGTCCAGGAGGTGCAGAGATCAATCTTCTATTGGATGTATGTATTATACTTCACAAAATAGACAACGTCAAAATTCAACAAATGTTCAAAACAAACCATTAACTTGCACCATGAACAATGAATGAAAAATGGAACACGACAAACGTTCACACCATCAAAATGGAAGGTGAATTCCTAGGCCGTTACAAACCATGCACCCCATGCAGCTAGGTATTCGCTCTTAAGGAATGCATATAGAACTACACTGCCGTTTGTGAAAAGTGCAGTACCGATAAAGAATTACCCGAATATCACCACACTAGGTGGAAGTGGCGACGGGTGTGCAAGCAATACGTGATACGTTTTGCAGCGAGATGGGGTACACGTAGGCCGAGCAGAGCCCTCTCGTGTCGGTCCGAGAGGGTCGGTGTTGTGCGTAGTGTAGTCAGTGCAGAGCTGTCACACAAGTTGGAATCAATAAAGTGAGTGCCAGTGTGCCTCGTCGATGTCAAAGGGAGCCATATCGGCATGTGAGCGAGTTCGAACGGGGCAGAATGATCGGTCTCCGGGGAACGGGGCTGTCATACCGTGACATTTTGGCTCGCACAGGTCATACTGCTACGACAGCGATGCGTGTATGGAAGCAATGGATATGGGAAGGTCGTACGGAGCGACGAGCTGGAACTGTACCACGGAACATGACCACAGCAAGGGATGACCGTCATCTTGTACGCATGGCCATTACGGACCGTACTTTATGGACAGTGTTGGCTCGTCGCTAGAGCACTGCAACAGGTGTGAACTTGTCAGCGTCGACGGTTCGTCGCCTCCTGCTGCAGGTTGGCCTGGTTACACGCGTGCCTTCCGTCGGCTTCCATTGTCCAGAAACCACAAGCTCCTCCGACTGCAATGGCCACATGAACACCATCTCTGGGGTACTGGGCGGCAACATGTAATCTTTTCGGATGAGTCCCGCTTCAATGTGCCCTACAGTGAGGGCCACCTACGTGTCCGGCAGTACCGTGGTGAGCACAACCTGGAGGGCTGCATTGTGGAGCGGCATAACGGACCAACATCAGTTGTGATGATTTGGGGCGCCATTGGTTACAACAACCGATCTCACCTTGTACGTAATGCGGGCACTTTGAACAGCAACCGGTACCTAATGGAGGTTGTGGAGCCTGAGGTACCTTCCCTCCTTCAGGCATCACCACAGGCTATATTTCAACAGGATAATGCCAGGACACATATTGAGAGGTATGTTCAGGCCTTCTTCGAAGAGCGAGGGGTACCATTGCTTCCCTGGCCTGCACGTTCGCGAGATTTGTCGCCCATCGAACATGTCTGGGATACGGTTGATCGACACCTGGTGCGTCACGGTCCTACAGTAACTAGTGTCACGGATTTGTGGGCTCGGATACAAATCACGTGGAGGGAAATCCCTCAGGAGCGTATTCATAACCTTGTTGATTCAATGCCACGGCGTATAGCAGCTGTAATTGAAGCATGTGGTGGCCACACGACATACTGAATTGTAGTGCTCAAAGGACTTGAAAAGGTAATCATTTGTTGCTTGTCATACACCTAACCTGTGGTATTAAATTAATTGAATTCATACGTTTCCTTCTTGGTGTTGCAATTTACACAAACGGTAGGGCGTACTGGTGTAACGGGGTGATGACAACCGAATGTGATGGCACGCAGTGGAATGCGAAACATCCTGTCGCGGAGGTTATCGTGAAACTGGCTATCTGCTAACGCGTAGCTGCAGATAGTGCGATAATATGTTTTATAGGCACGGAAAAAGCAAATATCCAAAAATTGAATTTGCCCTACGGTTCTAAATGGTATGAATAGTAATGTCACTCACTTTTCAGGAGGGATAGTTTGCTCTAAAGTAGTTTGAATTATATACGCAGACCAGGAATAAAACAGAAGCAAATTATTATGATCAGCTGACCTAAAGCAGTGCTCTTACCATATGCGTAGATCTACCTAGTTCTCTTACGCCCATTTTCCCACTCTTGCTTGCTGTGATGTAAATATTCCCTACTGCCCTTGAAAGATCACGCACACGAGAAAGATTCGTAAGGTGTAGAGCACCTCCAGCTGCTCGCTACACAATAAATAATTTTCCAGCCAATTTACCACCCAGATTAACAGTCGGCATAACTGTATTCGAATGTGTTAAGTTATTGATGTTACTTGATCTTGATACAACTTTGTTGGTACCTGTCATTTTGCAGGTTTCCTTCGATACACATTTCCTCCTCAAATCCTGATTACTCGGAATTGAAAAAAAAAACCTTACTTAAGGATGGAGGAAGTATGTTTGGCTCATCTACAAACTTGCGGGTGGATTACACCGTATGGTGTGCATCGTCAAGTTGACACTTTGTTTGAAATTTCGTTATTTTACGTGTTCCAGTTTCGTAGTATTGTTTGAAGTTACACAACCATCCACTGCATCCGTTGAAAGCACTGTAACCTATGTCGCGCTCAATTTGATGTGCTTAACGTAGTAGGTCACCAACATGCACGTCCTGAAAACTATACCGAGCATCCTCGACACTCCCAAACGCCAGTTTTTGTAACAAGTCCGTCTTGTTCTCCCTTGAATATCCGTAGTTTTTCTTACGCACTGTATGGTCATATTGCTGCGGACTTATTCGAAATCTGTTAGTAATTGTTTTGTTACTATGTTGTGGATGATTTTCAATGTACGTATTTGTGTTTGGTACCTGTTCTTTGGACAACGACTGTCCTTTATTACGTTTGATGGAGACGGAATTTGTGGCTTCCTGCCTAACAAGAACGGTGAACGATATGGCTCTACAGCTGTTTCAGTACTACTTTCATTTGTTAAGCATGTATCGTCATCACTGTCCTCGTCATGTACATTGTCCACATAGTTGAGCACATACGATATCACACATTCCACTGACTAATCAGGCAGAAGCTCTAATATTTGATCTGCCAAGTTTTTCTCACTCTGAGAAAATTCTTCTGTTCTTTTCTGACGAAATACCAACTATGATAACGGTTGCAGATATGATGCAACGTTTGATCCGTTTATAGTTACCATTGCTCTGCCTTGTATCAACCTCACTCGCACTGTATCACCGTTGTGAGTTACTCGTCGACTAAGAAGGTAAACTACGCTGCGTAGCCTCATGCTGTACTCACTATTGGATACCTCTCGTAGCGCGCCCTGTTGTTATTAGAAGCTAATAGTGTTGTTGCATGGTAGACAATACGTGGGGCATCGAGTACCTTAAACATCATTGGCCTTTTTTTACCTCGCACTGAAGGGGTTCCTTGAAATTGGCATAAAAAATTATAGAATCTCCACTACATGTCGGTAAAGTATCGGTGCTATTCTTCACGTAGTCTCAGATCACATTATAAGTCAAAGTAGCAGATGGTATTTTTTTTTTTTTTTAATATACGCAACTCAGTGAGTGCCATACCCTTCCCGAACATCTAAATTGACAATATAACATTCCTTGCGTACCTAAATCGGCTCTGGCAAAATATTGCACATAAACACGCCACAAAAGTTTGGAATTTTGAGTTTTCTGACAAAGTGAAGCTGATCTTCATAGGTAAGCGCTCTGTCCGGTAGCATAGTTAGATAGGATCTTTTCCGATAGTTATGGCCTCTATTCCCCTGTTATGCCTTTTAGCTTTCTGTAGTTGCTCTTCCGCGTGTAGTGCATTCTTCACCATACTAGCTACAGCAGGAGCTCCTCTAGCTAAGGACACGAGTGCTAATAGTTCTGCGAGTGTTCAAATCAGAAACGGTATGATACCACCTGATGACTTAGATATCGGTAGAACCCTTGGCATTTTAAGTTGAATTCTTCTTCTTCGGACTCTTCTCATTCTTCTCCTTCTTCTTCTTCTTCTCATTATTATTATTATTCTTATGATTATTATTCCTTTCTGCTTGATGGCATTTTTGGCACTGCCACCGCTGATTATGTGTAAAGTTTCGTTTTTAAACACCCTACAGTGTTTTCTTTAATGTTTGACGACCTGAATTCATAATTTCCTTGAAATTTTACTCTAGTATCCAATTTAATTTTACATGCTTTTCTTTATCCACTAAAAATGCTGCAATACGTTGTCATATGCTTATGTCCTTTATTCTACGTACCTGCATAGCTTTATCGGCCAATATTCGATCTCCAGTGTGACGATATTTATTTGTAGCATAAGGAAATATCGTCCTTTTCGTAGGCGTTATCTAGTGTATTACCTGCGTTATCACTACGAGCTAGACACTTTCTCATCTTCATTCCTGGGCCACCGTGGTTGTATTCTGGGATACACAATTCAAGTTCTAATTTATTGAGAATACCATCACCATCTCTGATATGATTCCTAGCACTCATGTGACACTACTACATGGTCTGAGGTTTATTTGTCCCTTTCATATTCCAGTTTTTGAACGTTCACGAAAATGTTGTACTTTGACGGAAAGTCGAGTCACTTCACTAATGCCTTGTGTCCTCGACGTCTTAAGACACTCTGTATGAGAAATACATGTGGTTGAGAGATTGTCTGTAATTCCTCTAGAAAAACTTCTGGGAACTTCACCTTAACTGTCCTTTAAGATGGAGAGTCTCTTTTTTGCGCTGCACCTTGGAAAGTGTGAATATCTCTGCTGACCAGTTACGTAGGTAAGACTTCTCAAATACAATTTAGTATTTTAAAATATGCACCAAATTACCTACTTAGAATTTCTGTTCGCATAGATACATCTTACTACGATTCAGTGCTGCATTTAGGAGCCCATTATCATGTACAACAATCGGTTTCATCTTAATCATACGATGTGCAGCTCGACAGCAGTGTCCAGTTATTTGGGAGACAATGTCTATCCATTTTTATGACCCCTGAAGATTAATTTCCATTTACATGCAATTTGTTATATTTTTGTTCAGACGTTCTACACTACTTGCTGTCATGTGGTAGAATGTCGAGTAGTGATTTATTTCGTGTTGTTCCATTACTGTTCGTTTAGATCCTAACCACGTTCTCGGAATCCATTTTTCGATCACGAGTGGTGTCGTTTGTATTAAAATGACAAACACCGCGGTGTGTGAAGATGTTGTTCGCCGACATGCCAATGGCCTTAAGTTCAACACTCTGATGGTCACGTCGGAGCTGTAACACTTGAACTCGCAGAGTACGGTCAACGCACGGTTAGGGTGTTTGAACTACCTTTTGAAGTGCCGAAGGACGAAGTTGTCCCTGCGTTACAGCCATACGGTAACGTCATCGGTTACGTAGAGGAAAAATGGCAGACCTTCACGACCTACCATGTCCTTAATGGTGTGCGTCAGGTCAAAATTGAACTGAAAAAACATATACCATCATACCTAACAATTGGCGGGGTGCGAACCATTGTCATGTACGACGGCCAACCCCGAACATGTGCGGGTTGTGGACATGAAGGCCACGTCAGATCTGCATGCATGCGACGCCTCCTGATCCAGACGCCGGTCGGCGAGGAATCGTCCCCAGCGGTGATCACTCAGATCCCTGTCATATATGCCAAGGTTGCCCAGGAAGGTAGCACCTCTACACAGGGTCTTCCTGCTCCGTTGCCGCCGTCTGATCAGGTAGATGCAACCGCTACTGAGATTCCTTCTGAGGTGCCACAGAAGCCAGATCCTGACCTGCTGAATCTTCGCAGCACGGTGGCTGAAAATGCTACTGAGATGGACGTTGATCCGGGAGTGGTACCTACTTCTGCTTTCCTTCAGACTGGTTCGGAGTCAGACGAAAGCCACCCGCAATCGAACTCTGAACGACATGTTCGAAAACAAGGATCGCCACGAAAGAGAAAGAAACGTAGCCGTACACCCCCTGATTAATCCATTCTACGGATGGATACCAGGGATGCAGACCCGAAGATGGACGACACACCGCTCTTTGATGACCAAAAGTCTGATGCGAACAACCCGTCACAGGCGACCACTGGCAACGAACACCCCTCTTTACTGGCGCCGTCGCCCCCACAGGTCGACGTTGAAGAGAGCCTATCCGCTGAGCCGAAAACTACGTCTCCTCTCGACGTGGATGATGTGCACAGCCGATGCCCTACCGCAGTATCAGTCTCCTGCGCAGACGACGTGGAGATCGAAGGGACTGGGGTGGACGGTACTGATGACGGGGCGCCCCAATCGGTTGCGCCCGCGCCGGAAAACTCTCCACAATAGCAGCCCCTTCAGTGGACCGGCAGAATCGACGACCTCTCGCTCCTGAAGAAGGAGCGCCACCTGTGCCTGTGGGACTCCAACACCAGCATTATCGTGTCGCAACGATTAACCTCGCGACCATTCGTGCGCCCCACAAACTAGCGCTGCTCCGTGATATGATTTATGATGCGGACATAGATATTGCGCTTTTTCAGGAAGTGCATGTCGCCGATTTTTCACCACCATATGGCTTCACGGCGCATCTTTCTCCCACTTCGGACACCGGTAGTGGTGTTGCCATCATCTTGCGAGAAATTCTTCCTGCCAAAGATGTCCTATACCTCCCCAACGGCAGAGGTATGTCCCTTACTCTCTTTGGTGTACGCATCGTCAACATTTATGCGCCGTCGGGCTCCAGCTACCGTCGTGAACGCAATGCCTTCTTCGCGAATGAAGTTACACCCCTTTTTATGAGACCACACGATGACTGGGTCATGGGTGGAGACTTCAACTGCACCCAGCGACCTGAGGAACAATTGCCGCGTCACTCACCATGCGCAGCTCAGGAAACAGTCGTCACGCGACTACAATTTGTCGACACGTGGTGACATGTTCACGGTGATCTTATGGGCTTTACGTACTACACTGCGCACTCCTCTAGCCGACTGGATCACATATACATCTCGCTTTCCCTAATTCAACACACTCGACAGGCTGAAATCTGGCCTGTTGCTTTCTCAGATCATGAGGCTTACTTCTGTGATGTTGTTCTCACAAGACAGGCAGTATGGCGCGGACGTGGTTTATGGAAACTGAACACCTGACTGTCGACTTCCAATAGAAGACACCTGGATCACATGTAATAGACGCCGTCCCACGTATCCGTCTACCATATCCTGGTGGTTCCAGTGAGCAAAACCTGCTCTTCGAAATACTTTGATCCGGTATGGCAAATATGTTGTCGCCTGGAAGAAGAGCACTATGGACTTTACTACAGGATCCTATGATAATGCTCCACGATGACAGCCTCCCCTGAGCACCGTACAAGGATGAACCATGCTAAGGCCGAAATCTGCAATCTCATGCGAAGGCATTTGGAAGGAGCGATAGTACGATCTCGTACTGCTGATCGCATGCCTCATGAACATCCGTCGATGTACCATATCATCCAAGAACGCCAAAATCGCTGCCGAAAATTGATTCACGTCCTAACAGACAGAGAAGGGTTTCGCTACGTAACCCAGTCTGCAATAGGGAATGTGCTTCACGCCCACTACCAGCAGCTCTACCCCACGCCAGTCGTAGTGGCCGAGTGGTTCTAGGCGCTACAGTCTGGAACAGCACGACCACTACGGTCGCAGGTTCCAATCCTGCCTCGGGCATGGAAGTGTGTGATGTCCTTAGGTTAGTTGGGTTTAAGTAGTTCTAAGTTCTAGGGGGACTGATGACCTCAGCAGTTAAGTCCCATAGTGCTCAGAGCCATTTGAACCAGCCAGCTCTACGCCGCAATTCCACATTCCCCAGAGTTGATCGAGGAAGTCTCACAGCTCAACTTCGGTGGTATCCCAGGAGATGCGGCGACTGAGTTGATGTCAGAGGTGACTGATGATGAATTCCGCCATGCGATCCGGGCAGGAACCACCAATCGCCCCCCAGGACCCGACGGTCTTCCCCTCGAATTTTATCGCACCTTCCGTGATTTGTTAGAGTCCACCTTCGCCTCCATCTGTCGGGAACTGATGTCTCCGGAAGTACCTCTGCCGGACGCTTTCATGGGAGGAATTATTATTCCTGTACATAAACCGCATGGTGGCAACAATATCGGTGATTATCGGCCCATCACCCTTCTTAACAGTGATATGAAAATCTTCACTCGCCTTTTGGCGGCACGACTTAAAAACGTTACCCGATATGTTGTGTCGCCAGACCAAGCATCTTTGGGAGGGGATAATTATATCCGCACGGCCTTATGACGCTACAGGGATATGATCGCCGTTACCCAGGCACAACGCCTCTCTGGGGCACTTGCGTCTTTGGACTTTAGTCAAGCTATTGATAGGGTTGACCATTCGTTCCTTACGGCCATTCTCCACCATATGGGTTTCCCAGTCGCCGTTATCACGGTAGTGATGCACCTTCTGCGGGGTACCTCATCCAGGATTATGTACAATGGCAGACTCACTCCTCCGATAACAATAGATCGATCCGTACGTGAAGGTTGCTCTCTATCAGTGATTTTGTACGCCTTTTCCTTGGAATCCTTGCTATGTAGACTAAGAGAACGTTTGGTAGGGTTATCCATAGGTCGCTACCGATTCTTTTACACGGCCTATGCTGACGATGTAGTCATCTGTTTACATAATGCCGACGATGTTCGAGCTGTTTTGGCGTGGGTAGCGACTTATGGTGAGGCGTCGGGTAGCTCTTTAAACATACGTAAGTCACAAGTTATGTTCATTGGCACGGGACTTCCCGTGAGTGCGTTACACCTCTCACCACCGTTGATACCATTCGCTGTTTGGAATAGATTTTTCATCTGATCTCTGGCGTTCAGCCATCAACTGCCGATGCCTCCTTTTAATGATCAGAGCAGGTCTTATGGACCATCGCCTTCGATCCCTAGATATTCTTCAACGAGCTCGATATGTCAATATATATATCGCATCCAGAGTTCCCCGTGTAGCACAAGTTCTACCTTTCCCGCTGACTGTGGCACGCCGCATGTTGGCAGCGATGGCATCCTTCGTCAGCTCTGGGCTGTTATTCAAAGTTAACTATGCAAGCCTTACTCTTCCCCATGAACGAGGTGGGATAGGTCTGTTTCACGGGCCAGATAGAGCTCGCGCCCTATTTGTCAGCTCCCAGATGACAGTATGGACACGTTGCCCGACGAGCCTCACTGGTCTCACTGTTAGCTCCAGTGATGATCTCGGATTTTCCGGACCAGTTCCATTATATAAGATACTTCTTTCTTGAACTCAGTTATCTACGCCTCACCTCACCAAGACAGCTTTTACTCAAGACAAAGGCAGTATACAATGTCCTCCAATTAGATCGTCCACCTAACCCGATTGAACAAAAGTTCCCCCAGGTTGACTGGCATCATGTATGGCGCGCGGTGTTCGCCTGTTACCTTGACACGAATTTTCAATCTCTCTGGTGCCTAGCTGTCAGTGGTAAGCGAATCAACCAATCTCGCCTTGATTGTATCCACCTCGCCCAATCACCTCTATGTTCCACGTGTGGAGTGCCAGACAATGAAAAACATCGGTTTGTTTGCGAACCGGCGGTAGAGGTTTCTAAAGCGAGACGTTCCGGATCGGATTACTCCCCTTTCATTATTATTTGCGGAACGTGACTATTTTCCTCGGACAAAGACCAATGGTGTGAAATGGATTCGCGGACATGCCATTCACTACCTATCTGGACAAACTGTAGACTCTGTACTCGATTTTTGGACATACCTCAATGACCGTCATTATATAGTTGTCCGTCACCCACAATACAGACAATTTTTCTCGAAGTTCCTTGGGAGTGCTTTCCACGACCCGCCTCGCAGCTGGAATGTGTTAAGCCAAGAGAGAAGACGGTTTCCTATTTGAACCAATGAACATTTCTGAACAATTGAACGGAACACATCAATTTCGAGAAGACGTGACTGAACATATTCTCAGCGGGGCGCAGAAGGCCTCTCATCAATTACACAACAAAAATAAACAAAAAAAGCAAAACTAACAATAAAATTTAGAAAAAGGAAGATTTTGGTTTGTTTGTAAGGATAGCCATAACCTTGGACTCCCATATTTCCCCTGGTATGTAGGCAGCTCTCTGGGGTAGGTTTAGTCAGGAACCAACGCCTGAAGTGAACCAGATTTTTTTGTTATAGGATGAAAAGAGGCGGTGGCACTTAAAAAAATAGTGTAGTGGTTATAATACGGGATTGTTAAATGGAAGATCATGAGTTCAAAACTCACCTGAATTACAATATTTTTATTCCTATATTCGTTTCGAGTACATTCCAAACGTATCCACAAATGGCAAGAATCATTGTACTGAAATATTTACCGTATGTGCTCTGGCTGGAGGCAGTTCGCTGCGCGCTCTTGTAAGTACTGAATAAACCTTCGTTAAGTGAAGTTAGTTTTCTTCATTCATCTAGTTACACCCTACTCTACGTGACATTATTCTGGTGGACACGCTGGGTATTGGAACTTGTGATCACCTAGCCGCCGCAACCTGGAAAACTAAAGGGTGCGACCTTCCTTGGAGGTGAAGCCGCCGAAGAGAAAAACCCTCCGCCGTCGATCACTACAAATATGATAGGAAACTACGTCGATATCCTCATGGATGGCCGACCAGCCCAACCTCTTGTGGACTCTGGAGCATCATATTCAGTCATTCTGAAGAAGTACCGTCTCCAGTTGCAGGAAACCGTATTCGTCGACAGCAAAACATCTCTGCTGTAGGTGGTTAATGCGAAATACGTAAAACCTACAGGAAGATTTGTCATTCGTGTGGGTATAAGTGGCCATGCACAGCCCTTAGAATATATCTTCTTACAAGAGTGTAGTCATGACGTCATTCACGGATGGGACTTTTTGAAAGCTTCTCAAGCAATTATAGATTGTGGTCACTCGAAAATTATGCTAGACGAGATGTGATACTGTGTACAGGAAGATGCGCATCCGAGTGTGTGGAGACTATGTGTGCTGGATGAAGTGATCATTCCTGCAGTCAGCGCTAGACAGGTAGCTGTCACGTGTCATGCCATACATCAACCCATGGATCTTGTAGTGTAATGTAAGAGAATCATACCAGTGTAGAGTAACTTGGTCATCAGAGCCTCTGTCGTCTCTTTTAAGAACGGATTCGGTGAATTGTGGATAGTTAACTGTCGCCGAGAAACGCAGATCCTTCCACGATGCATGTGCGTAGCAAACGCTGAGCCGTTAATTGCAGAACAGCTGAGCGTCATAGAAACCTCCCATTCCGAGTATGTGGGCGAAATTAGAGCTACCACTACGAGACAAGATCTTCTAGCTCGGCTATCACCGGATCTCACTAAGGAACAACAGAAGAAGCTACTTGCCATTCTTCAAAAGTTCTCTGAATGCTTCAATCCACAGGTGAAGAGCTAATTAGACTAATCGACCTGAAGCACCAGATTAGCACTGGAGAGCATCAACCAATAAGCCATAGAGCATACCGTGTGTCAGCAATGGAACGTCGAATAATTCGCGACGAGGTAGAGAAAATGATAAAGAATGACATCATTCAGCCTTCGCAGAGCCCATGGTCATCACCAGTGGTTCTCGTTAGGAAGAAGGATGGCAGTTGGCGCTTTTGTGTTGATTACAGGAAGCTTAATAAGATAACTAAAAAGGACGTTTACCCTCCTCCAGGAATTGACGATACACTAGATGGTCTGAATGGGATGATCGTGAGAATACTGTATTCATCACCCGTGAGGGTCTGTATGGGTTTAAGGTAATACCGTTTGGTTTTTGTAATGCACCAGTAACTTTTGATCGAATGATGGATTATCTTCTAAGGCACCTCATGTGGATGATTTGTCTTTGTTATTTAGATGACATTATAGTGTTCTCAGAGGCATTAGATGAACACATAAAAAGACTGAGGGCCGTTCTTAAGTGTCTCCAACAAGCCGAACTGAAACTTAATCCAAAAAATGTCTCTTTGGAGCAAAGAGAGTCAAAATATTGGACACCCTGTGTTAAACGAAGGTGTGCGGCCAGATCCAGAAGAGATGAGAGCTATAACGGAATTTCCTATTCCTAGAAGTATTAGAGATGTGAAAAGCTTCCTCAGACTGTGTTGTCAACTCCAAGAGTTGTTAAAAGCTGATGCTAAATTTATTTGAGGGGGGGCTCAACAAGATTCTTTCGATGTGCTGCGAAAATCTCTGACGACTGATTCTGTACTTGATCTGTAGGATGAGAGAGCACCTACAGAACTACACACAGATACCAGTGGGTATGGGATCGGTGCTGTTCTAGTGCAGATTTCGGATGGAAAAGAGACACTTGCAAAAGCCGAGAGAAACTACTCAACTACAGAAAGAATGTGTTCAAAATGTGTGTGAAATCTTATGGGACCTAAGCTTACACACTACTTAACCTAAATTATCCTAACGACAAACACACACACCCATGCCCGAGGGAGGACTCGAACCTCCGCCAGGAGCAGCCGCACAGTCCATGACTGCAGCGCCTGAGACCGCTCGGCTAATCCCGCGCGCCCAACTACACAAAGAAAATGTCTTGCTGTGATCTGGGCCACCTGCAAATTTCGGCAGTATCTCTATGGAAGGCCATTCACAGTTGTTACAGACCATCATTCACTTTGTTGCTGGACGGGTCTTAAGGATCCATCAGGACGGCTCGCCAGGTGGGCACTACGACTTCAGGAGTAAGACATTACCATAGTGTACAAATGTGGAAGAAAACACTAAGATGCCGACTTTCTCTCAAGAAGCTCTGTGCGAGACCATCAAGACTTTGCTAAAGATAGTGACTGTCTCGATGCACTTCAGGATGTCTCTGCTGAGCAGAAGAAGGACGCCAAGATATCTCAAATTATGCTTGCCTTAAATAGCTCAGAGGATGTGAAAGGACAATTTAAGGTAGTTCTTTCGCACAGTTAATGGATTACTTTGCCAGAAAAACTTACATCCGTTTGGAAAGAGGCGGCTACCAGCGATTCCCAACGACATGCCCTTAGATGTTCTAGAGAGATTCCATGAGACATCTGAGGCAGGACACTTAGAATTTATTAAGACATCCGCAAGAGATTTTTCTGGCCAGGTTTATTTAGGAGTGGCCGTCACTTTGTGACGCACTGTCAAGAGTGCCAGCGGAGAAAGGCAGTTCCTCAGAAACCACCTGACCAACTCATACCAACTCCACCAGCCGAAAAGCCTTTCCAGCGTGTTGGGATTGACCTCCTCGGACGATTTTCAACGTCTGCTAGTGGCAATAGATGGATTATTGTTTGCACTGATTGTCTGACGCACTATGCCATTACAAAATCAGTTAAAACAGCCGAAGCATTCGAGGTAGCCAAATTCATAGTAGAACATATTGTATTAAAACACGGTGCCCCAAAGTCGTTAATTACGGATCGAGGGAAAGATTTTCAATCGAATCTTGTGACAGAGATGACGACTGCCTACCATCCGCAAACTAATGGACTTAATAAGACCATGGCCGACATGCTATCAATGTTCGTCAATGTTGAGCAGAGCAACTAGAATGAGGTGCTACCTTTCGTGACGTCTGCCTACAATACCGAAAAACAAGACACCATAGGATTTACGCCACTTTCCCTAGTGCGTGGGCGTGAGGCGACGACGACGATGGACACTGTGTTTCCGTTACATCCTGATGACGTGGACGACGACTACATCGGCCAGGTGTTAACCAGAGCTGAGGAAGCTCGGCAGTTATCTCGACTCCGCACGTTGGAGTCTCAAGAAGACGATCGTCGAAGGTATGACGGAAGCCACCGCCCTGTTGTCCACCAGCCTGATGACCTCTTCTGGATCTTCACTCTTGTTGGCCTCTCTGATAAGCTCCTCAGGTGCTACTTTGGACCTTATAAGGTTGTAAGGCAGTTGTCTGATGTTACTTATGAAGTTGAAGACTTCGACCCCGACACAAGACGATGAAAGATCAGAGATACGGTCCACGTCCCTCGAATGAAGCCCTGTAAGGATCCTGCAACCCAGCGTAAATTCGAAGCTGCAGTGACAGGCAACAAGCGGAAAGGTAACGACGAACGTAGCGGCAAGGGAAGATCATCGCCAGGACGTACATCAGTATCGGGAGTCGGAGTATGCAGGACCGATGACTCGTTCCCGCAGTAGGACGACGTAACACCGAGACGCCGTTTTCTTAAGGAGGGAGCAATGTCGCAGGAGAAGCCGAGCGGCGCGGTCGATGTAGCGTAGTAGTTATGACACTAGGTTGTTGCATGGAGGGTTGGGAGTTAAGAATTCACGTGAACTGTAAAATTTTAATCAGTTGCTACTTTGGACCTTATAAAGTTGTAAGGCAGTTGTCTGATGTTACTTATGAAGTTGAAGATTTCGACCCCGACACAAGACGATGAAAGATCAGAGATACGGTCCACGTCCCTCGAATGAAGCCCTGTAAGGATCCTGCAACCCAGCGTAAATTCGAAGCTGCAGTGACAGGCAACAAGCGGAAAGGTAACGACGAACGTAGCGGCAAGGGAAGATCATCGCCAGGACGTACATCAGTATCGGGAGTCGGAGTATGCAGGACCGATGACTCGTTCCCGCACTAGGACGACGTAACACCGAGACGCCGTTTTCTTAAGGAGGGAGCAATGTCGCAGGAGAAGCCGAGCGGCGCGGTCGATGTAGCGTAGTAGTTATGACACTAGGTTGTTGCATGGAGGGTTGGGAGTTAAGAATTCACGTGAACTGTAAAATTTTAATTTCTTTATTCGGTTCGAGTGCATTCTAGAAGTGTCCAGAAATGGCAAGAATCATTGAACTGGAATGTTATGTAGCTCTATATATACCGTATGTGTTCTGGCCAGAGGCATTTCTCTCCGCACTCTCGTAGGTGCAAGTGCCGAATAAATCTTCGTTAACTGAAGTTAGTGTTCGTCATTCATTTACTTACACCTTCCTCTACGTGACAGTAACATTGCTTACATTTTGCTTAGAGTCATTTGCTACTAACCGAAAATGATTCAATATCATATGACATACCACATTTTAAATTGCTGAAATTCAGCGTTTTAGCAAGTTTGAAATATGTTTTAATACTATGTAAGTATAAAAGTTTTGAGTATAGGGTGTATACCACATATTGCATACATATGTAAATGGCTATGTTACAGTAGTCGGACTGTCGTTCAGCACAAGGATCATCTAATATTAACGGCAGATAGAAAACTCGGGCGTGACTTAAGGCGCTGTCTGAGACTGTCAACGTAATTCAATTCGAGGACACGTATGATCTCTGGTGAAGAGGAACTGTTACGCCAGTTTGATGTTTGGCGTTAGTTTAAACTAGAAACAGGAATGTCTCAAGATTAATAGAGCCTGGATTTCCCTGCAGAAGTTAACGACCGTGCAAGTAACAAGGGAAAATCTACAGCGTTAACTGGCAAGAAAACTCCCTCAGGCATGAGCGTGTCAGTCACATACACAGCTTGAAGAAAAAAAGTAAAGAAAAGAAAAGGATGCATCCAGAAGAGGAGGAGGAAAAGAAATGAAACTTCAGCGACTGAAAGTATATGCGTTGTTATTTCAGTGATTACAAAATGGAATCACATTTACGAGTAACTTGGTAGTATGAGCCCACTTATCACCCCTATCATTTGATGCACGCACTGATGAGGCTAAGAAAGGTGTCATAAAGAGCTGTGTTCTCTCCCGAGGCAAGATGACCACAACAGTTGTAACTAGTTCTGTCACAGAGAATAGCAACTATGACCATGTAGATATCAACCGGTGGTATCCAGGGTGTTACAAAAAGGTACGGCCAAACTTTCAGGAAACATTCCTCACACACAAAGAAAGAAAATATGTTATGTGGACATGTGTCCGGAAACGCTTACTTTCCATGTTAGAGCTCATTTTATTGCTTCTCTTCAAATCACATTAATCATGGAATGGAAACCCACAGCAACAGAACGTACCAGCGTGACTTCAAACACTTTGTTACAGGAAATGTTCAAAATGTCCTCCGTTAGCGAGGATACATGCATCCACCCTCCGTCGCATGGAATCCCTGATGCGCTGATGCAACCCTGGAGAATGGCGTATTGTATCACAGCCGTCCACAATACGAGCACGAAGAGTCTCTACATTTGGTACCGGGGTTGCGTAGACAAGAGCTTTCAAATGCCCCCATAAATAAAAGTCGAGAGGGTTGAGGTCAGGAGAGCGTGGAGGCCATGGAATTGGTCCGCCTCTACCAATCCATCGGTCACCGAATCTGTTGTTGAGAAGCGTACGAACACTTCGACTGAAATGTGCAGGAGCTCCATCGTGCATGAACCACATGTTGTGTCGTACTTGTAAAGGCACATGTTGTAGCAGCACAGGTAGAGTATCCCGTATGAAATCATGATAACGTGCTCCATTGAGCGTAGGTGGAAGAACATGGGGCCCAATCAAGACATCACCAACAATGCCTGCCCAAACGTTCACAGAAAATCTGTGTTGATGACGTGATTGCACAATTGCGTGCGGATTCTCGTCAGCCCACACATGCTGATTGTGAAAATTTACAATTTGATCACGTTGGAATGAAGCCTCATCCGTAAAGAGAACATTTGCACTTAAATTAGGATTGACACATTGTTGGATGAACCATTCGCAGAAGTGTACCCGTGGAGGCCAATCAGCTGCTGATAGTGCCTGCACACGCTGTACATGGTACGGAAACAACTGGTTCTCCCGTAGCACTCTCCATACAGTGACGTGGTCAACGTTACCTTGTACAGCAGCAACTTCTCTGACGCTGACATTAGGGTTATCGTCAACTGCACGAAGAATTGCCTCGTACACTGCAGGTGTCCTCGTCGTTCTAGGTCTTCCCCAGCACGAGTCATAGGCTGGAATTTTCCGTGCTCCCTAAGACGCAATCAATTGCTTCGAACGTCTTCCTGTCGGGTCGGGACACCTTCGTTCTGGAAATCTGTCTCGATACAAAAGTACCGTGCCACGGCCATTGCCCCTGCTAATCCATACATCAAATGGGCATCTGCCAACTCCGCATTTGTAAACATTGCACTGACTGCAAAATCACGTTCGTGATGAACACTAACCTGTTGATGCTACGTACTGATGTGCTTGATGCTAGTACTGTAGAGCAATGAGTCGCATGTCAACACAAGTACCGAAGTCAACATTACCTTCCTTCAATTGGGCCAACTGGCGGTGGATCGAGGAAGTACAGTACATACTGACGAAACTAAAATGAGCTCTAACATGGAAATTAAGCGTTTCCGGACACATGTCCACATAACATCTTTTCTTTATTTGTGTGTGAGGAATGTTCCCTGAAGATTTGGCCGTACCTTTTTGTAACACCCTGTATGCGTCTGCGGCGTTACATTGACATCTGACCATGTCGTCTGGGCGCTTCAGAATTTCTCGCCAGGCGTTATATAACGGCGAGCCTCTAGCTTAACTTCAGGACGACACCAGCAGTGGTGGCTGAATGTTTGACAACGCTAGTGTCGTGTGCTGGTGAAACGTCACAGAAACCACTGAATGACCGTTCTCCGAAGGTGCCAAGATGTCTACATACATCACGTCAGTATGTAAGTGTTTACAGTACTAAAAAGCGATTTGTATATGGTATATTTTCCATGTACTTTCAACTTAAGTTTACTTGTATCTCAAATGTTTCCTCCCAGAATGTCCTCCACTTGGGCTACCGGCGTGGCCGTGCGGTTCTAGGCGCTGCAGTCTGGAACCGAGCGACCGCTATGGTCGCAAATTCGAATCCTGCCTCGGGCATAGAAGTGTGTGATGTCTTTAGGTTAGTTAGGTTTAATTAGTTCTAAGTTCAAGGCGTCTGATGGCCTCAGACGTTGAGTCGCATGGTGCTCAGAGCCATTTGAACCATTTTGAATCATCCTCCACTTGGGGTGAGGGGGAGGAATAGTATTTTTGCATTAAGACATATTAATTTTAATCTATAACCAACACAATTAATGGCGGGTTGAAAATTAATGTTTGTATAAATATTTCAGTTGCAGTGCAATGAATGTCTAGTATAACGTCAAATAATGAATAATGACACAGCGCCAAACTGGCGTTGGTGTAGGACATAAGTGAACGCACCCTTTTCTGTCTGTGTGTGTGCGTCTGTGTGTGTTTTCTGCGTGTGTGTGTGTGTGTGTGTGTGTGTGTGTGTGTGTGTGTGTGTGCCTGTGTCCGTGTGTGTGTACAAGAAGCGGAGTGAGAAAGGAGCCAAAGGGAGAGACAGAGAGAGAGAGAGAGAGAGAGAGAGAGAGAGAGAGGGAGGGAGGGAGAGAGAGAGAGAGAGAAAGAGAGAGAGAGGGAGATAGAGAGAGCAGGAGAGAGTAAATGGTAGACATAGACAGTAAGAGATAAAAGGGCTGGAGGACTAGGAGGACTCCTAAGACCTCCGACTTAACCACCAGGGACGTGAGCAGCAGACAGAGGCGGGCAGAGCTTTGATGGAGCAACAAGCAACGAACCTGCACCGCTGCCCAGTACGCCGTCAGTCGTGGAATACTAATCCTTTTCTTACTCGTACAGCACACCGCTTTCAAATGGAGGTTCGCAGCGACTGCTGAGATAGTACGCTGCTTTCATTATGGAAATAATAATTCCTGTCAAAGGCCAAGTTTCTATCTCGTTACAGTGTTTTCTTTCTTGATGTCATGTGTTGTTAGGAAACTAGGAATGTTAATTTTAAACACGGCATTTTCGCTCAAAATGAAGAGTCTTACACTTATAAAAGTCTGAAAGACACGCCGTTACTGTTTCGTAATGAATTATTTTTTCTCAGATGACACTATTTTCGAAGGAAGCAGCAGTTTACATCTTTTCGTAATGTGTCCTAAAGAATCTCTCCTGAGCACTTATAACTCTCTCCAACGTTCCTGTATACTTACAGCCTCTCTTTGTAAGACTATAGTGAGTTTGTGTAGTTCCAACAATAATACGCGCACAGCAGACCACTGGATAGATTTAAACCCGATACTATAAAACTCGAACGCTCATGCACAGAACAACACCAAAACTCAGATTACCAATGGGTTAACATGTTAAATATTTTGCATTAAGCGTATAAGTAGGAAAAATTTCAGGTAAGATTTGAAGTTAAGCTTAACGTTTGTTAGGAGTCACTAAGTGTTCTCACTACAAAACACTGGATGAACACAGTTCTTGTAATTTACGCTCCCTTTCAAGCAAAAGCCGATGTTTCCTCCATCTCGAAGTATTAGACGCCATTCACCCTGTACTACGCGTCGTATAATGGTATAATTTTGCAGGTGCAGTCAGTGATATAAGTAGATGCTCTCCGCGAACTGTGTTATGAATAGAGTTACCATTAAAGAAGCAGTAAACTGAAACACCAAGCGTTATGTTGAAGTTTTACTTGCGCCATTTCAAGCGTACTCTAGTTTCTTGCCTATTTAAATGTTTATGACTGAATACCTCCTGAACTGTGTGTCGAAAAATGATACAATGCTCTACGTAAATTCAGTGGTATACGTGGATACTGTCTGCTACCTCTTTTGCCAATACAGACTGCAGGAAAGGAAAAAAATTAAAACGTCATGTCGGATGCTGAAGTTTACTGCTTGAACAGTGAAAATGTAGTCAGCAATGAACTTTGTTCCTTTTATCATTGGTGGGTGTCAAATGGAAAAGTTTCCTAATCTTTTGAAACTGTGTTTAAAGTTTGGTGAAAGTCGCTAAGCGCTCTCATTCTCAAATAACGTATGAATAAATTCCGAGTATTTGCACTCCGTCACTTACGCATCTTCAAGGCACACAGTTTGTAACTGTAATGCTTGCCTCATCGTGTTAAACTTTTAAAATAAGATTGTACCTCTTAACTAGTACATTATGGCAGCATTTTAAATTTCTAATTCGGTCAATAATCACTCGAAATACAGAAAATCAGTTTTATTTACCCGTGGGTAGGCAACCTGCAACTTGTATTTGGTTCCGGATACCGGTATAGTCGCTTAGTAATACAGATTCTTTACATACTACGAGTGCAAAAACACTCATTCTGTAACACCAACAGAATTCACAAAATGCTGCACTTGTTACTTAACTTCAGCTATTTAGGAGGGGAAACTCTAGAAACATTGTCAGTGGAAGTGTATCACTTATAAGGAGGAGATAAATCATAAGATGTGCTCTACTAAGACGGAAAGAACCATGGGAATGCCACAAATTTTCAGCTGTATATAGTCGTGTATTACATACTCGTGAATTCACAGTCTTGGTTAGATATTAGTTTATATGAACAGACAGTGGTTTTGGCTGTAGAGCCATCATCATACCAATAAGAAGAAAACAAGTATGAAGGCATTTCACAATTTGTGAAATATTAATGCATCAAATACCTACCTGAAACTAGTAAGCCACTGTGTGATAGAAAGTTCGCGTAGTTGCAACTGCGCTACTTAAAAATAAACTTGATACTTCATTAACTGCCGGCCGAAGTGGCCGTGCGGTTAAAGGCGCTGCAGTCTGGAACCGCAAGACCGCTAGGGTCGCAGGTTCGAATCCTGCCTGGGGCATGGATGTTTGTGACGTCCTTAGGTTAGTTAGGTTTAACTAGTTCTAAGTTCTAGGGGACTAATGACCTCAGCAGTTGAGTCCCATAGTGCTCAGAGCCATTTGAACCATTTGAACTTCATTAACTGTAAATGTAAAAAATCTTTGCTAGTTTCTTAACGATTAAGTATCAAATATGTAATAAGAGTAATTGACAGTTAGGAACTGTTCCAAAAACATAAGATAATCATTGTATAAAAATGATATACGAAAATATAGTGGAATGGTTAACTGCTGAAAGTAAAAGTGCATATTTAGATTATACATAAATACCAACTGCTATCAGAATATTACTAGCAGTAAAGTGAAATAAATCTGAAAATACTACAACTGCTCTAGGGAAGAAGTAACGGTAAGCTTTACCTGTGTTCAAAGGACTATGGTGCTGATATAAAGATATGCAGTAATAGCGCACGGCGACTGTGGGCCGAGGGAAGCGCGTTTTTTCTGTGGAACATGGGAGGAAACATTTCCGGACGGCTAAGCTCTGCGGTCTCATTGTGCTGGTTGGTCGGCATCCACATCCAGGTAGACTGATTAGCGCCGATAAGTCGCCACTGCAATGGCCAGTGCATTGTAGACCAGCAATAAAGCAGAGGATGGGCCGTTGTTAGGCAGGAAGCCAATGAGACAGCTATGAGCATTCTGCGAATTTCCATAAGACAGGTCACAGGCACCCAGACGTCCCGACTCTGTTACAAAACACATTTGTGAAAGCACGAGACATTTAGAGAGTTTATGGCCGTTCTTTGGAGACTTCGAAATGGATGCAACAGGGGAGACAATAAGCATATTATGGAGGGGTATGGTCCCATGCTGGTCATGTTGTTAGCAAAAGACACGGCGTAAATTCGTGGGAAAGAGGCTGCGATGCTGAATTTTCTTTCATTTACTCCCAATTAACTTTAAAGTCCCTGACTGATCAAATCGTTGTATTCAAAGAAAAGGGCACTCTCCGAACTTCGAATGCCGCCTCCAGCTCGTGATCGGCTTGTGCTAAAGTGGGGGAAGTCTAAGATGTAAATGGGCTTTTGCTACCAAGCTGAGGAGGAAAGTGGACAGAAAAGGAAGGTCACTCTTGTACTGGTGCTTCTCTAGTAAAGAACTGCAGGTCTCTACCTAAACGTTGAGATTTGTGTCCTTTGCTAGTGTGCCACTTAGAGCCTGTGCCAGTCACCTTGTGGACCATCAGAGGTACTGCTTCTAGCATCATGCACACAATGAGTCATGCGTGGGTGTACTTACTTGTCTTGAGTCGGCCGTTTAAGCATTTGACATAATCCATCATGCAGAGTCATGGCACGGAAGCAAGTTGGTTTGGTAGACAGAAAACGGGTCCACCTGCACACTGGAATCCACCCGGGTTTCAGAGGTTCATAGGGAAGTACCTGCATTCCGAACTAACCGAACAGGAGACAACGTACTTGCTTCCTTCGGGCGCGCGCCATTAATAACAGATTGCAGCCGTCCATGACTTCAGTCGCCGAACACATCGTGGTGTGCCACCCTGACCAGCGGAAGGGTAAAGTATTCGCTGCTATGGCGTATGGCTCCGATATATGTTTCTCAGCACCCTGTTCTTTTGAACCATATTTAGCTTTTTTTGGAATAGGAGAGTACAAATCCTTGATTGTGGGATAGTTTTTGTGCCATACCCTGGATTCACGTGTATAAAGTCAGACAGAGCGATTAGTGTTGTGGTTAGTGTCGTGTGTCGATCCCCATCACTTTGTTCACCATAGACCCCATATTAGTGAATGCGTTTGTGAAATGAAAATGTTTATCTGACGTTTCTTTAGTCATTTCTTTTTGTCCTGTGATGTTAAGAAAGAATAAATATATTGTCATTTAGATCACAACTTCTCCCTGTGTACTGATTAACATTACCTTGCCATTTTTATTGAAGTCCTGATTTCAAAAGAAAGTAGATAGCTTGCAGCTGAATGACGTTTGTGAGTTGTAGGCACATTATAAGGTAAAGAAAATATTTAAGAGAAGCAGAGACGAATGAGAAATCAGTCTAACCACGATATGGACTAAAATTGGGAAATTAGCTGACATAAAAGACTTTGACAAAGGGCAGATTTTTGTGACCTGCCGTCTGGGAACGAATGTCTCAGAAACGGCGAAGCTGAGCAGCTGCCAGCGTGCTGTTATTGGGAGCACCTATGGAAGATATCTGAAGTACGGTAAAACCAAGAGTACGCCACAAGGAATCGGGCGTCCATACCTCATCTCAGCATGTAAAGGTGGCAGCCTTTACCGCTCTTCAAAGCAGCATAGGTTTTGATCTGTGGCAGGTAAAACGACAATATGCAGTGTAATAATCCAGGCACAAGCACAAAAGTTTTGGAGCATACCGTTCAGGTTACAATGTTGACATGAGACTCTGCAGCAGACAGCCCACACGTCTTTTGGTGTTGACCTAATGATGCGGTCGACTGCGACTGCAGTGGGCATGAGATCATCAAGATGGAATCGTAGGTGGAAGAATCACGTATCTTATTACACAAGGTCGATGGACGCGTCCAGCTACGCAATTATCCAGGTCACTCGCTGCGCGAAACATGCACCACGCCACTGTCGCAAGCTGGTAAGGTTAGTATTTCCCCATGGATATTTTCCTGAGTTTCCATGGGGCTTCTGGTAATAAAATTAGACATTGTGTGCGCTGTGGATTATGTGGACATTATTCAAGACCAACAAGATAACTATCCAAATCATTAGAACTGAATTGCGCTACATGTGTTCAGTAGCATCATAGTGAGCTTACGTTGATATGTTGTCCATCAATTTCGTCTAATCTACACCTGATGAACACAACCTCTCGGGCGCCAGCTCTGAGTCTACAGACTATCAGCCCGCAGTTTACAGGAATTGCAAGAACTGTGTGTAGACATTTGGTGCCACAAGTCTCCAGAAACTACCAAGGATTTGTTGAATCTAGGCCACGCAAAATCGCTGGTGCACTGTATTGCAGAAGTGGGTCACCACGCTATTAAGCAGATGTTGATAAACGGTTTGGGTCATTAGTGTACCACACAGCCAGAACGTCATGACAGGAACTAAACTGTAATAGGAGAACAACTCAGTGTACTATGGTTAGGAAGTCTTTACAAATGTAGGACTACAAGGTGATTTACATTGTACCTTGACTGAGTTCTCGCTATTATTTTCCAGTGCGTTAAATAAGTTTCATTATTCTTGGATTTGTAGAATCTTTTAATCTGACGGACTACTGGTCATGGTATGACTAGTGGCGATAGTTTGTTCACCACGTGCTCCCATATTACTACAGTCGTTGATATGTTCCTTGTATATTTTTGCTTGTAACATTTCTACTGATTTTGCTGATAAATACTTTCTCATAACTACCACACGTTAGAGTATACCTTCTTGAACTTAAATACTTTTTTTAATTTTCACGTGATATATTATGGTTCAACTTATTTCCAAGCGTGTTTCTAACTTGGAAACCCACTTACATCTTAATTTTACGAAGATTATCGAAAGTTACCAGACTCCCTCGTAGTACTGACTTAGTATGTAATATTAGTGTTAATTAAACTTTTCTTGCAGTCAGAGTTGTTTCTTACAAGTGGTGTGGCACTTCGGGTTCTAGCAAAAAATGTTGACTGAGCATCCATTAGCACATTTTGACCATTGTCGTATTGGTTCAAATGGCTCTGAGCACTATGGGACTCAACTGCTGAGGTCATTAGTCCCCTAGAACTTAGAACTAGTTAAACCTAACTAACCTAAGGACATCACAAACATCCATGCCCGAGGCAGGATTCGAACCTGCGACCGTAGCATTGTCGTATTACATGTGTACATATGGTAAGGTCACCCGAGAGGTCGGCGGGAGAGGGGGAACATAGGGGAGGGTTAATTATGGGGGTGAGGTCTTCCAACAGGAATCAGGCTCCATCCTGCCCCCTATTTTGCTATAGTCCAATAGCATCGTTTGACTAATCTGTGGTGAGAAGACCTTATAATCATTTTCTATTGTTGTAACAAATTTTTCCAAAATTATACTAACAATCTGACAGCATTGCACCAGTGTTATTCTCGCATGACACTGGCGTGATGCTGGCATCACACTAGTGGTACACAGGCATCAGTGCCATGAAGCACTGTGTCTTGTACTGTATGAGAACCACATCATGTGCTGTGTGTGTGATCACAACTGCGACGTTCCCTTGGCTTTAGTGCACTGATGTTGCGATTTTTTGCAAATGTATCATTGCAGGACACTCCTGTAAACACTGCCACCAGTTCGTGCAAGCATGTGCCAGCCTAGACACCTGACGCACGACATGAGCAGGACACTGGATAATGAGATAAGGTCGCTGTGCTGTGTATCTCACAACAAATGCATTGCAGCAGTCTAGTGAAGAGGGAAAAAAATTATTTTACACTAATAATAAAAAGACGATCAGAACTATAATTTTACACAAAGGTTTTGTTAAAAAATCATTGCTAAAATACTTACTAACATACAACGATAAATCGCTCAGCCAGTCCTGTTATAACTTCCAAAGACAACGAATGGCATCGCAAATAATTCTGTTTGTAGACAATTACAGTCTAAACAAGAATGCTTGGAAATGTGTTAGTATTGGGATACTTCGGATCATGAGTTTTTTCAGTATAAGTATTCGAAAATTCACAAATAGTGACATAGATGTAATATTATCCCTAAATGAGTAGAATCGTCTGTTTAGTGTCTCAATATAGATTGTGTGGCTTCAATCCATGAAAATTCCCACTCAATGATACTAGATGATTACACAATTGCTGTAGGAAACTTCCAGTAAAATGGTTAATTAGTGACATCAAAGTAATGTTATCCCTAAATGAATGGAATCTTCTGTGTATTGTTGCAGTGTCGATTGTGGCTTTAATAGGTGGAAATGCACATTCCCCCTCAGTGATGCTGGGTGATTACACCAACACAGTAGTAGACTTCCTGCACCGTGGTTAAACTACTTAACAAGACAGATTACACTCGTTTACAGGAGCACACTCTAAGAATTTAATGTACTCCAGTCATGCAATTCAACATGCTCTAGACTACCGGCAGAACTAGCGTGCATATGTCTATCGATTCTATGATAGTATATGGAGAAAATTTTTGAATGTGGCGCACAGAACTACTCACCCATCAACGGAAACCATCTCTCAATTCAACAATCCATGTTGCAAATCGATGCAAGGAGAAGAGGAAATACATGAATTAAATGTAAGCATGGAACTGCACTCTTACTTAAGTACTTTCATATACCCAGCAATATGTAAGAGCTTACAAATCAAGAAGTGTAGCTATAAAAGCCCCACATCATCATAACTAAGAGGGTGATGCACCCTTATCACAAGAGCGCTGTTGAAACTGACTTTTCCTGTAGCGATAATGGAAAGAGGGAGAAGATAAGGAATGATTATGCCTACCCAATTTTATGTATACATATTTGATTGTTGGTTCTACTGACTGTGAGAGGCCAATCTTGTTCTGTCGCCATTAACAAACCCTGAGGGGACTTGCTTTAAGAATGTGATTTGCTTTAAGAATGTATATATATTTTCAAAATCTCTATTTCAGCCTATATATCAGCAATTACAGGAGGTCTTACTCAGTGTTGATGGAGTAACATACCATACGTTATTGAGACTCCACCACTAGAGGAAGTAAAGCCGAATAGTGTGTTCATATTTAACAAACCCTGAGGGGACTTGCTTTAAGAATGTGATTTGCTTTAAGAATGTATATATATTTTCAAAATCTCTATTTCAGCCTATATATCAGCAATTACAGGAGGTCTTACTCAGTGTTGATGGAGTAACATACCATACATTATTGAGACTCCACCACTAGAGGAAGTAAAGCCGAATAGTGTGTTCATATTTGGTGGAGTGGTAGTGGAAGACCAAGATCCGACACGCAAATATTTTTGTTTAAATTATATGGAAGCTGACGACATACAGGGTGTTTCACTAAATGTGTTCGCCTCTGTAAGTTACGAAGTAATAGGCGACGGAAATATTTATTCCAGCAGGTCACCATAAGAAACGCTACACTCTCTGTGGAGCTATGAACATAGTTTATTGTGTTATTATCCAAAGAGTTACAGCAAAAAGATACAATGGAACAATACTTGTTCCTATCATGTACTGGAATCAGTAAAACCAGCTGCGTATACATCAATTTAAATTGCATTTCTATCACTTTCAGTTTGGGAGCTACAACCCTTCAAAGTTTCAGGGGCAAATGCCACACGCTGTACATAATACATGGCAGTGTGGTAGGTGATGGATGTTCTGGCGGTGGGAAGTTGATTTAATGAGATATTCAAACGTGTGTCCATGTTCCTGAATGCACAAAGCAATGCGCCTTCTAAAGGATCTGCGGACGAGATGTAACAGCGCCGGTGTCACGGGGCGACATGCGTTCTCGATGCACCGTTTTAAATCATCTGGGGATGTGTGCTCAATGACATAAACACGATCCTTTAGATGTCCCCCCCCCCCAAAAAAAAAGAAATTTAATGGTGTTTAATCGGGCGACCTTGTGGGCCATGAATGAGGGCCATGGCGCCTAACCACCTTCCTGCAAACTTGTTGTTTAGTTCTTCCACAACAGCACGCGCAGAATGGGCTGGGTGACCATCGTGCAGCATCTGCATATGGAATCTCGTGTGTAGACACACATGTTCAAGAAGACCACTCAGACTGTCGACTATAAACGCGTGGTATAACTCACCTGTCAATGCACCTGGGAAGTAGTGTGGACCGACGATTTCATCCCAAAGGATTCCACACCATACATTCCACATACGCCGACGGTCGACAGGTCGTACGCACCGAGGATTGTCTGCAGCCCAGAAGTGCACGTTATGGCGATTCATTACACCATAATTTGTGAACGTGGGCTCATCAGAGAACATAACACCTTATAAAGGCTCCCGCGTGAAATTACGCATGGCCCCTTCTCAGAATGTCACTCTCGCACGGAAATCGTTCCCATGCAGCTCCTGGGTCAGTGACAGGTACGGGTTAAACCTGTGGCCGTGTATTATACGCCACACAGACTGACACCAGCGAGTGCAGCAACGGCTCGTAAGCTGACATGAGGATCGTGGTGTGCTGCAGCTAAAACAAACACCTCCGTCTCCTCACTTCTTGCAGTTCTTCGTCTGTTACTGCGGTGCATTACCAAGGTGCCTGTTTCCCGAAGTCGTTGTTCGGCTCGTAAAACGTAATGGTTGCCGGAGCTCTTCACCTAGGATGTGTCACGGCGTACGCCATGGCTGCTTCAGTGGCATCGTGTCGGCACTCGCCGAGCATTAGCAACATGTCAACGTACTCATCGGCGTACGCCATAGCTGCTTCAGTGGCATCGTGTCAACATGTCAACGTACTCATTGTTTGTGTATGCCATCTTTATTCGCTGTCAGTAACTGTGCTATATTGAGCCCCGTTTGTTTGTGTGGCTCGAACTGTCGGGTATACGGCCGTGTGCGGCGGCAGTCGGCAGTCTTACTGCGCATCGAGGAATCTTCTCACTCCGTGACACCGGCGACGTTACAACTCGGCCTCACCACATTTAGAAGGTGCATTGCGTTATGCGCAGTGTGTGTGGTATCTGCCCCTGAAACTTTGAAGGGTTGTAGCTCCCAAATTAAAAGTGATGCGAATGTAATTTAAATTGACGCACACACAGCTGGTGTTACTGATTCCAGTTCATGATAGAAACAACTATTGTTCCATTTAAAAATTGTATCTTTTTGCTGTAACTCTTTGAATAATAACAAAATAAACTATGTTCATACCTCCGCAGAGAGTGTAACGTTTCTTATGGTGACCGACCGCAATAAATATTTCCGTCGCCAATTACTTCGTAACTTTCAAACACATGTAGTGAAACACCGTGTATATCTGACACAGACATATTCGCCGGACGGAGTGGACGAGTGGTTTTCGGCGCTTCAGTCTGGAACCGCGCGACCGCTACGGTTGCAGGTTCGAATCCTGTCTCGGGCATGGATATGTGTTATGTCCTTAGGTTAGTTATGTTTAAGTATTTCTAAGTTCTAGGCGACTGATGACCTCAGAAGTTAAGTCCCATAGTGCTCAGAGCCATTTGAATCATTTACGAACAGACATATTCCAGTATTCAAAAGCCGTTGCTGATGACTAATCAGAATCTCATTTTCACAGTCAAACAAGGAAAAATTAATCTTAAACTTACTTTTGAAGCACATATAGAAAACGACATGACATTCAGTGAATTTTTTAGCATATGTGGTAATTGATGGTTTCATATGCTGTATCCCTTCCTGGTGATTGATAAAAGGAGAAAATTGAGTGGAGGTCGCTATTTACAATATTTCCAGGAGATTCTGCGTAAAAGGTGGTGTACTAAAACCCAGCTATATCAGCACACTGTAATCTATAGGCTAATTTGAATATGCGTCTGACACAGGTATGGAAAAGGAGGGGGTCTTGAAGTACATGCATCTATAGGTTGACAGAAAAATTAAGACAATCGACGTGAATTTAATCGAAGTTTGAAACCTTATGGAGGTTGTAGGTAGAATTGGTGAGAATTGGAGCGGTTGAATTGTAGAATCCAGCAATGTGAACTACATGTCAATGAGAAAACTGAAGAATTTAACACAAACCTAATTGATATGGATGAACGAAGGGGGAAGCCGAAGCACTAGAGTATCATCACTACCAGTAATCTCAGAGTACAATTTTATAAGTTTTACGTTCTCTCAAAAACGGTTCAGTATACGACATCATGTCAAAATCAAAGCATAATGCTATCATAGCGTGAAAGGCTGTCTACATAAATTATGGTTGCTATAAATAGGAGAGTTGCAGTGACAACATTATCTACCAGTAATGTTTAATTCAGTTACTAAAAATCTAAAAGGCTCTCAGAAACTACAGAACGAGGTTGAAGTGCAGAAGAAGAGAAGGAGACGAAGAAGAAAAAAAGGAAATGACATTACAAATTACATAAAGAATGCAAAAATAATGAGTTAGGAACTATGTATGGTGTCAGCAAAAAAATGGCTCTGAGCACTATGGGACTTAACAGCTAAGGTCATCTGTCCCCTAGAACTTAGAACTACTTAAACCTAACTAACCTAAGGACATCACACACATCCATGCCCGAGGTAGGATTCGAACCTGCGACCGTAGCGGTCTCGCGGTTCCAGACTGACGCCCCTAGAACCGCACGGCCACACCGGCCGGCCTGGTGTCAGCAAAGATGAACCGTGTATCCAAGGCACCCATCCTGTACGTTTAACTAAGGATGCAGTAAAGCTCGGGAATACAAAATTCGAGAGAACAGCAGGTTTATTAAAATTATAAGGGGCGATCAAAACGTTTCTGTTTGAGGGCGTTGCTGCCGTGTGTATCTAACGTAGGATGACTTTGATGCAGCTATATAAGCAACTACCTATAAGCAAGGTGGTGTTTGCGTCCTTCCAACATCCGAGGGGCACATGCAGAATCGTGAACTACAGCGGCATTAATACTAAATGCGTCCAAAAAGGACCAATGAGCTGTTGTGTTTTCCTTCTCTGCCGAAGGGCAAAAACTGGTAGACATCCATCCGAGAATGAAGAATGTGTATGGGGCAGCGCGTCTGTTGCAAAACCACCATTGTGGGAGACACTTGAGCATCCGCCCAGTAATCCTGACCTCTCCCAAACAATTTCCACGCCTTCGATCGTTAAAAAAAGTCCTTGAACAGAGGACGAATCGTATCGGACAAGGATGTGCGGCAGACAGTTGTGGACTTCTTCACGCAGTAGGTCACGATGTTTTACCAAATGGGCACATTCTACGTTGTGCATCGATGGGATGATGGCTTCAGTGCTCACGGTCATTTTGCCTGATTGGCTTACTGATTATGGAATGTTCAGCCTACAGACGCCAAAATTTTTAAACTCCCTTTGTAATATTTTTCCAAATTTCATGTCTGACAAGTACCTACCAAAAGAAAAGCAAGAATATGCTTAAATACTGAATGTGACTACTCCACATTGGAAAGACAACGACACCAAAGGCCAAAAAAGGCTGTAAACTTAAGAAATACCATAATGTTATTAAACCTCTTTCAAAAGGTAAGTACATACAGCACATGTGAAGGCGTCGACACTCAGTATAAAAGACTGAATACTGTACCTCAGGAGTACATACGCTACGATGACCCAAATGAAAACGTAGAGTGTCTACATTTACTCAGAGCAACGGCTGCAGCTGGAATCCTGCGCACATGTATGAAATCACATCAATAACTTCAGACTATCACGACAGTTGAATCATTTACTTAGTGTGGAGACAGACTTTCGTGAGCTTCACGAGCTTACCAACAAAATAATCCCCTGAAGACACATCATTATACTGGGCTTAGACGATTTATGGCAAGCTGACCTCATTGTAATGAACCAATATACAGGAACAAATAAAGTTGGAACTTTATTTTAATGGCATCTACACATTTTCGAAATTCACCTGAGTACATGGTGTGACGACAAAAACAGGGAAAGAGGTTGCGCTGGTGTCTGAACAATTACTGCAGATGGGGATGAATCAGTGTTCTGACAATGTTCAAACTGACAATGCAGGTGAATGTTATTGTAGATGAAACTATATGAAATATAGCACTATTTGACATTCTCCCACATGAAAGTGACTAGTTTGGACATCTGAACAGGGCAACAAAAAACTGCCTTTGGATTAGATTTAAAGTTCAGGGCTCATGCAAAAGGTTAGAAATATTCCGCAAATAATTGAACAGTATAATCGAACTAGACATCACACCATTAGTATGAAACCTATTGATGTACATGATAATGGACATCTAAACACAGCGTATAACAGTATTGAGACAGAGGTCCTTGCAAGCAGAGATTCAGTATGAAGGATTTGGTGTGTATTTCTAAACACAAAACTATTTTCGAGAAGTCTTACATACCAAACTGATCAACAGAGATATTCACAGTTTCCAAAATGCAACACACAAACTGAAGAACTTGCATGTTAAAGGACAGTTAAGGAAAAAAATTGGTGAAATCTTTCACCCAGAGGAATTACAGAAAAGCTGTGTACCACACATGTTTCTTAGAGAGAGTGTTATAAGATGTCGAGTGTACGAAGCTCTAGAGAAGTGGCTCGGCTTCCCATCACAGCAAAACAGTTGGGTGAATGTTCAGGTTTCTGTAAATAAACAGGACACATAATCCTCAAATTATATGTAACGTGACATGAGCACTAGGAAGAACATCAGAAGTAGTGATGGTATTCTTCATAAATTAATATTTAAATTGCGTCTTTCTGGATACAACTACTTTGGACATGGAATGAATGTAGGAAAGCCTCTATCACAAGATGATAAGGGAATTAATGTACCACACAATGACTGGAAGAAGGGCAATATTGCTTATGCTACAAATAAAGACGGACACACTGTAGGTCGAATATTAACAGATGTGACTAGGTGAATATACGGAAGAAAGGCCATAGGCATAGTCAATAAAGCAATGTGTGTCATATTTAAATTGGGTGCTGGAATAAATCTGAAACAAATTATGAGCGCATCTCATAATAGGTCAAGGAAGAAATTAATGCAGTTGTTAAAAAAAATAAAAAATAAAAAAAACATCTAATCAGCAGTGCCAGCAGATAAAATGTGCTGTAACAAAAATGAATAATAATAATAATAATAATAAAAAGAAGAATAAGAAGAATAAGAAGAAGAACTCGAGTTAAAATACCATGGGTTCTACAAATTCCTAAGAGATCAGGTGGGACCATCCTGTTTCTCATTCCATTGCTGACAGGGCTACTAGCAGTCGATTCTTTGGCTGGAGGAGCTACCTTCATAGCTCTAACTATTAAGAATACACAAAACCCAGAGGAGTAACTTCAGAAGGCTAAAATGCATGACAGGGCAATGGAGGGCATATCTATCAGTAAATGACTATATCTAAATCCACACAAGATAGATTTGAACAGTTTATAAAAAGTCCTGCTACCTGTACAATTAGACAAACGGCTTACCAATACGGATCTGCATAAATCCGTTAGGAAACTCAAAATCCAGAGATTTTGTTGTGTACTTATGTGGAATACCCCACTGGGTCGTGTATGTTAAAAAAAGTAGGAAATACCATCTACTCCATTGAATGGTATAGTCATTTGTGACCACCTGAAGAACTGCACTGATACATTAGCAACAAGAAATGGCTGTTCTGCAATTTCCGAAGCTACAATGACTACTATTCAAATCTCTGTGGTTCCTTCTGCCTAATGTTTCTCCTGGCGAATGTGTAAACACAAACAGTATGCACATCACTACATCAGTTGAGATGTAATGTACCTTCTTACATTAAAAGAGTACACATCGATATTAACAGTGAACAACTTAACCCAGTAAATCTAAGCTAGGGGAAGTGGTTTGGAAACATAATAGCACGCATAACATCACTGAGAAGGACAATGAACTTCGTCTAGGAAGCAACAAACTTGTGGTAATACAACCTGGCTCAAACGATATTGATTATTCGAATGCATATATAAAACGTTTCGTACAACACTGAGTTATGTACAAACATTAATATGCTTGAAGTAGAGAGAGAACGAACAAAACAGAAAGCAGACTTTACCTATGAAGATTCAATAGGATCACTACTAGGTTTCTGGAGGATCCAAGCTTTGGAGGAAAATACTGATAAAATTTAAGTGGATATTCAGACTGTTAGTATGATTCAGGTTGAAGGTAATATTTCACTGTATTTATACCTTAGTAATAGTTTAATTGACACCTCTGTGAATTTACTTCTCATTGTGGATCTGCACTACATAATTGTGGAAGAGCCCATCAATGCAATAACTTCCTGCGACTATTCAGATATTGAAGAGTCTGGATGTGAATACCACAGGTCGTAATGGAAATTTAGTGGTGTTTCATGGTAAGGAAATTACAGTACATCTTCATCTGAAGCAGCATCATGGGTATAGACTACTAATTCCACTTCGCAACAGACAAAGAACACCATAACAGGTGAGAATTACTAGTCTCTTAAATCGATAAGACTAAAATCTCACAATGACATCGACAATACAACAACTCCAGTTCAGTATGATGATCAGTTCATCCGTCGGCAATAGTTCTCCTTTTGCACTGACGACCTTTGACAATAACAGTGACTTAAAAATTATTACTCAATATAAAGATGGGTCTACACTTCCAAGCAATAATTTCGAATGTTAGGAGGGAAGATTTTTGATCTTGAAGGGGGGCAGAAACACTCTACCATCAGCAGCGGCACAACTTACGTGTAATGCATTTGTCTTTCTGTTTTGGGAAATACATACGAGTTAATGGTACTGAGCACGGCCAGACAAGAACTGTTCGAATACCATCGACCGCCAAAACATATGTCTCAACTTCAGCTTCAGACCTGAAAGTATTTGAAAATGCAGGGTGGTTTCTAGATGGATCGATGGATGATTGCTTTAATTTAAGAATCCAATTCAGGACGTTAATGATCTTCTTTGAACGTAATAAATGCTTCATCATAAACCATAAGCAAGAACTGAATGTAGTTGATGTGCTGTGGCGCCCTGATAATATTCTAAGTTCGGAGTTGGCGTGGCTGCGCAGGGGCTTCTCGGTGGGTTGCGGCTCTTCGGCGGCTGCTTGGTGCTGGACATTGGCCGAAGCAAGAGGGGTAGCCCCAGGATGTGGTCCAGGCCGACTGCGTGGCTAGGAATTCCATGTTGACGCTGTGGCGAAGACTGTGCTTTGTGTTGATGAAGGAGATTTCTATGCCGGGAGCGCCAAAGGTGGTGGACTTTGTGAAACCATAATGGCATGCATTTCACAGTTCATGTAGAAATTAATAATAGTCAGAGAATTCACGATATCTTAAAAAGAAACATGTGCATTACCATTATTTCCCCGACAAATCAGATTTTCAGTATCTTTATTAGTTTAAAGTTTAGTATTTGACGGAAGATTATACAAGTAACAACCAGGAACGAATTTCCAAAACCTAAACGGTCCATCTGATTTTGTCGATCGACATGTCTTTGGAAAACTATTTGTGTAAACCAAAATTGGTATGATTTACAGGCATGTAACTTGAACGGCACATGAGTTATTGGAGGTCAAAGTGGCCGATTACTATTAATCGCATCAGCCCATAAGTACTCCGCAGTTACACGAAAAAACGGTAGCAACATGCTTATAAATATATTTATTCGTTTATATCTTTGTTCTTTGTTTATGTCCGATAAATACTATTCATGAAGAAAATGGTCAAATATTTACTGTGTCTTAGAAAGCACAGAGACATTAGGCTACAGGCCTACTTTTTGTTTCTATTCCTTTGATATAGGTTTATTTTATTTGTTTATGTATTTAATAATGTGTGTTGGTACGTGTTTATGGTCCAGCCGTAGGAATATTTATTTAATTTCAAGTTATTTAAATGTAAATCCTGTATTTCGTATGTGTTTCAATATGTTTGCAAGTGTGCATTGGCTTGGAGAAATGACGGAAGCGCTACAGCCAATCACAGTGCTCGTTAATGGGGACACTGTATGGAAGTGGAGGAGGAGCATTGGGTGTCGCACAGGACACGAATGGAGTGCGGTATAGGAAGAAGCGACGTACAGTCGCAGGAGAGACTTGGAGAGTAGCGCAGTTTGTGCGTGGTCGCGGGAGATAGAAACATTTCATAGTGCCAACTTTTGCACTTGTGAGATTTCCAAGGCTCCTGCCGTTAAGACGTAGAAAGCATTTAGAAGTGAATATCTCGTGAGCCATGTTGTTGTTCATAACTAATTGCTTGAAGTAGGAATCTATTGTTTCCCTCTTATTCAACTTATATTTTACTTAATTGCTGGACCATCGACACCAATAAGTGTTTTACAGTAATATAAATGGCATTCTTAAAGGAACTTCTACTATCTTACTCATATTTAAAGTCGTTAAAAATAGTACCTGCAGATTTCGTTTAATTGCAATCTTGCATTTATAAATTTCTGTGTTACATTAAAATTCGCAGTTGCCGAGTGAGAGGAGCCTTCGACCATTCGATTTATGTGTATATTAATATTTTATACTGTAGACTCAGCAGTATTTGGCTTGTAACCACGTATCCCAGCCCCTAGACAACAAAACCAGTCTCAAATTTTAATATTTCAACACTTAGTCTGAGGGTACGTAGTTGAGAGCCACTCATCACATTTTTTATTTGAAAGCCCCAACGCACACATTTAAGCGGGGCCAGAAATGCCGAGTAAAATTACGTTGGACTAACTCGTATGAAACTACCCCACTTACAACTATCAGACAAAGAGGACCCGAAACTTTAGCGTGTGCTGCATGCAGGTACTCTGTTACCATTAACTTTCCACTCCTAGGAACTTTATAAGTATCCAATCCCTGCAGAGACGTTGAAACCAGAATGATTGATTAAGACATCTGTTCAACTACGAACACCTTGATACATTATTCTATTGCTGCAAACAGACAGGAAGGGGAATCCGAAAAAGTATTTGAGCATATCTAACAACTATAAACTAACCAACGCTAAAATGTACTTGAATTGAGAATTTTTCAATATGATAACTCACAGCTTAACTGGGACAAACACAATGTCAGTCTACTGTAAAATATGTATGGAAGGTGTCATTTGTCTCACATGAGGGCGATGAATTTGATTGTATGCTCAGTTGCAATATGTTTAAAGAATTAGCACCTATAGTGGTCACTGATTACTCCAAGCAAAATGGGGTGGCGAAATCTGGAAATGCATACAAACTTATTGTACTTAAATCATCACAAAACATCCCTCCACACATCCACTGCAGTCTCGAATGCTGGTCAAGTATTAACGAAGTATTCCACATTCGTTGCTTCATTCAAACCATTTAGCACTGTAGAGTGTACTAAGACTCATCAAACGATTGCATGGCTGACTTGACAAACACTATCGGAAGTTGTAGGATGCTGAAGAAGCATCGTATGAAAATACGGTAACATCTCTCTGTACCTATGGTCATAAAGACAGCTTAGTTTATGTCAAATGCCACGAACAATTGTTGTGGATGCATGATATCTTGAAGGCTGTATCAAAGACTCAAGCAAATGTATGATGACAACAACAGCAGCAATCACACATGGGCTTCAGAAAATGTATAAATAAGTTTTTTGGATCACCAATAAACAAACTGTTTCTTAGGATTTTATTAATTTATTCCCATCCTGTTCCACCATAACCCAACTTACAGGCTTCAAGTGAGTATTTAAGTAGCGTTGCCAATTCTACACAGGAAGAATTGGAGAAATAATTTCAGATAGTTCGTCTATATGATGCAAGAAGCCGCTGCAGGCGATGACTGCTTGCTGCCAGGAACATCTGCAAGCGTTTCTGTGTAAGGAAAAACTACAGTCAGTTAGTATGTGAACTGATGTACGCTTCTCACCCGGAAAATGAACTTCTTTCTCTCTTGAGTTTGACTACTCTGCGTTATTAGTGAATGATATCATGTATTTATTCATTCAGCGGGTACATGGTAAAGTATCTCTGGCCTTGAACAGTAGCAGATGTCCACCACTCCAGCGAGCACTCAAGCAAACACGTGACAGCATTGCACTATGCCTCAGATTCAGAGGGCCGACTGTGTAATGCTACATTTATGGAAAAATCGTCGCTGTCGTATAGCAAGGTCAGGAAAATATCACAGTTAAGATCACGCACATTGTAGTTCATATACGTCAAGTCGAGGTATGCGTGCTTCTGTCATCTGTAAATGAATCCCATTGACCAACCCCATCCCATTTTATTATGAGCATTGATCGTTGCATCAGTATGAAGAAACAATTCGACCTTCATAGTGGTGTAGGCGCTGGTAAGTGCCCCCGTTTGTCGGACACTCACAACTTGTTTCCGAGCGTAACATTATCACTCTTTCATGATCAGACCACGGCTTTCGTCACAGCTGATTTACAGAAAGCTGGCTGCTATGTTGATTCCCTAATATGCAATACGGATTTACAGTTGTCAACCCAAAGTTCCTGGTGTTTTGCACCAACCATGGAGAGTTGGAAACGTAAGTAGTATTACTTACATCTGTTCCACTACTAAAATAGTACTTATTTTACCCTTGCATGTAGTACTTACTACGTGTTTTCTCCTACATGCACTTCATGGTGACATAGTTGGAGATGTAAATGCGTTGTCAATGGCACTTCACTTCACATGAGTATCGAAGGAGACTTACAACACGATGACTGGAACCAAATACAATGTATCCATCATCATCGTCATCACAGCCTAGATCCTAAAACCTGTGTCTGCAAACACTACAGCACTGGTCATGATGCTCACTTGTGACCCCATTCAGACCATCGAACTGGCGGCCAACACCTGTAGCTTGGTCCGTCTAGCCTAAAGTGGTATGAAACTTTTACTGAGAGTGTCATATTGAAGTGTTTTTCCGATAAACAAGTGAGAGGATCTTGTCAAGTGCTCAGCCATATACTCTACCTTGTTATGTTCTCACATGTCTTTGATCTGGTTAATGGGTGGTCCAGTTACATCTCACCTCCTCCAGTATTGCCGATATGAAGGCATGTATTAATGTCAAGAGTATGAAACTAGAGGATAAATATTTCTTGATGTGTTTTTTATGGCTTCTGAAAGAAATTACTGTAAAATTCATATTGTATGGATATGTACAAAGTAACTAATGTCTACAGGCATCATAGTTTCGAAGGCTTTTCACTCCCTTTCAAAATTCAGGACCTATCAAAACTGAAGAGGTAACCCCTATTTATTGAGTTAACATTAATAGTGCAGATGTAGATGAGGAAAACACAAATCAGGAGATGTCATACAGTAGTCAGACCTATCTACTTTTCCAGGTTATGTGGTCAGCATCCCAGATATGTACATTTATTACTATCCTACAAGGCTGAGAAGCATAATTACACCTGAGTCAAAAATGTGTCCCACCTACTTTCTGCTCAACTAAGTAAAAACAAACACCCAAGAACTTTTGCTACAAGTACCTCAACTCTCTCACTAATCGCAAGCATTTAGAAACAAGACATCTGATTGACTGCTCAAGCCAGGAACTAGTACACGTAAAAATGCCTACCCAGGACAAAAAGTTCAGGAAGTTTAAGAGTGTCCACCACCAAGAATGCTGTATCTTCATTGTATTCGCTGACTTTGAGTGCTTGCTAGTGCACGTGGAAGGTGCTTCCAGAGCTTCTCACACCACTTTCACAGAAGGCACGTATCATAGGTGGCAGCACACCAAGCTGCAAGCTCATATGACTCCAGTCTCAATAGCCTCAAGCCATTCTTTGGGCTTAATCCTGCAAGATGGTTGCTCTCTAAACTTGGCAGTGAGTATTGATGAGATTAATCGTAACAGCATTCCTGACCAAACTGCAGGAGAATGATGCCTTACAGAAGCAGGCTGTTGAATGTCATATTTGTGAGTTGCTCCTGGATATAGAAGTGGAAACTCCATGTAGATGCATCTGTCATTTAATAGGGATGCTACATCTCACAACTTCTAATAGATGCAACGTGTAATATAAACTGCCATGACACAAACCCAGGTTATTCCATAATTTTGGAGGATGTGATGCTCACTTCGTTTGTGAGCTCTTGAGTATTTTCAGGTTAGAGAACAGTAAGGCCACTGTCATAAATGACAATGTAGCAAAGTAAATTTCATTCTCCAAACAAAGCAAGTCACAAATATCTCTCCACTTTCTGGATTCACTACGATTCATGCAAGAATATCTTCATAATCTTGCTAAGACAATGTCTCAAGAGGATCTACATCTCACCAGAGCCACATTACCCATTGATACAAATTTTCAATTTGAGATAAAAAAAGGGACCTTTCTTTACAAACACCTGGGTTCGATGGAGAGGCTGTGCAAAACCACATTGATCAATATAACTGCATTCGCCAGCAATCTCACCATCACTGCCGTAGTGGATGCAGAGTATAGGCACAAGGTCAGCGTTTGGAAGGGGTTAGACTTCTTTATCATGTAATTCGGGGGGATTTTAGCGAATGTGCGCACACGGATGCCAAGGCAAGTAATTTGTGAATGGGTGAGGAACAGTAGGCTATATGACAATTTGTGTTACATCCTTTACTAGTATGTAAACAATTGCTACGGTTATGCCATGTATCTATCTCTATTGTTTTCAGGGTTCTGAAGGCTGTGTGAAGACGGAATCATCAGGATGAAAGATGAGATCCAAAACCTAGCTTAACATGCTGGTGTGGGATATGTCATCGATGTGGACCAAAAACATCACACTAATTTGCATGATGTGCATGGTCACTTACTGTTGTTTCTGGAGTGCCTGTTCCCATGAAATGGTATTGCATCCTAGTTGATGAAAATGCTGGGTAAGTAGCAGGTGTATTCTGCATTATACGAGGTGTGATGGAAAGTTTTAAGAATTGGCTTGTAATTATACAGTGGTGGTACTTACATGCTAATACGATGCATCTCCTTCAAAATAGTCCCCTTCTGACTTAACACACCGACTCCAACGGTGTTTCCACTTTTGAAAACACTCCTGTCAAAATTCACCGATGTAGGAGGAACTATGAGCCAGAGCACTGTCATGGGGTAGCATCCAACTACTGTCTTTCCACAATGCAGGCCTTTTCTTTCGCACCTTTTCGAGGAAACGCTCAAGAACACATTTGTAGTATTCTTGGTTAATTGTCTGTCCTCCAGGGGTAAATTCGTGATGCACAGTACGGGTAGAATTGAGAAAAATCACCAACATTGTCTTCACCTTCGATCGACTTTACCGTGATATTTTCGCTCGTGGTGAACCTGAAGTCTTCCACTGTGAAGACTCCACTTTGGTTTCAGGATAATATCCATATACCCACTATTCGTCGCCTGTAATTACCCTGTTTAGCAAATCTAGGTCATTTTTAGTCCATTTAATCAGTTCTTGGCACACTTCAAGTCGGTATTGTGTCTGTTCATTTGACAACTCTTTTCTGATTTGATCCATTGTAAATTATTGTTTTGGAAAGAATTTTGCGGACACTCGATGCATGTTCAGAACTTCAGTTAGAACTGCTTGAACTGCATAGAAAATTAAATTAAGTTCATCAGCCATCTCCCTAACTGTAAGTCTACGTTCAGAGCGAACTAAGTCACGAACTTTCATAACATTTTCATTCGTTTTTGAGGTGGAAGGACGGCAGGACCGTGTTCATCTTCATATGATTTGCGGCCACTTTTAAATTTGTTGAACACCTCACAGAAGCCTGCATCAGAGTCTCAGGTTTGGAGTGAGACTCATTAGAATCATCTGTGGTATCTGCATCAAGCAGTGTCCCTGATTGAAAGAATACATCAATGTTAACATTAAAAAGAGGGCTCTCTAAAAGTGTGAGAGGGCAGACATATTTTCATAAATTAATCTCGAAAACTTTGACACTTTTGGATATCATAAAAGATGAAATCAATGGCCTGCAGCCTGCAGAGTTTGTGGGACTCAGATCCAAACTGAATAGACACCATACAGATGTAGGTGCACGTGAAAGGGGGCTATGGGTGTGCATTGTGTGGTCTCACAGGGTCTGAAGAATGAGGACTCTATAGAATGCTTGGATGGTGGTGCAGATAATTCTCTGCCATTGGTGTGGCAAGTAGTCTTTCGATTGCTGGGCCATGAGGTACAGACTACACTGTAGCTTGAAGTCGGCATGTGAAGCCATGGTGACAAACTATTTTCTGTGTGGATTGCACTGTGACTTGAGAGTGCGGAGCTAGCGAGAGAGGGGAAAGAGGGAGGAGAGGAGTGAGGGAGGGAGGGAGGGAGAAAGAGAGAGAGAGAGGGAGAGAGAGAGAGATTGCTTGTGTGTGTGTGTGTGTGTGTGTGTGTGTGTGTGCGTGTGTGTATGTTTTGTGGGTGTGTATGGAATAGGCAGGTGAATTATTTGTCATAGTTGCGTGTATGTGTGCGAATATCTGTGTTCTTGCAAAATCTGTTTACACTATTTTGTATTTACTATGAGTGTGTTATACATGTGTGAAGGTGTGGTTTCTCGTCTCTCCTGGATGTACGCTGCTAGCCTCCCGTGATTTATATGTATTGTATATAACGAAAAAACTTAATGTGCAGAAAAACAAAAATATATATACCACTCTTTCAGTGCTGAATATATATAAACCTTCTTTATGTAACCAAGATGAAGGAAATATATGCATCTTTAAAATTCATAAAAAAGAAAATATTACATCAATAAAAACCCATTCGTTATACCCCTGTTATTGTTTACAAAAGAAACTAGTCCTTACAAATGAGTAATTAATGTGAAAAAAGCAATTCTTGCTATCCACAGTGTGCATTCTTATGTACCAACCTAAAAATAGAAATTTAGAAAATCTGACACCCTCCCTGTTGTCGATGCTACAAAGTGGTTAAGGTTGTGGGCCCTGCCTCTGTACTTATTACCTGTGAGATGAGCTGACTGATAGACCCCACTTCTGCAGGTATTATCTGCGCCAAAAGCAATGTTGTGTGGTGGACAGTCATCATTCAGTGCAGCCTGCTGTCTGTGGTGAATCATGCTGAAGTCAAACATTCTGCTGTGATGGTACCAACAAATTGGCCTCCCACTGGGAGAAATGTGTTTATCGCCAGGTGACTATGTTGAAAAATAAATAAGTAGACATGAAGAATGAAGACGTAGAGCAGTAATAAAATTAATTATATTTAAAAAGCTTTAACACTTTTCACATAAAATGTTCGGTGGAATTACTTTCCAGAAGGACCTCGTGTAACTACTCCATCACTGGCAGGTGCTAGGCCTACATTCAAGTGTTGAGAAACATTAGCAGTCACATTGCATGTGTCATCAAACAGTAGTATTCTTGTGGGACTTACCTAAGGCTTGACAATGTGAGAAAGCGTCGGTGGTAGTGCAATATAGTTGAAAGATGGGAGGATCGATAAATCCCAAAGACATAGTGCTGCTGCTGCTGTCGACATAATATCCTGAACACATGAGTGTCCTTATCCACCACTTCTGCAGGGGTGCACTGTGCTGCTGGAATGGTAGTAAATAACGGAACGTAAGCATAAAATGGATGCATGTATAAATAATTAAAAAATAAAACTATTGTTAATTGGAAGATATACTTACTTTCAGAATTCTTTTGCTTTTTGGCTGATCTCTGAAGATAATGATTCATGATGATCCTATCACTGTCATGTACAGACATCAAGTGGTCACTACTGGATGAGGGAAACTATGGGAGGTGAGACGGGGAAGGGAAAGCAGGAGGGAGAGAAGGAACCTTGCAGTGCGTTTCCAGTGACGGTCAATACGATAAGCACAAGTCAAGAAGTGGTGATTGAAACTGAGTCATCATTTTTGACAGAACCTGCAGTGCCTCTCTACTCCTGCAAAGAATTGTTGTCTATAGAAACTAAAATAACATTCAGAAAAACCTTGACCAAATTTCAGTGTGGGTAATTACTTGAGAATTGTGAAGACTCGTGTGTTAGAAAGGTGCGGAAGCGTCGACTCCGTGAGTAACTAGTCACAGCTGGCTTCCGTCATGGACCTCCTACACAATAGAGTGAGTGGAAACATAAAGCCAAGTTATCATACTGACTGCATTTTTGGTAAAGAAAATGCCAGGCTTCGTTGAGATTGAGAGAAGGAAAAACTTTCTGTACAAAATGAGTATTACGTATTAATATACCTACAGTAGCTTCTTTGTTTTTGTTCTTTATTTACAATGTACACCTGTAGCCCAGTAAGTAGAGACTTATCCTCAGATGCTTTGGACATACGATTTTGCCTGTGGCTGCGTAAGAGCTCGTTCGAATATGAAGCTGAGGAAAAACAGGAAGTAAATATTGTTTTGTTTTAGCTTTAACACAAAGACACGCAACAAAGTAAAATACGTTATCAACAGTGATTCAGTTGTGCAGAGGTAGGAATGTTAATGCAACTCCTAGCAACATTTGATGGTAACGAAAGAAACTATTAACTGACACACGAACAAGGGATTTTTTTTTAAATTTCACGTTAATTAAATTTAAGTCACTGTATCTAACGTAATCGTCACCAGCAGTAAGCAGGTAAGCGGTTTGACAGAGCTTTTGGAGGATACTACAAACATTAACGACCACTTTCTTTATCATCACTTCTTTTGATGAATTATAAAAACCAGACAAGTGCGGGTAGGACTCACCTTCTGAGGTTCCTTACAATCTTAATTATGTATATAGATAATAATAATAATAATAACAATAATAAAAGTAATTTCGTGTGGCTCAGTGGCCTGGTGCAAGTCTTTTCATTGGAGGCTCCTTCGGAGACTTGCGTGTCCCAAAATTACCCCAGTTATCAACCACGAAAAGGGGAACTACTATTTAACTTGGAATCCGAACCACATCTTGTTTGTGGTGACCTCACATCGTTGTGAGGTGAAGGCTGGGATAAAACAGAGACTGAAAGTACTGTACTGGGAACACTATTCGATCCCCAAACCTCTCCATCTTCAGGCTCACGACAAGATTACCAGGCTCGCCAAGCATTTATATGAACATAGGTCATCTATAGTTTACGAACAACTCGTGTGCGAGTATCAATATATGTGACAGATATGGCCATATCTTTTGGTAGCATTGACTTAGAGGATTAAATCGTTTACGTTACCGAGGAATCATAGACCCTAGTAACTGACATAAATTCAACCTAATACCTCTTTCCGTACAAACAAACAATTTCCGGATTTTTCCTTTAAACGCTGCTGATTGCCAAATTATATGATCCTACGTCAATGGGAAGTATTCTGTTGGTGTTGATGAGTGAATTTACGAGTGTCCAAATACGTGACATAACTGGTCGTATCTTTTGATTGCATTGACATAGAAACTTAAATTTTTCACACCGCCAGGGTACCTTTAGCTATTAGTATGGAACGTAAATTTCAGCTTGGCATCGCTCTCCGTCCTGAGAAATAGGGCTCTTATCAGTAGAACAGACACATACATAGACAGACAGACAGACAGACAGACGGACAATAAGATGATCCTATAATAGTTCCGTTTTTATCTGCTGAGGTAGAGAACCGTAAAAAGTACATATTTTCGGTAGACAAATGTATTTGCACTCGTTACAGGAAAGAATTCATTATGTCTGGTTGTAGTATATATATATATATATATATATATATATATATATATATATATATATATATATATATATATAGGTTTAATCTGAAAATCTTTCTATTTCTATTGTGGAAATAAATGCCTAATTTTTCAGTAACCGTATAGATGTTTGTTACCTGCTTTCTGAAGGATTTGCATTTATATTTCCTATTCATACACCGAAAATATACTCGGGGGTGGTAAGCGAAATTTACGTAATTTATAATTACTCTATCATAAGACCAATACCTCTAACATAATTAAGCAACGAAATGGTGCTAACACAGTTAACGCCGACATCACACTTTTGTGCATCCAGATCAATTCTTGACATAGTTGTAGTAAAAGTAAATATCTGAGGAACAGTAGATAAGCAGGTGTTAATTCTGAAAATCTTTCTCAATTGAAACAGAGTTTACATAAAAATTTCTCGAGTACCCATTGCTGCCATTCATGCGGCTCCGAAAGTTTTAAAATTACCCGATTCAGAACAGTAATGGTGCAAGAACTTCATGCTTTAGTGAGCGGTTTCTCAATAGATCTGGCAGAATTATAAACGTTTTGTGGGAGGCAGTTTACCACGACTACGGCGCTATTCAGATTTCAAAGAGCACTGTCGAAGCACATTCACGGCTATCGCTGCTGGAATTAATTCATTATTAGTCGTCACAGCTGAAGTTTGAATCGAACGTCGAAAGAGAAGGGGAAACGACCTAAGGTTATTTGCAACTCTGCAGAGCACAATTAACATTTTATTGAATGAAACCCGGGTTCGGTTTCTATTGAGAACTGCGAATTACGTGGGCAGAATGTGAACAAGAGATGGAAGTAAATTTATTGCCCGTGAATTAATATCAGAGGACTCCGATAATTACAAGTCCTCGGAAGTTTTCGTAGCTTCTCAACTTACGCGTTACTACTGCCTTTGCTCTCTAAATTTGTAAAAAGAGTGATGCAAATGACATCAAATTAGAAAACGACAGAAGCAGCTTTCCTCGCTCACCGTTCTTCTCCCGTGTCAGAACTGACAGTAACGTGGAATTCTGTATTAGAATTACCTTTAGAGGTGTTGATTCCAAATATTTTTTACGTGTTTAGCTTTCTTGCTTTGCATGTGTTACGTGGCAAACTAAATATGTGGCGTCCGTTAGTTTTCACCACCTACGTTATATTCTCCTAGAGTGTAACGCATGCTATTGTGAAACCGCGTCAGCTGACGGTGAAAGCATAAGGTTACTTGTTACATACTTATTTGTTAGATTTACGCAGAATCCACTTCCGGCAAATTTGGCAAAAGTTGTATTTCGTAAGTTTTCTCTGTGTGTTTCTCCGATTGTTGTCTATCGGAGGTAGTACCATATTTCTTACATCTTTGTTGCTGACGCGAATCGAAACTGAGAACAAAGAAATTTAAAATTTTTCACTCATGTAACATAAACTGATTATGGGTTATCAGCCGATGACACACAACATTGTCAGTCGACATTAAAAATTATGGAAATATGAGAAAATTCTTATTTCAAATTAATGAAATTGAGATTTGCTGACTACTCTCATACAAATATACCTTAGGGATCTTCACATATAATATTTACTTTCTGAAAGACATTATAAATTGCTGCCCGTAAAACACTAGACCAGACCTATCAGATTTCTATGATAGCAGATAATCTCGGAAATGAAGGATACGCAAGGTTATTTCTGAAACTAAAAGCACTGGCACGTCATCATTAACAACAACAAAAAGAAACAGTCAAACGTTAGTAGTACGGACTGTGGGATGAATAAGATACTGTATCGCCCTCTGTGCCACATCGTAAAGACAACGAGAAAAATTACAAATGATAGGTAAAACCTAGGAAATAAAGTTTTTCAATAAGTATTACAATTTTGTGAATACTTGATATTTTTAATACTCGGATTTTACTTAATAAACTGTCAGTTGGTGGAAAACTAATGATAGTCGCATTAGCTAAGTAATGTTACTACAGATATATATTTCAAAGAAGATATTTTATTCATTGTGGACTTTGTTAAATGGTCTGCCTTTGGCGTAACACCCATTCTAATGTAACAATTTTTGAGCCCGGAGATAGCGTTGGTTTCTTTGTTGTTTTGTCGTGGTCATTTCAGTTCACGTTTCACAATAATGTAGATTAAATTTGTCAACTCCATGCGCTGAAAATTTTTGGTGTATATCTTAAAATAGTCATGTTGTGTGCGTCTCGTATCGTACTACAATAAAGACCATCATGAAATGTATTGGTGTAGAATGCTGACGGAGATAGATATTCATCAACAGATGGTAAAGCATGATTTTCAACGCATAAGAAATTCAACGGCTACTTGAACGAACATCTCCTGAAAGAGATCCATAGCAAACGTCGAATGTGCAGTTACAGATCATAACAGAAATTACGTTTGAAATATGGAATTGGATGTTCGATGTTCCATTTCTCATGGGAGTCGTCCATATGCATTTCACAAGAAGAGGTAACCGTATAGTACATGAGGAACTGAATACAATAAAGCTATGAGCAAGCTGAGTACTTTTACAGTTTTATAATAACAGCGACAGGAAAAGGCAAGGAATATAATGTTTGAACCGGTTTAAATAGAATCGCCACTTTCTTACTATTAAGGAGTCAAACGATAAACACATCACGCCAGAAATCACCTTTGGGTAAATTTCATTGTTTTTTATATGACGACAAATTGCATACAGTCGCTTCAAGTTTCTTGTATGATTGTTATAAAACCGATATTTTGTGAACTCTCAGTCTTATAATTGTCGATTGCACATGCGACAATCTTTTAAATGCTCCAAGTATGGTGAAACGCATTTATACCGAATAACAAAAACTAGTGCTCTGCGTCATGGGCTGCTCAGCTCGAAATAAGACGCTGTAGCAGCCTTCTGCTCAACCTCGGCGCGTGACGTCGTCTGTACCACAGATCGTAAGTTCAGCCTTCGCAAAAGTGATCAGAGAGCACAAAAGTTTCTCCATATCAGTCGCTGCGATATTTGTTCTTCGTGGACTGTGTGTGCTTCCTGTCTTAATTGTAGCACTGCCTACCGTCAGTACCGTTTTGGTGGCGTGGAAACATCCATCCGCTGATCAGCCTAAGTTGTAGGAGAAGGGAAAGAGAAGACAGTATCTTATCTTGTTAAAATCTCTGAAAGAAATATTACGTCTAGAATCTTATGCTCGTCGAGCTCTGAAGGAGCTAATTTGATTGTAAGTAATACTGAAATTTAATCTGGGTGAAAAACAAAGTTGTTAACCGTATTTCATACTCAGAATTCTAAGAAGGAAGCAAGCAAAACTGATCCTAACGCCATCTACTGGTATCCATCAATAAACTGCTTTACATGATTAATTATTGAAATTTATTAATCGAATTGTGAACTTGTAATTACCAAAATTCATGTCCAATGAAAAAACAAAGGTGAAAAATGTGTACATACTTAAAATGGCTGTTTAAACGAACAGTGTTACTAGCATTGTGTTTTGAAATGCTATAGATCAACAATATGATTACGATTGTAAAGATCGTAAGTTTTACTGAAGTTTTGTTATTAACAAGTGACAAATGACTGAGGATAGTACAGTGATGGTTTGATCGAAGAAAAGTCTGATCATCATTTCTAATGAATTGTCATGTTCAAATACACTGTGGTTTTCTTTTGACCTAAAATGAGTGATAATCCGTCAAAAAAGCATTTTACTTGACAGAATGAAAGTCTTGCCTTATCATGGTTTGCGTGGACGGAAACTTGACTAGGGTTGCGTCGTGGAAGTGATAGGCACCGATAGTCTCTCACTGCTTCTTCACGTCTCTAATAAATTAATACTCGCGAAGGGACATGGGGCGCCTCAGAGCCATTGTTCCTGAGGCAGCCATGGCTCACTACACTTCACAACATCATAAGTCTGGAAATTTTCGTATCCCCGAATTGATACGTGTAGAGACGCCTTAACAGCGTCTAATGGGTGGCAGAGCTGAGGGATTTGAGCTACGAATTGTTGCAGCTTCCATAATATTCACCAGATTTAGCTCTTGTACCCAGTCTAAAGCAGTTTGTTGCTAACAGCATTTGGGCTCCTATCGAAGATAAGCATTTTGCACAGCTTTCAGAATCGAGAATCAAGGGATGATATTCACTCTGAAAAAGAAGAGGATAAGGGCACTGACATAAAAGTATACTACATCGTAAAACAACTGTATTTTTTTGCCTAAAAACTCAGTGTTTCAATGTCAGCAGTAAACATTTGTCTGTGTAGTTGTCGAGAATGATTATAGCTGAAACGTTTGTTATCTTCCAGTTATTTCAACTTCGGAAAGAGAACACTTCGGCGAATCGGTATTTATAATCTGATACAATGAAACTGAGTAACAGTGGTGGTAAGCTAATGCATTAGTCCTCGTCATGTCTACAATGCAAGAAGCAGAAAATTTCTACCCTGGGTCAACCAACAGGGAATCTAGTTGAATATCATGGAACGAGTATCTCATTCACCATCTGGGTGTACGCCATCATGAATCCTCCACACATATGATATCGGTGTGTTGGACCTTGACTCCAACCCTCAGTCTCGCCTTCCGCACGCAGTGCTCTTACCGTGTGAGCCATGCAGGCACTAGTCTCAAATGCCTCTCAAGCCATTCCATTTCCACGAAAGCACACAAGCTCTCCTGCATATCTTGCAGTACAGCCTGATAGTTCTATTGAAAAAGCTTCATGTCCTGTTCGGGCATATGATGTTAATCTGTCAAGAAATTAAATTCGGTTCCAGTAAGGTAGTTTAAGGTAGTTGTGTTTTAAGGGGTTGGGAAAGAGTGGTGGTCGAGGGGAGAGAGGTGGTTTAAGAGTGGAGTTCTAAGAACACTGAATTCTGGTTTTAGTCGACAGCTTCACTTGATACTGTTGGCGACAACTGTGCTGCAGGCACTTAAAAAAATTAGAAATAGGGATAACGACTACATATCATTCCTAACATCCAGAAATTGATGTGCTTTCGTAAAGCTGGTCTGGAATATTGAATTAGGCAGTAAATAGTCTTGTTATAAGCAATCTACTGGGTACATGAGGACTCAGGTAATTTTCTTACGTTATGCTTCCATCTCAGTAAATATGAAGGATGCTCTCCGGGAGCATTTTATTACGCTAGAATTTCATCTCGTAATCTAGAAACATGAGAATGATACTCGAAATTGAACCCAAACATTGCTTACAGAATATACAGGGCGAGAAAAAGCAATTTGACCAGAAGCATAGGACAGAAATGCAGCTTCGAACGATAGAAATTAAGTAGGAGTCGCCGTAGAATAATTACAGCGATATTCCAGCGTGAAAACGGTGGTCAGTTCGAACATTTGCTACCACATCCTTATGTTAATTAAGTGGTGGCAAATATTTGTGCAAGAGCATACTCATTTTTCATTTACTTTGACTTTTTTAGGATATTTTGAAACATGAAGCTTGAACATGTTACTGCTTTCATTTCTAAAGACGTGTCCTACGGTAGGTGAGTTAGATACGATAAGGACGTATGCGATGCTTCAAGTTTTTGTTTTTCTCATCGTGGCTATCAATTAGTCCAAATATTTTGCTTACGTATTCATTTTCTGTGAACTACATTTCATTTTGATTAAGGACGTTCATATTTCAGATTTCAGTTACGTTCCTGTAGCGAAAATATGCACCTGCGATCTCTGTTTCCAACACTCAAATTTCTTTGTTTATGCTGAAATTCTGCCCTACACTTTTGGTCAAATCTTTTTTCCACACTCTGTATAACACAATCTTGGTAAGTATAATTTCAAACTTTCTTCACCAGTGACGGTTTAACAAGGTATTTATGTCGCATTACTGTCGCACTCGAGTAGCCAGAGGTCGACAGGGCCTCCACATATGTTCCGGTACAAGGGGAGTCACTGGTAGTGCTATAGATAAACAGAGTGTGTGGCAATCGCAGTCAGTCTCACGAAGTAGTGGTGAAGATGCAGTTACCCATACCCTCGGCCTTGTTCCAAAATCCCCCGTAGCAGACGAGCCGTACATGTGCTCTTAATAACTCATGGTCTTTGTCAGTTGAAGTCCAAAGTCCATGAGATATCTGATCTGTAATGTAGATCTGTATGCAACTCGTAGGCAGGATTGAAGCTCAAGACCTTTCTGGTTGATTGAAAATGTGAACCGACCTACATAGGGCCGACTTGTGTCACCTGGTGCGAGTACCGCTTCGGATGACGTCTGCACGGTATCCATACCCGTTTCCTGGGCGCTGTTTATCTCTCTTCAGATTTCAAGATCCCTTCAGCCCACAATAAGTGGCTTCATTAATATGATCAAATGTGGCTTAGGTCACAGTGTGAAGACGGAGGCGCTGCTGTGCTGAGTGTGGTGGTTATGATAAGGACAAAGCTGCTTTGTGTGCTGCATTAGATTTTCCCCACTGGACTCCAGGTAATACAGTTTGCTGCCCTTGCGTGCCTGACAGGCAGCCAGAATAACAGGACCACACTGATGTACTGAGGGCGGGCATTTTACTGCTACTGATGCCGAGGTGCTGGGTGCACTTGGTCCTACAGCGATCTCGGGGTCTGGCCGTACAGGACTTGCATGGCGGATTTTCCAATAACAGGTACAGGCCCGTAAAGAGCTATGCTGGGTTAAACCACTTTATCTCTACCAGATGATGAAAACTAATAAAGAACGTAAAATTGTGTTTCAACATGTACATTTACGAAGCTGCTCTGCATTGACAATTGAGAGCCTGGAAGCCTCTACAGGTCCACTCTCAAACAATTCCCGGGAAAAAAATGGTTCAAATGGCTCTGAGCACTATGGGACTTAACATCGATGGTCATCAGTCCTCTACAACTTAGAACTACTTAAACCCAACTAACCTAAGGACATCGCACACATCCATGCCCGAGGCAGGATTCGAACCTGCGACCGTAGCAGTCGCGCGGCTCCGGACTGAGCGCCTAGAACCGCTAGACCACCGCAGCCAGCAAATTCCCGGGAAAAGCGAACGCTTAAATATTTCATTGTAAGATCTGATTTTTCTTTTTCATTACGATGATCATTTCTACCTATGCTGGTGGAGGTAAAAAAGAGTATTTTCGCATTGGGAACAACAGTTCTGTGATTGAAATTTCGTGAAATGATTTCGCAGCAACGAAAAATACCTTTGTTTTTAAGATTTCCACCCAAACTCGCGTATCATATCCGAGGCACTCTGTCTCTCATTTCTAGATAATACAAAACAAACTGCCCTTCTATAATATTTTCGATTTTCTCCGTCAATCTTCTCCGCTAAGGATACCATACCGTACAGCATTACTCCAGGAGCGGAACGGACAAGCTTAGTGTTGGCAGTCTCTTTAGAAGGCTTGTTGCATCTTGTAAGTGTTCTTCTAAGAAAATGCATTCTTTGGTTCACCTTCTCCAAAACATTATCTACGTGTTCGTTCCAGTCTAAGACGTTTGTAGACGTAGTCACTATGTATAGTAGTTGCCTTGACAGCCTTTAGATTTGTTGATTTATAGCACAACCTTAATGTTTACGGGTTGCTTTTAACACTCACATGGGTGACCTTACACTTTTCATTACATAGATTCTGTTGCCATATTTCACACCACACAGATATTTTTCCTAGATCATTTCGTAACTGGTTTGGATCTTCTGATAATTTTACTAGACAGTAAATGACAGTGTCATCTGCAAATAATCTAAGAGGGTTGCCCAGCTTGTCTCCTGTTTATATATACTACATACGAGGGTTATTCGGAAAGTAGGGAACGATCGGTCGCGAAATGGAAACCACAGTGAAAATCCGAAGAAGTTTGGCACATGTGTGTTGGGCAGTGTCTCTAGTATGCTCGTCGATCACGTTACATCGTTCTTTTTATTTCTGAGCACACAGGGAGCATATAAAGATACCCAGAACAATAGTGTCTCCCGCCAAGTGAGAAATTTCGTCTGAAGCTATGCAGCCAACATTACATAACTGTCGTGTGGTTTCTTCTTCAAGAGAATTCTCAGCCGTATTCTGCAGGGGCAATGAAGATATTCCAGTATCGTTTTCAATTGGATATGTTTGATTACCCACAATACAGTCCGTAATTGTCTCCCTCTGAGTTTCATCTCTGCTCACATGAACCACTGGTAATGAAGACAACATTTTGGCACAGACAATTAGCTGTAGGCCAGCGCAGAGAATTGGCGGAAAGCACTGGCGGCTGCCTTCTATAGCGAGGGTATTGGAAAGTTGGTTCAACGCTACGACAAACGTCTAAGTCGGATCGGCGACTATGGAGATAAGTAGCTGGAAGTTGTAGATAACTACTGCAAATAAAAGAGTTTTCATTTTTACTGTGGTTTCCATTTCGCGACCGATCGTTCCTTACTTTCCGAATAGCCCTCGTATATTAGGTAGAGTAGGGAGCGATTGACACTCCTTTGGGGAACTCGAGATATCACCTCTTCTATACCGAGCAAGGTGGCGCAGCCATCAGCACACTGGACTCGCATTCAGGTGGATGACTACTGAAACCTATGTCCGAACATCCTGATCCAGTTTTTCCATGATTTCCATAAATCGCTCCATGCAAATGCCGGGTTGGCCCCTTTGAAAGGCCAAGGCCGATTTCCTTCCACATCCTTGCAAAAACCTAAGCTTCTACTCCGTCTCTAACGACCCCTATGTCGACAGGGTGTTAAACCTTCTTCTTCCTTACTTCCTTTACTTCTGTTTGCTTCGATGACTTTCCATGAGTCCTACTAATTATGGTCTTTCTGACAGGAAATCACGAATCCAGTCACACGACTGAGAAGATGATCCATAGGCCGCAGTTTGAATAGAAGTCGTTTGTCAGGAAATGATTCGAAGCCTACTGTAAATTTCGAAATATAGTCAGCTTTAAAACTTACAACAAAAAATGGAATTTCAATGCAATGACCTAAAACAGAGTGTGGTCCATAGGAAAAGGAGATGTAGTATACATCTTTGGAACCCCATACAGCAGCTATTTTCTGTGCCACAAGTCCTTGGCAGGTTACAGTAGGTATGTGGCACTAGATGTTTACGCACAGGTCACGCTGTTCCCGTAAATTACAGAACTTTCTTTTGTGGGTGCAAGTTGGCACCAGATAGTACCCGAGGTGGTTTCTTTCGTGTTCATACCAGGCTAACTGAATGGTGAAGACAGGCTACATTATGACACTTTTCAAAACACTGTAACACGTTTATGGCCTTGTGACAGAGACAGTTCCATCGTCACTGGAGAAGAAATGAAGCATGAAGGAAGTACATGGTCCGTAACAATGAGATTCTCATTCCCTGCAGCGGCGTATGACATTCGGCTCCACGTCAAAGTCGCTTATGTCAGTAATTGTCCCCGTTTTTGGTCCATGTCTTCGCTAGAATGATTCCTTGCATCTCGTGTAGTGATTATAATGTTTCCTCTCATCATCGTATCAGCTAGAAAAATACACGAGGAAGATAATGATGCCTCTCAAACGTATCCGTATGCGTATCCGATGTTCCTATACATGAGTAGGTCGTAAAAGTCTGATGAATTGGCCCCAACGTTCCTCATACTTACGTCCACGAGATTTTTGTCAATGGTAACATGAGACAGCAATTGTGTGTGTGATGAAGATCAGAAGTATGACGCACTTTAGGAAGCGGACTGTTAATGCTTGTGCTCTCATTTCGGTGCCTGCTTTAGTTAAAGTTCTTGAGGAGTGCGTGAAACGGATAACAAGAGGCTTATAACGCAGTGGACAACACGTCGGGCACATCCTTAGTGGTTTCACTAGCATACGTCTTGTTATGTGCAAAATGTGACATAACGCAAGAGTGTATGTGCCTGTGCTCAAAGTTACTGTAGTTTTGTTCGTGTGTTCTCTGTATGTTCTGTATCTCACTTTCCCCTTCCGCTTGAAAATTACGAATCACATTCAAGGTGGCGGCTTTCAAAATGGTCGCTATGTTGGTAACATAGGCTCACAGGTTTTTTCCCTCTCAGTCCTCATAATGCTTAAGTTTAAATTTCTGTTTATCTACCAGTGTTTTGTTATAGAATGGTGGGTCAATAGTACCGTGTAGTACAGTGTATAAATGTGGCTGGTTAATAGCTGGACGAAAAATGGATAGACCAGTAATTGTGCAACAAAATAAAACCTGCAACCTAAAAGCTTAAGGCTTCAAACCAGACATTATAGATATTTTAAGAGTTCTTCCTGACTCGTCTGTTCCCCGCTAAACTAGAGAACAGGTCCTCACTTAAATCTGATGATGTCTCACGGAAATAAATTGCGCCCCTAAGAGTCTCAGGAAGACCTGACCAATTTTGAAGACGCACCATGTGTTACACCACAATGTTGTTGATAGGTGCGTCGTGTGGTGATAGTGTAGTCAAGTAACCAGAGAAATTTGTATTGAACATTGCCTCATACCGCGTTTTAAACAACTTCGTATGTGGGGTGATAACGACGCAAGAAGCTTGGGCCATAGATGGAGGTCTGCACTGATTAAAGAAATATTACCCGCGTCACCAAGTCGCCTATCCGCATCCGCTTGCCTGTATGCGGATACTGAAGTTTCATACGTGAAGGATGATTCTAATTGAACTTTAGCTACTTGATCCAGGTAGACTGGAAACTATTTACTTTATACGAACGATGGTCAGACTGTGCGTTGCAGGATTTGCATCTTAATAGTGTTATTATCATGACTTGCCGTTACGAGCCGGTGCTGATATTGTGATGTACAATTGAAACACAAGCCTCAGCGTACATTAAAGTTGCAGCCAACATGCTGCTGCTCTTCGCGAATATCCAGGCATTAAAGAACTACTGAGAGGACCTCTTTCCGCACTGGGGTTGAAGAAAATGATTCGGAAATTCGAATTAACTGGCGATTTGCGAATTGCTCCTGGGAGATGCCGACATCCAGTTGCGCCACAAGTTGTTGAAGAAGTTGTATTGCAATGGTTGAGAATGCTGAACGCAATGTGCGATTATAAAACAGTGCTAAAGTTGTGTCATGACAGCTGAACAAGCCAAGGCCCGCAGTTCGAAAAGTGTTGCGAAAAACTGTGGAATGGTATCTCTAATGCGGTTCCAGGCTGTCGTGGATCCAGATGGTCTTCACGTCGAACAACGTTTATAACTTGGAACGGAGACTTGGTACGCAATCAACAAAAGTTACCCTCTCACGTGGAAATTTAAATGTGTTTCGTTCTCCTGTTCCGCATGCCCTTACAAAAGTTTTTACACAGTTTCATCATCGTACGATCAGTCGATATTCATAGGGGACTCTCTCAAGTAGCGAAAGTTTAATTACATCCACCCTCTACCACAGTCCATTCGGCACGTCGCAGCTGTGATACCAGACGTGCACCTGGACTGAATTTTCGTCTGCTCAAGACGTACTCGTATACTTTTCTTGATATTTTTGAGTGGGGCTGGGTAATTTACAGTATGTAGAATAAGAACGTAGAGACCCATCATGACCACATATCAGTATGACATACTTGGACGTATTCTTGATTCGTTCCAGAAGTAATAAGATTGTGATGTTTCCTGCTTAACGCTTCCGCGACACTTGGAAGTCACATGAAGTCGTAGTGCGTGTTGTCACATGCTGCATATGGCATGCTGAACGTTTGTCACTTCGTTCATTTATAACATTTACGTTATTACATCATAATATTAAGTTATGTCAATATCCTACACTTCTCACTGTAACAAAAATGAGTTGTCTTCTTTCAAATAAGCTTAACTGAAACAGTGATACAGTCACAGTTTTTATACTGAACATCAGTTATATTTTATTTGATACACAATCAGCAGTGAGAATGTGAAGCGAAGAATTCGAGGAACAACTTATCCTAGAAATAAACAGCTACCACTATGTGGCAGTCTCTAGCCCTTACAGATGTTAACAAGCATTTAGCCTTCTTCTAATGCACCACACTTCTGTCCGATGGGTAATAACTATTGCGATGAATTAACGGTTATAATTATTATCAAAATGTTATTTCCGCGGTAACTTACAATATATGGCTTAAGGGGACATTGTACGTGAAATTCGTTGAAATTTGACATTTCCTGTTTTCTACTCCATAATGTACTTTGGACTTTCCTGAACATTTTGGTACATAATACATTAAAATCAGACAGTTGTGAGACCTCCAAATAATATTTAGAATGTTGACGTGTGACTGTCAAATTTCGCAGCTACTCATATACTATCACAGTTAAGCAGTCATATCTTGGGAACTACAAAGTCTAGAAGGCTATGAAATGCTTTTTTTTGTGCCTACAGCTTCGTCTCAGATGTTGGCATTACAAATAAACTAATCAGTCCTTCATTTCTGATTCCAGTTTTCGTTGAAAATAGTGCGATTATCGGCTATTTTTGTAGTAAGCTAACTTCTGCTGCTTTTTATACGTAGAATAAAATGACTAACCGTAAAAGTAACTGAGATGATGAAAAGAGCTGTCTGGAGCAATTTCTTACATCGAATATCAGCCGATGAAAAGCCATATCATGCTTTGTTTCCACCAAATACTTGGTGTAAATATAGGCAAGCTGAATTTTCTGGCACCATGCAAGAATATACACATAAACATTCTCTTCCTCTGGCAGTAATGGAGGCAATCAAACCTATTTACAGTGACTTGACAAATCCCGAGCTACTTGAAGCGTTTACTTGGGAAGGCCCAGAATGTGAATGAGTCCTTCAATAATTTTGTGTGATGCCGTGTGCCTAAAAATGTATTTGTTGGTCTTATGACTCTCAAGTTAACAGTATCAGATGCTGTAATAACTTTTTATGGTGGGACTATGAAAGACTTAAAATTATGGAGAAGTTAGGGGTGAGATTTGGACAGAATCCAGCTAAAGGACTGCGGAACTGGATGAGCTTCGTGTACGTGAACCAGAGTTAGCTGCTCAGCAAATGACAGAAGAACCAAGAACGACAAGCAAGAGGCAATCACTGCGCTGTTGTGATACTGAAGAAGACACAGACTATGAGCCAGCGAAATTCTAGTGCACAAAAGACGCAGAAATGTAAGTCTGTATAGGAATTTGCAAGGAAAAAAGTTTTAAGCCTCAATAACTCTGAACTAAATTTTTTGCAATAACTGAGCCATTATCTAAAAGAGTACTGATGGTAGAGACATGAAATTTTCACAGCACGCCAAGTGTGAGATTCAACACATATGGAACTATAATAATTAAAATATCTTGAGTTGTTTTGTTTTTTGTTCATTAATTTACAAAATTCTGTCAAGAAATTGAATGTTTGAAAAAAAGATAACTTGTCCCACAATACAATTTTAGTAATAATTCTAGTTCAGTGTATCTAGAAATATGCATTCAATAATTATGGAAAATAGTAAGTTGGTATCTTAAAAAGTTTCCAAGATAATGGGTCACAAAATTCGATAATTTAACGTAAGCGGCATAGGACATACACTGCCCCCTTTATAAATTATGTAAACAGTTAAATATTAAAAAAAATAATGTTACTTTCATGAAATGTTACGTAGGCGCGTAATATGTCGTTATAATTGAGAAATATCTGGCAAAGGTGACGGTAGAAATACTAAAAAACATTAAATATATCCTGATGACAGTCTTTAATATTGAAGGATGACAGTACAAAACTTGAGCAGTAATACTGATGTGTGTATCTCAAGTAACAGTTGGAAGAATCAAGAAGGAGCACTGGATGTCAAAATTCTCAAGATGAATCAGATATTTAAATCAAGTAGCACATGATGAAATCTGTTTTGCTTTAAAATTGGAAATAAATGTGTGAAAACAATAAAATAAGAAAATAGATATTCATATAAAACACATCAGTTCGAAAAAAGTGAAACACGAAGACTGAGAGTGTGGTGTCACCGCCAGACACCACACTTGCTAGGTGGTAGTTTAAATCGGCCGCGGTCCATGTAGTACATGTCGGACCCGCGTGTCGCCACTGTGATCGCAGACCTAGCGCCACCACCAAGGCAGGTCTCGTGATACGAGAGTGGACTCGACCCCAGTTGTACGAGAACCAAGCTACCGCCCAGTTGTACGCGAACCTAGCTACCGCCCAGTTGTACGAAGCCTTTCTCTCTCATTAGCCGAGAGACAGAATAGCCATCAGCTAAGTTAATGGCAACGAACTAGCAAGGCGCCCTTTGTATCAGTGCCTATAGCTTACGAGTATTCAAGAGAGATGTATTCCAAGGCCTCAATAAAAGATAAGTACTAAGCATCTACATACTTTTCGTCTTATTCATTTATAAGTTCTCATGTTCCAGACTTTACGCCCGTCTGCTTTAGCCTTGCGTGCACTATCGGCTACAGCGTTAGTCTAGCTTTCATTTTCAACAATAAACTTCACGGTGTCGGTCCAGCTACCGACACTACAATTATTGGCGACGAGGGAAAAGGACCTTTTTCTGATTGCTTACATTTATTTCTGATTGCTTACATTTCATTGTGTCATGGCTTCGCCACATTCTCCAGATGTACTGTCCGAATTTTATCGCTTGCAGAATCAGCAGACGCAGGCGTTACTGGATGCCCTTGGACAGCTCGTCCAGGGTCAACGTGCGCTGCACACCGATGCGGCCGCAGCCGCTTCACCGCTACCGCAGCCACAACCTGCCGTTGCACCGCCTTTTAGACCATACGTGGCAGCCGATGAGACCTGGCAAGAGTGGTCTCGTCAGTTCGCCTTTCACATGGCTGCCTACAGAATTCAAGGTAATGAGCGGCAGCCGTTTTTGCTTTCTTGTGTCGGTGTGTCCACATACCGTGTGATAGTGAAATTGTTTCCCCGCCGCGACGTAGCAACTTTGTCATACGAGGAAATTTTGTCTGCCTTAGATGCCTATTTCAAAGAAACAGTTAATGTGGTTGCAAAACGGTACACGTTCTTTCGTACAAAACGTACGGCCGGTCAAACTAATAGGGAGTGGGTAGCAACATTGCAAGGACTTACTAGGGACTGTGCCTTTGAATGTGACTGTGGTCTTTCTTATTCAGATACAATGGTGCGTGATGCAATTGCACAGAACGTTTCTGATGTTCGCATACGGGAGCAAATTTTGAAACTAGTTAATCCCTCCCTTCAACAAGTGATAGACATATTGGATAGACAGGACACACTTGACTGTGCTCAGGAATCTTTTGAAACTTCGCCAGCCGTGTGTCACATTAACCGGCCCGCCGGGCGCGCTCGCGCAACGCGGCCCGGTCAACTGCCCTCGCGGCCGTCCGCACAGCGACCGCCGCGTGCTAAGCCAGGTGTGCCGCGCCAGCCCACAAATGTAGTGAAATCATGCCCGCGGTGTGCTACTAGACATTCGCGTGAACATTGCCCGTCACGCCAAGCTATTTGCTTTTTCTGCACTAAGAAAGGACATGTTCAAAGTGTTTGCCAGAAAAAGCTCAGATCAGACAATCACAATCATTCCAGGCCCTTTACTTCGCGCCGGAATCGAACCAAGGACACTCAGGCTCGTGGACCTTCGCCTATGGACATTCATGTCGTTAATTCCGCTTCGTCCAGTGACACTGTCTCTGACAGTAACTGTGTTCGTCCCACAAAAACTGTGCGTCGACGTCGCCGGAAATCACGTCCATTAGCAAGTGATTCTGTACCAGTGTCTGTTCCAATTGCACAAAACAGTCGCTCTTGTCGTCAGCAGAACAATAAACTTTTTGTGGACTTAGACTTTGAAGGCAAAGTGATACCATTCCAGCTCGATACCGGAGCTGCAGTGTCATTGCTCAATCACGACACATACAAACAACTATGCGCACCTCCGTTGCGTGCCGCAAATGTTAAGCTAACTACATATTCCGGACAGAAAATTCCTGTGTTAGGACAGTGCAGCCTTCTTGCAACATACAAGGGACAAACAAAACTTGTGTCATTTTACGTTCTTCGTTCTTCTTCTGCAGTGAACTTGTTTGGTCTAGATTTATTTAAGTTGTTTAACATGTCTATTGTAAATCAGGTCCTCTCAGTGAATCAGACTGTGCCTACAGACAGTGTTTCTCGGCTGTGTGACGAATTTGCAGACGTTTTTGCACCGGGCTTAGGTTGCGCTAAAAACTATGAAGCACATTTAGAACTGAAGGTAAACGCGCAACCGAAATTTTTCAGGGCGCGCAATGTTCCCCACGCATTGCGTGATGAGGTCGCCAGAACGTTACACGATCTCGAATCACAGGGTGTAATTGAACGTGTGCAAGCTTCTCTCTGGGCCTCACCCTTAGTAATTTTGCCAAAACCTTCCGGAAAATTGAGACTTTGCGTGGACTTCAAGGCCACAGTGAATCCACAGCTAGTGACTGCTACTTTTCCTTTGCCCCGCCCGGAAGATCTTTTTGCTAAACTGTGCCCGGGACAATATTTTTCAAAGTTGGACCTAGCCGATGCGTACTTGCAAATACCGGTGGACGACGAATCCCAGCGCGTATTAGTGGTTAACACGCATCTTGGATTGTACCGCTTCAAAAGACTGCCTTTCGGGTGTGCATCCGCCCCTGCCTTGTTTCAGCAATATTTACAAACTATTTGTGCGTCGGTCCCTACTGCAGCAAACTATCTGGACGATATAGTGATCTCCGGACAGACAGAAGAAGATCATCTTGCGAATTTACGAACATTATTTCAGGTCTTGCGGCACAATGGTCTTCGCTTGAGGAAGGACAAATGTGTGTTTTTTGCTCGTGACTTACCATACCTGGGACATGTCATTAATGCCCAAGGCATACATCCAAGTCCAGAGCACCTCCGTGCCATACACGATTTGCCTTCCCCTCAAAATCTGAAACAGCTACAGAGTGTGTTGGGTAAAATTAACTATTATCATAAATATGTGCGCAATGCCTCTTCCATTTCAGCTCCGCTTCATCGCTTACGCCGTAAAGGTGTTCCGTTCGTCTGGACGACGGAATGTGAACGCGCCTTTCGCCAGTTGAAATCGGCGTTGCTTTCTAATACTTGCCTTACGCCATTCGATCCCCAGAAACCCCTTTTGTTGATGGTAGATGCATCGGATTTCGGGATCGGTGCTGTGCTTGCGCACAAAGTTGGCTCACATGATCGCCCTATTGCCTTTGCGTCCAAATTGCTCTCGTCTGCGCAAAGAAATTATTCACAGATAGAGAAAGAAGCTTTGGCTCTCGTGTTTGGTGTTACTAAGTTCCATGATTTCTTGTATGGTCGTCACTTTACCATCATCACAGACCACAAACCTTTGACATCGCTTTTTCATCCGTCCAAGCCTGTACCTCCACGTACAGCGCAGAAATTCATTCGCTGGTCTATTTTCCTCTCGCAGTACCGCTACGATATCTTGTATCGGTCCACTGCTAAGCACGGAAACGCCGATGCGTTGTCCCGTTTGCCTGTTGCTGAGGATAAAGCATTCGATTCTTCCGAACTTGCTTGCATGTTCATTGATTCGGAAACCGATGAAGTGGTCGAATCGTTTCCGATTGATTTTCGTCGTGTCGCTACAGCCACAGCTGCTGACCCTGTCCTTGCTACTGTTTTACGTTTTGTTGCTACGCAATGGTCTTTGTCAAAGTCTCGGATCGAGGATCCGTTGGTTCGCCGATTTTTTGCTCACAAGGAGAGACTTTTTGTTCGACGTGGTGTTTTGTTGTTGCGTTCTGATAATGATCAGTCCAGAGTCGTGGTCCCACGTTCGTTACAGTCCTCTGTTTTACGGCTTCTTCACCAAGGACATTGGGGTATAGTGCGGACGAAACAACTTGCTCGTCAGCACTGTACTTGGTTCGGAATCGATGCTGCGATTACGAATATGTGTTCTTCGTGCCCGGCGTGTGCCGAACAACAGTCCGCACCGCCGCGGAAAGTCTTTGCGTGGCCAAAAGCCACTTCCCCTTGGCAACGCTTGCACATTGATTTTGCTGGTCCATTCTGGAATGCTCGATGGTTGGTTCTGGTCGACGCCTTCAGTAATTTTCCTTTTGTTGTCCGGATGTCTTCCACGACGTCCTCCGCCACCATCCAAGCGTTGTCTGCTATCTTTTGCATTGAAGGTCTTCCGCAGACTATTGTTTCCGACAATGGCCCACAATTCATGTCCGCAGAATTCCAGTCTTTCTGCCAGGCCAATGGTATTCAACATCTGACATCCGCGCCGTTTTCGCCTCAGTCCAACGGTGCCGCTGAAAGATTGGTCCGGACTTTCAAGTCACAGATGTTGAAATTGAAAGAGTCGCATTCTCGGGAGGACGCATTGTTGCTCTTTTTGTCTTCGTATCGCTCTCAGCCCCGAGATGGTCGCTCGCCGGCTGAGTTGCTCCACGGTCGTCCTCATCGCACCTTGATGTCTTTGCTGCATCCGCCGCATCAGGTTCCTGCGCAGCGGCAGACTCCTGCTTTTGCTCCAGGCGACGTTGTATTTTATCGCAACTATCGAGGTTCACGGCGTTGGCTCGCAGGGCGCATTCTTCGCTGCCTCGGCCGCGCGATGTATTTGGTTTTGGGGGCCTCTGGTGAGGTGCGTCGGCATCTCAATCAGCTGCGCCTCTGTCGTCGCTCGGGTTCTGCCGCTCCCCGTCTGCTTTCAGCGACGGTGCCGTCCGGTCAGCGCCCTGGGGACCCATCTACTGGCTCGCCTCATCCCCAGGTGTTACCGACGATGCCTTCCATTTTGCCCCATGGCGACGCGCCGCCGCCGCCGCAGCAGCAGCAGCAGCAGCAGCCGCCGCCGCCGCCGACCGCATTCGACGCTTCGTTGCAGCCGCCAAGCGCCTCCCAGGGTCACGCGCCGCCGATCGCTTCCCGTGACCAGCTGTCCTCCGCCATGGAACGCCCGCCCGCTCCGGACCACATGACGTCATCGCGCGTCGGCTACCCCGACGCCATGGACGTCGACCCTTCACTACCTCCTGTCTCTTTACGGGCGCATACACCGCATGTTGACGTGCACCCTGGACTAGTTTTGCAGGCGTTTCCTAGCTCCCCTCGGACCGGATGGCCGGGTGCGGGTGGCACAGCCTCGCCTGTTGTTAGGCTCCCCACCTCATCGCATACGTCAACATGTGGTCCTCCCCACGGCGGGCGGAAGCCTTATTACACGACCGTTCGCCGATTTGCGGGGGAGGAATGTGGTGTCACCGCCAGACACCACACTTGCTAGGTGGTAGTTTAAATCGGCCGCGGTCCATGTAGTACATGTCGGACCCGCGTGTCGCCACTGTGATCGCAGACCTAGCGCCACCACCAAGGCAGGTCTCGTGATACGAGAGTGGACTCGACCCCAGTTGTACGAGAACCAAGCTACCGCCCAGTTGTACGCGAACCTAGCTACCGCCCAGTTGTACGAAGCCTTTCTCTCTCATTAGCCGAGAGACAGAATAGCCATCAGCTAAGTTAATGGCAACGAACTAGCAAGGCGCCCTTTGTATCAGTGCCTATAGCTTACGAGTATTCAAGAGAGATGTATTCCAAGGCCTCAATAAAAGATAAGTACTAAGCATCTACATACTTTTCGTCTTATTCATTTATAAGTTCTCATGTTCCAGACTTTACGCCCGTCTGCTTTAGCCTTGCGTGCACTATCGGCTACAGCGTTAGTCTAGCTTTCATTTTCAACAATAAACTTCACGGTGTCGGTCCAGCTACCGACACTACAGAGAGATGTGATCACAATGAAATTTATACTACTGGCTAAGGACATGACTCTGCACAAATGATTATCGTTACAGACCTGTACATGCACTGTGAGTGTGGAAATTCGGTACGAGCAGCGCCACCACGTGCTGCTATCAGAGCCGCTAGACGTCGTGGCGTGGAATCAAAGAGCACCTGAATATGCTGCTGTGGAATACTATGCCACGAGGTTTTTAGGTGCGTCCACAAAGGATCCACTGCGGCGGCAGGGGAACCTGAACGAACAAGTTACCAACCAACCATATCCCATACATGTATGATGAGCAACATGTCAGCTGAACGGACCGGTCAGGCAAACAGCGGTACACGTTCTTCTTCGAAGAAGGCTTGCTCATTTCTGGCCACATGCGGCCGGGTGTTGTCTTGTAGAACAGCCTGCAGGAGGGGCAGTGCCTCTGACTGTGAAGCCTCCGTGAAGTAGTGGTAGCTGTTCATACTGTCATGATGACGTAGGAAGCAAGCTCGAGTGTATAGGCAATGGTGCTCCAAACTATCACACTTGGAATTTGTCTACTATGCCACTCAACAATATGTCCGACTGCGTTCACCATGGTGGTGTTGAAATCATATGGGCCGTCACTGTAGGACAAGTGGAGATGGGGGTCGTCCACTGAACATACTAGCATCAGCGCTCACGTGCTAATTGCAGTCTGCGGCGTTGGTAGGTTCTAATCAATGGAAGCTAACCCATCAGATTGAGCACCATCATTCCAGCACGCAGAATACGAAGTCGAACCATCGACGCAGATTTGTCCAGACCCGTTACAGTGCTCAAAAGTCACGTCAACACTGTGGATTAAGCTGCCTTGTCCGTTACGGCCAAGAAGACAACACTGTGGTCACTTGTGTCGTCCAGTATCCTATTCTCTCCACTGATTCCACATATTCCTCACTACTGAAGCAGTGTGTGCTTTAGGAGCCGTAGTGTCATGGAACGAAAAACCACCTCAAGGGGACCAATCATTCTGTCCCCTTCGAACTCACTTACATGCGGTATTCCACCCTGTAAAGCCAGCGAGGCACAGTGGCACTTGGTTACACGTTTTCATTTCGTCTGACGATTCCGCATCAATTGAGCAATGCGTAGCACTGACCTGTCTGCTCACACAGAAGAGGGCACTGTTGAGCCTCGTGCACGCCACCTCCCTGCTATTAAAATCATTCATTATGATTTCGCTGTTCTGTACGTCCTCTTATTGTGGCGTATTGAAGACCGCCGCTTCTGAGTTTTTTACTTTTTACAAACATCAGTATATGTCCACACTGCCACTATCCTTTGTACACAACTGTACACGAACTCACCTCTTTTCAATGTTTTGTGAAACGAATGAGAGAGGGCACCACTAATCTCAGTCACCGCTCTTACCTTAAGGAATTAACTGATTGTACTATTTAATTGCGTACGAACCGATCTTTGGACATGCTGGTTAAATATGGCATAGGGTTTCTGTTGACCAAACGGCGGGATCAGTGACTGAACCACCAGCCGAATGGGTATATGATTCCATTTAGTGGTCATACTGCTGTCCAGATGTTACTAATTAAAAGAAGGGATGCTTGACGGCAATTAAAATGGTGCAACGAATGTCATCAGTGGTTTACGAAGCAATGTGTAAAGTGAATATTCACAGTACATGATGATGGCAGATGTGGGTTAGGTGGATGCCTTGCAGTCATTATTTGCTTAAGTAATGTGACTTGTGACATTTGGTTTCACGGTCTCTTTGTTTGTCTTGATTTTGTCTCAGTGTTAGGTCGTGTTGATGGCAAAATGATGTGTTTGCCACAAAACTGTTATGTAGTATCGGGCTACTTCTTTCAAGAAAATAATTATTTGGCATCACTGTTTTGCATGCAACAGCATATCACTATTAAGTAAACTCTAACCTTATCATATTATTTTAAACATTCTGGATCTTGCTGAGCTTCCCGATTGTTATTCCATTAAATATTGTTGAGAGAGAACGCAGGCAGCCATAGTCACTCGTAAGAAGGATTTCCTTTCTGCAATGACCAGTTTCGAACCGTTACGTTCGTTTTCAGGTGGACGTTTCTGTACAATGTCAGAATCGCCGGTACTACGTCGTTTGCTGCTGGCATAGGTCAGTGTTTCTCAGGAGCAGATGGCATGCTGGGCACAGAGACCTGAAACCGGTCATGGCATTATAATAAAGCTTCTTAAAATTATTTGAGGCTGGTTGCGTTCTTCCCCGGGAAACTTAACAAACTTTAATTGAAACATTATCCCTTCTCTCTGGCTTTATAGTACCACTGGAGTGTACCTGGTTAAACTCGACTTATTTATTAACTGACTGTAACACACTGGGGTGATCATAGGTGAAAGTGGAGTGCAGCTAAACAGACAGTAAGCATTCAACCTGATAGAATTCGTAACCAGAGAAATAATTTGGTGATAAATATTATGGTAACAAACGTAAGGTCCGCTTATTGTCCTTAGTGTGCCGTCAACGAAAACTGCAGACTCTCAGTCTATAGGCCAGGGAAATTCAGAATGTGGGTTACACAGCTTCGTAGCAAATTAACTACTCTAAGTATATACCCCACCCGGTGTATTCATATTTCCGCCAGAGAAACAGTGCCTTACTGAAGAAGTGTTCCGCAAATTGAATGGATTACGTACACTTGTGAAGTTGCAACTGAATTGTTTTTACCGTTGAACCCTGCAGCTACTTTTTTTGCATTGCCCAATAACTGTGAAGACAGTGCTGACAGAGTGACTGATAAGTATCAACTCTAGCTAATGTAACTCTGGAAAGTTTCTGAGGGATTTTGATACATGTTTGAAGTACGAAGAATCCACGTAGGCTGTACATACTTGTAGGCTGTTTCATTCGTGTTAATGGCCTAATTTCTTCGCGAAACGTAATCTTTTTTAGTTCGTTATTCCTTTAGATTCTAAAGGGTAACTTTCGTAGTTACTGTCCAACATGGTGAAGTGCCTAAAGCTGGAGTCGGTTACAAATTGCCATGCAGCAAAACATATATAGGTTCCTCTTGCTTCCCCTTCGCTTAAGGCATCACCCAAGATGATCCCATTCGGAAGGAAACAACATATTTCCTTCTCGTTCCTTGTCCAGTGCGAACTTGTGCTATGTTTCTCATGACATCAGCAAGAAAGTGACGTAATTCATAATTTGTCTTTCTTTTTGTTTCAGTTCCTTAGTCCAATATTTTATTGTTCATACATCTACACCACCATTTTATAGCAGATAAAGAACAATAATTTCATATATAACACTCAGGTAACCATGTTCGCTTATGGTGTGCTTCATTTACTATTGACCTAACTGATGTTTAATAACTTTTTACGAGTCGTACACGTGGTACTCGGACCATTCCTTATGGTACACCGGCTCCAGTCACGGCTCAGAACTGCAAGCAGATCATGAAACTCAATCACAACGGCTACGATCATGGAATTCCCAGAAGTGGGCCTCGTTAGTGGCGCCACGGGATTAATTCTGTAACCTGTGTGCACGCAACAACGACTGTCAATACGTGCTATGATGTAATGAGGCGCTCTAACCAGAGGAGGGATCACTTTTTAACGATCTTGGTCGTTAGAAAGAATAAACTGCAACACCTAAGTAAGCTATGCTCTTAGCAGTGACTGAGTGTTGGAGTGGGATCATCAACAGCGAGAAGTCTGTGGATCACTTGCCACACGGCATTAATGTTGTCATTATACAGCCGTGTGGAGCTCTTTCTGGGAGAACAGTATAATTCGATAACTTCGCGTGAGAAGTGACACCTAAGTAGTTCACAGTCGTAAGGAAAAATAAAGTAAATTCTCACGGGCGCTGCAGTTCTGTGTGGATTTGGCCAATGCAACCATCTTATCAAGAGAGAGAGCGAGAGAGAGAGAAATAGACAAACAGGCAAACAGAAAAAGGTGTAAAGATGATGCGAAATGAATGTACTTCGAAACATATTGCAGGAAATCGATTTAAAACTAAAAAAGTAGTTTTCAGTCTTACTTAGAACAATTTCCATAGCAAATTAATGACTCCATACCAGCCGGTCAAGGTGGCCGTGCGGTTAAAGGCGCTGCAGTCTGGAACCGCAAGACCGCTACGGTCGCAGGTTCGAATCCTGCCTCGGGCATGGATGTTTGTGATGTCCTTAGGTTAGTTAGGTTTAACTAGTTCTAAGTTCTAGGGGACTAATGACCTCAGAAGTTGAGTCCCATAGTGCTCAGAGCCATTTTTGAACTCCATAGCAATGCCTCCATTCAGATAAATACTCGTAGTTCTTCCTTTGTTTTTTCCAGTCTGGAGAATTAAAGAAAATAGTCGTTAAAACCGTTCACCTCTCCCCCGCAGCCCCATATATGATTGCTCAAAAGGATCATCTGTGAAGTAAGACGAGCAATTTAGGCCCATAAGTCAACTTAGTCTATGTGTGTGCTTCTGTATTTTCGTTACATACGAATAGCGCGCATATAACGTAAACGACTATTTGCATTACCATGTTCGCATTTAAGACAATGAATTAGGATGCGTTAATATGGAAACAAATGTAAGCTGCAACCACTTAATTCTGACGTTAAGCATCACATCAGAGCTTGAATAGTGGCAGAGATCAGCCAGAACACAGACGCTATCTTCTTGATTTGTAATCGCATTGTCCGCAACAGGAGCGCGGCTAGTTAACGCAGGGACTGCTCGATTGCTCGTTTCCACATCGTGCCAGCTGCAGACAATACTCTGCAGCTGCTAGCTGCGATCTTAGCTTCGGAGGATCAGTGGCAAGTAGTATTACGTTCCTTCTCTGGGACAGATCCTGTGGAGAACAATTTTGTGGCTGCTTTATATTCCTCTTCAAGCCATGTTTCATGACAATGTCGATAACTTATCGATCTTACATAGAGTATAGTGTTGTCAGTAGAGAAGATGTAACAGCAGAAGGGATCAGTCAGGGGAAACGAATGACTTGGAATGTGCACTCGCCTTTGGTTGTCATCCGAGTATCAGTCCGTCTGGTTCATTTATAGCCTTCCAAAACTGTCCAGGTTTCATGTTGGTGACATAATTATGAATTGTAATCGCATAGAAGCAACCACATCTATACCAAGAAAAGAAAGACTTAACATAGTGACGCATAGGAAGCGTCTAGCATTGCAGAAGGAGAATGTAAGAAATAGCAAGAAATCAGCGGAAGGAATCAGTCGTGATACCCAGACTCTACCAGCAGTCTAACTAACACAATGACTATGCTCAGGGAGTTGAATAGAATAGTGTACAATGGTCGATCAGGTCGCATTAATCTACAGTGTCCTGTAGGCAACACTAACCAACGTTTGAGGTGGCGTAAAGAGTTACCACACTGAACAGTGGATGACTGGAAAGAAGTGAATTGCGATGGGAGGGGCTGAGTTTGGCGAATGACTGGAAAACGTTCTCTGCCATCGTGTATAGTGCCAACAGTGAAGTACCAAGGAGGTGGTGTTACGATATGTGAGCATTTTTCGTGGATAGGGTGTGATAGTCTTATTACAAATAAGAAAACGCTGAATGCGGAATGATATGAACACATTTTGCACCATTGCGGACTGTGTTAAGCAGTGGAGCGCTTGGGAGACGATGTCTGTGTCAGCGTGACAGTGGACCATGTCATAAGGCAGCATCTGTGAGGCAATAGTTTTCGAACAAAAACATTCCTGAAATTCACTGGTATGGCCAGAGTCCCAAAATGAACACAGTGGCACACCTTAGGGAGCAGTTAGAACGTCGACTTCACTCCACAACCCAATGTCCAACGTAACTACCATCTCTGGTATCGGTTCTTGAAGATTAATGGACTCCTATTCCTCCACAGACATTCAGACACCACACTGATGGTGTATCAAACAAAGCTGTAGCTGTCAAAAGCGAGCATGCTGGAAAAACCACATATTTATGTTCGCAAATACGCTGCGGTAACAAAAGTCATGGGCTCTCTCCTAATATCTTGTCGAATCTCCTACTGTCCAGTGTAGTGCAGCAGCTCTGCGTGGCATGAACTCGACGAGTTGCAGGATATCCCCCGTAGAAACATCAAGCCACTCTGCCTCCATAGCCGTCCATAACTGCGAACGTGTTGCCGGTGTGTGATCTTGTACACGAACGGACCTTTCGATTATGTCCCAAAAATGTTCGATAGAGTTCATGCTTGGCGATCTGGGAGGTCAAATCGTTCGCTCGAATTATCCAGAATGATCTTCAAACCATTCATGAACAACTGTGGTCTGCTTGCATAGACCATTGCCATCCATAAAATTACGTAGTTGTTAGGAAACATGAAGTCCATGAAAGACTGCAGATGGTCTCCAAGTAGCCGAACATAACAATTTCCAGTCAATGATTGATTCAGTTGGATCAGAGGACTCAGTCCAATTCATGTAAACAAAGTCCACACCATTCTGAAGCCACTACCAGCTTCCACAGTGCCTTGTTGACAACAAGGGTCCATGGATTCCTGGGATCTACACTACACTGGAACCATACCACAAGTTCTTACCAACTGAAATCGGGACTCATTTGACCAGGTCACGGTTATCCAGTCGTCTAGGGTCCAACCAATATAGTCACGAATCAAGTAGAGGCGATGCAGGCGATATCGTGACGTCAGCAAAGCCACTCTCGTCGGTCATCTGCTACCCTTTAAAACCAAATTTCGTCGCACTGTCCTAACTCGTACGTCACACATTGATTTCTTAGGTTACTTTACGAAGTGTTTCTTGCCTGTTGGCTCTGACAACTCTATGCAAACGCCGCTGCTCTATGACGTTAAGTGAAGGCCGTCGACCACTACGTTGCCCGTGGTGGAAATAATGCCTGAATTTGATAGTCTCAGATTCCCCGTGACACTGTGGATCTCGAAATACTGAATTCCCTAGCGATTTCCGAAATGGAATGTCCCATCCATCTAGCTCCGACTACCACTCCACGTTCAAAGTCTGTAAATTCCCGTGGTGAGGCAATAATCACGTCGGAGACCTTTTCACATGAATCACCGGAGTACAAATGACAGCTCCGTCAATTCATTACCCTTTTATACCCTGTGTACACAATACTACCCCCATCAGTCTATGTACATATTATTATACCATGGCTTCTGTCACCTCATTGTAGGCGCTCTGATCCTTTTCATCATGTATGTACATCAACTGCTGCACGTACGTACTGTCTAATAACACATACTAAGTTTGACAAATTTTACAACTGACGTAAAAACAACTATTGAGTTTGATTTATCTTGTACGAGGATTGCTTCTCTCAGCATAACGACAGAACAAGCACTCGACTACCAGATTAAAGACTTTAAATACTATTGACCACACTATGTATATTGAAGTCGTTCCGCACGAAAAACAAAGAAATTTAAAAATTGGTCATCATTTTTCTATAGAAATTATCCCGACATTAACATGAAGTGATTTATTGAAAATGTGGAAAACATCAAAATCTATATAGCCGTACAGGAATTTCAGCTCCAACCGTAACATCTCCTTGTCCTAGAACTTACTTATAGTTCCATCTCACTATACCTCGGTTGCATACATAGAAAAATCAGTGCATGGATTTAAGCAATTTACCGGCGTCATAAGCTCAGCTGTGGTTTAAGGAACTGCTAGGGAAGAGCATTTAATTTATTACTTGGTCTGCTAGTAAAAGACGAGGGTTATCCCAAATGTAGGGTCTCCTACTTTTTTATAAGTAAATAGACCTGTTTATTTCTACAATGGCTTACATCAGTTTACAGCTTAAACATTTAGCTATTCGTCGACGTAATCACCATTTCTGTCGATGCATTTTTGTAGACGCTGTGGCAGTGTTTGTTTGCCCATGTCATACCAGCTCGCCGCCATGCTGTTCAGAAAGTTATGAACCTCTTCTTTCACCTCGTAGTCGGAGCTGAATCGCTTTCCGGCCAAATGTTCTTTTATCCTAGGAAACATGTGATAGTCAGTGGGCGCCAAGTCGGGACTATAGGGTGAGTGGGTGATTCCACTAAAACTGTTACAGGAGAGCAACGGTTTGTTGAGCGATGTGTGGGCGAGCGTTGTCATGGAGAGTGTGTACACCCTTGCTCAACATTCCTCTACTCCTGTTCTAAATTGCCCGTTTGAGTTTTTTCAGAGTCTCGCAGTACCTGTCAGCGTTAATTGTGGTCCCAGCGATTAAGCTCCGACGACGAGGTGAAGGAAGAGGTTCATAACTTTCTGAACGTCATGGAAGCGAGCTGGTATGACATGTGAATACTAAAACTGCCACAGCGTCTACAAAAATGCATCGACAGAAATGGCGATTATGTCGAAAAGTAGCTAAATTTTGAAGCTGTAAACTGGTGTAAACCATTGTCGAAATAAACAGGTCTATGTACTTATAAAAAATGATGAGATTTTACTTTTGGGATTACCCTTGTACTTGCGCAGGGGGCTGTTTACAGGTGCGTGAAATCCCAGTTGCGTAATGAGGCTATGAGTTATCTGGATGCTTTCGCGTTTACATAATTTACGCTTAGACGGGAATGTTACATAGCTCTTGTGTGAACAGGTGTCTTATATGTCCGAAAACTTTTCCAGTTATCTGGCGTGCCGAGTAATACATACAGGGTGTTACAAAAAGGTACTGCCAAACTTTCAGGAAACGTTCCTCACATACAAATAAAGAAAAGATGTTATTGGAACATGTGTCCGGAAACGCTTAATTTCCATTTGAGAGCTCATTTTAGTTTCGTCAGTATGTACTGTACTTCCTCGATTCACCGCCAGTTGGCCCAATTGAAGGAAGGTAATGTTGACTTCGGTGCTTGTGTTGACATGCGACTCATTGCTCTACAGCACTAGCATCAAGTACATCAGTACGTAGCATCAACAGGTTAGTGTTCATCACGAACGTGGTTTTGCAGTCAGTGCAATGTTTACAAATGCGGAGTTGGCAGATGCCCATTTGATGTATGGATTAGCACGGGGCGTAAGCCGTGGCGCGGTACGTTTGTATCGAGACAGATTTCCAGAACGAAGGTGTCCCCACCCGACAGGAAGACATTCGAAGCAATTGACCGGCGTCTTAGGGAGCACGGAACATTCCAGCCTATGACTCGCGACTGGGGAAGACCTAGAACGCCGAGGACACCTGCAATGGACGAGGCAATTCTTCGTGCAGTTGACGATAACCCTAATGTCAGCGTCCGAGAAGTTGCTGCTGTACAAGGTAACGTTGACCACGTCACTGTATGGAGAGTGCTACGGGAGAACCAGTTGTTCCCGTACTATGTACAGCGTTTGCAGGCACTATCAGCAGCTGATTGGCCTCCACGGGTACATTTCTGCGAAAGGTTCATCCAACAATGTGTCAATCCTCATTTCTGTGCAAATGTTCTCTTTACGGATGAGGCTTCATTCCAACGTGATCAAATTGTAAATTTTCACAATCAACATGTGTGGGCTGACGAGAATCCGCACGCAACTGTGCAATCACGTCATCAACACAGATTTACTGTGAACGTTTGGGCAGGCATTGTTGGTGATATCTTGATTGGGCCCCATGTTCTTCCACCTACGCTCAATGGAGCACGTTATCACGATTTCATACGGGATACTGTACCTGTGCTGCTACAACATGTGCCTTTACAAGTACGACACAACATGTGGTTCATGCACGATGGAGCTCCTGCACATTTCAGTCGAAGTGTTCGTACGCTTCTCAACAACAAATTCGGTGACCGATGGATTGGTAGAGGCGGACCAATTCCATGGCCTCCTCGCCCTCAACCCTCTTGACTTTCATTTATGGGGGCATTTGAAAGCTCTTGTCTACGCAACCCCGGTACCAAATGTAGAGACTCTTCGTGCTCGTATTGTGGACGGCTGCGATACAATGCGCCATTCTCCAGGGTTGCATCAGCGCATCAGGGATTCAATGCGACGGAGGGTTGATGCATGTATCCTCGCTAACGGAGGACATTTTGAACATTTCCTGTAACAAAGTGTTTGAAGTCACGCTGGTACGTTCTGTTGCTTTGTGTTTCCATTCCATGATTAATGTGATTTGAAGGGAAGTAATAAAATGAGCTCTAACATGGAAAGTAAGCGTTTCCGGACACATGTCCACATAACATATTTTCTTTCTTTGTGTGTGAGGAATGTTTCCTGAAAGTTAGGCCGTACCTTTTTGTAACACCCTGTATAATATGTCAACAACCTCTCTTCAAGGGACAGTCTTTGAATTCTTATGAACGTTTGTACGTAAATGTGATAGAACCTCTAAGAAAAAATTAATCTTGTATCTCTTCCTCTGGAAATGCAATACCTAGAGACATTAAGATGATTTACAGCTGCCAATATTTGAAGCGGAAACTTGCTGTGACCCAGTCAAACATGTTTACCTACGGTGTGAAGCAAAGTGACGCATGTATCACAAATTAAAATGTACGTTTCCTTTACGTCTTTTATATTCATTATCACTCAGTCGGTGTGTTACTAAGTCTGTTCCCTACACATTTTGTGCATCACAAAATTTCTTTCTAATTAGTCAGACCACCAGATATTGGTTAGCATCTTTCGCTAGTTCCATCACATCCGTCTTCAATTTTTTTCTTGTTCGTTTTCATTTAATTTCGTCGTGCGGTACCGTTCTCGCTTCCCACGCCCGGGTTCCCGGGTTCGATTCCCGGCGGGGTCAGGGATTTTCTCTGCCTCGTGATGGCTGGGTGTTGTGTGCTGTCCTTAGGTTAGTTAGGTTTAAGTAGTTCTAAGTTCTAGGGGACTGATGACCATCGATGTTAAGTCCCATAGTGCTCAGAGCCAGCCATTTAAATTTCCTTTTCTTTCGACGAACTTATCGCTCATTTCCTGAAATGTTATCTCTGGTACACTGTAAATGAAATACGGTCGTTAGTTCCACACTGGAGCTGTACTGTCGTACGTGGATGATGTCATGTAAATGTTACTACTGTCTGCAAATTCCCAAATGCGTGTGTATCGACTTTCTGAGGTAGATTCAAGTACCTGGTACCCTCTGTTATTGTATATATGAGTCTAACACAGTAACATGTATCTAAATTATCAAGGCTATTTGCTTCGTAGGAGACGCTAATGTAAGTGCTCTGTTATAGACGAAATAAACTTCTTTTCTCAGTCTTCGACTTGAAAACCACTCCGCTGTAATTGAAGGTAATGATGCACAAAATATACAAAGGAAAGAATAAATAAGATCAGCGTGTAAATAATAGTCCCATTTGTGAGTTCACGAGCATTGCGCTCTCATTTAAATATTTAGTCGAAAGAGTCAGTCTACAGGAGTTGTGAAACGAACCCTGTCGTCCAGAACTGCGTGTCACAAAGGGCGCAGATTTACCACGAGATGGGGAAATTCACAGGCGACTATTGTCTATTGAGGCCTAAGCGCTGTAGAGTGCGAGTGAGACAGCCGAGAACCTAGGTCATACGGACACCCAGTAGGAGCCGCTTGTGGTCGAGGAGATTTAGCAGTGTTAAATATGGCGGAACTAGAAATGGCTGTAAAGGGAAACATTCACGGAAACTATTTAATTCTGTAGCAATGCAGGGAATGAAGCCACAGCAATTTAATCTGCCATCCTCCATAAATTTTCATGTTGATCCCAATAAAACTTGAATATTGATCATATCTATAATAGTTTAGGATTTACTTTAAAGTGAAATTAATAAGTTTTGTAACAAGGATATGAATACTAAAGTCTGAACACTTTGGTCGATCTTAACAATCGATATTTCATACAGAAGAGCATCATTAAAATGGCAAACATTGTAAATATCAACTTTTTGACTTTATTTATTTAAAAGATACAGTAAATTTAAATTATCAATGTTTACAGTTAAGCATCACATCATCATTTCCTCCACACGAAACACATTGAAAGATGACAGCATGACACCTCATTGAATCATTAGGTAGTAAAATATTTGTTGTAAGGTTTAGTGCATAGCAGTTACTTTTGTTCTTTATTTATTTATCAGAAAGCACATTGGTGCAAGGCTATAGGCTGTGACACTCAAAGCTAAGAAGGAAACTGTATTGGTTTTATGTAAAAGAATTTAACGTTTGTTATGTAATGGATATTGTTGTTACTTTATATAGAACGTGAACGTGAACGTGTTTTGATTATTTAAATATGTTAAATTTAAAATAATGTAGAAAAAGCTGTAACCAATCAGATGGATGGCTTGAGGGAAGTGAACTGCCCTAGCCAGCTCAGCGACGATATTCCGCGGGCGGGAAAGGCGGGAAGGGACTAAGAGTGCTGGAGCAGACGCGGAACCAGACAGTTCGTCTGGAGACACCAAAGGGTACAGTTCGGATTGAGATGCAAAAGTGGACAGTCTGTCTTTAGGCAGCTAGGAAGTGAAACGACTTAGAAAATTTCACGTTGTGTGGTATCGCGGGACTTAGTCTCTGAGCGGTGAGCAGCCGCGCGCCTGGAGTAAACTCTAACTTTTCGTTCAAATATCGAGCTGGAGTATTGTGTTTCGCGATGAGATTGCGAATGATGGAACTGTGTGAAATGGATATGCGCTCGAGTGTAACAGTAATTCTAAATACGACCACTTTCGCTATTAGTTTTCTTTCTGAATAAACATTATTCTAACCAAATCGGAACTGTGTGGCCTACATCATTTATGGGTCGTTAATTTAGTTCCCGATTTATTATTACTGTTATTATATGTTATGTTAACTTTGTATTTCGCAAACTTGCCATCAACCAGACAATTTAACCAAAGGGTCACAAGCGTGGAATTTAGGGCGCGTAATACGACACGTGCGGTTCAACCCCTAGACGAGTTTGAGCCCACACATTTCGACGAAGAGGAACCGCATATGAACACGAACATCTTTGGGATGTTAGCTCGCACGGTGGATACGAAAAATAGAAGTCACCTTAATATTTATTGAGAATGGCAGCTGACTAACTTGTAGAGATACACGCAGAATACCCACCTCATTATTCGACGTCTCTAGTTTACGTTGACTCAACAGCGGTCCTACATTTCATGAGGAGTGAAGGCATCCCACGTTGTTGACACTGCACTGTACCCTGAAGAAGAATAACACTCCTTACGAACTCAAGTTCAACGTAAAACTTTACGTTATCTACTTTCTCTCTATTTGGCCAAAGACAGTAGCATACCCGCATTTGAGTTGTACTTAATAAATCACATTACATCTAAAATAATTTTTGAACTTTTTTACTTTTCATAGATAAGAATGTATCTTAATCTGGCTAAGTTAGGCAGATGTTCTACAAGTGAGACAGTGAGTAAGTTCTCCCAATCTGCTGGCTAAATTACGGTAGGACACCATTACATATGACTGCGTTAGTTACTGGTTACTCGTGCAGAGCTCTGCGATCGATTACCGGTAACTGCTGCAGACTTATTTCGAGCGCAATAACGCAGGACAGGCTACGCTCTGAGTCTAGAGCACTAATGAGGAGCCTCTTGCGTGAATAATCAACGTTCATGATACATTAGTAGAATGATGTCAAACGATTTGCAAGTGGTTGTGACTTATTTTGATTTAAAAGTTAGAGCATCCCAGTGGACGTCTGAAAAATCTGTTAGCAGATAAGAAAGGACACCACCTCTAGACACGTTATGCAGTATTAGTTCCATCATCATTAAATACAAATACGAAAATTTTATGAGAGTAATCTACATCCACATATATACTCCGCCAGCCAACAAGCGGTGTGTGGCGGAGGGCACTATTCGCGCCAAAGTCATATTTCCCCCACTCTGTTCCACTCGCGGATCTCTCGAGGGGAAAACGACTACCTGAACGCAAAGTACCAGCTCTAATTTCCTTATCTTTGAATAGTGATCATTGCGCGATTTGAAAGTTGGTGGTAATAATATATGCTCTACAGCCTCGGCGAAGATCGGATTTCGGATTGTAGTGAGCAGCCCCTTCCGTTTAGCACGTCGTTTATCTGCAAGTGTGTCCCACTTCATACTTTCTATGAGATTAGTAGCCCTCTCGCGATGGCTAAATATACCAGTCACGAATCTTGCCGCTCTTCTTTGTACATTTTCAACCTCTTAAATCAGACCCAACTGGTATGGGTCCCATACAGACGAACAATACTTTAAGACTGGACAAACTAGCGTATTGTAAGCAATTTCCGTTGTTGAAGGACTGCATCGCTTCAGGATTCTACCAATAAACCGCAAGCTAGGGTTCTCCTCGCCCGTTACTTGTGTAATCTGATCATTCCATGTGAGATCATTTCGAATAGTCACACCCTGATACTAGACGGATGTTACCGCTTTCAAAGACTGGTCATTTATTTTGTACTCGTACATTAATGGGGATTTTCGCCTTGTTATACGCAGTAGGCTACACTTACTAATATTGAGAGATAACTGCCAGTCATTACAACACGCATTTATTTTCTGCAAATCCTCATTTATTTGTTCCCAACTTTCGTTTGATACTACTTTCCTGTAGACTACAGCATCATCGGAAAACTGTCTAATGCCGTTGTCAATACCACCAACAAGATCTTTTATGTAAATCGTAAAAAAACAGCGGACCTATTACGCTGCCCTGGGGCACACCTGAAGTTACGCTTGTTTCTGTTGAAGTCACCCTATTCAGGACGACATACTGCTCTCTGTCTGTTAGAAAACTTTATATACAACCGCATATGTCATCGGATAGACCATAAGCGCGCACTTTTTGGAGCAAGCGACAGTGCGGAACAGTGCGGAACGCCTTTCGAAAGTCGAGATATATGACATCGACGTGGGAGCCGGTATCCAGAGCCTGTTGTATATCATGCTCAAAGAGGGCCAGCTGTGTCTCGCATGACCGCTGTTTCCTAAAACCGTGAGGGTTTCTGCAGATGAGCTTCTCAGAGTCTAGAAAGGTCATTATGTCTGAACACAAAATATGTTCCATGATTCTACAACAAACCGATGTCAGTGAAATTTGCCGATAATTACGTTCATCCGACTTTCTAACGTTTTTATAGATTGCTATGACCTAGGCCTTCTTCCAGTCTCCTTGAACTTTCCGCTGTTCCAATGATGTCTGATAGATGATGGATAAGAACGTTAGCTTAGTTATACTTTCCACCTTCTTCTACAGCATAGACAAAATAAAACTGGTCCGTGAGATATTTACAATAAGACTGAAGCAGGAATTACACCTGCTAATGAATATCACATATGATGTAGGAAATGAACACCAAAGACGTCGATGTAGCACTGCGCTCGATTTACCAAACTGTGCGATATGAGTAGCAGTTCTGCCTAAGGGATAGCAACAATAGAGTTTTTATTGTTCTGCTGTAGTTCTTCCAGAGTATGAGGATAGTTACAGTACACCTGAGCCTTCTATTAGCCCAGATGGTAAAAATCACAGGGAGAGTTCAGGCATTCGAGGTGGCCCGGATATTGCATTGCTTCTACTGATACAGAGAATTACCGATAGTTACGGTTTTTATTCTCTACAGAGCCCATTTTACGCCATTTCATCTCTATGTCTTGCTCTGCAGATTATATAATCATACACTCTTGCGGAAACAGTTCTGCATACGTTTTCTACGCATTGTACTCCGCATAACAGTCGACAATGAACATGCATTGTTTTGTAGCGAGAACCATTTTCTGTTGCATTTAACTAATAACGAAGTACGTCTGCTCCTCCCACTCACTCATACGTAATGACACAGTGAAGTGTCATAGAGCGTATGGGAGACGCGCGTGCACAAACACCTGGCAACAAGCGATCGAGGAGTCGAAATCACGGTATCTAGCATTTTCTGCTATGAGCAGGTCTCCTGTTGATTAAGAAGGGTCAGTACTGTAAATATTTTCCGGGCTAGATTTATTTGGCCCTTTCGGTAATAAAAGGTATTTTACAGAAGAATGGGAATTAACGAACAACAATGCGATGCTCAGAAAACGAGATATGTTGATTTAAGGCTGTTTGACATTAAAAGCGTACGTGTTGCAACAGGAAATATAAATATTTCACCACAGTTGAAATAAACGATAAAACTGCGTAAAATGCATTTCACAATAAAAGTCCATATGTATAGAACGTCATCGTAAACTTGTCACCTTCCGTTTAGAAACTGACATAGGAAAAAATGAAGTGTTTCAGCAAACACGTGCTTCTCCTTCAGTTCCGTCTTACTTACCGAGCGAAGTAGCAAAATATTGGTCTCGAATTGGTGGTTCTGCCCCCCCCCCCCCTCCCCTCATACGACCATCAACGTTTAGAGTTTTCGTTCTTTCACAAAACTCTCAAGACAAATGCCAGGAAAGTTCTATAAATGTTGATCATTCCCTTTCTTAAGAAGAGTCATGGAACAGACACAGGAAACTATAGGCCTCTGACGCTGACGTCAGGGTGTTGGAGGATTTTGGTAAACTTTTTATGCTGGTGTATTATGACATTCTGGATTAAGAAAATCTCCTATGTAAGAATCAACATGGATTCGGCAAAGAACGATCATGTGAGACCCAGAAGCTCAGACTGGCTCTGAGCACTATGAGACTTAACATCTGTGATCATCAGTCCCCTAGAACTTAGAACCACTTAAACCTAACTAACCTAAGGACATCACACACATCCATGCCCGAGGCAGGATTCCAACCTGCGACGTAGCGGTCACGCGGTTCCAGACTGAAGCGCCTAGAACCGCACGGCCACACCGGCCGGCCCCAGAAGCTCAGACAGGAGTACCAAGGTTCTTACCAAATTCCCTGACGTCCAGAAGGTGTTCGAAACAGTTCCACATTATCGCCTTATGAATTAAATGCTAACATAAACAAATAATATGGCTATAGATCTCCAGGCTAATATGTACTAATAATAAAACTATAAAACCGACGGGTTTGTCTGTTGGAATCTGTTAATCTCCAGAACAATTACAGGAACGTCGGGCCTAGTGGCCTAGCCGCGCAGTTCTGCCTTGTTTGCTAAGCGAGCAGGTAGCAGTACACTCCTTCGCTCATCTGCTCCGCCACAGCCTCGCAAGTGTTTGGGAGTTTGTGACTTCAGTGGTGTTTGTGCCTTTTTGTGAGTGACATCGTCGTTTGGTCGATTCGTCTTTCGTTGGATATGTGTCTGACAGAGGCCTAGTCCGCGCCTTTTGTTTCTCATGGCGTCCAAGAATGTTCCACGTAAAAATCTTGTGCGTTTTTCATTTTATAAGTCGTCACATAACGTGCAGCCCGGATCTTTAGAAATCAGTGACTGGTAAGTTGATGCTTTTCATGTTACTAGGGACCAAATACATACCGTCTGTTTTGCCATTAAGGTATATGTGTTTTTGTGAAAGTCGTGGGTACTCTTCAAGTAGACAACACCTGTTAAAGCATTGTAACCACTTTTCCTTCTGGTATAGAGATAGTTTGATCAGTATGGTGCTCCTTGCAAATGCGGACATTGAATATGTCATTGTTCGAATATCCAGTCTTCCTCTGAATGTAGGGGCTATTTATCTTAAGGAAATGTTGGCGCAATATGGTGACGTGAGAGACATTCTCGTGAACGCTGGTCCAATCAACACAAGCTCCAATGTGATAGCGGCATATGATCGATGAAAATGCAAATAAGATGTAACATTCCATATTATCTTCAGGTTTGCAGATATCGTATTCACACTGTATGTCGACCCCCCCCCCTCCCCTCCCGGTGATCATCCGACAGGAGCCGCTAACACTGTGGGTGAATTTCCGCCGTTGCAAGCAATGCCTGACCCCATTCCTGCAACGGCATGGACGGCGATGGACGGCGGCGCACATGATTCATAATAATAAGCAGTGCTGCATTTTGGATGGTGACAATTTAGTTGTTTCTTCCCCTGTCCTGCCTTGCCCAGAGTCGTGTTTTTCTGTTACTCCTACAAGTAATGTGTTACCACAAAGCCCTGGCGAGGTGGAGATAGGGGAGGCAGTTTATAGTAATCCTGCTGCGGCAGGGGAGGCTCCTGAAAGGAGTGCTAGTTCTGCAAGGTTCGCAGGAGAGTTTCTGTAAAGTTTGGAAGGTAGGAGACGAGATACTGGCAGAATTAAAGCTGGAGGACGGGCTGTGAGTCGTGCTTGGGTAGCTCAGTTGGAAGAGCACTTGCCCGCGAAAGGCAAAGGTCCCGCGTTCGAGTCTCGGCCCGGTACACAATTTTAATCTGCCAGGAAGTTTCATATCAGCGCACACTCCACTTCAGAGTGACAATATCATTCTGGATGTATATGATTGTATGAAATGCTGCATTTTTATTATTCGTACTATCAGAACAACTGGAGTAAGTTTTATTTTACCAGTTAAGAATCTTTGGAATTTTACAGAGTTATGTGGTGGTTTATTCTTGTGATGTGTGTGCCAGACAAATAAATAGCCAGCAAAAATGTAAGAACTTCACTGAGATGGTTCAAACCTACAGTTCACTTACGGAATATACAGAAACATATTAACCTTTCTGTAATTTCGGTGCATAGCCTCATTGACATACCCAGAAAATCTTACTTGAGATTAATGTACATGTAACTACGAAGTACCTGATAGTGGTAACATGTTGCAGAAACGCATAGCGCTAATAAACATAAGTGAAACCCTTTCCCCCTACTGAAGCAGAACAAAATAATTTGTGAATTTATAATACACCCGCAGACCTCAACAAGTTCCATACAATATAGTTCAATTACGTAAAACGCCATTGTTAACCTAGATCGTGCCAGAGTAGCTTGTCATTGCTTTGACAAACCACAGGAACCGTAGAATAAATGAGTAAAGAACATACCGGTGCATCCAAGTCAAGTTAACAAAATTTGGGTTGTTGCTTAGAATTGTCTCACATGTAACCATTAAACGAGAAACGAGTGTATTAATATCGTAGTAGAGACAGCCAATTTTCGTATCAGTTTAATGAAGAAGGAGACGTAGACTTAGAGATTCGGATAGTTTAATCAACAGGAACAGACCCTATAGGCTTAGTATGGTATCCGGCATTAGGACTACTTGAACCTCGTCCGCAATTCTATGAATCGGATACGAGAGCGACCTTGTAAGGGAACACCGTTTCAGTGCTGATAAACAAACTCCGAAATAAAACATGGCACTAGGTGTCTGTCCACAAAGAAATGAACTGTAACCACGAGAGCGAGAATCTCTTGAAATAAGACATTCTCTGTTGAAAAATCTTTTTTATTTCCGTTAAATATAAAAGGTTTTGCAACCGAGACTGTCTTACCTCAAGAAATTAATAACCAGTCGCTGTACAGGCCGCCCAGCATGGAATGGTTCAAAAATGGCTCTGAGCACTATGGGACTCAACATCTTAGGTCATAAGTCCCCTAGAACTTAGAACTACTTAAACCTAACTAACCTAAGGACATCACACACACCCATGCCCGAGGCAGGATTCGAATCTGCGACCGTAGCAGTCCCGCGGTTCCGGACTGCAACGCCAGAACCGCTAGACCACCGCGGCCGGCAGCATGGAATGGAACCATTTTTATATGAGAGAACATTGCTGCATATTAAAAAATATAGATATCATTATTTTCACTGAAAAAGGCTGCGGGCCGCGGTGGCCGTGCGGTTCTAGGCACTTCAGTCCGGAACCGCGTGACTGCAGCGGTCGCAGGTTCGAATCCTGCCTCGGGCGTGGATGTGTGTGATGTCCTTAGGTTAGTTATGTTTAAGTAGTTCTAAGTTCTAGGGGACTGATGACCTCAGATGTTGAGTCTCATAGTGCTCAGAGCCATTTTTTGAAAAAGGCTCTAACTGTATGCGTAGTTCTAAGTAGTTTGGAATTAGTTTCCCATTCTGACTGATCTTTCAGTAAAATGCAGCGCAAAGGCTTGAAATGGCAGGTATAGGAGAAAATCTGTTCACGGTGTCTGCTTTTAGTGTACGTATACGGTGAGGCCAAAACAACAGTGATCCGAAAACTGTTCTGGGCATTCCACTGTAAGACAATCTAGCCAACAAAGGGAAAGATGGAATGCGTAGAGTGTTCGGTGACGAGAGGACAGCAAAAGCAGATTAATTTAAAGGCGTTGACATGTGATGTTATTTTACTTGTACATAACTATTTACTTTATCATTCGTAATGATGGTAGTTAAGTCGACAGAGACTTCATCTTTTAATAATGTATATTCCCATTTTCTTAACCTGTGATGACGATGAAGCTCTAATTTCAAAAATAATTTTGAAAATCGTGAAAATACCCGTGTTTAACCAAATGACACCTATAACTTCACTTTCACTAATAATGACTCGGATCTTTGGATGTTATCAAAAGTGACTATTAAATGGGAACGGAGTTGTAAATATCATTTTGATAATTGTGTTAGCTATCGTTTCAACTTTTCTTACAATTTTCTATCTTTTCATATACTAAATTTTTAACCACTACATGAGATTTGTGATACTGGAGAAGTTCCTGTAAATAAGAAAATTGAACCTGTTAGTCACAACGAAGAATTATATTAGGAAAATGTTTCATCCATAAAGATATCGATAGGAAAGCTGGCCTGTTAAGCACTATTCTGTAATGATGAGCGCGGAGATCAGATTTATGTCCCGAGGGCGAACAGCGAAGGTTGCCCACCGGAGAGCCATTTGAAACATGGTTTTTGCCGAGGTGCAGCGCTGACTCAGCAGGAGTGACAGTGGTCGCTGCCACCATCCGGCTTCCCTGGCGACTTCTTCCGCCACTTTGTTCCTAAAAATCTTTACTGCTGTAGCTGATTCAGCCAGCTGTCAGCTCGAAACCACGAAAGTCGGCTAACACTCCTTCAGCGCACGACCTTAACTACGGAGGTAGTATTGTGTAACACACGCTTCCTGCTGCTACACCCTCATCTGTATCGACATCTATACTCGACAAGTCACTTTATGGTGTTTGGCTAAGGGTACTTTGTTTACCATTGTTACTTCCCGCATTACCCGTTACGGTAGGAAGCTGTGTGCGACAGCGACTGTTGGTAAGTTTCCATGTGAGTTCGAATTTCTCTAATTTTACGTTTCTTGTATGGTAACGAGACATACATAGGATGAATCGATATGTCGGCTGATTCTTCCGGAGATGTATGCTGGAGTGGAGTGTTTTGGGGGAAGAGAACCAAACAGCAAGGTCATCGGTCTCATCGGATTAGGGAAGGACGGGGAAGGAAGTCGGCCGTGCCCTTTCAAAGGAACCGTCCCGGCATTTGCCTGGAGTGATTTAGGGAAATCACGGAAAACCTAAATCGGGATGGCAGGACGCGGGACTGAACCGTCGTCCTCCCGAATGCGAGTCCAGTGTAGATGTATGCTCTCGGAACTTTAACACTAAGCCACACAGTGATTAAGAATGCTTCTCTTGTGGTCTCTGCTACTGTAGAGCATCCTGAACATTTATGTAAGGCTCTCGTGCCTCTTTATAGAACTTGTAACGAAGGTTTTGTAAGCTACCCCCTTTGGGGGTGAACTATGTTCTCTGAGGATTCTCAAAATCTTACCTGCTGTTAGTTTTATGCGATCGTTCCACTTTGAATTTCTCTCTATAAATATTTTTCTACACATTTAGTACATGTGACTGTTTCCAGTGACGGTTCTGCAGTCGTCTAATATTACAGTAATGGATGTTTCTGTCCGTTCATGTGCAGAGTTTTATACTTGCTTTTGTTGAGGGTCAACAGCCAATTCTTGCACAAACCGTCTAAATATCAGTTATGAACAGCACATTAAAACTGAAGAAGTCTCAGAATTGTGGGACATTAAGAGGATAGGACCTAGATATTTTGCAAGTGCCAGAGGTTGTCGTGGGATTCAAAGGGAGAATTAGATGATCTCGAGTGACAGAATGAATGGGGACGCAGTATTCGAGGGAAGAGTAACTTAGAGATATGAAGTAATAAATGGAGTAGATGGAAAAAGCAAAAATACAAAGCCTAGTGGAGATCGTGGTATGACAAACTTGATGTTGAATTTAACTGACGAAATGAGAATATATAAAATTGCAGCCAAAGAAACAGGTAAAGAGATCGAGGGTGTCTAAAATGAGATTAATAGAAACTGCAAAATGTCTAATAAAATATGGCTAAAGAACAAATACACTAAGGTTATGAAAGTCATCGAATAGCGAGATTCACATATAAAGGCGGCGGTAGTAACGTGTACACAAGACATAGAAAGACACTGCGTTGACGGAGCTACATTGTACTCAGGTTCTCAGGCCGCACTACGGGAATTAACAGACGTTGAACGTGGAATGGGAGTGGAACTTCCATATCAGAAATCATTAGGGAATTGAATATTTCGAGATCCACAGTGTCAAGAGTGTGCCGACAATATCAAATTTCAGGCATGAATTCTCACCACGGACAACGCAGTGACAGACGGCATTCAGTTGACGACCGAGATCAGTGGAGTTTACGTGGAGTTGTCGGTGTTAGCAGACAAGCAACACTGCCTGAAATAACCGCAGAAATCAATGTGGGACGAAGGACTAATGTATCCGTTAAGACGACAGTCCGGTGAAATTTGGCGTTAATTGGCTATGACGACTGCCTTTGCTAGCACCACGTTATCATCTGCATCGCCTCTCTTGGGCTCGTGACCGTATCGGTTGGACCTTAGGCTGTAATATCGTGGCCTGGTCACATGAGTCTCGATTTCAGTGAGTCAGAGATCATAGTAGGGCTCAAATGTCGCGCATACCCCATGAAGCCATGGACCCAAATTGTCAACAAGGCACTGTGTAAGTTGGTGGTGGCTCCATAATGGTGTGGCCTGTGTTCGCGTGGAATGGACTGCGTCCTTAGGCCCAACTGATGCAATCATTGACTGGAAATGGTTAGTTTCGGCTACTTGGATATCATCTGCAGCCACTCATGGACTTCATGTCCCCAAACAACAATAGAACTTTCATAAATGACAAGGTGCCATTTCACCAACCCACAATTGTTCGCAGTTGGTTGGAAGAACATTCTGGACCATTCGGGCAAATGATTTGGCCAGACAGATCGCCTGACATGAACCCCATCGGAAATTTTTGTGCATAAAATCCTGCGGCGGCTACTCTTAGGCAATTATGGGCGGGTATAGAGGCCACATGGCTCAATATTTTTGCAGGGGACTTCCAACGAATTGTCGGGACCATTCCACATCCAGCTGCTGCACTGCGCCCTGCAAAAGAAGGGCGCTCATGACATTAAGAGGGATCCCATAACTTTTGTCATCTCAGTGTAGTAGGCTGCATAAGCATGAATGATTAGCTGCAGGATGGATGCTGCTTATACGAAAATTGAAGAGACGTTCAGAGGAAAGAGAAGCAGCTGCATGAACACCTAGATTCAGCTGGCAAGCCAGTAATAAAAGAAGAAGGGAAAGCAGAAAGGTGAACTGAATATACATAAGTGGCATTCATGGACAATGAAGTTGAAGGCGATGTTATACAGAGTGAAGAGAATGTATACGAAGATAAGTTGGGAGATATGACACTGCGACAAGAATAAAATTGAGCACTGCAAAACCCGTGTCAAAAAATGGCCCAAGGAGATTGCGACGTGTATTCATAGTTATTGGGATTCCTGGAAGAGCAAAACATGAAAAATGAATTCTACTTGTTATGCAAGGTACATGAGACAGGTGGAGAACCCAGAAGCTCCAAGAGAAGTATAAAACGCTCAGTTCTTTAAAGGCGGGTATTGATAGGTTTGAATATGACTGAGCTACGAATTTAATAAGTCATGGTTGCAGAATACTGAAGAAAATTATTTAGGGAAGAATAGGAAAACTGGCAGAGGTCTAGATTACGGAAGGTGAGTTTTCGTTCCGGAGATACGTAGCAACGCGCCAGACAGTACTGACACTATTACTTGTTTTTGCGGATAGGTTAAGGAAGGGCCAACCTACCTTTCTAGCATTTGTAGATTTAGAGAAATCTTTTGAAAATGTTGTCTTCACTCACATTCTTAAATGCCGAAAATGGCGGAGGTGAAATATAGGGGTCGAAATTTGACCTCTAGGTTGTGCAGAAAGAAGACTGCTGTTATTAGAGTCGAAGGACATGAAAGGGAAGTAGTCGAGAAGGGAGTGAGACCGAGTTGTAGTTTAAACCTGATGTTAACCATTTTGTACATTCAGCAAGATATAACGGAATCGAAGGACAAATTTGGAAAGGTAGTTAATGTTCACACAGAAGAAAGAAAAACTTTGAGGTTTGGTAATGACATCAAAATTTTGTCAGAGACGGTAAAGGACTTGGATGAGTACTTTAACGGAATAGATAGTCTTGAAAACAGTTTATATGATCAACATAGCGGTAATGCAATGTATTAGAACTAAATCAGGGAACGCTGAGGAAATAAGATTAGCAAATGAGACACTCAAAGTAGTAGATGAGGGTTTAGATTTTGGCAGCAAAATAACTGATGATGACCGAAGTAGAGGGGATATAAAATGCAGACTGGCAGCGGAAGGAAAATGTTTCTGAAAAAGAGAAATCTGTTATTATCGAATATACATTTACCGGTAACGAAATATTTATATGCACGTATTCGTTTGGGACGCAGCCTTATACAAAAATGAAACGTGGACGATAAACAATGCAGACAATTTGAGAACAAAAGTCTTTGATATATTGTGCGGTAGAAGAACGCTGAAAATTAGTGACCAGTGAAGAATTGCTGAACCGAATTACGGAAAGACAAAATTGTGGCACAATCTGACAACAAAGAGAGCTCGGTTAACAGGACACTTTCAGAGACGTGAAGGTATCGTCAGTTCGTTGTGGAGGGAAGTATGAACGGTAAAACTATAGGGGAATACCAGTGCTTGAATACAGTAAACTAGTTCAAACGGATGTAGGCAGCAGTAGTTATGCTGAGATGAAGAGACTTGCATGGGACTGAGAAGGGTGGACAGCTCCTTCAAACTAATCTCCGAACTGAAGATCACAACGACGATTTCTATGATATGGTTCATTAGTATCATTGTCTGTGTGGTGCAGTTCAATAATAAATTGGTAAGTAATAATAAAAATGTAAACATTAAACCACTGTACTGCAACCGAGGTTTTTGATTAATACACTCTACCATAAAAGCTATTCTTTGTAGTCCATAACAAAGTGCTCAGGTTTCCAAGCTAGACAGACGAAGAAGGAATATGTATTAATGAGACATATCTTAATTTGGCTAATGATATATTAGTGTTTGTTCTAACGTGAATGAATGTCAGCATCTGGCAGCAGAAGTTAGAAAGTAGGCTTGAAACTCTGTTTCGCTAAGACTACAGTAAGGTACATGAATGTACTGAGTAGAGAATAGTACCATTTAACAATAAAGAGAGAGAGCTGATGAAAGAGAGAAATAAAAAAGTAAAAGTATCCCTACACAGAATAACCATACTAAGTGTTCGATGTGTCTGAAAATGAAACTTTACTGTCAGTTTTTTCCAAACATTGACTTTTAATGTGAAATCTATCAGAAGCCGAGGGTTGCGCAACGAGCGATGGCTAGTAATTGAGGGGTGCTTGACGGAAATGTCTAGGAAAGATAGAAAAACACGCAACTGAGACTGGGGATATAGTGCAGCGGAATATGTTATTACATCAGTAATGATTAAAAAATGGAGATATTGTAGATTAATTCCACATAGGTCAGGCGAATATATGACAAATGCACCGAGAAGTTCTTAGCTGTACTCTTAGTGGTAAGAAAAACCGAGACAACGACTGAATGGAAGATTGGTCGATGAAAATGTGGATGCATGTACCGGAAGATCGTAACACATGAACAACTCTAGTGTGGGTCTTTATCCAGGAGTTAATATCAAATAGTTGATGATAACGGTAACCTAGATTAAGTGTATACGTTTCGAGTTGGTTCTAATTTTATTGTTGGCTGAAATAGCAAAGGCAACAAACGATGGGGACGCAAACACATAGTCTAGCGAAGATCTTTGGATAAACAATATGATATCAAATTTAACTGAAGAAAGGATATATACAAAAATGCAGCAAATCCAGCAGATAAACTGGATCACCGATGTCGAAATATGAAATCGACATAAAGTGCATAATATCTAAGCAGGTCTGGATAGAGGACAAGTACGAGATTGTAGAAGCATGCATGACTTGGGCAGATGTTCTAGGCGCGCAGTCCGGAACCTTGCGACTGCTACGGTCGCAGGTTCGAATCCTGCCTCGGGCATGGATGTGTTTGATGTCCTTAGGTTAGTTAGGTTTAAGTAGCTCTAAGTTCTAGGGGACTGATGACCACAGCAGTTGAGTCCCATAGTGCTCAGAGCCATTTGAACCATTTGAACTTGGGCAGAGATAGATACCCCTTATACGAAAATTAAAGAGAGCTATCGAGCAAAGGGGAGCAGCTGTACGAATATCAAGAGTTTGTTACAGATCTGCGAACATATATTTTGTAAGATTTTTCAGCCGAGAGTTGACGACTGCAGGACAGAATGAAAGTAATTCTACTGTCAACAGTTTCGTGAATGTTAACCAATAGAAACATATAATGTCATTCTGCGTTATACACATGTGGTGATAAAGTGCGTTAAAAGTATTACGAGCAATATCAATTTCTAAGGAATATACGGGGAAACCATAAGTTGTCTAGAGAACTTTTACTGATGAAGTTCAAGAAAATCAGTTCTGGGTGCGTAGAGTTATTATTGTGTAAGTAGGCTGTTTATGTTTTCTTTTGGCAACGTTACGTAGCGCTCTGTATGAAAATCACTGGCTGTCCTGTGTGCAGTCTGTGGCTAGTTTGCATTGTTGTCTGCCATTGTAGTGTTGGGCAGCTGGATGTGAACAGCGCGTAGCGTTGCGCAGTTGGAGGTGAGCCGCCAGCAGTGGTGGATGTGGGGAGAGAGATGGCGGAGTTTTGAAATTTGTAAGACTGGATGTCACGAACTGCTATATACGTATATTATGACTATTAAGGTAAATACATTGTTTGTTCTCTATTAAAATCTTTCATTTGCTAACTATCCCTATCAGTAGTTAGTGCCTTCCGTAGTTTGAATCTTTTATTTAGCTGGCAGTAGTGGCGCTCGCTGTTTTGCAGTAGCTTAAGTAACGAAGATTTTTGTGAGATAAGTGATTTGTGAAAGGTATAGTTTAATGTTAGTCAGGGCCATTCTTTTGTAGGTATTATTGAAAGTCATATTGCGTTGCGCTAAAAATATTGTGTGTCAGTATATGCACAGTCATGTATAATTTTTCTAAGGGGACGTTTCATATGTCGACCCTTAGCCGAGGATACCTCACTGGAATCTTCTGATATTTTCTTGTAGTTTGTGTAATTATTGTAGCTTTTGTTTATTGCTAGTGCGTAATTATAGAGAGAATTTCCTTTGTAGTTGTAGTTTTTCATTGTTGTACACAGTTGTGGCAAGCATGTAGATTTGCACCAAGTATTTCGCAGCTGCGCTTGCAATTAACTAGATATTATTTTCAATGCCATGTTAATGTGTTTTGTTATTTTGCTCTTCAAATTGTGCTTTTCTGTGTTGTCGTCTGAAATATTGTGACAATCATGGCGTGTGAAAAGCGTAATACTAGGCTTCAAAGTAAACTGAGAAATGACAGTGAAGACGAAAGCAGTGTGTTAGGGCCGCAGAGTAATGAATTAACTAATGTTCAAAGTAGTAGCTTGGTAATTGTGCATAGGGAAATGGAGCGGGCTGCAAATAATGGTGTAGGCAGTGAAACAATTAGTGAACAGGGAAGCATTATCGATCGATCGGTCGGCAACAGCTCGCCTCAGGAATCCGAAATGACAGAACACAATATTGCAAATACTGTAGACTCGGGTTTTGGGACCTCACCGTTTTCTCAAATGAGTCAAGACACATTTTCTGCTTGTCAAAACGTGAATGTTGCCGGTGAAAATGCACTGCCAAAAAGCATAGAGAAACACATTCCAGACACTAATACATTATTATTGCAATTAATGCAACAAATGGAACAAAGTCAGAGACAAACACAGCAAAAGCTTCGAAAGTTAGACACAATTGAACAACACCAGAGACAAACACAGCAACAGTTAGACACAATGGAACAAAATCTTTGGAAGTTAGACACCACACTTGAACAAACACGTGAAGATTTAACTACTGAGTTACATAACATTGAATCGAAATGTCAAAAAGTCTGTAATGACGTAAAAACACAAATTTGTGAGCATTTCCAACCTATTTTTGCGCGTCATGAAAATGCGTTACAGAATCATGAAGCAGCCATAAAAGAACTGCAAACTATTGTTCATGAAAATCACGACACCTTGCAAGCTAAAATTGACTCAGTTGCATCTACCGATTCGGTTACACAACTTGCAAAAACTCAGGAAAACTTAAAGGACACAGTAGATACGATTTCAATACAAATGGACACTCTGAAACTTGGTTCAGAAAAACACAAAGAGGAAATAATTTCACTAACGGATAAAGTAGCCGAACTTTCAGATCAGTTCACTAACTTATCTATAAAGGTAAATGATGATGTGAATGACACAAGACCTGTAGCCTTCACGGACACTGAAGAGTATGAACAAATTAGAAAATTCAAACAAAATCAAAATCAAATCAATACACAGTACAAAAGAGAAATCCGGGAAGTACAAGATCAGTTGGCACAAGTAATACAAGAATTACGTATTTCAGAGGACACTCGCACTCCAGTACAGGAAGAGGGACATAGAAATATGGAGCAACCACAAAATAATAACACCGGACACTTCGGAAATTATGAAAGAAATTGGCAAGGCGCATCGAATTTTGAAATGGAACCGCCGAAACGACGTAACAACGACCGATATGTGACTCGCCGACATGATGACTTTGACTATAAGCTGTTTATTGCTACACGTAACTTCAAAACATTTAAGAATTCCGGCAACGACATTCATCCACAAGCGTGGCTCCATCAATTCTCTCATTGTTTTCCTCCCAACTGGTCATTAGAGCACAGATTAGAATTTATGTGTGGCTATTTAGAGAATGAACCAGCTGTAAGAATGCGATCGTCCATTCACGATTGCCACAGTGAAGGAGAATTTTACCATGCCATCCTCTCAGCATATTGGTCTCAAGCCACACAAGACCGAGTAAAACATGGCATCATAATGATGAAACATTTCGGACAATCTGAATTTTCCAGTCTTGTGAAATATTTTGAAGACATGTTGCACAAGAATCAGTACCTGTCAAACCCATACAGCCCCTCAGAACTCATCTGTATTTCCTTAATCAAATTACCTGAACAATTACGGCATATTATTTTGGCAGGACGTTGCAAAGACGACATTGAAGCTTTTCAGGGACTCTTACAAGAATTAGAAATTGACACTGACAATCGCGGAACGCGAAAACAGGAACACAACAATTACAGGTCACATCCGTCGCAATTCCGCGATGAAAGAAATAATAACTGGACCAGACAAGGCTATTCTCACAACACAAATCGTGGCCAAAACAGACACCACCCGTATGACAACCGTCGGCACAGTAGTAAGAGTTACAGAGAAAGATCGCATTTCCGTAGTAATGAATATGACAGAGACAATCATAGAAACAGACAATATAGCAACCAGAACTATTATTATCACGGGAGACAGAATAACTTCAGACGCAACGGTCCACCAAGCAAAGATAATTCAGGGAGAAATTCTCCACCGCTTAACAGACAAGAAAGAAACTACAGGAACTACCGACATGACGACAGACGATATAATCGTAAGGACAGACTTGAATTGCATCAGAACTGGCGAAATTCAATCGGAGCAGGGCACTCTCGACAAGGTGAATTTGTAGAAGTTAGGTCTCCTAATCCTAATAACGACGCGCGCCAACAAAGAAACAGACAATGACTCAGACTGGCAGACAGCCACGTGCGCCGGCTGGCTCACCGAAAAATAATATAGACGCTAACCTTGAGAAAAATTCCAGTATTCTTTACCGACGTATACCGCATGATAATTGCGTTCAAGTTGGAACTCTGCGCACTAGGAAGAGTAAAGGTGTACAACACATTTCACACGTAAAACCGTTTATTGCGAGATAATGTGCTTTTTAACTTAGTCTTTGCTATAAAATTATTTACTTCACTTTACTAATACGCTTCGTCAGACTTAGAACCTGTTAACATGCAACTATGTTTTACAGCTAACTATCCAGTCTAGAACCTAGGGAACATATTTAGACAGTAATTATGAAAGCACTGTTATAGTGAGCAGACGACACAGTGTTGTTATTTGTACATTCTTGCTTGTTAGTTGCACGATTACGTAACGACTATAAGGCTCACATACTTAGAACATTTACCAGTACTGCTAATAAGATTTTAATGCAACATTTTGGTTTAATTGAAAATATATTCTGGATTTAAAGTACTTTCTGTGAGATACCGGATGACACAGTGGTTAGTTTATGTGACAGCTACAGGATTTTATCACGACGCTACTAATGAGTGACAATTTACAATGTTGCTTTTGCGGTGTTTCTGTTTTATATCTGCACAGTTTTTCTGAATTATTCTGGAAAGTAAAACATGTTTTAGTAGTAACGTTTGTGGTATAGCTACAGTGAGACTGCCTTTTCCATAGCACAACAATACGTTACAGCACAGTACTTTCTTCATCACGCCAATAAGCATAATAACTAAGACATCTATACGCAAAGCATTTCACTTTTGTTTATCATGAGGTAAGTACATTGACTTCAGCAGAACTTTGCTTACAGAAGACGATAACTACGACACTTCAACAGAATTATCTTACAGCAAGACGCACATATAGCGCTACAGGACACGCATTTCAGTGATTAATTTTGTACTTAAAACATTAATTCTTAAAGATTTTTGAATTACAAAGAAAGTTTTCCATGATACATTTCATTCCATTGCTGTAATCTGTAGCACCTGAGGGTATAATTACATAAATCCTCAGGGGGTACACGCCTACTTTGTATACCATGTGTTTGGCAAGCACAAGGAGCCCTAGCTAATATGGTATTTGCTTATATAACTTTACACATCGGTACCATATTTCTCTAACACACAAATTACACAGCTATCTGATCATTTAACTGAGAGATAAACTTTTTTTTACTACGTCAGTGACACATGTTTATGCAATAACACAGTTGGATAACTTGACACTTATGAAACTGTATTTTGTCTGTACTGTGTGAACTGTTCATATTTTTTTGGAACCATTGTGATACTATGAGAGCTTTGAATGACGTATTTGGTATGAGATCATGATTTTTAAAGTACATTTGAGGTAGATGACACTATTGAAATGAGCAGAGAATTCTCGTTAGGTTTTGAAATTATTGCAGAAAGCTAAGACGCGTTTGACATTTGACTGAGGTGTTATGATGTTATTATTACAATGACGATGTGTATTATGCTGCTGAGGTATGTTTATGATTAATAAGCTAATGCTATATGAGTCATTTGATTATGCTACGTATCTGTTATGATGAAATAATGAAGAAGTGGCGACGAATACGTATATGAATAATGAGTAGTGGTTAGGGACTCTGATTTGTGGAAAAGGATGTTGGAAACCAAGAATCGTATTTTAAGAGTTATGAAATGTGTGTAAATGCTCGAATGTATCACAATGCCGACGAAAACTTTTTGAACACCGTTGTATTCATATGATTTTGTTTCCGCACATTTGCAACACAAGTTCTCGACCTGTTAAATTTTTTATATAAGACTGTCACTGTATTGCAAACTGGTGTCGTAAAATATTTCAGTAAGAAAGTTAAATGACCACCTTCACATAATGAGTCGTGGGCACCCAGCTGCACGACAGTCGCCTGGAAAAAAGCCATTAGTGTGTCCCTTTCAGAGGAACAGGTGGAGAAAAAAAGAGACCATTAACCTTGCTATTGACATTCCTTTGTAGAAGGCATCGCTAATATGACACGCTCATTACTTGAAAACATATGATTACTCGTACTTTGTGCTACTTGCTGAAATGCTTATGAATTGATGGGAAATATTTGTACATCTGCACACCTGATTATGACAAGTGTCTTTGTACGAGAATTGAGAGAATTTCTACTAACTTATGAAATGCCTCATGACTACTGAATGATTATTTTATGCTTTACTTTGTACATAGTTGCTTATTTCATTTGATATCTGGTTTCCAGCTGTGTTGCAGGATTGGTTTTATAAAGTAAACTTAAATGCATTTGCTAATGTGAACACTTTCTGTCAACAGATCTATTAAATAATTATTTTATGATCCACATTCTTCGAAAAAGGAGCAATTGGAAAGGAAAGAACAATAATAAGGGATTAATAACAGTTACTGCATACATAATTTTCTTTTCAACTACTTGGTAATATTTTTGGTAGAATAACTTCTGCCCTTATCTGCATTGTTGTTTTTAGTCTACTATTTTTTGTGCTTGAGCTCTGTCATGTTTAGATATAAGTTATAGCATTTGCTGCTGCAGTTTGCCAGGCATAGTGCTACTGAATTTCACTTTGTATTACTCTGTTAAGCCAGTTTTACTACTGATTTATTTTTCTTGTTGCTGCACATTGGCTCATAATAGTTGTAATGTTGCATTTTCTCTGTTAATTTTGATTTACTGCTGCTTGCTTTGCCAATTAGCATTTTTCTGTCATTGCTGTTTGTGTTAATTGTTTTGTGCTGCTGCATTGCCTCGTCCCTTAGTTTAGCATCAGAGCTCAGTAGATTTAAGTTAGCTTAAGATGGTGTAGGCCATATAAGAGAACGAGTTGTGATGACTTGGAAGAAATGCATTGAGAAGCTATAAGAAAATGGTTTGGCTGAAAAAGAATTTTGAAAGAGGATATGAACCAAAAAAGTAGGGTTTAGGGACAACAGGTTTAGGTAGGATTTTCTTGGAAATAAATGATGAGGTAAGATAATGGAAAATAAATAATGAGGTAAGAAATATGTGAACATATAAATACAGAAATCATGCTTGAATAGGATTTTTTTGGTAGAAACAAAAGTTGAAATAAGACGAAAGATCTATGGAATGAAGTTTTGGGTTGGACTGCGGTAACAAATGTTACACTGAAAACAAACCCTGTCCTGTATTTTTGTGTTATTACACTATGTGAATTTGTGTTTTTCCTGTCTTAATGTGTTTAGCTAATAAGAGTTATGTTGTAGAATTTTTCTGATAATATGTTATTTTCTTTGTAAAGATGTTTAGACATTATGTATTCTGTTTTGTTTTAATGTTCATGTGTAAAGTTGATGTTTCAAAAGTGATTCTGATCTTTTATGTATTTACTTATGTCATAATTCTTGTAACGCTGATGTATATGTTAGTTCGATTCCTTTTTAAAGCCCGTATTATAGTCTGTCTGTAAACTGAAGAGCGAGCAAGCGAGTCCCCACTCTGCCTACCCTGCTACGTCACAGGGCGCTTCTACAGGCTGTTTCACAACGTAGTACCGGCCCCGCGGCGGTGCGCGCTTCATATCTGTGGCGACGCCGCGTACAGATACGTCCCGGCTGTGTTTATTTTTAGACAAATGCATTAAGAGTATAAGGAAAACAAAAGACGATAGCTTCTTCGAAACAAAACATTATAGAGTAAATAATAGTAACATAAGAACGGAAGTCAGTATTCTACTACAAACATAGAACCGAATGCCTCTTCATGTGAATGTATGTTCCTCTATTCGTAAGACGAACCAGATATAGTGCAATCAACCTGTAGAATTTAAGGCTTGTTCTTACTAAAATGTAGAAGTTTTCTTTAAAGGGTCTGCATTGGAACTTAACAATTCTTGCAACACGAAGAGTGTTTAAAAAGTAAGCAGAAATTTATAATTCCGTGTTTTGTATTAGTTCGGTTTGCACTGCTTTTTTTGCCACTCTCTTCGTAAACATGTCTGAAAAGTATCTGTGCAATGTTTTGCATATTGGGTATTTACCCAGTTCTCAGTTGTCAAATGGTTCAAATGGCTCTGAGCACTATGGGACTCAATATCTTAGGTCGTAAGTCCCCTAGAACTTAGAACCACTTAAACCTAACTAACCTAAGGACATCACACACACCCATGCCCGAGGCAGGATTCGAACCTGCGACCGTAGCAGTCCCGCGGTTCCGAACTGCAGCGCCAGAACCGCTAGACCACCGCGGCCGGCTCTCAGTTGTCAAAAAAGTTATATGTGTTTTGGTAGCATCAACTATTATTTGTTTTGTATAAAAATAGATTAGAGAATCTGTACTAAATTTTGTTATAAGAATGGAATAAAGTGTATCAAATTTTTAGGAATGTTAAATATTGCTTTTGGTGAGTCTCTTATGAGTAAACCCAGAACACACAAGTGGTATAAACATTTCAAAGCAGGCCTTAAAGGACAGCAGTTTTACAAGAATGGGTGAGATTAAAAATGCAGTCAAAAGGCCTATGAACTATCCCGAGGAAATAATTCCTAAAGTGTTTTGGGAATTGGAAAAAGCACTGGCATAAGTGTATAGCATGTACTGGGGAATATTTTGAATAGGATAACATTGTTGTAGATTAACAAGTAAAGTTCTTACCAAAAAATAAAAATTAATATGTGAACGCACCTTGTATGTCAAGCTTTTTACATAGAAGTCCAGAATCGGTATACGTGTCTCGAAAGAAATTTCAGTAGTGTTTAGATTAGCTATTGCACACATGTTTTAAGCAATATTCCTTAGAATCATGTGAATAGTAACCGAGATAGAGTTTTAGTGACAGAGTATATTCAAATGCTGCTGTTCTCTAGGCATTAAATGTATTACGTGATTGAATCACGTTCTGCTAGCGAAACGTTAATTGATTTTACCATGAAGCTCTCAAGTTATTCCTGGTTTTGTACAACAAGTGATAATGGTATTTATTGCTTTGGACAACATTTGACTGTATTTATCTTGGAAAATCTTTTACTACCATGTACTACATTTCTACCAAAAGAAATTTCATAGTGTATGAGCAGAGTCAGGCTTGAAAGAACACACAACATATTTTTCAAAAAAATATTCATTGCCTGTTTACATACATCGTATTTTAGAGGTCATCATCAACATTGTCACTATCATTACTGTCGTCGTCGTCGTCGTCCTCGTCGTCATCACTTTCTAAATTAATAACTATAGCGTCTATTATGTCTTCCATAACCCCATCCTTAACCCAATATTCTCTTTCAAGTTTCTCCACATGGAGGCAGTATGCACTCCAGTCATCTTGACTTATCGTTTCAAAACCTGTAACAATTGGGACAAGTTTTTGTATACGCTCTCTTTCGGTTACGGCAAAATTTAGTTCGGAATAAAACATGGAAGCTCAGAAAATGTCTACATACCTTCTTTCACCAACTGCAGCAACTTCGTCATGCAAATATCTCCAAGAATATTTCTTCCTCTGACGAAATTCTTGAGCTTTGCCCACGCCATTTCAATTGGATTTAAGTCACAGTTGTATGGTGGAAGTCGCAGCACAGTGTGTCCATGGGCTTCAAGTATTTTATTAATTTCAAATACTTTGTCTTCCGGCTTATGTTGTTTAATTAAATCAAATAATTTTGTTTTTCTCATTGTCAACTCAGCTTCCACCTTGTTTTTTAATAACCATTCAATCATTTCGCTTTTATTCGAGGACCTAGTTGGAGCTTTGTTGTGTTCCTTGTTGTGATATGAAGCGTTGTCCATAACAATAACACAGTTCGGTGGCAGATTCGGAATCACTTTATTCGATATCCAATTAGAAAAATTTTCGTAGTTCATTTGCCCATGGTAGTCTCCTGTTGCACAACCCGCTTTATAAACCAACTGTGCATTGGGTAAGAACCCATCTTTTGATCCAATATTCACCACTATAATCCTATTGCTTCCGCTAACATTGTCCATAATGCCCTCAACGCCAGGGCCCTGCCAACATTTTCTGTAAGTAATGTTATTGTCCACCCAAGTTTCATCAATATAAAAGAATTTTCTGCCTAGCTCCCTTAATTTCCTCACTTGGATCAGATACTTACATCGCCAGTCAATTATATCCGTTCTTTCTACGAGAATCTTTCGTTTACTTACAGATCTTTTCCAGGTAAATCCCATTTCACGCAATGTCTTGTGTAAAACATCTTTCTGCCAAGGAAAATGTATTTTTTGTTTCACGGCATTAAGCAATTTCCGTAATGTCGGCACTATTTTTTGGTTTATGTAAAAGTCCTCCATCGTTTGTCGAATGACTGATTTTGTGAAACTGTCTATGACGATGGGTTTCCTCCCTAAATTATCAGTTTTCCGTCGCGGCGATTCCAGTAAACCATGCGGCTTGTTTTCACGTTCCTTCCTTATGCGTCCTATAGTGGCGAGGCTGACGTTTGCATAAACTGCAGCCCTTTGATTGGGGCTGTTAATGTTAACCAACAGTTCTTTTTGTGTTGCCTCCTTAACACACGCTGTAATAACGTTAGAGACGATCGAACGCTCGTTACTCCGCAAATACCTCCTCTTCTTCGTATTCCGCACATTATCTTGCAATGCAGGGCGATTATCCATCACTTCGGGATACTGAAGTATATCAGTGAGTACACAAAGTCAACTGACTGACGCTGGCAACAAAGATTCCACAAACAGAAACGACGTATATCAGTATATCACTGCACGCTGAACTACACCGCTAGACGGGTAACAGGGCAACTGATTTTGGGTGGCCCTGTAGGCCAGTGGCAGCGTTCTTCCGGGAAAGGCCACTTCCCCCACCAAAGGCGCTGCTCGCTCTTCAGTTTACAGACAGACTATACTACAAATGTTATCTGTATTGTTATGTTCTTTAATGGTATATTTTGTACCATTCTTATTGTATTCTTATGTTATAAAGTTGTAATTGACACCAGTTCATCAAATTAAGTAACTTGTAAGTTACATTTCACTGCACACGTTTCTGTTGGTCATAGTATATGGACAATATGTGAGAAGTTGCACGTGTGTTAATAATTCAGCAAGGGACTGTATAACAGCATTGCTGGTTCTAAGGACAATTCCAAAAACTTTGTGAGTGCACAAGTGGTGGTTATGGACTTGCTATATTATCTGCAAGACTCGTCAATGCACAGTCACAACAGATGACTGCTGGCCATCTCTACCAGGACTACAGTGGGTCTGCTCTGTGATGACCTACCTACCAATATTCTTCAAAACTTCAACTGACTCTGCTGTGGGTTTACTCTGTTGTGGCCCATTACCTGTCTGCATGTCGAGAGTCAGCACTGTCTTTCCGTTGGAAGGACAACACTACTTCTTCAAGCCTGCATGGAAATCTACTACTTCCGTGTGCATTCTCTTTTACTGATCAGACTTTGAGAAAAAAAAACAACACTGCAATTTTACTGTGATGAATGATCAGGACTGTCTTAATGGACTGTGAGAAAATTTTAGCTTTTGACCAACATTGTATCAATAAGTGCGTGCATTTGATTTCTTTGTTATTGTAATTTTTAAAATTTTTTTCAAATCTGTATTGGCCACTGCCCAAAACAATTTGTAAAACTTTTTGTGGGGAGCATGGGGGCTATGTAACTAGGCTGTTTATGTTTTCTTATTGGCAACGTTACGTAGCGCTCTGTATGAAAATCACTGGCTGTGCTGTATGCAGTCTGTGGCTAGTTTGCATTGTTGTCTGCCATTGTAGTTTTGGGCAGCTGGATGTGAACAGCGCGTAGCATTGCGCAGTTGGAGGTGAGCTGCCAGCAGTGGTGGATGTGGGGAGAGAGATGGCGGAGTTTTGAAATTTGTAAGACTGGATGTCACGAACTGCTACATATATTATGACTATTAAGGTAAATACATTGTTTGTTCTCTATTAAAATCTTTCATTTGCTAACTATCCCTATCAGTAGTTAGTGCCTTCCGTAGTTTGAATCTTTTATTTAGCTGGCAGTAGTGGCGCTCGCTGTTTTGCAGTAGCTTAAGTAACGAAGATTTTTGTGAGGTAAGTGATTTGTGAAAGGTATAGTTTAATGTTAGTCAGGGCCATTCTTTTGTAGGGATTATTGAAAGTCAGATTGCGTTGCGCTAAAAAATTGTGTGTTAGTATAAGCACAGTCATGTATAATTTTTCAAAGGGGACGTTTCTATTGCTGTAGTTTAAATATGTGTAAAATACAGTGCCACCCTGACAAAGACATCGACTCATCGACTCAGAAGAACGTATACTGTAGTCGGCTGCTGCGATCATGCCATAGACATTTTCAATGGGAACAAACTTTCTGTATTTAGAAAACAGCTTTCCTTGGTGATAGCATAAGACGGCAAACAGAATATCTGACTTGAGTGGGAGTTTTATTAAGGTATTTTAGGTTCTGCAGTTTTGCAGCAGGAAATAAATTCTATAAAAAATACCAGACGTGCCGGATCAACGTATACATAACTAAACTATTAGGGAAAATAGTACTGCTGCCGTCAACGCAAGTGTGGGTTTGAACATTATAGTGTATGTATAGGTATGACGTCGTCTTCCTTCTTCCTTTGAACTTACTTGCATAGCCAGTCCTAGGGGCATCTAGAATTCAACGCAGACCTTTGAATATAGCGTAACTCAGAATATTTCACATTAACAAATACTGGCAGAGGGGAAAGAAACGGTAAAGGACGGGAGGAATCCTAGGGCTGGATGTGAATCGGACCTTACATTCAGTATCGGTAGTGTGACACTCAGTAGGGGACAAAGCAGGCGTCAGTGCATTTTGTTAGTGCGGTTTGCCGATATCGGGAGCAGGTATGTACCCAGGGGCAAATCTATACTACTCCTTTGATTGATAGGTCATTAACCTGTTGGACTGCTGAAAGGAACCTTCCTTTTGATTGACATGTACACTCACTTTTACTCCCACCCATCAGGAAACCTCCAACCCACACCCTCCCCTATGCTGATACAGGTACACTTTTAGGTCTGAGTTATTCGAATAGCCCCCTCTCACTCTTATGAGTTTCATTGACTACTTAATTAAATTGATCAATTAATTAACCCCACCACCTCTGATGAACCCCCTCCCTTCCCAAAAATTTGTGGAAAAAGAGTCAGTTGATCTGTCATTTGAAGGGAATTCGATGGCAGTGTATGGAATATTGTTTAAACAATTTCGACGCTGGCCGGTGTGACCGAGCGGTTCTAGGCGCTCCAGTCCTGAACCGCACTGCTGCTACGGTCGCAGGTTAGAATCCTGCCTTGGGCATGGATGCGTGTGATGTCCTTAGGTTAGTTAGGTTTAAGTAAGTCTAAGTCTAGGGCACTGATGACCTCAGTTGTTAAATCCCATAGTGCTTAAAGCTATTTGAATTATTTTGAACAATTTAGACAATGTATGAAATATTGTTCCGTTGTTTATGGCAGGGTATGGAACACATTTTATTTATTTAATTAAAGAATTTGTCAGGAAATCGATTGCAGTGTATGGAATATCGTCTTAACAATTCAGACAGTGTGTGGAATATCGTTTATTTACAAAATTTATGGAATTCAAGGCAGTGTATGGAATATAGTTTATTTATTACTTTAAAGAATTTTTCAGGACGTCTATCGTCCCCGCCGCCACACATTCTCCACCATACCCTCTCCCCCTCCCATCCTGAACCAGGAAACTGGCGGCTCTGCGTTGGAGAGGAAGGATCTCAGGACGGGAAATTCAAGGGTACATTATTTATTTATGAAAAATTCAGTTTGCGGGTGGTGGATTTCCCTTGCTCATCATTCTCTGCAGTTCGGAAAGCTGCTGGTCTTGTAGGAAGTAATTAAATCCCTCGCTTTTCTTTTTTTTCCGATCATACAAGGAAGACCGTCATGAAACACATATCTCACATAATTACACCGTTAAAAACATTTAGATCTCGAAGCACGCACCGCCTGCCATCCTCTGTCCACTGGACTTCACAGGGCACCACCGCACACACTGCCGGGAGTTGGAGTACACTGACGACCCCTGCGAAGTGACGACGAGGCCATTGGCAGCTGAAACACACGCAGATATCTGTTCGGGTCCCACAAACATGAGGCAGTGGCATCCCTTTCATACCTCATACCTGAGAAATTCCTGTCGAAACACGCGTTTACCTAGGCACCTTGCTGGCCCAATGACATGTAGCCTTCATACCTGCGCATTCAGAGAGACGTTTATCTAACGGCTCAGGCCTCGTAAACACAGGTTGTTAGTGTTATACTGACGCCTCATGTCTATGTAAATAATAGCCAAGTCCCCCTCTAGATGATCTATAGATATCTTTTGCAATTCTTCCCAGAATAACACGTATTTTAGCGTGAACCCATCTCCAAACCGGCTATATGCCACCACACACCTTGTCGATGATGTAAACACACAATTCGTATCCTGCACCATACAAAACCAACACTTATGCGTCCTTCATATAGTATCGACCATCAGACACGGCAGCATATAGTATGAAGACAGACATCATAAGCATGTGGGCTCTATATAGCCGTTGCAGCACTAGATATTTCCCATAAGCCTGGTAGGTCATTTACGACAGCCGACAGTTACAAGTCCTCTGCTCCCGCACACACACTGGACCAATGGTTCACCACAGAGCCTTCACATCAAATGGTTCAAATGGCTCTGAGCACTATGGGACTTAACATCTATGGTCATCAGTCCCCTAGAACTTAGAACTACTTAAACCTAACTAACCTAAGGACATCACACAACACCCAGTCATTACGAGGCAGAGAAAATCCCTGACCCCGCCGGGAATCGAACCCGGGAACCCGGGCGTGGGAAGCGAGGCTTCACATCACCAAAGCCACCCTCTGAACTGTTGTACATAAACTGGGTCGGTTCCCCTCGGCACAAGAGTGTTACTGTTTCTGGCACCGACCTGCTTGCTTCCTTGCTTTCTATACCCATCTCCAGACCCTGGGATTACAAGAACATATGTCTTTTCACATGGTTTGCCAGAATATCATACCATTTTCACGATAATTCTCCATATAAAACACATAGCAGTATGCTACCGATCATTTGCATAGTAAAATTTCGAAGATATTGACTGGAAATTATGTCGGTGATATCAGATTCCAAATCATCCTTATAATTTACAAAGTCAACTTGGTTGCTTCTCATGTCTAGAGAACCACTAAACGTAACTTCACCTGCTAGATGCACACACAATCGATGTCCTCCCAGCCAAATAAAGGTGGGATATGTGCACAATCAGTCAACTGGACAATTAACATGAGAGGGATTAATGGTTCAGTATGAACACACGTCCAAATCGAATCTTCTCTAATTTTCACAGAGAACACACGCAATCAAGAAGGCTGTCCAACACATGATGAGTATTGGTTCACTATTCAGCCATCTAGACGGCGGCATGGTTAAGTCAAGTATGTTTTTGGACGCCAACGAGTCATTCCATTCGGACGGCTTCTGTCTTTAGCTTCAGACGTGAATCATTTGCGCCGCAGGCCACCACCGCCACATATTCCTCGCTCACCAGACAGAATCTTCCTAGGAAACCGGCCACATATATTTTATCACTGTAGTTGCAACGAAATATTACGATCACGGTCTCAATTGGATGACATTTGACAAAGAGCGAAGTATTAGAAACCCCCTGATGACGGCTGTCGCTCTGGAAATAGAAATATTTGTACCATTCTTATGACTTATACTCTTCCCGAAGTTAAAAAAAAAAATCATTCCCTTTGCAGCTACCAGAGTATTTCACATCAGATTCATACCTTCCTTACGACTGAACATGGTCATTTTCTTTGCACTTGTCAGAACACACACAAACACATACTTTATAAGCGTGATGCTCAAGGCGAAACTACCATGCATTCCCTATTAGTATAATACTTTGCAAGTAACTGATTGTTGTCGAGACGAAACAAAACTGTACGAAAATCGGCGATGGGAGGGGGGTCAAGTTCTACAAGCGCTCTCAAGTATCAGTAACAATATTCACATCGAAAACTATACAAGCCCTATAAATCGAAGTATGGCTTATCTCTGAATGAATGGTTTTTTCCAGACAAATACCGCGACACTGAATATAGAAAGTGATCACTGGAGCGTTTATTAACAGATCAAAAGTACAGTTACACGTCACCGATGGTGTAAACTCGTAATAAAATCACCGAATTTAGGAAGTGATTCAGCTAAGGAATGTGGTACGAAGCCGGTATTTGCAACTCCCTCATGTCACTGCCAGATATTACTCCTGTATTTGTAATGCATTCTTTCTCTATGCCGCGCCAGAGGTTCTGCGATATATCCACTGGGTTATAAGTGATGGCTGTTTGAGAATGATCACATACAGTAGAGATGTTGTGCTGATTGAAGTCATAAGAAACGTACTCTAGCTGTTCAGATCTCTAATGCTACACTTTCCAGTAGAAATGCTATGAATGATTTGGAATCAAGTCTTTCCATGCAACCAAATGCCTGTTTTGGATCGTATGGACAAGTCTTTTAATGATTACGGCCACTCTCATATCTCGAAACGAGTCACGTTTTTCGAACCCATCCGCTACAGTAAAATTCCAATGTCGTTTAAGATAGTTCGTATTCATCTTTCAACCGCCCTTCAGACTCTGAACTGCCATCCCTGCAGCCTTGTGCATGTGATTGTTCCAATTTAAGTCGGAACTGAACAGAAGTTGGAGAGAGCTATATCTACCACATTGTGCAGCCCATGTAGAAACATGCTAAGCTGGGGTAGTGTGAGGGGGCTGTGTTTTGACAATTCGATGGAAATGGGAACATGTCGTAGCTCCGCCAACCATGTACAGTTTGTAAAGTCAGTGCCAAACGAACTCTGCTCATGTAACATGAGATAGTATAAAGACAGGACCAACAGTTACGTTGGGGTTTCTTATTGGGAAAATTAGAGAGACTCAACATCATACAGCTACTGCAGTCCGAAGCACAACTGCATCCCTCAGGGTCCATTCACGTCTATCACACCAACATTCTATCACCATTATTCAGTACCATCGAACAGAATGAAATTTCAAAATATGAAAGCTCCAGTAACCCCATCTAATAGAGAACTCGATAAGATTTTTACCGCATCTCTCTCTCTCCTTTCAGATATATCGAAAACAAATGCCATCTCCATGCCAGCATTGAGAACATGCAGCGGTCTTGTTAAATATACAGGTACTGATCCACTGCAGCAGGCAGCCAGTGATAGAGGTCGCTTGACCAAACCAGAGTAATGTGTCAAAGTCCTTACTGTAGGAGGAGGAGGATTATGATCGTAGCCCATAGACTATAACTCACAAGAGAGGTCTCCTGTGTCATTGTTTGAAACATTGTTTCCTTTCTGCTGTAACCCACTTTGTACACTGCCATACATTTTTCTTTTTACCGCCACGACTTGATGGTCTGTGTCAGGTTCTAAACTGACATTAACACGTTCTGATCCATCGCGTTTCACAGAAAAAAAGACGTCGCATGGTGTAAAACATTTTGTTGCTGCAGCTACCACAACACACACACGCACACACACACACACACACACACCCACACACATACACACACACACACACACACACACACACACACACACACAGGATGAATTTAAATAAAAGACAGTCACAACATAAGGGAACTGGAAGAGCTTTTTGGCGTTGTGGTGTGTTTCCAAACAGCTGTCCGAAAGTGACTGACGACCTCTACATTTATACTCATCTCTCATAGTAACAGGATGCGTGATGACTCTGTGTTCCGTTTTGATTTATTCGTCATATTGCAGTCATGTATACGACCACTGTTTTGGTGCTAGCCATCCGCAGGAGGTGTTTCCCCTCCACCAAGATTCTTTCTCTATCTCAAACAAGCGATGTCAGTCAATCTTTATGTGGTAATTTACAGCATACCAGTAGACGAATGGGATGGGAAAGACACCATCGATGTATTGTAATAATAAGCATCACAGTTGATGGTGCGAACAATTTTAGCAATTTTACCGTAATTTCAACATGACCAACGATGTGACAGCATGCTTCATAATGTCATTATCATCGCTAAACCGCCCCCTCCCCTACTTTGCGTGTACCATTGCGAATGTAGATAAATTACTGTGCAGTACGTCCATTTTCTCGAACATATACATCATCAATGTATACCTGACACAGATCTACATATTTCTAGCACCTCGAGTATAGTGTGTAATTAACGATATTTCTCTATGCGGCTGGGAGTCACAGGGCATTCTCGCATTCTTAGGATAAAGTTAGAGACTGAAAGCTCCTCTCACACTGTTGTTGACTAAACAGCCCTGCAGCACCGTAACCGATTTAATCTGCAGTTTACCAGTGAAACGTCCCCTTTGAACAATTATGCATGACTGTGCTTAAACTGACACACAATATTTTGTTAGCGCAACGCAATCTGAGTTTCAAAATTCCCTACAAAAGAATGGCCCTGACTAACATTAAACTATACCTTTCACAAATCACTTACCTCACAAAAATCTTCGCTGCTCAAGCTACTGCAATACAGCGAGCGCCACTACTGCCAACTAAATAAAAGATTCTAACTATGGAAGGCACTAACTACTGATAGGGATAGTTAGCAAATGAAAGATATTAATAGAGAACAAACAATGTATTTACCTTGATATCATCATATATAAATATGCTCTGAAAGGCACACGATAATGGCTTCCTTTTTTTTTTTTTTTTAGGCGACTGTCGCCCAGCTGCGTGCCCACGACGCATTACGTGGTGCAAGTGGTCACTTAACTTTCTTACCGAAATATTTACGACACCAGTTTCCGCTACAATGACAGTCTCATATAAAAAAATTCACAGGTTGAGAATTCGCGTTACACATGTGTAGAAACAAAATCCTATGAATATAACAGTGTTCAAAAAGTTTTCGTCAGCATTGTGATACATTCGTGCATTTACACACATTTCATAACTCTTAAAGTACGATTCTTGGTTTCCAACATCCTTTTCCACAAATCAGAGTCCCTAACCACTACTCATTACTCCTTACCTTATTACACATATAAATATTCGTCGACACTTCTTCAATATTTCTTCATAAAAGATACGTAGTATACTCAAATAACTCATATAGCATCAGCTTATTGATCATAAACATATCGCAACAGCATAATACACATAGTCATCGTAATAATAACATCATAACACCTCAGTCAACTCTCAAAACCGTCGTAGCTTCCTCCAGTAATTTCAAAACCTAAAAAAAATTCACTCCTCATGTCAAATGTGTCATCTGCCTCAAACGTACTTTAAAAATCATAATCCCATACCAAATACATCATTCAAAGCTCTCATAGTATCACAATGGTTCCGAAAAATATGAGCATTTCACAAAGTACAGACAAAATACAATTTCATAAGTGTGAAGTTACCCAACTGTGCAATTGCGTAAACATGTGTCACTGATGTAGTAAAAAAAATGTTTATTTCTCTGTTAAATAATCAGATAGCTGTGTAATTCTGTTACAGAAATATGGTACCGATGTGTAAAGTTGTATAAGCAAATACCATATTAGCTAGGGCTCCTTGTGCTTGCCAAACACATGGTACACAAAGTAAGCGTGTACCCCCCTGAGGATAAATGTAATTATATCCTCAAGTGTTACAGATTACAGCAATGGAATGAAATGTATCACGGAAAACTTTCTTTGTAATTCAAAAATCTTGAAAAATAAATGGTTTAAGTACAAAATTGATCACTCAAATGCGTGTCCTGTAGCGCTAAATGTGCGTCTTGCTGTAAGATAATTCTGTGGAAGTGTCGTAGTTATCGTCCTCTGTAAGCAAAGTTCTGCTGAAGTCAATGTACTTATCTCATCATAAACGAAAGTGAAATGCTTTGCGAATAGATATCGTAGTTATTATGTTTATTGGCGCGATGAAGAAAATACTGTACAGTAACGTATTGTTGTGCCACGAAAAAGGCTGTCTGATTATTGCTATACCACAAAAGTTACTACTAAAACATGTTTTACTTTCCTGAAGAATTCAGAAAAACTGTGCAGATATAAAACAGATACACCGCAAAAGCAACAAGGTAAATTGTGTCACACATTAGTAGCGTCGTGATATAGTCGGGTAGCTGTCAAATAAACTAACCACTGTGTCATCTGGTATCTCTCAGAAAGCACCTTGAATCCATAATGTATTTGCAAGTAAACCAAAATGTTGCATTAAAATCTCATTAGCAGTACTGGTAAATGTTCTAAGTATGTGAGCCTTATAGTCGTTACGTTAACGTGCAACTAACAAGCAAGAATGTACACACACAATAACACTGTGTCGTCTGTTCACAATAACAACGCATTCGTAATTTCTGTTTAAATAAGTTCTCTTGGTTCTTGATTGGATATTTAACTTCAAACATTGTTGCATATTAACAGATTCTAAGTCTGACAAAGCATACTAGAAATGTGAAGTGAAAAATTTTGTGGCAAAGACAAAGTTAAAAACAGATTATCTTTCAATAAACGGTTTTACATGTGAAATGTGGTGCAAGCCTTTACTCTTACTACTATGCAGAGCTCCAGCTTCAACGGAATCATCGTGTGATATATGTCGGTAAAGAAGACTGGAATTTTTCTCAAGGTTAGCATCTATGTTATTTTTCTCGGAGCTAGCGGGCGCACGCGGCTGCCTGCTGTGCGAGTCATTGTCTGTCTCTTTGTTGGCGCGCGCCGTTATTGGGATTAGGAGACCTAACTTCTACAAATTCACTCTGACGAGAAGGCCCTGCCCTGTTTGAATCCCGCCAATTCTGATGCAATTCAGGTCTGTCGTTACGAATATATCGTCTGTCGTCATGTCGGTAGATTCCGTAGTTTCTTCCTTGTCCGTCACGTGGTGGAGAATTTCTCCCTGAATCGTAACTGAGCGCCGAACTCTTGCGTCTGAAGTTATTCTGCCTCCCTTGATAATAATTGTTTTGGTTCCCATATTGTCTGTTTCTCTGATTGTCTCTGTGATAGTCATTACTGCGGAGAGGTGATCTTTCCCTGTAATTATTACTACTCTGCCAACGATTGTCATACGGATGGTGTCTGTTTTGGTCACGATTTGTGTGGTGAGAATAGGCTTGTCGCGTCCAGTTATCGTTTCTGTCGTCATGGAATTGTGACAGATGTGACCTGTAGTGATTTTTTCCTGTTTTCGCATCCCGCGACTGTCTGTGTCAATTTCTAATTCTTGTAAGAGTCCCTGAAAAGCTTCAAAGTCGTCTTTGCAACGTCCTGCCAAAATTATATTTCTTAAATGTTCAGGTAATTTGATTAAGCAAATGCGGATGAGTTCTGAGGGGCTGTATGGGTTTGAAAGATACTGATTCTTATGCAACATGTCTTCAAAATATTTCATAAGACTGGAAAATTCAGATTGTTCGAAACGTTTCATCATTATGATGCTATGTTTTACTCGGTCTTGTGTAGCTTGAGACCAATACGCTGAGAGGAAGGCATGGTAAAACTCTCCTTCACTGTGGCAATCGTGAATGACCGATCGCATTCTTACATCTGGTTCATTCTCTAAGTAGCCACACATAAATACTAATCTGTGCTCTAATGACCAGTTGGGAGGAAAACAATGTGAGAATTGATGGAGCCATGCTTGTGGATGAATGTCGTTGCCAGAATTCTTAAATGTTTTGAATTTACGTGTAGTAGTGAACAGCTTATAGTCAAAATCATCATGTCGGCGAGTCGCATATCGGTCATTGTTAGGTCGTGTCGGCCGTTCCATCTCAAAATTCGGTGTGCCTTGCCAATTTCTTTCATAATTTCCGAAGTGCCCTGAGTTATTATTTTGTGGCTGTTCCGTACTTCTATGTACCTCTTCCCGTGTTGGGCCGCGAGTATCCTCTGAAATACGTAATTCTTGTATTACCTGTGTCAGCTGATCTTGTACCTCCCGGATTTCTCTTTTGTACTGTGTATTGATTTGATTTTGATTCTGTTTGAATTTTCTAATTTGTTCATACTCTTCTGTGTCAGTGAAGGCTACAGGTCTTGTGTCATTCAGATCATCATCTACCTTTGTAGATAAGTTAGTGACCTGATCCGAAAGTTCGGCTACTTTCTCCGATAGTGAACACATTTCCTCAGTGTGTTTTTCTGAACCAAGTTTCAGAGTGTCCATTTGTGTTGAAATCGAATCTACTGTGTCCTTTAAGTTTTCCTGAGTTTTTGCAAGTTGCGTAACCGAATCGGTAGATGCAACTGAGTCAATTTTAGCTTGCAAGGAGTCGTGACTTTCATGAACAATAGTTTGCAGTTCTTTTATGGCTGTTTCGTGATTCTGTAATGCATTTTCATGACGCGAAAAAATAGGTTGGAAATGCTCACAAATTTGTGTTTTTACGTCATTACAGACTTTTTGACATTTAGATTCGATGTTATGTAACTCAGTAGTTAAATCTTCACGTGTGTGTTCAAGCGTGGTGTCTAACTTTTGACGATTTTGTTCCATTGTGTCTAACTTTTGAAGCTTTTGCTGTGTTTGTCTCTGATTTTGTTCCATTGTGTCTAACTGTTGCTGTGTTTGTCTCTGATTTTGTTCCATTGTGTCTAACTTTTGAAGATTTTGTTCCATTGTGTCTAATTTTTGTAGCCTTTGTGTCATTTGTTGCATTAACTGGAATAACAATGCACTGGTGTCTGAAACATGTTCCTCAGTGCTTTTCGGCAGTGAAGTTGCACCGGCAACATTCAGATTTTGACAAGCAGAAAATGTTTCTTGACTCATTTGAGAAAACGGTGAGAACCCAAAACCTGAGTCTACAGTATTTGCAATATTGTGTTCTGTCATTCCCGATTCCTGAGGCGAGCTGTTGCCGACCGATCGATCGATAATGCTTCCTTGTTCACTAATTGTTTCACTGCCTACGCCGTTGTTTGCCGCCCGCTCCATTTCCCTATGCACAATTACCATGTTACTATGTTGAACATTAGTTAATTCACTACACAGTGGCGCTAACACACTGCTTTCGTCTTCGCTGTCATTTCTCAGTTTACTTTGGAGCCTAGTGTTACGTTTTTCGCACGCCATTATTGTCACAATATTTCACACGACAACACATAAAAACACAATTTGAAGAGCAAAAATAGGGAACACATTAACATAGCACTGAAAATAATATCTAGTTAATTGCAAGCGCAGCTGCGAAATACTTGGTGCAAATCTACGTGCATGCCACAACTGTTTTACTGTACAACAATGAAAAACTAAAACTACAATGGAAATTCTCTCTATAATTACGGGCTGGCAATAAACAAAAGCTACACTAATTACACAAACTACAAGAAAAAAATCGGAAGATTCCAGTGAGGTATCCTCGGCTAAGGGTCGACATATGAAACGTCCCCTTTGAACAATTTCTACATGACTGTGCTTAAACTGACACACAATATTTTGTTAGCGCAACGCAATCTGACTTTCAAAATTCCCTACAAAAGAATGGCCCTGACTAACATTAAACTATACCTTTCACAAATCACTTACCTCACAAAAATCTTCGCTGCTCAAGCTACTGCAATACAGCGAGCGCCACTACTGCCAGCTAAATAAAAGATTCAAACTATGGAAGGCACTAACTACTGATAGGGATAGTTAGCAAATGAAAGATATTAATAGAGAACATACAATGTATTTACCTTGATATCATCATATATAAATATAGCAGTTCATGACAAATTTCAAAACTCCGCCATCTCTCTCCCCACATCCACCACTGCTGGCGGCTCACCTCCAACTGCGCAACGCTACGCGCTGTTCACATCCAGCTGCCGCTGCCCAACACTACAATGGCAGACAACAATGCAAACTAGCCACAGACTGCACACAGCACAGCCAGTGATTCTCACACAGAGCGCTACGTGGCGTTACCAATAAGAAAACCTAAACAGCCTACTTACACCAGAAGTATACCACTACATTCGGCGACTTGTGAATGAATGGAGCTTGCTGAGTCCGTAACTGCTGTTCTGCACCCACCCAAGTGCACAAGATTTCTCTAGATGCGCGCACGTCGAGGAGGTTAGCATCCCTTGTCGGTGTATAGTGGTAGATATGAAAGTGTTTTGATGTAATAGCAGACGGTTAAGAAGAACAAGAAACCGGTGGTTTTTATGCATGATGGAGCTCCAGACGGATGGAGTTCGAAGCATTTTACGTAAATCAACTACGCTATCAATTCTAAAGTATTGTTCTAGTCTCAGGAATCAGTACACTATGCTACTGGTAAGAGAGAATGTAACTCCTAAGGCTACGCGGCTCTGCACTTAAAACAGGCTCTAATGTTAGATCACTTCAGTTTCCGACCAGATAGACATGTGGAATGCGATGCTGTTAATATTCCAATGTAAGAAATATATTTCCAGCACATGACATACATCCTTATTGCAGGTTTCTCTACGATGAACTATAGTAACAAACTGAAAAATGAAAAAACTAGTTTTTTAAAATATCGATTCAGTGTGATACACGCACGATATAGCTTTCCAGAGATGTATAGCATCCACTGATTACATCCGATCATGACTCAGAAATTATACTATGCTCGCATTAGACTTTTGTAAAGTGATCGTTAGTAACAGAGAATGCATCTTACAAGGAACCGGATAAACGCATAACAGGGGCGTTTTACATGTGAAATTATACGCGATGCTACCACTAACTCTTTAAACAGGACATCTTTCAAGCAGATGTATACACAGGGACTGCAGTGTCTCACAAAAACCTATCGCTAACTTAGTTATGAAACTGAAGTATCGATTTTATACCCAAGATGTGACAGTGGGATGGAGTACGTCACACAACTGTTGGTTCGTGTAGAGGAATGTGTCGAAACAGGATGGTTACATTTCATCACACATGAGATGGGAAGTGCTCTGATGACCGAGCGATTTGCTGTTAGCGATCCCAAGTAGACAGTGTTATAAGCCACACACAGTATATGTGGTTGTATATGCATCGAACGCAGGCTATGTCACACGACTAATGCATCCTGAGAGAACAGCAGACAAAAATGGTCAAATGACCTGCAGCAACATCTCCCTCTCTCTCTACAATGCATCATCTGTTTGCCATTAAATCTTACCTCGTTACAGCTAAATCTCAACAGATCATACCATCCTCTCTCAGTTTAGAGGCAGATGGTTCTCTGTTTTCCTGGAAAGCATCGAGTACAACAGTCAACTCGCGTGAAACACTGTTACCTCAGTAGACATACAGCAGAATTCTGCCTTTACGGTAAGAAACGTGACTGTTTATCTCGTCCCCGGCGCTTCCACGTCAACGTTTTCTCGAATTCCTCTTGCTGTTGCATAGCACAAGAATTTTTCTGCGCCATCCAGAAATCACGCAAGTAACTCCTCAATTTTCTCGCATTTTGGTGTATTTTCCATCAATTCATACGTATTTTCCGTCATTTTAGGTAATTCTGTCGATTTTATGCCCATGCGATCTTTACATAACTTCTCAGGGTGCCCCAGAGAGCTACAACACCAAGAAGAATCACTTCTCGGCTTTTGGCAAGATCAATGTGTAGTATTGTGGCCCTTAAAAGGGCCTTTTGTTGAGAACTGCTTCAATGGTTATACACTGTACAGTCGCCCACAATGCGACAATCTTCCAAAGAAGGTGACCCACTGGCCTTAACCCATAAATGAATATTGGAATCAGAATTTATCTTAACACGTCTACGACAAGTCAAAGACAAACTCCCATGTGGCATAATGTAGGAACCCTCACCAGAGATAATAATCTCTGATACAGGTATAGTACGGTAGGCCAAAATTTCACGAGTTTCAAAGGATTCCAAACCAGCTCTCCCTGCACTGTTACAGGCAACGAAAGCAACAGTAATCCATCCATTACCCAAACTCGAAGAAGATGAAGTTTTCATTAGTGAAAAATTAAACCTCGCGCCACAAAACAATGTAGGCCCGTTTAAAAGAACAAATTGAGTAGTTTTACCTACTCCCCGTACTTCGTTCTTTTTTCCCTTCGAGGGAAATCTAAAATTGTTTGTAAATTTAGTACAGCTGCCAACACCTAGAGCAAAAGCAAAGTTTTTATGATCAGACGGCATTGTACTCGATTGCATCCAGTGGCCTCCACCCACATATTCTACATTTGCAGTGCATTTACTCTGTTTTCTGTATGCCTGCGTGTGCATGTGTTACAGACGGCTCCCACGACCCAGTCCTCCGACTGGTGGACCAAACAGAGAACATAGAGCATATCAACATACCTAATGCGTGGTTGGTCCACCTGCGAGCCTTATCCCGGGTGTGGCGTGTGATGGATCTGCCTCAGAACATCACTCTGGGTATATACCATGCAGAAGATCCACATTCTAAAGCTAACTCGGATTTGGTATATTGTTGATCTGCATCCCAACGTCGCTCTAGATATACTGCGCGGCAGATCCACACTCGAACACTAATACGGGTCCATTGCAGGTCCTGTACTTATGAGACATGTCCACCCATCGCCAATGTTCGCTCAGTTTTGTTTCGTATTGCCAGCAATCAGTTATTGGCAAATTATTATACTCATTAATAGAGGATGCATGATAGGTACATCTTGAGCTTCAGGATTATAAATTGTGTGTGTGTGTGTGTGTGTGTGTGTGTGTGTGTGTGTGTGTGTGTGTGCTCCAACACAATTGGAAAAGTATATCAACTCACTAGAATGGTACAGATATTTCTATTTACAGAGCGATAGCCGTCAGCAGCGTTATTTCAGATACTGCGCTCTTTGTCGAATGTCATCCTATTGAGGCCGCAGATCCTAATATTTAATTGTAAGTACAGTGATAAAATGTATGTGGCCGGTTTCCTGGGATGATTCTGTCTGGCGTGCGAGGAGTACGTGGCGGTGGTGGCCGGTGGCGCAAATGATTCAAGTTTCCAGCTAACAGCAGGAGCTGTCTGAATAAAATGACCGATTGGGATACAGGAAAGTAGCTGACTTAATCATGTCGCCCTTTAGAATGCTGAATACTGAACTAATACTCAATATGTGTGGAACAGCCTTCGTATTGCGTGTGTCCTCCGCGAAAATTACAGAAGATTCACAGTAGACGCGTGTTTGCGCTGGACCATTATTCCCTCCCATGTAAATTGTCCAGTTGACTGCTTCTGCACATTTCTCACCTTTATTTGACTGAGAGGACATCGATTGTGTGTCCATCTAGCAGGTGAAGTTACGTTTACTGGTTCTCTAGACATGAGAAGCACCCAAGTTGACTTTTTAAATTATAAGGATGATTTGGAATCTGTTATATCACCAACATCGTTATTGGCGAGTGGAAATATCAGTTTCCTCTATTTATTTCGAGTTTTCACTTGAAGATCTTCAGAGACGAGAAACGTTACTAGTTACTCAGTGGTTTACAGCACGCTGCACCTCGCTAAAGTTTCGGTTTTCTAGAGAAATAATTTCCAGTCAATATCTTCGAAATTATACTGTGCAAGTGATCGGTAGCATACTGCTATGTGTTTTATATCGAGAAGTATCGATAAAATGGTAAGATGTTCTGACAAACCATGTGATAATACATATGTCCTCTTAATCCCAGGGTCTGGAGATGGGTACAGAAAGCAAGGAAGCAAGCAGGTCGGTGCCAGAAGCAGTAACAATCTTGTGCTGATGGGAGTCGACCCAGTTTTTGTACAACAGTTCAGAGAGTGACCTCGGTACTCTGAAGACACTGTGGTCACGCGTTTGGCCAGTGTGTGAGCGGGGAGGTGACTTGTGACCATCGGCTGTCGTGGATGACCTACCGACCTAACGGGAAATATCTAGTTGTGCAAGTAGCATATACAGTCCATGTGCTTATGTCGTTTGTCTTCATTGTATATATTTCAGTGTCTCATAGTCGATAGCTAGATGAGGAACGCAGAAGTGATGGTTTTGGATGGTGCAGGATACAAATTGTGTGTTAACTACATCTATATGGTATGTGGTGAGATATAGCCGGGTTGGAGATCGGCTTCATTCTGAAATTTTCAAGTATTCCTCGGCAGTGGCAGAGCAGTGTAATTGAGGAAGGGTCTTTCCATATTTGATGATCGGTAGGGTCCTTTTGCAGGATTTAATTGTCAGTGCACCATGGCGATCTGTACAAAGGAGTTTTGCTACTGAAAGTCTCATCTGCATATAAAAACGGCGGACAGTGCTCCCACACCGGCAGCATCAACAATTTGGTCGCTAAATTCTGTAAGAACCAATCAGAATACTCGATTCATACACAAAACATCGTTTTCTCTCGGACATACAAGTCTCTACCGACTAGTTTGAACAAGATGGAGGCAAGGTATCTAAGGAAAGTTCTGAGACAGCAGGTGTTCAAGGACAAGATGAAGCAGACCATCCATCTATGGCGGGATGCTGTCACTCCTTCACTGTGGCGTTAGGACATCTCCAGACCAGCAGCTGTAGGACACTGAAAATTTCCACCACTGCTCTCTTCTGTAGGACAGCGCTTCGAATTCTGTTTGCATAACTGTTCTGATTTTCCGTCTGTGCTTTGACAGTGCTCTCTTTCTAAACAAGAGGAATGTTTCATGATTAATGTGTGTGTGAAATCTTACGAGACTTAACTGCTAATGTCATCAGTCCCTACGGTTACACACTACTTAAACTAAATTATCCTACGGACAAACACACACACCCAATCCCGAGGGAGGACTCGAAACTCGGCCGGGACCAGCCGCACAGTCCATGATGAATGGTGTTTTCGCAAGTGTGCACAGACATGATAAAGGCTTTCAGTGGTCAGAACGTTTACCGTTTCTGAGATGTGTGTTGCCGGCCGCGAGGGTCTAGCGGTTCTAGGCGCTCAGTCCGGAGCCGCGCGACTGCTACGGTCGCAGGTTCGACTCCTGCCTCGGGCATGGATGTGTGTGATGTCCTTAGGTTAGTTAGGTTTAAGTAGTTCTAAGTTCTAGGGGACTGATGACCATAGATGTTAAGTCCCATAGTGCTCAGAGCCATTTGAACCATTTGAAATGTGTGTTGAAAGCAGGACGTCACGATTTCCAGGAAGGGAACTTATGATTCCTCGGTAGGACGTTCAGGAAGAAAGCAATCGGTGCTATTGTGGGCTAGTTTCGTATACAGGTCCTGTCAGGACAAGAATTTCCATACAGACAAGCTGAGACATCACGAAAGTTCCTACAACAACAAAAGCGACCTTTAACTATTTCCGCTCAGTTTACGATTTTGGGGGATTGGTCTGATGTATAATGGATGGGCTGGCCCGTTAGGATCACTAGGAGAATGTATGTGGTGTTATTCTGGGAAGCACTGTAAAAGATTTCTACAGCACATCTTGAGGGGGACGTGGGTGTTATTTACACATACATGAGGCATCAGTATAACACTGACAGCGTTTTAGCTGTGCTTGCGAGGGTGAGCCACTAAGTAAAGGTCACCCTGGATGTGCACGTACGAAGGCTATACTTCAACGCGCCAGCCATGTGCCTAGGTAAACACGTGTTTCAATGGTAATTTATCACTCCTGACAGCGTGTACAGTAGTGTTCTGTGCATTCCAGTGGACAGGGGATGGCAGCTGGTGCGGTCTTCAAGATCGAAAGATTTTTAACTGTGGAATTATGTGAGATATGTGTTTCATGACGGTATTCCTTGTATGATCGGAATAAAAAGAAAGGAGAGTGATTTATTTACTTCTCTACAAGATCTATATCTTTCCAAAAAGCATATTTTTCTTACAAATAAACAACATACCCTCGAATTTCCCGCCATGAGATCCTTCCACTCCATCGCACAGCCGCCAAATTACAGGTAGAGGAGAAGAGGGGAAGAGGAAGTGTGGAGAATGGGTGGCGGTGTGGGAAATCGATTTCCTGAAAAATTCTTAAAATTAATAAATAAACTATATTCCATACACTGCCTTGCATCACATAAATTTTTAAATAAACAATATTCCACACATTGTCTAAATTGTTTAAACAATATTCTATACAATGGAATCGATATGCTGACAATTTCATTAACTAAATAAATAAACTACATTCGATACCCTGCCATAAACAGTTAAAAAATATTCCACGTATTGTTTAAATTGTTTAAACAATATTCCATACACCGCAATCGAATGCCCTCTTAATGACTGATCAACTGAGTATTTAACCTGCCAAATTTGAGGAGGGTAGGGGGTTTACCAGAGGGGGAGGCGTTAATTGGCTCAAATGGCTCTAAGCACTATGGGACTCAACATCTGAGGTCATCTGTCCAGAGGGGTTAATTTATTGATCAATTTAATTAAGTAGTCAATGAAACTGATAAGAGTGAGAGGAGGCTATTCGAATAACTCAGACCTGAAAGTGTACCTGTATCAGTGAGTGGGAGGGGGTGGGTTGGATGTGTTTTGAGTGTTGGGGAGCGGGAGTGAGTTATAGGGGTTGGGGGAACAATAGGTTAAGGACCTGTCAATCAAAAGGAAGGATCCTTTTAGCAGAACAATAGGTTAATGACCTGTCAATCAAAGGAGAACAACAGGTTTGCTCCTCAGTTCATTCTTGCCCCTGATGTAGGCAACCTGCATTAATAAAATGCACTGACCAGACCTTGTCCCCCTACTACAGTCAGCGACTGAGTGACCCACCCCAGAGATGAGGAGTTTAAGTTCCCTTCCAGCTACCCAGTTTTAGGTTTTTATTGATATAAATCATGTGCTTCAAATTCTGGGACCGTTTCGATGGAAAGAGCATGGTCGATTTGCTGCCTTACTGCCGTCGACTCAAAACTTGAACACTACGACTTACGGACTCATCAGTGACATGTCTTTAAATTTTACTTTCGCATTTATTTAATCTTTGACAGGAAATAACTGAGTACTTCATTCTTGGGTATTTTCCTATGTTATCTAGAGACAGTTATGCGGCAGGTATACCTCGTAGGTCGAGAGATTTGTATAAATTCTGTATTCACATTTTCAACGGTTGAAGAGTATATATATATATATATATATATATATATATATATATATATATATATAAAAGGGGGAAGGCGGGATGGCCACTTATCTCTCCAGTGCTAATGCACACCAGGCTCGAATTCTTACAGGTAGGAAGAATGAGGATAATGTGCAAGGGGCACTACGTGAGTAGTGTTCGGATAAGTTGAGAATTTGGATCTGACAGGTATGCTACGGTTGGCTGTTCGGTTGCTATGACCACTGCGTCCAGATGGTTTACTGGTCTGAGCCTCTGCCGATTAGGTACCAGCCCCGGGTTAAAATCCCCGTTCAGTACAAAATTTTCAACTTTCCTCATCGATTTCAATCAAAGCCCGCTTGCAGCCAATGTCTGTAATTCCTTTGTGTATTAGAACCGAACATATGTCATTTTCAACAGGTACTCCTCTCCAGAAACTTTCTATAATTTATATTCCACTTTCACCTGTCTGCTTGATGAAACAGCGATGCTCTTTTACTGGAACTCTGGTAATTATTGCTTTTACACCCAAGTAACTAATATTCGATCAGTGGCCAATGCTACCTCTGTGAAAGTAGTAGAACAGGATGTAGGGTGAAACAAAATATATCAGTGGAAGAAGAGATACCGAGGTTAAAAAATGAGACACGAATAATCTAAATTTCGGCACATGAACCCCCATGAAAAGTGCCACCTACTCTGTCTTAACTTCTACAGATTCTACGACGCAAAGAACGGCAATCAGTATAATGGAAATTTAGAAACGCCTACATATTTAATATGGTGACCTAGTTTTGCAAATAGTTCAACAAATTTGCTAAAGACGTTATTTGACTGAATTTGCTCAAGGTATGTGAGTTGGTTGTACCTCTGAGTTTGTTCGAACAACTTAAATGACACTTGTTGGAGCCGAATTGAAATACCCAATTGATTCCCTCTGGGGCACCTATTGTTTATTTCGGAGATCGGATTACTAGTCTCACTTCGTTCGTTGTATCGCTAGTGTATTCAGTGAAGATAGATTGGTCACCCGTGCCGCGCTCCATACTGCAAGACAATGGCGGGGAAGCGAGGTCACTAGACGGTCGGTTCCCGTTACTGCGCGTGCCGCCGGACCCTGTACGCCACATCGCCCCTGCGGCACGCTTCTCAGGACGGCGGATCGAAGAGCTCTCACAGTCAATGCGCAGCGCCTATCCAGTTCCGTTGGAAAATGCTGTGTGACGCATATCAACTTCTTCGAACGCTCTGTTGTGCATTCAGTGACGTGTCTGCAGTGTAACACGAAAAGAATGTTCCAAAGAACGAAGCAGAATAAAATTCCAGCCGTCGTTGCTGTAATGTGAACTATTTTATTGTATCTTCAGGTTCGTCACCGTTGTTCGCTTTCATTTAATGTCAAAAATGAGTTTCCTTATGACGAAAAGCTTGCGTCAAAATATACCTAACTGTAACGAATTGATAACGTTAACGCTGTTCAGGTTGTTAGCACATGAGAGAGTTTATTGCTAGCTTGTACCACACCGGATAACGCTGCTATTAACCAGATAGACGAGAGGGAATGAAGTGAATCATTGATCCAGTTTTCACCTACCCAAATATCTCGGGATGTGTAAATGTTTGGAGCAGCTAATACGTCACTGCGAATTTTTAAATACGATTGTGTCACTAGCGTCAGTCACATTTGCAATTCGCTTCATAGAATTTACATTGAAAAAGTAATATGCAACAAATTGGAAAATATTGTCTACACGATACGTTACGACTAACAGTTAGAAAAAAAGCGATTTGTAGCGCGAAGTCTGCTTACAGCTGGTGTGTTATTGTCTTCAAGATTATTTGCACGATTTGTAAGAGCTGATTTGCCCTGATAATCTGCTGGAGAGTGATCCCTAAAATTGACCTTCGGAAGGCATTGGATACTGGTCCGAACTACTATTTACTCAACAAAATATGAACTTAGCGAGTGTTCGACAAGATTTTTGAGTGGATTCAAGAATTCCTTGCAGATGGAACTCAAAACGATATTCTTAACGGAACAAAATCTACAGATATAAAGATAAATTCGTGAGCACCCCAAGAGCGGTTGCTGTTAACAGTTTATACACTCTAGACAAATAAAAAACAAAAAACAGCACCACGAAGGAGTTATGAAAATTGGTTACAAATTGATATTCATACATGCATCGACGTAAAATGCAAACCTGTAAACTTTAGCTGTCAATGGATGAATGTGTAACACTACAGAGCAATTTCACTACGAACATGGAAAGGTTAGTAAATAAAGAAAAGTCAATACTAGAGCATAATGTCTTTGCGAATTTCAGTCCGTGTATTCAGTTGGACAGTAACTATGCCTTGCAGGCAGATGTATGAAGAATGTACGCAGGTGTCATCATTTCCTAGAGGAGGTCTAGTTGTTCTCATAGAAGGCGGTTGATGTAATAGGCAAATTGCTAAATTGCTCGTCATTTGAAGAGGAACGATGACACAATTCGACGACGTTCGTAGGCATGGGCGAACACAGCGTCAAGAAGGATGCGGTCGACCTCGTGGAAGTACTTAGAGTAAGTTGGGTGTTAATTTGGCGTTAAATTATCCAGTACAGGCAGTTGATAAATAAGTGTAACTACTGAGCCAGGAAACAGCTTAATCTCTGACATCTGCAGTATCGGTAACAAATAGAAAAACATCCTCATGTGTGGACACTTTTGATCATCTTGGATAACGCTGTAACTTGTCTCACAATAGGAAGAGCGAAAATTTTACCCTACAATATCTGCGGATCACTGAACACCCTAGTAAGATAAAATGCAAATGCAGAGAGAAAATGAGACAGATATATTAAATATCGAAGTTTTGCTCGCTCAGTTTTTAATAGCAGGCTGTGGAGAGAAAAAGGAAGGTAAGGTAGTATTTAGATCTTCCGATATTATGCCACAGAGGGAGGGCTGGGCTTAATGCTGAATTTGATACTTTTACAGAAATTGATCATCATACTGACTGTTGTAGGTGTTGATACTATAGTGAGTGCTTTGTTAACAATCATTGTTGTATTAGCCTTAACGCCTATCAAGGATAAAATACCTGAGGTTCCTCTTCCCGTCGTGTATTCTTCTCTTCCTCTTCCTCGCATCTTCCTTCGTCGTTATTCCCATTTCCCGAGGCATCACGTATGGAGCCCATTTGAATTCTCCATCGTCCCGCTCCTCGGCGCAGTCCTGGCGTCGTGGTGGTGCTGCAGAACTTGAAGGCGATACGGAGAAGACGACAACATGACGAATTAATGACGAATCTCCCCTCCTTAAAATAAAGCACTATTTTTATCTCTCTCTAGCACGTTTACTTCCCTAAAACTCGTTATTGATAACAGAGACGAGCCCTGGTATGTTGACGTCGCCTTATCCATTGTGACGGCTACTGGCGAACTATGCTGTTTTGGGCTGCGGTTGGGTGCGTTCACTACGCAACCAGCTTGCCGGTCTATTTATAATGCCCTGCATGTCGCCACACCGACGGCTTCCAGCCTGTGGCGGCTGTTGCAGTTTTTATGGCTAACTTGCCAGTCAGTTCTTAATACTTCCCCCCTAAAACTTAAACCGTATGGTTCCTTTGCCCCCTTCGCGGAGAAGACCCGGTTCCCCACTGAACTCTCCTAATGTAAAAGCTAGTAGTACTACTACTGAGTCGATTCCTCTAAAATACTACGCAGCTATTACGTTAAAACTGATACTAAACATCTACTCTCCATCCCTAGCTCAGGGAATCCAATCCACCGGAAATCGAATCATCCGTGAATCTCCTCTCCATGCGGCCCATCGTCTTAGGTACGTAAGAGCTGGGCAAAGGAATATCAGAGTCACTACGGTGTTTAGAATCCCGATACCCAAGTTCACTGTCACTTAACTTCTTTCATCTCGATAGGGTTTCACATGCTACAAACAATCACTCTGTTGTAATCCCTCCCTCCTGTGCAGCTACCATCTGACTTAAAAAATGGTCAAGGCTTGGCTCCCAGCTGTCTTTAATGATGGTGAAATTGTGCTTAGATTACATCTCCAGTGGTTCTTCTGGCCAGAGTAGCTGTGTCTGTGTCACGTTGTGGAGAGTAACTCGCGACATAGTGACTCGAAATTGGAATGCGGATCCCATTATATCACACTTAGTGCCCCCGTTAATTAACAGTTTCAAACGTACCGCCCCCATGAGTTTACCTCGCATGTAGCAACACTCCGTGCTGCCAGTTTCATTTAGTGCTAGTGTTGACACATTGTAACTGCAGCAGATCGACTGATCACTCTGTTGGTCTCTATTTGGTTTCCTGTTGCAAAAATTAATATTCTAGTATATATTTCCAGACCGTATTGTTTCTGAATGAAGACCAAAAAGCTGTATTTTGCTTTTTACGATAATTACTGGGAGATTTCTCTGATCATTGATCTTTTTCAGAACATCTTCACTGATTTATCTTTCAAACCAGGTGGTCCTTTTTAGCGTACTCCGGCGACAATATTCCGTTGGTTCTAAGCACTTCGTAGTCTCTCAGACGGTGTCCAACATTCGCAACCATAAAAGAAAACCCTCTTCATAAACGACATTCGGTGGTTTCTGTACTTAATAAATAACGTGATGACATCGTGTTGCCTTACATATCGCAGTATTACTGCTATTCAGGTCGTCTTGAACGTAATGGTAAATATTTAGATTGAAAGCCCGTGTGCCTTGCTTTGTGCTGACATTGATGGCACTGATTCACCTACTGCAAGAGAGATACCCTTCCATCATCTGTGCTAATCATACTGTCATCTTTGTTCAGAAGTGAAGTCATTCCCCTTATTCGTTCGTAACACTTGACAAGAGCTCTCACAGAGCAGTAGCATCTGGTTCCAGATGAACCCTGGGATTTTACTGGGTGGTACTCCTCCCAATATCGATTTTCTAACTAAATATGCCGAAGTTGCTGAATCATCGAAAAATTAAGAAAAGAAGGTTCCTATTAAAAGAAAGAGGTTGACTACGTTTTTCTGATCACAGGGACATCTGGTAAAGGAAACAAGTTTATGAAGTAATTTACTTAGTCTGAGGCATAGAATCGCAATGTGATATAAAAATAAGTCGACACAGTTTTCAGGGGTCCCAGCGCCATCCGGACTGCAACTACATACCGTTATCTTGTCACCCCCTTCGTTGGCAAGAAGTTACACCTGAAAAAGTTTTGTCGTAATCAGTTATTATTGGTTTCTCCGTATTAAGCTTACTGCAATTTAATTGAAGCTTTAATTAGAGAGATCTTTACATCAGATGCGTTTCGCTTTTATTTATAAAGTATTCTCTGTGAGTATTCCTGAAATTGAATACGTATGTTTGTACATTTTTGGTAATCTTAGATTAAAAACAACATGTTTGTTTATAAGGTAGGTGTGCACTTTACTTAAGGTGCTTTTGCTTTTTGTTTATGTATTCTCCAAGCCACTGCTTCTTCCGTCTTTGTTAGCAGTGACTGATGTCGAAATCCATCGTTTACAATAGACACTCGGTAGTTTTTGCCCATCTGCACTTTTTCTGACACTGCGTTGCGTTATTTACAATTCACCTCACTTTTGGAGGTCGAACTGGAGATATATGCAGGGTGATTTTTTTCCGAGTATTCGATCACAAGGAGACAATCATCTACGTTAAAGGTGATGCAAAGATTACATGGCTGCGTCGAATATTTAAATTTGCTTCTATTCAAGACCTGGAATTGTACGGATGTCCATCTAGCCATCGACTCAAGAACATTTACGAAAAAAGTGCTTTTGTATCTGCATATGAGAATGTAAAGTTACTTTTAACTTGGATTACAAATAAATAATGATCTATAAAATTTGTTATTTCTCTTTCTTTCTATGTCACCCAATGTCCGTTGAATGTAGGTTTATTGGCGGATATTGCATATGAAGTGAATTCCAATTGAACTGTCTGAGGCGCATACCACAGCCTTGATGCTCTGAGTAACGTTACCTGAGCCAATAATGGACCAGCTTTCACCTCACCTGTGTGGCGATGCCTCAGATACCAGCCGCATGGCCGCCGGCGTCGGGGGCTGGAAGAAAGTGCCGAGGTGTGCTGCGTGTTTGTGACCGGTGGACTAAGTCCAGCACGCGTCATTCAGAATTCATTTGTATCTTTAAAGCAGTAAAACCTTATAGGTCTCTGTGCAGTGCAATGTGGCTGTATCAACGTTTTGTATACAAAAAGTACATTCATCATATTTTTTTAATAAAAAAGAATGATCATGATTGAGGGTGAAACAATAATAACAAAATTCAACATTTTTGCAATAAAATAAGTGAATTTATTATTTAATTCAGAATTTTTTTAACATTATTTAAAAATATCAATTTACAGTAACATGATTCAGTTTTCACATTTATATATGAGTTTACAGATAGATGATTTGTTTTTGACAAATAATATCAACGTTATGCTGTTTGAAGATACGTTTTCTCAGACTTTAGATTATTCAGAAATATGATCATTCTGCTCAGATAAATGATATATATGTATATATATATATATATCCGTTTTCTACCGCTCCCTATATATACATATATAGGGAGCGGTCAAAAACGGATATAACACAGAGCTCAGAACACATAGAATCCGTTAAAATACCCAGCTATCTTTATAGAGAGCGGTCGAAAACGGATATAAAACATATAATCCCTTAAATAACACTGCATTCTGTATAGATTGTGGTCCAAAACAGATATAACACACAGACATTGAGCATATAGACACACAAACATAGAATCCGGTAAAATACCCAGCAATCTTTATAGAGAGCGGTCAAAAACGGATATAACACAGAACATAGAGACATGCAACGCGAGTAAGCTCAATCTTTATAGAGATCGGTCAAAAATAGATGTAGCACTCATACACAGAGTTAAAGAGTACAGATATCGGAACACTGGAAGTGTACTTACCAGGTAAAAGAATTTCCTCTAAGCGGGATCGTTTGCTGCTTGCACTGGCACTGTCGCTGCTGCTGGCAGATCCTGATCGCTTCATATTAAATGTCTGCTAACGACGATTAACGCACTGGAGCAAGTATAGGAACAGAGTGAGGGCGAGACGGGTTGTGGTCTGGTTTATATAGATTGTATGACGTAGAATCAGGTGACTAATTCAGTAGTGAATTGAATACGAGAACCGCATTCTAGTGGGGGGGCGGGGGGGGGGTGGTGGTACGTCATGAAGGACCACAGCGCCCCTAGTGGGAAAGTGGAAAACTTGTCAGTTGTTCATTGAATACCGAAGTGGCAGATTAAAATTTAAATGGAATTAAGTACTTGGGTAATTCACACGTTAGATGCGCGATGTGGGTGTTAGAATATTTACGAAATACTATGTTTAGAACGTGTATGGAGGGAGAGCTCGGCCGCTCGCGGGCCTGTGACGTCTGGAGACGACTCAAAATCGTCAGCTTTCTCTCTCGCGCTGCGTCATGGTGGCGACCTCTTATGGCACGGATATGAACTAAGTCAGTTGTAGTCCAGACTCAGAGTCGAACCCACATGGAAGAAACAGGTTAAATAATAGACAACTCCATTTTTCACGTTAATTTCCTAGGTGTGATGGATTATCATGTTGGATTTTGAACTTTCCGCTACTTTTCCGTGGGAGGGGGGCGTGGCACTTTCCCACCAAAATTCAAACTTCCCGCCAAAACCGGGCATCGTGGATGACATCACGGCCGCCATCTTGGACAATCGTACTTCGCGCTATAACACAGGTTGTTCCAATACCAGCCATGCTATTCCCAGATGGGGCCACCATTATGCGGAGTGGTACCTCAACTTTCTTAACAGTCATCTGTGGGACAGTATGCCAAACCGCCTTGGTATGTTGACAGAGAATCATCAGCTTCGGTGCAGCCAGAGCGTGTGGCCTGGGATAATTGGCGACTGTATTTTGGGACCAGTGTTCCTTCCACGTCGCCTAACAGGCCGGAACTATCGGAGTTTCCTGCGGGTGACATTGCCTCCCCTACTAGAAAAAGTACCTCTGATGATTCGAACGGTTACGTGGCTGCTAAATGATGGTGCCCTAGCCCACTTCGCCGGTAAGGTTCGGATGCATCTAAATTGTGCCTTCCCTGGTCGATGGATCGGACGAGGCGGTCCAGTTGGACGGTCTGCTCGTTCACCGGGCCTCAACCCGTGCGGTTTCTGGTTACTGGGACATCTCAGAGGTATCGTGTATGCAGAACCCATTCCAGATGTGGAGACATTTGAGCTGCGTATTCCAGCTGCCTTTGACACTGTTCGGATGCAGCCTGGCCAATGTGCACGTATGAGACAAAACATGCTACGGCACGTATACGCAACCGTTGAGGCACATGGAAACCATTTTCAGCACATACGAGTGTAATCCCAAAAGCAAGGTCTCGCATTTTTTTTATAAGTACATAGAGCTGTTTATTTCTACAATGGTTTACATCAGTTTACAGCTTGAAGATTTAGCTATTTTTAGACATAATCACCATTTCTGTCGATGCGTTTTTGTAGACTCTGGGGCACTTTTTGTATGCCCCTGTCATACCAGCTCGCCGCCATGCTATTCAGAACTTTATGAATCTCTTCTTTCACCTCGTCGTCAAATTGAATCGCTTTCCGGCCAAATGTTCTTTTAACCTAGGGAACAGGTGATAGTCACTGGACGCCATGTCAGGACTATAGGGTGGGTGGGTGATTATGTGCCACTGAAACTGTTGCAGGAGAGCAACGGTTTACCGAGCGATGTGTGGGCGAGCGTTGTCATGGAGAATGTGTACGCCCTTACTCCACATTCCTCTTCTCCGGTTCTGAATTGCCCGTTTGAGTTTTTTCAGAGTCTCACAGCACCTGTTAGCGTTAATTGTGGTCCCAGCGATTAAGCTCCGACGACGAGGTGAAAGAAGAGGTTCATAACTTTCTGAACAGCATGGCGGCGAGATGGTATGACATGGGCATACAAAAACTGCCAGAGCGTCTACCAAAATGAATCGACAGATATGGTGATTCTGTTGAAAAACAGCTAACTATTCAAGCTGTAAACTGATGTAAACCAATGTAGAAATAAACAGGTCTATGTACCTATAAAAAATACGAGACCTTTTGGGATTACCCTCGTACTATAACTGTGGCGGCATCGTACAGCGCGTATTAGACCGCAGTCTCTGTAATAATGCATGATAGAATTAATTGTTTCGAGGATGGAAACCATGAATTTCCGGAAGTAAGTTCGTTAGACTTTTTTCGTTCCCTATCCTCTCATCGATCACCCCTGAAGTTTATACTCGGTGGAAAAAATCACTCTGAAGAAAATATAAATATTATATTCTTTTTGATGTAGAACGAAAATTTCTCAAGGCGGTGTGTCCCTTATATTGTCAGATTGGTTTAAAACAGTACCATTAATTTCTAGAGTAGTTCTGTCCATTATACTGTAGGTATCGTTGCTTCAGAATGGTAAAAGGGTGGACATTTATTGGTGTACTTGTGGTGCACGTGACTGTTGTTCAGATTCAGGCAAATTCTTAGGAAACAATCCTATTCAGCTCGTGTGTGTTATTATTTAAGCGGGAGCAACTTGGCAAAGGGCAGCAAGCAGACCAAGACAAGAGAGCACGAAGGCAGGGAAGCTCTCTGCAAAATGGGGGCGGTATGGCGCGGGCGGCGGGCTGCCGCAAGTACAACAAGCACGTTTGTGCTGCACGGCCCTCGCACGCAGATGTCCTTAGTGGCGTCCTTTGAAACCACCGGAACAGCGAGAGGGCGGGCTGGCAGGGAGGTTGCGGTAAGTGGGAGCTGTTCGCAAACACAGGCCAGAGTAAACGATGACTGGCAAAGTGTAACAGTCCCGCAGACGGCAGGCGGACGTCGGCCGTGTCTTTGAGATGCGCCGCTCTGGCGGTGATAACGTAATTACGGTGCGCTTCCGTTCCCATACCAGCGTCTATGTCATCGGAAAACTGGGATGCGAGGCAAATTATGGCATGAACCGATAGTACATTTCCGCGAAAGGTAGTAATATTCGCAATTTTCCGGGCTGTGTCGTAATCTATTTGTTTATAGTAACCGTAGTTACGAAATTTCTCTTTGACTGTGGGACAGCACGGAAGCGAACAGAACGCCATTTATTAGAGAGAATTACTGGAATCGAAAACACTCGTGCAAAACTCCACTTGGCTGGAAGTACGTCAGAAATTATTTTCATCGACAAGGGTGTTTGTGTTTTCTTTTCTTGTTTTTCACATTGTACTTCCCTTTCTTTTCTTTCTTTCCCGTCTCCCCTTTCATTTTATTTTTGTTCATCTTAGCTTAAGAAAGTTTTCAGTGATGTGCTCTTCTGAATACATGTCTATGGTACTTCAGTTGGTGCTGAGAGAATAATAGTTGATCTACATGAGTCCTTGATTGACAAAATGAAATAATAGAAAAACTGTTGTAATCTAGTTATTTTATTACTTCGTTGCAGTAATTCGATCAATTTCCAATATGTCTGAAAAAATTATCGGCCGGCTTATAGGTCTAATATTCAAAAATAAAACAGTCGGTCCAGTAGTTACTGTTCCGATGGTGGCATGAGTAGTGTCTGTGCCAAAATTCTATTTACTCATTTTAAGTCAGACGAGTACAAGACACAGCTACATAATTAAAAAATTCTGATGTGTATGTAGAACTGGTTTGTCTTCAGCGAGAAATATGAAACATTCAGAACTGTAATAAAATTAAGTCTAGGAAAATAGGATGAAGGGAGGGAGGAAGATATTTTTGTCGTTAATTTCTGTTCGGTCTAGGGAAATAGCAGGGAATCTGATATTTAATATTGAGCGATACCTTTTCTTCTAAAAATTCTTTTCTTCTAAAAATTAATTTTTGGAAATGAAATTTCACAGATAAATGTGGAGCAAAACATAGTAACAAGGTATATGGCAAATTTTTTGCAATTTTCATATTTTTCGGGGACATGTTTTCACTAAACTTCTTCAGCGGATGCAGTTTTAAACGTTTGCAAAGAATCGTCTTCCTGCAAGTCTATTATCTCCATTGGTGTAAAGGCTTTGTAGGGCAGAACAACTTTGCAGCTATTCCATCCATTCTGCTGCTGGAGAAACTTCAAGAGGAGAATTTAAGAGTCGCGATACCTTCTACGTCGCTGAAAAGTCTTGGAATCTTGCTGCAAATTACTTCTTAACATCTGACATAAAATTTGAGTATACTGAAATCTCTATTTAAGTATCATTTTCATATTCGAATATTGATGGAAAGTGAAAAATAATTCTTGGCTTGCAATGTCTTTTTCAAAGCTATCCCGCTTGCGACGGAAAGAAGACGCAATTTATATCAGATCACGTATTAATTTTCCATTTCATTGTAGCTTGGTACTGACCGCATGCTTAAGAATGTCTTTCAAGAAAGCCACAGCTAGCGTACTGCGTTCGTTTGCTAGGAACTCCGAATGCTTTCTTGCTTCTTGTGAATCCAAGTTTTCTAAGAAGGATGTAACTACTTCTTTTATTTGGCAATAACGTTTAATCACTTGACCTTTTCTTAGCCAACGAACATTGTTGTACTGTATGTAATACGTCAGAATGCGACGAATCACATTCAGACAGAAAGTCTTTGAACTGTCTGTGCTAAAGCGCAGAAGGAGATCTCATAAAATTAATCTATTTGATCAACCTGTCTATTATTTGTTTCAGAGTCACACTAAGTTTTGCACAAAGGGCTGCTGGTGACTTATGCACTGATAAGATATCAGCCCAGCATTCTTCCCTTTGATTTTCTTTACTAGTCCTTTTACTTTGCCGTTCATCGCTGTGGCCCCGTCAGTTGAAAGAGACTATGTTTTATCATAACTAATATTTAATTCTGTCATGAAGTCATTAAAAGTCTTGAATAAATCTTTTCAGAGAATCTTGCCTTACAACGACAATTTTATTAGCAATTCTTCCCTAAATTCTTTACTTTCAATATCCAAAAACAGCACGAAAATGGACATTTGTTCTTCATCAACAACGTTGTTTGATTCATCTAGTGCTACGGCGGAGCAAGGCGACTTCTACAGGAGTTAGAACAAACTACTTTTATTGTCAGCAGCCAAAATTTTGGGTGTTCTTGTATTACTTCTTGCCGGCAATGGAATACCTTGACTGGCCGAAACAAATTCATTTTTCTCTTCAAACAGTGCCATGGCAGTTCAAACACGTACCCTTTTACTATATCATAGTCTGAAAATGGCTTCTGGTGTGTATCAAGCGTCCAAAATAACCGTATCACTGCTTTTGCAGATTTTTCTTGCTTGCTCGTAGCGGGAACTAGGAAGGTTGTGGTTTTTAAGAAGCTTTTTTTCAAGAAGCTAAATTGTTTGGAGTTTTTCTTGACTAACGTCCCTTCCCAGTGGAAAAATGTGATGCAAATGCTCATGAGTTGTTTCATAGTGTCGCTTTAATTTGGCACTGTTACGTAAAATCGACATTAGGCTTCTTAAGACCCAAGTCGATGCAAAAGAAACGTTATCAGCCTTGATAATAACGAAACGTTCCGTACGAGGTCGCAACAACTACTGACGAAGAGGCGGTAAAATTGGTGTACTTTACGTAGATTCAATTTTTTGTAGAAATGCCGGTGCCGAACATACAGCACGTGTCGACGCACCGGAAAGGAGCTGCTTCGGTGTCAAAGTGTGTGCCGCCGCATATCAAAGGAGCCACACCGCAAAGAAGCCGCTTCGTTGTCCAAGATCGCCGCCGTCGAGTGAACTCGCCCGAAGTTTCATGAAGAAGTTTAAGCTATCATTTGAGCTACGAACACAAAATGGTGTTTAACCCTTAACTACTATCGAATGGGCCTTCTGAATCATACTTAAGTCAATTTCCACCTGCAAACACTTCACGCAGACCTTCCTGGAGCACTCCACACAAATCGGAACACCACACTGTTGACATGGATACCTTGTTTTCTTCTTCAGACGAGGAGGGCAAAAGGTACACAATAGATGGAAACTGGAAAAAAAATGCCAGATTTGTCGACGTTACGGGACTCGAACTTAGAAAATAGTTTGGGCGTGCTATCCTTATGGGAACTGTAAATAAAGTAAGGAATGATGATTACTGGTGAACGAATCCGTTCATAGACACACCGATATTTCGCGAAACGATGCCCCGCAACCGATTCAGACAAATATTATCATTTTTACATTTTTACGACAACAACAATAAACCGGATAATGCCGACCGGCATTTTGAAGTGAAATTCGTAACCGATTATTTTTCCAAAAAGTTTAAAGAAATGTTTAATCGAAGTCAAAACATCTCAATTGTTGAAGGAATGATACCGTGGCGTGGAGAGTAAAATTTTAAAGTTACAGTCCGTCGAAAATTACGAAATATGGCACACTCATTCGTATGCTGTGTGATTCGAGTACGGAACACATTTCCTCATTCAAGTTATATTCCGGCGTTGCACAACCTTTAGCAAAAGCAGTGATGGAACTATTGACACCTTCTTATGGAAAGTGGCATCATCTCTACATGGATAGTCGTTATAACAGTGTAGAACTTGCAGAGAAGTTACTTGAAAAGAAAATTCCAGTTTGTGTAACGATACGGTAAAGTGAGGATTTCCGGAGAAATTAAAGCTCCCAAAAGTCAATGTGTTTGAAGCTTGTCATCAACGGAAAGGTGACAAGCGACCGGTGACAAGCCAAGTATACGAATTAGCGCTGCCGGTGCCAAGCGAGTAAATTTGTACTAGACGTGCGGACGGCCAAGTTTAAAGATGACGTTATTCTGTATAATTTACAGTCTAAATGCGTGTGGTAGGAAACATTTGTTTGTAGGTCCGCCCTCAGATCGTGGTTTGAACGTAGCGGTGACGATTGAAAATGAAGTGATATCACGTAACAAATGGTGTGCATTATCTGGGAATTTCTTAGATATATGTACAATGTTCAACGATGAAACACCTTCCATGTTATTAGACTATAACACTGCATGCGTTGGCGGCTATCTAACAACCAGTAAGATACAAAAGAACTGGGATACTGAGAAGTGCACTCACATTCAGTAACCAGTATTGGGATTCTTAAAGCGTCTCGGGTGGAGTGAGTATGTGTATGGATTTTTAGGAAATCCAGGCTGGTTATAATTAAACTTTCGCTACTTGAGCCAGTATAGATGGAAAGCTATTTACCGTATCTGTGCCCAGTTTCTTAGTAGCGGTTTTCAGACCGTTTGCTGCAGGAATTTCATTGTCAATGGCGTTAGTGTCATAACTTGTAGTTCGGCGCCGGCACTGGTATGACGACGCTGGATTGAAACACAAGCGTCAGTGCGCATTACAGTTGCAGACAATCAGCATGGGTCTGGGCAACGTGAGCAGGGCGTTACTCGTAAAGTCGTTTTGTCAAATCAATAGCAACAGTCTGCCTGCTCTTCGCGAGTATCGACGTGTTAAATGAATGTTTCTGCACTGAGGATGAAGAACATGACTCGGAAATTAGAATAAATTCGTAATTTGGGAACCGTTCCTGGGAGAAGACGACGACAAAATGTGCCACAAATTGTTGATGAAATTACTGATACCATGGTGAGAAAACTGGGAGCAATCTGTGATCTTCAAGCGGTGCATGAGGTGTGTCGCGATAGTTGAATGTTCCATGGCCCACGATTCAGGGAGTCCTGGGAACGATAATTGTGAAATGGTATCTCCATTGCGGTTCCAGGCTGTCATGAATTCAGATGGTCTTCACAATGAACAACGTTTGTAACCTGTAACGTAAACATGGTACGCAATTAACGTATGTTACCCTCTCATTTGTTAACTGAAATGTGTATATTTCAATGGCTTATTCGTTCTTTCTCTTCCGTACGGCCTTACAAATGTTTCCACATAATTTCATTGTTCTATGGTCACTCATTTTTTATGAGTGCCCTATCAAGTAGCCGAAGTATAATTATAAACACCCTGTAAAGGGTATGCACTTACAGAACTCAGTTGCCAGAACACCTCAGAGAAATACTGAAATGTTTCCAATTACGTTAGCCGCATTCGGGCACTGAAATGAATCAGTGGTAACAGGCGAAAATTTATACCGGACCAGGACTAGAAGCCGGATCATCCGCTTAAATCGAGCGGTGGCCTAAACCGCCTCGGCCATCTTTTTTTCTTTTTTTTTTCAACCACACGCGCTACTGTTTTTTGACAAAATGGAAACAAAAAAAATGTCAATGAGGAGACTCGATTCCACGCTAGTATGAAAAATGCCAACTACAGACTAGCGCGCTACCCGCTGCGCCACTTTTTTTTTCTTAAAATGTAACTGCAGCGACAAACAACTCAGGGACAGAACACAGGTTAAACTTGGGTTTTTGTCGGTTTTTCTCCTTTTTTCCCCTTTATAGAACAGAGTTTATATTCCCCGTTGGGGGGCTTCGACATCTCTATCGGATAATGACGACACCCGCTGACCACATTATCCTACACCTTGTCAAATAAACGTAAGACTTCGCACCTTAGCAAAATTGTCCCGACAACGGGGCAATTGTGACGCGTCCCAGTATGCAGTAAGCATGTACTGCTGAGTTGGCAGTAAGTCATTCGCTTCTTCCAGACAACCCCCCACCAACAACACACACACACACCAGCAACTACAAAGCGTACAGAATTAACCACATCACGGAATTATCTTCAGTTTCTGAAATGAAGAGGAATCCGGCCACAGACAGGATAGCGTCGCTGGTGTAACCTATAATGGAAATTCTGGTGACGAAAGTAAGTTGATTCCGCAGCTAGAGCCAGCTCGTCAGGTGACCACTACAGATAAATCCATGCGAGATCGTGTCCAAGGATCCACACCGACAACATGTAGCTGTGCCACGAAGTCCAATTTGGTGCTGACGTTCGTCAGTAGGTAATAAGCTGTTGGCGATTCTCTACCAAGAGTAAGCCACTCCTACCGTATAAATCGGTAGACTGATGTTGGTCCGTTTAGCATTCCAACGAGTACGCGGCGGTAACAGTTCATCGAGACTGGAGCAGACCACTATGTCCCAACGAAGAAACATGAATTGTGTCGCGACCACTTGCCACCTCACGATGTGGTCCTCCAGATAACTCACCGCAGTATAAATTCTTAAGCATGATGCAATTTCAAATGAATGCGACCTACGTCAACAGATGGAGAAAGAATCACTGGGCTGTATGAGAGTGATAGTATGCAATTCAAGGGAAACAAACAGTATCATGCCTCGGGCATACCAGGCAGACGCCTTGCTTGTGATATCTGAGAGAGGCAAGGCTCCTTCGATACGCGGCTTCGTCACAATCCTGTAAAGTAGTTTAAAGATATGGCCTTCCCATCTAAATGGTCCAGACAGTTACCACAATTTTTTGGCTACTGTTTTGGTAAGAGGAAAGACCTGCGCAATGTTCAAATGGTTCAAATGGCTCTGAGCACTATGGGACTTAACATCTGAGGTCATCAGTCCTCTAGAACTTAAATCTACTTAAACCTAACTAACCTAAGGACATCACACACAGCCATGCCCGAGGCAGGATTCGAACCTGCGACCGTAGCGGTCGCGCGGTTCCGGACTGTAGCGCCTAGAACCACTCGGCCACATCGGCCGGCCTCTGCGCTATGTAATATGCCTTACACACAACATAGGTATCCAATACCAGTACTTTCTGCAAATTAAAAGAGAGCATCGTTCATGATTCAGCACGGCACCCTTAATTTTATCAGTAACAGATTTCCAATCCAAAGCCACCATCTCCAGTGGACAACGATCGACAGTTCACAAGTATGTATATCGATCCACAAAACAAACCCAAAAGCGAACAGCGTCCTCTAAACCGCCTAGGTTGAGGAATTTTCATTGGTATTCTTTTAAGCGTGGACCTTAAGTACGAGAGACACCATCAGTTATCACTTTTAACAAAGGGGCTTCCTCACTTCGACGAAGGAGGACCATAAAGTCGTCTACATACGCCTTCACTGTGATGTTGCACAACAACTGCTCAAGAGACAAGACAAACAAAGACATAGAGAGGTGACAGCCATGAGGCGATCCCGGACAGAGAACAACCGGCGACGTCAGCCATCCATTGACCACCCCTGACGTTGAAATTTTATTGTACACGTTAAAAAGAAAGACACGTGCAGGAGTGGTAAAGCTAACAATCGCCAACAGGAGATCGAGATACGAGTGACTAACGCTATCAAATGCCTTACAAGAATACTAGAAGGCAAAAACACAATGAACATGTAACAGCCGCCACCGAAACCACTGGCCTGCATTCTGCTAGCGGAGTCAAAATTTTACGACCAGTGAGGCTACAATGAATTTCACCAATTGCACGTGAGCAGCTTTGTAATCAGAATTTAGTAGTGCGAGGAGTCGAAAATCAAACGCTGTTTAAGCGGCTACGGTCTTCGGAAATAGAACAAATTTCGCCACATTGAAGCTCACAGGCACAGCTCTTCCCCACAAAATCTCATTTGAAATGGAAGTAAACGAAGAGCACAAGAGATTTCTAAAATGTAAATAAAATTCTATCAGAAGGCTGTCCGGAAGAGGGGATTTATGAGAGGGGGGAAATAGCAATAGAATCAAACACTTCATCCTCCTGAAAATCCACTAGAAACTGAAGATTCTCCTCAGACGTAATCATCTCACCGAGGGTGGCAAAACTCGCATCTGAATGGTGCTCACGGTGTTATCCACTGGATACAACTGTACATAGTATTGAGCCTCTGGCGCCTATGCGAGACGAGCGAGCGACCAACGCATTCGAAATGCAGACGGCCCTGGCGCAATCCGGCCAGCTCGCCGCCGACGCACTGAATCCAGACTGCTCGCCACGACAGCCCAGCCTTCATTTCTAGGAAAGGCATCGCGTCCTTTCACGTAGATGAAAACAGGCGCGACTGCACCGGCACGCACTCGTCTCTTGGCGGGTAGCAGCAAACAAGTCGGACACATGAAACATCTTTCGACTCCCGTTCATCGACCTTCGGGTGGATACTGGCACTACAACTGCTGGTGTAGCTTATGTGTAATAAAAACAACACAATCAGCTGTGTTCTGCTGGTTTTAAAAATCACGATCGTTTGCGGTGTTGCAGCACGCCATCTTCAGACATTTAGATACAGCAAACATATCGTTCGTCATACTGTGCAAAATACATCACCAGAATGTTTATAGCTACTGTACCACACAAGCTTGTAGTAAAATTGCGTGCTTATGGAATATCGTCTCATTTACGTGAATGGATTCGTGATTTCCTACCTGAGGTCACAGTTCGCAGTAGTTGACGGAAAGTCATCGAGTACAACAGAAGTGAGCCTCGCGGGGTAGCCGCGCAGTCTTGGGCGCCATGTAACGGTCCGCGCGGCGCGACCTCCCTAGGGCATGGGTGTGTGTGTTGTCCTTGGCGTAGGTTAGCTGAGGCTGGATTGGCTGGTGCGTAGCCTTAGGGACCGGTGACCTCAGCAGTTTGGTCCCATAAGACCTTACCACAAATTTCCAAAACAGAAGTGATTTCTGGCGTTCCCAGAGGCAGTGTTGCAGGGCCTTTGCTGTTCCTCATCTACACTCCTGGAAATGGAAAAAAGAACACATTGACACCGGTGTGTCAGACCCACCATACTTGCTCCGGACACTGCGAGAGGGCTGTACAAGCAATGATCACACGCACGGCACAGCGGACACACCAGGAACCGCGGTGTTGGCCGTCGAATGGCGCTAGCTGCGCAGCATTTGTGCACCGCCGCCGTCAGTGTCAGCCAGTTTTCCGTGGCATACGGAGCTCCATCGCAGTCTTTAACACTGGTAGCATGCCGCGACAGCGTGGACGTGAACCGTATGTGCAGTTGACGGACTTTGAGTGAGGGCGTATAGTGGGCATGCGGGAGGCCGGGTGGACGTACCGCCGAATTGCTCAACACGTGGGGCGTGAGGTCTCCACAGTACATCGATGTTGTCGCCAGTGGTCGGCGGAAGGTGCACGTGCCCGTCGACCTGGGACCGGACCGCAGCGACGCACGGATGCACGCCAACACCGTAGGACCCTACGCAGTGCCGTAGGGGACCGCACCGCCACTTCCCAGCAAATTAGGGACACTGTTGCTCCTGGGGTATCGGCGAGGACCATTCGCAACCGTCTCCATGAAGCTGGGCTACGGTCCCGCACACCGTTAGGCCGTCTTCCGCTCACGCCCCAACATCGTGCAGCCCGCCTCCAGTGGTGTCGCGACAGGCGTGAATGGAGGGACGAATGGAGACGTGTCGTCTTCAGCGATGAGAGTCGCTTCTGCCTTGGTGCCAATGATGGTCGTATGCGTGTTTGGCGCCGTGCAGGTGAGCGCCACAATCAGGACTGCATACGACCAAGGCACACAGGGCCAACACCCGGCATCATGGTGTGGGGAGCGATCTCCTACAGTGGCCGTACACCACTGGTGATCGTCGAGGGGACACTGAATAGTGCACGGTACATCCAAACCGTCATCGAACCCATAGTTCTACCATTCCTAGACCGGCAAGGGAACTTGCTGTTCCAACAGGACAATGCACGTCCGCATGTATCCCGTGCCAACCAACGTGCTCTAGAAGGTGTAAGTCAACTACCCTGGCCAGCAAGATCTCCGGATCTGTCCCCCATTGAGCATGTTTGGGACTGGATGAAGCGTCGTCTCACGCGGTCTGCACGTCCAGCACGAACGCTGGTCCAACTGAGGCGCCAGGTGGAAATGGCATGGCAAGCCGTTCCACAGGACTACATCCAGCATCTCTACGATCGTCTCCATGGGAGAATAGCAGCCTGCATTGCTGCGAAAGGTGGATATACACTGTACTAGTGCCGACATTGTGCATGCTCTGTTGCCTGTGTCAATGTGCCTGTGGTTCTGTCAGTGTGATCATGTGATGTATCTGACCCCAGGAATGTGTCAATAAAGTTTCCCCTTCCTGGGACAATGAATTCACGGTGTTCTTATTTCAATTTCCAGGAGTGTATATGAACAATATGGGAGACAATCTGAGCAGCCGTCTTTGGTATTTTGAAGATGACGCTGTCGTTTATCGACTAGTAAAGTCACCAGAAAAATCAAAAAAAATTGCAAAACTATTTAGAAAAGATATCTGTATGGTTCGAAAATTGGCAATTGACCCTAAATAACGTAAAGTGTGGAATCATCCACATAATTGCTAAAAGGACTCGGTTAAAATTCGGTTACAGGATAAATCAGTCAAATATAAAGGCCGTAAATTCAACTAAATACCTAGGAATTACAATTACGAACAACTTAAATTGGAAGGAACACATAGAAAATGTTGTGGGGAAGGCTAACCAAAGACGACGTTTTTTTGGCGGGGCACTTAGAAAATGTAACAGATCTACTAAGGAGACTGCCTACACTGAGCTTGTCCGCCCTATTTTAGAATTCTGCTGCACGGTGTGGGATCCTTACCGAATAACATTGACGGAGTACATCGAAAAAGTTCAAAGAAGGGCAGCACGTTTTTGTATTATCGCGAAATATAGAAGAGCGTGTTACAGAAATGATACAGGATTTGGACTGGACATCATTAAAAGAAAAGCGTTTTTCGTTGCGACGGAATATTCTCACTAAATCCCAATCACCAACTTTGTCCTCCGAATGCGGAAATATTTTGTTGACACCGACCTACATAGAGAGGAACGATCACAACGATAAAATAAGGGAAATCAGAGCTCGCACGGAAATATGCAGTTTTTCGTTCTTTGTTCACGGTGTACGAGATTGGAATGATAGAGAATTATATAGATGGTTCTATAAACCCTCAGCCATGCACTTAAATGTGATTTGCAGAGTATCCTTGTAGATGTAGGTGTAGATGTAGATGTAGATGAGTTGCACAGCCTTGAGTCGTTGACTGATGGCCATCGTGTGCGGAGAGGAAGGTAATAAGAGAGTGACGACGGCGAGTGTAGTGGCGAAACAGGTGGCAAAAGGATGTAAGTTCCTTGTTAACGAGATAACATGGCACAGAATCCACCTTCAACACTTCCGTGTGTTACTTCTTAATTAGGAGCAACTTAGGCTTGATCAGCTGAACGTCAGCGATCCCCAAGGAGTATCACGTGCTCGTGCATATAATTCATGGAGAACATTATAATAAAACTCATACGTATTTCGAAAGTCTCTCGCACTTGCAGCAGAATAACATGTCAAAACGATAAACGAATTCGCAGCTTTGCGTACTCGATCACCTTCCCAATGCGGATGGGTAACGCTGAGCAGAGCGGAGACAAAACTCTCACTCAGCACTCATATTCAAGATGGGAAACGTTGAGCATCGATTGAGGACGACAGTATTTCATGGGTTTCCGGGCGAGGTTGCACAGTGATCACTGAAAGGCTCAGGAATTACGTCGACCATAAGAATCTAATGACACAAAATATCGAACAAATAAAACCTATGAAGTCCGCTAGTAGACGTCGCATTACAAAATGTGAATTTCACCAACGTCGAAAATTTATCTTTCCAAATACTCTTCAAACGCATCGTACGATCCAACACTTGGAGATCACGACTAAATTAAAGTAACGAGACTGGTGATCGGGATGCAACACATAGTTTAAGTCATAAACCTGCGGAGGGCTCTGAGGATTTTTAAACAAAAGATAAGGGAGTTGCTCTCTATAAAATTTCGAGCTCGACATCGTTTGACTCGTGCCAACTGATGCATAAAGCACAACCAACGTAAGATAAAAAAGATGGCATCCATAACCTGCGCAGTCCGAGACGTCTTGTCACGGTCCGCGCGGCTCCCCCCGTCTGAGGTTCGGGTCCTCTCTCCGGCATGGGTGTAAGTTAGTTTAAGTTAGATTAGGCAGTGCGTAATTTTAGGGACCGATGACCTAGGCAGTTTGGTCCGGTAAGACCCTACCACAAATTTCCAAAAAATAACTTCAGTGTCAGTGACGGAGTGCCTTCACGGTAAAATAGAGCAGTACCCGTCGAATTTTCGCGCGCTACATTACAAAGATCTAAAATCCTGGGAGAGAAAATGTTATAATTTTTTTTGTTTATTTAATTCATTTCATATTAGCGTGTTACCTATAATTTAAATACGGGCTGCATCAAAGATTACACCATTTATGCAGTATATATTAATATTCCATTTCCTTTTTTTTATCTTGGAACTCTTCCATCTGATCCGTGTTTGCATAGAAAAACAACACTATCAGAAATTGAAACCACCTTGATGCAAAACACCTTTTAATTCGTTTATTTCTTTTTTTCCCATAGTAGTTTCGGCGACAAATATCACCATCATCAGTGTGTTTTTTAATCTAAAACATGCGGAAAATTGCGTGGTTACACAAACACGGTGGCACATTATTATATTTTTACTATTCGTTTATTGAAATATAGTTTTCTATGGCTACTTTAATTCTACCTTATTTATTATATGTTCGTTGAGTAAAAACGGCAACAAAAAAAGAGCACAGAAAATATGTCGCAAACAGCGACAGTAATTCTCAAAAACGTTCTGTAACATACAATAAATAAGATAGCATGAAAGTATCCATAGAAAACTATATTTCAGAAAACTAATAATAAAAACGTAATAATGTACCACTGTATTTGTATAACCATGCAATTTCCCGCATGTTTTATATTTTAAAACCCACTGATGATGGTGATTTTAGCGCCGAAACTAGTTTGGAAAAATAAAGAATTAAACGAATAACAAGGTGATTTGCATCAAAGTGGACTCAATTTCTGATATTGTTGTTTTATTATGCAAACAAGGACCAAATGAAAGAGTTCCAATATAAAATTACTGTTTCTACGCCATGCCAGGCATTTCCAGTAAAGCTCTTCAACAAACTTAAAAAAACGACCGTGAAACTACTTCAAACAAACTTGAACCTCAAGTACAACAAAATCTGCTCATCCAACAACATCATTCCTAATTATATCAAAATTAATGTAAACAACATGTCACCTGCTGCACAGCATTCTAAACGAACAGCTGAAAGAGCTTGGCTGAAACATGAAATTTGCTCCATATACTCAAAAAAACAAGAACTGAATGTCAGCTTATACAAATTGCACCAAGAATTAGCAAACCAAATCTCCAGCTCCTCAGTGCTGTATGACACAATAGAAAGAATAAATCACCACTCACAGTCAATAATGCAAAATAAATTGCAGAAACGAGAACAGAAATTAAATAAACTCAAGAACAAAAACCGCTCTAAAACCGACACACATACATACACACACACACACACACACACACACACACACACACACACACACACATTCCATGAACGAGTGGAGGAAGTACTTGCGTATCTTCTGGTTGGAGCAGAACAGTTTATGCATTGGAACAAGTATACAACAACAAGAGGAATCTGAGGAAACGTCAACGTTGAAGCGAAGGGGACCAGGGAAGCAGTCACTTGTTTTCCATCGAGGCAGCATTATACTGCTGTATGTCTATTGAGGTAACAGTGATACACACGAGTTGACTACTGTATTTGACGCTTTTCAGGAAAGCAGAGAACCATCTGCCTCTAAACTTACATGCATTTGCATTAAAGGATAACAGAGAGTGAACGAGGTGATCGATAGAGATGGGGCTGTAACGAGGTACAATTTAATGGTAAACTGATGATGCATTCTAGAGAGGAAGACGTTGCTGCAGGTCAATTTTTCCGTTGTTCTGTCAGGATGCATCAGTCGCGTGACAGCCTGCGTTCGACTGGTATACTACCACGTGTTCTGTATGTGAGTTAGAGCACTGTGTACTTGGGATAGTTAGCGGCAAACCTCTAGGTCATCAGAGGACTTCCATCTTATGTGTGACGAAACGTGACACATTCCTCTAAACGAACTATGATTTATGCGATGTAGCCTACTCCATCTCCCTGTGGCATCTTTCGTGTAAAATCGAGACTTCAGATTCAAAACTACAGTGAGTCTAAGTTAGCGATAAGTGTTCGTGAGGCATTGCAATCTCCGTGTGTGCATTTGGCTGACAGATGTGCAATTTAGAGAGTTATTTGTCGGAATAACTCGTAATTTTCACATGTCAGACGCTGCTGCTATGCGTTTATATGTTTCCTTGTAAGAGGTGTTCTCCGTTACTAGCGATCATTTCATGTAGGACGTATGCGGGCATAGTGTAATTTCTGAACCATGATCCGATGCGAATAGTGGACGCTATACATCTCTCTGGAAAGCTGTCTTGTGCTCATATCACACAGAGCCAATGTTGTAAGGAAGTAGTTTTTTCGATTTACTGTTGGATACCATAGTTTATTGTAGAGAAACCGGGAAGAAGGATGTATGTCATGCCTTCGAAACATACACTACTGGCCATTAAAATTGCTACACCACGAAGATGACGTGCTACAGAGGTGAAATGTAACCGACAGGAAGAAGATGTTGTGATATGCAAATGATTAGCTTTTCAGAACATTCACACAAGGTTGGCGCCGGTGGCGACATCTACAAAGTGCTGACATGAGGAAGGTTTCCAACCGATTTCTCATACACAAACAGCAGTTGAGCGGCGTTGCCTGGTGAAACGATGTTGTGATGCCTCGTGTAAGGAGGAGAAATGCGTACCATCACGTTTCCGACTTTGATAAAGGTCGGATTGTAGCCTATCGCGATTGCGGTTTATCGTATCGTGACATTGCTGCTCGCGTTGGTCGAGATCCAATGACTGTTAGTAGAATCTGGAATCGGTGGGTTCAGGAGGGTAATACGGATCGCCGTGCTGGATCCCAACGGCCTCGTATCACTAGCAGTCGTGATGACAGGCATCTAATCCGCATGGCTGTAACGGATCGTGCAACCACGTCTCGATCCCTGAGTCAACAAATGGGGACGTTTAGAAGACAACAACCATGTGCACGAACAGTTCGACGACGTTTGCAGCAGCATGGACTATCAGCTTGGAGACCATGGCTGCGGTTACCGTTGACGCTGCATCACAGGCAGGAGCACCTGCGATGGTGTACTCAACGACAAACCTGGGTGCACGAATGACAAAACGTCATTTTGTCGTATGAATCCAGGTTCTGTTTACAGCATCATGATGGTCGCACCCGTGTCTGGCGAAATCGCGGTGAACGCACAATGGAAGCGTGTATTCGTCATCGCCGTACTGACGTTTCACTCGGCGTGGTGGTACGGGGTGCCATTGGTTACACGTCTCGGCCACCTCTTGTCCGTATTGACGGCACTTTGAACAGTGGACGCTTTATTTCAGATTTGTTACGACCCGTGGCTCTACCTTTCATTCTATCCCTGCGAAACCCTACATTTCAGCAGGATAATGCACGACCATATGTTGCAGGTCCGGTACGGGCCTTTTTGGATACAGAAAATGTTCGACTGCTACCCTGGCCACCACATTCTCCAGATCTCTCACCAATTGAAAACGTCTAGTCAATGGTGGCCGAGCAACTGGCTCGCCACAATACGCCAGTCACTACTCTTGATGAACTGTGGTATCGTGTTGAAGCTGCATGGGCAGCTGTACCTGTCCACGCCATCCAAGCTCTGTTTGATGCCCAGGCGCATCAAGGCCGTTATTACGGCCAGAGGTGGTTGTTCTGGGTACTGATTTCTCAGGATCTATGCACCCAAATTGCGTGAAAATGTAATCATATGTCAGTTCTAGTATAATATGTTTGTCCAATGTATACCCGTTTATCATCTGCATTTCTTCTTCGTGTAGAAATTTTAATGGCCAGTAGAGTATTTCTTACATTGATATATTAACAGCGCTGCATTTGATACGACTAATAGGTCAGAAACTCAAGAGATCTAACGTTATCGCCTATTTTAAATGAGTAACGTTGTAACCAAAGAAGTGCATGTGTTTATGTTCTCTCTTGCCAATACCTTCCTGATATTGATCCTAGACTCTAGGACAATACTTTAAAATTGATAACATGGTTGATTTACTTAAAAATGCTTCGAACACCATCCATTTGGAGCTCCATCACGCATAAAAATCACCTGTTTGTTGTTCTTCTTAACCGTCTGCTATTACGTCACAACACTTTCAAATCTGTTACTATACATCAATAAGGAGTGCTAACCTCCTCGACATGGGCGTATCTGGAGAAATCTTGTGCACTTCAATGGGCGAGGACTCAGCAAGCTCCATTCATTCACGAGACGTGAATGTAGCAGTCTACTTCTGGTCGGTCGCAGGTTAAATTGGTAACAGTGCTGCACGGCAGGTTGGTCAGTGACAGTGTGAGGGGATCTGTCAGTCTCTAATTTTATCCTCAGACTGCTAGAATGTTCTGTGACTCCCATCTACATAGAGATAGACCGTAAATTAAGCACAATGCTCGAGGTGTTGGGAATGTGTAGAGCGCTGTCTGGTATATATTGATGGTGTATGTGTTTGAAAATGAACAATGAATGGACGTCCTGCGTATCTATTTTCGTTCGCAATGATACTCGCAATGTAGAGAAGGGTCAGTTTACCTATGATACAGAAATTGGGAAAATGCTGTCGCATCAGTCGTCGGTGTTGAAATTACTGTAAAATTGCTAAAATTGTGCGCACTATCAATTGTAATGGTTATTATTTCAGTACATCAACGGTGTCTTTTCCATACCATCCATCCACTGGCTCGCTGCTGGTTACCACATAATGATTGACTGACATCGCTTGTTTGAATTGGAGGAAGAGTTTTGGTGTAGGGCAACGCCTTCTGGGGGTGGCTTGCACAGATACAGTGATCGCGTACATGACTGCAATATGAGGAATCAGCTATACCGTCACTGTGACAGATGAGTTTAAATTTAGAGGTCGTCACTCACTTTCGGACAGCAGTTTGGAAACTCTTCACAACGCCGCCAAACTCTTCCAGTTTCCTTATGTTATAACTGTCTTTTATTTAAAATCATCCAATGTATGTGATGTGTTATGGTAGCAGCAGTAACAACATGATTAGCACCATGCGATGTCTAGTTTTCGGCGAGAGGCCATAGATCAGAATGTGTTAATGTCAGTTTAGAACCTGACACAGGCCTCGAAGTCATGGCGGAAAAACAATATGTATGACAGTGTACGAAACAACGAGACAGGGTCACGGGGAGCGTCTCTCGCGACCTAAAGTATAGTCTGTGGGATACCGTCATCCTCCTACAATACAGGTGATGAAGCTTTTGTGCAGTGAATCAATACCTGTATATTTAATATGAGTGTCACATGTGCTCGATGCTGGCAGGCATGCTGTATTTGTTTTCAATATATGGGAAGAGAGAGATGCGGTAAAAATCTTATCGACTTCTCTGTCACATAAATTTTGTGGAGCTTTTATAGTTCGTAATTTTTCTCTGGTTCATGGTACAGAATGACATTGATAGAATGTTGGGGCGATAGACGTGAATGTGCCCTGAGGGACGTAGATGGGTAGTACCTGCTTGTAGTTTGGAGAAGCACCACAATGCAGTAGCAAAGTCCACGTCCTTCCCGCAATTCCCGTGCTGTCTTTTATACTACCTCATGTTGCAGGAGCCGGCTTCGTTTCCGTCGAATGGTCAAAACATAGTTGTGTCGCAGCCACTCAGCTTCTCTTATGTCTACACGGGTTGCAGAAGGTGGCGGATACAGCTTTCTCCGACTTCTACTCAGTTCCAACTTTCATTGGAACGGACACATGCGCAAAGCTGTAGGGGCGGTAGTACAGAGTCTGAGGGGTAGTTGCAAGATGCATAGGGGCTACCTAAAATCATGTTGGAATTTTACTGTAGCAGATAGGTTCGAGAAATGTGGCTCGTTTCGAGATATGAGAGTGCTAGAAATATGATTCAATAGTGGCTGTAATGACTAAAGGTCTTCTCCTTAGCCGGAAGCAGTGGCCGAGCAGTTCTAGGCGCTTCATTCCGGAACTGTGCTGCTGCTCCAGTCACAGGTTCGAATCCTGCCTCGCGCATGGATGTGAGTGATGTCCTTAGGTTAGTTAGGTTTAAGTAGTTCTGAGTCTAGGGGACTGATGACGTCAGATGTCAATTCCAGTAGTGCTTAGAGCCGTTTGAACCATTTTTAACTTATCCATTGGATCCAACGCAGTTAAGTGGTTGAATGGAAAGACTTGATTCCAAATAATAGACATCATTTCTACCGAAAGCGTAGCACTAGTAATCTGAAAAGCTAGTGTACATTTCTTACGACCTCAGTCATCACACCATTTGCTACTGTTTGTGATCCTTCTCAATCAATCACCGCATATAACTCAGTGGATATATCGCAAAACCTCTGACACGGCATCGAGACAGAATGCGTTACAAATACTGGAGAAATATATAGTGGCAGCGGCGTGAGGGAGTTGCAAATATCGGTTTCATACCACGCTCCTTAGCCGAATCACTTCAAAAATTCAGTAATTTCATTACGAGGGTGCACCGTAGGCGACGTGTAACCACACGGCTGGTCTGATAACATACACTTCGGCGATCACCGTCTATATTCAGTGTCACAGTATTTTTCTAGAAAAACCACGTCATTCGTAGGTAATGCCATAAATGGATTTATAAAGCCCTTAAAGCTTTTAACATGGATACTTGTGTGCACCTGTAGAACCACGACCGCTTATGATAGTAATATGGTTGTGTATTTTTAACATCTAGCGGTTTGTAAGACGATTACACATCTCTTTCTAAGACACGGTGGTATCACTCGTAAGAAAAACTTATGAGACGTGTCCACCCATCGTTGATTTTAGCCCAGTATTATTTCGTATCGCCTGGAATCAGTTATTGACAAACTCTTATATTTAGTAGTAGGGGGTGTGTGGTAGGTTCACCTTTATCATCAGATTTATAAAGTATGTGGTTGTCTTCCAACATGTGCAAATCAAATTACAATGTCCAGTCGTAAGGAAGGTATGTATTTGTCGTTGAGTACTGTAATAGGAAAGGGAAGAATATGATATGACATGTCATAAGAATGGTACCGATTATTTCTATTTCCAGAGTCACAGCGGTGAGCAGGGTGTATTTCCGATACCTCACTCATTGTCGAATGTCGTTCAACTGAGACCACAATCGTAACGTTTAGTTGTAAGTACAGGGATAAAATATATATGAGGCCAATTTTTTTCATTGGACGATTCTGTGTATGTGTGCTTGGTGTGCAGCGCTGGTGACCTATGGCGGGAATGATTCACATTTCCCGTTAACGGTAGGAGCCGTCCGAATGGAGAGGCCTGTTGGAGTGTAGTAATGTAGCTGACTTGACCGTGTCGTCCTCTAGATGGCAGAATAGCGAACTAATACTTAGTATGTACTGGATAGCTTCCGTGTTAGCGTGGAAATTTGAGAAAATTCAATATGGACGTGCGTTTGCGCTGGACCGTTATTCCCTCCCATGTAAATTATTCGGTTGACTGCTTCTGCACGTTTCGCGCCTTTATTTAGTTGAGGGAACATCGATTGTGGTGTGTGCATCTAGCAAGTGAAAGATGGGTGAAATACACGTTTGCTGATTCTCTAGACATGAGAAACACCTTAGTTGACTTTGTAAATTATAGGGATGATTTGGAATCTGTTACATCACCGACCTCGGTATTTGCGAGCGTAAATATCAGTTTCCTCTATTTTTTTTCGAGCTCTCACGTAAAGATCATTGCAGACGGGATAAGTTTCCAGTTACTCAGTGGTTTACAGCACGCTCCACATCGTTAAGGTTTCGGGTTTGTAGAGAAATAATTTCCATTCTATAAATTTGGAAATTATGTTGTGGGAGCGATCGGTAGGATACTGCTGTGTGCTTGACATCTAGAGGTACTGCGAAAATAGTATAATATTATGGAAAATCATGCAAAAATACATATGTTCTTGTAATCCCAGAGTCTGGAGATGGGTGTACAAAAGCAGGGAGCAGGTCCGGACCTGAAACAGCAACGCGTCGCTCTGGTCACACATCGGTAGCGGATGACTTGTGACCGTCAGCTGCAGGAAAATATATAGCCCTTTTTTGGTCATCAGTCTACTGACTGGTTTGATGCGGCCCGCCACGACTTCCTTTCCTGTGCTAACCTCTTCATCTCAGAGTAGCACTTGCAACCTACGTCCTCAATTATTTGCTTGACGTATTCCAATCTCTTTCTTCCTCTACAGTTTTTGCCGTCTACAGCTCCCTCTAGTACCATGGAAGTCATTCCCTCATGTCTTAGCAGTTGTCCTATCATCCTGTCCCTTCTCCTTATCAGAGTTTTCCACATATTCCTTTCCTCTCCGATTCTGCATAGAACCTCCTCATCCCTTACCTCATCAGTCCACCTAATTTTCAACATTCGCCTATACCACCACATCTCAAATGCTTCGATTCTGTTCCGGTTTTCCCACAGTCCATGTTTCACTACCATACAATGCTGTACTCCAGACGTACATCCTCAGAAATTTCTTCCCCAAATTAAGGCCGGTATTTGATATTAGTAGACTTCTCTTGGCCAGAAATGCCTTTTTTGCCATAGCGAGTCTGCTTTTGATGTCCTCCTTGCTCCGTCCGTCGTTGGTTATTTTACTGCCTAGGTAGCAGAATTCCTTAACTTCATTGACTTCGTGACCATCAATCCTGATGTTAAGTTTCTCGCTGTTCTCATTTCTACTTCTTCTCATTACCTTCGTCTTTCTCCGATTTACTCTCAAACCATACTGTGTACTCATTAGACTGTTCATTCCGTTCAGCAGATCATTTAATTCTTCTTCACTTTCACTCAGGATAGCAATGTCATCAGCGAATCGTATCATTGATATCCTTTCACCTTGTATTTTAATTCCACTCCTGAACCTTTCTTTTATTTCCATCATTGCTTCCTCGATGTACAGATTGAAGAGTAGGGGCGAAAGGCTACAGCCTTGTCTTACACCCTTCTTAATACGAGCACTTCGTTCTTGATCATCCACTCTTATTATTCCCTCTTGGTTGTTGTAAATATTGTATATGACCCGTCTCTCCCTATAGCTTACCCCTACTTTTTCAGAATCTCGAACAGCTTGCACCATTTTATATTGTCGAATGCTTTTTCAAGGTCGACAAATCCTATGAAAGTGTCTTGATTTTTCTTTAGCCTTGCTTCCATAATTAGCCGTAACGTCAGAATTGCCTCTCTCGTCCCTTTACTTTTCCTAAAGCCAAACTGATCGTCACCTAACGCATTCTCAATTTTCTTTTCCATTCTTCTGTATATTATTCTTGAAAGCAGCTTCGATGCATGGGCTATTAAGCTGATTGTGCGATGATTCTCGCACTTGTCAACTCTTGCTGTCTTCGGAATTGTGTGGATGATGCTTTTCCGAAAGTCAGATGGTATATCGCCAGACTCATATATTCTACACACCAACGTGAATAGTCGTTTTGTTGCCACTTCCTCCAATGATTTTAGAAATTCTGATGGAATGTTATCTATCCCTTCTGCCTTATTTGACCGTAAGTCCTCCAAAGCTCTTTTAAATTCCGATTCTAATACTGGATCCCCTATCTCTTCTAAATCGACTCCTGTTTCTCCTTCTATCACATCAGACAAATCTTCACCCTCATAGAGGCTTTCAATGTTTTCTTTCCACCTATCTGCTCTCTCCTCTGCATTGAACCGTGGAATTCCCGATGCACTCTTAATGTTATCACCGTTGCTTTTAATGTCACCAAAGGTTGTTTTGACTCTCCTGTATGCTGAGTCTGTCCTTCCGACAATCATATCTTTTTCGATGTCTTCACATTTTTCCTGCAACCATTTCGTCTTAGCTTCCCTGCACTTCCTATTTATTTCATTCCTCAGCGACTAGTATTTCTGTATTTCTGATTTTCCCGGAACATGTTTTTACTTCCTCCTTTCATCAACCAACTGAAGTATTTCTTCTGTTACCCATGGTTTCGTCGCAGCTACCTTCTTTCTACCTATGTTTTCCTTCCCAACTTCTGTGATGGCCCTTTTTAGAGATGTCCATTCCTCTTGAACTGTACTGCCTACTGCGCTATTCTTTATTGCTGTATCTATATCGTTAGAGAACTTCAAACGTATCTCGTCATTCCTTAGTACTTCCGTATCCCACTTCTTTGCGTATTGATTCTTCCTGACTAATGTCTTGAACTTAAGCCTACTCTTCATCACTACTATATTGTGATCTGAGTCTATATCTGCTCCTGGGTACGCCTTACAATCCAGTATCTGATTTCGGAATCTCTGTCTTACCATGATGTAATCTAATTGAAATCTTCCCGTATCTACCGGCCTTTTCCAAGTGTACCTCCTCCTCTTGTGATTCTTGAACAGGGTATTCGCTATTACTAGCTAAACTTGTTACAGAACTCAATTAGTCTTTCTCCTCTTTCATTCCTAGTCCCAAGCCCATATTCTCCTGTAACCTTTTCTTCTACTCCTTCCCCTACAACTGCATTCCAGTCGCCCATGACTATTAGATTTTCGTCCCCCTTTACATACTGCATTACCCTTTCAATATCCTCATACACTTTCTCTATCTGTTCATCTTCAGCTTGCGACGTCGGCATGTATATCTGAACTGTCGTTGTCGGTGTTGGTCTGCTGTCGATTCTGATTAGAACAACCCGGTCACTGAACTGTTCACAGTAACACACCCTCTGCCCTACCTTCCTATTCATAACGAATCATACACCTGTTATACCATTTTCTGCTGCTGTTGATATTACCCGATACTCATCTGACCAGAAATCCTTGTCTTCTTTCCACTTCACTTCACTGACCCCTACTATATCTAGATTGAGCCTTTGCATTTCCCTTTTCTGATTTTCTAGTTTCCCTACCACGTTCAAGCTTCTGACATTCCACTCCCCGACTCGTAGAACGTTATCCTTTCGTTGATTAATCAATCTTTTTCTCATGGTAACCTCCCCCTTGGCAGTCCCCTCCCGGAGGGGATGTCAGTTTGTGCGATTGACTTCCATGTCTGTTGCACTTGGTTGATCAATACTGCGAATGACGCTGGACTTGTCGTACGATGATGTCCCATATGCCCTCGATTGGAGACAATTCTCATGATCGAGCAGGACAAGGCAACATGTTGACATCCTGTAAAGCATGTTGGGTTATAATAGCGGTAAGTGGGTGAGCGTTATCCTGTTGGAAAACACACTCTGGGAAGCTATTCGTGAATGGCAGCACAACAGATCGTATCAATAGACCGACGTACAAATTTGCATTCAGAGTACATGGGACTACCACGAGAGTGCTCTTGCTGTCACACGAAATCGAGCCCCGGATCATAGCTCCAGGCGTAGGTCCAGTGTATCTAGCACATAGACAGGTTGACTCTAGGCACTCAACTTGCCTCCTCTGAACCAACACACGGCCATCACTGGCATTGATGCAGGACCAGCTTTAATGAGGAAACACAACAGACCTCCACCCTGCCGTTTAATGCGCTCTCAATTCAAACACTGGGGTCACAGATGGTAATGGTTTGCGGTCAATGGAATGCACGCTAAAGGGCATCTGGCTTGGCCAATTGCTGCTCAGATTGCTGCTGTAGGTGCAGTACGCTGCGCCAGAGCCATACAACGAACATGATGGTCTTCCCTCTAGGTAGTGCCATGAGGCCCTCCGGAGCCTGATTCTCTAGCGACTGTACCGTCTCGTGACCGCCACTGCCAACTATCATGTACAGTGGCTACGTTCCTGCCAAGTCTATCGGCAGTGTCGGTGAAGGAACATCCAGTTTGCCGTAACCCTGTTTCCAGATCTCGTTGAAACTCAGTGAGGAATTGATAACTGCGTCTTTGTCACTCTAAAGGGTTCTTCACTAACATCAGTTCACCATATGCAGTGTCAAAGGTAACTAACGGTCATGACCGTATTTAAAGCAAACCTGATTTGTATCCTCATAGTGGCGCTACTAGAGCCACTCGTACGGGACTGGCGTGAAACTGGAATAGTTATCGTCTTTCAATGTAGAAACACGTCTACCAACTTTCAATGTCACACAACTCCTTACCGGTGTTGTATATATATATACGGGGTGTTACATAAAGAAAAGATGTTATGTGGATATGTGTCCGGAAACGCTTAATTTCCATGTTGGAGCTCATTTTAGTTTCGTCAGTATGTACTGTACTTCCTCGATCCACCGCCAGTTGGCCCAATTGAAGGAAGGTAATGTTGACTTCGGTGCTTGTGTTGACATGCGACTCATTGCTCTACAGTAGTAGCATCAAGCACATCAGTACGTTGCATCAACAGGTTAGTGTTCATCACGAACGTGGTTTTGCGGTCAGTGCAATGTTTACAAATGCGGAGTTGGCAGATGCCCATTTGATGTATGGATTAGCACGAGGCAATAGCCGTGGCGTGGTACGTTTGTATCTAAACAGATTTCCAGAACGAAGGTGTTCCGACAGGAAGACGTTCGAAGCAATTGGTCGGCGTCTTCGGGAGCACGGAACGTTCCAGCCTATGACTCGCAACTGGGGAAGACCTAGAACGATGAGGACACCTGCAATGGACGAGGCAATTCTTCGTGCAGTTGACGATAACCCTAATGTCAGCGTCAGAGAAGTTGCTGCTGTACAAGGTAACGTTCACCACGTCACTGTGTAACCTCCGCCTCACTTATCGACCTTAATGACAGTGAAAAATTAAACCGCGTGTACCTAATGGAAATTTGGGAAAAGCAATCGTCACCGAAGTTAATATGTCGGTAAAGAGGGAGGAAAGGGTTACATATAAATGAAAGGAAAAATGCAAATGAAATTGGTGGAAATTAATTTTGAGAAAAGGGTAAAATTAATAAAGAAAGTAAATGTGCGGTCGTCACGTTAACAATTAATTGGCGATTATTAGATATCTGTGATTTGGGGAAAATTACGGTCGCCAGTCCTATGGACAACTTTTATAATAACTGAAAAAGAAAGGTTATTGCACATATAATTAGCACTAAAAGCGTGGCAACTGAAGGTTGACACGTGTAGTGTGAAAACTGAAAGTTTATCAGAAGCAATAAATTTCGCTACTCTCTGACTTAATTTGGCAAAAGAATTAATAAATCCGGAAAATTTAAAGTTAATTTAGTGACTGAAATTAATAGTGAGCTTTGTTTCTGAAGCACATCGAAATTCAGTAAAATACGGTTAGTCTTGGGCTACCTCAACAATCATTTCAAAAGCTACTTGAATCTACGCAATTTAGAAATAAGAGATTTAACTTTGAACTTGAACTAAATGATTCTGAACAATTAACAATAGTAAAATTTAGTACGTACCAAGGTGAGCTGTAGTCACAGGTAAGCTAAAATATGTTAACAAAACTCGCACTCTTAATTTGTGCTTGTGTAATCTAAATATTGTAGCCAGCTATGAATACCTTAACTGAACTTTGAAATTAAAGCAGTGAAATGGAATGATATTACTTTAATGCTGGCGTCTGAATTTCAACGACACTCGGGTTCATTTCGGAAAAGGAAGGGACCCTGCTTGGTAATGCAATTGGGACAATGAGCAACAAAGGTTCATGCTAAGTTGCTGTAATTTTGTGATGCAACAATTTTAAAAGCTGAGGTCTGCCATACTGTTCTAAAACGTGCTTCCAATCTTCCTTGTTGGTTGACTGAAGGTTTGAAGCTGTCGATCGAGGAGGTGGCGACAGTCACTCATTGTCGGCCGTCGCTGTTGCAGAAGCTGGATGTTGGGGCGCCTTCTTCTCGACACGGTCTCCAGCCGAAACGGGCTCTTGATGTGTGCCAGCTAACGCTTCCCGTACGCGACACCGTGTCCGAAACTCTCATAGCAAGTCGAGCGCAATTACATGCTGCCAGACACCGAAAGCGCGGCAACTCGTGGGGCGTCACACAACACACCTGCTCCACTGCACTACCCCAGCCAGACTCTCTCTGCCCGCGCTCCACGCGACCGAGTTAACACTACCAAAGATCCTAAACACTTTGGTTCTCCACACGACCTATCGATGTATTCGTTCGATAGCATAGTTTTCCCTAGGCCAGACCGAGCGTATAAATACAAATAATATTCACAAAACCAACCAATTATACAGCGACATATTTGCATATATATATATAAATAGTAAAACAATTACAATATACAAAGACATAGAAGCGTTATATCTTCAGGTTACAAAATGAGGGAAAAAATTTGCAGTGCAATAGATGGAAATAGGAGGATATGCATTTCCGGCGTTACAACTGTATGGAGAGTGCTACGGGAGAACCAGTTGTTTCCGTAACATGTACAACGTGTACAGGCACTATCAGCAGCTGATTGGCCTCCACGGGTACACTTCTGCGAATGGATCATCCAACAATGTGTCAATCCTCATTTCTGTGCAAATGTTCTCTTTACGGATGAGGCTTCATTCCAACGTGTTCAGATTGTAAATTTTCACAATCAACATGTGTGGGCTGACGAGAATCCGTACGCAATTGTGCAATCACGTCCTCTACACAGATTTTCTGTGAACGTTTGGGCAGGCATTGTTGGTGATGTCTTGATTGGGCCCAATGTTCTTCCACCTACGCTCAATGGAGCACGTTATCATGATTTCATACGGGATACTCTACCTGTGCTGCTAGAACAAGTGCCTTTACAAGTACGACACAACATGTTGTTCACGCACGATGGAGCTCCTGCACATTTCAGTTGAAGTGTTCGTACGCTTCTCAACAACAGAGTCGGTGACCGATGGATTGGTAGAGGCGGACCAATTCCATGGCCTTCACGCTCTCCTGACCTCAACCCTCTAGACTTTCATTTATAAGGGCATTTGAAAGCTCTTGTCTACGCAACCCCGGTACCAAATGTAGAGACTATTCGTGCTGGTATTGTGGACGGCTGTAATACAATACGCCATTCTCCAGGGCTGCATCAGCGCATCAAGGACTCCCTGCGACAGGGTGGATGCATGTATCCTCGCTAACGGAGGACATTTTGAACATTTCCTGTAACAAAGTGTTTGATGTCACGCTGGTACGTTCTGTTCCTGTGTGTTTCCATTCCATGATTAATGTGACTGGAAGAGAAGTAATAAAATGACCTCTAACATGGAAAGTATGCGTTTCCGGACACATGTCCACATAACATATTTTCTTTCTTTGTGTGTGAGAAATGTTTCCTGAAAGTTTGGCCGTATCTTTTTGAAACACCATATATATACAGGGTGAGTCACCTAACATTACCGCTGGATACATTTCGTAAACCACATCAAATACTGACGAATCGATGCCACAGACCGAGCGTGAGGAGAGGGGCTAGTGTAATTGGTTAATACAAACGATAAAAAAATGCACGGAAGTATGTTTTTTAACACAAACCTACTTTTTCTTAAATGGAACCCCGTTAGTTTTGTTAGCACATCTGAACATATAAACAAATACGTAGTCAGTGCTGTTTGTTGCATTGTAAAATGTTAATTACATCCGGAGATATTGTAACCTAAAATTGACGCTTGAGGACCACTCCTCCGCTGTTCGATCGTGTGTATCGGAGAGCTCCGAATTGCTTAGGGATCCAAAGGGAACGGTGATGGACCTTAGGTACAGAAGAGACTGGAACAGCACATTACGTCCACATGCTAATACCTTTTTATTGGTCTTTTTCACTGACGCACATGTACATTACCATGAGGGGTGAGGTACATGTTCGACGGGCGTTTCATAGGACGTGGAGGACGCATAAATTGGCCAGCCCGTTCTCCTGATCTTACACCTCTGGACTTCTTTCTGTGGGGCACGCTAAAGGAGAATGTGTACCGTGATGTGCCTACGACTCCAGAGGATATGAAACAACGTATTGTGGCAGCCTTCGGCGACATTACACCAGATGTACTGCGGCGTGTACGACATTCATTACGCCAGAGATTGCAACTGTGTACAGCAAATGATGGCCACCACACTGAACATCTGTTGGCCTGACATGTCTGGACACACTCTATTCCACTCCGTAATTGAGAACGGAAACAACATGTGTACGTGTACCTCACCTTCATGGTAATGTACATGTGCGTCAGTGAAAAAGACCAATAAAAAGGTGTTAGCATGTGGACGTAATGTGCCGTTCCAGTCTCTTCTGTACCTAAGGTCCATCACCGTTCTCTTTGGATCCCTACATAATTCTGTGCTCTCCGATACACACGATCGAACAGCGGAGGAGTGGTACTCAAGCGTCAACTTTAGGTTACAATATCTCCGGATGTAATTAACATTTTACAATGCAACAAACAGCACTGATTACGTATTTGTTTATTTTTTCAGATGTGCTAACAAAACTAACGGGGTTCCATTTAAAAAAACGTAGGTTTGTGTTAAAAACATACTTCCGTGCATTTTTTTATGGTTTGTATTAACCAATTACACTAGCCCCTCTCCTCACGTTCGGTCTGTGGAATCGATTCGTCAGTATTTGATGTGGTTTACGAAATATATCCAGCGGTAACGTTAGGTGACTCACCCTATATATATATATATATGTATATATATATATATAATGGCTTCAGTGTTTTTAGCTGCCTGGTAGTCTGACTTTCATACTCTAAGAAATTAGGTAACAATAGAGGTAATACACTCCTGGAAATGGAAAAAAGAACACATTGACACCGGTGTGTCAGACCCACCATACTTGCTCCGGACACTGCGAGAGGGCTGTACAAGCAATGATCACACGCACGGCATAGCGGACACACCAGGAACCGCGGTGTTGGTCGTCGAATGGCGCTAGCTGCGCAGCATTTGTGCACCGCCGCCGTCAGTGTCAGCCAGTTTGCCGTGGCATACAGAGCTCCATCGCAGTCTTTAACACTGGTAGCATGCCGCGACAGCGTGGACGTGAACCTTATGTGCAGTTGACGGACTTTGAGCGAGGGCGTATAGTGGGCATGCGGGAGGCCGGGTGGACGTACCGCCGAATTGCTCAACACGTGGGGCGTGAGGTCTCCACAGTACATCGATGTTGTCGCCAGTGGTCGGCGGAAGGTGCACGTGCCCGCCGACCTGGGACCGGACCGCAGCGACGCACGGATGCACGCCAAGACCGTAGGATCCTACGCAGTGCCGTAGGGGACCGCACCGCCACTTCCCAGCAAATTTGGGTCACTGTTGCTCCTGGGGTATCGGCGAGGACCATTCGCAACCGTCTCCATGAAGCTGGGCTACGGTCCCGCACACCGTTAGGCCGTCTTCCGCTCACGCCCCAACATCGTGCAGCCCGCCTCCAGTGGTGTCGCGACAGGCGTGAATGGAGGGACGAATGGAGACGTGTCGTCTTCAGCGATGAGAGTCGCTTCTGCCTTGGTGCCAATGATGGTCGTATGCGTGTTTGGCGCCGTGCAGGTGAGCGCCACAATCAGGACTGCATACGACCGAGGCACACAGGGCCAACACCCGGCATCATGGTGTGGGGAGCGATCTCTTACACTGGCCGTACACCACTGGTGATCGTCGAGGGGACACTGAATAGTGCACGGTACATCCAAACCGTCATCGAACCCATCGTTCTACCATTCCTAGACCGGCAAGGGAACGTGCTGTTCCAACAGGACAGTGCACGTCCGCATGTATCCCGTGCCAACCAACGTGCTCTAGAAGGTGTAAGTCAACTACCCTGGCGAGCAAGATCTCCGGATCTGTCCCCCATTGAGCATGTTTGGGACTGGATGAAGCGTCATCTCACGCGGTCTGCACGTCCAGCACGAACGCTGGTCCAACTGAGGCGCCAGGTGGAAATGGCATGGCAAGCCGTTCCACAGGACTACATCCAGCATCTCTACGATCGTCTCCATGGGAGAATAGCAGCCTGCATTGCTGCGAAAGGTGGATATACACTGTACTAGTGCCGACATTGTGCATGCTCTGTTGCCTGTGTCTAAGTGCCTGTGGTTCTGTCAGTGTGATCATGTGATGTATTTGACCCCAGGAATGTGTCAATAAAGTTTCCCCTTCCTGGGACAATGAATTCACGGTGTTCTTATTTCAATTTCCAGGAGTGTATTTTCATTATTTACATCGGGAGTACAAACTGACATTAAAGAAGTTACATCGTAGTACTGACATAGTTAATTCTTCGGGGAACAAAATTTGTAGACAAAAGTTAGCTTTAAAGAAGAAGAATGACTATAGCATGATCTTAGTAAGAGTTTTCCCATGTTGTTATTGTCAGAAGGGTGGTTACCTGAAGGCAATACGTTGTTGAAACAACCATTGCTCAGTTTTCTGTCACTTGTACCACGAATTCTTAGTTTCTACAGTGCTCTAACCAGACATTACTTTGGAATAGTGGCTATGTTGTGGGCCAGTCTTTGTTTATCTATGCCATAGTTTTTCTTCGATGTCGTTCTTTAAGCTCGTTGTGTGCGGAAGGAGATGTCAAATACATTTCATTTTTAGAATTTTATGGCGTTAATCAGTGTCAGCCCCCACTTTAGTTTCTGTTTCCATCGACGACTATTTTATTACTCTTGCATTTTGCTTCTAATATTTTCCTTTCGTGTTTCCCAAAAGTACTCGAATCACAACCGTAACATGAAACATTCCAAATAAATTGTTTTACAAAAGTTTCCTTGCTTCTGTACTAAAGTGGATGTTCGTCCGGATACAAAATTCATTTCTGAAAGTTCTTTTGGTCGTTACCATTCTTCAGTTCACAGGTTTTAGACGTCCGTTGTCACTAATTATTGTGCTATCCAAATTCACTCACATGTTATCGTTTTGTTTTCCCACTGTGATATTTTATAACACTACTGCTGCTATTATTGTAGCAGTTCGCCGATAATGTTGCTCCTATGAAAGAGACTTAAAATGATCGTATATCGTGTGCTAATGGAAAAGGTATCAGTCTATGTTCCATTACGCGGAAAATTACTTTTGATAGGAAGCAGCATTTGAATTAATGGGAATCGAACCAATGTTATTGTATTTTGAAAGTTAACTGTAATTTAGGAAGTGGGAAACGATCGGCAGCCTAATTAGACAAAGTGGTGCCAAATTATAATGCAGTTCATCAAGAAAATTACCTACTATATGTGAATTCACTCGGTATTAAAATCTGTTTTTTAAATTGGACACTAAAACAGCAGTACAATGTACCAACTACCGGAACAGCAGTTCGTCATGAGCAACACAGTAGTAAACATAAACTTTTATGACGACGAACGTTTCACACTAACATATACTTTTTGTATTCAACACAGAAAGTTCAAAAAAAATTATGAGTGATAATACATAAGGGAGGAGCACAACTAATTTGGACACGAGGAGGTTTTACCATTGAACTACTGAAAAACACTGACATAGAAACAAATTTTAAATTGGTGTACTGATTAATGTGATTAGTATTCAGGGTGAGTCACCTAACATTACCACTGGATATATTTCGTAAACCACATCAAATACTGACGAATCGATTCCACAGACCGAACGTGAGGAGAAGGGCTAGTGTAATTGGTTAATACAAAAAATGCACGGAAGTATGTTTTTAACACAAACCTACGTTTTTTTAAATGGAACCCCGTTAGTTTTGTTAGCACATCTGAACATATAAACAAATACGTAGTCAGTGCTGTTTGTTGCATTGAAAAATGTTAATTACATCCGGAGATATTGTAACCTAAAGTTGACGCTTGAGTACCACTCCTCCGCTGTTCGATCGTGTGGATCGGTGATGGACCTTAGGTACAGAAGAGACTGGAACAGCACATTACGTCCACATGCTAACACCTTTTTATTGGTCTTTTTCATTGACGCATATGTACAATACCATGAGGGGTGAGGTACACGTACACACGTGGTTCCCGTTTTCAATTACGGAGTGGAATAGAGTGTGTCCCGACATGTCAGGCCAATAGATGTTCAATGTGGTGGCCATCATTTGCTGCACACAATTGCAATCTCTGGCGTAATGAATGTCGTACACGCCGCAGTACATCTGGTGTAATGTCGCCGTAGGCTGCCACAATACGTTGTTCCATATCCTCTGAGGTTGTAGGCACATCACGGTACACATTCTCCTTCAACGTACCCCACAGAAAGAAGTCCAGAGGTGTAAGATCAGGAGAACGGGCTGGCCAATTTATGCGTCCTCCACGTCCTATGAAACGCCCGTCTAACATCCTGTCAAGGGTCAGCCTAGTATTAATTGCGGAATGTGCAGGTGCACCATCATGCTGATACCACATACGTCGACGCGTTTCCAGTGGGACATTTTGGAGCAACGTTGGCAGACCATTCTGTAGAAACGCGATGTATGTGGCAGCTGTTTGGGTCCATGCAATGAAGTGAGGAGCGATGAGGTGGTCGCCAATGATTCCGCACTATGCATTTACAGTCCACGGTCGCTGTCGCTCTACCTGCCTGAGCCAGCGAGGATTGTCCACGGACCAGTTATGCATGTTCCGTAGATTCACTGCCCCGTGGTTTGTGAAACCCGCTTCATCGGTAAAGAGGTAGAACTGCAACGCATTCTCTGTTAATGCCCATTGACAGAATTGCAGTCGATGATTAAAGTCATCACCATGTAATTGCTGATGTAGTGACACATGAAACGGGTGAAAGCGGTGACGATGCAGTATGCGCATGACACTACTTCGACTCAGTCCACCGGCTCTCGCAGTGACCCGTGTACTCATGTGTGGGTTCATGGCAACAGCAGCTAACACACCAACTGCACCCGCTTCTCCTGTGACGGCCTGTTACGGACCCGTTTCTGTGCTACGACCATACCAGTTGCACACAGTTGGCGGTAGATGTTTTGCAATGTGCGGCACGTTGGACGCTCTCTGTGCGGGTACCGTTCTGCATACACCCTGCAGGCTTCAGCTGCATTTCGTCGACACTCGCCATAGATGAGTATCATCTCCGCCTTTTCAGAGTTCGAATACACCATGGTCACAGTTCCTACAACACTACACTATCACAAACGTCTGGTAACACGGTGTACTACAGTTGGTCTGCGTGCGGAGACGAATGCAGAATAACAATAGCAGCAAGCGCTACATGCGGACACTGCGACAGCTAGACCAAACCGCAACAGTGCACTACAGCCACACTCGTAAACACGGTCGTCATCGTAAACATGTCCCTGCAGATGCTGCTCGCCGACCGTGGCCCGTGTTTGTTACAACATGCAACTGAACGTCGGAGGTTTCAAGCGTCAACTTTAGGTTACAATATCTCCGGATGTAATTAACATTTTACAATGCAACAAACGGCACTGATTACGTATTTGTTTATATGTTCGGATGTGCTAACAAAACTAACGGGGTTCCATTTAAAAAAACGTAGGTTTGTGTTAAAAAAACATACTTCCGTTCATTTTTTTATGGTTTGTATTAACCAATTACACTAGCCCCTCTCCTCACGTTCAGTCTGTGGAATCGGTTCGTCAGTATTTGATGTGGTTTACGAAATATATCCAGCGGTAACGATAGGTGACTCACCCTGTATATTTCCAGAGGGAGAACATACTTCCTTTCATTAACTAATGCATAAGCTAATCATGGATGCCACGAATGTATTATGGTCTGAACAAATTACAGCCAGTTAATCTCTCAGAAACACAAATGCTGTTAAAATGACAGCTACACTTCTTTAGTTCTTTTACTGTAATACTGAGTGTATTAATGGCTGAACATATAGTATGGGCGACCCATAACCTGTCCTGTCCATTGACTGAGGTCAGTACTAAACACTTCTGGCAAGACATAAAATGGAAACATAAGAAAAATAGGAACACATGAATAGTAACAGTTTTATAAACATGTGAAGCAGGTGTTCATCTTATAGGTCCTTAAACGGTAATGACCAATAACCACATTCCATGATCACTATTTTATTCAGTTACTTTTAGTGCTGAACCAATAATTTGGCACGAATGAAACTGAAGTAGTGTAATGAGTTCTTTTCCTTTTCAACTATTCACTTATGCAGTTTACGTGGAGTATTTCAGGAACAAAATTAACTGAACACTTAAGACCTTTACTACTCCACAAAGGTTAATGTGCACTATTAAAGCGATAAATACTTAGCTGTTTAATAAAATAAGACATTCGGATAAATGGTATCACTATGAGAACGACCCTGTATAGGTAAAATGACTGAGGAGTGAGTCAAGGATTTCTACGCAAAGTTGAAAGTAAGTACTTAATATCAATGTGTGATGGAAATTACTAACCCATGGAAACAAATGCAGCAGTAAACTTTTACTTGAGCTAAAGGTGATGGCTGTGGCGATCTTCTGTGGCTAACTTAAAGGCAGTAAAAGTAGTCACCGTTCTTGCAGTATATTTGTTCTGAAAATTACCTTATTTTCCGAAATCATATGATCACAGGCACTCAATAGATCCCATGAATAATTAGCCAATAATCCTCCACGTCCGTGGCATTATTACTCAGTCTTGTCGCTTTCTTTGCCTGCTTCAACATACTAGATATGAACCGTCTGCATGCTGGCCACCGACTATGTCATTCCGCAAAGACTACTTGCGATTCTATCGAAAAATACACATTTTCCGCCGGCCGCGGTGGTCTAGCGGTTCTAGGCGCTCAGTCCGGAACCGCGCGACTGCTACGGTCGCAGGTTCGAATCCTGCCTCGGGCATGGATGTGTGTGATGTCCTTAGGTTAGTTAGGTTTAAGTAGTTCTAAGTTCTAGGGGACTGATGACCACAGATGTTAAGTCCCATAGTGCTCAGAGCCATTTGAACCATTTTTTGCGCCTTTTCCAGCCTATCTTGTTTCGTAGATGAGGGACATCCCTCAAAATTTTACATATGTACAAACTACATGCCCTAGCATTAAACTTTTCTACAAATACAATTTTAACTTACATGCAACTTAACAGAACACTGTTTTTAAAATTACATGAATATGTTAATTTCTGTGAATAACTTTAGAGAATATATGAAAAAAGTACTTTCATAAAGGTCGAACCAACGAATATAATGACATACACATAACATGAAGCATAAGAACACAAAGAAATTACATGGAAGAGGTATAGTCGATATAGAAAATAAGTTTTACAACTTCTTCCGAAATAACTGTTTAATGTTTCTAGCAACATCGTATTTGTTTTATTTAAATTAATCGATAGATTACGGGTAACTAGGACGTACACGAAAATCTGGGTAGATCAATGCTAGTCGTCGCTATTTCGAACTTCAGTTCCCAAAATGAGTTACTACTTTAATGGGGAATTCAAACTATCTGAAAATTATGAGAACCGGCGGCATATATTCGCAGGTGATATATTTGCTTTCAGAAAGTATTTGAAAGAACGTGTTTTCTGAGTAAGTAAAGGAAAAGATGGGTAATGGCAGCCGGAAATGATCTGTGGGCCTCGCTTTGCCGGTAGCAGACGCGGTCGGCGGTGGCGGAAGCGCTGCCTCGCGCTGTTTGCAGACCGCGGCCTAGCCTAATTACCGCTAACTGACTGCTTCTTGATGCTACTGCTGTTTGCACAGGACTAACGCTAATAGACATGCTAACGAAATCTGTGCGCGCCGATGGGCAGAGCTAGCCGTCGCCCTTGTATGGCGCAACTCTCGCGTTTCTTGTGTGACACCCTTCTAGCGAGAGCTTACTTCCCTGCCAAACGTGTCCATGCTGTTAATGTGAATACACATTTCCGTTCCTTTGATATTATGCCTTCTTCTCAAGATGCTGAAGTTGCCTCCATATTATTAATCTCCTGCATTTACAAGATTTGTGGGTTTCAAGGTTTCACAATATAAAATCTGATGAATAATCTACAAGGTGAGTATGATAAGTTCGTTTAATGCTGAAACTTCCTGGCAGATTAAAACTGTGTGCCCGACCGAGACTCGAACTCGGAACCTTTGCCTTTCGCGGGCAAGTGCTCTACCATCTGAGCTACCGCCCGGTACTCACAGCTCTACTTCTGCCAGTGTCTCGTCTGCTACCTTCGAAACTTTACAGAAGCTCTCCTGCGAACACTGCGCTGCAGAGTGAAAATCTCATTCTCGTTTAATGCTATTACAGAACAAAGAAGAATGGAAAGATTAAAAGCGGTCTACACGTTTTGACTGGTATTAATTCGGATAGGCGCTGCGAGGTACGAATCTTCTCCTCCCTTCTCCAGCTATATTCTCCAACACCTCTAATTGTCTAGTTTACAGTTAGCTTAGTAGATGCACAATTTGCCCTACAGCCATGGTCTTTCTGCTCACTTTGGACTCTAAAGGAAGGGAGGGACTCGTAGTTTACTGACTTCTGGCATATACACTAATCAGCCGCGCGTGGAATGCCCTCCATTCCTCGTAGCACGTATTCTTTTCGAAGGCCTGAATTTAGACTAAGCAACGGAAGGATGCTGCCGCTCGGGATTAGCCGAGCGGTCCAAGGCACTGCAGTCATGGACTGTGCGGCTGGTCCCGGCGGAGGTTCGAGTCCTTCCTCGGGCATGGGTGTGTGTGTTTGTCCTTAGGATAATTTAGATTAAGTAGTGTGTAAGCTTAGGGACTGATGACCTTAACAGTAAAGTCCCATAAGATTTCACACACATTTGAACATTTTGAAGGATGCTACGGATACGGTACGGACACACGGAGACGAAATTCACTGACATAAAAATTCAAAATTAATCACACCCATCTCTGTTAGGTAACTCTTCGCGTGGGTCCCATAGGGTCTCGTCTCTCGCTGCTGATTAGATAAAAGAACTGTGAAAAAATGAAATCGCATTCTCAGCTGCGTGGATTGGAAAATAAAATACACGTTATCAACATTCTGCATTTTTATTCTTTATGTTACACACATTTGCAGGCGTCTGCCCGTAGAGGGCTCCGAATTGTAGCTTGCAACTTGGCGATGTGTAACGTAACTATATCGGTGCGTGAGAAACAGTGGGCTGTAATCTAGTCTCGGATTCGAATAGTTCGTCCCCACACGTAGCACCTACTATTTCAGAATGAAAATAAATAAGCGCCGCCACATTTGTAACAGTCCGACGCCTTGGGTTCACGGTCATCAATCATCCTCCATACAGTTCCGACTTGGCACCATCTGATGTGTACCCGTTTACAGAACTTAAAAAGGCCTCCGAGGACTTTAATAGTGGTGAAGCGATACCAACAGCAGTGAGGTTCTGGCTCCGTCAACAAAATCAAACGCTCTACGTGTCGGTATCGACAAAATGATCTGTCGTTGGGAGGAAAGTGTTTGTCGCCAGGGGGACTATGTTGCGAAATGAATACAAGGCAAGATTTATTAAAAATCTTTAAGTATTTTCACATAAAAAAATCGTTGGCATTTCTTTTCAGCATTTACCAGAGGACACATAATAATTGAATGGTTTGGCTCCTGGTTTATGTGTGTTGTGTTTAGTGCATCTCAATACATCGCAGTGAACTCTGTCTTGCATTGGTACTTGTTGTTGTTACTATCTCACCACCTGGTGCACCCGCTCCTCCCTCCTTCTTCGTCCTTTTGTAGCGGAGGGAACTAGTCAGCTTATGAATTCTATAGCACTTTATAAAAGAAAATACACCTAGCAGACGTATAGTGGTTGGGAACTCTCTAACCGTGATGATATTAATTCACGTAGAAATTTGAAATGCCAACAATCATTTCATACATCGCCGCTTCCAATAGTGATGCGAAATAATAATAGGTCTGGATTATTTAATGAAATTTCTCGTCAGAAACATAACTCTTGTTTATTCATGCAAACTACTGGTCAGTGTCGATCTTTTTTATTTCGAGTAATTTTAATATGTGTGAAGCAAACTGTTTAAACGCTTTATTAACGATTTAATTAATACCTCCTGCGACACATCTTCTGATGCAGCATTTGTGACATCTTCAAGATGTGACAGATTTAAAAACTCCTGAAGCAGTTCGCGAAATGCACCACAAGGAAGTGCGCCAGGAAGGCTACGGCAGTTTAGGTTGAAAGGTGGCTGTCCTATTTGCTATGATAGTTCTGAGTATGTCAAACATGAGTTACTTTCTAAATCTCATATATCTTCTCAAGCCTTTAATATCCCTTTAACATTGCTTTTATAATTATACACTTTGGAACTGTCCGCCCCAGTAGCTGAGTGGTCAGCGTGACGGATTGCCGTCCTCTGGGCCCGGGTTCGATTCCCGGCTGGGTCGGAGATTTTCTCCGCTCAGGGACTGGGTGTTGTGTTGTGTTCATCATCATTTCATCCCCATCCGGCGTGCAGGTCGCCCAATGTGGCGCCGAATGTAATAAGACCTGCGATATGGCGGCCGGACCTGCCCCGCGAGGGGCCTCCCGGCCAATGACGCCAAACGCTCATTTCCATTCCATTTCCACTTTGGAACTATGTTCGACACCTGAGTTAGTCGTCAGAGATGTTAGCTTTACTTTGTCAAAGTAGAGTCCGAATGAAGTAGTAGCAACTGTGTGGTGATGTATTTGATTTGAAACGGTCGGAATCTGGCCTGCCCTGTAGTGGAGGCAGCATTATTTGGAGCAATTTTTGTAATATAATGTCTAAAGAGGGATTTTAAGCGGAATGATTATAATATTGTGTGAATGAGGAAATATAGCATTTAAATGTAACGTGGTTTCTTATATTAGTAATTACTGTCCGCAGCTCGAGGTCGCGCGGTAGCGTTCTCGCTTCCCGCCCCCGGGTTCCCGGGTTCGATTCCCGGCGGGGTCAGGGATTTTCTCTGCCTCGTGATGACTGGGTGTTGTCTGATGTCCTTAGGTTAGTTAGGTTTAAGTAGTTCTAAGTTCTAGGGGACTGATGACCATAGATGTAAAGTCCCATAGTGCTCAGAGCCATTTAGTAATTACTTCGATGTTGATTGTTATAACAGCACTTATGATTTAGATTTTCTGTAAGGTTTTTTGTAATGCAGTTATAAGTTTCTGTCTTTCATTGCAGTGATAAATGTAAAGGGACGTTTTGCGAATTGTTTCATGCATGAGAAGTGTGGAGACTTGTATTGCTATTGTGACTCAATGAAGCTCAGTTAAAACGATTCAGTTATTTCTTTGTCTGCGAGATTGGTACCCGAACTTTTATTTGCATTCATGGTTATATATGACTGCACACTTGCACTGCTCATAGTGGGTTGTGTTCTGAGTAAGTGTTTTGAGTATAAATGACATCCTCTCTCGCGTTGCACATCGCGAGTACGGTGAGTGAAACTTAATTTTGATGATCAGATCATTATTTTACGAAGAAAACAATGTTACAGAGCAGACAAGCAGTCCACTGCGCACAGCTAAGCCATAAAATTCATTATCATTGTTGTTTAGGTTCAGAGTCAGACATAGTGATTATCAGAGTGCATTTACGAGAATAATATCAGTATAAGGTCAGAGCTTTAATGCGAGTGAAACATTTTTTGAAAGTGCTACATTGTCATTTCAAAGAGATTTAACAGGTAAAATCAGATGCGTTTTATTCAGTGATCATTTGTTGTGTAATTACGATAATAGTTCTGCTACAGCAATTGTTTTCTAAAATAATGAAGGTTTGCAACATTCAGGGCCAATACTTAACACAAAGACGTTTTGACACAGAGCCAGACAGCGTACGGAAAGTTTATTGAGAACAGATTTCTTTCTCGCAGTTGTATTGTTTGAAGGATCGGCTATTCGATTTCACATCGTATATATACCTCATATGAGCTTCAGATATTTTCAGTCAACATTTCTCAGTTACTCAGCTTTGCATGTTTTACCAACCGAATTTACAATTATACGAGTGTTAAACATTTTAAAGGATACTCTTTGGTTTTCGATTCTCTCGCCCATGAACTCTGCTACCAAGGGACATCGTAGTGCACCCCATCCCGTGGATCCGCCCTCACTGCAAGATGAGTGGCGGGTTGTAACGCGTTGGCATCGCGCGTGGCAGAGGACCAATGTAGATGCTGGTGGACTGGCCTCGCCTATTAGCCCTTTGAGTGAATAGGGTGGTGTTCCTTCAGGAGGGTTGGGGCTGTCACATGTGAGCAAGGGCATGCTGGTTATCGGCAGCACCAACTCTATGGGCGTCATGGACCCCCTTAGGGAGATAGCATTCGGGGACGGAAAGAAAGCCAATGTGCAGTCGGTATGTTTGCCGGGGGACCTCATTCGAAATGTGAAGACTGCGTTGTCTGCGGATATCGAACGTGCAGGGTGCAGTGGTCTCTAAGTTGTGGCTCACGTCGGCACCAATAACGTCTGTCGCATGGGCGCTGATGCCATCATCAGTTCATACAGGCGGCTGTCGGAGGTCATGAAGGCTGCTGGCCTCGTGCGTGCAGTGCAAACAGCACTTGAAATTTGCAGCATTCTTCCCTGAGTTGATCGTGGTCTTTTGGTTTGGAGTAGAGCGGAGGGTCTCAGCCAAAGGCTTCGTCGACACTGTGGCCGTCTTTGCTACAGATTTCTAGACCTATTTTATCGGGAGAGGTCAGTGGTACATAACATCAAGGAAGCAGCTACTCGGATAACAGAGTACTTGTGGGGTGCACAGGGTGTCTTTAGGCTAGGCGGTGGTTTGAGGTGCAATGATGAACACTCGCCAGTTTGTTCCCAAATCAGAGCGCGTTCACAGTAAAAACGCTTCGAATGCCAAAATTTTATCAGTAAATTGTCGATGAATTCCTAACAAAGATCCCTTAATTTACTGCCCTACAGGAAAGTTTTCGCTTTCAAAATGTTCTTGAGACCGAGAGCTGGCTAAAACTCGAAGTAGAAAAATCCCAGATATTTAACGAGCCATGGAACGTTTAACGGAAGGACAGATTAGACGCAATAGGAGGGAGAATGTTCACTGCAGTTGACAAAAATATTGTCTCTGTTGAGACTGAAATAGAGTATGACAGTAAAGTCATCAGATCTAGGTGAAACCAAGCTAATTTCTGGAAATTTTTACTGGACGCCCTATTCTGCTGTGTGAGTTCCGGAGTAATACAAAGAAAATCTACAGCAGTAGCGCGTAGACACTCAGATCATAAAGTACTAGTTGATGGCGACTTTAACCGATGGGATACAGACTAGGGCAGATTCATTGCAGGGAGTGCAACCAGGCAGTCTTGCGAAGTACTTTTCAACTCGTTTTCCGAAAACTGTCTTGAGCAGCTAGTTTGGCAGCGCACACGCAATGGAGATATCTAAAAACTTGCGGCTACAAACAGACCGGATCTTATCGACGGCGTAAGTATATAGACGGGAATTAGAATGATGTCATCATAGCGACTATGGTTACGAAAGTTAATAAATCACTCAAAAAGTTTAGGAGAGCGTTTCTGCCAGAAAGAGCAGGAAATGTATGCCATAGTAAGAAACATCCCTGGCGCAGAGAAACAACTGAAAGAACTTAAAAAAAATAAGTAGCCATGTCCAGATGGAACCCCATTTCGGTTTTACAAAGAGTACTCAACGGCATTGGCCCCTAACTTAGTTTACATTTATCGTAAATCTCTCGTTGAAAAAAAGCGCTGGTGACTCCTGTATTTAAAAAAGGTATAAGAACGGCCCCGCTAAACTACAGACAAATGTCCTTAATATTGGTCTCTGCAGAATTCTAGAATGTATTCTTAGTTAGAGTGTGATAAATTTACTAGAGTGCTAAAAGCTTATATCCACGAATCAGCACGGTTTTAGAAAGCATCGCTCCTGTGAAACTCAGCTTGCCCTTTTCTCTCTTGATATACTGCGAACTATGAATGAAAGGCAACATCCAGTTTCCATATTTCTAGATTTCCGAAAAGCGTTTGACATGCCACCCCAATGCAGACTGTTAGCGAAGGTACAAGCAAACGGAATAGATTCCCACGTATGTGAGTGGGTCGAAGACTTCTTAAGTAACAGTACACCGTATGTTGTAGTCGACGTCGAACGTTCATCAGAGACGGGAGTATGGTCAGGATTCCCCCAGGGAAGTGTGATAGGACCGCTGTGTGTGGCTGTAGGTTGATACAAAATGACAGACGAAATTTTTAGTTGGTGTGTTGAATGGCGCCTGGTTTTAAGTGTAGAAAAATTTAAGTTAAGGCCTTTGAGTAGGAAAAACCAACCCGTAATGTTTGGATACAGCATTATCAGTATCCTGTCTGACAGTGTGACATTGTTTAAATATCTAGATGTAACGTTGCAAAGCGATATGAAATGGAACCAGCTTGTGAGGATTGTGTAGGGAAGGAGAATGGTCAGCTTCGGTTTATTGGGAGGATTTTAGGTATGTGTGGTTCATCTGTAAAGGAAACCACATATAGGACACTAGAGTGACCCATTCTAGAATGCTACTCGAGTGTTTGAATCCCCACCAAGTCGGATTAAAGGAAGACATCAAAGCTAGATTTGTACTGGCAGTCTCGAACAACACGCAAGTATTGCAGAGATGCTCCGGGAACACAAATGAGAATCCATGGAGGGAAGGTGACGTTCTGTTCGAGGAACATTATTGAGAAAATTTAGAGATCTGGCACCCGAAGCCGACTGCAGAACGATCGTACTTCCGCCAAAATACGACTACATTTCGCGTAAGGACCACGAAGATATGACAGGAGAAATTAGGGCTCATACCTAGGCGTACAGATCTCCGTTTTTCCCTTGCTCTGTCTACGAGGAAAAGATACAGGCTACCCTCCGCTAAGCACCGTAACACTGGCTTGAGCAGTATGTATATAGATGTAGACTTGTCACATATTTTGCATGTTCTGTAGTGTCACTGAATTATGCTTCCGATTTTGGGTTTTTGTATTTTCATACTGTGCAATTCACTGAAGTTTTTCGTTGTCTTTTCAAACGTCACTGCTCTCTAGGAGCGTTCGCTTAAGGTAATGTTGTTAACAGGCAGGTGTCTTATAACGAAAAGTGTTGTGCCATTATGCAGAGTTTTTAGGTGATCGCTACAAGGCGCAATGACTAACAGCTGGCTGTAAACTTGTACTAAAGAACTGCAATGTCTTTAGTAATGTCGACCCGTCAGTCTTCAGAACCAAGTAACATTATAATAGTGAAAATGAGGTTACATATGTGTGAAAATTATTAAATCTGCATTTTACGTCAATTGTTCAAGATACATCTTTAGTGGTAGCATCTGTTGATACATGACAAAACTGTATAAGCGGTTAGTTTGCGGAATCGTCAAGTCTTTATAATTCAGGAAGACACAAGAAAGGCCTCGTCACCAGAAACCAGTTTAGTGACACAACAAACACTGCCATGCATGGTATTTCTTAACCTACTGAGATGGATTCTTAAGGCAAAAAATAGACTGCATTTTCTCAGTTGTACTGAGACGGACCATCAAATTCAGTTTGTAGGATCCGTGTCTCACTTGTAACAGGAATTGTTGCGACACTAGAAACCTGGTTTTTTCTTGCAATGATGGTGTTTCTGTTTGCCACAGTCGTCATGACGAAACCGAAGTGTGGTAACCTACATTAGCTTGACAACCTCATCTCGCATGTACGTACATTCAACAGTGTCATAGTAATGAAGACTACATACTAGTTTATGCATCATACGTATGTGAAAAGGAGCATGAACCATGATCATAATAAAGCAAAGTGTAAAATGGTGAGCTGTTCACAAGACGTGTCATATTTTGTGGGTTTGACATGTTATGGGTGTGAAGCAGTTGCATTTACTGTCTCTACTGTGCACATTCATATAATGTTAACACACTGCCAACAGTCAGAACAGCACAATGTGATGCTCATTTACAGCAGATTACAAGTAACCGTGAATCAGAACATTGTTGTAAAATGTAATATGCATGAATCTGTTGTGTTGGCAGAAGAGCCAACACCATGTTACTATAGGAGGCCGAAAGGCACGCGTTTTAGCTCACGCAGGCTGACGTGAGGAGGGAAGAACTACACTGACGTGAGGTCTGGAACATGACAAGGAATTAGAATTCAGAAGGCGGGCGTAATTAGTTTGATACTTAACTTTAATCCATTAATGATGAACGTCGCTCTTGATGGTACATGATTCACAATATTATCTGTTCAGAATAGTAACTGAATATGGCGCCTTGCTAGGCCGTAACAAATGACGTAGCTGAAGGCTATGCTAAACTGTCGTCTTGGCAAATGAGAGCGTATGTAGGCAGTGAACCATCGCTAGCAAAGTCGGCTCTACAACTGGGGCGAGTGCTAGGGAGTCTCTCTAGACTAGACCTGCCGTGTGGCGACGCTCGGTCTGCAATCACTGATAGTGGCGACACGCGGGTCCGACGTATACTAACGGACCGCCGCCGATTTGAAGGCTACCACCTAGCAAGTGTGGTGTCTGGCGGTGACACCACAGAATCAACAAAAGATGTTGTTTTTGTTATCGTTGTTGTTGTATTGGTCTTCACTTAATTTCACTTGAACAGGCTGATTTCTTTCAAGTGTTGGTCTCTCTCTACTGATTCAGTCCATCCCCATGTCTCACTTCCCAGTTTCCAATATTTCAAAAATACCTTTCTCTTAGTCACGTTGTGTCTTAAATAACTTTTAGTTTCAGTACCTCTTCATTAGTTATCTGATCATCACATCAATGCTTCAGAGTTCCTCTGTAACACAAAAATTCGAGAGCTGCTGTCTCTTCTTTTCTGTCATGTATGTCACTTTCATACAATAATTCTTAAAACTTTAATTTATATTCTATGTTAACAAATTCATCCATTTTGTAGCATTTATTCTTCTTATTATGTTTCCATTTTTTATTCCCTTCACTTCAACTGTCGTCTGTTATCTTGCTACCCACATAACAAAACTCATCTTCTATTCTTATTCTGTAGTTTCCTAATTTTATTCCCTGAGCATATATTTTTTGAATTGCTTACACAACGTCATCCTTTTTTACTGTTGTTGATGTTCTTATAACCTTTTTTTAAGACACTACCCACTCCGATTATGGTATTTTTCAATTTTTATGTTCTCTTCAACAGCTTAAAATGCCTACGGTAAATCTTAAAGATTCTATTTCTTCTCTCAGAACTTTGGCATCTTTATTTCTATGTTTCCTTTACTGCTTGGTCTATGTAAAAGTTGAATAACAACTCTTCTCACTCCGTTCTCTATTAATGTCTCTTCTCCAGGTCCTTCGACTATTATAACTGCAGTGTGGTTTCTGTAGAAATTGCAAATAACCTTTCGCTCCATCGTTTGTAACTCTGATAAAATCATAATTTCAAAGTGTCTATTAACAGTGTATTTTTTTAAATTGTGATGTGTATATTCTACAAATCTTCTGTGAAGAATTGTAGGATCAGTACTGTCTCTGGTGTGTTTGTATTTCCCTGGAAACCAAACTGATCATCTGCCACATTGGCTTCATCTCATTCCTCTGTAAATGATTCTTGTTAGAATTTTACAACCATGAATAATTAAACTGTTGACTTGGTAATACTAACAGATGTGATCATCCCTCAGCTTTGGTTCTGGAATTACTAAATTCCTCTTACAGTCACAGGGTTCTTCGCCTGTCTCGTGTACCTGATATGGAATAATTTTGTCATGCTTGACTCTCATCATAATAATTCAGGAAGTATACCGTCTACTCCAGGTGCCTCGTTTCGATTTAAATCTGTCATTGTACTGTTATATTTTTCTCACAATATCATATCCCTTTTCTCATCATCATCCACTTCCTATCTCCTTTCGTAATGTTGTTAACGAGTTCATTTCACGTGTATACCTCTTTTATACTCCTTTCACTTTCCAGCCTTCCCTTCTTTTCTTAGTACTAGTTTGCAGTCTAAGATTTTAATCTACATACAGTTGCTTCTCTTATTTCCATATGTTTATAATTTTTCTATACGCAGCATCTGTCTATATAATAGCCATGCACGCATCTACAGCTTTTCATTTCTCTTCTAGCCGTTTCTGCTTTGGCTGCTCGTGTTTTCTGTCACTTTCATTCTCGGGGCACTTTTGTTCCGTTTTGGCCGTTTCATTTACTGGTTTTACATATCGTACAATAAAAAGTAATAATATTCACTTTTGGAGAAATGTTGGATATCTGCTTGGATCACGTTATGATCTGAGAATTGTACAGATTGCAAATAAGCCGGAAAGTCATCAAATCGCGTAGTCTTCCGTTTTGCTTGATTCATTTGCAACCTTTATATATTTTCTCCTCCTATAAGCTAAATGTAATATTATTCGTGTTATCATAAGGTATTAGCTGGGCATTGTCCTCGTAGCAAGTCGATCCTCTGCAGACTTCACTACTTCCTCCTCACCGAGCGAGGTGGCGCAGTGGTTAGACACTGGACTCGCATTCGGAAGGACGACGGTTCAATCCCGCGTCCGGCCATCCTGATTTAGGTTTTCCGTGATTTCCCTAAATCACTCCAGGCAAATGCCGGGATGGTTCCTCTGAAAGGGCACGGCCGACTTCCTTCCCCATCCTTCCCTAATCCGATGAGACCGATTACCAAGCTGTCTGGTCTTCCCCAAACCAACCAACCAACCAACCACTACTTCCTCTCATAAAGCAAGTCATTTATCGTCCATTGTATTTCTGCAAATACTCCTGTTCCAGTTATCCGTTGCATAATTCTTTCTTTGAAACTCTTAACAACTAACGCTTATTGATAATTTCACAGGGGATTCCCTATTTTTCTGCAATTTCTTCTCCTTTAATATCTATTTCATATCTTGTAGATTATTTTCAGTGAACACGACTGCTCCTGGAAATATCACACCAATAAATATGGTTTACAAAATTTCCGTTTTACCATTATATAACGTAGGTGAATCAGCTTTCTGCCACGTAAACTACCATCTTCATGCCTCTGAAACCTGGTGTTTGTGATTATTAAATTGTGTGCTTCTTTTCCTACGACTGAATTTCACTCTCCAGTCAGAAATGTTTGTCTTTCTTAATTTGCTGAATTTGCCCCACATTCTGTTGTATCATTTCTTTTCAATCTCTTCATTATATTTCGTGTTAGTAGTCGTACATGATTCTACTGTCATGTTGAACCCGTGGCTGTGTATCTGTCTTTACTATGATAACCTGTTCACCACATTTTTTTCATTAACAAATATACTGCCTCATTAACCCTGTTTGATTTTGTGTATCTACCAGACCAAAAGCCCTTTCCTTTCTTTGACCACTCTACTCCGTCGGACTTCGACTTATTTGTTGTGATGGCAGATTCCGATGCCGAATTGACTGAACACAACTGGTGCATAATAACAAGGTGCTTTACTAGTTACACTATGGTAGTGAACGAATATAAATGCAAAATGGCATCAGCTGGGAAGGAAGTACAAATCTCAGTGCGAAGCAAAGTCTACAATGACAGCGGCTTAAGATGCCAAATCGATGGCTGAAGGAAATCGAGAGGGAATGTATAAAACCATGATTTGTACAACCTATCAAGTGCCATGGCAGCGCAGATGCAGACGGAAAGTTGCTTTTGGTTGGTTACTTACGAAAGGCGTGATGCCGCTTTTAGCGTTTCGCTCCTGGCGCTGCGGAGTACATATATCGAGTGGCCTCGTTGTGGTGAGCTGACTACCGATGTTCCATTACAATCATCTTATCAGCTAGATACAGCGCCTCCTTCCCCTCACAACCCACCCACACACCAAATTGAGCACACAGAGGCAGTAGCGGCGCAATTTGTTTCGTCTCTTGCACGCAGCCGTACAGAGGGCGCTAGTTCCAGCAGCATCTGTATCGCAAGCAACGGTTCCCCTGACATCGAATTCGGTTTGCAGGAATCTGAATGCGGCGCGACGTCGTCATCCATACGGCCCCAGGACTGGTGACGACGCTAGAGCATCAGTTGTGAATGAGTGGAGGCTGTAGAGGTAATGGGGGTTGTGGGCGGCCTGCTGAAGCTCAAAGGAGGGCGACGACTGCGGGCGCGCATTACACTAGGTGTTAACGGCGTCTGCAAGAGCTGTTCTCCGCCTCAAAGGTGAAGAAACGGTGCAGTGCGTGTGTGTGACCACCGTTTACTGTGACCCAGGGTGCTGACCAAAGATCCAGGCCGCAACTAGTGTTCCTCTACAGAATAGCCTTCTGTGGTACTCAACAACCGGATATAATGCCTGTCAGGAGAGCTGCAATAGGGCGTGTGGCTGTCGACCACACAGCTGCTTGGCGGTGCTCTTGGTGTACATCAGCAATGATCTGTAAGTATTGAGAAACTTGATTAAGGTATCCTCCGCTGATGACCGACTGAGTGCCTTACACATATTTTCATTCTTTAAGAGCTCACCATGTGCTCTGCCTCTCCACTGGATAGCAATGAAATGCAGGAGCAAGTAAATTCTTCATGGCGTCTAGAATGTAGAAATACTGAGAGGACTGGCCTGTGGAAAGCGGCCCGCTGTCGGATACTGTGGCTTGTGGAAGCCGCTGAGTGGAAAAACCTTTCGAAACTGGTGATATCGTGGCTAACCTGATGGGGCTGCTTATCGGAACAACAAACGGAAATTTAGAGGAAGCGATGACTAATACCAGTCACATTTTGTTAAGGATTAGACTGACTAAATACAAATACAAGTGCTGCCAAAGTTCAGTGGCGTCTGACAATGGCGAAAACATTTGCGGGGATCTGAATGATGGTGAGGAAATTCATAGCAGCGTTCTATTTCAGCATCTATGCCCGTCCCGTAGTGCTGTCCTAGGGGTTGCGACTTCTTTCTAGAGAGTCCCCAATAGTTCTGGTACAGATGCTGGAGAACACGCAGCCGCGGTATTCTTTTCTTTCCAGGTTTAACAGAATTATTCCTGAATTGGAATCTAGAACAGCTGTCAAGTGTGTAACTTACAAATAGATATCCTCAGTGTAGCGAAACAGATCAAATCACTTAATAAACGCAAGGCCTCCGGTTCAGACTGTATACTAGTGAGGTTCCTTTCAGAGTATGGTGATACAATAGCTCCATACTTAGCAATCATTTACAACCGCACGCTCGAAGAATACAAGTGCTGCCAAAGTTCAGTGGCGTCTGACAATGGCGAAAACATTTGCGGGGATCTGAATGATGGTGAGGAAATTCATAGCAGCGTTCTATTTCAGCATCTATGCCCGTCCCGTAGTGCTGTCCTAGGGGTTGCGACTTCTTTCTAGAGAGTCCCCAATAGTTCTGGTACAGATGTTGGAGAACACGCAGCAGCGGTATTCTTTTCTTTCCAGGTTTAACAGAATTATTCCTGAATTGGAATCTAGAACAGCTGTCAAGTGTGTAACTTACAAATAGATATCCTCAGTGTAGCGAAACAGATCAAATCACTTAATAAACGCAAGGCCTCCGGTTCAGACTGTATACTAGTGAGGTTCCTTTCAGAGTATGGTGATACAATAGCTCCATACTTAGCAATCATTTACAACCGCACTCTCGAAGAAATATAGATTGGAAATCTGCGCATGTCACACCAATACCCAAGAAAGGAAATAGGAGTAATCCGATCAGTTACAGATCTGTATCACTAACGTTGATCTGTAGTAGGATTTTCGAACATAGACTCTGTTCGAACATCATGAATTACGTCGAAAAAAAGAAACGATTTATGGACAAGAACTTTGAGGTTCGCCGATGACATTGTAATTCTGTCAGAGACAGCAAAGGACTTGGAAGAGCAGTTGAATGGAATGGACAGTGTCTTGAAAGGAGGATATAAGATGAACATCAACAAAAGCAAAACAAGGACAATGGAATGTAGTCTAATTAAGTCGGGTGATGCTGAGGGAATTAGATTAGGAAATGAGGCACTTAAAGTAGTAAAGGAGTTTTGATATTTGGGGAGCAAAATAACTGATGATGGTCGAAGTAGAGAGGATATAAAATGTAGGCTTGCAATGGCAAGGAAAGCGTTTCTGAAGAAGAGAAATTTGTTAACATCCAGTACTGATTTAAGTGTCAGGAAGTTATTTCTGAAAGTATTCGTATGGAGTGTAGCCATGTATGGAAGTGAAACTTGGACGATAAATAGTTTGGACAAGAAGAGAATAGAAGCTTTCGAAATGTGGTGCTACAGAATAATGCTGAAGATTAGATGGGTAGATCACATAACTAATGAGGAAGTATTGAATAGGATTGGGGAGAAGAGAAGTTTGTGGCACAACTTGAGCAGAAGAAGGGATCGGTTGGTAGGACATGTTCTGAGGCATCAAGGGATCATCAATTTAGTATTGGAGGGCAGCGTGGAGGGTAAAAATCGTAGAGGGAGACCAAGAGATGAATACACTAAGCAGATTCAGAAGGATGTAGGTTGCAGTAGGTACTGGGAGATGAAGAAGCTTGCACAGGATAGAGTAGCATGGAGAGCTGCATCAAACCAGTCTCAGGACTGAAGACCACAACAACAACAACAGTCAGAAAGGATTCAGAAGATATCGTTCTTGTGAAACACAACTAGCTCCTTATACTCACGAAGTAATTAGTGCTGTTCACAGTGGCTGTCAAATTCATTCCATTTTTTTTTTAATTTCCAGAACGCTTTTGACACCGTTCTTCACACGCGACTACTAATCAATTTGTATGCCTATGGAATATAGCCTCAGTTGAGAAACGAGATTCCTGAGTTTCTGTCAAAAAAGTCACAGTTTGTAGTAACTGTTTGATTACTGTATCGTAATTTGTATGCCTATGGAATATCACCTCAGTTGAGAAACGAGATTCAAGAGTTTCTGACAGAAAAGTCACAGTTTGTAGTAACTGACAAACTAAATTAAGACTGTTGTGAGGTTGTGGATGCTTGTAGGCAGCCGTTCATCCCTTGCTGTGTTGGCGTGTGAAACAGGAAATGAAGTCATTAGCAGTGATACAAGGCACCCTCAACCACGGAGTAGGTGTGTAGATGTAGATGTACATGCACATCACAACAAAAATTGTCGTTGCTGAAATATTGACATGTTTATGAAATTCAAACTCGTTTTTCAAGTAATAGGAATTTTTCAGCGGTAAACGAGCTATAGACAGGGCTATAAAACCTATAGTTGAGTGACTGCAGGAGGCAAATTTATTAATGATATTAAACTTTTCTGTTAGTACTCACATCTTACTAAAGATATTACAATTAATGCTGAGTAAGTGATCTCCAGCAATGACTGGTGATGGACAAGGTTTCGACTGCATACAAGGATTGCTGTTTGATTACTGCATTCTAATGTCTTATTTTTGTAATCCATGACAAGGATTTTTTGTGTGTTTGTTTTTGGTGAGTTCAATACCAGCTTAACTTAGCTTCGTCTAGATTCCATTGTCTTCTTCTGAAGGGCATTCCAGCTGATCCGTTCTCCAAGAGGTCTGAGTTCCTTGGTGATTTCTATTTTTTGTTCTCCCTCTTTCATGTGCTTTGCTGGTTTATTGTGTTTGGTCTTTTCAAAGGAAGTTTTGATACCCATTTTTTAACTTGTTTTTGTAGATTGAGCGTCTGGTTTGTCATGTGGTAGGGCCATATCATCTACAAAGGCTAGACAATTGACTTCGATACCTTTGTTTCCTGTTCCCAGTCGGATTCCACTACAGATCTTCGTGTACCATTCTCTGACTACTTGATCAAGGGCGCAATTAAATAGCAGTTAGGAGAGGCCATCTCCTTTCCATCAAAAGGTTTTATCTCCAAAGGGTCTAAGACTTTGGAGTATGTGTTCTTAAGGGTTCCTCTGAGTACGTTTGTGCTTTTGTTGTCAAGGTTTAATTATTTTAGTTTAGAGACTGGAGATTCCCGGTCTATTGAGCAGTATGCTTTCTGAAGGTCAATGAAAGTGATAACATACGATTTTGCTCTAAATATTGTATGGGCCATGAAGTTTTTGAAATTTAGAAATTGTTCTGGGTAGGATTTTCCTATCCTGAAATTCTCTTGCTATTCTCCAACTTAATGATCTAATTGGGGTTGTGCCCCGTCTTGTAGTACTTTAGAGAATATCTTGCGTGTTACATCTAGAAGTGAGTTCCCTCTGTAGTTGCTGCGGCCAGTTTAGGACCCTTTCTTATGGAGTGGGTGGATGAGAGCCGTCTTCCACTCATCTCGAATGCTTTCATTTATCTAAATTTCTTCAAAGATGTTTCGAAGAGAGTCTATGGCATTTTTGTTGACATTTTCCCAAAGTTCAGCTGTAATTCGGTATTGTCCCGAGGCTCTATAGATTTTGTTGTTGCGGGCATTATTTCCGTTGTATTGTCGGCGGGCTATATTTGGCTATTTTTTTTGTTTAAAAGTTCCTTGTGTTCTTTTTGAAGAAGTTTTCATTGATTTGAAACAGGAGATGGTCTTGGGATTTTTTTATTCTTTTGATATTTTTGCTCACAAATTTTTTTTATTTTTAAGTAAATTCGTCTTTTATATTCAGTTTCCTCTGACGGCCACTGTTGCCATGCTTTTGCTCTTAGTTCAAGGAATCTGTCACATTCTTCTGTCCACGAGACATGTCTTTTGTCTTTCGTTATGGGAACTAATTGTTCAGCTTCACTTACTAGGCTTTATTTTATTTTATCCCAGTTTTGGTTTCCCATGTCGTCAGTAGGGTGGGGAAACTATTTGGAATTTATTATCTTTCTGGATCGTATTTCCTTCTTATGGGGTGGTTGGTGCCATTCTTTTCTTCTTGGAGTGATTTTGAGTTTTATTTTGGAAACGTAGTAATCAGTATCTAGGTTGGCTCCTCTGGAACTTTAGTTTGATAGCCACAGTGATCTGAAAACTAGTTCTAAATTTACACATTTGATTATGTATATCTGCCTTGCTTTTATTAATGATACAGTCTCGTCTGGGCCTTGTTGCGATGTACAATAAGGAGTGTTCAATAATTATCTCTTAGCTTTTCTTTGCGCCCTTATTTCTTTGATTCTATCATGGAGGGCTTTTCTCCTAGTGGTTCCAGTCTTTTTGGGTTAATCTGCCTCGTTAACATTAATCGAAAATTCTCTGACTGAATTGTTATCTGGACGTTCTAATTGTATTATCCCCGATCTTTCACGTCTTTTATTGCTACGATTAGTTTTACTGTCTCAATTTGGACTTTATTAGGAGTTTAGAAGAGTTCTGCAATATTCCCAGATTGTCATGTTGCTTCAGTTGTTTTACCGCATACACTTAATCTTAGTACACTTTTATGTATCTGATTATACGTTGGTATACTTCTCAGTTTCTATAATTGCTATGAGTGTATGTGTTCTCTATTTATTGTATTTGGACAGAGAAGTATTGTGTTTACTTTTAGTCCTCTCTTTCGAATTCCTTCCTTATCTCTCTGTTTATTTAAAATGAGTATTTGAGCCCAATAAATACACTCTCGTTTGATGAAATTGTAGAAGTCTCTCAGTTTTTCATATTTTGAATCTTATTCCCCATTCACTTTTTTCTGAGTGTGAAGTCTCTTTCCATCTTATAGTGACGATTTTCTTAACGAATCTCTTATGGGACGTCTTTTAAATGAGTTCGCCTAAATATTTGATCTGAAAAACTCTCCCGATTTTTGCTTATTTACTTCATAGAATTTTGGGTAACATATTGTTGTTCTTATTTTCTAAAAATTGTTTTAGAGAGCTATTTTTAGTTGTTTCCTTAAGAATTTGTATTTTATTTTCAGCTGTCTCTTGGCAGCGTGGAAAAGCTATACAGCCTATACCAATAATAGTTTCAGCTAATATGATTGGTTGGCTAATTTTAAACTTCGATTCCAGTATCCACTACTTTTGGATTACGTTTTGTGAAATACAGCTGGAAAATGAAACGAGAGAGTCTTGTCATGTTGCTTCTGTTGTTTTAACGTATACACTTAATCTTAGTGCACTTTTATGTATCTGCTATTGATAGAGTATATTCTGGTTATGGTGACAAAAGTTGCTGCTTTTGTCTGGATAGCCCACAACCTGCGTAATATGGCATTTTACAGCGATAGGCTATAAATAATAAAATCAGCTTGTCTCATTTTATTGAGGGGAAATTTTGTAACGTGTTACTACTTTTTCCTATGTGCTTGACTTCATATACGCGTTAATCGTGTAAAAATGTAGTAGCAGGTGAACTGTACATGTATTATTTTCCGATAACAGTCGCATTTGTGTAAAAACCAAATGAATTTTTTGAGAGTGAAACGGAACGTATGCCTCTCGTTATTTTTGCTATCACAGCTACTAGTGAATAGGCGAAAATGAATAGATCAGTGATGGCGTCCTTAGACCGTGCTGACAACTTGTAGTCCCTCTGTGTTAGAAACGAGTTCTAAAAGGAAACATCCGTTTGAACAAGACAACTGTCACTACATCGTTTGCTTTACGAGGTGGTGTTATGCAAAGAGTGGTCGAAATTAGTGCTCTGTAGGTCCGTAGTAGCAGTATGTTTTACAGCTCGTATCCCCAGCTGTTATTGTTAAGCAGAAATTAGGTATGGTTGGGCGTTAGGAACATAATTTAAAGGACCAAATTTCTATTCCCTTCTTGTCCCACGTTCACAGTTTTGTAGCACGGAATGTGTATTCTGGGCGGTAGACAATTCGCCTATTGTTCAGAGCTACACAAACCCCATTTTAGCATTCTATCGGCGTGTTGGCCGAGGTCCACGAACAGAGGGAGCCTGCCAATACAATCTGGCCATTGTTATACGACTCCGGGATGACCTCGGCGGGGCCACTGTCTTCGTGCAACGGTAAATTTTGCGGCTGGCGCAGAGATAATGGGCGCGGGTTTGTACGGGAAAGAAAGGCCGGCGTGTACCAGAGCGAGAGAGGGCCGACCGCGTTAACGAGCCACTAACGCCCGTTACGCCGGTGACGTCCATAATTCAGCGAAGAAAACGCATAAATAGGTAAAGAGACAGTACCGACAGAGCCAGCGATGGCCGGCTGCTGCGCCGCTGCCACCAAGATACTCTCACTTCGCTTCCAAAATTATCCGCTGTCGCTGCCCCCGCTTCTCCCTGGGGTTTCGCATTCGTTAGGTTAATTGGCTCCCGCGAGTGCAGCCGACAAGTTCATACTGAGGTCCCAGTTTGAATACGGCTTCAGAAGGCCTCGAATGCGCCATCCGAGTCCTGTGCTTTGATGTGTTTTGCGGTCGCGGCCGCCTTCCCAAAGAGGCCGGACGCAGCGGCGCGTGCGAAGAGGCTGCCCGCCGGCCATGGCAACAACTCAGCGTGCGCCCGCCCACACAGTTTTGAACTCCGGGTCTGACGGCAGAAGGCAGATTTGCTTGTAAACAGATCGGATTAAAACCGTTTCCCGTGGGACTAACCACAATGAACTACCACAACTTGAGTACCACATGCGTCGCATACATGGCTTCTTCTTTTATAGCACTTGCGACAGTTGCAGCTTCCGTCAAAAACTGCTCAAATGAATACGAACTGGGAGAGTGTGGTAGGCAGTACAGCAGCCATAAGTGATACATATTGCACGGAGGTAGATAATAGATATAACAGCTCCTTCTCTCGTTTGAATGAAATTACCATGGTATTCCAAGCAGTTTCTCTGGAAAAAAGGATCTGTAATAACATAAAATTTCGTGCGCAGAACTAGTGGACACAAGAGAGTCATAGACAACAAAAACAGGATTCTACAACCACAGTACATGTCCATATGCGTGTACAGTGTTGACGTTACAGTGCGTCAATGCATGTGTGATCATGTCTGCATCGACCGTTCGACTGCTGAAGGTCACACTCGTGTCTGATTCCAAAACGGGCCTCTCACTGCTGTTGGAGTGTAAATGTCGTATCCGATGCGCTGAATAGTGTAAATAATTTGTGTTATAGGATGTGGCACATTTCAGCCTAACCTACAGTGACTGCAACATATGCGGCAGAGACAATCTTTGGTAGAGTATAATCTTCCTGCCTTCATTCTAACTAAAGTGTAACGTCCCCTTAGAAAAATTATACAAGACTGTGCTTAAACTGACACACAATATTTTGTAGCGCAACGCAATCTGACTTTCAATAATTCCTACAAAAGAATGGCCCTGACTAACATTAACCTATACCTTTCACAAATCACTTACCTAACAAAAATCTTCGTTACTCGAACTACTGCAATACAGCGAGCGCCACTACTGCCAGCAAAATAAAAGATTCAAACTACTGAAGGCACTAACTACTGATAGGCATAGATAGCAAATGAAAGATTTTGCTAGAGAACAAATATTGTATTTACCTTAATAGTGTTCAGAAGTCATAATATATATAGTAGTTCATGACATCCAGTCTTACAAATGTACTGTTTCTGATGGACATACGTCCAGATCATCCGCTCTCAAAAATCCGCCATCTCACTTCCCCAGATCCACCACTGCTGGCGGCTCACCTCCAACTGTGCAACGCTACGCGCTGTTAACAGCCAACTGCCCAACACTACATTGTCAGACAACAATGCAACCTAGCCACAGACTGCACACAGCACAGCCAGTGGTTTTCATACAGAGCGCTACGTGACGTTACCAATAAGAAAACCTAAACAGCCTACTTACAACAGTTGTGGACCAACGCCATATGTGATCGTTTTAGGACACGATAAAATATTCTGTTAGGTAGTGAAATCTGAAACGATACACGAAAGAGGTTTTAAAGGAAAATCGACTGGCGTTTCTACAGGACATTTGACCTCAAATTTCAGCAGGATCATGATCAGCAGGTTTGTAGGTGAATATGTGTACCTTCTTCCAGTGATGAAGAGTCCTTCAGCGTCTCTGGCTTGGACTGTCACACATCGAACGTACCTAGGATATCACTGGTCTACAACTGGTATGTCAACATCCCACAGCTACAGCTGTTGGAGCATTGAAAATTCAGACACAAATTACCAGAATGGAGACTCCCTGGAAGCACATATAGAGCCTTGTCGAGTAAACGGTGTGAGGTGGAATGCACTTTTTCCCATTTTCCCGGTTCCAGTCACGAATGGTGTTAGGGAGAAAAGAATGTTAATGAATTTCAGTATGAGATCGAATTTCTGTAATTTTCTCGTCTTGGTTATTTTCCAAGACGTATATAGGAGAATGTAATGTGTTGCTCGACTCTTCTTCGAAATTTCATGAACAGAGATCTTTCTAATACACAAAATCTCTCTTGTAGTATCCGTCACTGTAGGTTTTTGACTGTCAACATACCCTACAGTGATTATCGCATATTTGGAGCAGACAGTCTGTATTAGAGAACAATATTCTAGCTTACATTCTAATGTAGAGTTGTGGACGAACGCGACACTAGAATACCGAAGTCATGATAGCGATAAATGAAAATAATCAACTTCCATTTCCCGATGCGCTCATCAAGCAAAGACCAGAGTGCACACTGGGACATATTACCTGTCACAAACTGACACACGGAGTTTTGAATTTGCTTGCCCAGATCTGTCATGCTTCTTCACAACGAGAAGTGTTCCTTAGCACACTAGTGCACAGAGCACGTGAAATCTCGAAACAGCTGAACTACAGCACCTGCATATCGTCTTCCTTACAAACGGTTACAGCAACCACCATATTCAACGTGCCTTAAGAAAGAAGAAACCGAGACCTCATTCCGCTGAGGATGAGGGGAAGCCGGTTGTGGCGACGACGTTCCCGTACGTTGGAAGTCCATCAGCCAAAATTGGAGGATTACGCTGGAAAACATAACGACAAACGCGTGTTGCACCCACCAGCCAAAACGAAAGCGTTTTTGGGATCAGTGAAGGATGTCTTAAGATTCCAGAAACCTGAAGTGTACATCTCTTGACTTTGTGGGGAAATGTATGCAAGGCCAGACTATCCAGAGAGATGCACAGGGCATAAATGTCACACAGTCAACGAACAACAGATGAAATCCCAGTGGCGAATATTGCATATCCTGCAGACTTGCTATGAATTACGACGCCTCTATGTTGTTGCACTAGTGCAACACTTTTTGGAATTTTATTGTAAAAGAAATTGCATATAGTCGGCTGCACGATGAAATAATAAATAAAGACAACGAGTTTCAGTTAAGCAAGACCTGGTATCCTGCCTTGCGCAAGGTCAAAGCACAGGGCGCAGTCAATATAGACATCAGCTTTTGTAGATGAAATTGAAGAGCAGAAGGACTCACTTCCATCATGCCAAGCGAGACCTGCACCTGGCGCCGACCACAGCATAAGACATAGAAACGAAATCCGACGTCTTGCTTTCTCCATTACTCTGCCTTGTCCACGCCGTCAACTGGCCAGCTGGAGGCTGTGAGGAGAGAGGATTGGACATAAACGTGGAGTGGAGCAGAAGACAGTCACTCATAAGGAATGCCTGAAAATGGTTGTAAGTCTGCTTGCAGAATTATCCCGCCTTCTTGGTAATGTCAGTCAGGTGAATACCCAAGAAGTATTCAAAATAGTAACTAAATGCTCCATAAATCTGTATCATACACGAAAATTTCAGAATCTCCCCTACAACGAAATTGTAACTGCTTCAGTGAACATGTTCTGAAGTCAACAAGTTACAACTTGTCTGAGATAATGCACGTGCATTTATGTCATCTCGGCGAAATATGGGTCTCGCAGAGTGCATCAGTGCGATTTAATCATATAGACAGCAGTTCAACGTGTGTTTCGTACTCGAAATCTGACATATTTTGAGAGATAGTAGACGTAATATTTTGATGCAAGTTTCGAATATTCGTTCATGATGAATGATTTTAGTTTGGTGCAAAGACTGTATTTGTGAGACACTGATCTTTCATCCAAGTCTTTCTTAAAAAGTATTGTTTGGCCATATATCATCTCTTTCGTGTTATACTACTGTATTTGGTACATGTTAAATGTAAACATTTCGTATCCCATGCTTTATGAAGCTCTGTTCGCGTATTACATCACAACAGAGATCTACTCAAAACAACTTTTTCGATCCTAAAATTGTGTTTGGTCGCTTCATAACTCTGTTGACTATGATATGTGTTCTCACATTGTGTATTTTAAACATTAAAATCAACTTTTTGTATTATTGTGTAGCTGATCCAGGAAATACAGAGTGTAAAAGTTGAAGAGAGCTTTGTTACTGTGATTCCAAGCGGCAAATATTGCAGTCTTTCTCGAAAATCGATTGAAGTACATAACCTCTAGTAGGCCTTTATCGAAAGTAATACAAAATAAAACTGACCATTCAATAAAAAAGATTATATTATTATAGTGTTGAACATGGTGCATTATCTTCTTGCATCTCCCCCCTAAAACTGTTCTGAACATGTAGCATTACCTTGTCTCCCCCCCCCCCTCCCACATACCACTAAAACGGTGCTTGGTGCTGTGATACATTACTGAAAAATCTCTCCCTCTCTCTCTCTCTCTCTCTCTCTCTCTGTGTGTGTGTGTGTGTGTGTTCTGCTGATACGTTTTGAGCAACATGTGGATATAAGACTGACGTAAACATTGTGCTCCTGATGAAATTTTCCGATGTTTGCAGACATTATAAATGTTTAATTAAAATTTTAAAACATTGAGAGGTGTAAACATCAGAGAACATTTTGTGTTTTCTTTCAAGTGGAGGCCTAAAATTAAATATCAAATATGATGCGATCAATTTGCTACATGTGTGTTGTGACTACTTAGACCTGGAAAGCACTTAATTTCAGAGTCCATGGCCATGTATTAGGCACCAATTCAAATTTAAGTATGTGTGTGTGTGTGTGTGTGATAACATTATTGTGACACTTGACATAAACATGAGAAATTATGTGTTCCTGACACTTTTCGTGAACATTTGAAATGCCAAATAAAAATTGTGAATTTGGTACTAATCATAGAGCAATTTGGATGTGGAAATATTTAATTTGTGTTTGTGTTGTGCCTTACACCAAGTATAGTGTGTATATCACACTATGGTCATTCTCAAGCCTTGCTTAATCAATGAATGATATTATTAATAGTACGTCGCACTGGAATTGTGAATAACTTTAAAATTATTTCATAACTAACCTGATGCTTTTGAATGTGACACCACTTTATACAAAATGTAAGAGAAATTTATGTATTTTTGGCATGGAAGTACTATAGTATTGCGAGTATCTGTATATATATTGAACATAGGGCATATTTTACATCCTTCAGATACTTTTTAACATTGTAAAATGTAGTTTGGGATTTATATTATTAAATTACTCTGCTAAGCTTTGTATATCAGTGGTTGTTCCATTGTTATGGTATCAAGGCGTCATTGCATTATGTTTATAATTAATGACTGTGTCATTATTGACTTTTTTTTTTAAATTTGGTTTCTAGACCATTTATATAGATGTCAACTACTATGTCAACTAAGCTACTACCCATTACTAAATCACCATTCTGAATATAGATTTTGTTATGGAAGGAAAAGTAAATGTGAGATACCACCAACTAAAGCAGCTCTGTTAGTCTGTAGATTTTTACACTGCTTAACTTCTTGTCATGCATTAAGTAATCTTAGATTATTTGGAGAGTTTCTGTTATGATTATGTTGATGTAGAGGTTAACTATGTCAACAGATGTAAGCTTTTCTGTACTTGGTATGTTGGTACCTTTGATGCTATCAGTTTGTTCACAACTGTGGTTTTTTTATTGGTTGATGCTACCTTGAGACTGTACAATGGGACAACCAGTGAAATACAAATCTTAGCTGAGAAACTCAGTAATATACATGCCAAAGTATATAACATAGTTGAACACCAAACGCAATATGGAATTCATTTTCTTGATATAAACATAACCTATCACAACCACAAACATAAATTCCAAATTTATAGGAAACCCACCATATCAGATGTCATTATAAACAACACATCATGCCACCCAACTGAACACAAATTAGTATTTTTCAGACCAGCACTCAACTGTGTAAACAGAATTCTTGCTAAACCTGATGTAAAAATCAAAAAAATGAAATATTTTAAAAGCACTAGCCCACAACAATGATTATGGTACATTCTGAGATGACAAATAAAATAAAAATATAAAAAGCAACCAAACAAAATAAGTTTCCACACAAAATACAAAACAAAAGAGTTCATAACACCAACACAGCCAGCCCACCTTTCCACAAATCTCGTACATATAAATTAACCTGGGGCAACTGCTCCTACTACTACGGGGGGAAAATGGGAAGAAACTTTGCCATTATATATAAATAGACAAACTCTGTTAAAAAACTTTAAATAAACAAAGTTTTTCAGTCCATATATCACAAAATAATCATTCTCTTACATGGATAAAATCAAACCTACATATTCTCCACACTGTAGGCAAAAGAATAAAGATGGATCTCCTGAAACAATTAGAGAATTTTAATCACAACAACAGCTCACCCCACACCATCGTAAATTAAACAACGGACTTCAGTTCCTTTCTCAAAGTTTCAAACCATCTATAAATCAGAAAAACCAAACAACCTAAGAGAAAAAAGAAAAACAAGCCTCCCATACACACAGGTTTCCACACTGGCACACCTATGCATCACTCTATCACTCTCTCTCTCTCTCTCTCTGTATCTCTCTCTTTCTAGTGCTCTCTCTCTCTCACACACACACACAAATATATATATATATATATATATATATATATATATATATATATATATATATATATATATATATATAACCATGTAGCACTCTTGTAGATGCCTACATAAGTTTTAAAAAGCAAACGAAAGTACAAACCTTTATGCAGAACTCTAACATTTTTTGAAAGTAACGTTAAATGTTTTTTAATCCAAAGATAAACATTATATGTAATTTCAATACCGAAATTATGGATAAAATATCATGCAAACTCATTGTTTAATATTTTGACAAATAGCACAAGCTACGTTTGTAAATTAAATATATGTTATTTTTGCAGTAATGAATTTAGTATATATAGCTGTATGTGTACTGTCACCAATGTGTGACGTAAATGCTGAACAAAGAAACCTTCTGCTCCAACACTGAGTATAAGAACATAGCGATAGTCATGCTCCTTCATTTACTTATGCTCTGTAAAGGACATGGATGTTGTTTCCTTGTGGCTGTAGTTGTGAAGTGCTGTAACATTAATGTCACTGGATGACATACTTTACATTTTTCAAAACAATGTGTGATCCAGGAAGAAACCAACATATACTAATAAGTGTAAGTATTGCATCTAAATCCATCTCATAATGTCAACAATTGTTACCACATCCAGTGCATACATATTTCGTTTTTATGTTTTGCCACAGCTACATGGCTTCCACAATGCTGCAAACACTCAGTAAATGTGTACCATCTGATGATGAATCCATAGGTGATTCTAAACCAGTAATGAAAAAAAACTGAAACAAGACAGAAGCCTCTTGTGTAAGGCTAAAATGGACAGAGGGCACGATGGTTCCACACATTTGTGGCAGTATCCCAACAATGTCTGTTACACATGTTAGTGGCAGCTGAATCAGTAATATTGAAGGCTAAAAACCTGGTCTTCTTTTGAAAATTCAAGGATGATCCTACATTTCCTATTCTCTACAATTTGTAATTTCAAATCGAAAAACTGAAAGTTCACTCAATGGATGCACAAACCCAGATGGCAACTCTTATGAGGATTCGATCATTACATCATGTAATACATTAAGATGTAGGGATCTGGAGAGTACGAACATTTGTGGTGATGATGAGATGGACTACATTGAAAAGCCTCCTAAGTTTAAGAAGAAGAACTACTTTGGAACTTTAAATGTAAATTCTTTTCTGTAATATTGGGAATGGAAGAAATTGGAATCATTTTACAGAAAAATCGTATACAAATGTTAGTAGTAAAGGAAACGAGATTCTTATATGAGAACATAGGTGACACAAAAAACTACAGAATTTATAAGGCAAACCAGCATTAATAATAATAGAAAACATACCAATGTTTGGAACAGAATTTTGTGTAAGCAAAAGAATCATCGACAGTATAACAAAATTTATGTCTAATTCAGAAACAATATGCATGTCAATAATAAAGTCCAAGATTAAAAGCTATATCCTCATAAATTGCCAACACCCGTAAATAATGATAACAAAAGAAATCTGGAAAAAGTAAATCAGTTTTGGAATATTTTAGAATCTGAAATCTTCAACATACCTAAAAACGTTAAAATACTTCTTGGGGACTTGAATGCCCAAGTTGGAAAGAAAAGAAATTTAAGAAATTGTAGTTGAATAACCAGGACACTTAGGAATAAATAGGAATGATGGAAGGCTGATCTATATTCATAAAACATTCCACTTAAAATTGACGTCTGCCAAACTTGGATATCTCCTAATCCAGACCTAGAAGAATTTCAAATGGATCACATAGCCATATCTAAAAGGAACATCACAGAAATTATGAAGATTAAAGTAATCAGAAATAGGGAATTAGATTCAGATCATTATATCTCTCAGATTAAAATACAATTCCTCTCATCCAAAGATAAAAATACGACCAACAAGTTAAACAAACACATATCCACTACAGCGACTATACAACAGTAAATGTGGAAAAATGTATGAAAGAAACTGGGACAACAGAACAAGGTGATTGACAAGAAATGCAAGTACATATTACTAAAGCAACAGAGATAAATTTAGGACTGTCCAAGAATAAAAAGAAAGCACGGTGTAACAAATAGTGTAAAGAATCACAAGGACAAAGAGCTAAAATATGGAGACGTTAAAAAAAGAACAACATTCAGAAGAATTTACACAACAAAGAAAACAAACATCAAAAACAGTGCAAAAAATCAAAAGACATTTTGAAAAATCACAGCTTATGGAAAAATAAGAAAATTTTACCAAAATTAATACTAGAAATATTTATCAAGCTTCTCAACATGTACTTAAGTGGTATCAAGCACCAAGTACTTGTTTCAAATATGAAATTGGCAAAATAGCATTAAATAATAAAGAAAATTTGGTAATACTAGCAAACTTTATTGACAGGCTCTTAAACTGCCCAGTTCCTACACTTAAATAGCAATTTCCTGTAGTGCTACAAAATCTGGAGGAAGATTTCCCACCAACAGAGCAAGACATTCATGATACCATCAAATCACTCAAAAACAACAAAGCAAGCAGTGAAGGCTCCATGACTACAAACTCATTGAAATAGTCAACAAACAATAGCCACAAATGAACTACACCTGCTTTTTGAGAATGTCCAGAAAACTGGAAAGATTCCAGAACACTGGAACATAGCATTAATCCACCTGCTACATAAGAAGGGTGACAAACAAAATATGAACATTTATAGAGGAATGTCACCTCTACCAGTGACACAAATTATTATCAAAAATTCTCCTGAACAGAGTTTAGGAACTTTAGACAAACAACTGGGAGACTATCAGGAAGGTTTTCCAGTGGGAAGATCATGCACAGGATAGTTCTGTACTCGATGTTCAAGAGAAATAACCAACAATAATTCGTTAAACTCTTACAGAAAACGATATCTAAAGTTAAATTTATGGCAGGAGTATCTTATCCATTTTCAAGAAAAACTTGTGTTAGATACAGAGATGATTTATCGTCATTACTGTTTAACTATGTTCATAGAAAAAATTGTAAGGATCCGGAACTGGTAGGTCAAGAATCTCAAAACTGAACCAATAATTTTAGAAAGAAAAACATATTTAATTTAGGCAAACTACTTGACTTTTTCAGATGATTTTGCAATCTGACAGACATAGTTATTCAAATAAATCTTCTGGAAGAAATATCAAATAGAACTGGTCTCAAAGTTCCAGGCAAAAATAAATCACGACAAACATATAAAACTGCACCGGAGTTCATACAAACACAAAAAGGCAAAATAAAACAATTAGTAAATTGAAATACCTTGGAGAAACTATACAGCAGCATGGATTAGAAAATTTCGCAGCAGATGTAAGAGCTAATAAAATGGAGAGGGAATATGGTTTGTTAAAGAAATCCCGGCGGGGTCAGGGATTTTCTCTGCCTCGTGATGACTGGGTGTTGTGTGCTGTCTTTAGGTTAGTTAGGTTTACGTAGTTCTAAGTTCTAGGGGACTGATGACCGTAGATGTTAAGTCCCATAGTGCTCAGAGCCATTTGAACCATTTTTTTGTTAAAGAATATTTACAAAAAGTTATGCATATATAGAAAAACACGATTAAAATATGCACCACAGTGGTAGAACCCAAATGTTTATAGGGATTTGAATGCCTAGCAATGAACTATGCGTGCTGAACAGAAGAACTTGAGAAACAGAAAGTTAGAAAAATAACGTATGCAAAAAAACGACAGACGTCTGGAAAATGATAATTAATGAGCAGATCTACAAAACTATAGAGAAAATGTCAGAAGTAATGGCTAAAATAAGAACAATATGTGTTTACGAAAGAGGAACTGGACAGTAGTGTGAATTACAGAATTAAGGAAAGATCTAGACAGAAACAACAGCAAAGAATCGGAAACGCCCCATAGAAATCCATTTCAAAGAATAAAAACCAGAAGGCTTTCGGAGCAAAAGAAATAATAAATCAGGATCAACATGGGCAGAATAAACGAGAAGGCAACATGGGGACAAGATGAAGGAATACTATAAAAACAGAAAACAACAAGGAAGGAAAGGGAATTGAGGTTGTTGCGTGATGCTAGTTGGTCAATAAGAGAAAAGGGACTGGTTGTAGTAATTTATGGGAACCTTCATTCATCACAGTAGCAGTGTTCCACATTCACTTTGGATAAACGTTTTAATAGGTATAAACGTTTTATTTTTACTGTTATGAGTTTACCATCTTTTTGCTATAACCATATATATATTGTTCGGGAAGTCATTCGGTTTAGATATATTTCATGGCATCTGCTACAACGTTAGGGTTTTGGAAGATAGGGGGAAAGGATTGAAAATCGGATGTAGATTTACGTCTTGCGCAGAACCTGTGTCATTCACTGGACCGCAACGTAGGTTCTAGCGGAACCCCTTTTACAATTATTGTAGATGATGTAAATTTTCATCACTCATTGTCCATCTTTCTCACCGAAATCTACTAGTCAAAACCACTGAATGCTTCACACCCAAATGAAACAATAAATCAGATAAGAAATAGTGAATCACAGCATTATCAAGAGTGAAACAAAGAGTGGCACTGAAAGGAGTGTCCAATATTCTGTTCTTGACCGACCATGGTTATTTGTAGGATACAGTTTTAAATTTAGTCTTGTTAATAACGAGAGCGTCAGGTGATCTCGAACCCTATTGAGCTTGCCAAAAGCAGAGAAGCGATTCTTCTTGGTGTATTTACTCTATGGACTGCCCTGTCACAGTTACAGGGTGTCCCAGGACGACACTGTAGCTACTTTTCTGACTTACTGCTATTATTTGAGTAGGGCCTTACATTTTTTTAAATTTCAGAATGAAAAGGATTTCCACGTCAAGGCGTGTTTCGTACAGCAACCAGTACGCAGAATGTACTAAAACAACTGTCTTGGCTGCAAATTTGATTTCATACTTTATTTATTCACAATGCACTTTTCGCCTACTACAAAGCATCATCAGGTTGACCATTATAGTGCTGGTAAGTGGTTTTTGGGTGCCAAGATTAGTACATCAGCATAAAGAGACAGGTTTCGTCATATATAGCACATACTAGCGTCGATTTATTTTACTGTACACGACAAGAGCAGTGTACTTTTTCTGATGCCCTAATCGAGACACCCAAAACCCACTTTCCAACACTATACTGGTCAATCTGAAGATGCCTTGCATTAGTCGAAATGGGTGGCAGGAATAAATAAAGCATAAAATCATATCTACGACGAAGACTTGTTTTCACCACAATTTCAGTATTGAAATAGAAGTACATATCCAGTGATAAAGGCATAGACGAGCTGAAATATGAATCGAAAATTATTTTTTACAAACTGAATCAAGTAGCTGCTCTTACTGCGATACTAGTTCGCGGGTGGAAAATAACGGTCCGCGGGCCACATTTGGCCCGCTAAAGGTTTTGCGTGCCGTACCAAGGTAGTCTGAAACATCTGCCTTGAACCGAGATTTCCTTCCCGTGTCCGACCAAAGATTTTCACTATGATGGTTGCATCAGTGCTCATGAGCACTGCGCAATGTAGACACCAATCGCACAAACAAAGTTGATACTCAGCGTAGTGGCTGATGGGAGCGACCATAAAGGCATTTGCCATTTACTTATTGACATGCAGCCCGATCGTACTGTAAATGACATACTATATGCTGTGACATTAGCGGACCTTTACACATCTCTCCCTGGAGCAAAATTTCTATGTATGAAGAAATTTGCTGGGAAAAGTATCTCTATATTTGGGCATACACATAGTTGTGAGCAAAGTTTTTCTTGTTTAAGAAAGAACAGGAACAAAATTAGGCCGCCTGGATGCTCTTTCACAGACATTAACTTTTAGGCTGTGATGAGAATCTAAACAAGCAGTCTCACTGTTGGTTTCAAAAAAAGTTGTGGGAAAGGGCGATAGGATACATTAGTGTCATTAAAGTAATTCTAAACTTAAATGTACTTACAGCCATAGATGAAATGAAATTGGTACAGTAAATAAGTTGATGAAAACTGCCATCGTTTTATTTAATTTACATTTACTGATTTTTATGATACACTTTATACCTTTTCTGAAATGAAATCTGTTTATAAGGCTAGGCCCTCCACTAATCTCCACTTCCACAATGTTGTGGCTCCCGAACCAAAACAATTGCCCACCCCTGTATTATTTGTTATACCGAGTTCGTCGACAGTGCATCCTGTTTGCTGAACGTAATTTTATAAATTACGTGTTTTGCTTTCTTTTAATTAATGAGAGCTTAAGGTGATTCAGTGATCCTTTGCTTTATTTTCATTATATCTCGCTTTTGAGACTTGATGCTCGGCTTCTAAGAAAATAAAAGGTCAAGAGAAAAAAGACAGGAATTCCAGGCTCCGTCACACACATGGAATATATCCGTGCCTGCCTGCTCACGTATGAAGGCTTGGCAGCCGAGCAACTACACGAAAACGGACGCTTACGTCTCTGGTGTAACAATGTCGCATAAATCACACGGTCTAACTTGTACTTGTGGCTGATCCGGTCCCTCCAGCATTCCCTGCAGCAGAGCGACGTACAATGGTTCATTTCAGCGTAGTAGTTGCTTAATTTCGTGTGCACGGATTAGTGACTTTGAAAGGAAGCCTTGCGCTGGCAGCAAGTTGTGGGCTCCAGCAACAAAGCCGCCTCGGAAGACGGCGCGTTGCTCGGCGCGGAGGGGGCGGCAATGGGGGTGGGGTGGGGTGGGAGCTGGTGCGGGGGCCGTGGGCGGTCAGGCGCAGCTGTCCGACCCTCTCCGGCTTCCGCCTGCTAGCACCGCTTTATCCCTTGACCAAAGGCCATGATTTATACTGGAACCCTAGTCCCCGCTTTTGAGAGGAAAGCTCCCTGTTATCAGCGCTTGCGGAGAGGAGGATGGTGAAATTACGCCCTACAAGTACAGAATTAATTGATTAATTAATTAATGACTCGGCGAATGCCAAACCACCAGCTGTGGACAGGATACCTTATTCATTAAAAGGGGGGATGGCAGTCGGCTAATGTAAATACAGGGGAATGGCAAAATGTTTCTCTTTGCAGTCAGTGGTGTGGAAGCATCGTGGAAGCTTCGTAAGTAATTTAACTCAGGAAGTAGGCCTCACGTGTGAATGGCGATGTTCCATCACGGAAATGCGTCGTAGTGTCAAGCTAAATTCTGTGAAGACCGGGTACGTAATAAGCAGTCCAGTCAGTGATTTGTATGTGTCAAAAAATGGTACTAACGTAAAGAAAATGAAAAGAAAAATACGTAAATGTATAAAAAATTAAAATGCAGTGTTTATTTTAAACTATAGACTAAGAGACCGCAACACTAAATTGCTCTTTAGAAAAGGCTGTGAACAGATGTGCATAAGCCGAATGGTGTAGCCGTGAAAGCTAAAACGATAAGAACTCTTTAACACAACGAGCACACGGAAGCTGTGGTTTCAGTTTTTTACCTACCAGTCAGACACGGACTCACTTATCTTCCATATTGTAAGGTGATTACTTGCGAAGACGGGAAATGGCTTCCTGTAAAAGAGTTTGCAAGTTGATTGATCAGCCTGACCAGTCATATACATACTGTAACACAACGTTGCTAATATCTATGGAAGAACAATTGGCATTACGCAGTTTTCGTCACCGCTTCTCTCCAATTTCTCCTTGATTACTTTCCACTTCGATTCTACATGTTTTTTGTTCTTCGAAGCGTTTTGCTGTTTACGGAATTGTTCATTTCTACGTTGGGTACTCAAGGATGCCCACTTCCTAAATGTCAACACAGACGTTACCTTAGAAAATAGAGGCTATCGTTCAGCCACTTGTTCTCACTTTCAACATTGTAATTACACTTGGGTAGTTATTTTTTTTTTTATTTCTATTTATTGACTTTCAGTTCGAGCTCATTCAGCCGTTTCAGTAACGGAAATGAGAAATAATAGCGTATTGGAGACGATTTTGTTGACCATTACGGTTACACGAACATAGACAACACAACACCCCGTCCCCAGGCGGATAAAATCTCCAACCAGGCCGGGAATTGAGCACCCTCGGGTAGTTCATGGAAGCATATCTTCCGAACTGCAGTGGTCGGGCACACAAATACTATACCCAATGAATTTGAACTTGAGATTGTCCATCTCTATTTGTATTGTCAACCTCCACCCGGACGCTGATGCTAGTCCGTGTGTCCTGGAAAGCATTTTTCAAGACGTTTCTGAGGTGTTTTTCTAACATATTAATGTAGTACCACCAATATGGCCAAGTTTCACAGTGACACAAAAGACTCGGAATTACAACCATTTATGAATTGCACATGTAACCATATCGATACCGCCCCACTCATTTAAGATGTAGCTCCACACCTATATCTTCGGATGTAATGTGCAACTCACTGTGCAGTGCGTGGCGGAGGAGAATTTGTCTCAAAATTAGTAATATTGTCTCGTGCAGTATTAATCTCTGGAGAGAGTAAAAATTGACACTCTTTGTGCCTGAGCAAATGGCTTAGTCTCTTTTACCTTATTCTTATTGTCCTTAAGCGATACCTGCAATAGCGACCTATAACACTACAGTCTCTTACTAAATTAGTATTTCGCCGATAATATTACTCCTATGATACAAATTTGGAGTGACCGTGATCGTGTGTATTTGTTGAGCTGTGGAACTAAGTTTCGTTGCTAGAAAGAATTCTAACGAAAGAAAGCAGCAGCAAAACAAACAGCACTTGAACTAAGGTTCTGTTAGTTACAAAGAACATTGTATTTATGTCAAAGGAAACCGTCACCAGCCTAATTAGACAAAGTCGAAAGTTGTAGCAAGTTCTAGCTCTGTTTGTAAAGGGAGTTAAATATTGGTATTTACTATACTTGATACTGAAATACTGTTTCGCTTATGGGACACGAGAGAGTAGCACACTTCAGCAAACAATTAATAGCACGTAACTATATTAAACGTTTTGGCAACTACTGACTCTCAGTAACACTATCTATACATTACAGTAGGAAAGGTAATGACCATTACGTGCAATATATTATTGATGTTGGACCACAATTAACTTGGACGTGAGGTTCTCATATCAGCTTAATTATTGGGAAATATTGCCGTTGAAATGCTTTACAGATTGTCATAATCTCAGCTCTGGTTACTATTTGTTTTCTCAAGAAGGATCTATTCCTTTATACTATACGGCTGAAATGATTCATGTGGTTGCTGGATTACAGTCTGAACAACGGTAGACAGTCACTTAGTAGAGCACTCAAATGTTATAAAATTGATGGTTTCAATTCATTAGTAGTGTTACTGAAATATGGAAAACGAAATTGACTCGACAGCTAGCATGAGTGGACGGAAACTAATATATAACTAGACTGGGAACCAGGCTGATTAGTATTGTTACAACACAATGTGCAAAACATCTTCACTTACTAATATATTACAAAACAGAAACGTTATTAACAACCTGTAATTTAATTATTTATTATACCATCCCTCCAAGTTTACTAGCAAGTAACTACTCTGAATGATCACAGTTATATGGAGATAACTTTAATATTGTACTGAGATTTCAACAACAATAACATTTAAGTAAAGCACTTCAAATCATTTCTTTGTGATTGTGATTTTGTAAAACTTTAAGTTAACTTGTATGAAAAACACGTGGAGTACTTCAAATACAAGACTCACTGAAAGGTAGAGAAATCTACTATTCCGCATAAGTGATTCAACGTTATCAGACAAAGCAGTTTCTTTTCAGTTCAGCGAAATTGGAAGCTCAGAAACATAGCAGCACTGGGAAAAGGACATTGTCTAGGTAAATAACTAAATATAAGATTTAGATGCCCGACACAAAGTTTAAATAACAGAAACTTGTTGTTGGATAAGAAACCAAATACCAGACCCATATAATTATACCTGTACAGTACTCAATTAATTATCTGAGACGAAGGTGGTCGCTGTGACGATCTGTAGCTATTAAAAAGGCGGAAAAAGTATTCCCTTTTTAGCGTCAGGCGTTCTTAGTTCAGAGCTAAGCAATATATACCATGAATAATGAGACAGATTTCTGAGGTTACATTAAATTATATAGCTGCTCTTCTTGTTTCATTCAGCACACAAGACGCGAACAGTTTGCACGCTTGCCAGCGACTAACTCTTGTTACAAAGGAGCCTTGAAGTTCGACCGCCAAATCCACCTCTTCTGTTACCACCAACACAGTTTCGCTGCAGAGGGACTTACCTCCACGTTTTACACAATTAAAAAACCAATTACTCTATCCATGAAACAGTACTATTAGTAAAGTTTAAACATTTCCATTCTTTTGCAGAACATTACTTTCGGAATTACATACACATATTAATTACATCGCCATAAATTACTGACAAATCATTTACATAGACGTTATATCAAAGAACGTGGTGACGCAGATGTCGTCACATTAAACATAAGCAGACAAAGAAATTAAATTAAATGAATACAGGTGATATCGATAATAGTTTTAGAGGGACCATCTCGAATAGCAGTTCCTTACATTTACACAATATGTCTGGGTGAGAACGATCTCACCTTGTTTCCACACGTTCAGATTTAAATCCCCGTCTCTGAATTATTTCGGTGACAGCTACAAGGTCTAACTGATACGTACGCTACAGAATTTGGTATATTGGTGTCTTATAGAATGTTTCTGGTACAGATAAACCACAATTTCCTAGACTCCCCCCAACAATTTAACACATGTATTCGAATTTCCTCCTACTAACGTCTGGCGTCTATTCACTTCACATAGCTTCTTGATATAATCCCTAAATATTTAATGATCGTGGAACGCTACAGTTATTTAGTGTTGGTTTTGTCAATGAGTGTTACAGGATCATTTCTCTTTGCTATCGGCATGATGTGACATTTTTTCCTATTTACGAAGTGCTCCAATTCGGTACACCAAGTGAACACGAGTCCAGACTGTTTTTCCTTTTCACTAATTATTGACAGAATGGCTCGGAACTTCAGAAAATTTACACCAAGTAAAGTGTCACACATGGAAATTCTTTTTCGCTCTTCTTCGAAATAATATTTTATTTGTTTACTTTCACGAAGGTAATTTATTTTGAACGGTATGCTCGGTCATAGCATGAAGATTAACAAATTACGAGAAAAGATTAGTAAAAATTGCAGATAATGAATTCTGATTTTTGATGAGTCAAAATGCAAAGGAGGTGGAGAAAAATTCGAGATATTTTATTTATTTATTTATTTTTTGAAATAACATACGTGAACCACATGGGAAAGCAGTGATGCACGACTTGCGTAAGTTGTCCGTTACGTGGGTCTTTGTGGTTCTTGTACTTACAGCCTTAAACACCGTTGTTGCTCAGTAGCATAGTACAAATGAGGAACACGAGCATATTGGGTGACAGAACAAACGCACCGTTTCAGAGATGTCCCAGTGTATCTTTGGTTATCCACTCAAGTGTGTTAGAGTCACGGTTGTTCAGCTCGTTCCCTTGTTATAATAAGGGGCAGATAAACACAAATTTTGTCACGTTTACCCACTAAATGAACGCCTGTTGAATCAGATCAACCAGGTCAAACCAACAGCAATCTACAAGTATCACCAGCAGTGGCGCAACCCGTCCACTGTTCTAGCAGAGAGGTGTCCAGAAGTTCACGAACGTTTCATCTACAAATAAAGTTGATGGTCATACAAACAGCTGCATTTCATTGGAATTACTATAACTCTGTGTTATTTTATTTCTGGCATTCTGTTAACACAAATATTGGAAGTATTTGCTCATAAATTGAATGTACAATACTTTAGAATACGAATAGAAATAAGCCATCGATCACTTTAAGTTTTTTCTTGTAGTAATTTATTTATTTAATTTTAAATCTTCATTTTAACTCCAGTTTTGATTAAAGTATGACCCCACATATCGGCTTTAATACATGCAAACAAAAACAAATGACGTCTCAGAGCAAAGTAGGCCTATGTCATATCTTTGTGTCAAGATATATGTAATAAGCAACAGTTCTATAACACATGTTGTACGCTGGCAAAGTTATGCGGGTTGGTTGGTTTGTGGGATTAAAGGGACCAGACTGCTACGGTCATCGGTCCCTAAAGTTATGCTATCACAGTATAAATGCATAAATATTCCGTAAAGGTGTGTGAAGTGATGTACCAACTGGCTACCACAAGAGATGTAGACAGATGGACACTAACGCAAAAAAACCGCCAATACTGTCGCAGTAAATACAAAAATTTATTTTGCTTCGGTATCGGCAGATGAACAATACAAATGGCGATACATTAAAGCATGTTCCATCGTCTTGTCACAGAGCCAGCATCCAGCATTATGCTATAAATAGATATGTGACTTCCGAAAAGTCATCTGAAGATGAATCTCTAAAGTTTAGAAAACTACGTCATGGAATAATAAATAACCATTCAAAAACTGACTCGTTGCAGTTTTGTGTGTTTACTCTCAGTTAACCGTCACGCTTTCTAAAATATCCCTAATGGATAAACTTAATCCTTTTGTCTTCTCTGTTATTGTCAACCTCATAACGAGATGGATGGTTAAAATGGCTCTGAGCACTATGGGACTTAACATCTATGGTCATCATTCCCCTAGAACTTAGAACTACTTGAACCTAACTAACCTAAGGACAGCACACAACACCCAGTCATCACGAGGAAGACAAAATCCCTGACTCCGCCGGGAATCGAACCCCGGAACCCGGGCGTGGGAAGCGAGAACGGTACCGCACGACCACGAGCTGCGGACTAACGAGATGGAGTCTGACTATCTTCCAAGACAGGCGATTTCGCAGATTACGACCTACCATGATGTGGGGAACCTTTAATTCGCGGCTTGTGAATATTTTCTGTTTACTCTGACTCCATAATACTATGCTCGAGCCTTCTCCACCGTCATGCTCAACGTCTTGGGAGAATGGAACTTTTCATTGAGCACAAACATCTAGGGGATTGACAAATTGTTCACAGATTATGTTTTGGTACCTGTGTGGTAGATACTTTTTTAAATTGTGTGTCTGTAGTACCCAGAAGATGAACTATACAAATACGCATGAAATTAATGAATAATGGACTTGCGAATGTAGTTTGTCACTAAGGCACTATCTAGTATATTTTATTATTTCAAAATCAAATAAATTAGCTGTTCCCTTCTGGAATAACATTTCATTTAAACCTTTTGTGTAATTATTATCATGGCACGAACTGACTCCTAGCAATATCTTTGGAACGTTTTGCAACGTTTACTTTAGAGTCGAAAGACAGGGAGATATTATTGGTAAATCAACAATGAACGTTCCTCCTAAGTAAATAAAATAGCTGTATCTATAAATATAATTTAAAGCCCCAATACTCATTTTTCTGGCTGTATGTGAAGGGTAATCTCAGGAGCTAGTCAGAGGATTTTGATACGGTTTTCAGTAAGACGTAGACTGAGCCACTGTTTTTGTATATAGTTTGTTTGCTCTTCGCCACACAAGTTTTCTGGCCGGAGATACTTAGGTGTTACCCGCGCAAAGCTGGGGTGGGACGATAGTTTTATACAAGTGAAAGAGAGACACAGTCAGAAACTCACTGGTTCCTGTGAACGTGGCAACCCATCAGCCTGCGGGGTGCCGCGGGCAGCTCGTACGTGAGCGCAAGGGGACTCAAACTCCTTACTAGGTGGCACTAATTTCGGAGTCGTTTTACTATTGATGTTAGTCAGAATATGCGTGGCCCGCCTTCGCCCTAATAAGCTGTGGCTGCGTGCGGGAAGGGGAGCCCCTCAAGTGCGCGGATGGGACGGACGGCTCTATTAGCAAATCTACCCTCGAGCCGGTTTCGCCGGCGGGGCTGTTACCACTAGCAAAACACAGGTAGCAAGGAAGCGCGTATTATCATGCCCCCAGCCGACCGGGGGCGGCTTTAGCGCCGTCCTACCAACCTGTTCATCACCGCACCCTCTTCTTACTACCCCTTCACAGGTAAATGAACTTTGCGGCGCTTAGCTGCCGCAATGGCAGCAATAAACCGCACTAGGTATGAATTTAAATTACGTGAGGTTCGACAATGAACCAAATTTGAGATCTTGAGAAAACTTCTTTTACTTCAGATTTTTAGATAAACGTTTATCAGTAAAAATAAAGAGAAAACGAATTTCTAATACCTCAGTTCAAAAACAGTATTTTCAGACAGATACCATTGAAAATAATGAAAAACAGAAACGTCTGTGCTGTCAATAGATATCGTATCGGGTACTCTGATCGCTCTAAACATGTATTAAGTTTCGTGTTCAAGGTTGTATGACAGATGCTCATCCGCAATTGAACTCAGGAACTCATTCCTGGGTTAGTGTTTTTATAATTTCATGATTTCTCTTTAGTTGACTGCTAGACTAGTTCCTTAACGTTGCTAGATCTCATTAATTCCAACTTCTCTTCATACTGTAGTCTGTCTCTCACAGGCTCGTTGTTTATGGAGCATAGAGGTCCTTCAAAATATAAGGCTGAAGAAAAAGAATATCAGTTCTCAATCTAACCTGTATTTGGGCCTCGTTTCACCGCAGTAAGTCGCTTCTGCTTCACGGAATTTACATGATCTCTAAATGTCATGGTCCGTACTTAGGAACGTTTGACCTCAAATAATTTTTCCAGGTGATAAGATCACAACTTCATTAACCCAGAGCTGCATGTCTAGTGCCTCAGCCTATAGGTCTGATATGATGCCACTATCATATTATCAACTTTGTAATCGTAATATCATACTATGAATATGTAAAAATGTTGCGAACTATAGTGTTATAATTCGTTATGCATAGTGTTACTAGAGGGCTATTCGGAACGTAAGGAATGACCGGTTGCGAAATGGAAACCACAGCTAAAATCAAAACTATTTTATCTGCAACAATTAACTACAACTTCCAGCTACTTCTTTACATAGTCGCCGCTCCGACTTACACATCTGTCATAGCTTTGTAGCGACTTCCCAGTACCCTCGTCATAGACAAAATGTTGTCTTCGTAGCCAGCGGCTGGTTTGAGGAGAGAAGAGCGTCAGAGGGAGCCAAGTGTGGTATGTTGATCAAACAATTCCCCGCCGAAATTGCTGCAGTAGATTCCATTGCCATTGCAGTGTGCGGTCGCGAACTGTCATGAAGAAGAAATTGCACGACCGTTACGTTAGGTAGCGTTGTATGAAATCAGGCACCACCTCACAGGAGGGACTCATACTTGGTGTGAGACGATTTTTTCTAGGCATCATTACTCGTTCACTGTGCGCTCAGAACTGGAAAGAGTGACGTGACGCTATCACGGGCATACTGAAGAGACTGCCCAACACACCTGTGCAAAGCTTAATCGGATTTCCACTATAGTTTCCATTTCGCGATCGATCGTTCCATACTTTACGAATAGACCTCGTATATGTTTATTTCTCGAGAAAGCAGGCGGTAGGGCCACTGTAGCCGAGGCTAACTTTGTTACTTGCATACGTACAGCCACGTTTCAGCTGAAATTATTGAGCGCTCTTACCTACAATGCTAGCACGAGAGAACTAATGCAAAAGGTATCGGGACATGCGCCTATATTCATGCCTAATTTCCATCTACAATTTTTAGCCCCTACATTTCCCTCATTTACCAATCTGATGTGGCCTATTAACGATCCTTTGTTTTGACTGAGTACCCCCAATTCGTTATTTCTGTATTTCAAACGCAACACTCTTTGTATCTGGACTGTAAAACTTGCTCGTTTAACTTCTATTAAGGGCAACTTTCGAAACCACTAGATTCAGACGAGGCTGCCCTATACTCTCATTTATATTCCATGTTAATAAATTTTTCTTCTTCAGGAACGCTTTTCTTCCTGTTGATATTCTGAATTCCTTTAGCTTCTCTACTTCAGCCATCGTCATTCCCATACATATGTTTTACATTTGTTGATGCTCATCTCATAATCTCTGTTTATGACACTGTCCATTCCGTTCACCTGCCCCTCCAAATATTTAGCCGTCTCTGACAGAATTATAGAGTCATCGGAAAATCTTATACTTTTTCCGTCTTTTCCATGTTCTTTAACTGTCTTTATAAATTTTTCCTTGGTTATTTTCACTGCTTCCACAATGCACATACTGAATAACGTCCGGGAAAGTCTACAACGCCGTCGGAATCCACTCTCAAATACTTCTCCTCTTTCATGTCGTCTGACTCTTAGAACTGCAGTGCGGCATAAATTTTCGTGATTTTATTTTATCCTTAAAACTTTAAGAATTCCCAAGGTGTAGTTCGATCAACAGGGCCGTAAACTTTCTGTAAATCTACAAATGCTATGTACGTAGGTTTGCCTTTTTCCAAACTATCTTCGCATGTTTCTACATTACCCCGGAACCCAAACTGATCTTCTCCGATGTCAGTTTCTACCACTTTTTCCATTATTCTGTAAATAATTAGTGTTAGTGTCATGCAACCTTGATGTATTAGCTATTTATTTGGTAATATTTCCACGGGTCAACTTCTGCCTTGTTTACATTAGGAATTATTACATTCTTCTTGAAGTATGAGGGTATGTAGCTTTCATCATATATCTAGTATACGAGATGGAATAGTTTTGTTATGTTTGGCTGTTCCAAGGATTTCAATAATTCTGCGGGAATATCGTCTGCTCCTGGGGCCTTGCTTCGACTTCGGTCTTTCAGTGCTCTTTCAGAACACTGACGCAGTATCATACATCTTGTCTCATCTTCACATTCTTTTACGATATCCATAATATATTATTAGACAGCATTGGCTTCACAAAACAGGCACTAGAAAGAAATGGCAACTTCGCAGCTTATATTGCTCAGAGCTGAACATCTAGGCTAGCAATAAGCTTTGAGAAAATATGTTCTGGGTATGGGAGTTGGTTTTAAAAGGTGTCAGAATAAAAGTTTTATCATGTGCCAAAATTTACATTACATTTTTATGAAGAAATTTCGGGAAAAAAATGGAAGCATTAATCAGAGGTAAGGTGGATTCGTACACATTGAACTTTGAATTTATGTTCTCACAGTGTTTTAATATCATGTGTATTCTCAAACAAAAGTGCACGTCAACATTTAATTTCTGTTCTTACATATAAATGAGTAGTATTTGACAGCAGGTTACATATAACAGTAATGGAGTGTGCACTGTTCTTTCCTCCTCTCCCATTTTAGTGGGCCTAAGCACGACGGAGCTGCCACCCTAGCAAGGTTTTCAGTTCACTCTGCCGAGTGATAGATGTCTCATCTACACAGAATAGTTCAAGAAGCTGCAAAGATAACAAAGTGGCCGAAAGTGGGGCCGAAACGCAACAAATTGCGGCCTGAGACTTACAAAGGGACCATCAGAATTGTAAATAACGGATTATGATAGGTCTCGAATATATTGTAGATGGACATGCCCTGAGTATGAGGCTATCCGCTTTTTTAGCGACGGGCATTGGTTTTCAAGAAAACTGAATTTGAAGTTAACTGGAAGCTGTAATACGCGCAACGGTAGCCATGTTCCAACAAAGTGAGCTAGCGTAGTGGTTGAGGTCTACAGCTACCACGCTGGAGGTACCGTGTTCGGGACCGTTCCGTGTTTTTGTTTATTTTAATCAGAATAGTCCGACATTGCTGCATATTATTTTACAGCATGTCAACAAACAGTGTTAATTGTGTGAAATTATCAAGACGTTTAAATCGTGTCGGCTCGGTCAAACACAAAGCGGACTCTGTATATTGTGACAGTGTATCGCCCTGGTCACCGCCTTTTATTTGGATATGGCGGTATAATTTCATAATACACAGAGTTCGCACGGACAGTTCCCTGAATATTATGAAAATGTATAGCCATGGTCAAACAAACGGCGCTGACCTAGCTCCAAAACCGCAAGTTTGCATTTGTCATAAACGTCCTGGCTCGCAACGCGTTGTTTGTGCCGTGCGTGTTCGAAGAATACAGTGAAATGGACGACCCAAGTGTGTCTACAGGAGTGCAGCCAGAAGAAGATACATTAGAGGTAGTGGAGTTGAATGAACAGTCGAGAGGCGAAATCACTAACGCCATAACATACGCCGAAGAGTTGCTTCGTGATTTAAATCTTCTAACTAATGAATCACCCAGCACGATGTCTACTAATTCAATCGCAATTGGCAGTGAGATAATCTGTGTGATCAAAAGTATCCGGGCACCCCCAGAAACATGCGTTTTTCATATTAGGTGCATTGTGCTGCCTCCTACTGCCAGGTACTCCTTATAAGCGACCTCAGTAGTCACTAGACATCGTGAGGGAGCAGAATGGGACGCTCAGCGGAACTCACGGACATCGAACGTAGTCAGGTGTCACATGTGTTATACGTCTGTAAGCGAGATTTCCATACTTCTATCCATCTCTAGGTCCACCGTTTCCGATGTGATAGTGAAATGTAAACGCGAATGGACACGTGCGGCACAAAAGCCTACAGGCCGACCTCGTCTGTTGGCTGACAGAGATCGCCGACAGTCGAATATGGTCGTAATGTGTAACAGGTAGACATCTATCCAGACCATCACACAGGAACTCCGAACTGCATCAGAATCCACTGCAAGTACTATGACAGTTAGGCGGGAGGTGTGAAAACTTGGATTTCATGGTCGAGCGGCTGCTCATAAGCCACATATCACGCAGGTAAATGCCAAATGACGCCTCGCTTGGTTTAAGAAGAGTAAACATTGGACGATTGAATAGTGGGGATACGTTGTGTGGAGTGACGAATCACAGTACACACCGTGGCGATCCGATGGTAGGGTGTGGGTATTGCGAATGACCTATGAACGTCATCTGCCAGCGTGTGTAGTGCCAACAGTAAAATTCGGAGGCGGTGGTGTTACGTGTGGTCGTGTTTTTCATGGAGGGGGCTCGCACCCCTTGTAGTTTTGCATGGCACTATCAAAGCGCAGGTCTACATTGATGTTTTTCGGGGATGGCGATTGCATCTTTGAACACGATCGAGCACCTGCCCATAATGCAAGGCCTGTGGCGGAGTGGTTACACGGCAATAACAACCCTGTAATGGACTATCCCTGTCAGAGTCCTGACCTCAGTTCTATGGAACACCTCTGGGATGTTTTGGAACGCCGGCTTCGTGCCAGGCCTCACCGACCGACGTCGATACCTCTCCTCAGTGCAGCACTCCGTGAAGAATGGGCTGCCATTCCCCAAGAATCCTTCCAGGACCTAATTGAACGTATGCATGAGAGAATGGAATCTGTCGTCAAGGCTAAGGGTGGGCCAACATTACAGATGAAGGGCGCCACGAACTTGTAAGTCATTTTCAGCCAGGTGTCCGCATACTTTTGATCACATAGTGTATGTATCGCAATACAAGCCCTATTGGCCGAAAGACGGATCATCGATGAGGATGAATTAATGAAATATCAACGAAAAAGACGAGGTGCACGAATATGAGGCGCTAGGTTTCACTTTTGTGTGGATGTTCCTTTTCTTGCGGACGAATCGACTTAATATAAAGCAATTTACTTTGCAGTGTACAGGGGTAGAGGGAGATGGAGATTTCGTTGCCGACGAATTCGCACATGAACCAATAGATTCTGTACCTCAGTTCTACAAGGACGACACGAGCAGTTGCTCTTGCAGTTGCTAATCTGAAATGGAGCCTAAACTGATTGCAGTCATACGGCGTCTCTCGATTAAAACACATATCAGTGCTATATCTATGGAAAGTGGATGTGAAACGAGGTGGAACTCGTGATAAATGGAACACTATCGATCGTGAGACGTATGAACAGTTCGCCGAAGCGAGACAGAATTTCGATCAGGTAAATCATATCAATATATATGTCAAATACATTGTAAGAAACAGACTGACTTGTGAAAATAATATAATTTCTTCCACGAGCAGGTGACAACCAGAACTTAACAGCAATGGGCGATGAACGCTGCTGTTCCACTTTTAACGGATACCTTTAATTCCGTGGGCAGCTCGGCTAGGGTCGAACAATTTAAACAAAAGCGTAAAATCAGGCAAAGGGAAATTACGAAGTTTCTCGGTTCCAAAGAATGTGCAACGGTGGAAGAAGTAATAGTAGCTGCGGAACAATTCCGCACGCAAACGAAAATACTAATTGGTAATTTTAATCTCGACTGGGTAATCAACAGCTATCAAACGTGCTGTCAATATCAATCAACACATAGTAGATCCCTCGCGGAGAAATGGGCGAGAACAGTTCTCGTGCTGATAAAAGATTTATACAAGATAGGTCATTCGTACACAGCACTCTAACTGCGTGAGGAAAGGTGATCCCGTATGTTTTTCTATGTATGCAAGAAACGTCGGGAAAATTTGTACCTAATGTTCTGAAAAGAATGGATGAATTAACCCTCAAATTTAAAGACGTAATTGTGTCCTGGACGAAATCAGAGAATTTCACGAAACTGGTGAATGAAAACATTTTAAATCTGTGACTCTTCCGTACGTGGGACAGGAAAATTTTCTATATATCATTGATACGTGGGGAGGGCACTCTGATCTGACCGTATACGATCACATCTTCGTGGATGAGAGGAAAGCTTGTACCTGCACCGTTAAAGTTATCCCACCAATGTGTACTTGATTTTGCAAGCCTTGTGACGTATATTTTTACCGACATGTTAAAATTTTTACGAAAATAATTCAGAATCCTCCCGATTTGTTGAAGACCAAGAGAGCAATCGCGTCCAGGGATGATTGCATAAAACTACACTCATTAATTTTTCATCAATTCAGGGAACCTGCTTTTCCAAATACTATCAAATACGCATGGTTCGCATCAAAGTTAACTGATGAAAGACAAACTTATTTGAATGTAAATGAACAATGTTTTCCGATATCGCTCGTACTCTGTGCGGCTACAAGACAGCAGCTTTTATGTAATGTGCTTGGTGCTGTTAAACATTGTATTTCGGTTACTTTTGCGACAAATATCAGTAGGTTTTCTGTTGTGGTATAGCAAGCGATGCAGGCGATAGCGAGTGAGATTTTGTAATAATGACGTGAAAATGAAATTACTGTGGCAAAACTGAATGTTTCTTAATAATGTCACACAATATATACTGTTCGTTGATAGTCTGTAAAATAAAATGGAAAAATGTCGGACTGTTCTGATTTTAAAAAAAAGCAAAAGCACGGAAAGTACCCGAACACAGTACCTCCAGAGTGGTAACTGTAGGCGTTAACCACTGTGCCACGCTCACTTGTTTGAAACAGGGCTAATGTCATGCGTACTAGAGCGCGTAGTGAACTTCAAAATCAATTTTCTCAAAACCAAGGCCCGTCACTAAAAAAGCGGATAGCCTCATACTCAGGGCACGTCCGTTTACAACACAACCGAGGTATGCTAATAACAATACGCTCACTCATGCCCGAGGGTGACACTCGAACCTCCGCCAGGAGGAGCCGCGCAATCCGCGACAGGGCGCGTCAAACAGCGCCTCCACTTCGCGCGGCATTGTGGGATAAAAAATGCTAATCTGTAGTCTTGGGATTATCAGCCACGACGGAAGATCTTTCTTACTTCAGTGTACTTGTAGTTGGTGATTTCTATTTATTTATTTGCTTAATAGCATCTTTGATTGTTTAAGAGCTTTTCCAGAATTTTATGCGAGTTCAAGGATAATGTGAAAACGCCAAGCCATTTACGAGCCGCTTTTCTAAACTATGTTCTATATTTCGATTGATTCATCTTCATGGATTTATATTTAAATTCCATGTGTGCATAAGTGTCACATAATGTTCAGTATTTCATGTGACAGAAGCCAGTAATTGTAAGGACTATTTATATCATTTTGTTTTTGGTACAAATGTTAGTTTGTTCTACGTTTTTCAGTGGCTTGTTGTACTACAGTGATATACTATTTAAACTGTAAAATTGGAAATTAAAATGAAACTAGTTGCTCTCCGTAACGTAAATGTAACAGAATAAATGTGCATTTGACGCATTTATATTGAAATCATCGATTTCGTATTCATACCTATGTAGAAGCTGATTTTAAAATAGAGCATTATACGTCGACAGTGAGCCGGATTAAACAGTAATTTCCTTATACAGGCGTCGTAAAATCTTAGGCATGTAATCAGTTCCCATAGCCATTTTGACTAAGCTAGTAACTATATTAATGAAATACTTAACGTTAAATGAGTTCTATTAAACCCCTACAATGTTTGATTGTAGTTTAGTTCTTGACTATATGTTTGTACTAAAAACCTTGTTTAACCCTTCAGCCCTGAAAATTTTCTGGAGGAAGGAATATTTTTGTTTGTGTGGTAACGACAAGGTGATATTTTAAAATTATATTAGCAAAGCAAAATTATTTTACCAAAGCAGAAAAGTGTTAGGGTGCATAAATTCTTTTTAATGGGATAAGAATATTTCCTACAGCAATAAGAAAAGATTAGGTAAGATAATGGTTGAATCAGTGCTATGATATGGATCAGAACAATGGATCTTTAATGCGGATCTCAAAGGAACACTAATACCTGGGGAAATAGATTATTTGCGTAGGAGGGCCAGAATATCAAGAATCGAACGGAAAATTAATGATGAAGTAAGATCTAGAATGAAGGTAAACGATACAGTGATAGACAGAATTGAAAGACAATCATTAAAATGGCACGGGCATATGATGAGAATGCCAGATCATAGGTGACCAAAGAAGGTTTGTGAATGGAAACCACCCAGCAGAATTAAATGTGGAAGTCCACGACGTTCTTGGACAGACCACGTGAATGGAGTTATGGAACATCGCAGCATCGACAAGGAAGATGCGCTGGATAAAGAGGCTTGGCGGAGGATAACAGGAATACATTCATTTTATGGACTTAAATAACTACTTATGAAATATTCTCTATTGTAATAAATAAAATGATCATTCAATAATTACCATAAAAAATAACAATAACAGTATTCAATTATACACTGAAATAGCAAACCAACCATATCTGTGTATTCTTGCAATCACGAGCAGCTGCGCAATGTAACGTTGACTTGCTGATATTTTCATAGTGATCCCAATGGTTGTGTACCTCAGGTTTCCATTGGTGAAAAGTAATTCTGTGGCAGCTAAGATACGGTGAAAGTTCTTGTACAAAGTTGCAGCCTGAGTATCTGAAAAGGGGCTAACTTTAATAGAATTGTTTCGGCACTCTTTTGAAACACGCCGTTTGCTTTGGATAAACGTAGTCAGTGAATACTTCTGCGATACGTGACAACGAGCGACACGTGATCTTCAGGCATCGTAGGATAATAAAAACATAAATAATTCCATGGAAGTCTTAAAGAGAATAAATTTTATCTATTTAGTTAAAACGCGTTTGTAATTGTTTTAAAAGGCTTGCACGGAAGTATATGTGTGATGTTCCGTCTCTGACAGTAATAGTATTCTGCTCGAGAACAAATAGAAACAGAAATCTGAACAAAAATTTCGTTACTCCTTCCACGAATTATAAAGAAATCAACTCTCAACCATCTGACTGCAAGTTTTAAATTATCCTCTAATGTCTCCTAATGCGTGATCAGCAACATGTTAAAATATTTCAAAAAGTAAGACTGCGATCAATGCAGAGTACAATGCATGGACTAATAGCAACAATTACTGCCATGCTTTTATACATAGAAACTGGGTGGTCTGGAGGGGTTTGGTTAACTGACCTTACCGATGTAACGAAAAGTGAAAGAAGGTAATAAAAACTTTTAACTTACTATGTTCAGAAAATTGATGATTTAAATCTTAACAAACTTTACACAGACATTTAATTATTCCACAATGTCTATAATCAATAAACACGCTTGTGGCCACAACAAAAGGACGACTATTATTCTGAGTGTATGCATACATAAATCTGGCAAAACTCCTCCAGTGCGCAAGCAACCAACAACTACGTGCAGCGGAGAGGCAAATTACTAAAAAACTTCAGTTAATACCCGTCTGCTCCGGCGCTACTAGCACGATCACGGCACGCGGCTTCTCTCCACCGCAACCTGCGTCCAACCACTTCGACTCCCTTCGACGACTGCTCCGTCTCTACTGCTCGCGATAATAGTATCTCAGACTCAGGGTTTGTGTATGCACAGAGCAGATTCATAGACTTCTACCTTTCATAGTGCCTCATTAATTTTATTAAAACTTATAACGATTTCTACAGACACCAATTTATGTTTCTGTTGGACTAATTCTCTCTTTTCAGATTCCAAGATGCTACTCCAGGAGGATGTAAAATGAATGTGCACAGCGGAAATAGTGAACGCTAAAATGAAGATTTCGCCCTGTTTGACTACCCCCTGAATCAAAAATGGTTCAAATGGCTCTGAGCACTATGGGACTCAACTTCTGAGGTCATCAGTCCCCTAGAAATTAGAACTACTTAAACCTAACTAACGTAAGGACATCACACACACCCATGCCCGAGGCAGGATTCGAACCTAAGACCGTAGCGGTCGCGCGGTTCCAGACTGTAGCGCCTAGAACCGCTCGACCATCTCGGCTGGCCCCCCTGAATCAGATCTTAGCATCTCTTATTGGTGATTACCTCCTTCTTGGTCTTCAACATCGAAATTCAACATAAATATAAAAGAATGATTAAGGGAACTAGTAACTACCAAATGATAAATGCTGTTTCTGGTTATACATTTATTGTAGATTAAAACCCCTTTAAATAACAAATGTATATATATCAATGTCCAACGGACATAAAGAGATACAAATGAATTTCCTAACTAATATGATTGATCAAGTGCCCAAATCTGCCCCTTTTTATGGCTACGTGGCCTAATATAAGTAAAGCGACACGATGACATCGTTACGTACCAAACACTAGAAGACACTACTTTCGAAGATGATCTACAGTGGTGGGCAACCTCAGTGGAAATAAAATTTATGTGATCACAGCTGTTTACCTTTATAGTCCTAATAAGCCAAAGCAATTAGCAATATCACCGTATCTACTGCGTCTGGTGCAACGGAGTGATTGTTCTCGTACACGTCTGCGACGACTGAAGTACTCCAGCCACAAAATATTGAAAAAAAAAGAAACTCATTCAAACACTCGGACAGCATAAGACTGTCCACTGACTAGCATAATCTAATATTGTTTTCTCCTCTCTGTGTTCTACAGACAAGAAACGAGAACTCCCAGCTACAACGACAGTTTTCAGATAACGTCTCGACGTGAGTATAGATACAAGTTGTGCTCTCAATCCCTGAACGCTGCATATTCAACGACGACTCCCTACCTGAAGGTCAAGTCCAGAATCGTATAAGTTCGCAACAGTACAGTGCCTAACCGTTCTAAAAATAAAATCTCCTGAGAGCTAAGACAGCAAGTCCGTCTGTACCAACAAAAGCTGATACTGAGCGACCGTCAAACCTGGGCGCTCAAAATGGAAGACCTCTTCTCTCCACTGCTGGCTTCCCAGCAAAGCTCGGCTCCCCTCCCTCGTAACTGAGAAGGCGAATCATATTCTCGAAACCATGGAATATTCTCCCTCTTTATGGATTCTTCCGAACGCCGATCAACCATATTTTAGTCTTTTGTCGTCCAGCGCGGAACGTTTCCGAGGAAATACCTATATTGATACAATGGTACGCTACTCAGAGTAAAAATCCTTGGAAGTAACCCAGCCTGCGATTTCCGAGGTAACGCTTCCTCGTTTCTCTCTGGTGCGTCCAAGATTTACAGAATCTCCGAAATATTATCCGGTTATCCTTCCGGCTCCCACTACTACAGGCCGCCGCTGTACTGTGCTTCCGCGCTCAGGTGTCCAGACCGTCCGTCTAGGCACTTCTTGTGTGAAGCAGGACCAACACACCTGTGAGGGCATTTACAGCCAGGGCTTGAGTTACGCATGACGTTTCATTTCCACTGGTGTTCCAACCTGTACTAGTATAGGCAATCATTCATTACGCCGTTTTGATAATCACCTTTCATGCAATAAGCATTAACAGTTATTTACAAGGTGAACGTGACAATGTCAGTCTTCGTTAAATATTCATATATACGATGCACAACCTATCAAATGGTACCTAATTCCGATTGTAAATCACGGCAAAGTATGTAGATGAGTGCTTGTAACGTTCGAAATTATAGCTACCTTATAAGATTTAGCTAAGTTGAAGGACAATATTAAGCGTTTGTAGGTCTAAGAAAACCATACTGTTTTGTGAACTTGACTTCCGTAGGTCAATATTGAAGACTGGCGTAGTCCAGATTTCAGGACTAAAATGTACAGTCCTCTTACTATTTAAGATCATTGTTGCCGACGAAGTTAGCACCCATTTCTAACCCATTCTACGCAAGACAGAAAATGGAAGCGACGAAGTATAAAACGATTTAACTTTCTACGTAGCTTAAGTCGCTAAAGTATCGTAAAAGCAAGGTAAAAGAGATCACTTTTAATGCGCACAAATAGACACTCTATTTTTCAACTGCATATTTCGTTGGCTGAGCAGGAAACAAGTAACGTAACCGGCCAATATGCAAAGTACATATCATTATAAGCAGTGTTTTTGGAGAGTTCAACAATAGGCACGAATCATATTGAGGCAACGTGTACGCGTATCTCATTTACACCTATTTCCAGCGGAACAGAACGCGGGATTCTTACTTCAGCATCGATCGTTACAGCACAGGTCACGTTAATAATAGGTGGTACCAGGCTTTTCCTCGGGGGAGCTCTGATTTGGGTGATGTTGACTCTCTGGTACAGCATGTATGCACCTTTGCAGAGCTTCAACCCACTCAAGTTGCCAGGCACCGCATAGGTGTTGCTTATTTGATGAGGAGGTGGGGCCGCCATTCGCGGACACGCTCAGTTCGATTTCAACCGCGGGCCCTAAAGTTAGATTGGTTTGAGATTCGGTGACCGCGTTGGCATTCGAATTCAGTTGAAAACGTGTCATGTTTGGTGACACTCGGCGCTACTCGTTCTACTACGTGTATGACCTATTGTCGCACTGGATCCCTTATTTGACCGTTTCCGAAAATCCTGAGTATTCCAGTGATCTGGAACTATTTTATTTTCTGCAGTTGACAGCAGTGTCTAGCTACTGAAAGCCTTATTCTTCATTCTCTTAATCAAAGCAGTTGTGTTCACCTTGTGGTCATTTAGGACAATTTCATTTTGAGGGGATTCTGATGAAAGTACAGGCACTGTATAATTATATGTTTCTTCTAACTTCTCCCCCTGTTATCATGCAGCACAAAATACAGAACATTAGAGGCTCAGTGGTAATCATGGCAGCTGCTTAATTACGAAACACCTCATGTACCAGTCATTCTGATACATATGCATGATTTCACTTCACTGCTGCTAGAAGCAGCGATCTGCACCACGCCTTGACAAAATTCTGCGAGGGAGGAAGGAAAATTATAATTTAATGCCGACCGGAGTGGCCGTGGGGTTCTAGGCGCTACAGTCTGGAGCCGAGCGACCGCTACGGTCGCAGGTTCGAATCCTGCCTCGGGCATGGATATGTGTGATGTCCTTAGGTTAGTTAGGTTTAAGTAGTTCTATGTTCTAGGGGACTGATGACCTCAGATGTTAAGTCCCATAGTGCTCAGAGCCATTTGAACCATTTTATAATTTAATGTCTCGTAGCGATTTAGACATTCCTAAGTAATTTAAGGAAGCTGACGATCTCAGCATTTCTATACAGGTGCTGGAACCCTAGGGATTACAAATACGAGTTAAGTGTAAAGCATACTGCACCACGTCTCACGACTCGCTGGCGTTTCTGATGTTGCAGTTGTTACAGCAAACAACTACCAAGCTAACAAAGTTTAGAAAGAATGCTTATAGAGAATCTTGATGCAGGTTCGGCTATTGTTGATGGTTTTTGAATCATAAAGAAAAGTGCAACTGGTGCTGGCATTTAATTCAAAATTAATTAGGACTCTTGAAAAAAGCAACTGATAGAGACTTGTCCATACATAGCAGATAACTCGGCAGCAATAAGGAAAGAATCTTACGTTGGCTGTTAGGAACGTGGAGACGCATTTAGGACATTCTTCACCAAGTACTCCAGAAAGCTAAATTAATTACACCAGTAGCGCAAAAGACGAAAGACTTAGATGTAACGAACTGTAGCTATCGTGTATCCGATTCTTTACAACAAATACTAGACTCACAATGGGGCTCAAAATTAATCGTTGTAGGTGTTAGTCGAAACTGCGTGAAGTATGGTGACCGCGCATCGTAGGCTTTTGTGCAATAGCTTCCCGCTTCCGATTCTGATAAATGTATGCGATAACCCCAGCAAAGGTCTCTGCTCATAATAGGCAGGCTTGCTAGAGAGTCTCAGACACATGTCTTTTAAAATTAATTTATTGCCACCAAGGAAATTAGCTGAATCAATTGGGTTCCCATTAGGGGCTATGTGATTAGTATAGGTTTCTTAAATGGTCCACAAATAAACACATATCAAAATCTCTTTTGTATCTCATGTTTCTCATCCTCGAAATGCGAAGTTATAAATGCAGCCTTCCACATTAGAGATGAATGAGACAGAAAATTCATCACAAAACACAATAACGAAACCTCCAGATTATTAATTATATGATGTTTTCATATCCCGAGCAACCCGTGAGTGGTGAGAAACTTTTTAATATAATTAATCCAATTTAGGCGAAATTTCCCCCCTTTTTTTACGCTTTCCAAAGCAAATTATTAAGTATTAATGGACTTTCCCTGCACCCGTGAGCTCACGCTGGCATACAGCTACTCAGAATAACATGAAGACACCCTCCCGCCTACCACCCATGCAGCCTCCCTCCCACCCACTGACACACACACACACACCCACCCACCCACACACACACACACACACACACACACTTTAACTATATGATCGACGATCGACTTCCTCGTACCATTTTGAAAGGCCCTGAAATAGACGCGGCTACTCGGAACTTTTGAAACATGTTGTAAACGTTGTGCAGTGGTTTCACAGTGTCATTTTGAAAGCATCGTTACCTATGTAACTGATTTTGTATGTGCAGTGTGAACACACATGCTTGTTTCATGACTACTACGCCAAAAGGACTAAGAACACAGCCAACACTTCCGCAAGAGTAAGAACTTCGAGACTTGGAAAAGAGCATCAGTGAAGTTCCGAAAGAGAGAGTTTTAAGGAACTGAACTCGCATGTGGTAAGAACTAAGTTCAAATCTCCGTCAGGTCGTCTTGATTTAGATTTTCCGTGGTTTTAGTAATTGCTGAAGGCGAATGCCTGAATAATTTATTTTTACTCACCCTGACAGCCGTACGTGTGAACGCCGTTTCCAGGAGAGGAAGAGGCGCTAGCCCCGAATCGAATCCGCCTGGTGTGCCAGACAGACTGGATGTGATTTTTATGCGGTTTCTCACATTCCATTAGGTGAACACCGAGCTGGCACTAAACTCCCGCCTCAGTTACACGATTCGCAGACATTCAGCAAAAGTTCGCTCACTTTCACATGAATAACACTACAAGCAGACAGTTTTGGGCACAGATATTGCGACTTGGGAGGGGAGTGGAGAGGGGAGGGGCATTAGGCCACCCTTTAAATTAAGGGGCTCTGGAAAGGTTCAGAGTCATGAAATGTTCAATTTTTACATTTTTGCACTTTAAAAATCTACAGACTTTCCCCATTCAATTGACATGTAATTTATTCAATTCAGAAGACTTAAACTATTTTTAAAATATTTTTGAAATATGATCTGCATGGGCGTGACCCCCTGTGGCGCTGTTAAACTGCTGTCAAATGTTGTACTCATGAACCTACAAGCTCATCATGTACATTTTAGTGATGTGACAGAAAATAAGTGTTACAAAGTAAGTGTTCTGGCTAATCTGTGATAGTTTAATATAGATCGCTCGCTTCGTTGTCGTGTGTTTCATGTTTATCTATCCTTTTGTAATCTTCAAAATATTCATCGTGAATTCTGTTCATTGAAGTCCCTGTTTTATAGAAGGAGAATCATGGGTAAACGTAAAGTGACTAGAAATCCTCTGAAGGCTTTTAAGAAAAGGAGAGACGTTGGAAAGCCGAAAGTAGTTGTTATTACCGTAAACAATATAAACAATAACCATGTGTGTGAATTTCACCTTGCTGGCTCACCTGCCCAATGCAATGAGCGTGAGAAAGAAAGAACTTTGCAGAGGAAGCTTGATTCAGGTAGTGAAAAGTATGTATGTTTAAGGCTGTTTGGGCTCTTTATTTTCATACTTTTTCAGCAGAGGAGTCTCCCCACCATTACTTGTGTCCCAAAGGAGAAAACAGTTAGTGTAAGCACAGCAAGGTATTGCTAACTGGAGAAGTGTACACTCATAAACATAGTCTGCTTGATGCGGTAAGGGAAGTGATAAAACCTATTTTCAGAGATTAGCATCACCTGAACTGTTGAAAAAGAGTGTTCATGGAAAAACCAAAAACTCCAATGAAAGTGTAAATAGTGCTACATGGTCAAAAAGCGCCAATATTATGTTTGTTGCAACAGAAACACTTCACTTTGGTGTGTATCAAGCTGTTGCTACTTTCAATTATGGCAACGCTGTAAGGTGCAAAGTATTTCGAAATATGGGAATGAAGATAGGTTCCAACTTGGTAGGAATGATGCTTGTTTTAGACAAGGAACGTCTTGGGGCTGCTGGCAGGGCTGTAAATAGCCTAGAAATACAAGGCAGAGTAAACCGGAGGAGGAGAAAGAGGAATCTGGAGGAGGAGTTTGCAGAAGAAGATGGAATGCTCTAAAAAGGTAATCCAAACTTTGCAGCTAGAATCCGAAAATTTTTATCTTTGTTATACAAATTACATGATTCCTCAGGATCTACCAAACCAATTTGCTTCGGATTTTCAGGAAATGTTACACAGTCCTTTCTGCGTAACTTTACACAGTCTTTTTCCAAAAACCTGTATATTGGTGAATTTATAAACAAAAAAGGCACAAAAGAGCAGTAATTTTTCATTACAATAGCAAAAATTAATCTCTAACAGCTGAACTCAAATTATGAAAAGTCTGTGTTTTAAGTTGTAGCCAATGCTCCAATAAATAATCTGAAAAAATTTCAGCTTCCTAGCTCAAATACTTCCTGAGGCAACATGTAATTTATAAGCGCTATTGTAACATAGGAAAGCTAGGACTTTCTGGAGCTCTTTAACGATGCCAAATCTGTTAATAACCATTCCGACCTAACGCCTATGAGGGACAAAGACACAACCAAATAATGCCGGAATGAATCCTTTGAATCACACAACCCAGTTTTCTCTGTCTTGCTGCTATCGAAGCTTGTGTTCCATCTTTAACGACATCTTCGTCAACGGAACGTTAAACGCTGATTCTTTACTACCTTTCTTATGCAGATGCCACTGCTCTATTTGGCGTGCGGCGAAACTGTTTAAAAGACGTTACACACAATTATTAAGTCCTACGAAAGGCACTGACCTTCTGCTGAATACAGGTGTAAGAATATCCTTCATCATAACTCATCAGCCAGAAATATAAATTCATTGCACTGAATCTAATTATCTAGGCACCGTGCCAACCTCTCACGTCTCCATAGAAGCAAATACCTATTTACGAATTAAAAAAACAAATGTATTTCACTATGGTCTCCAGACGACCTTCAGGAACAAGTTACTTTATAAGAAAAAGAAATTTGACGTGCGCAAGCCATTAATTGAAACAACTGCAACCTACAAATAAGAAACGAGGACTTTCAATAAAATATTGTTAGGAAGTTTTAAATTTTAGGGAGAGTATTTTGACGCGTAAGAGAAACCAGTGCTAATTGCTGTAAATGGAATTTGCCTTACACTGCAGTAATGATCTTCATTTTTATATCAACACAATAGAATTTGACACTTCTGGCCTCATCCACATCATACGACTACGTTAAAGTGAGTTCGTAGACGATGGGAAGTTATACTCACCGGAAATAAGAAATGTTCGCTGGTGTGTTAAGATAAAGCTATAAATCTTGAAGTCGATCATATTAAAATAAAACTGAAAACAATTACGGAAATTTAAGGGAAATTCATTTTTACTCTCAGTACCTCATTACCCTGCAGTGAAGTGCCGTAATAGTCTGTAGGGCTTCATATTAATAATAAGGGCGATAAAAATTGGTAAGATTTTCGTGGCCACTTGTTGGCAAATTACCTGTCAGCATCTATCTCGGATTCTTCGGCCGACGTTTGTTTGTTGGTTTTTCTGACTTTTCACCAGCACTAGTGGCTGACACTGTCAGAACGTACTCCTCCCTTGCAGGTAGTGGACTGGAGTCGAACTCTCTGTCGCAGATTATTTGTAGCTTACCTGGCACGCCAACATTCAAAAGCTTTTCCGTGGTCATTTCCGCTGTGGTTCTGCTCTTGCTAACGCAAACGGTCGTTCGCTACAGCACAGGAATCCAGGATCCATTCATCTTCAGGCCATCTTTCTTGTTGAAGCTACATCATCTTCGAGTGTTTCTATAGCTTCTCTGAACAATAGGATGTGACAGTTCTTCTTTACAGCCAGGACTTCATTGTCTACGAATTTTACTATGTGGTCGCCTCACACCGCAAGTGCTCTGTCAAAGCCAAAGTCTCCACCTGCCCAACCTGCAATTGCACTTACGTTGGGGTAGGTGGAGAAATCGACCGTTGCACAGCAAGCGCCGTGTAAGGCCAACCACATAGAAAATTCGCCGAAAGTTCTGGTTGTAGACTAGAGCTGTCACACTGTCTTGTTCAGAGAAGCTATAGAAACACACAAATATGACAATACCTTCAATAAGAAAGAATAAAGGCTCAAGATAAACGGATCCTGGATTTCTGAGCTGCAGCGAACGATCGTTGCAGTTAGCATGAAGAGAACCTCGCCGGAAATGACCATCCAAATGTCTTTGGACGTTGGCGCGGGCTGCGAGCTCGACTCCAGCAAACAACAAGCAGTGGGTGGTGAGGCTTTGACAATGACAGCCACTCGTGATGGTGAAACGTCAGAAAAATCATCAAACTAACTTCGGCCGAATAATTCTATGCAGAAGCAAACAGGCAGTTTATCAATAAGAATGGTAGTAACAACAATAATGACAATAATTTTAAGAGTAACTGCTTCCAGTTATCTTTGAAGATCTCAAAATAGCAGGGATAAAATACAGAGAGTGAAAGGTTCTTTAAATCTTTTACAAAACCTAGACTGTAGTTGTAAGCGTCATAGGATGAAGGAAGGCGGTAGTTGCAGAGAATGTGAGACATGTTTGTAGCCCATCCAAGATATTGAACGAAATGAATAATCTCTTGAAAGTAGGTTAAAAGGTGAATAACGCGCCGGCCGGAGTGGCCGAGCGGTTCTAGGTGCTACAGTCTGGAACCGCGCTACCGCTACGGTCTCAGGTTCGAATCCTGCCTCGGGCATGGATGTGTATGATGTCCTTACGTTAGTTAGGTCTAAGTAGTTCTAAGTTCTAGGGGACTGATGACCACAGCAATTAAATCCCATAGTGATCACAGCCATTTGAACCATTTTTGGTGAATATCACCAACTGGAATACAAAGGTAACGAAATGCAGTAGAGTTAAATAGGTTGACGCTGATGGAACCTGATTAAGAAAACAGGCAATAAAAGTAATATACGTGTTTTGGTAGTTAGGAAGTGAAATAATTGACGATGTTCGAAGTAGAATAAACAAATACTGGCAACAACAAGTAAAGTGTCTGTGAAAAAGAGAATTTATTGAGACTGAATTTAGTTGTAACTTTTAGGAAATCTTTTGCGCAATAGCAAGTAAAATATCTATGAAAAAGAGAATTTATTGAGACTGAATTTAATTGTAAGTTTTAGGAAATCTTTTGCGCAGTTAATATTTTGTCTCGAGTACGGCTTTTTTCAAAAGCGCAAAAGCGAAATATAGACGACAACCAATTCTTATAAGAAGGCGATAGAAGCTTCTGAAAAGTGGTGGCACAGAAGAACAGTAAAGATTAGATAGGTAGATCGAATAACTAATGAGGGGCTACTGTAACGAACTGCATGGAAAGCATATTTAGGGTCGACTGAAGAAAGCGATCAGTTGATTGTACACCCTCTGAAGCAACAAGCAATCGGCAGTTCGGTAGTGAACGGATGTGTGGGGGGTAAAAAATTTAGAGGGTGACCAAGAATTGACTGAAGTGTTATGTTCAATTTGATTGGACGTAGACTGCAGAAGTTACGCAGGTATGAAGAGGCTAGCACAGGATAGGCAAGCGTGCAGAGCTGCGTCAAACCAGTGTTTGGACTGTAGACTACAACAAAAAATTTAATATTAGTACCGGAATACAAGGGTAGACAGGAAAACATGGACAGTTGAGTATCGCTAGAAAGTAAAGGATAGTACAACCATAAGTCACAGCGATAACAAGTCACCACCTCAGCTAATATAAAAGGAGACGGATGCAATTCATTACTGAAATATATCATGCGATATGTGGAGCGAAATAAATAATTCATGGTACTGCCGTTTTAATTTCATCTGGAAAGTTTGTGTCCACCTTCAATGCTGTTGACTGGACTCTCGAAAGTAAAGCAATTTATGGAGCCTTGTTTTGTAAATGAAACTGCCTTTTCCTGCTGCAACTTAATTTATTTTTCCCTTTTTCTTGCTCTAATTCATCATTAGTGGGATGTTTTGCTGTGATCTGCGTTTCCTCTCATCTGATCTGGAGGTTGCAAAGACCAGATGAGAGGAAACACAGAACACCATCTCACTGATGGTGCTTTAGAGCAAGAAAAGGGGGAAACGCGCCTGGAAAAATAAATTAAGTTGCAGCGTGGAAAGGCGGTTTTATTTACAAAACAAGTATTTCTGTGCTTGCTGCAGAGGATGGCCACGCAAAGGAACTTGTTATTAATGGAGCCATATGCTATTTACCAGTGTACAAGAATAAGCTTAGAATGACGATTTGAGATACACCTTTACCTTCGTGGTTTAGTGAACAGTTTTTGCGGAAGTAGCTTACTTTTTATTATGTACTTTCCCACTGAAATCGTGTTACCTTTCACTTGTCATAGTCTCCACTGCAACGAAAATTTTGAGCGTGATCTTTGATACAAAGGCACGCCATCACTGAAAAAGTTTGCCTTTTAACCATATTTCTTCATGTTGTCAGATGGAGTGTGAAGTGTTCTACGGTTGCCCTTCTTACCCACAGTCTATACACATATTTTTTTGTAGTTCTATTAGTTTAACAGTTAGTGGAGTACTAAAGTGCTAATCTACAGTACATTCTTTGAGTGACAGTTACTTAAAAATGAACGAAACCATAACACTGTCTGAAGTATAACGCGTTTGTCTGCGTGGCCAACCTCCGCAGCAAGCACAGAAATATTTGTTTTGTAAATAAAAAGCACCTTCTTTTGCTACACTGTATTTTATTTTCCCAGACGCGTTCCGCCCTTATTCACTTAAGGCATCATCAGTATCATCATAATGATATAGTTATAATACACTTTTTTATGGTATGTATTATTAGTAGATTATAAAACAGTTCATTCCTCGCTTTTTCTGTAAATAAGCGATTGCTTACGGTTTTTCCTGTTTTTAGTTGGCGTCAGCGTTTCCTCTCATCTGGTCACACGGATGTCGCACTACAGTTGCTCTGTTTGCGAAACATTAGCATGTTTTAGTGTTTCGAACATTTTTCTTCCCACTATTAATTTTGTTTGCACTTGTTGTTGAGATGCACTAAGACTCCCAGTCTTTTGTTACGTGTAGGTAAACAAATCAAACGGGATGAAACACACAGTGAACCATATTACTGCTATGTTTATACTACTGGCAGAAGTTTGTGACTGCGCTGGAGACAACACTGTGTCGAGTAGAGACTCCTCAGAAAAGCTAGCCCACGTGTACTAGCAACAAGGACTCCAGAATTGACGCGTCAAAGAAATCTAATACTCTTTTGGCAGCGATGGGGCCTGAGGATGGCGGTAATGTGCCGCCGAAACTAGTCTTGTGAGACAGTAAGGACAGTCTCAAGATACGATTGTATTGGTACTTTTTCTTATATGTCTGTAATTTTGTTGTGATATCAAGAGAAGCGATTTTTCTGAAGAACTTCTGTAACTTTTTGCTATTCATATGGAACTGACACTCGTACACTTGTAGAAGTCCGTCGTTCCCTTATCCTTGCATCACGATGATATCCAAACGAGAGGTGTTGTTTATGCGGTTGCACCCTATATCATCACGCCTTGTTAAAGGCCAATATGATGGTGACGAATGCAGTCTGACAAGGTTCGTTCTTCTGGTAGGCTTTAGACTGGGACACAACTACGATGATGCCGTACGGAGAACCAGGACTCGTCTCAAAAGTCGACGTTCTGCCGCTCCTCTGCGCTTTGTTATCGTTGGGCGCACTACTGGGTGAGCCTTCCACTGCTGCCACGTCAAGAAAGCCGCAACAACGGTCACCGTTTTGGCTTAATGCTCAAGATATCATCAAACTGTCCCTGCCCATACTTGTCTTGCTGATATAGCCCCTTTCCTGACTGAAAATATGTCCCGTAGTTGTAAGACTCTACTCGTCGGAGAGGTCAATGTGTTTGTCCTTTTTGGTCGCTAGTTTCATGGGGCCGTTGAGATCCCGCTTGTCATATTCACATGATAATCGTGGGGTCCCAACCAGTGGTATTACGGAACGATATCCCACAGTTTTGGTAAGACATTATTCTGCAACTGTCGAATTCGGACGTGTGCTGCTAGATATTTATCCTCTTTACGATAAGCATGATATGGTCTTCTCATAAGCAAACCACTTTTAAATGCTATTTCCGAATGAGAAACGCGTGGAGTAACATTTCATTGTGAACAAAATGTGTATGGTGTCACTACTTAGTTTGTTGCCTTGAAATGCTAATCATTTACAAATTCATGCATGTAGTACATCTCATACCAATTTGAAATTTGCTGCATGCCATCTTCACGGTGCTTAAATTTTAACGAAGAGCAGTATAGAATAAATATTTGGAGAACGTAAGGTGTCGGTGTTACTGTGTAATGAGAACACTGGTGCAAGGGAGGAAATTGTTAACTGTAATATAGATGCCGTGTTTGTCAGCCCGCTGCCGGTCTTATTCTCTTCGGTATTTTTTTACACACACACACAAAAACACACACAGGTTCCTAAGTTTGAATTAGTTACCTTGTGTCAGTGTTCTGTTATTATATATCCACCATTACCTCGTCCATTTGTACTGTTAGTAAGGCTGGCCTCGCTCTATCGTTGGAGTAGCGTAGTACAGAGTTTCATGAACCACAAGGGGCTAACGACTGCGTACAGTGCTATATTTCCATCTTGGTGGGGCTCTGTTTAATGCGTTGATTCCATTGGTGCAAATAGAGAGTTTATTGCGGGATAAGATGCTTATTTCCCAGTATCTACTGATTCTCTGATTTCATTCGTAGGGTTAAAAAATGTTCAAATGAGTGTGAATTTCTAAGAGACCAAACTGCTGAGGTCATCGGTGCCTAGACTTACACACTTCTTAAACTTAAACTAAGTTATGCTAAGAACAACACACACATACACACATGCCGATGGAGGACTCGAAACTCCTGTGGGAGGAGCCGCGCAGTCCATGACATTGCTCCTCAAACCGCGCGGCCACTCTGCGCGACCGTAGAGTTTAGAATAATTTCGAGATATCAACGGGTCAACAGCGATGATAGAGGTCACATCATTACGATTTTTCGTGCAAATGTTTCATGGATCATGAAACAACCTAACAATAACTGTGAAAAGGAAGGGTCTGTGGTCGCTGGATGTCCTCTCTATTAAGAAAGTGAACACATTACTGATGCGGACGGGTGTCTACGCCATCGACGTGTGGTGAATTAAAATTGACAAGATTTGTAAAGGAAAGTGTCCTGAAGACTCCAGCTCTTAGCGAGAAGTAATTTTGGAAAATTATGTGCACTTGGCTTTCATGATCCAGCTACAGAGCATAAACCGAGAACCGTGGAACTGAACTCTTCCTGATGCATACATTGACGGGGAAAACGTCACCGGAGGTCCTGCGTACGATATAACATGTTAGGGTCAAGAATAGTCTGTAGAGGTGCATCCAGTACCGTCTAACAGTACAAATTTGGAAAAGAAATATGGACACAACGCACTGGAATTTCTTGCCCTTATACTGAAAATGTTGAAGATACCATTGTGACACATTTTGCTTTGTTCTATTGATCCACTTGAATAAATTTTGCTAACACAGGATATCAAGCCCTGTGCGGTTGCTAGACATGCTGTGGCAATGAGGTAAGACTCTTCAGCCCCCTTTTTCAGAGTAAATATCCAACAAAATATTTAGGGTACGACACAGACGAATGATTGTCTAAACGAAGGGCGGGCACGTATGTGTCTGTTAACAGGATCAATGAAGGCGATGATCACAAACACAAGAAAATTTTGGTGTAATAACACATCTATACAGAGCTCTTAACGCATGTTAGTAAATGTTGATGAGTTTCTTTATGAAAAGTGACCATAAAAGGAACTTTCGTTCGATGGAATTTCACAATACTTATTGAGCTGAAGGAGCTAACATTTTACATTTAAGCACTTCCCATTATCTGACGGGTTAGTTAACAAAAAATCTATTAATCAGTCACTGAAAATTACTTAAATATCAGAATAACGTAAGTACACCACAACTAAGCTCTTTTGCATTTTAATATGAATACGTAAGACGATTCGACGTAATTTCTCAGTTAATGTTGCGTGGAGAATCACATCATTTTATTAATTTCGTTAATTTCAGATTTTCCAGTACTCTCATGGTACCACTGCGCTTTGGTGGTCATTGTTCCATCGCGCAAATTATTGTCTGCTATTGTGAGTGTATCGCAGAAGACGGAGCAGATGCGAGCAGTTTCGGCCAACGTTCCGCTAGTAACCAACAAATTGGTTTATAGACAGCAAGCGAACCACAAGGACTGACTGGTAAGCCCTTTAGATTTTACGGCGCAATAAAGTTCAATGGCGAAAAGCCGAGCGCGGCATGTCGTGGTTGGCCGAGGGGATTCCTTTCGACAAACTTGGACCACAACTTGCTACAGCACAGGTTTAGACCGTCCAGCTGGCCCGGATACACACACATGTGGGAGCTATAACTTCTTGCTGTCAGCGCAACCATTTCGAGGCAAAACGTTCTGTTTCTCGTTAACAAAAGGGAGTGTATGTGTTTTACAGGTATGTCAGTTATTACACGCGTATTGTTAAAATACTTAAAATTAAAAAACAGTGTTACACAAATCTGTTGCTGCTAAGGTATTCATGGGCGACACGGTTGTATCATCATAAAAGAAAGTCCATTAAATAGCTGTATTAACAACTATTCATACAAATGAAAAACACGTATTTCATATTTTAATATGAAAATGGATCCCAGAAAGATTTCATCGTCATACGGAAATATCTTGTATAAACAGTTGTGGGGTGGCAGGTGGAATAACTGTTAATGTTCCTATTATTTATTTAATGCTGTTGTTTGCCGTTCTGAACACTGGCTCTCTAATTACAATATTGGCTACCAGAAAGTGATAAGCAAAACGTGAAGCCTATAATTAGAATTCCTAGTGCCCACCTCATCTGAGGAATTAGGAGATTGTCTGGGATTCATAATCAAAAACCATTCTCTCTAAAATGTTCACTATATTCTGAAAGTCACAGACCAAAAGTAATCCACACAATCGAACTACCAGAGCAGTTCAGAGTCTAATGCGCTGATGTCACTATAACCGTTCAAATTAAATATTTAAGTGAATGCTCGCCATAATTTGATGATAATGTTCATCAAACGCCCCGCTAATAATGGTAGAATGTCTGTCCTGCGGCGGCACGTGAAAATACGACATACGTAAACTGGAGACAGATCATTAACGTCATCCCAAAATTAACACTTCACTCGAAAACGATTTCATGGTTATGCGTATCCTGAGTAACTTATTACTGCATCCGAGGCTGTTCATATCAACGATACCGACGCGACGCGACTCCTGGCACAGGTGGTGCGCTAATCAGCATCTGGAGAGAACTGGGGCCTCCCTTCTTTTCGCCCAGCGTTCTTACATATAAAGCCGTGGTGCGGACGACTAAGGGAACGCCTGATCAAATCTCCTCTCCCGACTAGCCGCTGGGCTAGTAATGCACCACTTTAAGTTATCGAATAAATCATTGCTTCCTTTGCTGATGGCCGATGAAGCTTTCAATTTAATTGTACAATCAGCACACAAGTAAGTAATCATAATAAAAGTCTGATGCGGCTAAGTCAAATATTTTGGGCGAGAGAATTAATTTAATTACACTACATGCAGTAGACGAGCTCTGAACTTGCTCTTTGGAGATACGCTATAGCCATAGTTTTATAGTTATTCTGTTGAAACTTCTCACATTTTTATGATTATACTGGATCTCCCTTCTACTTAACTTTAAACATCCTAGCTTTATTTATTCACCTACTTAATTTATCTTGCTTCCTTAATTTCTAAGACAAAAACCAGAAAATCATGAATTTCAAGTAAAATTGTCATTTGTGCGGTCAAGAATACTGTTTCTACTAAATTATTACCCAAAAGGAATCTAAATATAATTTTTTAAGTTTCTAGCTCTTTTCTGTTGCGCCAATGATTTTTACAGAAAAACGTCCAAATTTCGAAAATGGTTAAAGTTATTGAACTGATATTCAACACATATTGATTTAGTATTACTCCTGACATGCCAGAAACGTTTCAGGTTATTTACTTGATTTTTGAAGTACTGCACAACATTTATGACTTCAGAGCTAGTTATAACGGACTGGCTGGCATGCAATGGAAAGACTGATGTGAATTTTATAAGGCGTGAGTAGGCTGCTTCCCTATATCACCCTCCACTTAATTTTTTTTGAATATAAATGAAAAAAAATTAATTACAAAAAGGAAAGCAGGAGTACAGCTTAACTCCCGATGAAAATTAAAATTGAAATGTAAGCATATAGAAATATTAAAAGAAAACTTATTACCTACTTCAATTATTTAAATTACTGGCATGTTCACTGCCTCTTAAGGAACATTATTACTCAAAATTTAAGGAAAATCAATTAAACACTTTGGCATACATATTGCCTTAGACAGACAAACACATAAAGATATGTAAAATTATGAAAATCTTAAATTCATTAAATTGTCTGTAAATATTTTTACATACACAAATTCGAAGAAAATATCTCGGTTATTCAAGATATATAAACAGATAATTATATCTTAGCAGTCTTTTCTAAACCTAAAAGGAAATTTAACAAATCATGACAATTTCATTTTTCCACACGTGGTTGTAGCTGCTTGGCTGGCGTTCTACACTTCCATTCACAAGGGTAGAGGGGGGAAGTTGCTACGGTTTGCGTCCTTCACGTTCACTCTAAATTGCATGGGGAAAGGGGAGGGGTCACTGCGAGTTGTGGCCAAGTCACTCCACGCTTTAACGCAGCTACCAGGCTGCCGTTATCTAGTTTGTCCTGTGGAACAAACATAAAGAGTGCCTCAGACTCTGTTCACTTAATATCTAAGGGTGGGTCACAATGAAATGGGGATATATCTTTTATCTTGCAATATATTACTGGAACAAAGTTAACAGAACTTTTTCAATTTTACTCTCGCAGTTACTTAACTGTCATAAAATCGGTAAACAAATGGCTCAAAACACCGTTAGTCACGTACTAGAGAAAATTTATGCTCAAGGCATACAATCATAAATCCTATTTAATCTCAGTTTATTATTTCTGGGCCGGAACACTGAACCAATGCTCGGTACATTCCTGACAAATCTGTATTTTATTTACTTAACTGACTCATCTTCGATTACCTTATTCTTAGAGATAGTATGAGTATATTTGATTAGCAGTTGTCTTCTCAGCCTCTTTGTACATGTGAGTAACTTGTGGTTATAGCACAGATCTGAGTGTTCAAAACACACTACGTTTAGTTGACTACTAAATCCACTTATTGGTCCTCTGCTGCTGTGTCAGTTCCACATCTGCAGTTAAGTACTTACTTCATCGAAGTGTATTTATGCTGAGCTATAAATAATTTTTCACGTCTGCCATTATGTTACTCAATTATATTGCTAGTGTATGTACTTATTTAACACTCACTCTGTTAACATTTAACGCATAGGATAGCACATTTATTTCATATCTATAATGTATTGTAGCTGATCAGATTGCTCACGTTGCAATCCATTTCCACTTGGCTGGATGCTGAAACCACAGGTAGTCTCTCTCGACCTACCACTAAAGTGCATTAAGTAATTATGGCCGAGCGTAATGCTAAATACTTTAAACCCATAGGACACCATGATCTGCTCTGTCTCATCTAACATAAGGGTACCAATGGTCGCATTCCGCATCCAACTCATAACCTCAACACGTGTAGGTGTGTTCTGTGACACACTACACCAAATAATGGCCAGCTCCAACCTTATAAATATTTCAAGGACGTGTCCTTCACGTCTCAACCACAAACACTGTTCAATTCTATTACACTGCCATTCCTTGCTACACAAGGTGAGTTCATTCTTACCACTTCCCTGCGTATTTTTTATAACACTACGCAATCTCTTTTACTATTAATTAGTTAGCTCTACAGCATACAATAGGTTTCACTGCCACTTCAGATCCTCCTTCTACACGAATTTGTATATCTTTTTAAATTACTGTTGGTGGACCATTTCCAATAAAACAACTTTGTACTTATAATATTACCACGGTTCTATACATACGTGTTACTCAAATACCTTTGTATCTTAATTACATCATACTTCTCTGTTGTTTATGTCACTGTTAGGTTTGTCACATTAGGTATTTTCTTCACTAATCAGCGGATAGAATGGTTACAGAACTCATGGCTTGATAGCCACGACGGAAAATTTTTGTATTGCAAAGAAGGAGTCGAAACTTTGGTGGATAGGAAAGATGAAGATAGAGTGATACCTGAAATGGGAAAGAAGATCTCACACAGCTGGGACTGTATTGCTGCCACACTGTGTAGAGGTTAGAGAACAATCTCCTCCCTACAGAATTCATTGGTTTCAGAAAATTTTCGTATTGGAAAGAAGGGGTCCAAATTTTAGGTGGATAGGAAAGCTGAAGAGAGAGTGAGATCTGAAATATGTGAAAGAAGATCTCACACAGCTGGGACTGCACAGCTGCCACACTGTGTAGAGGTTAGAGAACAATCTCCTCCCTACAGAATTCATTGGTTTCAGAAAATTTTCGTATTGGAAAGAAGGGGTCAAAATTTTAGGTGGATAGGAAAGCTGAAGAGAGAGTGAGATCTGAAATATGTGAAAGAAGATCTCACACAGCTGGGACTGCACAGCTGCCACACTGTGTAGAGGTTAGAGAACAATCTCCTCCCTACAGAATTCATTGGTTTCAGAAAATTTTCGTATTGGAAAGAAGGGGTCAAAATTTTAGGTGGATAGGAAAGCTGAAGAGAGAGTGAGATCTGAAATATGTGAAAGAAGATCTCACACAGCTGGGACCGCACAGCTGCCACACTGTGTAGAGGTTAGAGAACAATCTCCTCCCTACAGAATTCATTGGTTTCAGAAAATTTTCGTATTGGAAAGAAGGGGTCAAAATTTTAGGTGGATAGGAAAGCTGAAGAGAGGGTGAGATCTGCAATATGTGAAAGAAGATCTCACACAGCTGGGACTGCACAGGTGCCACACTGTGTAGAGGTTACAGAACAACCTCCTCCCTACAGAATTTATTAGCTTACTTTTAGTAAGCTTAACACCTTCGTCCCAATATCTCCTATTTTTCAGAACTCGTATAGGCAGCTCCCAAGTTTCATCGTTAGTTACTACATGTTTATCAATAAAAGGTACTGTAATTACTCCGGTTATCGGCAAAACCATTTTTAACTGGCTTCTTTCAAAGTCAACAACACTCTGATATTTTGACAAGAAATCTATGCCAATTAAAACCTCAGTGCTGAGATTATTTACGATTAAACATGGATGATCAATTAAATTACCATTAATGTTAAAAGGCAGCAAAGCTTCTTGTTTTACCGTTTTTGACACCTTGCCAGTAGCACCAATTATTCTTAGTCCTGATACCCTCATTACGGTGAGCTTGTCTTTACTAGGTAATGCATCAAAGAAGTACTGAGATGTCGCACTCACCTCACTTCCACTGTCTAAGAGACAACGTACATTGATACCCAACATATTCACTATTATTATAGGGTGGCTTATTCTAGGTTGTACAGGTGGTTCCTCAAACTCATCCAGTAGTTCCTTTTGGATTTGTCTCCAACTAAAGTGATCGACATCTGTCTTCATTACATTTAGGTCAAAGTGTGTAGGGGTTTCCTGAATTTCATTTTCAGCTGCCTTTTCCAGTCGGTCTATTAATTTTAAATCGAAACACCGCACGACTTCATTACATTTAGTTTGCTGAACATGACCTAAATTACCGTAGTCTGAGCGATTCTACGCCTCCAGACCGGGCGTAACACTAGTTACAGCTAAACCACTTTCACTATTATCGTCGGGTTCCTTCTCAAGTGACAACTGGTCACAGCTACTGGGTTCATCGACCCACAACAGGCTATCCTCTACATTCTCACTTACCTCCTGTCCTATATCTATGTGTACAGTATCAACATCCTGCACAGGCAATTCAGATAAGAGCACATCATCCTCATCGTAAATATAAGCATGAATTTCTTCTGCTTTTTCACCTGACAATTCAGTATTTTGTAACTCTTCAGTACCGTTACACCGCTGCGCCTTCTCTTTCTCTTCCCACTTAGAAAGCGTCTCTAACACGGTATTTATCAAATACTGTGAGTGGTTTAATATTTCTGCAGTATCATTGGATGCTACCGACCCATCATTCGAATCCTCAGTTTGAGTATTCTGATCTGTCATATTAATTACTGTAATTACTGGCTTAGGTAAAGCAACCGCCTGGTGAGCGCCAGTATCCTCATAGACGGGAACTAGTTTTCCAGCCTCTGCCTACTACTGTTACCTTTATTAGCATTACAGTTAACTGGCAAAGCATTGCTTTCAACACTGTTGTTTACTTGCACATTTTTGTTAGGAACAAAATTACTATCATTTCGATGCTATTGTCGGTTCTGGTAATTATTTCTCCAATTCCTACCTTTCTTAGGATGGCGAAAATCTACTGTACTGATGTTTACATTGCCATTCTGCTCGTTCTTAAAATTACTACTAGTGTTATTAGCATTTCTGTTATTACGTGCTTGCTCCTCATTGGCAGCCACACGCTCTAAACGTTCCAAATATTCAATGAAACGATCCAGATTGTCTCTAGGGGCAGATATAATTCTAGTTTGCCAATACCATGGCAGTTTGGCTTCAAGACCTAGTATTATCATTTCAGGTTTTAGCTCTTCGGCCAAATGTGACAAACGTGAGATCCATGACCTGGCAAACTCTTTAATAGATTCCTTGCCTGCATTGAAGCGTTTTCCACTCCAAAATTCTCTCAACACTTCATTTTGTTTATTGCTAGCCCAATACTCATTAATGAAAGCTGTTTTAAATTCCCCTAATGTTTTACACTTCAACATAACATCAGCTGACCAACGCATGGCGTCACCCGCTAAATGGCTTCTAATAAATGAGATTTTCTCTCGTTCAGACCTAGTTGGTGGAATCACATCTTCATAATCGTTCCAGAAATCTAGCGGGTGGATATTTTTATCTGGATAGAACCGCAAGAACTGCCGACACCCGATAAAAGCGGCGTTTGCAACTACAACTTGTTGCATACTACCATTACCAGAAGTTACTGAAGCTCAATGTTAGCAATGTTAGTACTAATATTATCTACTCTCATTTCAACATTATCTACTCTTTGCACAATATGAGCAGTATCAGTTTTGATTACGTCTACTTCTGCTTGACATATGTTTACTTTCATATTAATATCTTTAAACCTATCTGAGCACAGTTCAGATTCCGCCTCGATCTTTTCTGTTAACTTGTGCTCCAGCTTCGCATCTTCCATTTGGAAGTCTTTGCGAACCTCAGCAACTTCGGATTTTACTGTTTTATACATTTCAGAAAATTGTTGAGCAACCTTTTTCTTAATATCCTCCTGATTGTAATCAATTTTATAATTCAAACTGTCCAGATCTTCTTTCAACTTATTGCAACCAGCCTTGAAGGTATTGTCCATTACCTCTTATCGTTTATTAAAATTAGTTTGGCTGTCCACAATCTCATACTTTAATTCAGCATTACTGCTTTTGACCTCAGTTAGTTCAGACTTCAATTCAGCTGTCATTCTATCATTACTGGTAGCTATTGCTTGCAATATAACATTTAAATCAATAGCCCCAGTATCTTTAGGTTGCTCACTAGCTGGTTTTTTATCACACTCAGGTGACGAAAAACTATCTCCAATACCAGAATCATCAAAACGAAATGAAACATCTGATTGATCAGTCATATCTAACTTATCCTTTTTAAACTCTACCACCTCTGATGACTGTTTCGTTTTTAACTCATCAGATAAACTATCATCCAATAAATTAACCATTTCTTATTCCTGTTTTAGTACAGGGGTCTCTATTATTATATCATTGCCCCTTTTCACACTACTGGCAGGAGACAATACTTCATATTTCACTTTAACATTACTATTTTCATGCATATTTACACTTGAACCGTTGTCTGGATTTACAGTTCCCTCAACAGACATAGGTTCTAATTTAAGTTTAACCTCAGTTTCTTCTGGCGGTTCCATCGCCGACAGTCTTTTAGTGCAGGTTAGTAAAAATTTTAACAGCTTTCCACTTAACATAGTTCCTTCTGCACGACGTATGGCGTTGCCGGCGCGGCGTACCAGGATTACTGATGCGACATGGCGCGTTGAACTACAGACGGCACTTCGATGGCTGCTGTGTGTTTGCATGGCCCGCAACTGTAGGCGCGGCTCCGGTTGCTCCAACGGACGACTGCGGTGAGGCGAAACTGGCTTCTGGCGATGCCGGCAGCGCCGTTAGACTCAGTGCCAGCTCCATCAATCCCGATGCGTTGTTAATCCAATTGCGTCGTCCACGTGCACACGTAACACTATCACTGTTCTATTACTCAGTTGCGTGTCGCATTTCACTCCTGAATCCGAATATTTAAAAATCACTTTCACTTTTACTCAGTTTCTTTCCCGGCCGATGCACCATATGTGGGGCGGCGGATGGAATAACTGTTAATGTTCCTATTATTTATTTAATGCTGTTGTTTGCCGTTCTCAACACTGGCTCTCTAACTACAATATTGGCAACCAGAAAGTGATTAGCAAAACGTGAAGCCTGTACTTAGAATTCCTAGTGCCCATCTCATCTGAGAAATACATTTATAGCTACCGCTTATGGCTCTGAGGAATTAGGAGATTATCTGGGATTCATAATCAAAAACCATTCACTCTAAAATATTCACTATATTCCGAAAGTCACAGACCAAAAATAATCCACACAACTACCAGAGCAGTTCAGAGTCTAATGCGCTGATCCCACTATAACTGTTCGAATTAAATATTTAATTGAATGCTCGCCATAATTTGATGATAATGTTCATCAAACGCCCCGCTAATAATGGTAGAATGTCAGTCCTGCGGCGGCACGTGAAAATACGACATACGCAAACTGAAGATAGATCATTAACCTCATCCCAAAGTTAACACTTCACTCGAAAACGATTTCATGGTTATGCGTATCCCGAGTAACTTATTACTGCATCCGAGGCTGTTCATATCAACGATACCGACGCGACGCGACTCCCGGCACAGGTGATGCGCTAATCAGTGTCTGGAGAGAACTGGGGCCTTCATTCTTCTCGCGTAGCGTTCTTACATATAAAGCCGCGGTGCAGGCGGCTAAGGGAACGCTTGATCAAACCTGCTTTCCCGACTAACCGCTGGGCTAGTAATGCACCACTTTAAGTTATCAAATAAATCATTGCTTCCTTTGCTGATGGCCGATCAAGCTTTCAATTTAATTGTGCAATCAGCACACAAGTAAGTAATCATAATAAAAGTCTGACGCGGGTAAGTCAAATATTTTGGGCAAGAGAATTAATTTAATTACACTACACGCAGTATACGAGCTCTGAACTTGCTCTTTGGAGATACTCTATAGCTATAGGTTTATAGTTATTCTGTTGAAACTTCCCACATTTTTATGATTATAGCGGATCTCCCTTCTACTTAAATTTAAACATCCTAGCTTTATTTATTCGCCTACTTAATTTATCTTGCTCCCTTAATTTCTAAGACAAAAACCGGAAAATCATGAATTTCAACTAAAATTTTAATTTGTGAGATACAGAATACTGTTTCTACTAAATTATTATGCAAAAGAATCTAAATATAAATTTTTATGTTTCTAGCTCTTTTCTGTTGTGCCAATGATTTTTACAGAAAAACGTCCAAATCTCGAAAATGGTTAAAGTTATTGAACTGATATTCAACACATATTGATTTAGTATTACTCCTGACATGCCAGAAACGTTTCAGGTTATTTACTTGATTTTTAAAGTATTGCGCAACATTTATGACGTCAGAGCTAGTTACAGCGGACTGGCTGGCACACAATGGAAAGACTGATGTGAATTTTATAAGGCGTAAGTAGGCTGCTTCCCTACACAGTCATGACAGATCTACATCTACATCTACATCTACATCTACATCCATACTCCGCAAGCCACCTGACGGTGTGTGACGGAGGGTACCCTGAGTACCTCTATCCGTTCTCCCTTCTATTCCAGTCTCGTATTGTTCGTGGAAAGAATGATTGTCGGTATGCTTCTGTGTGGGCTCTAATCTCTCTGATTTTATCCTCATGGTCTCTTCGTGAGGTATACGTAGGAAGGGGCAATATACTGCTTGACTCTTTGGTGAAGGTATGTTCTCTAAACTTCAAGAAAAGCCCGTACCGAGCTATTGAGCGTCTCTCCTGCAGAGTCTGCCACTGAAATTTATCTGTCATCTCCGTAACGCTTTCGCGATTACTAAATGACCCTGTAACGAAGAGCGCTGCTCTCTGTTGGATCTTCTCTATCTCTTCTAGCAACCCTATCTGCTACGGATCCCACACTGCTGAGCAGTATTCAAGCAGTGGGCGAACTAGCGTACTGTAACTTACTTCCTTTGTTTTCGGATTGCATTTCCTTAGGATTCTTCCAATGAATCTCAGTCTGGCATCTGCTTTACCGACGATCAACTTATATGTTGTTGTGGTCTTCAGTCCAGGGACTGGTTTGATGCAGCTCTCCATGCTACCCTATCCTGTGCAAGTTTCTTCATCTCCCAGTACCTACTGCAACCTACATCCTTCTGAATCTGCTTAGTGTATTCATCTCTTGGTCTCCCTCTACGATTTTTACCGTCCACGCTGCCCTCCAATGCTTAATTTGTGATCCATTGATGCCTCAGAACATGTCCTACCAACCGGTCCCTTCTTCTCGTCAAGTTGTGCCACAAACTCCTCTTCTCCCCAATTCTATTCAATACCTCCTAATTAGTTATGTGATCTACCCATCTAATCTTCAGCATTCTTCTGTAGCAGCACATTTCGAAAGCTTCTATTCTCTTCCTGTCCAAACTATTTATTGTCCATGTTTCACTTCCATACATGGCTACACTCCATACAAATACTTTCAGAAACGTCTTCCTGACACCTAAATCTATACGCGATGTTAACAAATTTCTCTTCTTCAGAAACGCTTTCCTTGCCATTGCAAGTCTAAATTTTATATCTTCTCTACTTCGACCATCATCAGTTATTTTGATCCCCAAATAGCAAAACTCCTTTACTACTTTAAGTGTCTCATTTCCTAATCTAATTCCCTCAGCATCACCCGACTTGATTCGACTACATTCCATTATCCTCGTTTTGCTTTTATTGATGTTCATCTTATATCCTCCTTTCAAGACACTGTCCATTCCGTTCAACTGGTCTTCTAAGTCCTTTGCAGTCTCTGACAGAATTAGAATGTCATCGGCGAACCTCAAAGTTTTTATTTCTTCTCCGTAGATTTTAATACCTACTCCGAATTTTTCTTTTGTTTCTTTTACGGCTTGCTCAATATAAAGATTGAATAACATTGGGGAGAGTCTACAACCCTGTCTCACTCCCTTCCCAACCACTGCTTCCCTTTCATGCCCCTCGACTCTTATAACTACCATCTGGTTTCTGTACAAATTGTAAATAGCCTTTCGCTCCCTGTATTTTACACCTGCCACCTTTAGAATTTGAAACAGTGTATTCCGGTCAACATTGTCAAAAGCTTTCTCTAAGTCTACAAATGCTAGAAACGTAGGTTTGCCTTTCCTTAATCTTTCTTCTAAGGTAAGTCGTAAGGTCAGTATTGCCTCATGTGTTCCAATATTTCTACGGAACCCAAACTGATCTTCCCAGAGGTCTGCTTCTACCAGTTTTTCCATTCGTTTGTAAAGAATTCGCGTTACTATTTTGGAGCTGTGACTTATTAAACTGATAGTTCTGTAATTTTCCCATCTGTCAACACCTGCTTTCTTTGCGATTGGAATTATTACATTCTTCTTGAAGTCTGAGGGTACTTCGCCTGTCTCATACATCTTGCTCACCAGATGGCAGAGTTTCGTCAGGACTGGCTCTCCCAAGGCCGTCAGTAGTTCTAATGGAATGTTGTCTACTCCCGGGGCCTTGTTTTGGCTCAGGACTTTCAGTGCTCTGTCAAACTCTTCACGCAGTATCGTATGTCCCATTTCATCTTCATCTACATTCTCTTCCATTTCTATAATATTGTCCTCAAGTACATCGCCCTTGTATAGACCCTCTATATACTCCTTCCACCTTTCTGCTTTCCCTTCTTTGGTTAGGACTGGGTTTCTATCTGAGCTCTTGATATTCATACAAGTGGTTCTCTTTTCTCCAAAGGTCACTCTAATTTTCCTGTAGGCAGTATCTATCTTACCCCTAGTGAGATAAGCCTCTACATCCTTACATTTGTCCTCTAGCCATCCATGCTTAGCCATTTTGCACTTCCTGTCGATCTCATTTTAGAGACGTTTTTATTCCTTTTTGCCTACTTCATTTACTGCGTTTTTATGTTTCCTCCTTTCATCAATTAAATTCAATATTTCTTCTTTTACCCAAGGATTTCTACTAGCCCTCTTCTTTTTACCTACCTGATCCTCTGCTGCCTTCACTACTTCATCCATCAGAGCTACCCATTCTCCTTCTACTGTACTTCCTTCCCCCACTGCTGTCAATTGTTCCCTTATGCTCTCCCTGAAATTCTGCACAACCTCTGGTTTAGTCAGTTTATCCAGGTCCCATCTCCTTAAATTCCCACCTTTTTGCAGTTTCTTCAGTTTTAATCTGCAGTTCATAACCAATAGACTGGGGTTAGAGTCCACATCTGCCCCTGGAAATATCTTACAATTTAAAACCTAGTTCCTAAATCTCTGTCTTACCATTACATAATCTGTCTGGTACCTTTTAGTATCTCCGGGATTCTTCCATGTATACAACCTTCTTTTATGATTCTTGAACCAAGTGTTAGCTATGATTAAGTTATGCTCTGTGCAAAATTCTAACAAACTGCTTCCTCTTTCATTTCTTACCCCCAATCCATATTCACCTACTATGTTTCCTTCTCTCCCTTTTCCTACACTCGAATTGCAGTCACCGATGACTATTAAATTTTCGTCTACCTTCACTATCTTCTGAATAATTTCTTTTATCTCATCATACATTTCATCAATTTCTTCATCATCTGCAGAGCTAGTTGGCATATAAACCTGTACTACTGTAGTAGGTGTGGGCTTCGTGTCAATCTTGGCCACAATAATGCGTTCACTATGCTGTTTGTAGTAGCTTACCCGCACTCCTATTTTTTTTATTCATTATCAAACCTACTCCTGCATTACCCCTATTTGATTTTGTATTTATAACCCTGTATTCACCTGACCAAAAGTCTTGTTCCTCCTGCCACCGAACTTCACTAATTCCCACTATATCTAACTTTAACCTATCCATTTCCCTTTTTAAATTTTCTAACCTACCTGCCCGATTAAGAGATCTGACATTCCACGCTCCGATCCGTAGAACGCCAGTTTTCTTTCTTCTGATATCAACGTCCTCTTGAGTAGTCCCCGCCCGGAGATCCGAATGGGGGACTATTTTACCTCCGGAATATTTTACCCAAGAGGACGCCATCATCATTTAACCATACAGCAAAGCTGCATGCCCTCAGTAAAAATTACGGCTGTAGTTTCCCCTTGCTTTCAGCCGTTCGCAGTACCAGCACAGCAAGGCTGTTTTGGTTATTGTTACAAGGCCAGATCAGTCAATCATCCAGACTGTTGCCCCTGCAACTACTGAAAAGGCTGCTGCCCCTCTTCAGGAATCACACGTTTGTCTGGCCTCTCAAAAGACACCCCTCCGTTGTGGTTGCACCTGGTACGGCCATCTGCATCGCCGAGGCACGCAAGCCTCCCCAACAGCGGCAAGGTCCGAGGTTCATGGGGGGGGGGGGGGGGGGGGGGCGTGGGTCATGATCATTCCATTTTAAATCACTCCTAATGCGTACTCCTAGATAATTTATGGAATTAACTGCTTCCAGTTGCTGACCTGCTATTTTTTAGCTATTTTCGATTGTTACAACCTCTCGATACACCACAGCATCATCTGCAAAAAGTCAGTGAACTTCCGATTTCATCCACAAGGTCATTTATGTATATTGTGAATAGCAACGGTCCTATGACACTCCCCTGCGGCACACCTGAAATCACTCTTACTTCGGAAGAGTTCTCTCCATTGAGAATAACATGCTGCGTTCTGTTATCTAGGAACTCTTCAATCCTATCACACAATTGGTCTGATAGTCCATATGCTCTTACTTTGTTCATTAAACGACTGTGGGGAACTGTATCGAACGCCTTGCGGAAGTCAAGAAACTCGGCATCTACCTGTGAACCCGTGTCTATGGCCCTCTGAGTCTCTTGGACGAATAGCGCGAGCTGGGTTTCACACGACCGTCTTTTTCGAAACCCATACTGATTCCTACCGAGTAGATTTCTAGTCTCCAGAAAAGTCATTATACTCGAACATAATACGTGTTCCAAAATTCTACAACTGATCGACGTTAGAGATATAGGTCTATAGTTCTGCACATCTCTTCGACGTCCCTTCTTGAAAACGGGGATGACCTGTGCCGTTTTCCAATCCTTTGGAACGCTACGTTCTTCTAGAGACCTACGGTACACCACTGCAAGAAGGGGGGCAAGTTCCTTCGCGTACTCTGTGTAAAATCGAACTGGTATCCCATCAGGTCCAGCGGCCTTTCCTCTTTTGAACGATTTTAATTGTTTCTCTATCCCTCTGTCGTCTATTTCGATATCTACCATTTTGTCATCTGTACGACAATCTAGAGAAGGAACTACAGTGCAGTCTTCCTCTGTGAAACAGCTTTGGAAGAAGACATTTAGTATTTCGGCCTTTAGTCTGTCATCTTCTGTTTCAGTACTATTTTGGTCACAGAGTGTCTGGACATTTTGTTTCGATCCACCTACCGCTTTGACATAAGAGAAATATTTCTTAGGATTTTCTGCCAAGTCAGTACATAGAACTTAACTTTTGAATTCGTTGAACGCCCCTCGCATAGCCCTCCTCACACTACATTTCGCTTCGCGTAATTTTTGTTTGTCTGCAAGGCTTTGGCTATGTTTATGTTTGCTGTGAAGTTCCATGCTCAGATGTGCTCATACAATTTTTTTCTTTAATAGTAACAGCAGTAGAACTTGATGTTATATTTCAGTCATCAGATTAAATAGAGGAAGTAAACCAACAAGCATTGTTTGCTCCTCACACATTTTCTCAATAGAACTCATATTTTCCAAAGATTGCGAAAACTGTATTGGGAGCTCATCCAGCGAAGCTTTCATCTCAGTTGAACAGCTAAAGTCTTATAAATGTACTTCGTGACCGTGTATCGTATCCTTATTCATATGTGGATTGCTCTGTACAATACTTAAGAGGTCATTAATTAACTAGAGCCCGTGACAGTTCTCATAGAGAGTGTTGGAACGCTATTACTACACACATCAAAAAAGGTTTTGCGTTACCCCGGTTCCCAGAAATCCTCAATATATAGACGTTGACTGTAAATATTGTATCACAAACATAGTAAACCCACTGAAAGGTGTTAACAAACATGCATGAGTAGCGCCTAATAGACACAGGTGGTCCGACAGCCAATCAGTTCCAGTCATTCCACAAGGAAGGAGGTACACGGCTCATGTTGTCTGTAGTTCAGCCATGCCTAGACGGTCAATGCCGCGGTTCGATCGCGTCCGTATTGTTACTTTGTGCCAGGACCGGTTCTGAACAAGGGAAGTGCCCAGGCGTCTCGGAGTGAACCAAAGCAATGTTGTTCGGACGTGGAGGAGATACAGAGAGACAGGAACTGTCGATGACATGCCTCGCTAAGGCCGCCAAAGGGCAACTACTAAAATGGATGACCCCCACCTACGTACTATGGCTCGGGGAAACCCTGACAGCAACGCCACCATGTTGAATAATGCTTTTCTTGCAGCCACAGGATGTCGTGTCACGACTCCAACTGTGCGCAGCAGGCTGCATGGTGCCCAACTTCACCCCCGACGTCCATGGCGAGATCCATCTTTGCAACCACGACACCATGCAGTGCGGTACAGGTGAGCCCAGCAACATGCCGAATGGACCGCTGAGGACTGGCATCACGTTCTTTTCACCGATGAGTCTCGCATATGCATTCAACCAGACAATAGTCGGAGACGTGTTTGGCGGCAACCCAGTCAGGTTGAAAGCCTTAGACGCATTGTCCAGCGAGTGCAGCAAGGTTGAGGTTCCCTGCTTCTTTGGGGGTGGTATTATGTGGGTCGACGTAAGCGTCTGGTGTTCGTGGAAGGCGCCGTAACGGCTGTACGATACGTGAATGACATCCTCCGACCTATAATGCAACCATATCGCCAGCATATTGACCAGACATTCGTCTTCGTGTACTACAATTCACGCGCCCATCGTGCACATCTTCTGAATGGTTTCTTTCAGGGTAACAACATCGCTCGATTAGAGTGACCAGCATGTTCTCCAGACATGAACCCTATTGAAAATGCCTGTGATACATTGAAAAGGGCTATTTATGGATGACGTGACCCACCAACCACTCTGAGGGAGCTACGCCGAATCACCGTTGAGGAGTGGGATATTCTGGACCAACAGTACGTTGATGAACTTGTGGATAGTATGCCACGACGAATACAGGGATGCATCAGTGCAAGCCAACTAATGTGGCCGAGTGGTTCTAGGCGCTTCAGTCCGGAACCGCGCTGCTGCTACGGTCCCAAGTTCTAATCTTGCCTCGGGCATGGATGTGTGTGATGTCTTTAGGTTAGTTAGGTTTAAGTAGTTCTAAGTCTAGGGAACTGATGACCTCAGATGTTAAATCCCATAGTGCTTAGAGCCATATGACCCATTTCAATCATCAGTGGAAGAGGACGTGCTGTTGGGTATTAGAGGTACCGGTGTGTACAGCAATCTAGACCACGAACTCTGAAGATCTCGCTGTACGATGGTACAACATGCAATGTGTAGTTTTCATGAGCAGTAAAAAGGGCGGAAATGATGTTTACGTTGATCTGTGTTCCAAATTTCTGTACAGGTTCCGGAACTCTCGGAACCGAGGTGATGGAAAACTTTGTTTGGTGTGTGTATAATCACGTAGGTCAAGCATATCTCATTCAAGCTCGATTTTGAGGTGTGAGGGGGGCGTGGAAATGAAATCTGCAGACGTCACACTGCGATGACGGTTTTAGCGGGTGAATATTCAGTATTTGCAAGAAATCTATGGTGATGTCCACTACATCTGACCTCTTATTTTCATACTAAAGACTAAATTCAGCGTCAATAGAGCATGAAGCAACCCCACAGCGTCTCACAAGACCTGTTCCGTCTCCTTACTACCGGTAACGCGACCACGGACAACAACGAAATCAGCAGGTCGTCATAATTAATGCCACAACACACAATCACACAATCCTATCCGAATCTACAGACCTACTGGACACATTTCGTATTTAATTCTCGCCTCGATGGCTCTATATTTGTAATATTTCCCCTCCTACTCCCAGATAGTCAATGTTACCATGCGTCAGAAGATATTTTGATTTGTGTTTGAGTAACAAAGTTCCCCAGTGGTGGAAGTGTCAGTTAACACGAGTCAGGGGAAATTATGATACTTGTTTGGCCTTTCACTTCACTTTATTTTTCTCCTCTGTTTAACAGGAAACCATATTTTCAGTGACTCTTTTGAAATCTACGCTTCCTGATGTAGAAAGGGAAGCACCCAGAAGACATGGTCGGACGTCACAGTAAGTGGGTACACATACACAGCATCTGCCACTTTATAAATGATTTAGAGTTGAAATTCTCTGTGATAAGTAGAACGGCCGCCATAGTGCATTAGTGCTGTTTGTGTTTAGGATTGTCATCAAGCCCAGGGGGGTATATAACTGAAGTAAACAGCATTCTAAAGATAATGAGAAGGCATGTACACGTGTAAGTCAGCTTTGTCGGCAATTGGTAGAGTTTCAAACGAGCCTTATTGTGAACCTCCATTCTGCTGATTGATCGAATCGTGCAATTTCCAGATGTTTGGGGATGTCTGATGCGACAGTGTCCCGATGTTGAACTGCACGGAAACGTGAAGGCAGAAATTAACGACGTTGAGTTTCTGGTCGAACACGCCTGAACACCACAAGCGAGGATGGCCATATTGTGCGTCAAGCACACCCTAACTCCTTTACATCGTGCCTACCATCCGAGAACAAGTTATTGGCCTCCTGCAACATTTTGTGTCATCCCGCACCATTATTCATACACTAACAAAAGACGAACTAGAGAGTTACCGTCTACATTACAACACAAATGGCTACATTGGAGTGATGCAGTGAAGCAAAGTTAAAAGGCGTGAAATTATGTTCAGCGATGAACTGCGGTTCTGCACTAACTCACTATTGCCATCTTTGGCGAGTACGGTAAGGAGAGGTTCCACTCTTCCAATGTGTGGGAGAGACTCCTCGTGTCATGGTTTGGGGAATCAACAGGAATGTCATCAGGTTATGGATGGTTGTGACTGAGTGAGCTCAGACGACATAACGCTACAACTCGTGCATCCTGGGTACTCTTGCATTACCTCTCTTCTGGCAGTATATTGATTCCATTTTCCAGCAGGACAATGGTCGTCTATACATGGTCCATTTCTCTGTGAAATGTCTGTTTGACGTCAAGCTACTCCAATAGACAGCAATATCCGCAGATCTGTTTCCGATTAAGCATATGTCGGACCATCTCGGACGTTACATCCGTCCCACTATGTCAAGGAGCAGCTACAACGGTTGTGCAGGAGTTTGCCTGAGGAGAGGTTACAACGGTTTTATGACTCCCTTCCTGATGGAGTCGGTGTATGCTTCCAGGTCAAAGGGAGTGCAACGTCGTACTCGTTAGTGGGAGTCTTACTACTGCCAGAAGAGAGGTAATGCAAGAGTACCCAGCATGCACGAGTTGTAGCGTTACTACTCGTTTGAAAATTTTACTCGATGTTGAACTCACCGAAATAAAATCACGTACCCCTGTGCGCGTATAACCTAATTTTGTTTCTTCCCTCCTTAAGAGTTTTCACTTTTTTTTATCAGGCAGTGTAGTTGCAATACTTTGGTGGTGTCCATAAGATGCCGCCATGCAGAGATTACTAAGAATCTGTTAGCATAAGGAGGAAGCACAAGCCAAGAGGGGAAGACTCACAGGTGGAATGAATATATAGATGGTATATGTACAGGAAAGAATCCTGAAGGTGATATTATGGAAAGAGAAGTGAGGTATAAGGAAACGAGGTGGAAGAAGCATTACTGCGAGAATTTGATAATGAGTAGTGGGGCAAAGTATCTACATCCTTACTGTACAGTGTTCCCAGAGTTGCTCAAGATGGCGGATCCAAGATTGCGGCGATAGATGTGACAATGTCGCAAAGACGTCATGGCAGAAACTTCAAATTTTGGCTGGAAGATAGGTCAGTCGGGCTACCTCCACCAACCTAACCCCTTCCCCAACCCATCCCATCCCATCCCCTCCCCCAGAAATTGGCGGGAATTGCAAATTTTGGTGGTGAAAAAAGGGTCCTTGGGCTACCTCCACTGACCTAAGTCATCCGACAGCCCCTCTTCCTAGGAATCGGTGGGAAAAGGACTCAGCCTGCGTGGGATGGGATGGATGTATGTCTTCATTTAAATAATCTTTATCTAAACAATGTGAGGCAGTGCATTCATCTCATGTGTTCACTATGGGGTCTGGAGTCCAACTGACTTAGTACACAGGTTGCCACCAGAGGGCACTGTCATCCCTCCCTTGACGGAATCCAAGATGGTGGTCAGGGCTGGGGGAAAATGGCGGGGGACCAATAGGAACCCATAATCCAGTCACGTATTTGACTTCGGCCAGTGGGATGGAGGTATCTGGTAACGTCATAGGAGGGTTTATAGGGCAGGCTCAGCAGCTCTGGGACCTCAGTCTTGCTCAGTCAGTCAGCAGCAGCACAAGAAGGAGAACCATATTGTGTCAACAGCAGTCGCAATCCAGCACAGCCCTGCAGAACTGGAAGAAGCGGAAAAATAAGTATCCTATATCACATCTTTTTCTGTGGTTAGCTTTATTATTATTATTATTATTATTACTGATTGTTTTCGTGTCTTGGCCCATGTATAAGCTTCTTCATCTTTGTTCAGCAGTAACCCTCGATTCGTCCAAGCCCTCAGGGTCGAGTGCCAACATGCCGATCTCTGTCGCGCCCGGACCTGTAGCAACCTCGGCTGCCATCTTGTCAAGACCAACAGCTACCTATAGACCTGTGGCAGCAACAACCTCCAGCATGTTTGATCCTGTAGCGACCACATGAGGTCCTGTAGCGCATATAGCCCTTTTGCAGGAGTAGGACAAGGAGCTGTTGTGGTCTGTGACACTCATCGATTTGTGTGATGAGGACAAGCAATCTGCTACCGACATATCGAATGCTGCTGGTGGTCCTAAACATCTGCAAGATAGAGGACGGTACTCAGGACTGGTCACCAACATATCACCCATCCCAGCAGAATATCCCTGTGCTAGTGCAGCCAAAGAGTGCAGATGCTGTGGATAAGAAGACATGGAGTGTACCCACGTTTTGCAGTTCCACGCACAATTTAATTCCCAGTGGAACGAAAAGTGTAAACGTTGGTGTAAAAGCATATCATGTCTGGGGCTTGAATGGGAGAATAGAAATAGAAAATGCATTGAAGGGTGCTAAAGTGCCAATTTCCGAGTTCGACTAGGACGAAATATGCCGTGCAGAGCGTTACATCAGCAGCATATGACTACAGGGTATTATCCAACTCGTTCTCCTCCAGACATTCGCTATACTGGTGTGGCAGAATCTACTACAACAGTGTTTGATGACTGTGCATTATGTGCGAAATAGGGTGACAACTGTGTTTATCTAAGGCACTCATCAGTTGTGAAGTTATACGATCTGCATACTGCGCTATGTCTTGCACTGGAGAAACTGAGCCGTTGGTTGCCGAGCATAGACTCTGCGTACATCGATGTTGTAAGCTTCGTACGTGTGCATAGTGTACATGTTGATGATTTGAAGCAGCACTTCTGTTTGCACATGGGCGCTGAACCGAAAGAGAAACAAATTAAATGTGTATATGAAAAATTTGAGTACTGTGAGACATTCATTGCCTTGAGGTAGATACACGCGAAATTCATTGCATGTCAAAAAGCTTTGTTTGGGAAATACTGTACAGGTGCGAAGAAGAAGATACAGGACGAGTCTGATTATTTTCTTGAAATACTGCATCCTATGTATGATTTTTAAATAAATAAGTAATGTATGTATGTATAATCTCAAACCATGTTTGTGTTATTTCATACCTCTCTCATTATTGTCAAAGTATTATGCTTATTAATATCATTATTTTTCAATACTACACCAGTTATTAATATAATGAATGATCAAGTTACTCTTCATGGGTAAAATATATATTGCTTTTTTATCTGTGTAGCCAATATACCTCAGTCGGTTAAGGCCGCTGTGGCTGAGCAGTTTTAGGCGCTTCAGTCCGGAACAGCGCTGCTGCTATGGTCGCAGGTTCGAATCCTGCCTTGGGTATGGATGTGTGTGATGTCCTAAGGTTAGTTAGGTTGAAGTAGTTGTAAGTCTAGGAGACTGATGACCTCAGATGTTAAGTCCCATAGTGCTTAGAGCCATTTGAACCATCAGTCAGTTAAATGGTGTAGCTATAGTGACTGGTTCAAATGGTTCAAATGGCTCTGAGCACTATGGGACTTAACATCTATGGTCATCAGTCCCCTAGAACTTAGAACTACTTAAACCTAACTAACCCAAGGACATCACACAACACCCAGTCATCACGAGGCAGAGAAAATTCCTGACCCCGCCCAGCTATAGTCACTACACATACTATTAGCATCCCCTTCAAGTGTTTCTTTCTATGTGTGTCAACTACTTGCAGTACCTTTCGTAGGTAGTATCATGGTAGGATGGGTGAAACATCCTCATCACAACGACTTTGTTGTTCGTGACTGGTCTTGTGAAGATGCAAACGAAGACTTAAGGAAGAAGAAGAAGAACGAAATTCTCTTTCCCGATAATATAGAAGCAATTATTGTAGGTCCAGCCAATTGTGGCAAGACTAATGTCCTCATGACGCTGATAACACATGTAGATGGAGTCTGATTTGGACATGTTTGTGTATTCTCAGAAACACTGTTTCAACCCAAGTATCAGCTATTACAGGAGATAATGCGCGGTGTGTATGGTGTTACATACATGACATTCAGTGAAAGCGGTGATGTCCCTCCACCTTAAAAAGCAAAACCAAAGACTGTCTTCATATTTTACCATTTTGCTGTGGGAGACAAAGGCCAAATTCGAAAATATTTATGTTTCGGTCGTCATATGGGTGCTGATGTATTTTATCTAAGCTAGACGTTTCCCATAATCGAGAAACAGTTGGTTAATTATAATGTAAACCTTATAATAGCCTTCAAACAAGACACTCTGAATTTAAAACATATTTACCAAGCACATATAGGAACTGACATGTCGTCCAATGATTTTGTTGAGATATGTGCTTATTCCTGTAATTATTCACAGTATGGGTTTCTCGTTATTGATAAAATAAGAAAACTGAGTGGTGGTAGTTACAGGCGAAACTTTCAAGAGTTTCTCCACATATAGCACGGTAAGAGAGGTTAGTACATCAGTATACGCTGCACCATGGACAAATTAGCTCCCATACAGAGACAATTGGTGTACACAGAAAGAACATTCGCCTGTACATGGATGCGAAAATTCAGGCTATTGCGCATAAGGCTGGAGGTATGCGTAGGGAACTAGAGACGTATTACCAGACTCTTCTGAGAATGGTGAATGCGTTAAATGAATTAGTTAATGAAATGGGTAAGAAAGTAACCGACTTAACTGTAAAGGTCGAGGCTAATTGAGGGGAAAATATATGTAGAGTTCATTGTTGTTAGAAGGGGAGCAGGTACATAGAAAGAGGAAGAAGGAGAGCGGATGCATAAAGCCTCATGCTGCGGAAACATCTGATTAATATACGCCTAGATGTCAACGAAGCAGAAAGTGTTTCAAGAGCGGGAAACAGTTCGTGAGCAATTATGGTCGCTGGGGTTAGGGCATATGGATCGACAGCAAACATTAAGAGAGACTTTTAAGCCGGTTGCTGAATCTCTCAGACAGCTCTCAGCAAAAACAAAAACACACGATAACGATGGTCTTGCCATTGGTGAATTCATTATCCGTCACCTCCTTGGTCAGGTAGATAGAACATTCGGCGTTAGCAGGGGAAGACAGTATATGTTGGATATACATCCTATAACTGTAACTGATGACACAATACAGATTGGTTATAGACGGTTTGAGAGACTCTCTCAGACAGATCTCAGCAAAAACAAAAACACACGATAACGATGGTGTTGCCATTGATGAATTCATTATACGTCACGCCCCTGGTTAGGTAGATAGAACATTCGGCGTTAGCAGGGGAAGACAGTACATGCTGGTTATACATCCTATTACTGTAACTGATGACACAATACAGATTGGTTATAGACGGTTTGAGAGCACCTGTCGTAGTGAATGCTATTTTCCTAAGACGTACCAAAAAACCTATAAATTATTCAGTTAATGATAGGGAAACGTACCATGACATACAGCACATGACTGATGTAAATAAGATTGCGAAAAGCCGGAGCAACAAAAAATATAAAACCATTACAAAACCAATACTTGATGGGGAAACCAACAACAACATCAGCAGCAGCGGTGATGGAATTGACATTGAGCATAAAACAGTGAACAATCGAATCCCGCAGTATATATATAATGACGACCCCAACGAGCTAATAGATCGACTACGTCTGTACATGGCATCAGCTGCTGCAGGTAATACAGCTCATTCGAATGCGGCTGTTTCAGTAATCTCTGAGGTTAGAGAGAGAGGTATCGTCGAATAAGTATGGAGACAGTAGTTTGAGAACTGCACAAACCAGCACGCAAAACATACCCGCGTAGGCATGTTATGATTAAAGGTTTGGATGACTTATGGCAAAGCTGATCTTGTAGATATGACGGGGTTTTCACTTGAGAATAATGAATTCAAATATATTTTAATGGATATTGATACATACTCCAAATTTGCCTGGGCATTACCTGTTGAAACAAAAACGGCTAGAAATGTCGCGGATGTTTTTGAGCGTTTGCTACAGAAAGGGGCGAATCGATGCCCAGACAATCTCCAAACGGATCACGGCGGGGTGTTTTACAGTAGGTATGGTTCTAATGGCTCTGAGCACTATGGGACTTAACTTCTGAGGTCATCTGTCCCCTAGAGCTTAGAACTTCTTAAAGCTAACTAACCTAAGGACATCACACACATCCATGCCCGAGGCAGGATTCGAACCTGCGACCGCCGTGGGCGCGCGGTTTCAGGGTGTAGCGCCTAGAAGCGCTCGGCCACTCCGGACGGCTACAGTAGGTATTTCAAGACCGTGATGCAGCGTTGCAGAATACGTCACTACTCAACATTCACTCACCTGAAGGCAAGTATCGTGGAGCGTCTGAACGGAACAGTAATACGTCGAATGTGGATGCGTTTTAACCTTCGCTGCACATAAAAATGGACAGATATCCTCCCAGAAATTATTGCTTAGTATAAACGTACCAATCATACCACAATAAAAATTAGACCGGTCGACGTTCATGATAATGGACTCATGGATAAGGTGTACTATCGCATTAAAATGCTGTATCCAAGCAGACAGAAATTTAATTTAGGTGATTTGGTACGTGTCTCAAAACACAAGACGGCATTTGAGAAATCATACCAACCCAACTGATCAATAGAGATATTTACAGGTTCAAAGGTGCAACGAACGAAACCTAGAACTTATATATTGAAGGATAGTAAAGATGAAGAAACTGCAGGCTGCTTCTACACCGAGGAGTTGCAGAAAAGCTCAGAACCGGATGTGTTTCTCGTGGAGAGAGTCATAAAACTTCGGGGAAATGAAGCATTAGTTAAATGGCTTAGTTTTCCTGCTACACAAAACATTCGGACTGATGTAGTGGGATTGATATAATGGAAGCGCACAGTCCACAGCCACCGCAGTAGCATGACATGCGTGCTAAGAGACACATTAGAAGAGGTGGTGCTATTCTAGACGAACTGCCAGTGGAATTACAAATTCGTGGGTGTAACTACTGTGGACCTGGGATAAAGCTTCCGAAACGCTTGGCCCGAGGTGGTGAGGGGGTTAATCTGCTCGACAAAGCGTGTATGGAACATGACATTGCATACGCCGCATAAAAAGATCTATCTAGCTGATATGGCTAAGGCGATGCGGAGAAGAATGGATATTCGTATAGGTCAATGCATCGCAGAAATTGCAGTTGATAAAACCATGCAAGGAAAAATTAAGATGGGTTTAGGAGTGATGAATTTCAAGCGAGTTACGAATGCTGCACGTTGTGCACTAAAGAACAAGAAGGACAAGTGCGGGAAGAAAAGCTGTTGGAAGAACTGTATTCTGACAGCGATGTATACAGCCAAAAACGCGCTGAAGCAGAAAGGTGCTTGAAGAAGAAGAAAAGGATTTTCTAAAGCTCTTCAAGTTCTACCAATACCCAAGACATCTGGCGGTTTTCTTCCATTTCACATTCCGGCCCTCTCCGCGCTTTCGGCGATAAGGTCCCTCGCTCGTGGAGCTGCACCTATTGCTCGAACGGTCAATAACTCGCAAAACTCCCAAGGGGTGTCAGAAGAGGTAAGAAGACATGTCCGCATGATGGAAGCCGCAGCCATCGGAAAAGAACTATGTATGAAACTGTACAGGAGAGGGCTGGGTCTATTCATAAATAAAAAAAGCTCATTAGAGGTCCTACAAGATAGACCACTTACAAATAGTGATCTTCCTAATTTCGTTAGAAACAAATTCTACATTCCAAGATTCCGTGGTGTGTTTATGCAGGATACTTTAACGAAGACTATGTGGGAAACAGGTGGATGTGGAATTGAGAATTTTGATGTTGCTGGAGGCCCCGACACCCACTGAGTATCATATATTATGAAAAATGCGGATACCGTCTACTATTTCGAGTCATTTGATGACCTAGAGCCGCCAGAAGAATTACAACGATACTTCACTCACAGACGACGTGTGTTCTACAATTAGCACCACTTTCAGGAGTTTAATACATACCTTGTGGACATCTATGAATCATGTTTCTCTTCATGTTTACAAAGAAGAAGAAGCATGCTGTGTAAGGAGGAGCTTTAAACATTCCTTCATCAGTTGAGGTTCAGATGCAGTGTTGTATGCTTTGACGTTCAAAGAACGATCATCTGTATTTTGTATAAAATACTTCCCGCCAATTGATTTGAGCATTGGTGAGTGGAGTATTGCATTGATTCGACTGGAGACGTACAACAGCATCCCAAATATCACTGAGACTAAGAGCAAAGTGCATCTTGATATTAATGGTGAAAAAGACAATGTGGAATTAGAACCAGGTGCATACGATATCGATGATTTACACGAAGTCTTAAAACAGTCTGGAAAAGGTATTAACCTACGTGCAAACATCAATACACTTCAATGTGCAATAAGGACTGCAAATTCAACGACAGACTTTATCCTCGAATGTAACATTGCAACGATTTCCTATCTCAACGATAGTCTAATTGATACTATTTACAGATTCTTCCCATCAGTTGCAGCAGGGTATAAGATTGTTGAGACTCTTGCCAATGCAATATACCTTGCAGTGACAGCTCAGACATTGGATTATTTGAAGCTGTGTATTGTGGATCAGAATAACCAACTTGTTGACTTTCGTGGTGAGGAAATCATTGTACAATTACATCTAAGGCAGGATGGGCGTACAGTATAAAACAAGTACAAGCAATCCACAGCACGTCACTTCGCTACTAAACAGCAAAGTGATAACACGTGCGAACTACTAGGTCCTTAAATCAGTTGGCTTGAAACCGCGCAATGACGTCCTCACTCAATATAACCTGTCCATTGGAGTATGATGAGAGAATTATAGTCAGGAATACTTATCTCATAAACCTTACGCTCCAACCACATTTAAGAAGAATGATGAAATTAGGATTGTCATCCAGTACCTAGACGCACTGACGCTTCCATGCAAGAGTTTCATATATCTAGAAGGATCATTCAAGAAAACCGACGGTAGCGATACAGTGGGATCCAAGCTTACACGTAACGCTTCACCGTTCCTGTTCCAAGATATACTCAGTGAACTCAGTGGGTCTGAGATCGACCGTACACGTAATGTTGGCATAACATGAACCCTTAAAACATACATCTCTGCATACCCACAGATTTGCATAGTTTAGAAAATGCGGAATGAATCATACACGACCCGGAGGGTAGAACAGTTGCAGAGTACAAGTGGACATGAGACAGATTATTATGAACGCCAAACAGGAACTCATTCTGGTGTGGAGCGCGACAGATAATAACTCATACATTGTATGAGCTCAAGAGGAGGATATGATCACAGGCTGCAAGATAATATTGAAAATGACACATCAGTGAATCAGACGAGGAGCTTTTGAAAGTCCTGAATTCCGATACATTTCTGTCACTGACATTTCCCTCGTGGGAGGTTTTCGCGTACCCAGTGTTACCGATTGAGAGCAGACAAACATGGGCTCTTGAAACCTCCTCGCAACTAGAGACACCTAGATTCATCATACTTGCGTTTCAGACTCAAAGAAGTGGTAATGTAGCAAATGATTCCACTGTATTCGACGACTGAAAGTTTACTAATTCCAAAGTATATCTCAATTCAGAATTCTACCCATATGCCAGTTTACATCTGCAGAGGAATGAAAATGTATACAGTCTAGCTTATGACGTGTATGCAAGGTTTCGTGCTTGTTACTACGAAAATGCTGAAGAAGCGGGGCAGAGGGTGTTTACTCAGACCACAGAAGTTCAAGGGACTTACCCCGATCATCGTAATAGACTGGTCGAAACAGAACGAAATAATTAAGTCTGGACCTATAGATGTGCAAACTGAATTTGAACCTTCGACAAATTTCACAGAACACGCTGCCACATATGATCTAGGTCTACCATGTGATCAACTACTGCCCGCTCACTGGTGTTGTGCAACAAGCTCTACAAATGAACAGCTGCTGCACCATAAATAGAGCATTTCAGAATGGCATCTGAAGATGTGAACATCACTGCGGATGCTCACGGTTTCTATGGTGGTGAGCACAGACAGTTCATATTTAAAGAGGTTTCATTCGTAGCGTACACAGAAGATGCTGGAACAATAGAGACACTCTCAGCAAACATTGCATCACCGAGGTCTTTGATGTATGTGAATTGTGCTAAGACACGGAAGAGAGCAAAGTGGTCAACACATTTCTACAATGTAATTCACTAGGATGATCTGGCATACTCTATAAAGATATGGTGACTGTGCTTAAACTACACTCCTGGAAATTGAAATAAGAACACCGTGAAATCATTGTCCCAGGAAGGGGAAACTTTATTGACACATTCCTGGGGTCAGATACATCACATGATCACACTGACAGAACCACAGGCACATAGACACAGGCAACAGAGCATGCACAATGTCGGCACTAGTACAGTGTATATCCACCTTTCGCAGCAATGCAGGCTGCTATTCTCCCATGGAGACGATCGTAGAGATGCTGGATGTAGTCCTGTGGAACGGCTTGCCATGCCATTTCCACCTGGCGCCTCAGTTGGACCAGCGTTCGTGCTGGACGTGCAGACCGCGTGAGACGACGCTTCATCCAGTCCCAAACATGCTCAATGTGGGACAGATCCGGAGATCTTGCTGGCCAGGGTAGTTGAATTACACCTTCTAGAGCACGTTGGGTGGCACGGGATACATGCGGACGTGCATTGTCCTGTTAGAACAGCAAGTTCCCTTGCCGGTCTAGGAATGGTAGAACGATGGGTTCGATGACGGTTTGGATGTACCGTGCACTATTCAGTGTCCCCTCGACGATCACCAGTGGTGTACGGCCAGTGTAGGAGATCGCTCCCCACACCATGATGCCGGGTGTTGGCCCTGTGTGCCTCGGTCGTATGCAGTCCTGATTGTGGCGCTCACCTGCACGGCGCCAAACACGCATACGACCATCATTGGCACCAAGGCAGAAGCGATTCTCATCGCTGAAGACGACACGTCTCCATTCGTCCCTCCATTCACGCCTGTCGCGACACCACTGGAGGCGGGCTGCACGATGTTGGGGCGTGAGCGGAAGACGGCCTAACGGTGTGCGGGACCGTAGCCCAGCTTCATGGAGACGGTTGCGAATGGTCCTCGCCGATACCCCAGGAGCAACAGTGTCCCTAATTTGCTGGGAAGTGGCGGTGCGGTCCCCTACGGCACTGCGTAGGATCCTACGGTCTTGGCGTGCATCCATGCGTCGCTGCGGTCCGGTCCCAGGTCGACGGGCACGTGCACCTTCCGCCGACCACTGGCGACAACATCGATGTACTGTGGAGACCTCACGCCCCACGTGTTGAGCAATTCGGCGGTACGTCCACCCGGCCTCCCGCATGCCCACTATACGCCCTCGCTCAAAGTCCGTCAAATGCACATACGGTTCACGTCCACGCTGTCGCGGCATGCTACCAGTGTTAAAGACTGCGATGGAGCTCCGTATGCCACGGCAAACTGGCTGACACTGACGGCGGCGGTGCACAAATGCTGCGCAGCTAGCGCCATTCGACGGCCAACACCGCGTTTCCTGGTGTGTCCGCTGTGCCGTGCGTGTGATCATTGCTTGTACTGACCTCTCGCAGTGTCCGGAGCAAGTATGGTGGGTCTGACACACCGGTGTCAATGTGTTCGTTTTTCCATTTCCAGGAGTGTATTAGATCACACAGATACCATCATCTACGTGAAGTGGAAGTAGAAAATCTCATGGATGCATCGAATCGTTAAGTTTGCTGGTATTCAAGACCTGGAATTTTACAGGTGTCCTCTTCTCCATCGACCCTTGATGAAGAAGATGTGTGAAAAAAGTGTGGCTGTGTCTACTTTGACAGTGTACAGCTTTTTAGCCACATTTTATGTCTGTGGTTTCCTTCAAGCACAGGAGATATAACTTTAGACATGTCTGCTATATATCTTTGCAAGTGGAAGCAGTCACATACCTCCTGCTCTCATAACCCAAACCGTGCTATATGATAGTCGTAATTACATGTAACCATACTATATATTTTGTTATCATCCATCTTAAACATTAACTCCTTAATGGCATTCATCTTCAGCAAAACTAATGTCGTATGAGACATGCACAGCCTTTATATACATATACATACATAACGCAATATGAGATAGGATTTTTTATAAGCAACAACAACAACAACAACAACAACAAAGACGTATGGTGACTAATTTTTTTCTTGGTTTATTCAGTTCACGCAAATAGAATATAGTTCTCGAGGTAGAATATAATTCTCGAGGAACAATGTAGTTTTTCAGGTACAATATAGTATTCTTGAGGTATAAATTAAATCTGCTATTCCAATGCCGAAATACTTTTAACTTACTCGATACAAAAGCAATACTGATAGGAATTTTTTTATAAATCGACGCTAAAAAACTAATGCAGAGAAACTTTCTATTCTAGAACTAAATTCCACAGCCCCAGTAGCATGGCTTTTACAATAATTCTGAGGGACTGCGCTGCTTAGAATCTAATTTCAACAGTCCACCACAATAGCAAACGTTTTTACAATAACGATTCTGATGGACTGTGAGCTATACACACTTAAAAACTATTCTGACTTGGAAGGCTAGCTGCAGGTGAAAAACTTACAAGCTATTCTATGTACAAGACGCACATGGTGTGTAGATATATATATTTACAGGCTACACATATGTTGCGAATGAACAAATAAATCAATATATATTGTGTTACAAAAAGGTACGGCCAAACTTTCAGTAAACATTCCTCACACACAGAGAAAGAATGTATGTTATGTGGACATGTGTCCGGAAACGCTTACTTTCCATGTTAGAGCTCATTTTATTACTTCTCTTCAAATCACATTAATCATGGAATGGAAACACACAGCAACAGAACGTACCAGTGTAACTTCAAACACTTTGTTACAGGAAATGTTCAAAATGTCCTCTGTTAGCGAGGATACATGCATCCACCCTCCGTCGCGTGGAATCCCTGATGCGCTGATGCAGCCCTGGAGAATGGCGTATTGTATCACAGCCGTCCACAACACGAGCACGAAGAGTCTCTACATTTGGTACCGGGATTGCGTAGACAAGAGCTTTCAAATGCCCTTATAAATGAAAGTCGAGAGGGTTGAGGTCAGGAGCGCGTGGAGGCCATGGAACTGGTCCACCTCTACCAATCCATCGGTCACCGAATCTGTTGTTGAGAAGCGTACGAACACTTCGACTGAAATGTGCAGGAGCTCCATCGTGCATGAACCACATGTTGTGTCGTACTTGTAAAGGCACATGTTCTAGCAGCACAGGTAGAGTATCCCGTACGAAATCATGGCAGTGAATCGAGGAAGTACAGTACATACTGACGAAACTAAAATGAGCTCCAACATGGAAATTAAGCGTTTCCGGACACATGTCCACATAACATATTTTCTTTATTTGTGTGTGATGAATGTTTCCTGAAAGTTTGGCCGTACCTTTTTGTAACACCCTGTATAATATTTTTTTCTGTTTATGCTTTTTTAATATTTTTTGCTTACACTTTTTCTCTCTTTCATCCACATTGTATATATATTGTTATTCTTTCTTCTCGACACATTCTCTCTATGTGTGTATATACACATATACCCAGAAATATTTACATGACACAAACACACACACACACACACACACACACACACACACACACACACACTCAATCAGAGTCCCCCACCCCTTCTCTCCCTACAAGTGAGTAGTGTGAGTATGGAAGAGATTCAGCCCCATCATCATAAATGAGCCTTTTATCGTCATTAGGCGATAGACCAATTTTACAGTGGAACACAGTATAGGCCTCGTGTCCTCTCGATCAAATACTTGTCTGCCATACCATACAAGGTGGCTGTTGTGCAGTACTGTGATCACCACTGCACAGGTACAGCAAATGATCTTCGATAGAGAGGGCTCTCGATGCCATGACACACACCCTTAGCCTGCCTCTGGGTGGCACCTTCCAATGTGCGATAAGCATACAATTTTGAGCATTGACCTACAAACTCCACAATCGGCAATCCATTTGCCTCATCCTTCATAAGACCGATAACCTTCTTGTTCTGTGGAATAATACCATAAGGATTATCGGCTGCGTATGAGGACGCGTAGAATTCATTACCATGGCACTTAATTGCTTCATCCAATAGATGAATCCATCTGTATCCATGTAATGTAATTTAGGATCTACGAAATGAGTTTTCGAAAATTCAAAATGAAAGTGGTATATCTGGAGTTTGGATAGGTCTAGTATCCATATCCTCACATAAATAGGTTTCATAGACTTTACTGCTGTCTTTGCCTTCCCCACAGCGATTAAGTACTTATCGAATATGGTGATTCGCTTAAAATTTGGTACAGCAGTGTATTTTCTTACGCCATAGCGCCCATCCCGTTCGGTTCTAATCAAAATTTCACGTCATGTCCTCAATCGTTTTACGGAAACTTCAATTATTCACTAATTTATAAAAATCTTTCTCCAAGCCACACGTCGTGGAAGCTCTCTGTCTCATATTCAAATCAATATACTCCTTCAATCAGGGAGACTGCTTGAAGGAGATAGCCCGGTGAGCCTAACCAGCTCCATACCCAAGCTGATACACTGGTGGATATTATGATAATGAATTACGTATCTCCTCTTATCCACCAGCGTTGTCGTCAATTTTGGCGTGGAACTTCCTCGAGGAACTAGTTGCTCTGGACACAGAAGCAAATTGGTGTGCGCATCATGCAATCTAATAGGGTATATGAGTTCTACCTCCACCACATACCCTACATCAGAATCAGCTGCCATACCCCTCATGATTTTTCCACCTAATCCCTTCCATTCGTCTTCAGGCACTCATAGTAACTCGCCAATCGGCAGTGATGGCTGCATGGTGTGCCCATGTAAGTTATTCACGTCCAGGTACATTATGTAATGTGAATCAAGGGATGCCTTGAATCTGTCACCTATCTGCAGGTTATCTGCCTTCGTGTGCCTATGGACGCAATGGAAAAGCACCCCACGGTTCCCTCACTCATAGAAAAGAATCATGTCAGCATCGGTCTATAATTCAGTGCTACACTTCGTTTTCTTGAGCATTGTGTCCCATGACAACCCAGGTGCCATGTAATAAATGGCGGAATCCAGAGAATACGTGCCCATGCACAGAATCCGGAATTTCTCGAAAATTTCCTCAAGCAAGCGCACATCTGTGTCCATGTAAAGCTGTGCGTACTCTCCTAAAGTTGAAATTTGGAATTCCTGACAGACATTCATGGCATTCTCATACTGTGCATCTGTTATGATACTGCCTGTAAGGTTGTTGGAGAATGGAGTTATGTCTGGTTGCCAGGTTTTGTTGAGTTTCTCCATACTATCCCCATACTCATTTGGGAAAACCCCCTTCCTAGCCACAAGCTGAAACTTTTCCTCGTTGGGAAATGCAACTCGAGTGATATGCATATCCCCCTGAGGTAGAGTTTCAACAAGCGAGGAGGCATTCAAAATCAGCCTACACTACAAACGGGCATTGCTCCTGGTGGTGAGCATTCTTGAATTTGTTTTCCTCAGTGGGCATAATAACACGTATCAGATCCTTGGAAGCACTGCCGACTAGATGCGCAGCTAATAACTTGTCTGAGGAGAAATGATTCAGTAACCTTAAGCAAATATGTTTTACACGACAATTTGTTGGTGGTTGGGAGGAAAAGGAGTCGGGACATGTGTTTGATCCAAACATAGTGATAATAATGACCTTCACCGAAGAGCAGCATGTTTACATGCAGCTCACACTCACCGGCAAATTTTGATAAATGGAGGGGGCCAACCCAAATATGCTTGTATTGCTCATCTGCCTTGCTTTTCTTCTCCAGGTCATAAACAGGAACCGAAATGCCAGTATACTGCGCCTCAAATTTAGGTATGTCCTGGATCTTGATGGGGAAATCGATAACACCCACGAGTATTATCACCTACATCGTATGTACGCGGATGCTCAGGATGATCCCTTAGATCGTACTTTCTTTCGCAAGCCAGCATTGACCACGAAAAAGAAGCCTGATCCTTTCTATTTTCGACGTTAATACATGCCTACTTATTAGCTATATCTTTAGGAAGCTTGATATAGATTGACCCTCCATTTACCAGATCATAGTCATATGTTAGCTGATCCTCTGACTTCCATCTCGGGAAACCAGGCCGGTATAGCACTCAAGATGGATTTACGAAACCACTCAGCGACTGGACTGACGTGCTCCGCATTATCACGCCTTTCCCGCCCCCCTCTCCCCCCTCCCTCTCCCCGCCCCCCCCCCCCCAACGATAATTTATAGTTTTCTCTTCAACACCAGACTCAACTTTGGGAGGGGGGGAGGTATGATAATTCGATGGAAAGCCCCGCACTGCATTTAATGGCGGGATACCGCGGATCATTGACTATCTTGAGGAGCTCAGTTTCCGCGACAGGAAAGGACGCCCTTAGAAAACCAACAGGGTCGTGGTACCCTCCTACTGGGTTCTCGATCCTCATGAACGACATTCGCTCCTTAAAAGCGTCTACAATCACCGAGTATTCTAAATGCAGTATGGTATCATTGACCTGATGTCCTTCCCTAAAGGGATGGGAGAGTGAACTGGCACTAGCCACAAGGTCATCTATATTAATGTTAATACTATTTTGAGTTCACCCCGTTGATGATGGTGTTGTGGAGGGCAAGTCAGTATGTGACGAGGCGCACATACCTTGTGTGTACATCGATTCCGACAAGGCTCATACGATGATGATGATGATGACGAAGGAGGATGTTGCTGTGTGACCAAGTTAGCGAGATGGGAACAGCCAGGCTGCGGCAATGGCTCCATATGCTGTTGTAGACTCGACCCGGTAATGTGAGGGGTGGTGGTTCGTTGCATGGCCCACGGACGCCAGAGCGGTGGTGCCAGGGTGGTGGCGGCGGCGGCGGGTTCCTGCGCAGCGAGTAGTGGCGCCCTTATAGGCGAGGTGTGTCTCACTGGGCGCCGCTTTGGTGAGGAAGACGGTTTAGCCGCCACCTGTATGCGCGCCACACCGTGTTGAGGGTGCTGGGACGCGACCGCTGCAGAAGAAGAAGAGATCAAATAAATAATAGTTCACTACATTGCTTACTGCTGCTGACACGGTGAAAGAAAGAGTTCTGACGATCACATGGTTATAAGCAGAGTGAGTGATAACTTTTCTTGCTATGGCTCCAGGGAATTAACACTTCATCGGGCAACTCCACTGCACTCTCAAAAAATGCGTCATAATCAACATCTAGTAGAACCAGATCAGAGCGCCTTTGTCTGTCCTCGTCTGTGTCGCCTGCAACAACAACAACAAACAAGATATATAAACTGATTTGTTACAGAAAAAACTTCCTATATTACTACCACTACTACTAGAGGCACATAATATTTTTTTTAAACTTACAAGTATGCTCCTTGGACCATTATTCGCTGGACGCTGTTGCTGTATCTGTTGAACAGCCTCCTGCTGCGTGTCCAACAAATCGAAGTCCTCTAGAGCTGTTCCTGTAACAGCACGAGACGAAATTTTATTTATATTCAATGTAGAGTTACACAGAAATATCAAACATGGATATTTTTTCTGTAGTTAGGTGAGTGTTGTTGTCGGTTATCCACAGCTGGAAGCTGTTCCAAGTAGTGCTGCTGCTGCTGCAGCAGATAATTGATTTCAGCCCCCAGGTCTGCCTCCATCCCAGTCTGCATATGCTTCAAGTGAGCTAGAGGAACAAAAAAACGAAATAAGAAATAAGAAAATTTTGAATCGCTAGTATACAAGAACAAATTATGTTCCATCATCTTTCGGGCGTGCACTCGGGACAGCGACAATTCTTCTTGCGATATTTCGGCTAGAAACCTCCCAGCCATCTTCAAGGCGAGTCGCAGACTGAGTTCAAAGCGTTTGCGCGTGCCTATTTATACGGAGAGTCACGTGATACAAAGCTGCAGAGGATTGAAAGCGCATGTGTCGAAGATATCAAAGTCGCCACTACTGCGCTAGTCATAGATAAGATGTATATAGCAAAGATAAACATATAAGCGCAGAGTGCAAAATAGTGCTGCTGCGAATCCACAGTGCTTGTAAATAAATAATTAATATTTAAAAGCGGTAACATCTGTCGGAAGTGAAGATGCAGAAATTCTTTACGAACGAGAGTGTGAAATAAGCGGTTTCCAAGCATTGGCAAGATGAAATCCTTCGTCACGGTTTAGCAGGTTGTCGGCTAGTTGTATTTCTACAGCTTCCTTAACAACTGAGTCCCAGAAAGATGAAGCAGTAGTTAAAATCTTAACATCTTTATAATCCATGGCATGGCCAGTGGAAATGCAATGTTCGGCAACTGCTGATTTGTTGGACTGACGCATCGTTCCTGTGCAGTGCGCGTGGTTTGCCCTATGTAACGTTTGCCACACTCACAAGAATAACAAGAACAAATTACATTGAAAATTGTACTGACAAGGCAATTCTGGCTGAGAACCCAACACAGGAGGCTTGACTTCAAGAGTGTGTTGCGGTCCAGCCCCCTCCTGCCTCTCCTCACACTCCAAGACCAAATCCTGGAGTTGTACTGTAACAGGAAGACAGAATTAATAAGGTGAATTTAACATACACACGAAAATATAAATATTTACTCACTTGGTAATCCAGTCTGCCGAACGCTAAGCCTCTCGCCCCTACACTCTGAAGTGTTGTTGCAGCTACATCTCTTCATATTGCGAACAGAAAAGAACGAGTAAACAAACAGACGTGATGGTGCGCACAACAAGGTGGACAGCAGTGGACAGAGGACGATGGAGTTTCTTGTGGGTTTACATATAGACTAAGGCAACCAATGAGAGAGCTTCGTTTGAATGTCCAGCCAATGAGAAGCTTTTATCGAACATCACTGTTTCTGGAAGGGCTTAATGGCACCATCGTCTCTCTCTCTCTCTCTCTCTCTCTCTCTCTCCCTCTCTCCCTCCCCTCCCTCCCTCTCTCTCCAAGTTAAAAGAATGTTTTTATGAGTAACTATGTTTTCACGAGTGTGAACAGACGAGATGAAGGCTTTTGGTGGTGAGAAAGTTTAACGTTTCTGAAACATGTTGAAAGAAGGATATTACAGTTTCCGGGAAGGGTAACACGTGCCGCCTCATTAGGACCATCAGTAAGGATTCAATCGATCTTATTCTGGGCTATTTCCGTGAACAGGTCCTGTTCTCCCTCATAGAGAAAGCAGTTGATGTGATTCTGGAACAGATTTCTATAGCTCGATCTTTGACGTCTGCATCCACAGGTACAGAGAGATTTCACACGAGCAATGGTAAACACATGTGCGAGCAGCCCAGAGGATGACTTGACCTTTATGACATGTGATGTCAGTATAACACTCGAAGAACTCGAACTGTAGACATGGCTTTCACATTCCATCGACAGTAGTGTGACCTACCATTTTTCCCCTCCAGACCGCCATCTAGGATTACATCACAGGAGGGATGACAGTGCCCTCTGGTGGCAGTACTGTGTACCAGGTCAGTTGGACTCTGGTCCCAATAGGTGAACACACTGGATGGAGGCACTGCCTCAAATTGTTTAAATAAAGACTGTTTAAATAAAGACATATGTCCATCCTATACTTTGCAGGCTGAGTCCTTTTCCCGCCGATTCCTAGGAAGAGATGGCGGTCGGATGACTTAGGTGAGTGGAGGTAGCCCAAGTACCATTTTTTCACAACCAAAATTTGAACTTCCCACTATTTCCTGGGGGTGGGGAGGGGAGGGCGTTACTGTAGTGGAGGTAGCCCAATTAACCTATCTTCTCTCCAAAATTTGAACTCCCCACAATGATGTCATTACGAAGTTGTCACATCTATCGCCACCATTTTGGATCCGCCATCTTGAATACATTTGACAACAATGGAGAGTGGGGTCATATATACGTTGCTCCACTACTATAGTGCACTGGAGTAAATAAGTTGAAACTAGGTATTTTGAGTACCAGACAGTCCCTTAAAATTACTGAAAGTCGTTGGATGAATCAGCCATGGAAAAACTATTCCATCTGGTAAGGAAAATACGTATGACAGTCCGTATCACCTCAGACATAAAGAAGGATGTAATGTGCCTATCCCATGGAATGTTTATGCTGACAGATGTTAATACTGCAGAACCATCAGTTTTATAAAACATGGTAGTAATAAAAAAACAAACAAACACAGTTTGAACAGGCTTTGAAGGACCAACGTTACCAATCGGCCGCAGTGTCATTCTCATCCCTTAGGGGTCACTGGATGCGGATACGGCGGGGCATGCGGTCAGCACACTTCTCCCTGACCGTTTTCAGTTTTGGTGATCAGTGTCGCTATTTCTCAATCAAGTAGCTCCTCAATTAGCCTCATAAGGGCTGAGTGCACTGTGTTTGCCAACAGCTCTCGGCAGACCTGGACAGTGAACCATTCAAGCGCTTAACGTCGGTAATCTGATGGGAACTGGTGTTACCACTGCGGGAAGGCCAATGGCAAGGTAGCAATATAGGGTGTTCATAATTAAAATTCCAAGTTAAAAACGATTTATAGAGAGATCATTACTCAGAATAACGTCAATATTTGAGCAGCATACTAGTAACGCAGGGGAAACGTTATGGAGAAAAAAAGGCGAAAATTTGACCAATAGATGGCACTGTAGTCAAAATAAGCACAACAGCAGACATGCAGAACACAACTGTTCCTAAATTTGAGTCCGAGACGTCCTACATGACTGTCTTCATGAAGCATTGCGCGCTGCTGGGTAAACACTTTTACAAGAACGGTGACTGTGCGCCAGTAGCCCTGCAGAAGTTCTGGACACTCTAGGGTATGAAAAAAGGCATTGGTCCAATTTCTGATAAGGGTATGGAAAAACGTGATTGCAGAATTCTAAAGGCGGGTTCTTTTGAAGTGCAGTGTGACAGAAGGAGGAAAGGAGGTGATCGGGCGTCTGTCGAAGATGTGGCCGCAGCAATACAGGAGCGATCAGTGATGTGCAAACATGCAGTGCAGGGCGAATACCCCGAAAGATGGATATGCCAACGAGCACGGTGCATGAAATCCTACGAGACATCCTGAAGTGCTATCCATACAGAATCATCCATGTTCAAGATTTGCTTCCTGCTGACCTGCTAGCAAGACAACCACTCGCTTTGGAATTTCTTGCTCTATTGGAAGTAAATACTGTATGACCATGGACCATTCTGTGGACAAACGAAGCCCATTTTCATCTCCAGGCACATGTTAATAAGCTGAACTACAGGATATTGGCAACAAGAAATCCGGACGCTCATCAACCGGTACCATTTGATTCTGCAGATTTGACTGTATAGTGCCGTTCGATAGCAACGTTTTATTGTGGGGTCGTATTTTTTCGAGGAGATGAGACCTTTGGGTCCAGTTGTCTCCGCCATTTCTGCTAAAATCTATGGGAGTCTTTTGGGCACCAATGTCATTACAAACCTTCAACAACATGGATGTGTGGGTAGGATCATTGTTGTGCAATATCACGCTCCTACGCAAATTACACAGCCAATGAAGCGGCTGCTACTGGGGCATTTCGGAAATGCTAGAATTATCAGCCATCATTTCCCTACAGTTGGCCGTCCAGATCTCCTGATCTTCATCCGTGTGAATTATGACTGTGGGGATACCTGAATGACGTGTTCAGACACTCCGATCTGTTGTTGAATACGCTGCATCCCGATTTCAGCTTGTAGCAGAAAACGGTGTACAACAAATTGAACATTTCTTACATCAGTCTCACAACAATTAGAAACCGGTGTCATTTCGCTTTTTATGCGGTTCTTGTCCCGAGGACAGTTAAAAACCGACATTTTTGCTTGTTATGCTGTTTTTGGCCTCAGGACACTTAAACACGAATGCAGTTCAAAACAATGCGATATAAGCTTGTCGTTGTAGACGAGCTAGCTGTGCAACAACTGTTGACTGCCGAACTTGTGCAGTAATGCTTGTTGAACAGCAGAGATGGAACAATGTTTAACTCATACCATAGCCATCGTACTGCGATTCATCTGTCGTTTGTAGCCTACCCCATTAAGACGCTTACAGCGGAATCTATTGGTAAAATTTTCGTTAAATTTTTTGATTCCGTGACGTTTCCCCCCGTGTCAATACTATGCTGTTCTACGAGATTTGACACAATTCGGAGCAGCGGTTCCCTTTCTTTCAAGCATTTTTAAACTTAAACTTTAATTATGGACATCCTATATATTAACGTGGATGATACACACAGTACTGAGAAGACTAGTAGCCGCCGATCTTGAGGAACATCAGTTTTGTTTAAGGAGAAATAAAGGATCACCCGACATCTTGCTGACCTTACGATTTGTCTTAGAAAGTGGATTCAGAATTTATATTTATAGGTTATATACACAACTGGCCATTAAAATTGCTACACCAAGAAGAAATGCAGATGATAAACGGGTATTCATTGGACAATTATATTATACCAGAACTGACACGTGATTACATTTTCACTCAATTTGGGTGCATAGATCCTGAGAAATCAGTACCCAGAACAACCACCTCTGGCGGTAATAACGGCCTTGATACGCCTGACCATTGAGTCGAACAAAGCTTGGATGGCGTGTACAGATACAGCTGCCCATGCAACTTCAACACGATACCACAGTTCATCAAGAGTAGTGACTGGCGCATTGTGACAAGCCAGTTGCTCGGACACCATTGACAGACGTTTTCAGTTGGTGAGAGATCTGGAGAACGTGCTGGCCAGGGCAGCAGTCGAACATTTTCTGTATCCAGAAAGGCCCGTACAGGACCTGCAACATGCGGTCGTGCATTATCATGCTGAAATGTAGGGTTTCGCAGGGATCGAATGAAGGATAGAGCCACGGGTCGTAACACGTCAAAGTGCCGTCAATGCGAACAAGAGGTGACCGAGACGTGTAACCAATGGCATCCCATACCATCACGCCGGGTGATACGCGAGTATGGCGATGACGAATAAACGCTTCCATTGTGCGTTCACGCGCGATGTCGCCAAATACGGATGCGACCATCATGATGCTGTAAACAGAACCTGGATTCATCCGAAAAAATGACGTTTTGCCATTCGTGCACTCAGGTTCGCAGTTGAGTACACCATCGGAGGCGCTCCTGTCTGTGATGCACCGTCAATGGTAACCGCAGCCATGGTCTCCGAGCTGATAGTCCATGCAGCTGCAGACGTCGTCGAACTGTTCGTGCAGGTGGTTGTTGTCTTGCGAATGTCCCCATCTGTTGACTCAGGGATCGAGACGTGGTTGTACGATCCAAAAATGGCTCTGAGCACTATGGGACTCAACTGCTGTGGTCATAAGTCCCCTAGAACTTAGAACTACTTAAACCTAACTCACATCCATGTCCGAGGCAGTATTCGAACCTGCGACCGTAGCAGTCGTGCGGTTCCAGACTGTAGCGCCTTTAACCGCTCGGCCAGCTGTACGATCCGTTACAGCCATGCGAATAAGATGCCTGTCATCTGAACTGCTAGTGATACGAGGCCGTTGGGATCCAGCAGGGCGTTCCGTATTACCCTCCTGAACCAACTGATTCCATATTCTGCTAACAGTCATTGGATCTCGACCAACGCGAGCAGCAGTGTCGCGATACTATAAACCGCAATCGCGATAGGCTAGAATCCCACCGTTATCAAGGTCGGAAACGTGATGGTACGCATTTCTCCTCATTACACGAGGCGTCACAACAACGTTTCCGCAGGCAACGCCGGTAAAATGCTGTTTTGTATGAGAAATAGGTTGGAAACCTTCCTCATGTCAACAAGTTGTAGGTGCGCCACGGGCGCCAACCTTGTATGAATGCTCTGAAAAGCTAATCAGTTGCATATCACAGCATCTTCTTCCCATCGCTTAAATTTCGCGTCTGTAGCACGTCATCTTCGTGGTGTAACAATTTTAATGGCCAGTAGTGTAGACTTAGAGAAAGCTCTGAACAATGCTGGATGGAATACACTGATGTTTGAAATCCTGCAGGTATCAGGGACAAAGTAGAATGAGCGATAAGTTATCTGCAAACTGTAAACAAACTAGACGGTAGTGACAAGAACCAAGAAACGGGGAAGGAGGCAGGTGTTGAAAAGGGACTCACACAGGATTGTAGCCTGTCCTCACGTTTTCAAACTACACACTCAGCATTTATGAAAGGAAGCAACGGGCGAACGGATAGGAGAGAAAAGGAGTTTATAACACTACATGACTGAAAAAAAAGGATCCGTTGATAGGATACAGCATAAGGCGTCAAGGAATAGTTAATATGGTAATGTACCTGGATACACTGCGTGTTCACACGACTCGCCATATGAGGGTATATCCAGCACGGTCGAACACGTTTTTGTTATCTAGATGCTATGATATGGGAAAGCCTAGTGTTGCATGAGTGAATTGACCTCCAAATCTTTGAATACAATACACTCACCGGTCAACGTTACTGTGAACTATACACTTTCCCCACTTGCGCCTTTTCAGTGGTGCTTTCGGTCCGTGCTGGTGCAGGAATGGAAATCCCTACCGCAACAGCACCTCATCGACCATATGGCCAGCATGGGAGCAAGTTGCAGAGAACGGAGCGCTGTACTTATTGATCACTCACTATTAAGAACCATGTTCATTTGTAATGTCTAGGGGAGCATCATGACTCGAGGTTACACTGCAGTGCTATAGCAATTCCTCCTGTGTATGGTAGAAGTTTCATCGAGCTGTGACATATTGTGCTAAATTTAACTTCACCCTTAAGTTTTGCACACCAGAGTATATACGGCAGTAGTCATATACAGAAAGTAACTGAGGGTAAATTGTTATCAGGTTTATGTATGAAAGCCAATGGAAGGTGAAATGGAAAAATAGGAGACTAACGTACGTGGCTCAAATTAGGTGTGTATGGCGTACTCATTCATATAGTTTATTGCACATACAGAAAACAAGTTGATGCTGAATAAAAACTCGAAGACGGACCGCTAATGACGTTAGGAAAAAGAAAAAAAAAGCACGAACAGTCCAGAGAGAAGAGGAATATAAGGAGCACGAAGAAGATGCGTCTCCCTGAACACGTTGGTCGCAGCATAGCCCTTGACGAGGAGTTTCTAAAGAGGCTGCTGGACAATACTACAAGTTTTATAAATTCACTTTGCTTAATAAATATAATTAGTATTCATTACACTTGACCGTATCGCAACAACGTCTTTTTTAAATTTTTTCGATGATTCGCGAAATAGCTCATACAGAGAATGGATTCTTCCTAAACTGGGATGCGTTGCTATTTTACAGACGCACAAAATACGCCACTGTCTATTGTTTGTGAACGATATACAGTTGACGATAGAAAAGGCCAGTCAACTACGATACCACATGCAGCAGTTAGGCAGGGAGTTGTTTTCTAATCGCGCGAACCATGACTGTAGTTGAAACCTATGGTTAAATACGTGACTTCGACGTCTATAGACACTGAGTAAGTCAGTTTTGTGTGCAGATATTTAATGAAGGACGTGAAAATGTGCACACAACGGAAGCAGTAGAAAAAGCTTGTGGGATTACTGAGAACAAACTTTTTCGGTAGAGTTAGATCCAAACGTTTGTAGTGTAACTTTGTGTGACACTGGATGACATGTTGATCTGCTAAGGTCTGTGTGAACAAAATTTATCATTTATTCACATAACACAACATTTCTTCATCGTAACGTATAAAAATGAGGGCACTATATTTAATATGTAGACATATATATGCAGCTAATTAAAATATTTTGTTTAATTTACTCCCAGATAAAGATAAAATATTTTTTTGTTTTGATAGCTACAGTGTTGTTTCTTGATAAATAGCGACAGTTAAACAATGGGAGTTTAAATGATAAAATCAGTCTATTATTTATTTATTTTACTTGTTAGCAGTAGCGGAACTGTGCCGTTTCTTTATCAATGGGGTTATTATTTTCCTTATTTCAGCAAACTGGCCGCTGAGCCTATTCCAATTTAATGAACCCAATGTAAACAAACTGCTCACTTGTGGGTTTAATAATATTTATTTTGTTTCTAATTAATGGCCAATTGGTACAGCCTAATCTAATTTGTGACCCACGACTTTCATCTTAATACACTCCTGGAAACTGAAATAAGAACACCGTGAATTAATTGTCCCAGGAAGGGGAAACTTTATTGACACATTCCTGGGGTCAGATACATCACATGATCACACTGACAGAACCACAGGCACATAGACACAGGCAACAGAGCATGCACAATGTCGGCACTAGTACAGTGTATATCCACCTTTCGCAGCAATGCAGGCTGCTATTCTCCCATGGAGACGATCGTAGAGATGCTGGATGGAGTCCTGTGGAACGGCTTGCCATGCCATTTCCACCTGGCGCCTCAGTTGGACCAGCGTTCGTGCTGGATGTGCAGACCGCGTGAGACGACGCTTCATCCAGTCCCAAACATGCTCAATGGGGGACAGATCCGGAGATCTTGCTGGCCAGGGTAGTTGACTTACACCTTCTAGAGCACGTTGGGTGGCACGGGATACATGCGGACGTGCATTGTCCTGTTGGAACAGCAAGTTCCCTTGCCGGTCTAGGAATGGTAGAACGATGGGTTCGATGACGGTTTGGATGTACCGTGCACTATTCAGTGTCCCCTCGACGATCACCAGTGGTGTACGGCCAGTGTAGGAGATCGCTCCCCACACCATGATGCCGGGTGTTGGCCCTGTGTGCCTCGGTCGTATGCAGTCCTGATTGTGGCGCTCACCTGCACGGCGCCAAACACGCATACGGCCATCATTGGCACCAAGGCAGAAGCGACTCTCATCGCTGAAGACGACACGTCTCCATTCGTCCCTCCATTCACGCCTGTCGCGACACCACTGGATTCGGGCTGCACGATGTTGGGGCGTGAGTGGAAGACGGCCTAACGGTGTGCGGGACCGTAGCCCAGCTTCATGGAGACGGTTGTGAATGGTCCTCGCCGATACCCCAGGAGCAACAGTGTCCCTAATTTGCTGGGAAGTGGCGGTGCGGTCCCCTACGGCACTGCGTAGGATCCTACGGTCTTGGCGTGCATCCGTGCGTCGCTGCAGTCCGGTCCCAGGTCGACGGGCACGTGCACCTTCCGCCGACCACTGGCGACAACATCGATGTACTGTGGAGACCTCACGCCCCACGTGTTGAGCAATTCGGCGGTACGTCCACCCGGCCTCCCGCATGCCCACTATACGCCCTCGCTCAAAGTCCGTCAACTGCACATACGGTTCACGTCCACGCTGTCGCGGCATCCTACCAGTGTTAAAGACTGAAATGGAGCTCCGTATGCCACGGCAAACTGGCTGACACTGACGGCGGCGGTGCACAAATGCTGTGCAGCTAGCGCCATTCGATGGCCAACACCGCGGTTCCTGGTGTGTCCGCTGTGCCGTGCGTGTGATCATTGCTTGTACAGCCCTCTCGCAGTGTCCGGAGCAAGTATGGTGGGCCTGACACACCGGTGTCAATGTGTTCTTTTTTCCATTTCCAGGAGTGTAAATATAATTTATGATTCAAAATTGAAACTTCCTATCTCTGACTGGACCAAGTTACGTTTATGCAGATATATTGTTAATTATAATATAATCTAATTTATAACACAAAAGTGTCTGCCAGCCCTCCCACACTCCTACAGTTCGATGCTATTGGTTGGTTGCTTACCCCACTTTTGTGTACCTACAATCGCGAGAGAGACATAGTATCCGTGGTCCATACGTCAGTCAAACAATATCGTGAAGCATCTGTAGCGGCGGCAGAGAATCCAGGTGCTATCTGCAATGTCGTTTTTACAATTTGCTGCTGAGTATTGTGTCCAATGGTATTTCCTGTAATCATGTCAGCGTATGATAGTGTTTACTGTTTTAGGGCCATTCGTTACAATGTTGACGATCTCCCCTGAGTATTCCACAAATACTAACTGTTCAGGAAAATGCAATTACATAGAGGCTTTAAATGTTTAACAGAGAACACCACAGTGCATTATTAAAATAAATACACGCATATCCAAATAGCATCATGCTTAACAATTAGTACAGTGCTATAATTCAAACAGTGCTACAAATGCGCCTTTTCTATGTACCAAATATATATTTCACTGTCAGACACACTCGCCTACATTATTAGTCTGTTAAAACCAAAATGTCACTATATGTTTGCCTTAGAGGATTCTGACAATATAAAATTAGTGTGGACTTGTAACGAAAGGCGGGATATCCCAGTAAAAACATTACTAGACATCCCTAAAGCCCAGCCGCCCGGGGTGGCCGAGCGGTTCTAGGTGCTACAGTCTGGAGCAGGGCGACCGCTACGGTCGCAGGTTCGAATCCTGCCTTGGGCATGGATGTGTGTGATGTCCTTAGGTTAGTTAGGTTTAAGTAGTTCTAAGCTCTAGGGGACTGATGACCCCAGAATTTAAGTCCCATAGTGCTCAGAGCCATTTGAACCATTTTTTGAAAGCCCAGTGTAAACAACTTACCACATTTGTGCGGCTAGCAACATCACTAGGACAGGAACGGGAGAGCTATGTACTTTATTTACACCGAAGCGCCAAAGAATGTGGTAATGCATGCGTATTCAAATACAGAGATATGTTAACAGCCAGAATACGGCGCTGAGGTCGGCAATGCCTGTATAGTACAACACGTGTCTGGCACTGTTGTTGGATCTGTTACTGCTGCCACAACGGCAGGTTGTCAAGATTTAAGTGAGTATGAACGTGATGTTATAGTCCGTACACTAGCAACGGGACGCAGCATCTACGAGGTAGCGGTGAAATGGGGATTTTCCCTTACGACAGTTTCACAAGTTTACCGTGAGTACCAGCAATCTGGTAAAACTTCAAATCTCCAGCTATGCTGTGGCCAGAAAAAGATCCTGCAAGAACGGGACCAACGACGGCTGAAGCGAATCGTTCAGCGTGACGGAAATGCAACCTTTGAGCAAATTGCTGTGGATATCAATGCTAGGCCATCAACAAGTGTCAGTGCGGGAGCCATTCAACGAAATATCAGCGATATGGGCTTTCGGAGCCAAAGGCCCAACTCGTGTACTAGGGGATGACTGCACGACACAAAGCTTTACGCCTCACCTGGGACGGTCAACACCGACATAGTACTGTTGATGACTGGAAAAATATTGCTGGTCGGATGAGTCTCGTTTCAAATTGTATGGACCGGACGGATGTGTACGGGTATGAATACGACCTCAGGAATCCATGGATTCTGCATGTCAGCAGGAGGCTGTTCAAGCTGGTGGAAGCTCTGTAATGGTGTGGGGCGTGTGCAGTTTGATATGGGACCCCTTATACGTCTATATACGATTGTGGCAGGTGACACATACGTAAACATCCTGTCTGATCACCTGCATTTATTCATGTTCATTATGCACTCCGACGGACTTGGGCAATTCCAGCAAGACAATGTGACACCTCACACGTCCAGAATTGCTACAGAGTGGCTCTAGTAACACTCTTCTGAGATTCAACACTTTCGCTGGCCACTAAGCTCCCCAGACATGAACATTAATGAGCATATCTGGAATGCCTGACAACGTGCTGTTCAGAAGAGATTTCCAGCCCCTCGTACTCTTACGGATTTATGGACAGCCCAACAGGATTCATGGTGCCAGTTCCCTCCAGCACTACTTCAGACATTAGTCGAGTCCATGTCACGTCGTGTTGCGGCACTTCTAGTGCTAGCGGGGACCCTACACGATATTAGGCTCCACGCAGTGTATCCTTATTCTACCGCACCGGATGCTAACTACTAGGTATTTTGATGGTTGTTAATGCCTCCCTCGATACTGTAATTGTACAGAGTGGTGTTTCAAGGTCTATTTATGGGTAATAGGTAAAATTTTTTAAGTTCAGATCAACTGCCAGCCCTGCTTCAATCACGAATCCCCTCACAGCTCTTTCCATTCTATATGTAGCAATTTTCAGGTATACCTGTACGGACTGATGATTGATGCAGGGGCAGGTAACTGACCCGACGTTAATAAATTTAACTATTGCCAGTTAACAGACCTAGAGGTACTCTATGGCACAACTGCACTATCGATGGAAACATTAACTACCATAAAAGTACGTACCTGGCAATAAGTATATGGAGCGAGCTGAAGTAGAATGCATAAAGCAAGAGTACATTTTTGTCTTATGTTCATTCGCAGGAATATTAAGGAAATGCAAACCACCCACGAAAATCCACTACTGATAAAATCGCATTACAAGATTGGTCGTGGCTGACATGCTAAGCAGACTTTTCAGTATAAATGATCCATTGGGTGGTTAGCGTTAGATACTCTGTAACATTATTTCCATCAAATAATGTTGGTATACCACTATTCGAAAAAAAAAGACGGACTACATCTTGCGGAATGCAGTTGGGTAAGTTTAAGGAAACTGCATTCAACTAAGACTCTGACAGGGAATTCGGTATATGGATGTTCGACGTGTCTGTACCATGTAAATCCCATACACATCTGCCTTAGAGTCTCTACACCATAGTTTGCTTCCATCTTCGGAAATATGTGTACAGTAGTGGAAATCACTATAGAGACATTGATATTTATAGGAAAATTAACAATGTCCTTTGGAACATTTGTTTGCAGTGTATATGCAATAGTGTCAGTTCCAGTATACTGACAAAAGCAGTCACAATTCACGGGATAGGAGGTTTAACTCGGTATAAAGGCAGTCTGCTCTGTGCGGTGTTAGTGTGCGTGTACTTGTCTTTCCTGCTGATAGGAAACAAACAAAATTAGTGACAGTGTGTATTGTGCACATAAACCACGACTGTGACACAGCCACGGGGTAAACATTATTGTGTGATGAAAAAGCAAAAATCAGTGCTTGGAGAGAAATTGTGTTGAAATACAGTGATTTATAAATTCATGAGCTTCGTTGGACGAAATGGACAGAACGGAAAACATGAGTGAAGCAGAAATTTATCCGAGGTATCGAAAAGATTACTTTAGCGGAGAGCAAATGACTGACATGATCTGAGAAGAGAGAAGCAGAATGAGTAGAGGTTTTTGGATGTGGGCAGCACTAAAATTAAGTCACGCATTGCGTTGGTTAACACTAGAATGAACTATAATATGTGCATTGAGATACTAGAGACAGAATGGGTTAGAATGGATGGGGACCTGGCGAGGGAAGTCTAAAGTTTGAACAACATAATGCTCCCGTGAAGATTTCTGCACATCAAAAAAAGTGGTTTAAGATAATGATTTCGATGTCTTGCTCTGGCGTGCACGTATTCTGGATTTGAACCCTTTGGAAATCCTATGGAGATTACTTGCAAGGCGCGTTCATCGCAATGGTAGGCAAGTTGAGGCCGTACGTGATCTGAAAAGAGCAATAAGAGACGAGTGGGCAACCAATTTACTGCAAGAATTACAAACCTTAACAAATTCAGTGCCGAATTTTTGAGGTAATTAGGAAGAACGGAGGCTGGACTAAGTACTAACAGTCCAATAACACAACAGATCAGCGAGTGTCTTTACACCAATTCCATGATATGAATGGATTTATAATTTCGTCATGATTCTTTATGTCTTATATGTATCTATCACTTTCATAATAAATTCGATGTATGTATGCTTCAGACGTTGTATATTACTTTCGTAGGAACCCTACCTTTATAAGATTTCCGTTACTTTATTGTTGGTTTATGAGCAACTATCACTAGGCAAATATCCACTATCTGCGTGAGAGAAGATAAACACAGCCTTATCCTAGGTCCGCTACCAGCAGTCCCTGATCTTGGGAGGTACCTCTGAGTGATAATGAACTTTGATACTCAGCTCGACAGTCGTCAAATTACGGCTTGGGAAACGCGTAAAGAGAATACTGTGAAGCAGTACAGACTTCACAGTATCAAAACCACTTTTTGTTCCGTATATATATATATATATATATATATATATATATATATATATATATATACACAGAGCACAGGTCACTGTGCAAGGTGTAGGATGCTTGGTACAGATTATAATGTCCCTGTTAATATACACTCCTGGAAATGGAAAAAAGAACACACTGACACCGGTGTGTCAGACCCACCATACTTGCTCCGGACACTGCGAGAGGGCTGTACAAGCAATGATCACACGCACGGCACAGCGGACACACCAGGAACCGCGGTGTTGGCCGTCGAATGGCGCTAGCTGCGCAGCATTTGTGCACCGCCGCCGTCAGTGTCAGCCAGTTTGCCGTGGCATACGGAGCTCCATCGCAGTCTTTAACACTGGTAGCATGCCGCGACAGCATGGACGTGAACCGTATGTGCAGTTGACGGACTTTGAGCGAGGGCGTATAGTGGGCATGCGGGAGGCCGGGTGGACGTACCGCCGAATTGCTCAACACGTGGAGCGTGAGGTCTCCACAGTACATCGATGTTGTCGCCAGTGGTCGGCGGAAGGTGCACGTGCCCGTCGACCTGGGACCGGACCGCAGCGACGCACGGATGCACGCCAAGACCGTAGGATCCTACGCAGTGCCGTAGGGGACCGCACCGCCACTTCCCAGCAAATTAGGGACACTGTTGCTCCTGGGGTATCGGCGAGGACCATTCGCAACCGTCTCCATGAAGCTGGGCTACGGTCCCGCACACCGTTAGGCCGTCTTCCGCTCACGCCCCAACATCGTGCAGCCCGCCTCCAGTGGTGTCGCGACAGGCGTGAATGGAGGGACGAATGGAGACGTGTCGTCTTCAGCGATGAGAGTCGCTTCTGCCTTGGTGCCAATGATGGTCGTATGCGTGTTTGGCGCCGTGCAGATGAGCGCCACAATCAGGACTGCATACGACCGAGGCACACAGGGCCAACACCCGGCATCATGGTGTGGGGAGCGATCTCCTACACTGGCCGTACACCACTGGTGATCGTCGAGGGAACACTGAATAGTGCACGGTACATCCAAACCGTCATCGAACCCATCGTTCTACCATTCCTAGACCGGCAAGGGAACTTGCACGTCCGCATGTATCCCGTGCCACCCAACGTGCTCTAGAAGGTGTAAGTCAACTACCCTGGCCAGCAAGATCTCCGGATCTGTCCCCCATTGAGCATGTTTGGGACTGGATGAAGCGTCGTCTCACGCGGTCTGCACGTCCAGCACGAACGCTGGTCCAACTGAGGCGCCAGGTGGAAATGGCATGGCAAGTCGTTCCACAGGACTACATCCAGCATCTCTACGATCGTCTCCATGGGAGAATAGCAGCCTGCATTGCTGCGAAAGGTGGATATACACTGTACTAGTGCCAACATTGTGCATGCTCTGTTGCCTGTGTCTATGTGCCTGTGGTTCTGTCAGTGTGATCATGTGATGTATCTGACCCCAGGAATGTGTCAATAAAGTGTCCCCTTCCTGGGACAATGAATTCACGGTGTTCTTATTTCAATTTCCAGGAGTGTATATCATTTAAATCATTATCTCACTAGACTGACACAGCAGCTCACTTAGCTTACCCTTGCCATTCTGTGGTGGTGATGGTTGAAGGGGGGAGGGTCAAGAACTCAGCCTCCAGCCAAGACGTCGGTATCGAAATTATTACTCCTTTAAATATAACACAGCTGAGTTAAGAATTGCTGCTTTACAAGTCTTCCTATTGAAGAACATACATCAGAGTGATGATTCGTTAACATCACCTCACACTTACGAGAGAGAGCGTATTTCTCGAGTCACTACAATAATACTGTTATTATTAGCATATGTCCAAAACGATTTTAATGTCCCTGTTAATAAACATCATTTAAATTAATAACACAGCACACTAATTTCAGGCTATACAATTGAAAGTGCACATACAAGGATTTTTGTTTGTAATAGGAAACATATCAGAACTATTTTGAGGATCGCATGAAAGGCATGATGCGCTATATTTTTGTGGGTCGAATCTGGCTACAAATAACAAAAATTAAATTTTAAATGTATACCATATAGTCCAGTGAAACTGTCAGAAAAAGAGCCTGTACCTTGCAAAAGGTGGGGTAGAAGATTTTACTTTTTTAACTCGTTCATATTGTTGGAAAGATTAGAAAACCAAGTTTTACCAACAAAATTTCTCTTGGGAAAATTTTCTGCAGTCAAAAAACTTCTAAAATTTCGGACATTTTTCAGTTTTTTTCAAAATATCTCAGTTTCATTTGCTCCTATCGTTTTGAGGTCTATTTTCTTTTTTAAAGAGCACAAAATTCTCTAAAAGTTTGATTTTTACCATTTTTTTCTACTCCCAATATCTAAGGCGCTACAGCGCGTCAAAAAATACCAACTTTTCAAATTTCGAGCAAAGTGGCAAGAACACTGTTATTTCAGTTTCTATTTGTGTGGTATAAACATATTACTCATCATGTTATTCACTGGAATTCACGACCTCACTCTGCTGTAGGGCCAGGACAAACAGCATCATATTCAGTAACTACGAACACATTCACGTCTGATTGCGTGAAGTTTATTTGTGTTACAATATGTAATACGACTGCATGAAGGTGCCACACATTTTCTACAGTTATAAGAAAAAGTATGTAGTAATTGTTATTTAGCGGACTAAAGCGTATTTATTCTTTGGCGGGAGGAAGGCAATTATCTCTAGTGATTGTTCACAGCTCACTGACAGCTATTAGCACACAACAGTGAGGGTCCTACAGTTTGGAGTCGCTTCCATTCAGTATATGTTGTGGTGCTGAAGATGAGTATGTCTGATATGAATTTGTGTTTCATTTGCGAAAAAACTGTGGTGAGTGGTGGATGCAATGTGAAAAAGAAAGGACTGAGCACACTTATCGATGTTAGTGCTAAACGCAGGAAGTCTGCTCACACCCGTTTTTTGAAAACGCTCAGTGAAGTGATGGTGCACGAAGCATGCTACAAGAAGTACATAAATGGGAGAATGATAGCAGCTAGCCTTCGACATCCTCAGGAACCAACAGGCGTGCTACGTCGGTCGCAGGAAAAAGGTCAGTTCAGGTTCAAAGAGAAATGCTTTTTATGTGCAAAAGGGAATTCTGATGACTTTTTAACCAAGCAGTTAAGACTGCCATACGCCAAACGAAATTTTGATGGAGGGTACCTTATCCACAAAGTGACTTGGACTCGAAATGTTTGCTGCAAGTCAATAACCGAAAGCTATTTTTTTACCTGCAACGTCAATTTGTATCTGAATTTGCTAATGTATTTGATGGGTATCCATGTGAGGGAGACAACTGTAGCACAAAGAGTGCTGAGAGGATTCGTAGGTCCTAAAAACATTCTTCGGTTGACGTTGTGGTTGAATGAGGGACGGTGAACCCAAGTCCCTCAGGACAAGTTCTTGTACAACGAACGAAACAAGATGCGTTTGATCACACTTCTTAAAAAGGAATTTCTGGAGTGTAGCGTTGAAGTGCACTAGCCACAAGAAGATGCTGACGTTATGATTGTAACATCTCTCATTTCAAGAACCAAAGATTTTGGAAGTGTTGTCATTGTAGGAGAAGATGTTGACCTGCTTGTGCTCATGACCGGTTTGGGGCAAGGCACTGAAAACCTATTTTTCTTAAAGCCAGGAAGAGGAAATGCAGAAGACAAGTGGTTTTCCACTGCATCTTACAAGTTTGACAGTGAATATATTCTGTTCACTCACGCCTTTAGCGGATGTGATACAATATCCGCTTTCCTTGGTCAAGGAAAAATTAAGTGCTGCAGTATTGTTGCGAAAAATGAACACCTAACCTCAGTTCTTTGCACGTTCAATAAACCACATGCTACCTGTGAAGAAATAATAACAGCAAACAAAACAGTTTACTATCGCATTGTATAGTGAAGGTGTCAGCAGTTCCCACACACTAGACCATTTGCGGTACCAGCTATTCGCCAAGTCTACCACAAAAAGCAAACTGAATCTTGCACGGTTGCCACATACACTAGATGCTGCACAACATCATTCGTTGCGGACTTACCAACAAGTCCAAAGTGGGATGGGAAACTGGAAACCTCCTGAGAAATGGGGCTGGAATCACAGTGACCATGGTCCAATTACCGTTATAATGAGTCATGATCCAGCACCTGAAGCACTTCTTCACATTGTTTCATGTTCATGCAAGCTGAACTGTGGCGGAGCGTGCTCCTGCAGAAAAGCGGGTTTGAAATGTTCTTCAATTTGCAAGAAATGTGTTGCGGTCAACTGTGAAAACGTGCCAAAATTTTTATATGGAGACAGTGAAGAAGATGTTATGGAGGATGTTGAGGAAACCGCTGACGAAATCAACGAACTTGCTGAGGCTGACTCGCTGTTTAAAGACGAGGTCAATCTGGGATCAACTCTAGGTACAAACCCTGAATCCGTAACTCAAGATATTTCTGGTGACACTGAGGAACCTGGCCCATCAAAACGTTGTAAGTGATGCTCATATCTGTCTCAAGTGCGCTAATGTGCGATATTACAAGTATTACACATCCAGAAATGTTACAATTTTTTAGTAACTGACAATGTATTTTAATTGTAATAAAGCTACTTATTTTTAATGTCAACTGTGTGGCTTTTATACACAAGAATAATTACCTACCTAATTAGGTTGCCTATTGCAGCTAATAATAGTTCAGTTTCCTGAGACAATTTATTGTGTGTGTGTGTGTGTGTGTATGTGTGTGTGTGTGTGTGTGTGTGTGTGTGTGTGTCTATGTCTCTTAATGATGTATGTTTATATTTATAGTTTTACAAAAACCAGGGCAGATGTGGCCCATAGTGAACTTCAGGTAGTGATGTAAGAATCACAATAGTTGGGTGCCCAGCAATCCTCATGTTGCATACAGAGAAATTGAATACTTGAAAATGAGGTGGTAAATTCCAACATATAACATGATGTATAATGTATTTATACTACATAAACAGAATCTGAAAAAATAGTGTTCAAAAATAAGGTATCTTGCCACTATGCTCAAAATTTGAAAAATTGGTATTTTTTGGGGCGCTGTAGCGCCTTAGATATAGGGAGTAGAAAAAATGGCATAAATCAAATTTGTAGAGAATTTTGTGCTCTTTAAAAAAGAAAATAGACGTTAAAGCGATAGGAGCAAATGAAACTGAGATATTTTGAAAAACGGAAAAAAGGCCGAAATTTTCCAAGTTTTTTGACTGCAGAAAGTTTTCCCAAGCGAAATTTTGTTGGCAAAACTCGGTTTTCTGATATTTCCAACCATATGAACGAGTTGAAAAAATAAACTCTTCTACCCCACCTTTTGCAAGGTATTTCTGCAATTTGACTGGATTAATAACAACAGAGCAAAATGCATCTAATAACTCTTGAGAGTGACACACAGCGCAGTATCAGGCAACTACAGGGAAGCAGTCTATTATAATGCCAGTTACCGGTTGATAAATTCATCGATGATCATTTTCAGAATGAAGGAAAAATACCTCAGCTGACCAAACTAGAAAAGATACTTTGTCTCACATAAAACTGATATAGTATTTGGTGCAAATGGTATACCAATATACCATAAAGTTGCTGGAATGGATCATTTTTGTATTATGTATTTGTGGATTAGCAGATACATGTTACTTAATTCCTATCCCTTAAGATAGATTAGCAGAACTAAAACTTCTACATGCTCTGTAATATCTGTTTGTTTAATACGTAATGTGCATTAGGGGGAATGAGCAAAGTTAAATTTCTATTAGTATTATAAGTCGTAGGGCAATGGTGATGCAAGTTGCATACATTCAGAGGCAAGCATACATTCAGGGGCAAACTTGGTTTATAGCCTTCTCCCCCTCCTGTTAACCTATTGTTCTGCTAAGTGATTTATGACCCTCTGAGCGTTGATTTATGACCCCTCGAGGTAATGCATCCTTCTGAGAAGTTATGTCATAATAGATTGGGCGCAAGATACATAAAATCGATAAAATTACGAAAACTGACGGAAAATATGTACAAATTGAGGGAAAATACCCCAAGATGTGGGGAAACTGAGGGGGAATGAGGGAGTACTTGCATGTCTTCTGCTTGGCGCGGGAAAATTCTTGTACATAGAAACGAGTATGTGACAGCAAAAGAAAAGTTGAGATGGAAACACTGGGAACCCAGGAAACAGTGTTTGTTCGTGGACAGCGATAAAAGTTTTAATGTGGATAACCGCCAAATGTAGACTAATAAATTTTCATATGTCAGATCACAAGCCCATGTGTGACTCCAAACTTATTGGCACACTACAGATATTTATAAAATGTCCTTAGCTAATGAGCGTTGTATTGCCAGAGGGGACTGCAATATGCAACTACGGAATGGACCATATGTTTCACCCTGTGTTAGACTCATTAGGTGTTTCAGACCCCAACAAAGAGTGTTTACAATGTGCTTGGTTGTACTCTTTACAAATCACAACTCTGCAGTGTGATCTACCCAATACCATACAGAACAGTTGCTGCATGGTTTGAACAACACTCTGCTGTATGCGTGTTGAGGTAATAGGGATGTACGCTAGTTGACTGCTGTCTTTGATGCTTTCCTGGAAAAGAGAACCATCTGCCTCTAAATTGATATCGTTATCCATTAAAGAATGATACAAAATATATGTAGTCTTCTGTTGAGAGGGGTTGTAATGAGGTTTAGTTTAGTGATAGAATGATGATGCATTCTGAAGGGAGGGAGATTTTGCAGCTGGTCATTGTCATGCATTTAACCTTTTTTTTCTTGTTCTCTTGGAGTGTATCAGTAATGTGGCATAACTTGCGTTCGACTCAAATACAAATGCGTGTTTTATGTGTGACTTACAGCACTGTCTACCTGCAGTCATTAAAAGCAAACCTCTCCATACTACAGTCAGAAGAGGACATCCAGTGAATGCGTAATGAATCATGTCTATCGATGGAAAAACTATTTTAACACCCTCCTCTAAGTGAACAAATATGTATGCAGAGTACCACATTTCTCTGTCACTTCTGAGAAGGTAACCATCAAAGGGTAAGAAACGGGTTTTGATGGGTCTCAGATATGTTGTAGAGGGACATTCTGTAGGTATGACGCTATCCACATTTTTAGCGATGGGCATTGATTTTTGAAAAAATTGATTACGAAGTTCACTGCACACTGTAATGCACGTAACGTTAGCCATGTTCCTGCAAAGCGAACATAGCACAGCAGTTAAGGTCCACAGCTACCACATCGGACGTACCATGTTCAGGTCTTTTCCATGCTTTCACTATTTTTTAATTATAATAGTCCGGCATTGTTCCATATTATTTTACAGCATATCAACAAACAGTGAAAACTGTGTGAAATTATCAAGACGTTTAAATTGTATAGGCTCAGTGAAACAGAAAGCGGACTGTCCACGTGGACATCCCGTGCGAACTCTGTGTATTGCTACAGTGTATCGCCCTGGTCAGCGCCTTTTTATTTGGCTATGGCGATATAATTTCATAATACTCTGTGTGTTATGAACATATATCACCATGGTCAAATAAAAGGCGCTGACTAGGTGCTAAATCGCTAATTTGAATTTGTCTTCAACGACCGTAGCCCACAACACGTTGTTAATGTCGTGCGTATTCAAAGAACACAGTGAAATTGACGACGCAAATCTGTCTACAGAAGTGCAGCCAGAAGAAGATACATCAGCAGTAGAGGAATTGAACGGACAATCGAGAGGCGAAATCACTAACGCCATAAAATACACCGAAAAGTTGCTTCGTGATTTAAATCTTCTAACTAATACAACGCCCAGTATGATCAATTTAATTGCAGTTGGCAGTCAGATATGTATCGCAATAAAAGATTTGTTGGCTGAGAGACGGATCATCAATAGCATTGAATTAATAAACATCAACGAAGAAGACGAGTTGTACGAACATGATGCGGTAACTTTCACTTTTGTGTGGATGTTCTCTTTCTTGCGGACGAATAGGCATAATACAAAGCTGTTTACTTTGTAGTATACGGGAGTAAAGGGAGATGGTGATTTCGTCGCCGACGAATTCGCAGAGGAGTCGCTCTTGCAGTAGCTCATCTGAAATGGAGCTTAAAGAGTGTGCAGTCCCAAAGTGTCTCTCGATTAAAACACAAATCAATGCTATATAGATGGAAAGAGGATGTGAAACGAGGTGGAATTTGTCGTGAGAAATGGAACACTATCGATCGTGAGACGTATGAACGGTTCATAGAAGCGAGACAGAATTTGGAACAGGTAAATCATATCAATATATATGTCAAATACATTGTAAGGAAGAAACTTGCTTTCCAAAATAATTTCCTGCGGAAGCAGGTGGCAACAAGAACATTAGAACGATGGTTCATGAACGCTGCTGTTCCACTTTTATCGGACACCTTTAATTTCGCGGCTAGCTCAGCTTGTGTCGAGCGGTTTAAAGCGTAACAGGAGCAAAGGAAGATTACGAAGTTCATCCATTCCAAAGAATTTGCAACGATGGAGGAAGAATTTCGCACGCTAACGAAAATACTTATTGGTAGTTTTAACCTCGACTACGAAATCAACCCCGATCAAACGGGCTGTCAGTTTCAATCAACGTTCAATAGATCCCACTCGGAGAATGGGGCTAGAACCATTCTTTTGTAGAGGAAAGATTTAAACAAGATAAGTCATTCGTACACAGCACAGTACACTCTAACACCGTGAGGAAAGTTGATAACATTCGTTTTATTCTATGTGTGCAGGAACCATAGGGAAAATTTGGTCCTAATATTAAGAAAATGTATTTATGTACTAAGATCATTTCTATCATCCAGCACCGTCTTTGTCTGGACTACAGGTAATACAAAACTGCTACAGAATTAATAGCACAGGTAATTTACCCAAAACGTTTCAAACTGCTTCTGTCTGGAGCTCCATCATGCATACCACAAACGCTTCTCCTTCTCATTTTTCTTCCTTTTCTTATTCTTAATCATCTGTTATACCACCACAGCACTTACAAAAATGTATCAGGCTTGCAGGCCGGAGTGGCCTAGCGGTTCTAGACGCTACAATCTGGAACCACGCAACCGCTACAGTCGCAGGTTCGAATCCTGCCTCGGGCATGGATGTGTGTGATGTACTTAGGTTAGTTAGGTTTAAGTAGTTCTTCGTTCTAGGGGACTGATGACCTCAGAAGTTAAGTCCCATAGTGCTCATAGCCATTTCAACCATTTTTTTGTATCAGGCTTGTATATACTACACACCAAAAAGGGGTGCTAAAGATGTAAGCATCTAGAGAGATTGTGTGTAATTGGTTGGGTAATATGAGTAAGATCGGTTAGGAACGGTCTTTGCAGAAGGGCGGAGGGGTGAGTAACAAGGAGTAGGATGGGGAGAGGTGGGGGTTTCTCAGAAGGATAGATTATCCCAAATGGTAATAAATCGAACCCCAGGGGGTCGAAAACCGCTTAGCAGAACAACAGGTTAAGGGGAAGGGAAGGGGATCATAAATCAATTAAGTCTTCTCCTGAATGCATGCAACCCAAACTAACGCACTGTCTCAGCACTGCCATTGCTTTGCTACTGTTTTGGTGCAAAGAATGTGAACGAAACCTTTGATCACGATAGTATGTACGGAAGGACCTCAGAAAGGCTTGGATGGTGAACTAGGTGGTGGTGTGGATCTCACATATTTCTCCCTGGCTGTTGGTGGATGGAGCTTGGGGGAAAACTCAGCCTCTAGTCGAGACAACGTGAGGGCTGTGCTCTTAATGTATTTATACATGCGTGGTGCCACTGGCTGGCTTCAGTGCACACAGTGGTGTTGTGCATTCAGCTGATATTGGTACTGGTTGTACTGTACACAAGCGCAGCTCCAACTTTGGCTTGTGTGCTGTGATAAGGATAAACTACACTCACCACAGAAGATAGACTCCACTTTTTTGCTTGTCCCAAATAAAGTGCATAATTTTCCTATTCCTATCTCAGTGGTGTTACTATCTGCCAAGTGTGGTAAGCTGTTTACATTGTACTTAAGCGATATATAGCAACATTTTTCCTAGGATATCACATCATTATTAGAAGTCAACTGTAATCTTATCGTGTCAGAGTCCTCTAAGTCAGCCGGTGTTTTGAACACACTTATAATGCAGGAGTATGTTCCTTCCAGTGGATGCGTATTTGGTACAGAACAAGATTGTACTTGTTGCACTGTAGTAAGTTTTAAACGCTAAATTATATTGATATCAGTGTATTTATTGAAATAAAATACTTTAGTGGTATTTGTTAAACATGTGTCTTGTGTTTGTCGAATACAATGCGAAAATAGTCAAAATTGTAGCGAGTAGCCCCAAAACTAAAACAGGATCACACATTATAGGACTTTCAGAAAATATAATTGAAGACAACACTCTGTGGTGGCCATTGTGTGTGAATAATTATAGTAATTAGAACGACAGTTATCGGTTATATATTAGATTAGGCCTGGAGGGATTTCGCCACTAAACAGATTTGCAATGAACAAGTGAGTCATTTGTTCACATTAGGGCCATTAAATTAATCTAAGCTGACAGTTTGTTTACAGAAACTGCACAGCTACACTACTACCTCCACTAGTACAAAATAATTATAAAGCGCCATTTGGTTCGACAGCTACAGTGTTATTTCTCGAGAGCGTAAAATATGAAAATTTTTATTCATTTTACTTCTCAGCTGTTAGTTAGAGTTACTGTTATTATCGTCACAATCCGTCTCACATTAACAAAAGCCGCGAAAGGCAGAAGTCCCGAGTTCGAGTCTCGGTGCGGCACACAGTTTTAATCTGCCAGGAAGTTCCAAAATGATTTCCTTCTTCCTTAATTAATTATCTGTACAGCTCAAAACTCAACACCACATAAATCTATAAACCGACAAAATCGGACTTCTGTCTTCATCAGCATCATCAGTCATTTGGCATCTACTGCTAGATAAATACATCCTGTAGACTTTAGTTTGCAGCCATAGGTGTCTGTGCTGTTACTCCCTATATCCCTTATTTCGTTTAGCCGATATCCATTTCTTTGCCATGTCGATTTTTTATTGTCTCTTGCGGTACAGCAAAGAACTTGTTTGTCCATGTGCCATGCATTTGCTTGGCCACACGACCTGCATACATATATTGCATTTTCATTAAAGACGCAATTACGTCGTGCCTGCCCGTTTCTTTATCCACAGATTTGTTTTCCTGTCTCTTCTAGTACTGCACAACATCCCTTCATTGTTCTCTGAGCAACAGTCCATTTTTTAATACTTTTCTTACAAAAAGTTTTCGTCTCGCTACCATAAGTCAGAACTAGTAATACACAATGATTGTGAATATTTCTTTTGAGAGACATTGCGAGCTTAGTTTTGAAAACCCTATTTACTGTATTATATGGACTCTAGGTTATGTTAGTCGTCTCCCTAGTTCTTTCCCGGTGCAGCCTGTCATCACCAAATGCCACACATACAAAAATTATGCAATGGATCTATATTGGTTATTTATATTTTTTGCTTTCGAGCCGCGCGGGATTAGCCGAGCAGTCTAAAGGCGCTGCAGTCATGGACTGTACGGCTGGTCCCTTCGGTAGTTCGAGTCCTCCCTCGGGCATGGCTGTGTGAGATTGTCCTTAGCATAATTTAGGTTAAGTAATGTGTAAGCTTAGGGACTGATGACCTTAACAGTTAAGTCCCATAAGATATCACACACACACATTTTTGCTTTCGATTTGTTCGTTTTGTAATGATTTCGTATTATTTTAACTGATTTTCAGTCTTACCTCCAAGCATACTTTATTAGGATACTTTACACGTCGTTGGAGTTTGTCTGTAGTAGTAGCTAACACTGCAGTGTTGCCCAATGAATGTCGTTCAGACTGATCCACTAAGAAGTACTCCTTCTTCTTATTTCCAGTATGAGGAGCCGATATCTTCCTCTAAGACTACTCACAAAAAGTTACTTACTTATCTCTCAATTCTGGAATTCACACTACCCTGATAATGTCTAATCAAATGGTTCAAATGGCTCTGAGCACTATGGGACTCAACTGCTGTGGTCATCAGTCCCCTACTACTTAGAACTACTTAAACCTAACTAACGTAAGGACATTACATACACCCATGCCCGAGGCAGGATTCGAACCTGCGACCGTAGCAACAGCGCGGCTCCGGACTGGAGCGCCTAGAACCGCACGGCCACCGCGGACGGCCGATAATGTCTAATCGAAGCTTTCAATAAAGATTTATTGAGTCAAAAGGTTTCTCAAATCCGAGACAACGTAGCAGTTAATACTTATTGCATCATTCTATAAGATATTTTTAGTTTTTAAATGGTGTATTGGTTTATATACACTTCTGAAGTCACATTGTTCCATCGCCTGATTAAAATCCGATGTTTTCCTTTCTATGTTTTATTTACAGTAAGTTGTTGTACTAACCAATAAACATTTTGAGACCTTCATTGTCTTGTGAATTTGTAAACCGTTAAAGCATGCGTCTGGTCCGGTCTGTGCTCCAACCTAGTATTACATTCCAGTTACTGCTGAAGCAAGGGGACTTGACGGCATCCTTTCTAGGCCATGGTCAGGGAGCTGCAGCAGAGAAACGCAATTTCACAGTTCATGCTTTCTTACGTTCTTGCGGAACTGACAACGGCAAGAGGCAGAAAAAAGAATTGAGCCAAGTCCCCACAAACACTCACTTTTGATGCAGAACGTCCCTAGAAACGTGCAATTGCTATATAACAGAAAATGATAAATTTCAATGAAAATAATTGTCCTTTTAAATAGAAATTTAGGTTAATATGTGTGCTTCTGTGTATTAGTGAGACATTAAACCATTTTTTGTTAAATACTAGAGCTTCAGTTAATTACCGAGATTCATACCCGAAATAATTGACAAAGTAATTTTCTACGACAAAATAACTTTGATCTCAGACTTAATATATCTATAACATAAAATACGTTTAAATGTCATGAGAATCTTCACAGTAATACAACGTGATTCTTTAATTCTTTCCATCGTTGGTATTAAATACAAACTCTCTCTCTTAATAGAGTCTTCACTGGCTCAGACAGCAAACGGAGGCAGTCGAATACACGTATTTCATCACAAATATATTATACTGTGTGCATTATTACTGAATAACTTTCGTCGTATTTGAGGGAAAATCATAAATTCCTTTAGAGTAACTTTGTCTCAAGACTGTCGAATTTCTAAAGAGCGGAACTACTTAAAGAGAGTGTATTTTAAAATAGACATTCCATACGACCAGCATTATCTCCCATCCTTTCGTTGTGACGATACGAGTGTAATATAGAGGTTATTCATCATAGGTAAATATTGTAGCAGTTTTTTGTAATATACAAGTATCTTGTAGCGATACAGTTTGTTGTCCATTGAGCTTCATATGTTTTTCCATACAGCCCTCGAATTTGACTGCTTTACTACATTATGACGAGGAGTCTCAATTGAATTTATGCACATTGATTCGCTCTAAAATTCAAGTAGTCAGTGAAAAACCAGCAGTTAACCGACTTGCTTTAATAAAGTTTAAAATCCCTACTATCACAAACATAACTGAAGCTAGTGGCAAGAATCGTTTTTTCAATACTTTCTGCCTTGAGTGCTAAAGATCCAAACTAGGTAAAAGAGATTATTTTAAGTCGTGAAAAGTTCGAAAAATTGCCGCTAGTATCACTCTGTAACAAGATACGCACTACACGTTACACAAAAAAGTGCAGGACGCGCAGTCCACGAGAGAAATAAAGCGTAAAGAAAATTTTACATTAGCTTTAGTGTGGTTTTGTCATGTAGTCAGTGGTTTAGCGGCGTGGGTTGTACGTGGTATGATGCACAAGCACTTTCTCTCATACGACAGTTTTGTGACGGAGAGGTCCAATAGGAGTGCGTGTTAATAATTAGTGACTGTCACAAACAGGAAAAGAAATGAGAAACATATCTGCAGAAAACAAAGAACCGATACAGTTATTTAAGCACAATGTGTCAGCAAGGAACTGAACGTATTGCTAGCAACACACGATTCGGTTCTGCAGATACGTCAGAAGAAAGATTTATTTTGTCTTTGGGACATATCGCAGAATCTTTGGCACACTTACTAAAGCAGCCGCATATATTTCTGTCACCGAAGTTGACGTCTAACATCCTTACGCATTTTACTGCGGCTGTCGCCTATACTCCGTGTCCCAAGATGACACGGCGGAAAATTCGAAACGATGCAGATAAAGTGATTAGAGGGAGAGACAAAGGGAGAATCGGCGACCCGAACGTCAGTGGTCATCAGATAACGGGAAGGCAGGCGGAAAGAACAAGCAGTGGGGCGAGTTGCCCGCCGCAGGTACAACGACTGGCCTCCAGCGCTGAGATAGCATCGCGCTCGGGAGAGCTTTTTCGGGGGCAGGCCCCGAGGAAAAAACTGCCCCGCCCTCTGCCACAACACTCGTAAAATACCGAAACGGGGGCGTCTCGGTTAAGTGAGTAAGAAACGCCTTGATGATCCGATTTTTCTCTTTGGGAGAAAAGCAGTGGACAGTTCCACAGTTCCTCTCTGCAAAGAAATTTCGCTTTGGGTCTCAGCTTTTCATAAATCTAAAGAGGTGCGTACGAACACGCCGACTGAGCACGTAGCGGCTTAAACACACAGCAAACTTCCCCTATACGTCCCTTGCTGGGTTATCGATCTGAAAGAAAAACTGCGTTGCCACTTACACCTAGCACTCAACTTAATACACATGACCCACAACAGCGAAAGAGATATATTTCGGCTGTTATGACCAATGTTTTGAGGAATATGACAACTGTTATATTACTCTATCAGCGTTGGTCACTTAGAGGCAGTTTCGCGTTATCATAGAGGTTATTAGTGAGAAATCACTTGCTCAGTCCTCAGTCGGAGTGCTGTAACTACCTCATTATGGTTACAAGCTTCAATCGCATCAATAGAATAGAACTCGTAAATGTGTGAGAATACACATAGTTAACACTTGGGTACCCCATCTAATACTCTAAGAATCGCAGGCAGAAGTAACAACAAATTAAAAATATCAGCTCATCGCGGTAATAACGACTGATTAAAGTTATTTGGAGAAGCTACAGATGACGTTAATCTGGATAAGAATTCACAATGTTACACCAATAACTCTTTGACCACAAGTTAAGCGGCTTACAACTACGTCACCTCGTTCTGTTGTGATACCACAACTTAACTCTTAATAAGTATAACTTATTATCTGTACTATATAGTGTTTTATTCCGAGTAAAGGTACTTGAGATTTGTTAGAAGTAATACGTTTGGAGCTACACCAAACATGATTTGTACAGTGAAAGCAGACTGAAGCGGCAAAAATCGTCGGGTAGCGATATGTACATATACATATGGCGAGAGTATCGCGTACGCAAGGTATAAAAGGACAGTGCACTGGCAGAAATGTCATTTGTACTCAGGTATTTCATGTTAGGTCGCCTTCAAGGAAATAAGGAAAAGGATTATTAGTTAAGCATATTAATTTTCCTCTAAATTCTAATTGGCAACGGCCTTGCCGGAGTGGATACACCGGTTCCCGTCAGATCACGGAAGTTACGCGCTGTCGGGCGTGGCCGGCACTTGGATGGGTGACCATCCGGGCCGCCATGTGCTGTTGCCATTTTTCGGGGTGCACTCAGCCTCGTGATGCCAATTGAGGAGCTACTCGACCGAATAGAAGCGGCTCCGGTCAAAGAAAACCATCATAACGACCGGGAGTGCGGTGTGCTGACCACACGCCCCTCCTATCAGCATCTTCGGCTGAGGATGATACGGCGGTCGGATGGTCCCGATGGGCCACTTGTGGCCTGATGACGGAGTGCTGCTAGTGCTAAATTCTTATTCATCACCTTCAGCGCTAATATTTATACCGGCTCACAAACGGGTGTGTTGATATGTGGCTTGATATCTTTATCATGTGAAGGTTCTCTAACGAGTGGAAGAACTATTCATCAATAGCTTTAAAAGTATATTATTCACAGCTTTAAAAAAATGTAATTATCGAATACGCTTACCTCTACTGAAAGTTCATCGTCATCAGCATGAATAAGTATATAGTTATTTTTGCTACTAATGCAGAGCGACAATGCCCGTTGCCAACTTAAGTCTGTTACAAGTTAAGACGACTGAACCATCTTTGAATATAGTCTTTTATTTACGTCATTGGTGTATCATAGATTTTTTCGACGTCATTACCCATTTATACGTTGCGAGATATGTCTATTATATGCATGAGTGGCCAAAACATTATAGGAAACTATGCAGTTACATTGGCGTTACGGATCTCTTCTTTTTCTAATGCAGGGAAGTGTTATAGGCAGCTTGTGTGTGTGCTGTGAAGTAGCATTAAATTTTATATTTCACATCCAGCTGAATTTGCAGCTCCGTCTGTTACCAATAAATGATGACAGACACTGAGTGCTGATTACCACACCGTTTTGCTGCCAAGCGCCCAGCAATAGCCCCACGAACTCGAGTAAAAATTATAAGGCAATATATTCACATAGCATGCAGTGTACGGCATCTGCCTGGGGCCGCACTGGCATGACATCTAAAGTTGTCGTTGTTGCTGTTATTACATTATCACAAGCAGGTCGCTGTGTGTCTAGATTAGTCAATCTGTCAACGAACACAGCCTATGTTAATTTCTTGCACTACCATCATCACCAGGGTTCTCCTGTACTTAGAGACACATAAAGTTCCACTATTGGTACTTAGACTGATACTTTACAAACTGAAAGTCTGAGTGCTATTCCTGAGTGCTTGGGTTAAAAATAAACAAGCGTTTTTGTAGGGCATATTTATTTACATAGCGACAATTTTACAACCGCTTGTTGCATAGAAAACAATATTCCTCCTGATTTCTATACACACTTGCGGATTATTGCTGCCGCTACTGCCATGTTATGTAGAACACCTCTGTGTCCTGTTGCGCTGCAGGGCTATTGTGAAGTGTTGGACGCCTCCATGCCGTAGCCCAGTTGTATGTCTGCAAGCGCTGTAATAAAAACAAAATTCCTAAGTATAACGTCGAACACACTTGATAATACACTGATGGAAAAAGATGGAAGTACCAAGAAGGAGTTGTGCAACGTAAACGAAAGTTGGTAGGCGTGTTTCTAGATATGAAAGATAATGTCTATTCCAATTTCGCGCCATTAGCATAAGAAAGATGCTAGTAGCGCCACTATGAAGATGGAAATCAGGTTTGGGTTAAATACACGCTATAACTGTCGTGAGCGTTAGTTACCTTCGGGACTCTATTGTCAATACCTCTCTGCTTCTAAACGACGTCGTTAGCAGGGCTAAGGAAGCTGGATGTTCCTTCTACGATACTGTAGAATGACTTCGCAGGAATGAAGTCAATATACTTGATTTCAGGCAGCGGTGGCCACGAGAATGCAGGAATGCACCGGACGGACACGTGGTACTTCTGAGGAGGAAGACCATCACGTTTGGCGTATGGTTCTGGTGCATCGTACTGCACCTGCAGAAGCGATTTGAGGATTAGTTGGTCCCACAGCGACGCAGCGAAATGTTACAAATTGGTTACTTCAAGGAGAGTTCCGAGGCAGTGGCGCTGATGCCAAACCACCGCCATTAGCGACTTTGGTGATGTCAGGCGAGAGCTCATTGGACGGAGGGGTGGAGGTCTGCGTGTTTTATGATGGAAACTGGTTCTTCCTCGGTGACAGTGATGGCTATGTATTGATTAGAAGGAGGCCAATTATGAGCCTACATCAAACCTCTGTGCATGCTAGACACAATGGATTTACACCTGGAGCTATACTCTGGGGTGCGATTACATATGACAGCAGGAGCACTCTCTTGGTTTTCCAGTGCACTCTGACGGCAAATTTGTCTTTAGGGTGATTCTACCTGTTATGCTGCCATTGATGAACATCGTTGCAGAGGGTGTTTTCCAACACGATAACGGTTCCACACATTCTTCTGTTGTAACTAAGCATGCTCTATGGAGTGTCGATATGTTGCCTTGGCCAGCTCGATGACCAGATCTGTCTCCAATTGAGGACACGTTGGACATTGTCGGACGGTAACTGAAGCGTCATACACAAGTACCATTAACAGCATAGCAATTAATAGCATTAACAGCAATATAGCATTGCATTAACCTGGCATCATTACAGAACAATGCATGCAGGTTTGCATGCTTGCATTCAATATTCTGGTGGTTACACAGGTTATTAATGTGCCAGTATTACATATTTTCAGTGGCTTATCTCAGGCTTAATATTAACGTATTATAACGCACTGTTTATCACTTAAATATACTACTGGATTACCTAGAGAAATGTGTACCAAAAATTTCGTTTCTCTACATCATTTTTTGGTGTTGCGACTTTTTCCGTCAATGTAATTCTAGTACACTGATGAAAACATACTGATAGCTCTCGCCAGTAATTGTAGTAAGGGCTCACCTCGTTAATTCATTGCTATTATTTGTCACTATGCAACGTGCTAGTACTTCCTATGTGGTGGTAGACTGGATGGTGAATATGCAAAAGGGTATACAATTCCAGCAAATGCCACATACTATGTTAGTGGACCCATCCTTGCCTTTCTGCCATTCTGTTGCATTGCCATTATTTGCTGACCAACATTCCTATTGTCTACAGCTATACACTCCTCTGTCATGGTGGCTTTCCATTCTTGAGGCAGAAAGCTGTGAGTATATTTCTCTGGAAGATCTTTGAAAAAAAAATAGCTTCTCTAAAGTCTTCTTTGCTCAAAGCAACCGATTCGTCAGTAGAACACTTGAGACACAGACATACACACAGACAGCTAAGAGATGACAGCGGTCATGCAATCGAATTATAAAAATTAGAATTCTTGGTGTTTGGGGGGCTGAACTTGCACCCCACTGGCCGAAACATCAGTTGTCTGGGGCTCCAGTGTCCAGCGCAATTGGGTGAGAGCATGATGCTCTCGATGCCCATATCAACGTCATTGGACATGACGGGACAGGAGAGAGGAGTAGGGGGTAGGGAATTCCGGGAAACGGAAGAGGGGGAGGAAATTCAGGGAATGAGGATGCCGATGTCGACATTTCCATTAAGGGTGATGGTGATGTCAGCCAATTTCTGCCTAGAACCGGTAGAGATTCCTGTAAGGACGTTACATCCATGTAGCACGATACTACTAAGCATTACTGTAATTTGGAAGTCACCCAAGTGGATCTGCATTCAAGACTATTTCTTTGTATGAAGAATATTACTCTCATTATATATAACTAACGACAACATAAGAGCCTGCAGCTGTAGAAAGTAACTATATTATATATAAGGTAGTAGACCATGCAGCTTCTCTAGAATGAAATGATAACTAAATCGACAACCTAGCTGCAAACAGGCGTTGATATACAACATTGGGGACATGCTGAAAATGTGTGCCTTGACCGGGACACGAACCTGGGATCTCCTGCTTACATGGCAGACACTCTATCCATCTGAGCCACCGACGGCACAGAGCATAGTGCACATGATGCAGGGACTTATCCATTGCACGCTCCTCATGAGACCCACATTTCTAACATGTCCACACCACTACATTCGAACTGCGCCTAATAGATGTTTGCCCATCACACACAGCAGTACCTCTAATACCCAGTAGCACATCAGTAGTGGGGCAGAGTTCATTCTGGTCCATTTTGTTACCGTGGGTTGCCTACATCAGGGTCAGATATACACTCAGGGGCAAACCTATTGTTCTCCTTTGATTGACAGGACTGCAAACAGGCGTTGATATACAACAGTGGCGACATGCTGAAAATGTGTGCCTTGACCGGGACATGAACCTGGGATCTCCTGCTTACATGGCAGACACTCTATCCATCTGAGCCACCGACGGCACAGAGCATAGTGCACATGATGCAGGGACTTATCCATTGCACGCTCCTTGTGAGACCCACATTTCTAACATGTCCACACCACTACATTCGAACTGCGCCTAATAGATGTTTGCCCATCACACACAGCAGTACCTCTAATACCCAGTAGCACATCAGTAGTGGGGCAGAGTTCATTCTGGTCCATTTTGTTACTGTGGGTTGCCTACATCAGGGTCAGATATACACTCAGGGGCAAACCTATTGTTCTCCTTTGATTGACAGGTACTTAACAAAAAAATGGTTCAAATGGCTCTGAGCACTGTGGGACTTAACATCTGCGGTCATCAGTCCCCTAGAACTTAGAACTACTTGAACCTAACTAACCTAAGGACATCACACACATCCATGCCCGAGGCAGGATTCGAACCTGCGACCGTAGCAGCCGCGCGGTTCCGGACTGCGCGCCTAGAACCGCTAGACCACCGCGGCCGGCGGTACTTAACATATAGTTCTCTTTTGATTGACAGGTACTTAATGTATTGTTCTCCTTTGATTAACAGGTACTTAACGTATTGTTCTGCTGAAAGGATCCTTCCTTTTGATTGACAGTCACTTAACCTATTGTCCCCCCACAACCTCCCCCTCCAAAAACCCTCTCCCTGCTACAGGTACACTTTGAGGTCTGAGTTATTGGATTATGCCCCCCCTCTCTCATATAAATTTGATTGACTACTTAATTAAATTGAGCAATTAATTAACCTCTCACCCACTGCTATATCCCCTTCCCTCCCCCCTCTCTCTCCCCCAGAAAATGGTGGGAAGTTCAGGTTCCATCAGTATAATGCAACATACAATGGCTACCTCCACTAACCTAAGAAAACGGCTGGAAAAAAAGGCACTTTGGATACCTCAACTAACACAAGTCATCCGACCGCCACCTATTCCTAGCGACTGGTGAGAAAAGGATTCAGCCTGTGCTGGACATAAGTCTTTATTTTCGGCCATTATTTAAGCAAATAGGGGCAGTACTGCCATCAAGTTGTAACGGAACTGAAATGATGGTGGGCTGACAGTAATTTGGAGCCCGCGCGTCGGAAACGGGCGCGCTGGTGTGAGACTGCCAGGGAGTGCACCCTGATGCCATCTATTGGCGAAACTGGGAATTAGCGCTGCCTCTCAGACAATGCACAGAGCTCTCGGAGTCAAATGTATTTTTTTCTTGGTAATAATAAGTTATTACTGTATGATTTAATGTTATAAAGAGCTAGTAGTAAATTATTATGACTGGTATGAACTCCAGGGTAATAAATATAAATATTCTTAAATACTGAATGATTTCGGTGAAAAGGTGGTAGGGGAACGCCCCCACTCTTGGTGGTACGAGCGTAGCTAGAGGTAGCTGGAGACACACGGACGGAACAATGAAATGGCCTGGGGAGTGTTGACGTGATCGGACGTGCGTAACTGTGCTCACGCAAAAGTGATTGTGCAACTGCGAAGAGGCGAATATCGTCGTCGTTTGTGGAGTAGAACGCGACGAATGGTGGTCGAAGCCGTCTCTATGCCACTGGGGCTGATTGTAAGAGTTCCTGCGCCCAGATTTTATGGCGGACGTGCAGTAGCTTATACGAGTGCTACAGCTCGTAGTTCCAGCCGCCATTAAGGGCATGAGGCGTGAAGAGCTGCGTTAGCCACATGCATACCACCACCAGCACCGACACGTCTACTCAAGGCAAGACTGCTTGAAATTGTTAAGTCGAACTTTGTATACATGTAAAAGGAGAACACCAGTTTTCTTTTGTGCAAGTGCAGAGGACAGAATATAGTAATGAGTAAAATTACGACGCATGTTGTTCATTGTAAAGTGTAGTAACCTGAAACATAGTGTAGTGAAATCAGACTGAGGCCACCATCGCCTCTTTCATTTACAATTCTTTTGGTTGTAGAATACTTTAGCGTTTAAGAATGTAGAAAAGAGCAATGGTCACACCAGAATGAGTCGCCTATTTATAGTTACTTAAATTTTTCTGAGTAACCTTTCAAGTAAAGTCACTTAACTAATTCTATAGCAATTGTCCAAAGAGTAATATCCCAAAATCATTAAATAAGTTGAAGGGTGGAAGTTTGTTAAATTAAGTTGCTTAAATTGTCTTGGTGGTAATTACCAAGCCAACTCACAGAAATTGAGAGAGTATTTGCTTTGTAGAATCACCTAGAATGATCAGAAATAGTAATATTCAGGATTAAGTTTAAAATTCAACTCAAGCCGTTTCACTTTGAAACGAGCCAAAAAATTGATTTATTCTTTTGCTCCTTCAGAGCTGGCGACCGTAGTTATAAGTATTTTCAGGAGGATTCGACGGTAAGTCTGCTGCTCTCGTCGTGCTGATAGGATTATCTACTGCTGCTAGCAGTGGTGATTGGATACATAAGCTCACTACCAAGTTAAGTGGGTCAGGTAGGCAGTGTTACCGTGTGAACTGTAGGGCACTGTAGGCCGTGGATCGAACCCGTTCAATCATCACAGCTCTTTGAGAAATAGTCCGGTTAGGAGTGTACTAATCCAATAGGTAAATACTGGCGAGTAACGGTCAAAAATGTATACGCAAGTGAATTTAGCAAGGTCCATGTAGCACCTAGTTAATGTGGTGTAATGGCGAGGGTAGGAGTGGAGTAAAAGTGAGCTGAGCTTGCGGCAGCTGTGCTGTCTTCAAAGATTAATAACGCCAGAATTCACTACTAACTCTTACCATTAGGGCTGAGCTATTTACGGTTAAAATACGTAGCAGTAAGCGCAAAGGCGTGACAGCTACAAGTCCGTATTGGCTTTATACATACGGAAGTAGGAAGCGGGTCATTCTGTCAGTGGAGGGGTTAAAACAACGGAGTCACTTGAGAACATACCCCATTTACTGATGGAAAGATTCGGCGGTTCGGTCGCAAAGTGCGTTCACCCCATAAGATGACAGTTGTACCTATGAGGTGTTTCCACTTTCTTGTCTAACAGTAGCTCACAATTATGACGGTCAACTGTGTTACTCTACAAATCTCCACTCTCCTTCAATTTGGTTGTGGGAATTTTGTCACTGTAAAGCTTATCAACCTTCCGTGAAAGTTTTTCGAGCTCAGTGAGCAGCCAAACTGCAGGATTATGCCTAAAATAAGATTTGTAGTGGTTAAGACTCGAATCATAGGACGATATAATTTTATATGCTTCTGCATATTGTATGTGGTTTTCTGTAAAGATGGTATGTGAGATCGTGGGGTCACCTTCACAGTAGGTCACAGGAGCGAGGAGGCATTCAATGTCAGCGTACACTACAAACAGGCGTCGCTCCTGGTTGTGTTCATTTTTAAACTTTATGAATTTGTTTTCCTAGGTAAGCATAATAACATGTACCGGGTCCTTGGAAACATAATCTACTAGATGTATCACTAATAGCTTGTCTGAGGAGAACTAATTCAGGCACCTTAAGCAAATATGTGTTTCATGTTGATATTTCCTCAACTGAGAGAATAGGAGTTGGGACATGTCTTTGATCCAAACATAATGATAAATGTCTTTCTACTTATTTTTCTCGTTGGAGGAGAATAAGAGCATGTTATGCTCACCAGCAAGTTTTGAGGTATGGAGGGGGCCAATGACTACGTCCTTGTGCTGCTCATCTGACTTGCTTTTCTTCTGCATTCCACAAACATGAACTGATGTTCTGGTATTCTGCGCGTCAAATTTGGATATGTCCTGGATCTTGATAGGGAACTCGATACCATCAAAGTTATATCACTTATGAATTTCAAGATATCTACCATATTGAGATATGCGCTCTGGATTCTGTTTAATACTTCTTTTGCAAGCCAGGATTGACCATGCAAAACAAACCTGATCGTTTTTATTTTGGACATTAATACATGCATGCTTAACAGGTATATCTTTAGGTAGGTTCAAAATGGCTCTGAGCACTATGGGACTTAACATCGGAAGTCATCAGTCCCCTATAACTTAGAACTACTTAAACATAACTAACCTAAGTGCATCACACACATCAATGCCAGAGGCAGGATTCGAACCTGCGACCGTAGCAGTCGCGCGGTTCCTGGTTGAAGCGCCTAGAACCGCTCGGCCACTCCGGTCGGCTTATCTTTAGGTAGCTTCATGTAGTTAGACTCTCCGTTTACCGGATCATAGACAGCAGTATGGATGTCTACGTGCAGTATTTGGCTGAGGGCTTTTGCTGCCCCCCTAACTTCCATATCAGAAAACTGGGCCAGTGTAGCACTGAAGGTGTATTTACGAAACCACCCGACGATTGACGTGCTCTGCGTTATCACGTCATTTTCTCCACAAAAACAATGGAGACTTGTCTCTCCAATGCCAGAATCAACATTTTGGTGAGAGAGGGGGGGGGGGGGGGGAGGGAGAGGAGGGTGCGACCGTTCGATGTAGAGTACCACACTGCATTTAATGGCGGGATACTGCAGATCGTTGATTACCTTGAAGAGCTCCTTTTCCGTGACAGAGTGGCACGCCCTTAGAAAATCAACAGGGTTGTGGCAACCTCTTGCCAGATTCTCAATCCTCATGAATGAGATTTGCTCCTCAAACGTGTCTGCAATCTCCGAGTATTGTAACTGCGGTACGGTGACACTGACTTCATGTCCTTTACTAAGAGGATGGGCGAGGAACTGTCACTTGCCATAGTATCGTTGCTATTACTAATACTATAACTACAACTAGGTGACCAAGGTTCTGCTTGTGGTGGTGTATTGAGGGGTATGTGGTGTACCTTATGAGAATGGCGAGGACATGACGGTAGTTCAAAATGGTTCAAATGGCTCTGAGCACTATGGGACTTAACTTCTGAGGTCATCACTCTCCTAGAACTTAGAACTACTTAAACCTAGCTAACCTAAGGACATCACACACATCCATGCCCGAGGCAGGATTCGAACCTGCGACCGTAGCGGTCGCGCGGTTCCAGACTGAAGCGCCTAGAACCGCTTGGCCACTCCGGCCGCCCATGACGGTGGAGAAGGAGGAGAAGAACAAGTTGCTGTGGAATCGGACTGCTGCAAGCAGCCTGGATGCTGCAGCCCTGACCCACTAGCCTGAGGGAGAGCAGTCCATGGATGCCAGAGCCGTGCTGTGGCAGCAGCGGCGGCGTTGTCGGGGGCGGCGGCCGTGGCGGCGGCAGCTTCCCGCACAGCGACTAGCGACGTCCCTGCTGGCGTAGCACGCTGCACGTGGTCTCGTTTCGATATTATTGGCTTTGCCACCCCCGGTACCCTGCCATGCCATACTATGTGAATTGTCCCACGATGCAGCCACTGTAGAATATTGAAAAAAAATTGAGTACGACATTCTAGGCATTGCTTGTTGCCGCTACTGCTGCAAGCAAAGAAAGAATACTGATTATTTGGAAGCAGAGCGAGTCTGTATTACCTATTTGGCTCCATGGCATATCCCTCATCTTCTTACGACAGTTAATGTCTTCCTCTATCTCCTCCACACATTGTGGCATTTGATCCTCACCTGAATTGGGGAGTGCCCACGGATTCATCTCACCTATATCGCCTGCAACGTAATGATATAATAATAAAAAATATACACACAAAAACTGCAGAAAACAAACAATTTTTTTCATAATACACACTTCCATGAGATCTGCGATGGCTGCTACATAACTTCAGCACATACCCCTCCCTGTCCCCCTTATTTGTCAGCCGGGAAATCCTCTACAAAAACAAAGAATATTCACTGTACTACATATACGCTGAAATTTAATTAGTTATGTACAGTACTATGGAGATGAAAAGAATTAATGGATTTATATACTCAAACAATACGAAATGCTTACTGAAGTTGAAGGAATTAAGATTTATCGATATTGGTTACTTGAAATAATCTGTAGTAAAAACGACATGCCGGCCGTTGTGGCCGAGCGGTTGTAGGGGTTTCAGCCCGGAACCGCGCTGCTGCTACGGTCGCAGGTTCGAATCCTGCCTAGGACATGGATGTGTGTGATGTCTTTAGGTTAAATAGGTTTAAGCAGCTCTAAGTCTTGGGGACTGATGACATCAGATGTTAAGTCCCACAGTGCTTAGAGGCAAAATCGACATGTTAAGTAAACAATGAAAGACATATATACAACTTAACCAAGATATTGCTGCCTCTGTTGGACCTCTGCCTCCAGCTCTTCCATGATTTGGTGTACGTATGCCGAAACAAGAAGAAAAAGAAATTGACACCTAAATTTGAACTTCATACTGCAAAACTTTTTATGAAAATATACACTGCGAAATCCGACCGCATGCAATGAAATTAAATATATGCGTACCCGGTTTTCCCACTGCCTCAGGCGTTTGCCACCACTGCCATTGGCACTGCCGCTTGCTGCCGCTGATTGCTTCATTTTCTTTCTTTTTCTTTTTTTTTCAAATAAAGCAGCAGCACACACACACACACACATACATACACACACACACACACACACACACACACACACACACACACACACACACACACAGAGAGAGAGAGAGAGAGAGAGAGAGAGAGAAACACACACGAGCAAGAACAACACACTCGAGCTGACTCTGCTGCGAATTTGTTTATGCACGCAAAAGTTTCAGAGAAGTGGAGTAAGACCGAGAGGTTTCACAAGTGTGCCACAATCATTTTCTCTAGAGTCAGTGGCTGTATACATCACGAAACTGACGCTAGCTACAGTGCAGTGATTTTTTTTGAAATTGCGTATACAGCCATATTTTATTGGATTTAGTAGCTCCTGATGCAGTTTGTGCTCATAGACAAGGGTATTTCCTGCACAAGTGCGTGAAGTGTCTCAGGGACCTTGTGCAGTGGTACATTTGAAACTTCCTGGTAGATTAAAACTGCGTGCCGGACCGAGACTCGAACTCGGGACCCTTGCCTTTCGCGGGCAAGTGCTCTGCCAACTGAGCTATCCAAGCACGACTCACGTCCCGTTCTCACAGTTTTACTTCTGCCAGTATCTCGTCTCCTACCTTCCAAACTTAACAGAAGCTCTCCTGCGAACCTTGCAGAATTAGCACTCCTGAAAGAAAGGATATTGCGGAGACATGGCTTTGCCACAACCTGGGGGAGTTTCCAGAATGAGATTTTCACTCTGCAGCGGAGTGTGCGCTGATATGAAACTTCCTGGCAGATTAAAACTGTGTGCCGGACCGAGACTCGAACTCGTGACCTTTGCCTTTCGCGGGCATGTGCTCTGCCAATTGCGCTACCCAAGCACGACTCACGCCCCGTCCTCACAGCTTTACTTCTGCCAGGCTGTGGCTAAGCCATGTCTCCGCAATATCCTTTCTTTCAGGAGTACTAGTTCTGCAAGGTTCGCAGGAGAGCTTCTGTTAAGTTTGGAAGGTAGGAGACGAGGTACTGGCAGAAGTAAAACCGTGAGGACGGGGCGTGAGTCGTGCTTGGGTAGCTCAGTTGGCAGAGCACTTGCCCGCGAAAGGCAAAGGTCCAAAGTTCGAGTCTCGGTCTGGCACACAGTTTTAATCTACAAGGAAGTTTCATATCAGCGCACACTCCACTGCAGAGTGAAAATCTCATTCTGGAGTGGTACTTTTAATTCCTGTGATATCTTCAGATTATGTACGACACGATATTCCACAACGCCAGATGTAATAACTCCTGAAGCATTTTGTGAAATGCAACACGAGAAAGTGCACCATTAGGGCTGGGGCAGTTTAGAGTCCATGGCAGAATCGATTCTCAGACCTGCATTTGCCTTGGAAGGAAGGAGTTCTCGTGTACATCGGCATTCCACAGACATTTACCGGGTAAACGCTCTTTTGTTTGCGGTTCGTTCCGATCGTGACCGACAGCGCATGCAGGTCCAGCAGGACACGAGGAGAAACAGAGAAAGAGCACGTGTTTCGACAGAAATTTCTCGGGTGCACTTGTTCGGATATTAGTGTGACATCCGGTCTGTCAGTTGCGGGGTCCAAGCGTGCCACCAGTCCTCTGGCTCTTCACGATGTTGAGCGGCCCGGCAGCTGACACCGGCCCTAGGCTGCGTGGCTGGGGCAGCCTGCATAGGTGAAGAGTCACGAGGAAGTTTTTTAGATATGTTTAAGCGATCTGTGACTGTGCAATTTTGTATGATGGGTGTTTCATGATGGTATTCCTTGCGCGATCGGAATAAAAGAAAAGCGATCGATTCAATTACTTCATTACAATACCTGAATCTCCCCAAACAGCAGAGAATGATCATCAAGAGAAATCCAACCTCTGCAAACTGAATTTTTTATAAATAAACTATATCTCTCTGCTACGTAACTGAATTTACGTGAGGGACCGGGAGAGGGGGGATGGTTGGGTTTTTACCAGAGGGGGAAGGGTTAATTAACTGATCAATTTAATTCAGTAGCCAATCCAGTTGATAGAGTGGGAGGGGCTATTCCAATAACTCAGCCCTTAAACTTTACCTCTATTAGGGTGGGTGAGGGGGAGGGTCAGAGGTTTCTTGAGGGGTTGGGAGAAGGGTGGATAAGAAGGGGGGGGGGGAAGTAGAAACTCTAGGTTAAGGACCTGTCAATCAAAACGAAGGATTAATTGCACGGGGTCATAACTTGTCAGTCAAAAGAGGACAATAGGATTTCCCCTGAGTGCATACTTGCCACTGATATAGGAAACCAGTACTAGCAGAATGCACCAGCAGCGCTGTTGCCCTTCTACCATTATCTTCTTCTAATGAACACAGAATGTTAAGTTTCAACAGACATTAACAACTGAAAACATTATGACCACTGCCCACCATGGAGCGGAATGCCGCCTGATGGCATTGTAGCACATGATGCAGTAAAGAAAGTACGGAAGCAGAGTGGATTCCCCTGGTGTGAAGCATAATATTGAGCAATATGGTTTAAATCCTGTTACTGAGTGGATGAGTGCATTGTGATCACTAACTAAAGCGTGGCTGTCCACATGGGTACAAGTGTGCCGTTAACAATTGTTTCTAAGACTTTGGGGGAGGCGGGGGGTGGAGGGGAGGGAGTGGTGCGAGGACTAGACCTGGAGGTAAGAATTATTTTTAATATTTTGGAATGGCGACTTATAAGTGGCCATAGGAGTGTCCCTGTTACGACACACTTAAGAAGCTATGTTATATCGACTTCTAAATCACTTTCTTGAAAGGAAAACACCTGACTACGATACATTTTTATTTTGCTTGAAAGTAGGAGCGGAGAACCCCCACCAGCAGCCTTCTTGCCTCCAGGAATGGGTGGCCTTGCGTGGAGACAGAGTCTCCGTGCCGCATTGGTTGATTGTAATCGTAGCACGTAGTGGCAAGCATTTCATTTGAGCAATAAATTCACGGCATCCCTTAAAGAAACATGTTCAGTAGTTATTGGAAAGTATTTAAATGGTAACGTTACTTTTCCTGACCTCTGATTGGTCAGCAGTAAGAGACGGGGACTCCACTGTAGATAGACAACGAAGTTAGATGGCGTCAGCCGCCATAAGCAGTCATTAGTGAGAAGTCACTGGTACTGGAGTTTCGTAGTACGTGGAGTAGTCGATACACTGTTCTCGATATTTATGAATGATAGAGTGTTATTGAACATTATTTGCAATACTGTTAACTATATAGGTGGTTGTTGTAGCAGATGGTTCAAATGGCTCTGAGCACTATGGGACTCAACTGCTGTGGTCATCAGTCCCCTAGAACTTAGAACTACTTAAACCTAACTAACCTAAGGACATCACCCACATCCATGCCCGAGGCAGGATTCGAACCTGCGACCGTAGTAGTCGCACGGTTCCGGACTGCGCGCCTAGATCCGCGAGACCACCGCGGCCGGCTGTTGTAGCAGAGATCGGTAGTGTGTTAGGCATTACTGTACATGGACTACATAGAAGTGCGTATTGTGCTCAGGATTTTTAATTTTCATTGTTTGTGATTCAACGTGAATATTACTTCGACAGGTTCGTGTCTGCGTTGCGATTAGACTGTCGAGTAAGGCATTTGTTTATGCACAAGATAACAATGTGTAATCACTTAAATGTGTGTTGAAGGAGATAACAATGATTACACTGTGAAACGTGTAGAGGCAAGAATTTCATCTGCATTTACATCTACGACATTACTCTGCTATTCACAATAAAGTGCCAGGCAGAGGGTTCAATGAACCACCTTTAAGCTGTCTCTCTACCATTCCACTCTCGACCGGTGCGCGGGAAAAAACGAGCACTTAAGTTTTCCTGTACGAGGCATGATTTCTCTTATTTTATCGTGATGATCATTTCTCCCTATGTGAGTGGGTGCCAACTCCATGTTTTCGCAATCGGAGGTGAAAACTGGTGATTGAAGTTTCATGAGAAGATCCCGTCGAACGAAAACCGCCTTTCTTTTAGTGATTGCCACTGCAATTCACGAATCATGTGTGTGGCACTATCTCCCCTATTTCACGATATTACAAAACTAGCTGCCCTTCTTTGGGCATTTACGATGTCATCCATCAGTCCCACCTGATGTGGATCCCACAACGCACAGCAATACTCCAGAATACGGCAGACATGCGTAGTGTATGCAGTCTCTTTAGTAGACCTGTTGCACCTTGTAAGTGTTCTAATAATGAATCGCTGTCTTTGATTTGCTATACCCACAACATTTTTTATGTGATCGTTCCTATTTATGTTATCTGTAATTGTAATCCCTAAAATAAATATGACAGGTCCTGTCGATAGCACTCATTACGATATTATCTGAATTCGTGCTGACTATGTGTCAATAAATCGTTTTCTTCGAGGTACTTCTAATATTGAAACACACTACTTGTGCCAAAAACGTAATACAAATCGACATTAGTGATATGGGCCTGTAATTCTGCGGATTACTCCTACTTTCCTTTTTGGGTATTGGCGTGACTTGAGCAATTTTCCAATCTTTAGATACGGATCTCTCTGCGAGCGAACGGTTGTATATAGTTGCTAAATATGAAGTTACTGTATAAGCATACTCTGAAAGGAACCTGAGTGGTATACACTCTGGACCGGATCTCTGGCCTTTATTGATTTAAGCTGCTTTGCTTCAATGAGGATATCTACTTCTATACATCAAATCTTGGCAGTTGTTCTTGATTGGAATTTAGGAACATTTACTTCATCTTCTTTGATGAAGGTGTTTCGGAAAACCATGTTTAATAACTATGCTTTAGTGGCACTGTCATCAGTGATTTCTCCGTTGTTATCGTGTAGTGAAAGCATTTATCTCGTCTTGCCACGGGTGTGCCTTATGCATGACCAGAATCTTTTTGGGTTTCCTGCCAGGCCGGCCTGACTGGCCGAGCGGTTCTGTTCTAGGCGCTACAGTCTAGAACCGCGCGACCGCTACGGTCGCAGGTTCGAATCCTGCTTCGTGCATGGATGTGTGTTATGTCCTTAGGTTAGTTAGGTTTAAGTAGTTCTAAGTTCTAGGGGACTGATGACCACAGCAGTTGAGTCCCATAGTGCTCAGAGCCATTTGAACCATTTTTTTTTCTGCCAGATTCCGAGACAGAGCTTCGTTGTGGAAATTATTAAAAGCACCTCTCATTGAAGTACGTGCTGTATTTCGAACTTCTGCAAAAAATTGCCAGTCTTGGGGATTTTGCGTTCTTTTAAATTTGGCATGCCTTTTGCGTTACTTCTGCAACAGCGATCTGGCACGTTTTGTGTACCATGGGAGATCAGCAATATCACTAATTAATTTATGTTGTATATATCTCTCAACTGCCGTCGATACTATCTCTTTGAAATCATTCCACATCTTTTCTACACTTACATGATCGGATCGGAAGGAGTGAAGACTGTCTGTTAAAAGGGCGTTAACAGCATTTTTATAAGCTTTTTTAAATAGGTATACTTTGCGTTCCTTTTTAATGGTTGTAGGTATTGGGGTATTTAGCCTAGTGGCAACTGCCTTGTGGTCGTCAGTCTCTGTATTCGTCACTATACTCCCTATTTGTCCAGGATTATTTGCTGCTAAGAGCTCATGTATGCCTTCGCAACCATTTACGCTTCAAGTGGGCTCATGAACTAAATGTTCAAAATAATTTTCTGAGAAAGCATTCAGTACAATTTCGGATGACGTTTTATGCCTCCCACTGGCTTTAAACGTATTACTTTTCCAACATAGTAGGATAGCCTGTCAGTGAGAGAGCAACTCGAGTACCTGCTGCTAACTAGGCGAGTACACCATTCGTTTGTTATATATTTTTAAGAGTTTCCAACAGGAGAGACTTGTATTTACAGATACCTGTGCAGTTAAAAATTTGTTTTTGTAATTTCTTCCGTGTTCGAGTGCTTACTAGGCACAATATTTATTTTAATAACTGTTTAGCGTACAGTACCGTCATTGTTATCAACCCTTAAATCGACCCTCGCATCATGCAGGCTTTTGTTTGTCTTGATTACGGTAGCTCGGTGCCGGATATACTGTTAGCAAGAGAGCACTTCGAATTCCTGTAGTTGCTGTGTACAGATACGAGCTGAGTTGGTGACCCGCTGCCCACAGCTCCAGGCTGTGTTGACTTCCATCATACAGCTTGAAGCTGCTGCCAAGGGGCATCACTGTGGCGGGGATGCGAGGGACATTGAGCACGTCCTACGTCTCCCCCGATCTGTCCACTGCTGTGGCCCCTCCTGGTACTGCCTGCACTGACATTGAACCCTCACCTGCGATCGAATGGGAGATCATTACAAAGTCTTTCAGGCAGCGAAAGACTTTCTGCAGGGTCGTTCATAGGGCCGCCCCAGTTCGTTTCACTAACAGGTTTCAGGTGTTTTCTGTGGCTGACGAAGTCTCTAAGCCGGATGCAGTCGTCCAACATGTTCCAGAAGAAGCTTCTCCGCCTGCAAGGTCTGGGCATTCACAGAGAGTGAGTTTGCTGGTAGTTGGGAGCTCCAACGCTAGGCTCGTAATGGGGCACCTAAGGAACATGGCTGGCAACACACTCCGTGTGTATACTGGGGGTAGTGAATCTGGTTGTGGAAAGGGTGCTTCTGGATGCCATGAAGAGTACAGGGTGCAGTCAACTTCATGTGGTGGCTCATGTCGGTACCAATGACGTGTGTCGCTTTGGATCGGAGGAGATTCTCTCTGGTTTTGGGTGGAATGTGGAAATGGTAGAGACCGCCAGACTTGCTCGCGAGATTAAGGCGGAGCTCATCACCTGCAGCATCTTCGATAGAACCGACAGTGGTCCTTTGTTGCAGAGCCCAGTGGAGGGTCTAAATGAGAGGCTCAGGCTGTTCTGTGACCGTGTAGGCCTACTACTGATTAATAGATTAGGAGGCCACTATGCACAGGAAGAGGCAACACGGGTAGCGGAGGCTGCGTGGACGGGACTGGGAAGTTATTTAGGTTAGAAGGTCTCAGGAAACCGCACAAAGGGCATCCGTCTAAAAGGGGGCAGGTAAAACACAACGTGGTAGTTGAAGAAACGATCGATATTGTATTTGTATATTGTCGTAGCTGTGTTGGGAAAGAACCAGAGCTCGAAACCCTAATAGAAAGCATTGAAGCTCAAATAGTACAGTACAGAAAGCTGCCTAAAGCCGGAAATAAGTTCAGCCGAAATTTTTCAAACAATCTGACAGTGTTTAGAAAGGGTAGATTAAATACAGTTGGTGGTGGAGTATTTATTGCTGTCAGAAGTAGTTTACCTTGTAGTGAAATTGAAGTAGATAGTTCCTGAGAAATAGTATGGTAGAGATGATACTTCACAATCGGACTAAACTATTAATTAGATTATTTTACCGACCCCCTGACTCAGAAGATATAATTGCTAAACAGTTCAAAGATAACTTTAGTCTCATTTCAAATAAGTACCCCACTCATACAGTTATAGTCAGTGGTTACTTCTATTCGACATCTGAGGAATAAATTCACGGTATTCCTTAAAGAAACGTATTTAGTAATTACTGGAAAGTATTTTCTGTAATAGTTTCACAGAGCCTAATCATGTGACTATGCATGAACTCCTGCGAGAGGGAATCAACTTTAGTAGATGCGAGGTGAGCTAACAGAAATTTGGTGATGCCTGCCTCACGTTGTACATGTCCATTAACAACTCTCACGTGAACCATAAGGCTCTTAGAGCCAGCAACACTCTTACATTCGGAAATTATCGTAAGATGTTTTGCACTGAAATAAAGGAAGAATCATTTTACTGATGATAAATTTCACTGACGTAAAAGACTTTGATCAATGGCAGAGTGTTATAGCCTGTGTCAAGGTAAGAGAATTTTGCAAGCATCGAAGTCGGTCTAGTTTTCAATTACTAATTTAGTCAACATCTATGAAAAGTGGTTGAAGAACGGTGGTTCTATAAGTAAATAAGTAGCCAACTAGATGTGGAACCCCCAAGTCTCATTGCTGAACGTGGAAGTTTTTCCGCTCTGTAGAATAGGACAGGCGGCGGTAGGAGGCAGGTATAACAACACAGTAGAATACTTGACGAAGCAAAAGTGTCATGGAAGTGTTTCTCCTGAACGGATAACTCAATTTTTTTGGTATATCAGGTCGGTGGTGCTGTCTGGATAGGCCGTCATCAACGCGAACAACAGTTCGAGACATGAATTACTCTGTGGACACCTGCCAGCGGTTGCTGTATTATGCTACGGATGACAACCACCTGAAATTCCATCTGTCCTGTCGTAGTAATCGAAGCCGCCAGGACAGCTGCGGACTACGTGAACGTTACTGCGAAAAATCTGCTTCGCTTCATGCATAGTGTTTTTCTCGGCGGCAAGGGCGTCTTTCAGCAAGTTAAATGACCATGTCACAAAGGCAGCAACGTGCTGACAGTGAACTCACGTTGATATCCTGGCTACTAAATTCGCCCGATCTGAAGCCGGCAGGACGCATCTGGTACGCTAACGGGTTCCAATTCTATACACAAATATCACTGTGGAGTAATTTACAGGAATTGTGCGACTTGATTGTACACATTTGGTATCAGATTCCTCCAGAAATACAACGAGGACTGGCCTTCAGAATCCATGACACACAGAATCGCTCCTGCATAGCGTTCCATGGAACCCAAGATCTAGGTTCAGTTTAGGCGAATGGCAGGTAGTAAAGTTCGTGCCCCGTCCTTGGGATCCTATCTCAACTATGCTCAGGCTCATCAGTGTGTCTTACCGTTTGCTGACTAACACGTGAGCTATGCCAGCAAGATGCCTGTAGCACGTTCTTTCAATTTATTTTCGATTATAAAAAAAATGGTTCAAATGTCTCTGAGCACTATGGGACTTAACATTTGAGGTCATCAGTCCCTTAGAACTCAGAACTATTTAAACCTAAATAACCTAAGGACATCACACACATCCATGCCCGAGGCAGGATTCCTTATTTTTGTCGCCGATTACCGTATAAAAGGAAATATACGTTATCGTTCAGTGTAAGAGTAACTGTCAGAGTTTTCATGACCAATGTACCTTTCCCTATAGATGATGTCGCATCCGGAAATAACTTGAAATTGCAGGTATCTTGTTGTCCTCTCATGTAGAAGTTCACACATATTACACACCACTTACGTAGTTCACAGTTCGCAACAAACCTTAAAAAGAGCAATGTACATGAACAAATAGTTACAAAGTTTTGTTAAATATAGTAAACAGAGATATAATATTATATGTCGTCCACAGGGTTTATGCAGAGGTATTTGTGCATTTATTCCACCTGGTGAGATTAAGGCTTACAGGCGTTATCTTACACCTAAACAAACGTCTTTACTGAGTCAGCATTACAATTTCCATAGTGAAGGACATATACAATCACAATAATAATAACAATAGTAATAATAATAATAATAATAATAATAATAATATCGATAATCTGTATAGTAGGACGTAATGAATATGTGGAATTTAAGAACTGTAAGTCTTATCAACATTAAGCAATTTTCTCTGTACGTCCTAGTCGAATGATACCTCGTAGTAGTGGCATCTAACACAAACGTGCGACGGACGTACAGAGGGGATCCTTGTGAAGGAGAAGTTTACTGCCGAGAGGAAAAGCAAGCAATAATAGAGTAAGCCTAACAGATGACGTGGAAGGAGGAAACATACAAAAAGCGATGAGGTATGCATAGACAGTTTACAGTATGAAAGAAACACTGGTTCTCTATTGGACAGAAGGAAATCACATGAGATATGTCGAAAAAAAAGCTACGCCAATGAAAACGGGTAAGGTTAAATCTCCTCTTGAACTTCCTGGCAGATTAAATCTGTGTGCGGATCGAGACTCGAACTCGGGACCTTTGCCTTTCGCGTGCAAGTGCTCTACCAACTGAGCTACCCAAGCTTGCGCGCGAAAGGCAAAGGTCCCGAGTTCGAGTCTCGGTCGGGCACACAGTTTTAATCTGCCAGGGAGTTTCATATCAGTGCACACTCCGCTGCAGAGTGAAAATCTCATTCCTCCTCTTGAACGTTCGGTTGTTTGGGTAAGATACATGCTACAGAATAATTTGTTACTGAGTGAAGAAATGGAGAAGGAGATGGATATATATTTAGTGTTATGTAAAGGTACAGCCAAGATAAAGAAAATATCTGATACAGGCCTGCTATTTATCATGCATTATTTACTTATAACTGAACAAGTGTACTTAACAACGTGTAGCTTTTTTATTTTACCTATATAAGAATACTACCGAAGCATCAGAAGACATTCGCTGACTCTGCACATTACATGTCAAAACTTCACGTGGAAAAACATCACTATACAAGAAATACACAATTTGCAATAAATATTATTTCCCGTAACTTCGAGAGGGAAATGAGTATAGAAAAGTAATAACTGGCAGCGGCAAATGGTATTGCATAAAAAAGGAAACCACTGCAATATTTAAGCGCTAGTAGGGGCAGAGTGCCGCCTTCATGTCAGTTGTTCTATACTTAATTTTTCACATCTCAGTATCACGTGAAAAAGCTTAAATGCATGTTGTGGAACATTTGCATGGCTGTCACGTGTGTTACAAGAAACCTAGTCCTTGTCGAGAAGTGTATATTTCCACCAGTAATCAATGTTTATGATGTAGTGAGTCCATAAGTTTATAGTAGCTCTGATGAACGTTAAACACTATATAGTATGTGGTTGTTTCTTTAACCCCGATAATGCTGAATTCTTTTATGTTTCTATTTTAAAAAACGTTATAATCATATAATTATAGTAAAAATTGTATCTGTATAATAGTTTTACATTCGTTATTTGCATAGTTTCTGAAAAATATCCCATCCTTTTGGAAGAACTTCAGCTGTATATACACGCATTTTACACAGTGTCACTATTTAAGCGTCAACGCAGTACTGCCTTACAATTTTTGTATGGTACAGTATGAAAGATGATACATGAGGTGGTACACTGCACTCTCTCATAGATTTTTGTTCTAACGGTGGTAACAGTGAAGTTGTTTCATCTTTCTCAAAACAAGATCTAGTGGCAAATCTCCGACATAATCTTCCACATTGCCGTGCCTAGAATCATTTTTTGTAATTTTAGATGGTCTTTTTCTTTGCATAGCAACAAGGCAATTCCAGAATTGCGTTGACATTTCGACGAAACGCCATGTTCTCTAATTTACCAAGCCAGTTGTTACGAGGTATGCTACATCGACAAAAGTTGCAACGATGGGGAGGTACCATTCTTTCCCCTTTAGATACTCTAAAGACTGAAATATTTTGGTCAGCTCTGTCAATTTCACCCATAAACTTCTAGTGGTAAATGACTCTTTGTTGTTGAATTGCTGTCAAGCTTTTCTGCTGATGTGAATGTCGCATTACTGGATGATTTGCAATTGTAGTATCAAAGTTTGTTGCCACTGTGACCACGCTGTTGTCACTCCAGGAAGCCACTGATATATTTCCTGAACTGTCAGATCTAAAGTCTAATGCCCCTTTATGTACTCTACAGTTCTTTTCCCTTCTGTAGAGTATGACCTATTCCAATTCTGTTGGCTCTTATCGTTCCTTTGACCTGACTAAATCTTAGATGCTACTCGCATAGTAAATGAAATGAAGGAGATAATTATAATCTACAAGGTAGTTATTCCAGCTGGTAGAAATATGTCGCAACTACTCTTTAGCCAAGGACATTGTCAGCATATTTTCCTGGCAATGTACCAGCATCCTGGTAGTGTTTGATCCATGCCAAATATCCACCACCTGGCCCTCTACACCAGAACTTAATGCCTTATCTTATAGGTTTTTGCCTCTAATAAACGGCTTTGCCCCATGCTGCACCAAATATTACATCTTAACGTGTGTACTTATGTTATAGCAAAACACAGAAAGGCAGAAAACAATGTCCTGATGTTTGTATGTATAAAGCTAATGTACTTCCAGTAGGATGTGCTTGGAGAGAAAGCGACTAATAATATATTGATCATACAAATAACCATATTACTCTTTAGTATATTAAAATGGCATTCTGAGATGATATATGAAGAGTTATTTCTTTAATGCATATGTTCACTGAAAATTATGCTTGCCCATCCACTAGAAGGTCAGGCGGATTAATCATTCCCAGGAAGCTAAGTTTCCTCATACAAACATAGTTGTGCTGACTCAACAGTGAGAGCCAAATGTTGATTTAAACAATGGTATGTATAAGTGGCATGAAGTTTATACTAATATCACCTTTTGGAAGGTAGAATAAAAAGTAGTAAAAGAAGTTTATGCTCCTCTGCAAAACTCCTTCCTGAAAGACAACAGTCAAATCTGGGTGAATGAGGATCCAAAGCTTAGAGATGAAACACGGTAACATCAAATATATTCGATATATTTTTTATGTTTATTAGGAAAGACTTGTGGAGAAAGGACCATTTGAACAAAAAGGCACAACTTTTTGCGATATATAGTAAAATTAAAGCTCTTTCCACTACAGAGACTACCAGAAAACCACGCCCGTGACTTTCGACTGCCTCACCTCTCTTATCTTGAATTCTCATTATAAATAGTTTGCAAGATGACGGACTGTGTACAGAAAGAGTAAGCCGGTGGTCTGGACAAAGAATTACGCATTCCACAGCCCATCGCACTCCTGCCATGCTATATTAACTTTGAATAGCAGTTTAATGAAAACGCGACCAACGCTATTGTTTCCGAACCTCCCGTTATTTTTTAACAAAGCAAAACAATGACGGTTTCTGAATTCACTCTGTGATTTTAAGCTGAGCGAGCGCTGGCTCTCGCTATACGTCGTCCGTTCGTTCCCCCTCCCTCCCCCACTCCTACTGCGCCATGACCCCGGCGCTGCCCCCTCCCCCTCACCCACAGCCCCTCTCCCAACACCACCTCAGCCCACGCTTCACTTCCGGCGATGTTCTGTTAGCGTAATACGGTGTCTGCCCTAAGGATGTTTGCTCTGCGGTGCTTACACAAGAAGCACAATGTGTGGATACGCCCCGCCAACGCTGATGTATTGCAAAGTTTACCTTTCCAGGAGCAACATCACAACACAAAATTTCTAACTGCTCGTCGGTTTGGAGTTCACACTTTGTAGCCTACCATCTGACATTCTCCGATAAAATTTGAAGGACAAATTTTTCCCAGGAAATGATCTAAACAGTATAATTCACATAATCTTTTTAGTAATGATTACTGCTGAATGTCTACCAGTCCGGTGTAGTACTGGCTCAAGTAACTGACTTATCAGTTACTGTTGACACTGCGTATACTTGAATTATCAGGAGAAAAAAATGTATATTTAATTCACCTAAGTGAAATATCCAAAAATAGGATACTTATTTAAAAGCAAAATCAAGAAGTATTTAGTTTTATCATAATGTTTAAATTTTGCTGCTGGGGAAACTTTGACGCCACACCTTGCTTAAAGGTTGCCAAAGTATTTAAATTGTTCTCCTTCTAAGTTTAATTTTTTTTTTACTTTCTATTTCCGTATTTGTATATAAAACACACTTAACCTTCTTATTTAGGGACAAATGTAAAACAGATGGCTATTGCATTAATATAGAGAACGTGGTAAAAAAATTGATGTATCAGAACAAAATAAATTCGTGGCATGCACTTCTAAACAGAGTTCACTTTGCGAAAATACTGTTTATTGAGCGACATAATCTGATACCGTTGCAAGAAACTTACTCAAATTTTCCTGAGATTTTAAATTACTAACTGCAATCATATTGTTATAAGTTGCGTCCATTATTCGTCAATTTCGGCTTCAGTACTGATACTTTCGTAGAGAAGGTAACCCGGCAGTAGGGTTATGTGTCGTTGCAAGAATGTTGTGCAACTGTGTTGAGATTTAACTTTTATACTATAAACTTCCTGAACAGAAGAGAAAACGGAAGACCCACTTAAATGAAATGTAAAAGAGAGATGCAAACCAATGAAAATATCAAAAAAGATTTGTTGAAACCTGTTGGACCAAAAACAAAAATAAAATCCAACATCAAAAGACGATTAGTAATTAGACTTATCTGTAAAGCAAATGATGTGCTATCTGTAGCTTAAAGGTTTATAAGACCTTACTAATTATATTGTGATGGAAAGCAGACATAAGTTATTTATAATTGTCAGTTTCTTAATACAAGGATTGTGATCATTAAGTAAAAAAGTTTGAAGGCAATACGTTGACAGGAATCAACGTAGGACAGAAAAGAAAATGAGTTTGGGAGAACTCCACTTGATTGTCTCTGATCGTCGGAAATACACTAATGTAAATTTTGTGGTGCGGAAAGAAAACCAACTGTGTGTCTATTTCTAGAGTATGTGAATGTTCATCATGTTGAAAAATTATTATTAGGTTGCTTATAAGGTTTTATGTACACTTGAAAGAATCTAAACAATTTTTTATGCTGAATGAAATAAAAAGGCAAAGTGCTATGATACTCTGACTTTAATAAATCGGAGAATTACCCCGAAATGCAGTATTAAATTAAAAATTTTATATAGATGCATGGAAAATTTAGCTATTGCTTTGATCACATGACACGGCGTAAATAAGACACGATTAAACTGTTTAAAAGTTACTCAGGTATTTCATCGTTGTTCACCCGGTGAAGGACGCTTCTTCGCCATTCCATACACATCGCCCTACTACCTATGTTGTCGTATTATTTGATCCTCTATATAGGTGACACAAATGGGTTGTAGCTCTGTTTATTTGGCACTATAGCGAATAACTGCTGCAGCAACAATACAGCCAAAATGTTTGTCGATAATCTGCATTTGACACCAGTTAACGCTGTTTTCGTGATTTTACCTTATTAATGGAAACGAGTTTAGGGTTGCAGAGATTTTCTTATTCGGAACGTGTGAGTCATTGTCTTATTGCTTGATGGGTATGTTTCGTTGTGTGTATCTACCTACCTGCGAAACAAAAATTAGTGTATTACAAAATTTTGCAAATACGTTAACTGCACTAGTATTAAGTTATTAAAGAGTACAAAAATTACTGACAGGGTTAAAATAATTGCTCGAACTAACGCATCATTTATCCAAAAATACCAAATGCTCATAATCCGCACACAAATGCACCACCTTTTGAAGTTTCAGTTGTCGTTGACAGCAAATTCCATGGAACCTCAATGCAAAATAATGACAAAAAAACCCTCATTGAGGGCAACATTTTATCTTAAACTACAACATTCGTCTTCATCGACAGTATGTGAATTAGTCATTTTGCTTTTAAATGTCCTACAAATGTTTCCTATTAAGTCGAGGGCACACAACGAGGGCAACGCAAGCTCATCCTCAAGGGAGAAAAGATGTATTTTGAACGTCCCACTCCGTCCAAATTCTGCAAGATGCTTATATAGCTATCTTTTGCTGTCAGGAACCTTGTATCTAACATGAGTGGAATTCATGTATGATCTGTCAAACTCCTTGTGTTTATACGCCCCACAGGGCTGGTCCGAAATATGCTGCTGTGGCCATATACACAGATGAGCTAAAATATAATGACTACATGAGTAACAGTGTGTTGACACATATTTCTATTGTAATGAACCACCAATTCTACGTGATAGAGATTCCAAAAGTCATTGCTAGGTTTCTGTGGGTATGTGGCTCCTGATGTCTACGCAGAAGCCACGCAAATTCTGTATATTAGGTCGTCTGTGGGCGTGGAGCTAGCACCCCATTGACTCTCAGATGTGTTTCACTGGCTCAGATCAGGCGAATCTGTTGGCCAAGACATCAACATGAGTATACTGTTATGCTCTTCAAACACATGTAACACGATTCTGGCTTTGTAACACGAACAGTTATCCTGGTGGAAGATGTTGCCGTCGGGAAAAAACACCATGCATGGAGGGACGCATGTTGCCTGCAAAATGTTCGAGTAATCCATAGCTGTCACGATGCGTTATATTACGACCAGAAGTTCCATGGGAGACCAGGTGACAGTCCCCACAGCATAACAAGGCCCCATCGGCCTGCGTACATGGTGAGATGCATATTTCAAACAACTATTCGCATACTTGCAAGTCTGGACACGATTATCTACCTGATGTAACAGGAAACGTGATTAATGCGACCAGACGACACGTTTCTATTGATTAACTGGCCGGTATCGTTGACCCCACGACCACAGCAAAGTTCATTAGCGACAATATCGATGTCAGAATATCACAGCGTTAAGGTAATACTGTTTCTGCAACATTAAATGTAAGTACGTATTGCCGTATAAATGTTGCCTTTTTAGGCATTTTCATCTGGCAGGCAAGTAAACAATTGATAAATTTTTATATCTTAGCTGTAGTTGTTCCCTAACTCTCGCTTTACTTCGCTTCTCGCAGACAGGTAATTTCTTATCTCTAGAGACATTCTGCAGTCGCCATGATCAAGACGGCGTTACACGTCTTGTCTAACTGCCGGTGTCTGTGTTGAGACTTGGCATATGAATATACACAACGCAGTGTTAGGATTGATACTGTGAAATGTAGAATGTTCTCTCACTGACCCGGATCCAGTCAACCTATGCAATGATAGGTTTTAATTAATTGTAACGTGTGGATAACGAAGAGGCTATATCCTGTCGCTTCCACCAGTTTATGACCTGTGAACCCCAACGTGATTCACCACGTATACAAAAGTTGAAAAGCAAGAAAGACCTGTTCACAAGTCCACCTTCATGCTGGGCTGGATTTCTAAGATGCTGGCTGTGTCACTACATTGGGGCAAGAAACACATCTCTCGCATTAACACTAAATAAATTCAGTCACAAGTTCAATATATGCAGGAAGAAATGTGTGATGAAATAATGTTCACTTCTCACAGACTCCTGAAATTTTTAACAAATTAAGTTTTTTAAAATAACAGACTATCTCTCCCCACTACTAACAACTGTTAATTACTAAACTGATAACAATCTATGTGAGGGTTAAGTAAACTGAACAGGATTACACGTTTGGATAAACTTCCGCACATCTAATAATCGTTTTTATGTAACTTAAAAGGTTCGATCACATATAGCGTTTAAGTTCATTGCAATATTCGCGCATATATTTACTGAGACAATTATTTACGACATCGTTTTGTGTGGAAATTGAGTGAAAATTCTCTTGATTTTAATAAAAAAGACTTCATCTTTACTAAAATAATAAATAATTACTGTCAGTGAAATTATTTCAAAAATGGTTCAAATGGCTCTGAGCACTATGGGACTTAACTTCTAAGGTCATCAGTCCCCTAGAACTTAGAACTACTTAAACCTAACTAACCTAAGGACATCACACACATCCATGCCCGAGACAGGATTCGAACCTGCGACCGTAGCGGTCGCACGGTTCCAGACTGTAGTGCCTAGAACCGCCCGGCCACCCCGGCCGGCAGTGAAATTATTTAATATTCTGTAAAATCCAGTATCTCAGACAATGCCGGTGGGTAAAGATAATGAAAATATCCATCTTTTCTTGTCTATGACTCTTCTAGAATAATCATTATTCTTGTTCGAAATCCTCCCCCGTTAGCTGAGTGGTCAGCTCGGCGGAATGCCACGCCAAGAGGCCCGGGTTCGATTCACAGCTGGGAGACGAGATTTTCTCCGCTCAGGGACTGCGTGATGTGTTGCCCTCATCATCACTTCATCCTCATCTCCGATGCGCAAGTCGCCCAATGTGGCGTCGAATCCAATAAGTACTTGCCCTCGACGGCCGAATGGGGGAAACCCAACCCACAATGCCGTAAGCCCACTTCCGTTTCTTGTTCGAACAGTTGCACTGATCGGATGTGATTGATGTCTTGTAGTACTGATGTCTGCAAAAACTGCATTATATTGTTAAGTAATATTACAAAAGTAGAGTTTCTGTGCCACTGAAATCAATACGTGTGTCTGAATTTTTTATTTTAATATGATTCTCGTCCTATATAAATGTTATGTTTTCTGTTCAGCTACAATGGAGCAAAGCCATTAGCGCTATTGATCTGCAGCGCGGTTTATTCGCAAAATGTTGAATAATAAGTGATTAACATTGAAAAATACTTTTAAATGTTAGTGCATAGCCGCGCGGGATTAGCCGAGCGGTCTCAGGCGCTGCAGTCATCGACTCTGCGGCTGGTCCCGGCGGAGATTCGCGTCCTCCCTCGGGCATGTGTGTGTGTGTTCGTCCTTAGGATAATTTAGGTTAAGTAGTGTATAAACGTAGGGGACTGATGACCTTAGCAGTTAATTCCCATAAGATTTCACTCACATCTGAACATTGTTAGTGCATATAGTAAACGTACAGAAAAGATTTAATATATATTATTTGCTAATAGTAAACCAATGCCTCAGCCAGATTCCATAAATAATTGTTTTATGTTAGCCGCCATCTTAGTGAAAAATTGCAGCGGCAGTTTTAAATTGAATTTTAAACAGACATAAATCTTAATGGTCAGTTTTTGCGATAATAGTTGTATTTTGGTGGCACAGAACCCACTCAAAGGTAATAAATTGTACTTGTGTTGTGAATAATCTTTAAATATAGTGTAAACAGCATCTTACGTGATAAAAATTGTTCTCTGCTAATGTATAAAGCCTGATTATTTCGTAACAACTTTTATGAAATATTTTCGACAGGGAAGAATACATTAGTGTTGTGCGCATGTGGTATTGTGTGTCAAAACTATTCATTTTGCTTAGAGAAAAGTGTTGCCACATCGAGATTTCTTTAACAAAATAAGGACCATTAGCTGGGAGAGGCAGTGATTAAATAAAACTTCATGTTACGCTAATAATATGTAATTGGTTTTGTTATAGTCTTGCTAAAAAATTTGCAACGCACTGATACCAACGCAGGCCACACCATGCAGGCGCTAGTTTGTGTTATTATGGTATGAATAAGAATACAGGGTGGTCCAAAAGTCCGGGAACACCCTGATAAAATCCAAGTGGAGTAGCAAACAAGGAAACAGAGTCCCTACACACGTGGAACGGGAAGGGGGAACTTTATAGGCTATGCCACCAACATGGCGGCCATCTTGAAAGCCGCCATCTTGGATTCAACTCCAAAATTTCAAATGGGAATGTGCTCATGTGACATATCAAACAGATAGAGAATTTCACCAGAAAAACAATGCCGTTGTTACTTTAAACATAGCTTTATTCATTCTCGGGTTATAGCCAATTACTTGCGGCAGCGATGGGACGCTCGGCATCGTGAGTATTACGTACTGAGAAGTCATAAAATGGAGTCTGAAACGGTGCAAAGTGACTATCCCATGCCTGATATGTTACATGTGTTTAACTGTTAGGTGTCATTTACTCATGCTAACGTTTTAATCAATGGTTATCTGAGGTTATGGGATGAAGAAGTGTTTCCCTCGTTGTTAAGGGAGGATGGGACATTTCCGCAATTCTTCCATCATGATGGAGCCCCACCACATTATGGGCACAATGTGCGAGCATACCTAGATGTGCAGTTCCCTCAAAAGTGGATTGGTCGTAGGGAGTGGCCACCACGTTCACCAGATTTGACTCCTTTGGATTTTTATCTTTGGGGTCATGTCAAAGCAATGGTTTATCCTATGAAAATACGGGATTTGCATCATCTAAAGCAGCGCATTGTTGATGCGTGTGGTCAAATTCAGCCAGATGTGTTGATCAAAGTTCATCAGGACTGTGTTCGGAGGATAGAATTAACAATCCAACATAATGGACAACATATCGAGCAATTCCTATGACTGTTGGTGATCTCTCGGGACTGTAACATCGGCGTAATGCCTCTTCGGCACGTAACACACATGCTGCCGTGCGTCCCACCGCTGCCGCATGTAACTGGCTATAACCGGATAATGAATAACGCTACGTCTAAAATAACAACGGCATTGTTTTTTTGTGAAATTGTCTTCCTGTTTGATATGTCACATGACCGTATTCCCATTTGAAATTTTGGAGTTGAATCCAAGATGCGGCTTTCAAGATGGCTGCCATGTTGGTGGCATAGCCTAGAAAGTCTCTCCATTCCCGTTCCTCGTGTGTAGGGAGTCTGTTTCCTTGTTTGCTACTCCATTTGAATTTTATGAGGGTGTTGCCGGACTTTTGGACCACCCTGTATATCTGTTTAAAACTACTTAGCGTTGTCCATCTTGAACATAGCTATTGGTTAATACTCCGCTGCTTTCAGTACTTCCTATCTTATTTACAAGATAATTCAAGTTTTTATGGTTGTAATGTAGAGTCTGGTCCGAGACTGATTCATAGCCGCTACATGTAAAAATTGCTTTAAGTGATTTGATATATAAATATTCTAAGGTCGTTTTATAAATAAAAATATTTAACATTAAATAAAAACTACACTTGGTAGTCAGGGCACGTCTTCACCCACGAACTCGTCTAAATTTTGTCTTTGTAATCAAGTCACTAGCTTCTCTGTCACTGGTTGGGTCTAATTTTATCAGTGTTGCCACTGTTTCGTATTTTAGCAACTCAGTGAAGTCGGCCATGGCAGATACTCTTTCAAGTCCACGCTAACGGCTCGTTTTTCCCCACCTCTCGCTTTGAGCCTCGGGCTAGCTGACCTACGCTCTAGATTCGTCATACTCCCGGCATTTCCAGTCATCGCGCTTCAAAGGGTACCGCCACACACACTGATGACGCCTACAAAGTAGTGCGGCGTAACCCGGCCTCGACAGCTGTCAAACACGCCCTCTTGGCCGTCACAACACTTGCTAATGTTACAACAGCACACCCGCTTCTAACCGTATCTGTTTTTAAAATTTCTTGTAACGGACTGTTACAGACAGGAAAAATTTGCTAAAATTTTATCTTAATTAGTCTATGTGCATCATTCTGAATGCAACATCGGACAGTCTTTCGCTTTTGCGAGCCACTAATCCACAATATTGGATTTTTAGTAGAAGAAAACCTGATAAAACACGACAAATTATCAGAGGAGCAAGCGGATTATAAAGAGAGAGAGAAGTTTGCTGAATCCAGCCCATAGCATGTTTGGAATAGGCTTTAACCTCTCCACGTGGAGCCAATGTGAAGACGTGGAGATACCGAAAGACACGTCTTCCTCTGTGTCAATGCCGCTCATGAACAAAATTTGAACGAAAAGGGATTTTCTAACGATAGCCACTGTATTGGGTTTTTAATCAGTGTTGTGACATAGGTGTCAGATAATCCAAACCTTCGACAACAGAGTACACTTAGCCTTATGCCGCCGAGCAGTGTGTCAGCAGTGCGCAAGTAGCAGCAAGTGGCTTATTTAGCGTTCATATAAGTGTTGTAGTCAAGCTGAAAATTTGTTTGAGGGTTCTTAGCGCACTTGTTTAGTTAAATCCGCCATATCATTGTGTAGTTTCGTATTTAGCAGGGACAGATTTGCATTTTAATATCTGTGACGTGTAAAGTCGCGTAGTCGTCTGTCATTTGTTTATTTCTTTCAAATAGTCTTTGTACCTTACTGACAGTACAGTTAGCCTTTTGCCACCGAGTAGTGTGTCAGCAGTGCGCAAGTAGCACCATTACTGCATTTACTAGGCAGTCTTGTATTTTAATAACCATTTAAATTTTGTGTCGAATTGTTTGTACTCACTGTAGATTAGTTCAGACGTTCTTTGCACAACAGTATTTAGCATGGAAAGGGACTGCGACTGCTGTGTTCAGATGCGGGCTGAGTTGGCATCCCTTCGCTCCCAGCTTCAGGCAGTATTGGCTTCGGTCACACAGCTTGAGGCTGTTGCCAGTGGGCATCACTGTGGGGTCCGGATGGGGGTTAGTCGGGGACGGCAAGCTCGTCACACGCATCCCCCGGTCGGACTACAGCTGTGGCTGCCTGGGATACTGCCCACATTGAGGCTGACCCCACACCCGTGGTAGAGTGGGAGGTCGTCTCAAGGTGTGGCAGGGTGTGAAACACATTCCAGAGGGCCGAACAGAAGGCCTCTCCAGTTTGTCTGAAGAACCGGTTTCAGGCTCTGTCTCCGGCTGATACTGATCATTGGCCGGACATGGCTGCTTGTCCTGTTGCAGAGGTTGCCAATCAGTCTGCAAGATCTGGGCGGTCGCAGAGGGTGGGCTTACTGGTAGTTGGGAGCTCCAACGTCAGGCGCTTAATGGGGCACCTTAGGGATATGGCTGGGAGGCAGGGGAAGAAAACCAATGTGCACTCCGTCTGCATACCATGGGGAGTCATTCCAGATGTGGAAAGGGTCCTTCCAGATGCCATGAAGGGTACTCGGTGCACCCATCTGCAGGTGGTCGCTCATGTCGGCACCAATGATGTGTGTCGCTATGGACCAGAGGAAATCCTCTCTGGCTTCTGGCGGCTATCTGATTTGGTGAAGACTGCCAGTCTCGCTAGCGGGATGAAAGCAGACCTCACCATCTGTGGCATCGTCGACAGGACTGACTGCGGACCTTTGGTACAGAGCCGAGTGGAGGGCCTGAATCAGAGGCTGAGACGGTTTTGCGACAGTGTGGGCTGCAGATTTCTCGACTTGCGCCATAGGGTGGTGGGGTTTCAGATACCGCTGGAGAGTTCAGGAGTTCACTACACACAGCAGGAGGTTACACCAGTAGCAGGGGTTGTGTGACGTGGACTGGGCTGTTTTTTTAGGTTAGATGGCCTCGGGCAAGTACAGAAAGAGCAACAGCCTCAAAGGATGCGGGGCAAAGTCAGGACACGCCGGGACCAAGCACCAATCGGTATTGTAATTGTAAACTGTCGAAGCTGCGTTGGCAAAGCACCGGAACATCAAGCGCTGATAGAAAGCACCGCAGCTGAAATCGTTATAGGTACGGAAAGCTGGCTGAAGCCAGAGACAAATTCTGCCGAAATTTTGGCAAAGGCACAGATGGTGTTGAAAAAGGATAGATTACGTGCAACCGGTGGTGGCGTGTTTGACGCAGTTAGTAGCAGTTTATCCTGTAGTGAAATAGAAGCGGATAGTTCCTGTGAACTATTATGGGTGGACGTTATACTGAACTACCGAGGTAGGTTAATAATAGCTCCTTTTACCGACCTACCGACTCAGCAGAATTAGTGGCAGAGCAACTGAGAGAAAATCTGGACTACATTTTACGCAAATTTCCTCAGTATGTTATCGTCTTAGGCGAAGATTTCAATTTACCATATATAGACTGTGATACTCAGTCGTTTGGAACAGGTGGTACGGACATAGCATCTAGTGACTTTATACTGTGTGCACTATCCGAAAATTACCTCGAACAATTAAACAGAGAAACGATTCGTGGAGATAACATCTTGGACCTACTGATAACAAACAGACCCGAACTTTTCGACTCTGTAAGCGCAGAACATGGAATCAGTGATCACAAGGCCGTTGCAGCATCCCTGAGTATGGAAGTAAATAGGACTATAAAAAAAGAGAGGAAGGTTTATCTGTTTAGCAAGAGTAATAGGAGGCAGATCAAAACGAAAATTTCTGTAACGCCACTGACAATTTTGAGTGTTTATGGAAAAAGTTCAAAGCAATCGTAAATTGCGTTTTAGACGTGCCGAGTAAAACTCTGAAGGACGGGAAAAACCCACCGTGGTTCAACAACAAAGTTAGGAAACTACTGTGAAAGCAAAGAGAGCTTCACTGTAAATTTAAACGTAGCCAATACCTCTCAGACTAACAGAAGCTAAATGATGTGAAAGTTAGCGTAAGGAAGGTTATGCGTGAAGCGTTCAGTGAATTTGAAAGTAAAATTCTATATACCGGCTTGACAGAAAATCCTAGGAAGTTCTGGTCTTACATTAAATCAGTAAGTGGATCGAAACAGCGTATTCAGACACTCTGGGATGATAATGGCATTGAAACAGAGGATGACACGCGTAAAGCTGAAATACTAAACACCTTTTTCCAAAGCCGTTTCACAGCGGAAGACCGCACTGCAGTTCCTTTTCTAAATCACCGCACGAACGAAAAGATGGCTGCCATTGAAATAAGTGTCCAAGGAATAGATAACCAACCGAAATCACTCAACAGAAGAAAGTCCACTGGACCTGACGGGATACCAATTCGATTCTACACAGAGTAAGCGAAAGAACTTGTCCCTCTTCTAACAGCCGTGTACCGCAAGTCTCTAGAGGAACGGAAGGTTCCAAATGATTGGAAAAGAGCACAGGTAGTTTCAGGTTTTAAGAAGGGTCGTCGAGCAGATGCGCAAAATTACAGGCCTATATCTCTGATATTGATCTGTTGTAGAATTTTAGAACATGTTTTTTGCTCGCGTAACAAGTCGTTTCTGGAAACCCAGAATCTACTCTGTAGGAATCAACATGGATTCCGGAAACAGCAATCGTATGAGAGCCAACTCGCTTTATTTGTTCCTGAGGCCCAGAAAATATTAGATACAGGCTCCCAGGTAGGTGCCACTTTCCTTAATTTCCGGAAGGCGTTCGATACAGTTCCACACTGTCGGCTCATAAACAACGTAAGAGCCTACGGAATATCAGACCAGCTGTGTGGCTGGATTGAAGAGTTTTTATCAAACAAAACACAACATGTTGTTCTCATTGGAGAGACGTCTACAGACGTTAAAGTAACCTCTGGCGTGCCGCAGGGGAGTGTTATGGGACTACTGATTTTCACAATATATATAAATTACCTAATAGATAGTGTCGGAAGTTCCATGCGGCTTTCCGCGGATGATGCTGTAGTATACAGAGAAGTTGCAGCATTATAAAATTACAGTGAAATGCAGGAAGATCTGCAGCTGATAGGCACTTGGTGCAGGGTGTGGCAACTGACCCTTAACATAGACAAATGTAATGTATTGCGAATACATAGAAAGTAGGATCCTTTATTGTATGATTATATGATAGCGGAACAAACACTGGTAGCAGTTACTTCTGTAAAATATCTGGAAGTATGCGTACGGAGCGATTTGAAGTGGAAAGATCATATAAAATTAATTGTTGGTAAGGCGGGTGCCAGGTTGAGATTCACTGGAAGAGTCCATAGAATATGTAGTCCATCAACAAAGGAGGTGGCTTACAAAACGCTCGTTCGACCTATGCTTGAGTATTGCTCCTTAATGTGGGATCCGTACCAGGTCGGGTTGACAGAGGAGATAGTGAAGATCCAAAGAATAACGGCGCGTTTCGTCACAGGGTTATTTGGTAAGCGTGATAGCGTTACGGAGATGTTTAGCAAACTCAAGCGGCAAACTCTGCAAGAGAGGCCCTCTGTATCGCGGTGTAGCTTGCTGTCCAGGTTTCTAGAAGGTGCGTTTCTGGATCAGGTATCGAATAAATAGTTTCCCTCTACTTATACCTCCCGAGGAGATGACGAATGTAAAATTGGAGAGATTCGAGGGCGCACGGAGGCTTTCCGGCAGTCGTTCTTCCCGCGAACCATACGCGACTGGAACAGGAAGGGAGGTAATGACAGGGGCACGTAAAGTGCCCTCCGCCACCCACCATTGGTTGGCTTGCAGAGTATAAATGTAGATGTTGATGTAGACAATGGTGCTTTTAGAATTTCGCAAAAAATTAATTTACTGGGATAAACATTAAATTTAAGTACTTGCTTAATGTATATGCATTTGATCTGTGATTGTGGTCATTTGGTCCGTAGTTTCATCAGCAGTCAGCCTCTGTGATGTAAATTTAATTGTCAGGTCTTGCAAAATGCTCTTTCTTCGTATGGACAGGACGTAACAGTTGCCTTGGCCTCTTGAATCCTAACACCAGTCTCCTTGGAAAATTCTATGATCTACAAATTATTGTAGAACATGTACAAATTTTTCGTTCTTTACCTTAGAAACGTCTCTTTGAAGACTTAAATATCTCGTGTTTGAACATAATTGAATATCTATTGCCCTCAGTTCGTATGACAGGGAAGCGATTGTTCTAGATATCTAAGAAGCGACACTTGGATTCATGATCTCTTTGAAAAGACAATTTGTCGGAACTGTGTTGTTAACTACAAGCGGGATTCAAATATTTACAGTCTTCTCAACCTGCTTCGAAGCCCCCGTCTTTTACGTTTGTGATACAATAAATGATGATTATACGAAGAAACTGAAGTATATCGTTGTGTGTCAATACGAGCGTTTCATCCTAACTTTAGACATCAACAGAGACTTGTTGAGAAACACTCCCTCCGAAAATTAAGAGAACTGTTTAGTTGCCGAAACGTTATCATAATTTCATTGCAATCCACATCGAAAATAATGTCACATATTTGTAGGAACATTGAACATATAGATTGTAATGCTCTATAGCTAAATACTCAGAAACTCAATGGCATCAGATAATAGTGCGCATAGAACTGATGGCGAAAAACATGAACTTACTCATAAGCTCACGACTCTCTACGACAAACACACTTCTATACGTGCAGTCACGTGTAACAAGAACTGCTGCTCCTTATCTGACAAATGCCGTACGTCAAATGATGAACAACAGAGATGCTATTCACAGACGTTTCAACACGAATCTGAATCCTGAAAACTACGAAAAATACAGAAAGCTGCGATACATGAAAACGCATTGTGCTCACAATACCGAAATCAGATAGGCTCTTCCGTTGTTGAATAATATCCGTAGACCTGATGTCGGAAAGGCTAAATCAAAAACTCTATAGTAGCTCTCAGCTGATGATGAATTTAATGAATATATCTTAACACAAGACAATCCTCATGCCAAGAAGAATTCTCGCCCGAAAGAGTATGCAGCATACTTAACCAATTTCCACAATTTTCCCTTAAAATAAGCTAAGTAATAACTAGAATCTCCTCTAAGAGATAGGGGACAAAGGTATCATAACAACTATGAGAAGGACTATGACCAGGACTGTAGCTGACACCTTAGTACGTGGCTTACCATATTTAATTTTCTCTCGTCAGTGGAGTATTTGTCACTCTATGGAAAAGAAGCATGAGTCGTCCCATCATCAAGAACGAAATCCCATTATTATCTTTTGATTAACGACCATTCAGCATCTTATACACTGTATACAAAGAACTAGAATATATTGTTCACAACCGAATTACTGAATACTTTCGCAAACTAAGTTCATGCGACAAATATCAGTCCGTATATCGCAAAACGGCACAGCACAAACACTGCATTAATGAAGGTAACTGCTGCCCTGAAATACGCCTCTGATAACCATCAGGCCACAATATTGACATTGCTAAATTTCATCAATGGAGCTGATACCGTCAACATTGACGTGTTACTCAGGAACATGCTACAGACAGAATACTGATGTTACTTGAAACCTACTTCTTAAACATCCAGCAGGGTCTTTTCTGTAGAAATTAAAAGTCGTCCTGGAAGCACGTTCTCGCAGGAGTGCTACAGGGATCAGTCCGGAACCCAGTATTGTTTTCCTTGTATGTCGATGACATCTTGTCGGCGCTGTCCTTTGTAAATTTATTGTGGTACAAAATCTAGGACGAAAGTAACATCCGCATGATTCGTCACTCTCAAGAAACATAACTCTATGATATTTGGGCTATACATAAGTTGAACTCCTACAGTATGAAACAGTAGGCAAATGAAACAAATACACAATGAGACGAAAAGAAATTACTCTTTTATTCAAAGGAAGTAATTTCACTGAGGTCACCGCGATTTATGATGGTTTTTTGCGCGACACAAAAGGGTGGATCGTGGTTGATAGTAAGATGTATGATTACTCTGAAACGTACTCCCATTCTGACTACAAGGCTGGTAAGGAGTTCTAATGGAAGGACGTTCCAAATCTCTACCAACGCGTCTGACAACGCTGGAAGGTCGTTGGTGCATGTGGACGTGCTGCAATACGTCATCCCACACAGCTGGATGGGAATTAACGTCGGGAGAACTGGCAGGCCAGTCCATACGTCTAATAACCTCTCGTTCCAAGAGCTCCTCCACCTATGCAGCTGTGTGCAATCACGCATTGTCATCCGTAAATAATGAGGTCAGGGCCGAATTAACCACGAAACGGTGCATATGGAGAAGGAGTCCTGTATTTCAATAACATTGGCGGGTGAGTGTACCATGTTCAAAGTTTTGGGGGTCAGTACGCCCATGCAACATTATGTCGCCTCACACCACAACACCCGGACCACTGAAAAGATCATGTTTGACAATGTTGCTGGCTGTATTAAGTATTCCCATCTCTCGCCATATGAAATGATTATCAAAATAAAGGTCAGTGCAACTGTACATACAAACATACTATGAAGATACGTTTCCTGAATTGCAAAATGTTCACTCAAATTTAGGTAGTTCAAACTATCTTCACACCATGTTATCACCAAGGACAGCGACAAAACAGCAATAAACATTCTCTACTCGCTCCTTCCTCAGTTTTCTCACATGTCTGCTACAATAGTCATGTCAACTCTTAACTTCCAGACCATCATATGAAGTTACTTACAAATTTTAAACACATTTCATATTAAACAAACTAAATTTATCTTTGAAATTTGCTTTCATCTTATTATTACATACATTAATTTTGTACATAGCTTAAATTATATCTTTTATGGAACATTTTCGAAACAACTTTTACTTTACAAGTAGCAACTGCAGAAAACTATAGACGTTCACAACTTATTTTTTCACGCTCCTATCTTACTGTTTAACTCAAATGACGCACTTATAACATTCTGTTACCACATGTTCCTAGTAATTCACAAAAAAATGGAAGTCAATAGCATAAACAATTCCCATAGGGGCTAACCCTTTTGTGTACCTGTACAATAATTTCCTCTTTTGTTCAGCATTATGTGATATAGGCTCAACTCACAGCTAACGTCACTCTCTTTCAGACTGAGTTTTATTTGTTAATGAGGGTATGTGTGGAATCGCGAATATTTTAGAGATAAATATTTTACATATAAGCATTAATAAAACTGTTGATGATGATATTACATAGGTGGTGAAATTTTTATTGGACTCGTGGTTTTATTACCAGATCAAATATGTAATCGGAATCTCTGTACCTCTTGTGGAACTAATTTAACTATATTTGGTTAATATTCTGAGTATCTGTATGTCGTTCCTGACATTTCCTTTCCATACTGATGTAGTTTGCGAGCAGGCAGTCAGATTGAGTAGTTAACGACTTGGGATTTCCAGACAGGCTACGCTGTCGACTGCTACTATCATAGAACATTGATAACACAGACAGCGCATGATGTCAGCATACTGGAACCAACGTCTGAGTCACATGATACAGGGCAAGAAAACGAGTTTTTATCATTACGCGCTAAGTGAAGTGGAGCTGACAGTTACAGTATTTTTTGATTTGCATTTGAATTCAAACATTGCTGTTAACAACTGAACGACTTGTCTTATTGCTATTACACATGCAGTTAACACAATGAACCTAATTATTCTGAACTTCCTAAAAGAAATGAGATATTTGTCGTTTTTACATGTGGCTAGGTGAAATGAACTTAGAGTTCTTCTTACAAGGAACTGATTTACAATTCTTGAGTGAATACGTGTTTTCGTTGCACTGTAAGTATTTTAGCTCACCGCTCCCACAGGAGTACACGAAAAAATATGGGGCTGCATTAGTTTTTTGACGATTCCTCAACAAAAGTGTGAAATATTTTGTCATGATTTTATAAGAAATGACATGCGTTTATATTCATAATGTCCAGTTTTTACCCAACTTTAGGGTTTATGTCTTACAACTTTCGTTTAACCTATTACAGATAACGAAACAATATATATCGTAATATAGTAGAAAAGGATGAAAATAGAGAAAACCCCAGCAGTGAATTAGATATTAACGTTGCTGCGTTGGTAAAGTACCGGTACTTCAAGCGCTGATAGAAAGCACTGAAGCTGAAATCGTTATAGATACGGAAAGCTGGCTGAAGCCAGAGATAAATTCTGCCGCAATTTTTACAAAGACACAGACGGTGTTTAGAAAGGATAGATTGCATGCAACTGGTGGTGGCGTGGTTGTCGCTGTTAGTAGTAGTTTATCCTGTAGTGAAACAGAAGTGGATAGTTCCTGTGAATTATTATGGTTGGAGGTTATACTCAACAACCGAGCTGGGTTAATAATCGGCTCCTTTTACCGACCTCCCGATTCAGCAGCATTAATGGCAGAACAACTGAGAGAAAATCTGGGATACATTCCACATAAACTTCCTCAGCACTTTATAGTCTTAGGTGAAGATTTCAATTTACCATATATAGACTCGAACACTCAGATGTTTAAGACGGGTGGTAAGGACAGAGCATCGAGTGACATTATACTGAGTGCACTATCCGAAAATTACCTCGAGCAATTAAACAGAGAACCTACTCGTGGAGATAACATCTTGGACCTACTGATAACAAACAGACCCGAACTTTTCGACTTTGTAAGCGCAGAACAGGGAATCAGTGATCATAAGGCCGTTGCAGCATCCCTGAATATGGAAGTAAATAGGATTATAAAAAAAGGGAGGAAGGTTTATCTGTTTAGCAAGAGTAATAGGAGGTAGATTTCAGACTACCTAACAGATCAAAACGAAAATTTCTGTTCCGACATTGACAATGTTGAGTGTTTATGGAAAAATTTCAAAGCAATCGTAAAATGCGTTTTAGACAGGTACGTGCCAAGTAAAACTGTGAGGGACGGGAAAAACCCACCGTGGCTCAACAATAAAGTTAGGTAACTACTGTGAAAGCAAAGAGAGCTTCACTGCAAGTTTAAACGCAGCCAAAACCTCTCAGACAAACAGAAGCTAAACGATGTCAAAGTTAGCGTAAGGAGGGCTATGCGTGAAGCGTTCAGCGAATTCGGAAGTAAAATTCTATGTACCGGCTTGACAGAAAATCCTAGGAAGTTCTTGTCTTACGTTAAATCAGTAAGTGGATCGAAACAGCAGATCCAGACACTCTGGGATGATGATGGCATTGAAACAGAGGATGACACGCGTAAAGCTGAAATACTAAAGACCTTTTTCCAAAGCCGTTTCGCAGAGGAAGACCGCACTTCAGTTCCTTCTCTAACTCACCGCACGAACGAAAAAATGGCTGTCATTGAAATAAGTGCCCAAGGAAGAGAAAAGCAACTGAAATCACTCAACAGAGGAATGTCCACTGGACCTGACGGGATACCAAGTCGATTCTACACAGAGTACGCGAAAGAATTGCCCCTCTTCTAACAGCCGTGTACCGCAAGTCTCTACAAGAACGGAAGGTTCCAAATGATTGGAAAAGTGCACAAGTAGTCCCAGTTTCCAAGAAGGGTCGTCCAGCAGATGCGCTAAACTATAGGCCTATGTCTCTGACACTTTCTGTTTTAGAATTTTAGAACATGTTTTTTGCTCGTGTATCATGTCATTCTGGAATCCCAGAATATACTCTGTAGGAATCAACATGGATTCCGGAAACAGCAATCGTGTGAGACCCAACTCTCTTTATTTGTTCATGAGATCCAGAAAGTATTAGATACAGGCTCATAGGTAGATGCCATTTTCCTTAAATTCCGGAAGGTGTTCGGTACAGTTCCGCACTGTTGCCTGATTAACGATGTAAGAGCCTACGGAATATCAGACCAGCTGTGTGGCTGGATTGAAGAGTTTTTATCAAACAAAACACAACATGTTGTTCTCAATGGAGAGACGTCTACAGACGTTAAAGTAACCTCTGGTGTGCCACAGGGGAGTGTTATAGGACTACTGGTTTTCACAATATATATAAATGACCTAATAGATAGTGTCGGAAGTTCCATGCGGCTTTTTGCGGAGGATGCTGTAGTATACAGAGAAGTTGCAGCATTAGAAAATTCCAGTGAAATGCAGGAAAATCTGCAGCTGATAGGCACTTGGTGCAGGGTGTGGCAACTGACTCTTAACATAGACAAATGTAATGTATTGCGAATACATAGAAAGTAGGATCCTTTATTGTATGATTATATGATAGCGGAACAAACACTAGTAGCAATTACTTCTGTAAAATATCTGGAAGTATGCGTACGGAGTGATTTGAAGTGGAATGATCATATAAAATTAATTGTTGGTAAGGCGGGTGCCAGATTGAGATTCACTGGAAGAGTCCTTAGAATATGTAGTCCATCAACAAAGGAGGTGGCTTACAAAACGCTCGTTCGACCCATACTTGAGTATTGCTCCTTAATGTAGGATCCATACCAGGTCGGGTTGACAGAGGAGATAGTGAAGATCCAAAGAAGAACGGCGCGTTTCGTCACAGGGTTATTTGGTAAGCTTGATAGCGTTACGGAGATGTTAAGCAAACTCAAGTGGCAGACTCTGCAAGAGAGGCGCTCTGTATCGCGGTGTAGCTTGCTGTCCAGGTTTCTTGAAGGTGCGTTACTAGATGAGGTATCGAATAAAAAGTTTCCCTCTACTTATACCTCCCGAGGAGATGACGAATATAAAATTGGAGAGATTCGAGCGCGCACGGAGGCTTTCCGGCAGTCGTTCTTCCCGCGGACCATACGCGACTGGAACAGGAAAGGGAGGTAATGGCAGTGGCACGTAAAGTGCCCTCTGTCACACACCGTTGGGTGGCTTGCGGATTATAAACGTAGATGTAGATGTAGATGTATCGTCTTAGTATCTCCGTCTTTCATCACGGTCTACATCTAAGGAGCAACATACTCCCTAACTTAATAATCGTAATAGTATTAGGGATTTACGAGACATTAGGTTACCTGCTCTACTGTATGTGTAATAGCAGCAATACATGTCCTTTTATTTATAAATTAAATTATTGATTTTATTCTAAATGAGAAAAACTGTGTCAGCTCCACTTCACATTGTTCGTATTCAAGGACATTCAGCTTTCTGACTTGAATCACGTGACTTAGATGTTGGATTCAAACCTCAATACGGCAGTGACTGTGGCATTCTCGGTCTTAATACTTATGAACTTTGGCTGCTGCCCTTGTCCTCGGCATGGTTTGCTACAGTGCTCCATTGACTTCTCTCAGCCGTCATGCTACTTCGACAAGCAACATGGTACGAATCCATGTGATGATACATACGTAACATAAAATATTGCTTATAACGTCACTAGCTCTCCTGTTACGCCGAAGTGGCGTCAAATAGAACGACTGGCACCAGGCGGCCGAATAGCCTCAGATTTGGTCTCCCGGCCAATGATGCCATACCATGATTTTATTTTGCAGGCACAGCCAGCAGTCTTGCCAGACGACAGAGACTGCTCTGGTCTTAGGGAAGGGGAGAGAGGACGGGGATTTTTTTTTCCCATAACGAAACTACCAGTGTAAAAGCTCGCATTTCCGCTCCACACCATTGACATCTGTCACTGACAAAGTTATTCTAATCAAAGTATAGTGCATCTGCTAGGCATTCTTGTGAATCCAGAACGAGCCGTAGCATATACGGCGCAGGAGTACGGGTAGATTCCATGTCTCAAGATTTTCGCAAGGAGTTGCAGTGAAGATACAACCATACGTTTCTGAATAAGAGAATCCAGTGCGTTATATGAAACGCCGCATGCTTAACATAAGCTGACGTAATATCGCGTATCTGTCAAGGAAGCATAACAGAATCTCAAAAGTTCTGATTATACGTAATCTACATCAACATTTACGTCTACATCAGTACTCTTCAGTTCACAATTACGTACAATGCAGAGGGCTCACACAACACTCTCACACTAGTTCTCCATCGTTTCACTCTCGAATAGCACATGGGGAAAAATGAACGCGTCAATATTAGGAAAAACGACCACTTTGTTCTTTCAAAACCCAGTTTATGTAAATAAGACAGAAAAGTATTCGGAGAAGACTGCGCGAATTTTCTGTCAACATCGTATTCAATGCACAAGAATCATTAAAATATGATATGAGGAATAAGGGTTCATGGAGAGAAATATACAAAAACAAACAAAGACCGTCCGAACAGGCCTCGAAGGCACAAAGGTACCGACCGGCCACGGTGCAGTCCTCCGACCTTAGACATCACCGGAAGCAGATACGCAGGGGCATGTGGTCAGCACACCGCTCTCCTGGCCATTGTCAGTTTCCGTGACCGGTGTCGCTACTTCTCAATGAAGTAGCTCCTCAATTGACTTCATAGGGGCTGAGTGCACCCCGATTGGCAACAGCACTCGGCAGATCCGGACAGTGACCATCCAAGTGCTAACCAAGAACAACAGCGCTTAACTTCAGTGATCTGACGACAACCAGTACAGAGGAATATAGATAGCTATTTTCCCCTCATTTACTATGTGTCAGAAATGGGACAGAAAATAACTGCTAGTGCTGCGATGGGCGTACATCACCCACTGTTCACTGGCTCGCGAAGTGTATAGGGTGATTCACAACACCTATTAAATTTTCCTCGGAGCAGTAGAAGGGAAACTGTATCTGAAGTACTGATAAGGAACCCATGTCTGGAAACGTACCGTTTGGATGTAAGATAATTTTGAAGACCTGATCACTTTTAAATTTCCCGCCTTACGGTACGCACACAGAGAAGGCAATGAGTTCTTGCGCGTGTTCTCTACAGGAGCCCCTGTCACGGGCAACATTTCGAGTACCCGTCGTCGTGTGCTCTTCTACGTGAAGAAGACTCCTCTTAAAATCCTAGAGAGCGACGCGTCAGCGAGGCACCACAGTCAACCCTCTAGTAGTGATAGTACCAGCATCATGTAACCTTTGTTGTCGGACGAAAATGATGTGTAATGTCAAAGTTACAATATGGAATGACAATAGCGCCCTCTTATTTGATTGTGTGCCGTGAAGTAGGAGATTTGAAAGTGATCGGCTCACCAAACTTATTTTATATCCAAACGGTACATATCTGGACATTGGTTCAGTATCAAAACTATACCTACTAATCACCTCCACAGCCAACAGAAGCCGATAACATGGACTGTTGAACATTCAGTGTATGAATATCAAGATACTACATCATAGTTACTGGTCTCTTTAGAGTTATTATTCCGAACGAGATGGAGAAATGTTTCAGGCACTGGATTAGTATTCAGGTGCAGTGGCGTTCAAATCCCTGTCCAGGATGAGACCTTAGGTTTTACACGGTCTTACTACGTCAACTAAAGTGAACGGCGAACTAATAGGTTTTAAAAGGGACGCCGCCAATTTACTACGCAGCCTTGTTTGACCCGAGGCTCTACTCCACCTCAAATGACGTCGTCATCGACAGCATATTCAACCCTAATAGTCGCTCTCCAACAGTCACAATTTAATGAACGTGTGAGAAAGTGAACTTCAAGAATATATTCATCCTGCGGTAACATCAGAGATGCTCACAGTATCTAAGACTATGTGCCAATAGGAACAGCTAATTGTAGAAACTGTCACCACAACCCACCCGTTCAACTAGCGTTGAGTAACGGAAACGGTTGTATTCCGAAACATAATGCGTGTCGTTATTCAACATTGTGACATGATGTCTCCAGATCGTTGAGTAACGGAAACGGTTGTATTCCGAAACATAATGCGTGTCGTTATTCAACATTGTGACATGATGTCTCCAGATCATTCATCATGCTATGCGCCAACATATTTCACAGTCCCTGTATAGAGAGAAAATGTTGGAAATACCCGCAATCTCCAGATCATTCATCATGCTATGCGCCGACTTATTTCACAGTCGCTGTATAGAGAGAAATGTTGGAAATACCCGCAATGCTACTGGAAGTAACGACGCTACATCACAAGATATCCTGTAGTCCACGAGATAATTTCAATTTGCAACCAGACAGAATCTTTCGTGTCGTACACTCACGAGCAACTGCATCTAAGTACGTACGTGGGAGACACATCGACAGTGACGACATGTGTCTAGTGGAATTCTACGAGGTTCCAAAAGCGTTCCATGATCTCTCAAGCGCCACCCACGACACACAGAGATTGGTTGGAGCTGGGGTGAACAAGTCCAACGTCAGTTCATTGGAATGGAGATCGGTAGACAAAACACGCAACTACATGTCCATGGAGTGATTCTTAAGGAAATCTGGCCAAAAAGAAAATTATCGGGAGAGCTTAGTTCTACTGAAGGTATAGGTTATGCGTCTGGCGATGTGTACGAACTAACGGCTGTTGCCGTTGTAGGAAACGATGGTAGACTACAGAATGCCACAACTGGCTAATGTACGCGTCCGCACCCGTGTTGCTTGGTTAGCTGATTGGGAGAGGAGACTAAACAGCAAGGTTATCGATCCCATCGAATTAGGGAAGGATGGGGAAGGAAGTCGGCCTCGCCCTTTTAAAGGAATCATCCCGGCATTCGCCTGAAGCGATTTCGGGAAATCACAGGAAGCCTAAATCAGGATGGTCGGTTGCGGGTTTGAGCCATCGTCCTCCCGAACGCGAGTCCAGTGTGCTAACCACTGCGCCACCTCGTTCGGTTCGCACCAGTGTATATTTCCAGCAGCGCCCAGAACTAATCCCTGGCGGGACTTGGGATGTATAGCTTCACGTGGTTTTCAGTGCCTTAGCAACCAGCCCTCTGATTGTATCCAGATATACCGCTATTCATCAGTCCAGTATAAATTCATTGTTGCTCCACGCGTCCGAAGGCGGTGTCCCTGCACTCAAGCTATAAGTCGTGTTCTGTGGTTTGAGATGAAGAAAAGGGTTTAAATGAGGTGACGACTTCTGGAGTTAATAGTGAGTAAAGAAACTGCTTCCGGACGACTAGATGTTGTTTTGCAGTACTGAGTTTACCGTGCTTTGTTGACCACCAACCACTGTTACAATTCGCGATAGTCAACAGGATTTGTAGCCAATCGTAGATGACTCGGGTGAAGGCTGGTTTTTGTGATTCGTTGTCGTGGTTAACCTTTGGTGCATAAGCACGTGACTGCACAATTTTGGGATAGGGTGACCCATGCGTTGTGTATTCATCATCTGGCCCGCCTAAAACGCGCTGATACCGCTGGCCTAGTTCCTTCTCCTTGACTATCACGCTGACAGTTGCCATAAGAACTGCTAGCGTACCAGTAACGTGATATGCCGTCTCAGCGCAGTCGCTCTCTCCCTAACGCAACAACTAAGTCTAATTCAGCTTCCACTGTGTGTATACCGTAGAAGATAAAACAGATGCCGACAACTACAACACGAAAAGGACTCTTGGTTTATCTTGGCGAATGTCGCTTTAGTGTCAAAGAGTGTTTATAGAGTACCAGAGTTTGTTACCATAAGGAACAGTGCAACATTTTCGTGTAGTCTCGTAAACACCATACATTTCCTAATTCAGAAAGACGTTGTAGAAATGTAACCTCTGTACATGACTGCAGGCAGCGGTTGTCACGAGAATCGACGGTCGCTAGGACAGCGTGCTCTGGACGGCCACGTGCCACTACAACAGGAGAAACCATCGTGTTCGGCGTATGTCTCTGGTGCATCGTACTGCGTATGCAGCAGCAATATGAGGTGCAGTTGGCACCACAGTGACACAACGAACTGTTACAAATCGGTTACTTCAAGGACGACTCCAAACCAGACGCCCTATAGCGCGCATTCCATTGACCCCGAACCACCACCATTTCCGACCTCATTGGTGTCAAGCGAGAGCTTTGCGTTTAGTTTTCTGATGAAAGCTGGTTCTGCGTCGGTTCCAGCGATTGCCGTGTGTTGGTTAGAAGGAAGCCAGTTGAGGGCCTACAACCACCCTGGCTGCATGCTAGACACAATGGACTTACTGCACCTTAAGTTATGCTCTGGAGCTAGATTTCGTATGACAACAGCAGCATCCTCGTGGTTAACCAACGTGCGCTGGCTGCAAAATTTGCACGTCAATCAGGTGATTCGATCTGTTGTGCTACCATTAATGAACAGCGTTCCAGGGGGTATTTTCCAACGGGATAACCCCCGCACACATACCGTTGTTATAACTCAACATCTCCTACATAGTATTGACATGAAACTTCCTGGAAGATTAAAACTGTGTGCCGGACCGAGACTCGAACTCGGGTTTCAAGTTCGAGTCTCGGTGCGGCACACAGTTTTAATCTGCCAGGAAGTTTCCTATCGGCGCACACTCCGCTGAAGAATGAAAATCTCGTTCTAGTATTGACACGTTGCCTTGGCTTGCTCGATCACGACGTCTGTCTCCAATCGAGCACACATAGGACGTCATCTGCCAACATCTCCAGCATCGTCCATAAACAATATTAACCGTGCCTGTACTGACCGACCAAGTGTAACAGGCATGGAACTACATCCGACAAACTGATATGCGGCATCTGTGCAACATAATGCCTACACGTCTGCGTTCTTGCATTCACATTCCTCAGGCTACATCTGTTATTAGCGTACCAGCATTTCAAATTTACATTGGCTTATCTCGCTCTTACATCAACGTATGATATTGCTGTGTTACTGACTTAAGTATATTACCTAGACATATGTATTCCCAGAAATTTCATTACTCTAAATTAATTATTTTTTGATGTTGGGATTTTTTTCCATCAGTGAAATTATGATTGCCATGCTTAGTGCAAAGCTTGTTAGTGCTGGATATGTGCAAGCCATCGTGTAGTGTTCGCGAGTTACGCTTCTGTGGATTTCAGCCATTATTACTTGAATCCATATACATATCTGTAGATGGTAATTCTTCGTTTCTGGTGGTTTTGTTAATTATTCTGAAGTCAGAGATGGAGCGATTGTATCTTAAGAGGAAAATGTTAATGAAGGTACGGATTCCATCATTTGAAATATAAAAATTGGTGCTCACATGAGGAAATATACAGACAGGAATTTTGACGGTTTCCAAAATTGTTACTGAATACCAGGGTGAAGAATGCAACGTATCTCAACTTTTTAACGTTAAGCAATTGAGGCAGAATAATACAGTTTTTGATCACGTTTTTATAACGTAAATGCACGGTTCGAAAACCAGTCGGAAAATTTTTAATGTACCACAGAAAAATCTACGTTAGAATTTTTTAATTTTTATTTTTTTATAATTTTTTTTAAATGTTGACAGGTACAGGTCTTCATTGGTGACCGGAGATGCGCGAGCACGAAGATCTGCGGGCACTGAAGGTTCGTGTACAACCGTCTCTCGCTACTATGCCCCTTCCACCGTCCCTCAAGGGCTGTCTGAATGTCGCATCAGTAAAAAACGTAGGCCTATTTCTGTGCTTACTTTGCTTCCGAAGTAAGTGCAGACTTGGTGGTGTTTAACATGAAAAACTTAAACTGTTCAAAAAAATATGCGATGTTTCCTAGTCTGTAAACAAGAAGAAAGCATTGTCTGAACTTGGAATATACCTGAAACAGCAGTAAATGCATCCATACAGATCTTCGTATGGTAAGATTAAAACAAAACAAAAATCTGGTTCCTCAAACCGAATGTTTTGAACATATTGAAGTACACTGCTGTGCAAAATTTAAGTAAAAGCGAGCTAAAGGAACGTAAGACATTAATTACTCGGTGGAAGTGACTGAAAGTGCGAGAGCATGTTTGCAAAGGTCTCCCAGTCGTGAACTGAGAGTTCGACGTCATATGGCGTGAAGCCAGCATGACTGTGGCGCGAAAATGGGGTTAGCCTCACAACCCCAAGCGTTTGAAGAACGGGGAACATCAGCATCTTTCAGGAAAGAATCGTAGGGAAACTAGAAGAAGAATGAAGCGTGATGAGCGTAGCTTAGGTGTTTAGTATTGATCACAGCATTGTTTCATGTGTATGCACAGCTTAACGAACTGCAGGCACCGTTGTCTGAAGAAGAGCAGGTGGTCGACACGGTCAATTACAGTAGCAGATGATCATTACATTGTGCAACAGACAAGAAGGGCTCCACGTTATACAGAGGTTTCAGTCGCAGTCACATTTAACAGGACTGCAAGGCACGCATTCTTACGCTCCACAATGGCACGGCTACTGCATTCGGGGTCTCCCTGTGCCCGACGACGTGTACGTAGTGTTCCGTTCACGCCTCCACGCCGCCGGCAGAGTTTGCAATGATGCCATCAGCGTAGGTTCTTGACCAACGAGGAATATGTTAGCATGCTATTCTCGGATGAGAGCAGATACAGTCTGGTTAGTGATTGTGGACGTACCCTGATATGGCGACAGGTGGGAGCACGTAATGCGGTCAGGAACATTGCGGAAAACGATAATTTTGGTGGTCCCGGTATTACAGTGTGGTAAAGCATGATGTTGGATGAAGGTACTAACCTCTAAATATTTGAAACGGTACACTCACCGGTCAAGGTTATTGTGGCACTGTACTCCTAACCAATGTGCGTATTTTCAGGGGGGCACTCGGCCCTGACTTGGTTTTTGTGGATGACAGTGCGCAACCGCATCGAACAGTGCTGGTGGAGGAGCTCTTGGAACGAGAGCATATTCAGCGAATGGACTGGCCTCCCCGATCCCCCGTCTTCAGTGCCATCAAAGATAGCAAATGGTTCAAATGGCTCTGAGCACTATGGGACTTAACATCTGAGGTCATCAGTCCCCTAGAACTTAGAACTACTTAAACCTAACTAACCTAAGGACATCACACACATCCATGCCCGAGGCAGGACTCGAACCTGCGACCGTAGTGGTCCCTCGGTTCCAGACTGTAGCGCCTAGAACCGCACGGCCACTCCGGCCGGCTGCCATCAAAGACTTGGGGGTTGCGTTGAGGAGACATATTGGAGCATATCCGCATGTACCAACGACCATCTAATAGTTCTTATACGCGCTGGTGGAGGACTCGAACTCCCTACCACAAGAACGCCTTACCAAAATTGAGGCCAGCATCGGCGAACGTTGCAGAGCGTACATACTGGATCCGTGTTGATCACACACCCTATTAAGTTCTATGTCGCACCTTTTGTAATGTCCAGGAGACCATCATGAATAGTGGTGACTTCAGTGTAACTATTGTCTTTGAATAAAAGTGTCATTTCTGTTCATCTGATTTCAGCTACTTTCTCTACAGAATTGTACTGTACTTTTCTATAATTTAGAGCTCTATATATGGTCGAAGATTTTTAAAACTGTGTTTCTTGGTAGTGATATATGATGTGGAAATTACTTTTGTCCGTAAGTTTTGGTCACAGGTGTAAGAAATTCCTATACAGCATAAATTTATACAATAATGGTTATATTTAACTTTTCGGAATGTGGTTAATGAATGATTGTGTGCGACACTGTATTCATTTTATGTGGTAACATGCGGTTTTAATTTGTGAGATTAAATCACAGTTGTATTACACACAGCAGCTATGGAAAATTACTTCCTTTTCGGACTCTTATATAATAACTGGTAGTCTGTAAATGCACGCCATTCTCTTGAAATTATCAAAAGTAATTAAGGAACCTGAACATGTAGCTTTAACAATAATTAGTTACGTGCTGCTCTAAATCTGTATATATTTAAGACGTTTAGCCTTATTTGTTTATAGCTGTATGTTACTTCACTACAGCATTAATCTTCGTGCTATACGAAATAATAATTAAAAAATAATAATTTCCCGTACTTTTCTTGAATTAAGTAAAACTGTTATTGCACTACATACGTGTTTTGTAGCTTTAGGAAAAATTTGGAAGTTTATGGTAAGGACTATGGGAGCAAACTGCTGAGGTCATCGGTCCCTAGGCTTACACACTACTTAACCTAACTTAAACTAACTTACGCGAAGGACAACACACAGATCCTAGCCCGAGGCAGGACTCGAACCTCCGACGGGGGGAGACGCGCGAACCGCGACAAGGCTCCCTAAACCGAACGGCTACCCCGCGCGGCTTTTGCAGCTTTTCACAAAACTTATTTTTCTGGCGTTTGCTGATATCATAACACTAAAAATCACTCAGATAACCTTCCTGTGGCCAGAAATTTCAGTTACTCCAAACCTTTCAACTGCAATACGAGGCCTACAAGAAAACACGCTTCGAAGCGTACGTCACGAAGGTTGGCCTGAGCTCGCTCACTTAACTCAGCAAACAAACTGCTTTTCTACACCTGTTAACTCGTAAATAGGTGTGTACATACAAACGAGAATTGCGTCTTCTACTGGAATCGACTATTGTGGAGTCTTACTGTTATTATTCCTACAATGATCGCAAGTCCATAGGCCTACTAACAATTTGTTACGGCTGTACTGCGGTGGAATAAAATGAAAATCAAGCCAAAATGGTTATCTGTTGCATAAGGCAGCACTTCTTGTATGAGATGAGGACTATTAAGCAGATAAGACTAAATGCTATAAAGAAGTCGTTACAACATTTATACCGAGTACTGATATTGAATTGAATTTTGTTATAGTATTTTTAATCAGTAAGACTTCTCAATGGCATATTCCAGTACAAGATGCAATACTCATTTGTCAGTACACACCCAGTTGTGAGTTAGCAGGCTTAGAAACGCATCCTGTGTGCTGAGCTGAGCGAGCGAGCGAGTTCAGGCCTACCTTCGTGACGTAGCGCCGAGGCCTGTCTTTCTCTTGGGTCTCGCTACAATATCCTGTCTGATTACCAAGTTGTCCCTCTCTGTTCTGTACGTGACACCATTAGTAATTTTTCTTAAGCTGCTAGAGATATCTGGTTTAACCCTTTCAGACCTTTTGGCTGCAACTGTGTACATTAACCTTTACTGAGTCTTATCTGTGACGGAAGTACTTTTTCCCTTTGGAAACCCTAAGCACACATTTATGAATGTTCAACCTTATCATCATGCCCAAGTGCTGCCAATTGTTGACATTACTATAGAAATATCAGCAAGTCAACGTAGCAGAGCGCAGCAGTGCTCAGCAGCTCGTGACCACCAGAATACACGGATGTGTTTGGTTCGCTATGTTCTACTGTAAAACCGAAATTTTTATTGCTGTTTTGCATGGTAATTATTGAGTGATCATTCTGCTATTTATCTGTGAAGAAAGAAGATTGGCACGAGAAGTGGTGGCCCCAAGGCCGAAGTATCACCGTTGAAAATACAATGGAAACAGTGAAAATCTGTCACGGGGCAGTTTTCAGAATCTTACACCACAATTTGAACATGTCGAATTTCACGTCCTGTAGGCTTCCACGACTGTTGTTTACTCCTAGTGAAAACGCCCACCAAAAGGAGCCAGCAGCGAAATGTTAGTTCGTGTCAGTCCAGTACAGGTGACTTCTTTAACCTGTTAATCTCAATGAAAGGGTGCAGGTTGTATGAACATATACCACAGAGAAAGTAGCTTAGGAAGCAATACAGACATTTGGGATCACCACTGCCAGAAACGGCGAAGACCCACCCAACGTCTGCCAAACTTTCACGATGCAGTGATAACAGGTCATCTTAGTAAGGGTCAAACCGTCACACCCAAATCTCCAGAGGAAGTTAGAGAAGACTGTCAAGAGAAAGAGTCGCGGGAAGGTTGCTCCAAGATATCGCGCTGGCTCATTCTGCATAGGATCAGGTCATACAGGTTGCTTCTTTGGGGCACTGAACTTTTCTTCTCAATCTGTGTTCTCCTAACATGACACGCAGAGGCTTATCCCTCGTCCTCGGATGAAGAAAACCACTCCGTCGCAGGAATTTCCAGAAAAACGAAGAAGTAATTTTAGTGTTGGAATGATTCACGAACATCTGAAATACAGACACCTACAACGTAGCATTGCAGGAATCCCCTCAAGGCCTTTACAGAAAGAGGTGGCTTTCAAGGTATCAGGTATGACGAAAGGGAAAAAATTCAGACATATACAAGTGAAGTCTCTGATAAGTCATCCTTCATTGGGAACATGTGTCGCATTGATGGTTGAATATGTAGAGAAGGACTGACACCATGTAGAAGTTTGATGGTCGCAGGTGGATTTTAATGAGCTGATGATCGAACCTTTACGACTACCTCCTATAAATGAATTTAATATACTTCCGGAAGACATTCTGTATAGTTCGTCTTAGTAACGCTGCAAGTACATGAAGCTGCGTGCTTCAACTGCTATTTTCTATCTGAATATTTCAGTGCCAAAAGAAAATATCAAAATGCAAGGAGGCAAGCGGAGCATCGATGCTTTTAGTGGTGACTTGTATTTGAGTTTCCACATAAATAAATTTAAGGACCTGCGCACAAGCAAATTACTCGATTACTTTACTACCACCAAATCAATGGATACACTAAAAACTGTTGAACCTTAAGAAAATCAGTTCGAAGCGAGGTGAAGTAGAATGATCATACGAACGTATTTCTAAGAAAAATTGATGTAAGGCTGAAATTCGTTGGTAGAATCTGAAATTTGCTGCTACCTGTTATACATTAACCTTAATCCATAGGAAGCCAATACCCGGAAAAAGTCCAACTTTGTATGACGTTTCACCCCTGAATGAACAACAACCTCAGTTAACGAAATACGAGGTAGCAGGCCAACTCTCGATGCGCAGTGGAACATATAAAGGTTCATTTAACAAATATTAAAAGAAAATAAATTGCAAGCAACAAGGCAATCGTTCTAATACAAGCTATCAATCTAAATGCATCTCTTCTTGTTTGAAAGGAGCGTGCTATGCACGCGTAACTGCACTTTGCGTGTTCTAATATCTAACGAAAAGAAAATGATTCACTGAAATGCAAAGTCTCCAAGTCTTCATTGCTCCAGCAGGTGTCCTGATGTTCTCTACTTCTTCCTTTTGCCCTATTTAGCTGAAAGTGTATATAAAAGAAGAAAAACTTATGTCTACTGAAGACAGTTTATTTTAAATGCGTTGTGCTCTCACCTGCACCTAGTGTGAACAAAAGATACGCGAACACATGAGCAAATCAGCATGAAAATTCGTTGAACTGAAGAACAGCTCCAGGAGGAAAACAATTTCTGTAAGACTTTAACTCAGCCTTATTTATTATTCAGAGAGCAGGCACTAAAATTCGTGAACATCAGATACGAATGTCCTCTCGCGTACCACTGGACTGTACAGTACTACTCATTCACAAAAAGCACAAAAATAGGGCCATGTGTATGACAATTCCTCTGTTACTATACAGCGAGTGGGAAATTAAGGTGAAAGACGACCTGAATCATCGGATTTCTCGCTGGAAAACGATATTATCCTGACATATTCATGCAAAGAAGTGATTTGCTTTTTTAAATTACGGCATTGTATCGTAAACGAGCAATGATTTCACCAATGACTCGAGACGCTGTAACTTAGTAATGACGATTTGAAATAAGGTTCAAGACCAAATTGTGATTTATATAGAAGCATATATCACTAAGAGAAAGAGAGATACTGCTCACTGGAAGATTAAAAAGGCCTTTGGAGAAAAGAGAAACAACTATGTCAATATCAAAAGCTCAGATGGAAAACCAGTCCTAAGCAAAGAAGTGAAAGCTGAAAGGTGGAACGAGTATATAGAGGGTCTATACAAGGGAGATGAACTTGCAGGCAGTATTATAGAAATAGAAGAGGACGTAGATGAAGAGGAGCTGGGAGACATAACACTATAAGAAGAATTTGAGAAAGCACTCAAAGACCTAAGGCGAAAAAAGGACCCGGGAGTAGGCGACATTCCGTCACACCTTCTGACAGCAGTGGGAGAGCCAGCCGTGACAAAATTATTCCATCTTGTGTTCAAGGTATACGAGACAGGCGAAATATCCTCAGGCTACAAGAATAATGTAGTAATTCCAATTCTAAAGGAAACAGAAGTTGAAGGGTGTGAATGTCAACGAACTATCAAAATAATGATACGAATTCTTTACAGAAATATGGAAGAACTAGTATAAGCCATCTCGAGGTAAATCAGTTTGGATTCCGGAGAAATGTGGGCATACGCAAGGCAATACTGACCCTACTACTTATCTTAGAAGACAGGTTAAGGAAAGGTGCATCTACGTTTATAGCATTTGTAGACTTAGGAAAAGCTTTTGAAATTTTTGACTGCAATACTCTCTTTGAAATTCTAAGGGTAGCAGACTGAAATATAGGGAGGAAAAGGTTATTTACAACTTGAATAGAAACTAGATGGCAGTTATAAGAGTAGACTAGCATGAAAAGGAAGCAGTGTTTAATAAGGAAGTGACACAGGCTTGCAGCCTATCTCCGATGTTGTTCAATCTATACACTGAGCAAACTGTAAAGGAAACATAAGAAAAATATGGAGAAGAAATTGAAATTCAGGGAGGAGAAATAAAAACTTTGATGTTTGCCGATTACATTGTAATTCTGTTAGAGATAACAAAGGACTTGGAAGAGTAGCTGAACGGAATGGACAATGTCTTGAAGCTGGCTATAAGATGAACATCAACAAACGCAAAATAGTAGTAATGAAGTGTAGTCGAATTAAATCAGGTGATGCTGAGGGAATTAGATTAGGAAACTATACATTTAAAGTAGTAGATGAGTTTCCCTAATTGAGCTTTAAAATAACGGACGATGGACGAGGTAGAGAGGATATAAAGTGTAGACAGGCAATCCCAAGAAAAGCGTTTCTGAAGAAAAGATATTTGTTAAGATCGATAATAGATTTGAGTGTTAGGAAGTGTTTTCTGAAAGTACGAGTATTTGTGTGGAGTTTAGCCATGTATGGTATTGAAACACGGTCAATAAGCAGTTTCGATAAGAAGACTATAGAAGCTTTTGAAATCTAGTGCTACAGAAGAATACTGAAGATTACGTGGGTAGACCACATAACTAATGACGAGGTACTGAATAGAATTGAGAAAAAATAAATATGTGGCCCAACCTCACTAGAAGAATGGTCGGTTGATAGGACACATTATGAGACATCAAGGGATCACCAGTTTAGTGTTGGAGGGACGTGTGGCGGGTAAAAATAGTAGAGGTAGACCAAGAGATGAACACAGTTAGGAAATTCAGATGGATGTAGGTCGTAGTAGTTATTCAGAGATGAAGAGGTTTGCACAGGGTAGTGTAGCGTGGAAAGCTGCCTTAGACTAGTCTTCAGACTGAAGACCGCAACAACAATAACATAGCTCGTGAGCTGCAGTTCGATGTAAACAGCATCCAGTACACACCAAGTGAAGATAAACAGTAGTGATTTGTCCAGGCACACGCTAACCTACTGAACTCTGGTTGCTGCTCCCGGCAATCAGATTGGCTGATACATCTCTGCCCTCAAAGTATTGCATGAAGATATGCTTCTCTGTACTCAACGTAACAAGAAAATCGACTATTAAGTATCTGAGTTTTGTCATGGGCTTGCAAATCCTGCATTGATGCATAACATGAAAGATGGTTGTAGCAACAAGTTTTCATCACTCTGCAATTCATACCAAATAGTTGTTAGGAATGTCTTCGATAAACCACTTAGCTAAAGTAATTGCAACAGGTATTTGAAATCCCCAATACATATATAACTTACGACGATGAATCTAAATATTTATATGGTTATTTATAATTCTAAGACTGTGAAGCAGACGTATTTACAGGCGCACTGAATCATAATACGCCAAAGAATTTTATGCACGTACTTAACATGAGCAGCAAAATGATGAATCATATTGAAATTTTATTTTTGAATCTGACCTGTCCCAGCAGATTTCACATTTGATGACTAACTGACAACCATTGAGTTTTACTTAAATCTAATCGCAGAGTAAGTGGAGAGATAACTATTTTGTTCCTCATACATTAGATTATTTAGGAGCACAAACACTGACACAAACACAGAAATGCAAATTTTTTTTTGGGGGGGGGGGGGGTACTCGTGCTAAGAGACAACTCTAAGTCCAGCTGTGGAATTGTATCAATATGGTCTGCTGGAGTGAAGCTTGACGGGGACAATGGTTACGCTGTTGATGGGGGAGACTAATGACAAAGTATGTGGCCACTGTTCCTATACAGTCTCAGGATACAAGTTTCTCTTCAGACATTATAAGTACAAGACTGCGATGCTTCAGCTATTCACGTCACAACTCAATGGCAGATGTAATCAACATTAGAGCAATTAGTACCCCACTGTTAATGGAAAAGTGATTCAAGCGTCACACCTTGGTGAATACCTCTCTGAAACGACTAATTAAATACCGTGCTGTTGCTCCATAATATTCTCCATTTCATCCAGAAGCATCCTATCAATTTATGTTCTGGACCAAAACAAGTAGGAAACCTTCCAATAGAGTGCCCATCAGTTAGTTATGGGTGGTCTGCGGTTTTGGCCTAGTGTATGGCCCTTCTTCACGCATGCTTCCTCAGTTTTGCTTCTTGATTTTATTCCTCTTATCTCGTTTACATGAAATACATAATGAGACATATCATACAGAGTTGAATACATTCGTTTATTCAAGCGTCAGTATGTTCCATACGTGAGAAGAGTGTTAACAAACAATAAGTGCGGTCCTTAAGTACAGTATTGAGATTAAGAAAAGTTTTTAAAACATATGCAGGTCATCGTCAAAGCATGACTCATCATGGAAAACTATTCTACTACAGTCAGTAAGATCAGAGGCAGAAGACGTGTCTGGAGACGTCCCAGACAATGGTTGGATACCAACCTGAACGTTGTCCACCCTACGGCCCGAAAACAAGGAGTGATGGTCTGGGGCGCCATTTCTTTTCATAGCAGAAACCGCTTGGTTGCTCATGTGCAGCTCCCTTACAGCACCACTTTATGTCAACGATATTCTACGCCTCCCATTGTTGCCCTTCGGGGGAAGGCATTCCGGTTTTACATTACAGTAAGATAATGTCCGCCAACACACGGTGAGATTTTCCACTGCTTGTCTTTGTGCTTGCCAAACCCGACCTTAGCGAACGATGTCGCTATACCTCTGCCCAAGTGAGAATATTTGGAGCATTGTGGGCAGGACTCTCCAAAAATTTCAGGATTTTGACGATCTAACGCTACAGTTGAACGGAATTTGGGACGATATCCCTCAGGAAGGCATTCAAAAACTCTGTCAATCAGTGCCTAGCCGAATAACTGCTTCAATAAGGGCCAGAGGTGGACCACTGGGTTACTGATTTGCTCACATTGTGAAGCTCTTTCACTTGAATAAATCATCCATTATTTCAAAATTGTGATCATTTGCTTGTCGGTACATGTACATTACATCTACCGATTTCCGTCCCATTTGGAAAGTTCCTTCGTGGTTCGTCGTTTTTTATTTTTTATTTCTTTATTTTTTATTGTATTTTATTTTTTGTTTTTCCGCAGCTCGTGGTCTTGCGATAACGTTCTCGCTTCCCGCGCGCCGGGTCCTGGGTTCGATTCCCGGAGGGATCAGGGATTTTTCCTGCCTCGAGATGACTGGGTGTTGTTGTGTCATCCTCATCATCATCATTGGAGGAAGGCAATGGCAAATCACCTCCGCTAGGACCTTGCCTAGTACAGTGGTGCGGGTCTCCCGCATCGTCCCCTACGCTCCTCGGAGTATTGGACCACATCATCGTCATTATCTTTTATTTTGTTCTAGAGTACTTGCGTGTTGATAGAATGTGCTGGTAACAGATCTAGCTGCCCATGTCTGAATTGCTTCAACATCTTCCATTAATCTGATTTGGTGGGAATCCCAAACACTAGATCAATACTGAAGAATGAATTGCACTAGTTTTCTATACTCGGCCTCCTTTACACACGAATAACACTTACCTACAACTCTCCCAGTAAACCAAAGTCACCCATTAATTATTAAAAATTAATTGTTGGTAAGGCGAGTACCAGGTTGAGATTCATTGGGAGAGTGCTTAGAAAATGTAGTCCATCAACAAAGGAGGTGGCTTACAAAACACTCGTTCGACCTATACTTGAGTATTGCTCATCAGTGTGGGATCCGTACCAGGTCGGTTTGACGGAAGAGATTGAGAAGATCCAAAGAAGAGCGGCGCGTTTCGTTACCGGGTTATTTGGTAACCGTGATAGCGTTACGGAGATGTTTAATAAACTCAAGTGGCAGACTCTGCAAGAGAGGCGCTCTGCATCGCGGTGTAACTTGCTCGCCAGGTTTCGAGAGGGTGCGTTTCTGGATGAGGTATCGAATATATTGCTTCCCCCTACTTATACCTCCCGAGGAGATCACGAATGTAAAATTAGAGAGATTAGAGCACGCACGGAGGCTTTCAGACAGTCGTTCTTCCCGCGAACCATACGCGACTGGAACAGGAAAGGGAGGTAATGACAGTGGCACGTAAAGTGCCCTCCGCCACACACCGTTGGGTGGCTTGCGGAGTATAAATGTAGATGTAGATGTAGATCTGTCTTCCCTACAATAATCTTCATATGTTTGTTCCAGTTCATACTGATTTGCAACGACTTGACTGCATTAACTAACACACAACAAATGCTGAATTCGTACACTGTGGGACTGTTTCTCCCATTCACCTGCATTAACTTGTTTCTTCACTATTATTAATAGGCCATTCATTACCCATGTAGAAATTCTATGTCATCTTGTATCCTCTTACAGTTATTCAACAATGACACTTACCACACACCAAAATATCACCACAAAACAGCAACAGAGCATTACATCACACTTCCCTGGGACGCTCCTAACGATACCCGAGCCTCCAATGAACACTCGCCATGGAGAGCTACGTACTTTGTCCTATTACTTAATAAGTTTTGAAACCACTAACCAATGTGGGAATCTATTCTGTCTGCTCGTAGCTTCATTAACAGTATGCAGTGGGGCACCATGTGAAATGCTATTTGCGAATGTAGAAATACAGAATCTGCCTGTTGCCTTAATCTGTAGTTCACTGTATATCAACTGAGAAAACAGGAAACTGAGTTTCGCAAGAACGATGCTTTTAAAACTGTACTGATATGACAGATGGGAAAGACCTTGTGGGTGAGAGAATACCACTGAAAATTTGTGTGACATCACCAGCAACTTCCGCTTCACAGAGAAAGACCTCACTGCCCACACGCAAAATTTCCTATATCACTGTGCCATAACCTCAAAGAAGTATGTAAATGTAGAAGCTCCAAAATCTCGTCCAGATTATACTGATTCCATTGTAGAACTTCTGGCAGTGGAGAAATAGAATCCTTTGGTAATTCATTGATAACCTGCAGAAAGTTGTGAGTATAAGAATCTCTGGATCAATGACAACGATGACAGTAGAGATGACATTCATTTCCAAGTTCTTTCATAAACCATTACGATGAGTTTGGACCGAGATGATATGCTGAAATGAAAATAGTTTCGACATTATTATTATATTATTGAAAAGTCGTCTTCCACAGCTGCAACAGCAATTACAGTTGTCCAAGTATCTTTAGAAAACGATTGACATAAGCTGAAGTCACAGACCTACTATCGCTTTTTCTAAGACGCATGACTGACACAAAGCTACAAAGATGTAAGCAGTTCTTTTCAGAGGACCAGACAGTTCAACTGCAGCATGTCCTTTTAACTATGAGTGTACAATAGGGTATAATGGAACATGGTAAGAGACTGTGAGTGGCTTCATCTTATGATATGATTTGCATGAAGCTACACTCATGCTCATAAATTAAGGATAATGCTGATACATGATGAAACAACGCTCTGGTGGGGGGTTTGCCGGTTTAAATCACCTCGGGTTATGACCATCAGTGAATTTGACCTGCAGTCGTCGCACGGTGGTGCTGGCAGCAGTCCACATACGCATAAGTGTGTTGGTGCAGGTCGGAATACGGTGTAGCGAGTAAGTGTGGAGACATTTTCAGACGTGCTAATAGTGACTGTGTGTTGAAAATGGCTGAAAGAACACATATTAGAATAATAGGGCGACTGGAGGCGGGTCAAAGACAGCAGTTCGTAGCACGGGCCCTCCGTGTGCCACAAAGTCTGATCTCAAGATTATGGCAACGGCTCCAGCACACAGGAAACGTGTCTAGGTGCTACAGTACTGGACGTCCACAGTGTAAAACACCACAAGAAGACCTATATCTCACCGTCAGTACCCGCAGACGACCACGGAGTACTTCAAGTAGCCTTGCTCGGGACCTTACTGCAACCTCTGGAACAGTTGCCTCCAAACACACAGTCAACAGACGACTGAACAGATATGGTTTACTGCAACCTCTGGAACAGTTGCTTCCAAACACACAGTCAACAGACGACTGAACAGATATGGTTTATTCGCCCAGAGGTCTGCAATGGGCATTCCAGTGCATTGCCTTTACCCTTGGTCACAGGAGAGCCCGTAAAGTCTGGTGTCAAGAACACAGTACATGGTCATTGGAACAGTGGTCCCATGTTATGTTCACGAACGAGTCCAGCTATAGTCTGAACAGTGATTCTCGCAGGGTTTTCTTTTGGCGTGAACCAGGAACCAGATACCAACCCGTTAATGTCCTTGAAAGGGCCCTGTACGGAGGTCGTGCTTTGATGGTGTGGAGTGGGATTATTTTAGTGCACGTACACCCCTGCATGTCTTTGACAGAGGAACTGTAAGAGGTCGGGTGTAACGGTACGTCATTTTACACCCGTATGTCCGCCTTCTCAGGGGTGCAGTGGGTACTACCTCCATCCTGATGTGGAGCCGGCTGTGGTGACCGAGCGGTTCTAGGCGCTACAGTCTGGAACCGCGAGACCGCTACGGACGCAGGTTCGAATCCTGCTTCGGGCATGGATGTATGTGATGTCCTTAGGTTAGTTAGGTTTAAGTAGTTCTAAGTTCTAGGGGACTGATGACCTCAGAAGTTAAGTCCCATGGTACTCAGAGCCATTTGAACCATCCTGATGGATGATAACGCACGACCCCACCGAGCTGCCATTGTGGAGGAGTATCTTGAAACAGAAGATATTAGGCGAATAGAGTGGCCTGCCTGTGTTCGAGACCTAAACCCCATCGAGCACGTCTGGGATGCTCTCGGTCGACGTATCGCTGTACGTCTTCACACCCATAGGACACTTTAGGCGCTCCGATAGGCACTGGTGCAAGATTGGTAGGCTATACCCCAGCAGTTGCTCGACCACCTGATCCAGAGCATGCCAACCAGTTGTGCGGTCTGTGTACGAGTGCATGGTGATCATATCCTATATTCATGTCAGGGTATATGCACAGGAAACAGTGGCGTTTAGTAGCACGTGTGTTTCGGGACGGTTTTCTCAACTTATCACCAATACTGTGGACTTACAGATCCGTGTCGCGTGTGTTTTCCCTATGTGCCTATGCTATTAGCGCCAGTTTTTTGTAGTGAAACGTTGTGTGGCTCCACATTCTGCAATTATCCTTAATTTATGAGCATGAATGTAGGACAACGAATTCTCTTTTAACGTTAATGAAATAAGATGCATAAAAAGTTTGTGACAACGATTCTTAGATGTGAAACGCGCATTGCTCAGATGAGTATAGCAAATCTGCTTATTTAGTAATTCACATTCAAATGCAACGTGAGCTACCAAGATTCTTCCATTCTCATAAAACATCATTCTAGTCATATAGTACTTCCTGACTGTAATGTTAGAGTGGTACTTCCACTTCTACTAGACTTCTCTGAAGTATGGATCGTTATCTTGTTCCTTAGCAATATTTGCAAGGATATAAGTAAGAAACTGTCAAAAGGAACGTCACTTAAATGCAAAATATTTCCTCAGTCTCCTTGTTCCACATGAGGGACGATCTCAAGATAGCCCCAACAACATTATTTTCTTTTCCTGGAATGTGAACAACAGTGAAATTTTATTGATGTATGCATAAAGTCCTTCAGGTTAAACATACATGAGTTGGCCTATCACTCACCAAAGACTGCAAAGCCCTTTGGCCTTTTTAGACCTTGGTCACCTGACTAAATAAATAAAAACGAATTTTTAAAAATCCCCAGACAACAGCCAAGGGTTTCAGATCTGTGACAAATAGCTCCGTTCACATTTTGTGGGCATCCCCTCACAAAAGCAGTACACAAAATACCATCTTCTCTGCATTTTTGAAAGGGATTTGCTCCAGGACCAGTCTTAAAAATATCTGTCAAGAGAAAATTCTTTAATTAGATCAGGATTGAACAGGAGTGGTGCTTCAAGAAGAAGCATTTTCACACCGTCAAACCCTATTTTGCTCCATAGTCACAATTCTACAGATTACTTTTACCAATCAGTGCATAGAGAAATGGCATAACCAACATTTTTAGATTTATGACAGGTTTATAAATATTTTACATATCTATAAATAACAGAAGTTACTTCAAGTAAAAGGAAAATCATGAATAGCTTTATTTCGTAATAGGCTCAATTCTTGATGCAGTCACAGTACGTCCTAGATATTTAATTTGTTTTTGTGGTGTCACCGCCAGACACCACACTTGCTAGGTGGTAGCTTTAAATCGGACGCGGTCCATTAGTACATGTCGGACCCGCGTGTCACCACTTTCAGTGATAGCAGACCGAGCGCCACCACACGGCAGGTCTAGAGAGACGTACTAGCACTCGCCCCAGTTGTACGGACGACGTAGCTAGCGATGGACACTGACGAAGCCTCGCTCATTTGCAGAGCAGATAGTTAGAATAGCCTTCAGCTAAGTCAATGGCTACGACCTAGCAAGGCGCCATTAGCAGTATATTGTCTGAAACTATAGAGTCTCACTTGTATATTCAATAGCGATGTACCAAGGATGGATTAAAGTTAAGTATTCCAGCAGCTACGTACTTTTCTTTATAGCATTCATTACGTATCCTGTTTCAGACCTCACGCCATCCTGCGTGAGCTTATAGCGTGTATTTCGGTCTCCTCAAACCACACTGTGTCGGCACTTCTGTCGACACATCATATGGCGACGAGAGTAAAAGCGGTCTTCTGCTTTATACTTGCTTTGCTTACATTTACTTGTGTCATGGCTTCGCCACATTCTCCAGATGTACTGTCCGAATTTTATAGCTTGCAGAATCAGCAGACGCAGGCCTTATTGGATGCCCTTGGACAGCTTGTCCAGGGTCAACGTGCACTGAAAAACGATGCGGCCGCCGCCGCCTCATCGCTACCGCAGCCACAACACGCAGTTGCACCTCCATTCCGTAATTTTCAAGCGGACGTGGAAACATGGACGGAGTGGTCACGCCAATTTGGATTTCATCTCGCCGCCTACAGAATTCAAGGTAACGAGCGGCAGCCTCATTTATTGGCGTGCGTAGGGGAGCAAACGTACAGTGTGATAGTGAAATTGTTTCCCCGACGCGACGTAGCAACTCTGTCCTATGACGAAATTTTGTCGGCATTAGATGCCTATTTCAAAGAAACAGTCAATGTCGTTGCAAAAAGGTATACGTTCTTTCGTACAAAACGTACGGCCGGTCAGACTAATAGGGAGTGGGTTGCAACATTGCAAGGCCTTACTAGGGATTGCGCTTTTGAGTGTGAATGTGGACTCCCTTATTCAGATACAATGGTACGTGATGCAATTGCACAGAACGTTTCTGATGTTCGTATACGGGAACAGATTCTGAAACTAGTTAATCCCTCCCTTCAACAAGTGATAGACATATTAGATAGGCAAGACACACTTGACTTTGCACAGGAATCATTTGAAACTTCGCCAGCCGTGTGTCACCTTAACCAGCCCGCCGGGCGCGCTGCACGGAACGATAAACAGCCCAAGCGCTTGTCCGCGCAGTTGCCGCCTCGCTCTCCACGTGTGCCGCGTAAGCGAGAAAATGCAGTGAAATCATGCCCACGGTGTGCGGCTAGACATTCGCGTGAACATTGCCCGTCACGCCAAGCTATTTGCTTTTACTGTAATAAGAAAGGATATGTTCAAAGTGTTTGCCAGAAAAAGCTCAGATCAGACAATCACTACCATTCCAGGCCCTTTGCTTCGCGCCGGAATCGAACGAAGATTAATCAGGCTCGTGAACCTTCGCCCATGGACATTCATGTAGTTAATTCCACTCCGTCCAGTGTCACTTTCTCTAACAGTGACTGTGTTCGTCCCACAAAACGTGTGCGTTGACGTCGACGGAAATCCCGTCAGGTTGCAAGTGCTTCTGTACCTGTATCAGTTCAAATTGCACGAGACAGTCGCTCTTGTCGTCAGCAGGACAATAAACTTTTTGTAGACGTCCAAGTACAAGGCAAAGTGATACCATCCCAGCTCGATACCGGAGCTGCAGTTTCATTGATCAATCACGACACGTACCAACAACTGGGCAAACCTCCGTTGCATGCCACAAATGTTCAGCTCACTAGTTATTCAAGACAGCCTATCCCTGTGTTAGGACAGTGCAGCCTTCTTGCAACATACAAGGGACAAACAAAACTTGTGTCATTTTACGTTCTTCGTTCTTCTTCTGCAGTGAACTTGTTTGGTTTAGATTTATTTCAGTTGTTTAACTTGTCAATAGTCAATCAGGTCCTATCAGTGAATCAGACTGTGCCTTCCGCCAGTGTTTCTCGTCTATGTGAAGAATTTGCAGACATTTTTGCACCGGGCCTTGGTTGCGTTAAGAACTATGAAACACGTTTGGAACTGAAAGTAAATGCGCAACCGAAATTTTTCAGAGCGCGCAATGTTCCCCACGCATTGCGTGATGAGATCGCAAGAACATTACACGATTTAGAATCACAAGGTGTGATTGAATGTGCGCAATGCCTCTTCCATTTCAGCTCCGCTTCATCGCTTACGCCGTCAAGGTGTTCCGTTCGTCTGGACGACGGAATGCGAACGCGCCTTTCGCCAGTTGAAATCGGCGTTGCTTTCAAATACTTGCCTTACGCCATTCGATCCCCAGAAACCCCTTTTGTTGATGGTAGATGCATCGGATTTCGGAATCGATGCTGCGATTACGAATATGTGCTCTTCTTGCAAGGCGTATGCCGCACAACAATCCGCCCCGCCGCGGAAATTCTTTGCATGGCCGCAAGCCACTTCCCCTTGGCAACGCTTGCACATCGATTTTGCTGGTCCGTTCTGGAATGCTTGATGGTTGGTTGTCGTGGATTCCTTCAGTAATTTTCCTTTTGTTGTCTGGATGTCTTCCACGACGTCTTCTGCCACCATCCAAGCCTTATCCGCTATTTTTTGCATTGAAGGTCTTCCACAGACTATTGTTTCCGACAATGGCCCACAATTCATGTCCGTAGAATTTCAGTCATTCTGCACGGCCAATGGTATTCAACATCTGACGTCCGTGCCATTTTCGCCTCAGTCGAACGGTGCCGCTGAACGATTGGTCCGGACTTTCAAGTCACAGATGTTGAAGTTGAAAGAGTCGTATTCTTGGGAGGACACGTTGTTGCTCTTTTTGTCTTCGTATCGCTCTCAGCCCCTAGATGGTCGCTCGCCGGCTGAGATGCTCCACGGTCGTCCTCATCGAACCTTGATGTCTTTGCTGCATCCGCCGCATCAGGTTCCTGTGCAGCGGCAGACTCCTGCTTTTGCTCCAGGCGACGTTGTATATTATCGCAACTATCGCGGTTCACGGCGTTGGCTCGCAGGGCGCGTTCTTCGCTGCCTCGGCTGCGCGATGTATTTGGTTTTGGGGGCCTCTGGTGAGGTGCGTCGGCATCTCAATCAGCTGCACCTCTGTCGTTGCACGGGTTCTGCCGCTCCCCGTCTGCTTTCAGCGACGGTGCCGTCTGGTCAGCGCCCTGGGGACCCATCTACTGGCTCACCTCATCCCCAGGTGTTACCGACGCTGCCTTCCATTTTGCCTCATGGCGACGCGCCGCCGCCGCCGCCTGTTCACCCGCCGGCGCCGCCCGCAGTGGACGCGTCGCTGCAACCGCCTGGCGCTTCCCTGGGTCACGCGCCGCCGATCGCTTCCCGTGACCAGATGTCCTCCGCCATGGAACCTTTCTCCCGCTCCGGACCAGATGTCGTCGTCGCCCGTCGACTGCCCCGACGCAATGGAGGTCGACCCTTCGGCCCCTCCTGTATCTCTCAGGGCGCATACACCGCATGTTGACGTGCACCCTGGACTAGGTTTTCAGGCGTTTCCTAGCTCTCCTCGGACCGAATGGCCGGGTGCGGGTGGCACAGCCTCGCCTGTTGTTAGGCTCCCCACCTCATCGCATACGTCAACATGGGGTCCTCCCCACGGCGGGCAGGAGCCTTATAACACGACCGTTCGCCGATTTGTGGGGGAGGAATGTGGTGTCACCGCCAGACACCACACTTGCTAGGTGGTAGCTTTAAATCGGACGCGGTCCATTAGTACATGTCGGACCCGCGTGTCGCCACTTTCAGTGATAGCAGACCGAGCGCCACCACACGGCAGGTCTAGAGAGACGTACTAGCACTCGCCCCAGTTGTACGGACGACGTAGCTAGCGATGGACACTGACGAAGCCTCGCTCATTTGCAGAGCAGATAGTTAGAATAGCCTTCAGCTAAGTCAATGGCTACGACCTAGCAAGGCGCCATTAGCAGTATATTGTCTGAAACTATAGAGTCTCACTTGTATATTCAGTAGCGATGTACCAAGGATGGATTAAAGTTAAGTATTCCAGCAGCTACGTACTTTTCTTTATAGCATTCATTACGTATCCTGTTTCAGACCTCACGCCATCCTGCGTGAGCTTATAGTGTGTATTTCGGTCTCCTCAAACCACACTGTGTCGGCACTTCTGTCGACACATCAGTTTTCTTCTAAATACTAATTTCTCCAATTTAGCATTCACTCCAAAATGTTCAGACACACTCAACAACCCATCTATCATATGGTTATTATTTTTCCAACAATTTTTTTCTGTTTACAAATCACCGAGGTTTTTTGTTATTATCTTCCTTAAATCAGCAGCAGCTGAGCTCGTGTTAAGTCCAAATAGAAACTTACAGAATAAATAACAAGAGCCATAACACAAAAAATGCTGTATATCTACGACATGGGGCCTGCAATTTATTGTGCCAGTGGCTTGCCTTTAAGTGCGTGAATCACAGAACACTGATTGCATGATATTTTGCAAAAGCCCATCCAACGTCTTGGGGCTACCACTTTTATACAGAACAGTGGTATTTAGTTGTGAAGCTAATACAACCAGCCTGATACCCTACTTTTTGTACAACCAATATCAGTTATCAGTGGTTTTCATGCGATACTTTTTTAACACTTTTTCAGTTTCTGCTTCCACTATCCTTTATATATTAGTGCAAGTGGATAAGAATGTACAAGGAAATTTCTAGGCTCTGTGACTTTCAGCTCGTAAGAATATGCTCTAATAATACTTGGATGTTCTGAAAATGCTTATGAAGAATGTACCAATACATTAAATAACTCCTCTTTAATGGTTTCATCTGCTTCTTCAACACAACGAACTGATCTCTGTTTTTCTTGAAAAGTCCCCACCTCCCTGCACTAATTCAATGATAGAACTGCTTGTTTTCATTTCCAGTAAATTTCTTTACATGTGACAATTGACATCTGGTGAAAAACTTGCGTGGACTTTTGAATTCCTTTCCTTTATAGCACATTCATCAAATAACAACTTAGTCATAGGTCAACTACTCTTGAAATTCACTTCATGTTTAACACTGTTTCGTGTGTAGACAGAAATCCACACCTCAAATCGCTTCAGTTACCAGCCTCGACACAGCAACTACATTCACAGAAAATTTGCAGTGTTTAATCAAAAATTTCTGGACACTCATATGTGATGCGGAATTGACCACTAGATGTCATTAGAGGCTGATCAATCAGTACAAAATGAGGTGGGGAGTATTGTGTTGTTAGTACACAAACAGTAATAGCAAGGTCAGGAGAGGTCTGTGAGAGTGGATGTGGACCAGTCACTGGACTCCAGAGTAAAAAATTCAACAGCGTCATTTCAATTCTTCTAAGTCGACTACTGATGATGTGTTTGAGAAGTGGAAATGTGAAGAAACCATCAGAACGGAATCACTTGTGATTTCCAAAATGCTACCTTAAGTCTAAATAGCACAGTAACTGTGCATCTTGAGTTAAAAAGAACGGGATTTATGCTCGGACTACTCTTCATCAGCTACACAATTTTGCAGTCAATGCTAAGCGATACTTGAGGTGGTGCCAATAGCAACGACACTGGAATGTGGGTAATTACAAATGAGTGACCTGGTGTGACGAACTACGCTATCCTATGTGGCAATCCGCTTTAAGTGTTTGCGTTTTGTGAAGACCTGAAGAACTTAACCTGCCGTCATGTGTAGTGCCAACATTGAAGTACAGAGGACGTAATGTAATGGTGTAGAGATGTTTTTCGTGTTTAGAGCGCGGTCCCCTCATTGTACGTAAGAAAACTCAAAATGCAGGTGGATGCAAATTAATTTTTTAGCGCTGTGTACAGCACACAGTAGAAGAAGAGTTCGGAGCTGATGTCTGTATAAGCATCAGAATTCACCCTGGCATGAAACAGCGTCTGTGAGGCAATGGTTTGTGGACAACAACGTTCCTGACATTTATATAAACACCTACACACATATGCAAGCTACAGTACTGTGGATGGTGGATGGTACCCTCCACCACTACTAGTTATTTACTTTCCTGTTTCATCTGGAAATAGAGCGAGGGAAAAACGACTGTCTATAATCCTCCGTAAGAGCCCTAATTTCTCGTATCTTATCTTCATGGTCCTTACGCGCAATGTTTGTTGAAGGCAATGGGATCGCTTTGTAGTCAGCTTCAAATGCCGGTTTTCTAAATTTTCTCAGTGGAGTTTCTCGACAAGAACGTTGCTTTCAGTCCAGGGATTCACGTTTGGTTTCCTGAAGCATATCCATCACACTTGCATGCTTTTCGAATCTACCAGTAACGAAGATAGCAGCCAGCCTTTGAATTGCTTTGATGTATTCCTTTAATCCGACCTGGCATCAACACCAAAGACAAGAATAGGTCTCACTAGCATACTATATGCGGTCTCGTTTATAGATGAACCCCAATTTCCCAAAATTTTCTCAATAAACCGAAGTCGAGCATTCGCCTTCCCTGTTATTCACATGCTCATTCCATCGCATTTCGCTTTTCAGTATTACGCACAGTTATTTAAACGATATCATCGTGTGAAGCAGCAGACTACTAATGCAGCATCTGAACAATATGGGTTTGCTTTTGCTACTCATCCACATTAACTTCCATTTATCTACATTTATAAATGAAATAGCCTTCCTAGACGCTGACCCTCAATTGAATGGAACACTGCTGAGATGAAATAGGACGTCGACGTCACTCTAGATCACAGCATTCAACATCACTGCCTTCTCTGGTTTTGCGTCTTGAGAAAGATTGGGCTGCCGTGTCTCCGCACGTATTCAGACAAATCATTGAAAGTGTCCCCAGCACAGTTAAAGCCATCATAAAGAGAAAGGCTTGACACACTCCATATGAATGTCCACTAGTAGCTATCTGGATGCTTTTGGTCAGATAGTGTATACCCTTCACACCGATATTCTACACTCGCTTTTATCTGCACTTCTACACTTTTTCTTTCACCTTCGTCCACTGTGAAGGTACAACTGGTCAAGAGACCACCCCTTCACACATCTGATTTGAGGACTCGCTCAATACCTAGACCCTTCTTCCTTTCTCAAGGACAGATGATGAAACAACCCCTTTTCCATTTGTTGCAAGAACTGGATTGACTTGACATTTTCGTGGTTTTCATTTAAAACATCTGTCATATACTAAACATTTAATAGATTTAACTGTTCAGTACCCTCGTTTATACCGTCTGCTGCTACTCTATTAGCTGGCTGCCAACCACAGAGCATTCTCTTGGGGAAGAACTGACCACACATGGTTTGTTAAATGGATCAGCTGATCGAACCTCAGTGAGCTGCAGTCTTCGGGCAGTACCTTTCCACTAGCCACCATCAACATTCAGATGACTGCTATTGTTCTAAATGAACGTAATCTGTTTCCTTCTTCTGGAGTTAAAACTAATTTCTCGATTATGGAATTCCTCCATCTGCAATTACCTAATCTATTTCTGTAAGAATCATGAAGCCCATGATCGTACTTAAAATTCTTTCGTGGCCTGGGATCCCGATATTGATACCGGTTTGCTTCTATACTCTGCTGGGATTCCTGTCCACTATGATGCTCATGTTCCTATCTTAAACTCTGCAATAATGCACGATCATCTTAACAAAAATCTGACAAGAATGATTTGGGGAAAGCATGAAGGTAACTTCATTAAATAGATGGGAATCAGTTAAGCTCATATTTATGGACTATAAAGGCACTGACTTTTAAAAAGCATATCCCCAAAAAGATACGATGGGTTTGGAAAATTGGATTGATTCAAATTTTGCATCATAAGTATGCCATGTTTTACCCATCTTGAGCTGCTTCAGACCTGTATGCATACAAAAACGAGTGACAAAATTTCTTGTATATTTTGCAATTTCAAGCCAATGTATGCACATCCCTAGTGATTCCTCGTTCTAAATAAGCGCAAACGGATTTAGCCTTGTCAGTAGCTGGCCAAGTGGAGGGAAGAGATAAGTCAAATTGTTGTAACCAGGTTTGAGGATGAATGTAATCTGAAGCATTACAATGTACTTCAAATTAGCCTACTGCCTCTACATCCTAACATTTTTTTCCCTAGCAGTTCTCGCTTAGCCATTATTCAATTCCTACTGATCTCATTTTTGAGACTTTTGTATTCCTTTTCGCCTACTTCATTTATTGCAAATTTATCGCATTTTTGTAATTTCTCCTTTAATCAGTTAAATTCAATATCTATCGTGTTACCCAAGGATTTCTACTGGCCCTCGTCTTTTTACCTACTTGATCCTCTGTTCCCTTCACTATTTAATGTCTCAAAGTTACCCATTCCTCTCCTACTGTATTCCTCTCCCTTTTGTTGTCAGTCGTTCCCTAATACTCTCTCTGTAACTCTCTACACCCTCTGGTTCTTTCAGTTTATCCAGGTACCATCTCATTAAATTCCTACAATTTTTCAGTTTCTTCAGTTTTAATCTACATTTCATAACCAATAAATTGTGGTCAGAGTCCACATCTGCTCCTGGAAATGTCTTACAATTTAAAACCTGGTTCCTAAATCTGTGTTACCATTACATAAACTAAAACCATTCGGTGTCTCCAGGTCTGTTCTACGTAAACAGCCTCCTTTCACGATTCTTAAACCAAATGTTAGCGATGATTAAGTTGCGCTCTGTGCATAATTCTACCAGGCGGCTTCTTCTTTCAGTCCTTATCCAAAGTCCATCTTCACCCACTACTTTTCCTTCTCTTCTTTTTCCTACTACCGAATTCTAGTCCCCCATCACTATTAAATTTGCTTCTCCCTTAACCATCTGAATAATTTCCTTTATCTCATCATATATTTCTTCTGTCTCTTCATCATCTGAAAAGCTAGTTTGCGAATAAACTTGGAATACCGTGGCAGGCGAGGACTTCGTGTCTCTCTTGGCTCCAAGAATGCGTTCACTATGCTGTTCGTAATAGTTTATCCGCGTTCCTATTTTTACCCCCATTTGATTTTGTATTTATAACCTGTATTCACCTGACCAGGAATCCTGTTACTCCTGCCACCGAACTTCGCTAGTTCCCCCTATAATCTATCCATTCCCATTTTTAAATTTTCTAATAACCTGCCCGATTAAGGGATCTGACATTCCTCGCTTCGAGCTGTCGAACGTCAATTCTGTTTCTCCTGATAACGACGTCCACCTGAGTTGTTCTCGCCAGGAGATCCGAAGGGGGGACTACTTTACGTCCGGAATATTTTATCCAACATCACGCCATCATCATTTAACGATACAGTAAAGCTGCATGCCCTCGGGAAAAATTAAGACTGTAGTTTCAAAATGCCTCTGAGCACTATGGGACTTAACATCTGAAGCTATCAGTCCCCTAGAACTTAGAATTAACCTAAGGACATCCTGCCCGAGGCAGGATTCGAACCTGCGACCGTAGCGGTCGCGCGATTCCAGACTGAAGCGCCTAGAACCGCTCGGTCACTCCGGCCGGCAAGACTGTAATTTCCCCTGGCCTTCAGCCGTTCGCAGTACCACTAGAGCGACGCTGATTTTGTTGCTGTTACATGGACAATTTAATCCAGACTGTTGCTTCTGCATCTACTGGAAAGGCTGCTGCCCCACTTCAGGAACCACACGTTTGTCTGGCCTCTCAACAAATACCACTCCGTTGTGGTTGCACTTACAGTTCAGCCATCCTTATCATCGCTGAGGCACGCAAGCTTCCCCACCAACAGTAAGGTCTATGGTTCAAAGGGGGGTAGGGGGGGGGGGTATTCAGCAGTAGAGTAGCAAGCGTACAGGGTTTATGAAAATGAAACATCAGTTTGGGCACGTCAATATTTTTGGATCTAACAAATACATGCAACGAATTTTGTTTCTTGATGAACGAGAAATTCAATAAAATTTTTCTTCATACTCTTTCATCGGTGTTCGTTATGCCCCCCTTGAGATGCACGGCGTATGTCAATGAGGAATTCAAATTGTTTCCACACTGCAGCGAACATGTCTTGAGTTAGAGCTTCCACAGCTGCTGCTATGCGATGTCTCATTTCTTTCATTGTTGTTGGTTACGGAGGTACATAAACAGGGTGTTTTATAAACCTCCACAGCAAATAATCACATACAGTCAAGTCCGGTGACCTTGGAGGCCAGTAATGTAAGGCTGAATTATTTGGTCCAGTGCGACCGATCCATCGTTCAGTAGTTCTTTGATTTTAAAATTCCCACACTTTCAGATGCCATTGCTCATGCTATCGTCTAGTGTTCTGTGCTGTAGGACAATCCACACCATACATAGTACGAAAGTCACGCTGAACAGTTGTTACTGACCCGCACTACGCAAAACGTAGAACACAAAACGCTTTCTGTTGTCCCGACACCATTTTTACTAGAACTGAAGTGGGCCCAAACTGCTGCTATCCAGCGGGAACCATGTACAACTCGAGAGATTACTCTTTCCAGTAGTACGTTGTTCTCGCACATATCTCAAATAACATAATAGTTATGATTTCTGTTAAAAATCGGATGATTCTTTTTCATACACCCTGTATATCTAAAAGCACTGGATCACGTGTATTTTAATTTATTTAAAAATATTACTAAGTGTGAAAGTGTGATCATCTGAAATTCGAAGCTCATTAAATCAGAAAGAAAATTTTAGTTACTCAAATCCTAGTTCACGGAAGTAAGACAAAATATAAACTATGACGTTTTAATCTACTGAAGAATGAAGTGTCTACTCGCGGTATTTACAGTGAAATAATATACATACATCAAATGAAGCCCAACATTAACACTACAAAATTTATTGATAATCTCAGTCTGCATGTGCCATTCGTTAGACAGCAGCATCAAACTATATCCATTTTTTCTTAGCACACAAAATAGTTATTAATTCTTTTAAACACATTAGTAGTATCTACAGCACAATCTTCCCAGTGAGTTTACAATATCATATCACCATCATCATAAGGAAAAAAATAATTGTGCTCTACTTATTGGCGTTCAGAGTACCTACAATTTCGTGCACAGTTATTAAATAAGTGAAGCGTATGATTTAATTTCACATCATTAAAAGCATATTAGCACCGCAATGAAAGAAAAAAAAAAAAAAAAAAAGAACGTCACCAACACGCACAACAGTCATTCTAGTTAGAAAACATTTTCCTGTGGAAAGGAGCATACGGTAAAAATGGAAAATTTGTGACACCTTTGCGAATTTTTGTAACACAGCTTTACACAGTTATGTACTGCAAGATTTAATTTCCACATATTTGGATTTTTATAATTTTATCCTTTTATTTTGATAACAGTGAGGCTTTTATGGATAATGCAATACTGAGAAAATGGAATATGGGTTATCAAAATGCTTCCTCCCATCGCCCCTCCCCTCACAAGATCAGGACAAATCGAGCCAAAGCCTAAGGCAGAGAAAGTAGAATTAAATTCAAAAGTGAAAAATATGTGCTGACCTAGCGTTACTTTTTGTGACATAGCTATTTTATTTATTATCTATTTGTTGAGTTTTACGAGTTTCTGTTTTATCAGTACATAGAATAATATTCATCATGAAGTTTCCTATTTGCAAAGATTTATTCTTCTAATTTTCTTAAAATCCAAACAATTATAGACCTATCCTCATTTAAGCAAAATAAGAAAGAGAAAAATGACTAAATTGCATTAAATAAGGTAATTATTCTAGACTTTTACGTATCTTTTCAGTAGAAGCACTTATAAAAAATACAATATACCACAACACATACATTGAACAAGATATCCGTTAAGCAAGCTGATTAGTTAGAAATGTTAAACATTTACTTACTGGTTCGGTGAAATAATAAAATAACCAAGTCGTTGCACATTTAATAGAATATTCTGAGCAACTTTATGTTGTACACAGACATATCAGTTTAGTGCGATCACCGCCCATATTCGACATCAACGTGCAGTAACCATTCAGAGACGGCAGCACTAGCAGTGGAGAAAATATCAAGTGTGTCGGGGGAGGCGGAAAACAGGGCAGTCGTTGTAACACAGATACGGAGCTATACAGGGTGATTCAAAAAGAATACCACAAGTTTAGGAATTTAAAACTCTGCAACGACAAAAGGCAGAGCTAAGCACTATCTGTCGGCGAATTAAGGGAGCTATAAAGTTTCATTTAGTTGTACATTTGTTCGCTTGAGGCGCTGTTGACTAGGCGTCAGTGTCAGTTGATGCTAAGATGGCGACCGCTCAACAGGAAAGTCAACCGTCACAATGTCTGTATATGGGGCACTGAGAATCCGCGGGAAACAACTCAGTATGAACATGACTCGCCTAAGGTGAACGTTTTCTGTGCCATTTCAGCCAATAAAGTTTTTGGTCCCTTTTTCTTCGAAGGTGCTACTGTAACTGGACTACAGTATCTGGAGATGTTAGAGAATTGGCTGTTCCCTCAGCTCGAACAAGAAGCACAACAATTCATATTTCAGCAGGATGGAGCGCCACCACATTGGCACTTATCTGTCCGTAACTACCGGAACGTCAACTACCCGAGGCGATGGATCGGCCGCCAGGCAGCCCGTGACAGAGCACTTCATCATTGGCCTCCAAGAAGCCCTGATCTTACCCCCAGCGATTTTTTCTTATGGGGGTATGTTAAGGATATGGTGTTTCGGCCACTTCTCCCAGCCACCATTGATGATTTGAAACGAGAAATAACAGCAGCTATCCAAACTGTTACGCCTGATATGCTACAGAGAGTGTGGAACGAGTTGGAGTATCGGGTTGATATTGCTCGAGTGTCTGGAGGGGGACATATTGAACATCTCTGAACTTGTTTTTGAGTGAAAAAAAAACCTTTTTAAATACTCTTTGTAATGATGTATAATAGGTTATATTATGTTTCTTTCATTAAATACACATTTTTAAAGTTGTGGTTTTCTTTTTGAATCACCCTGTATATCTGACGTCCAAATTGGCATTATCGTTGCCTTTCGGGTAAAGGGCAGAAGCGTTTTCGAAATGACAAAGTTTGTAATCTTTTCACGTGCCGCTGTGGTTAAAGAGATGAAAGGGGACAACGACGCCAGCAGAGATTTGGGCGGACGAATGGAAGTGCAACTGTAGAGCAGCTGACCGCCCGCATGAAACAGGGAATTACCAACGATGTCTCCCCTACGACTCTTCAGCGGACTTTGCAGAGAATAGGCCTCTGCAGCAGCTGTCTGATCCATGGACCCATGTTTATCTTCAGATAAATCACTTTTTATGCTCCACTGTACGAGTGGCTATTCGCATCTATGGTGCGAACCGTCTCAAAGGAAACATCGTTCAACACACGTCAGATGGATCCAACCTGGGGCAGGGAGTGTTACGGCCTGGGGAATATTTTCTTGACATTCCGTGGGTGATATAGTCATTCTGAAAGGCACAATGGATCAACAAAAACATATTCTGATGTTGGGGACCATGTCCACTCCTACATGCAGTTCCTTTTTCTTCGCAGTGGCATCTACCGCAACAGGATAAAGCCATGTGTCGCAAAGCTTGCAGTGTAGATGTGTGGTTCGATGAGCACCAGGACGAGTTCACTGTAACCCACCCCCACCCCCCCCGGCCGCAAAACTCCCCTGATTAAAATTCGGTTGAGAATCTGTGGGACACCTCGATCGGGCTATTCACGCGTCTGATCCTGAACTGATAAATTTAACGCAGCTGACAACGGCACTAGAGTTGGTTATTCAGGCTTTTGACAGATGGTCATTAATGTGACTGGACTGTGTATTTAGAAGAAAACGTATAATGCGAATTAAAATTTTTTCTTACGTTACTAAACTATTGGTAAATGTCTCTAATTTCATTAAAGAGATTTGTTTACCACAATTTCAATTATAACACTTGTTTCTGCTGGTGTGTTTGCTGTGATCAATTTGTCCTACAATGTGCGGTGATAACTTTTTTCATCAATTGCTGCTAACATTTTTTGTGATATTTGACTATTATGCAGAATATTCTTACATGCAACTATTTATCAACTTAATTTCCATTATGTAGTACTTGAACGTCATCGGCAGTAGCAGAAAGACTCCATACGTACAAACACGTATCTCCATCTGTAAACTCAATGAACATTGACCCGCTAAAGCGCAATTCTTGTACATCTACATCTACATTTATACTCCGCAAGTCACCCAACGGTGTGTGGCGGAGGGCACTTTACGTGCCGCTGTCATTACCTCCCTTTCCTGTTCCAGTGGCGTATGGTTCGCGGGGAGAAAGACTGCCGGAAAGCTTCCGTGTGAGCTCGAATCTCTCTAATTTTACATTCGTGATCTCCTCGGGAGGTATAAGTAGGGGGAAGCAATATATTCGATACCTCATCCAGAAACGCACCCTCTCGAAACCTGGACAGCAAGCTACACCGCGATGCAGAGCGCCTCTCTTGCAGAGTCTGTCACTTGAGTTTGCTAAACATCTCCCTAACGCTATCATGCTTACCAAATAACCCTGTGACGAAACGCGCCGCTCTTCTTTGGATCTTCTGTATCTCCTCTGCCAACCAGACCTGGTACGGATCCCACACTGATGAGCAATACTCAAGCATAGGTTTAACGAGATTTTTTTAAGCCACCTCCTTTGTTGATGGACTACATTTTCAAAGGACTCTCCCAATGAATCTCAACCTGGCACCCGCCTTACCAACAATTAATTTTAGATGATCATTCCACTCCCAGATATTTTACTAAAGTAACTGCTACCAGTGTCTGTTCCGCTATCATATAATCATACAATAAAGGATCCTTCTTTTTATGTATTCGCAATACATTACATTTGTCTATGTTAAGGGTCAGTTGCCACTCCCTGCACCAAGTGCCTATCCGCTGCAGATCGTCCTGCATTTCGCTGCAAATTTCTAATGCTGCAACTTCTCTGTATACTACAGCATCATCCGCGAAAAGCCGCATGGAACTTCCGACACTATCTAGTAGGTCATTTATATATATTGTGAAAAGCAGCCGCGTGGGATTAGCCGAGAGGTCAAAGGCGCTGCAGTCATGGACTGTACGCCTTATCCCGGCGGAGGTTCGAGTCCTCCCTCGGGCATGGGTGTGTGTTTTTGTCCTTGGATAATTTAGGTTAACTAGTGTGTAAGCTTAGAGACTGATGACCTTAGCAGTTAAGTCCCATAAGATTTCACACACATTTGAACATTTTTGTGAAAATCAATAGTCCCATAACACTCCCCTGTGGCACGCCAGAGGTTACTTTAACGTATGTAGACGTCTCTCCATTGATAACAACATGCTGTGTTCTGTTTGCTAAAAACTCTTCAATCCAGCCACACAGCTGGTCTGATATTCCGTAGGCTCTTACTTTATCAGGCGACAGTGCGGAACTGTATCGAACGCCTTCCGGAAGACAAGAAAAATAGCATCTACCTGGGAGCCTGTATCTAATATTTTCTGGGTCTCATGAACAAATAAAGCGAGTTGGGTCTCACACGATCGTTGTTTCCGGAATCCATGTTGATTCCTACAGAGTAGATTCTGGGTTTCCAGAAGTGATATGATACGCGAGGATAAAACATGTTCTAAAATTCTACAACAGATCGATGTCATAGATATAGTTTTACGCATCTGCGCGACGACCCTTCTTGAAACCTGGAACTACCTGTGCTCTTTTCCAATCATTTGGAACCTTCCGTTCCTCTAGAGACTTGCGGTACACTGGTGTTAGAAGGGGGTGGGGGGTAGGGGGGCAAGTTCTTTCGCGTACTCTGTGTAGAATCGTATCGGTATCCCGTCAGGTCAAGTGGACTTTCCCCTGTTGAGTGACTTCAGTTGCTATTCTATTCCTTGAACACTTATTTCGATGTCAGCCATTTCTTCGTACGTGCGAGGATTTAGAGAACGTACTGCAATGCGGTCTTCCTCTGTGAAACAGCTTTGGAAAAAGGTGTTTAGTATATCAGGTTTACGGGTGTCATCCTCTGTTTCAATGCCATTATCATCCCAGAGTGTCTGGATTTGCTGTTTCGATCCACTTACTGATTTAACGTAAGACCAGAACTTCCTAAGAATTTCTGTCAAGGCGGTACATCGAATTTTACTATCGAACACACAGAACGCTTCACGCATAGCCCTCCTTACGCTGACTTTGACGTCGTTTGGCTTCAGTTTGTCTGAGAGGTTTTGGCTGTGCTTAAATTTGCATTGAAGCTCTCTTTGCTTTCGCAGTAGTTTCCTAACTTTGTTGTTGAACCACGGTGGGTTTTTCCCGTCCTTCAGAGTTTTACTCGGCACGTCCTTGTCTAAAACGCATATTACGATTGTCTTGAACTTTATTCCATAAACACTCAACATTGTCAGTGGCGAAACAGAAATTTTCGTTTTGCTCTGTTAGGTAGTCTGAAATCTGCCTCCTATTACTCTTGCTAAACAGATACACCTTCCTCCCTTTTTTTTATATTCCTATTTACTTCCATATTCAGGGATGCAGCAACGGCCTTATGATCACTGATTCCCTGTTTTGCGCTTACAAAGTCGAAAAGTTCGGATCTGTTTGTTATCATTAGGTCACTAATGGCTGCACTATGCAAGAATAGACTATGATAGAAGTATACAGGGTGTTGAAGTCAAGCTTTCGGTACCTGAGAGGGCCCTCATGAAAAACGAGAGTTCATAGTGCAATGAAACTTTGTGGAAACATTTTAAGGACATGTGGAAGATAAGTAACGAGTAAAACTTTGAAAGAGACGTTCTAGGTTACAACTGTTGCTCAGCGCAGCGACTATCTGCAGTCACGACAGTATGGAACCACACTACAGAGACCATTTCACACTTGTGCTCCGAGCGAGGCGCGCAGTGGTAAGCACACTGGACTCCTATTCGGGAGGACGACGGTTCAATCCCGCCTCAGGACATCTTGATTTAGGTTTTCCGTGATTTCTCTCTCCAGGCAAATGCCGGGATGGCTCCTTTGATAGGCCACTGCCGACTTCCTTCCCTAATCCGATGAGACTGATGACCTAGCTGCTCGGTCTGCTCCCCCCCAAACAACCCAACAATCCGTACTTGTGCGCAGCACTTTTCGAATGGTGAACTAAAGAGTGATCTGTTGTCATTAATTAGGTCATGCACTGCTTGAAGATCACTCGCAGCGCCCAGCAATCTCAGGCATAACAAAAGTGGAACAATTGGCCGGTGGCCTCTCTCAGGAGCAAATCCAAAATCGGCAGTTTATTCCAGCTTTTAATCATGTTCTTCAACCCCGGTGCAGAAAGAGGACACCCTTTATTCCTTTAACGCGTCGATGCTCGTGAAAGACAGCAACATTACTGGTGCTGTTTTGATAAAACAGCTGTACCAGTAGTGCCCTGCTCACCTTGTCCAGACCCATGTTGAATGTCTGTAACAATTATGCATAGCGATGCTTATCTTCCAACCCTACGTCGCTATATCAGTACCGTCGCCTAACGGCAAATCGTGACACTAACGCTCTTAACAACGTGAATACTGCAACGCTTCCACCGTCTAAACATTATTTCTGTATAGTTGGCTTCGCATACGGTACATACTTTTCCACTTACACTGCCTCACGTGTTTAACTATAATCACCCTGCATCTTGAATGTGGACCTGAGCTACAGCGTTTAAGAATAATGCTCCAGTGCACTGTTGTCACTAAGTAATACCTAACGCACTAAGTTGCCGAGATTTACGATAGATCACAACATTACTGTAGCACTCTGCAGTCAATTTCTGGGTGTCAGCCTCTTGCACTTAACAGAATATTTCATTAAATAAGATCAATTTCAGTTGATCTTCTTATTTAATGAGATATTCTGTTAAGAGAGTGATACCCAGAAATTAGAAATTATTCAAAACATTTACCACACTCAAAAAAATATTCCCATCAATAAACTGTATCAATAACAATAAACTGAAATTTACGCAGGGGCAAATTGACATAACCACTGCGTCAACAAGAAATTACACATCCCAATTAAGCTATATACTGCAGGTTTTCAACTCACCAACTCCCATAAATACACTCCGGGAAATTGAAATAAGAACACCGTGAATTCATTGTCCCAGGAAGGAGAAACTTTATTGACACATTCCTGGGGTCAGATACATCACATGATCACACTGACAGAACCACAGGCACATAGACACAGGCAACAGAGCATGCACAATGTCGGCACTAGTACAGTGTATATCCACCTTTCGCAGCAATGCAGGCTGCTATTCTCCCATGGAGACGATCGTAGAGATGCTGGATGTAGTCCTGTGGAGCGGCTTGCCATGCCATTTCCACCTGGCGCCTCAGTTGCACCAGCGTTCGTGCTGGACGTGCAGACCGCGTGAGACGACGCTTCATCCAGTCCCAAACATGCTCAATGGGGGACAGATCCGGAGATCTTGCTGGCCAGGGTAGTTGACTTACACCTTCTAGAGCACGTTGGGTGGCACGGATTACATGCAGACGTGCATTGTCCTGTTGCAACAGCAAGTTCCCTTGCCGGTCTAGGAATGGTAGAACGATGGGTTCGATGACGGTTTGGATGTACCGTGCACTATTCAGTGTCCCCTCGACGATCACCAGTGGTGTACGGGCAGTGTAGGAGATCGCTCCCCACACCATGATGCCGGGTGTTGGCCCCGTGTGCCTCGGTCGTATGCAGTCCTGATTGTGGCGCTCACCTGCACGGCACCAAACACGCATACGACCATCATTGGCACCAAGGCAGAAGCGACTCTCATCGCTGAAGACGACACGTCTCCATTCGTCCCTCCATTCACGCCTGTCGCGACACCACTGGAGGCGGGCTGCACGATGTTGGGGCGTGAGCGGAAGACGGCCTAACGGTGTGCGGGACCGTAGCCCAGCTTCATGGAGACGGTTGCGAATGGTCCTCGCCGATACCCCAGGAGCAACAGTGTCCCTAATTTGCTGGGAAGTGGCGGTGCGGTCCCCTACGGCACTGCGTAGGATCCTACGGTCTTGGCGTGCATCCGTGCGTCGCTGCGGTCCGGTCCCAGGTCGACAGGCACGTGCACCTTCCGCCGACCACTGGCGACAACATCGATGTACTGTGGAGACCTCACGCCCCACGTGTTGAGCAATTCGGCGGTACGTCCACCCGGCCTCCCGCATGCCCACTATACGCCCTCGCTCAAAGTCCGTCAACTGCACATACGGTTCACGTCCACGCTGTCGCGGCATGCTACCAGTGTTAAAGACTGCGATGGAGCTCCGTATGCCACGGCAAACTGGCTGACACTGACGGCGGCGGTGCACAAATGCTGGGCAGCTAGCGCCATTCGACGGCCAACACCGCGGTTCCTGGTGTGTCCGCTGTGCCGTGCGAGTGATCATTGCTTGTACAGCCCTCTCGCAGTGTCCGGAGCAAGTATGGTGGGTCTGACACACCGGTGTCAATGTGTTCTTTTTTCCATTTCCAGGAGTGTAAATTTACAGGAATCTGAATCTCTTATGTTATAAATCTGAATGCATACACTGACGGAATTTAACCCGAAATATTTAAAAAGTGCAATCAGTAGAAATATTGGTCACTTGCTTAATTATCAGAGAAAATCCACAAAAGGCATCCTGGTAGGGCAAACAGATGAAAACTACCCATACAGATTATAATTTTACCTGAGAGAATGGGAAGTTCTGCCTCTAATATTATCATGCTGTTAAAATTTTCTTTTGTATGAAATTTCACCCTGAATAATAAAAATCTGATCTGGCTACAGTAAATAAATTATGAAGCAGGAACCAAATTCTCAGAGTGCAGCAGAACATACAAAGGGATCCTTTACTCAATTGGAACGAAGACGAATTCCAAGTCAGATCTTCAACCATTCTAATACCACCTATCAGAGGAAATGCTTCTCTCCTCGTACGAAAGATACCTGCCATATAAATGTAATCGCACTTTGTTGATTCTAGAGGCTAATGATACGAAAAGATTCACTTAAATGCAAATTCTCGAAGTATTCACCACTGCAACAAGTTTCTTGACGTTCTCTGCTACTCCCGCTCACTATTTTTGGCTTATAATTGTGTATAAAAGAAGAAAATACGGTATGTGCTAAATTTTAAGTACACTGTTCTCGCGTCTGATACTAGTATGAACAAGGGATAAACAATCAAATGTGCAAATGAACATGAATATGCCTTAGATTGAAAAATAACTCCCGGATGACAATAATTCCAGAGAGAGTCACTTCAGTTATTATTCAGAAAAAAGGTTCGTTAATTCATGAACCCCACATACAAATGTTCCCCCATGGACCACGTGGGTGTACGGTAGCACAAATTCACAAAAATCAGTAAAAATAACTCTATGCACTCTAGAATCTGTCATACAATTTACAATGTAGGAAATTAACATGAAAGACGAATTGTATCATGCGTTGACTCGCTGAAAAATAGATATTGATCCTCGCATATTCAAAGATGCGATCTGAACGAAGACCTAACCTTGCCCACATGTATCAACACTTGGAAAAGCTCACTCTAGAACACCACTTGAAAAACAATGTAATATGGACCTACGCCAATGCAACGCAAGCAAGTATCTGTCTCACCAAGAATCCCTAAACGCTGCAGCTTAGTAGAGCCCATCTCAAGTAATCCACAGACAAAATTGTGGACTTCACAACTCGTTAGCAGACAATACGATATTCAACAGCGTATAGTTCTCACCAAGTAAAAAAAAGAGTAGTTCTTTTTCTGGACGCTGCTCGATAGAACTCCAGACTCATTATGCAGAAACCCGATTTTCTTATAAGATTCTACATTTGAAATACCACATTAAGGTAAGACTTCGAGTCATGCAAGCGGTTTACAGCTCGTACACTGGTACGTAATATGAAATATCTCTATAACAGACGGATAGCAAATTTTAAGGGAATGTAATATAACGAGATATTTTTAAGTCTGTCTATTGAGTGTTAGTCATCAGTCTGGGACCCTTTCCAGGTTAGATTGACACAAGGGATGGAGAGGATCCTAAGATGAGCGGCCCCTTCTATCACGACATCGTTCAAAAAGAGTGGCAGAGTTATCGATATCTTCAATTAACTGCAGGGGTAGACGCATTGGGCACCACTGAGTGTTTTACTGTCGAAATATCGAGATTTTAAGTTCGAAGAAGAATTGAGGAACGGATAACATCCTTTCACACACGCCTCGCGAGATGACGGCGCCGAGAAATTTAGGGAAATTAGAGATCATACGAATGTTTAGCAACAGTCTTTGTTACCGAGCACCACTTGCAACTGAAACAGGGGATCAGGAAATGGAAGAAATTGTAGTTACACTATAAGACACTACACTAGACGCCGTAAGCTAGCTTGTGGATTATAAACATAGAAATCAAACTGCGTAATTGCGTTCCCAGTGCTTCATATAATAAAACTTATAACTGAGCCGTCCATTTGAAAGGCACTTTTTAAATTTTTTTCTATTGTTTTAGAAGAAACGAATCTATTTCAAGAACTTATCAGCTACCATAGCTCGTGCCAGTGTCGACATATTTTATAGTGCCAAAATCTCTTGCTTGGAAACAACTTTAATGTGGTCTCGGACTCACTGCTGACTGCACTACCTCAGATCGCCGGAGGAAGTGTTGGGCAGTGTCGCGTGCACGATTTAGCACCGTCTGACTGGCAGAGGAGTACCCTAGCGTTAGTCGGAGCTGTGCAGTGCCATACGGCCGAAGCGAAACACAGCACAAGGCGTTGTGAACACGGTACTGACCGGCATTATGTAGGACCCCTAGCACATGATGTATACCACTGCCACTTGCTAGTCACATAGTAACCACTGGTTGATCCAGGAATACAATGGGATCCCATGGGCATAATTTAAGCAAAACGTTCCGTCTATGTTTAAAAGACCAAGCACTAACATAACCTGTTTCTATTTCCTTAGAAAAATGTCGCAGTAATTAGATGTAGAGGCGAAAACCTTATAACTGATGTACTCTACAGAATGGTCGGCGGAGAAGCAGCGTTATGAAGTCGAAGACAATCATTGCTGTTGTACACACGTGTGGCATTTAAGTATATTATAAAGATCCCTAAATCTGCAAATGTGAACAATACTATGAATGAATTGTGTCGCGTAAGTTATGGGGTTAGTATTATCTCTAGGGTTGATACAAATATTCGCAACCGAAAATGTTACTATTTTATCCATTTTTCTGCAAACACTCGTGCCGTATTTTGGAACCATAACTTATTGTATAGATAGTATCGTTATGTTTCCACCTGTTCTCAAGAATATGAACTGTTACATTCTTCAAGAAGCCCGAGAGTATATCGCCTGCATCATACATGTTACATAGCTGATGGACTAGTTTTGTCACTGCTGACTATACCCATGAATTCAGTACTTCAGACGGGATGTCATCTGGAGTAAGGGTTCTGCTCCCACGAATATGGTTCAATGGTCTGACACATTCTTATCGGAGCGCCATTTCTTCCACCTCATCTTCATCTGATTCCTCTTTTCTTTGTGTAATATTGTCTTCAACTTCGATTCGTCACATGGACCCGGCATGTTTCTTCCATTCCTCGGTTTTTCCTTCTTTGCTCAGTACTGGTTTGCCCTGTGAGCTCTTAATATTCATACAGCTGCTTCTCTTTTCTCCAACGGTTTCTTAAATTTTACTGCAGGTGGAATCAAACCTTCCTATAGTCATTCATGCTTCAACAGCTTTAACTTTCTCCTCTAACGCCGGCCGGGGTGGCCGAGCAGTTCTAGGCGCTACAGTCAGAAACCGCGCGACCGCTACGGTCACAGGTTCGAATCCTGCCTCGGGCATGTATATGTGTGATGTCCTTAAGTTTGTTACGATTAAGTAGTTCTAAGTCCTAGGGGACTGATGACCTCAGAAGTAAAGTCCCATAGTGCTCAAAGCCATTTCAACCTTTAGTATTTGGTGATGTGTTGATGAACCTGTACACAACTTACCAGAAGTCCTCTTCTTCGTCCCGCCGAAACTCAATAATTCACATTATACATAATACCAGTCAATGATTCTCTCTTTTTAAATTCACGAACCCCCAGGGATCCACCATTTCCGGCTCCGACCCATAGCAGACCAATTTTGTTTCTCCTGATGACAACATCCTACTGAGCAGTCTCCTCATAGAGATTCGAATGGTGGACTATTTGACCTATGGAATACTTTAACCAAGAAGATACCATCATAATTAACGCAGTAGCACTGCATTTCCTCAGGAAATAGGAATTCCATAGTGTCTAGTGTTACAAGTCCTAGTTTAATACTTTTGTGCATGCAACTAATGGCCGGCCGCTGTGGCCGAGCGGTTCTAGCCGCTTCAGTCTGGAACCACGCGACCGCAACCATTGCAGGTTCGAATCCTGCCTTGGGCATGGATGTGTGTGATCTTCTTAGGTTAGCTGGGTTAAGTACTTCTGAGTTCTAGGGGACTGATGACCTCAGATGTTAAGTCCCATAGTGCTCAGAGCCATTTGAACTTTTTTGTTTTTTTTTTGTAACTAATGAAAAGGCTGTTGCCCATCTTCAGGAATCAGATGATAGTCTTATCTCTTCACAGACACACGTCCAAAAACATCGTAGCGGTACACAAGCCACCCTATCTCAGTAATGTCCATAGTTCGTAGGAGGCTGACACAATATGTACAGTATATATAATTATGCTGCTATAAAGATCAACAAAAGTTGATAAATTTGAAACAACTATATTTTATACAAAAACTATATTTTATACAAAGACATTTGGAACACACAAAGCACACACGTAAGTAGCATTGCGATCCAGTTGCACTTTCAGCGTAGAAGTAATTTGCTGTTTCCTTTAAGTATAGTGAGTATGCTTATCACTCGAAAACTTTGTTACATAGTGGATAGCAAAATTCATGAGCCAGAAATATACAAGTGCATTGACGGCCTGTAGTTGGAGTAAATATTTCTGTAGTGCTGTGCATATAGAAGAGAGACAACTGGTGATGGGAGTAACTACTGCGGAGCAGCAAATACGTAGACAAATTGCTTGTAGGATTCTGTCTCTGGTTCCTCTGCCGAAGCGTGTTTGATGATTTTTCTGACGTTTCACCAGCACAAGTGGCTGGCATAGTGAAAGCTTCAACCTCCATTGGTAGTGGAGGACTGCGGTTACTAGCAACAGAGCATTAAACTTTGACAATGTCATCCATTCGTGCTGGCGAAACGTCGGAAAAATCATCGAAAAACGTTGGCCGAAGTACGCGAGGCAGAAAGCAACAGGAAATTTGTCAGCAAGTGGACATAAAATCATTAAAAAATTTTTAGTGTATACATCATTCCGCAGTGGCAGAGCCCAAAGGAAAAGAATACCAGAAGACTCACTTGCAGGTCAGATATCTTTCACTCTGTACACTTTGAAGGCTGCCTGTTACTTATCATTAACAATGAAAGAAGGGCAGCCTAGCCTTCTAAATCAGCTGTCATTTATTCATAACATGCTGATGCTGGTGCTCTCATGCTTTGGTGGAACTATTGTGCCTTAAATACATACCTGTTATTTAAATATTAGTGTAACGGTTTAGTAACTTTAGTATGGCTCCAGTTTCACCTACTGTAACTCCACATTGAAAAATATGAAGCGGCAGCCAGAGCCACCGGAAACAGTGGTAATGTGCGCGTGAGGTGTGCTCGCTTGTGTGAATGTGTGCATGATTTTCTTTATTTTCTGAAAAGGACTTTGGACGAAAGCTCAGTGTGTAAAAGTCTCTTCATTGTGCCTATCTGCAACACAACGTAAGTAGCACTGTATTCTTTTCATAATTCTTGAAGAATGAGGGTAGCTTTTCTTCAGACTCTTGCCTCATGATATTGCTTTAAAAATCCACTACTTCTTGGTCTTCATGTACGAAGTTTAGTGTCATATATTAATTTGGTTATTAAGATTTCGGATTCTCTGTACACCCTGCGTCTCTGTTTTCTCTCAGATCCCAATTTAAGTTCTCGTTATCCTCACACAAGGAGTTTTTCCACTGGATTGAGTACTATTGCCAAAGGGATCTTGCTCCACTTCGATCTTCACCTCTCGTCTGAAGATCATGTAGTGGCAGGGGCAAACACACGATATCATAAGTAATATTCGCCTTCTGTGACGTCTTCATGCCCCTCCTCCCTTCCTAACCCCTCTCTCCTCCCTTTCCCCACCTTCTCCTCCAATCAGAGCGCAGAATTTTACTGGTTATTAAAACGAAACAGCCAGTCACACCTCAGTAACGTACCACCAATTAAAACAAAGCAGCCAGCATCCAGAACTTCCATCTTGATTATATTCAAAAGCATCTGAATGATATTAATTTACCGCCATTTCCTTACGTATCCAAATTACATGATTTTTTAGCACCAGGTTAATAAATATCTTAATTATCTGATGTCATTACCAGAAATTAGGTAAGCATAAATACACACACACACACACACACACACACACACACACACACACATATATATATATATATATATATATATATATATATATATATATATATATATATATATATATATATATATATATATGACATTTATTTCATGAATGTGCAGGTCAAGAAGCAGCGCTTGTGGGCGACCAGACTTCAGTGTCTGTACTCACCTAGAGTGAACATCAATTAAATATTTCGACAAGAAATGCATTTCGGTCAAACTTGATTCATCAGAACATGACTGTCGACTCTCACTGAACAAAACATATGAAGCAACTCATTTTAGGTGCAATTGAGACTCTGCACAAAAAAGTGACCAAATCTATTATTGTGCAAAACACGTTTGGGCTAAGGTGCTATGCTATGTGGCAAATCACGTAAATAAATAGACAGTCTGACTTACTTTCTGTAACTGTCAGCTACTGGAAGAGGTAGGCAACACTTTATGGCGTAAGAAGACGTCGCAACGAAACTTTTAACCGATACTAAACTAGCTGAGCGTCATATTCTTCACCAAACACATAGGAGGGGCCCTGATCTCTTTAAAGTAGATATTTTCCAGAATTTTTTAACGTCAGAATCGTTCTGGAAACTAACTACAATTTACTAACACTTGTTATGGGCATCTCATTTTCTACAGCTTCCAAAGCTTGATACGTGTCATGTTGTTATACTTCAGAATTTTGTTTCCTTCTGTTTCCCTAACTCATGTGATAATTGGAAAACTGAAAGACTATAATATTGGTAACAGGCTAGGCAGTGTAGCTGACAGAAACAAATAGGCATTGAAAACTGAAGTAGTAACCTAACCTGATGGTACATGTCAGTTACAGTATCTTAAAAATAGTATTATAACACCACAATCTGACTGTGCGTATATGCAGTGGACTTCAGTTACTGTACCTTAAAACTATATTTAAACTAGTAGCAGACAGTGTTTATGTGCAGTGGGTGTCAGTAGTTGTACTGTAAAACAGTATTTCAACACCAATAGCCCACACTGTGTACGTGCAGTGGATATTAGCTAGTGGATTATAAAACTGTATCTGAACACTAATGGCTATAATGTGCATATGCAATGGTGTCAGTTACTGGATCTTAAAAACGAATAGTCACACAAGTAGCTAATGGGGGGTATGGTCTGTGGGTGTTACCTAAAAGATCTTAAAACTTTAATTTAGATCAGCAGTAGCGTCCACAGGTGTTTTGTTATGTTGTGGAACTAACCTTTACGTATTTTAGTATCTTTAACATATGGCACTGTAAAGTGTTAGGAATGGAATGAGTGGAGCCGACAGAAGCGAAACGGTGTAGAAAGTTCTGTCCCGTCATGTTGGACTCTATTACAAACATTGGATGTAGTGATGAATTTCCTTTCTTCAAACTTTCTCAGTATGTAGGAATGTATATTTTCTTGTTTTAATTAACATACCTGGAAAGCAAATTTTCAATTTTGCTTCAATAAGTAAAAGTTCAGTTTTAAAGTGTACACAATTCTGATTCGTGTTTTGGGTAGTAGAAAACGTATGATTATGTTGTCAGAATTTGTGGGATGAATAGAACAAGTTAATGTCGGCGTTTTCTCTAGAGAAAGTCAAGAATCTGAAGGAATCGAAGAACCATCCTGCACAGTTCTCAACCCACAGGGTGATGTTGTGACTATAGTTTATCGAAAAAGGAAGCTGTCGTTTAGATCGTATGCACATAATATTTGTTATTTAGGCGTTATATGCTACACTATTGTTTTTTTTATAAAAGAAGGTCAAACACGCGTATTTTAAAATGTCGGGAATCATATTTAAGGCAAGGAGGCGTTGTTCAAAAGCTCTTCATTACTTCTGGGCCACCTATGACTTGCAGATTCAAAGACATGATCCCTTTTGTAGTTGATATCAATAACTCAAAACAGATTCATCAATTTCATGTTATAATAAAGCAGATGGATACATAACACTGCTTATTAAGAAAGCAGAATAAAAAATCAAATATCATGTAGTTTTCTTAGTTTTGTACTGAACAAAATTTTTTTGCAACAAGATAAATTGTGTTTCTTGCTCTCATAGAGCCAAAACAGTCGTTGACGTCTCTGTTCACCTAAATCGCCAACAAAAGGAACACTGAAAAGATTAACACTGCTATTCCTATTTTTATAATGTCAATATAAACATCAAGTTTCAATTTTCGTATGTTAAAAAGTCAAAGGGTAGCTCCCAAAACTACTTATAAGTTTAAAGTAATGAAAGATACCCATTATAGAACATAATTTTGATTATGTTTCTATTTAAAATCACCAGTTTTTCATTTACATCTGGAAACTATTGCCATTCACCCCATTTTACTGTACCAGTAAAGCGATGACTCTAAGATCGTCGATTAACTTGTAAGTTATGTGAGTAGTGTCAATAAGTGAGCTGAGTGTATTTTGACAAGTCATACAGGTAGTTTGGATGTGGAAATATCTGATTTCAGAGTTTATTGTGCCTTACGAAGGAAGTGTCATATAGGTATCAAACTTGAGTCACTGACAAATGGTGCTTAACCTGAACGTTATATCAGCAATGTTCTTATGCTCCAGAAAAATTAATTTATGACAGTAGTGCCACTTACGGTTTGTACTCGAAACTTTCAGCATTTTGGAAAATAATTTTATTTTGGTGCACAGTCGAAATTTCATTGGTGATCGGAGGTCTGTAATTATACTTGTGTACTGTGATAATAAACATGTGTGTGAGTGTTTATACTCAAATAATTAGCTTATTAGACAACAAACTTAATTTTTTTGCAAATATTGTGTTTTCGAACTGGCGAGCTTTCTTTGGAAACTTTTTTAATAAGAGCCAAATGAATGGATTCCCTAGTAGTAGAAGTCAACTAACAATTGGTGTTCTCAAACCAGTTGCAAAGTTCAAGTTGGGTAGTCCATTAAAAGCTGCGAAAGCTGGCTAGAGGTGGAAAGAAATGTTTTTCCAAGGACATCCAGACATTACACATAGAATTCCAGAGCCGATAACTCAATCAACATACAGTGTTACTTGTAAAATACCAAGGAGGGGGCATGTATGCAGTGTTGTGATGTCAAGAGCTTACAAAGAGCAATATGAAAAGAAGGCTCTGCTATTACAAACTTATTTAGTAAGACAATGTATAATGTACAAAAAATGGTAAAAGATAAATAACAAAGAATTAACACTATTGTGCTCTTACTTGTGTAAATGTATATGGATAAATCAATAAACCATTTCTACAACAAAGCTTGTTGACTTTTGTTCACTTACCAGTCCTCCTAATTACTGTAAACACAGAACGCAGAGCCCACATGTTCTGTGCAGAATTGGAGATGTGTGAAACACTTTGATACTGTTTCGCTGTAACATGGTGATATATGGGGAAATCGTTACAATTCTACTGTAACATAGTGATCCATGGACGTTCAACATATCATGTAGGATTCACTGTGTTACAGCACAAGTTAGCATTATCAGCAAAAGATGACGAACATTTGTACTACCAGGTAAAGTTAATAGCCTAGGCCGGGTGTTACTGTAATGTTTGGTTCACAATGTTATCAGTTTTAGTCAAACTGAGACTAGTTTCTGACAAATTTTTACGTGGGTGTGACGTTCTTTACATTGGTATAAAGGTCATACTATTTTCACCGACCAGTGCATTTTAAACTGTAAGCTAGATGGGCTGTAGTGCCTATGCATGTTGTGTAATGTTGCAGAACAAATCTTGACGTATTTTGATTTTCTTAATGCGTGACACAGAGCTGAAAATGAGCTCTTCAGCTAACATGTAAGTCATATTGCTAGTTCTGTCATGTGAGGTGCATTTGTTAGATGAGTAATACAGATCAAATATATGTGAAAACATGTAATTTGATGGTCCATTGTGCCCTGTAAAATGTGGCACAGATATAAATCTTAAGTCATTTACAAGTGTTCCATAACTTGTGAGTTTCATGAACACTGCCAATATGCTAGCCAACTGATATTTTAAATGTTACAGAACAATTAAGCTACAGCAGTAGCGATGAGTGCTTGCAGTCGAAATATTACGTATTATAGGAGTCAGACGACTTTTTGCACAAATTTGAATTCTCGTTTGCGACGAAATTTTCTAATTATACTTGTGTTTTACTGTAAGCTACTGCATGTGTTTTTTACTCTAAAGTGTTACGTCTTTTGATAGTTAAATTTAGTTTGATGCATTGATCGTATTTTCGAGTTATCAAACTTCACCCTTTGTGATGAAGGTTGTTCCATGAAAGTCTTTGGCCATACTCGGTGTTTATACTTAGTATTCGGAGAATTATGAAGTTTTTACGTATTACATAAAATGCAAATTAAGTAGAATTAGCATTGTGGCATTTAATTTGAGAGTTCACAGTCAAGATTTAGGCGACAAACATTAGTTGTACCCACTGTCACTGACAGTTACAGAACAGTAATCAACGAATTATTGACTATGCATTTGTTTGTGTGCCTTTGCGCTTAACGTAGTGTATTAGCCACATCAGTTTTGTACAGTTTTCGTAGGTCAGTTCGTTTTTGTGCCCAGCCTCAGTTACGCCTAAAATGAAATGTCAGTTATTACTGTATTGCCTGCTTCTTGTGTTTTGTACGTAAATAGAACAATTTAGGCATCAAACAGCATTCAGACATTCATTTTGGTGGCCAAGAGTTGAGAGAAATGTGTTACTGGACGTGTAAATAATCTGTTGTGCTTTATACCCATTGTTGTTGTATTGAAACGAAACAATGGCCTCTGTCATGTACTGCTTTACCACTAAATCCCTGATATATACTTTGTGTGTGTGTTTGTGCATGCGTGCGTGCGTGTGTGTGTGTGTGTGTGTGTGTGTGTGTGTGTGTGTGTGTGTGTGTGTGTGTGTGCATTTTTGTGTGTCCGTGGTTGTGGATGTGTGCATAACCTTACATAATTTTTTGATAAATAAATCATATTGTTCGGATACTGCCTATCATTGCTCAAATTTCAGGTTGTTCAGATACTTTTGAACATGACAAAACCTTAAGAACTTTCTGATTCTTTTGAACATAATCCAAAATCGATAACGTTCAGATACTTTCGAAAATCGCCAAGATGGCGGTTCAGGAGGCTACATAGTGATTGGCTGTTTCGTTTTAATGGCTGGGAAAATCCTGGGCTCCGACTGAAGGAAAGGGGAAGGGTAACTAAGTCAGAGGGGTCGAGTGGTGGAGAGAGCCATGACGACATCATAGAAATTCGGTATGGCTTTTGACGTCAAGCATCTGGCCTGCTTCTGTGTAGCTTCCAGGTGATGGTTGAAGGTCAAAGTTGTCCAGGTCCCGCACAGCAGTACTACTTTACTGATATCACTGTAGAGATAGAGTAGACCTATAGTGTTTGTAAACCCTCATCGCCAGTTTTGGTAAGACCTTGTTGCTACTGCTGTGGAAAGCGAGTTGCCACAGTTGTTACGGCAGGCCTAGTTTGTGAGTTCGTGAAACGACTTCAGATGCAGTACACCGCTAAGACAATTTCTCCCTGTCACAGCTATGCCACAGGGTCAGGTAACATTATAGGAGAGCGAAAGTTCTACAACATTCCCACAAGTTAGCAACAATGTGACACAAATGAGTTAAAACGTTTACTTATCTTTGTGACTAGTTGCGTAATAAAGTTCAAATGGTTCAAATGGCTCTAACGCCTATGGGACTTAACATCTGAGGTCATCAGTCCCCTAGACTTAGAACTATGCAAACCTAACTAACCTAAGGACATCACACACATCCATGCCCGAGGCAGGATTCGAACCTGCGACCGTAGCAGCCTCGTGGTTCCGGACTGAAGCGCCTAGAACCGCTCGGCTACCGCGGCCGGCCCGTAATAAAGTCTGCAGCACTGCTTGTAATACATCTCTATAAAGGCCCTCAATGTCTAAGTGCAGATAATCGTAGGTAAACTTCACAGTCCATAGAAAATGTAATTTACAACAACTGTCTATTCATTTCTAAGAGTTCGCTGAACGACATTCCGTGTCTGTCAGTCCTGGACGATGGTCTATAATCAAGTGGGCGAGAGCTGCTCTTCTTTCTTCCGAGTAAGCTTCTGTCCGTTGTCGTCCAGTCATTAGCGGATTGTACCCTGCCGGCAATTGGCAAAGGCGAAGTCGATATTTTCATCCTCACCGTCGCCTGTGGCGATGGTGGAACTCTCGCAAACGGCGAGTCTCTATGGAAGTGGCACGAGCTCGCTTTCTTGCGCCTGTCGTGATTTTGTCCTAGCTGCATCTTGTTCGGACGACACAGCGTAGTGCAGTGACAATGATGTTTTCTCTTGGAGCTTTAAAAAAATAATTAGTAAAATGTGCTAGTTTCATTACAGTCGACGCAATTAAAATCGGACATTTTGGCGTCATGAGCGTCTACAATACTGTTTGTAATCCGAAACAGCATTTTAACATGAACATACGTACACAAATTAAAAATTGCGTGCTAATCAGTATGTAGCTCTCCAGTGTTGGTAGAAACACATATAACACAAGCCAGCGGTTACCCAGAACTGAAATTACGTGTTCAGGGTGATGCAGCTAAGACAGGCCACCGAGGTGTGGTTTTCGCAAGTTTTAGAGGACAATACGACGAATTTCCTTACGTTCACATATAATATTTGTCATTTATAGTAGTTGAATTACGAGAATGGCTTTGTTTCTCTCTAATGGGATTATACATGTATCTCTGCGGTATTTGCAAAAGATCTAGCAGTTACATATGGAAACTCTGTCTTCTGAACATATCTTCATTTCTTCACTGATTCCCTTTTGTTCTGTTTTCTGTCCACTACCATACAAAGCTGTGCTCCAAGCGCACATTCTCAGACGTCTTTTTCCTCAAACTAAGACGTAGTTTTCCGGTTCAGTTTCTATCCATATTCAACAGGGTGGTCATCAGTGAATATTCTGTCTGTTATCCTTTAATGGATAGACAGCGATATCTGCCCTCAAAAACATTCTTCGTCCCTTTAGCTTTAGATACGTGAAGATTCCAAGACAAAATCGTTTATTGGTTGGGGCGCAAGGCGTTCTAACATTCCACACCCAATTTATCAATTATCATTTTTCTTAACTGTCGTTTTTGCTTTGGCATTATCTCCGTGCCACAGACAGGCGCAGCAATAGAGTTTTTTTTTATATTTAGAGAGCGGGTTTGGATTGCGAGGGGGGGGGGGGCTCAGAGCATGCGACAGTAATTTACAGGGGATACTAACAATCGAAACCATACACCAAGTTCCAGAGAACCTACAGAAAATTTCACTTGTGATGAGGGTTCAAATTTTATTTATAAGGAGACAAAAAAGGTATGTAAGTGGACTCACTCAAAATTTAGAGGAAGGATAGGGACATTTGATGTGATTACTTTAAGGGATGGCAAATCAAAAAGTTGTTGTTGTTGTCGTCTTCAGTCCTGAGACTGGTTTGATGCAGCTCTCCATGCTACTCTATCCTGTGCAAGCTTCTTCATCTCCCAGTACCTACTGCAACCTACATCCTTCTGAATCTGCTTAGTGTATTCATCTCTTGGTCTCCCTCTACGATTTTTACCCTCCACGCTGCCCTCCAATGCTAAATTTGTGATCCCTTGATGCCTCAAAACGTGTCCTACCAACCGATCCCTTCTTCTAGTCAAGTTGTGCCACAAACTTCTCTTCTCCCCAATCCTATTCAATACCTCCTCATTAGTTACGTGATCTACCCACCTTATCTTCAGCATTCTACTGTAGCACCACATTTCGAAAGCTTCTATTCTCTTCTTGTCCAAACTAGTTATCGTCCATGCTTCACTTCCATACATGGCTACACTCCATACAAATACTTTCAGAAACGACTACCTCACACTTAAATCTATACTCGATGTTAACAAATCTCTCTTCTTCAGAAACGATTTCCTTGCCATTGCCAGTCTACATTTTATATCCTCTCTACTTCCACCATCATCAGTTATTTTACTCCCTAAATAGCAAAACTCCTTTACTACTTTAAGTGTCTCATTTCCTAATCTAATTCCCTCAGCATCACCCGATTTAATTTGACTACATTCCATTATCCTCGTTTTGCTTTTGTTGATGTTCATCTTATATCTTCCTTTCAAGACACTGTCCATTCCGTTCAACTGCTCTTCCAAGTCCTTTGCTGTCTCTGACAGAATTACAATGTCATCGGCGAACCTCAAAGTTTTTACTTCTTCTCCATGAATTTTAATACCTACTCCTTGAGAGGCTTAAAATACGTAAGGAGCAAATTATGAAGAAATGTTTGAAGATTGATCCACTAAGGAAAACAGGGAAGAAGCTGATGCTACAAAAATAAAAAAAAGAGAAAGCAATGTAAGATTCAGGTGGACAGTTTTAGTTCACAGAAGCATTCGTGAAATCTCGAAGCCGATTTTCTCAGTTCACATGTTTACAAAATCTCTTCCCTAGCAATTTTTTTTTATGTAACACACGAATCGTGTTGGAATTTTCAGAGGAAAATCTGCTTATGGTGTCCTACAACGTTCACTACAATTTTTGCTGAAGGTGAGATATTTGAAAACCAGTTATTCATCCAAGCGTGTGTCTTTCTCCTCCTTCTATGTGTATTTCTTCACACAGTAAAATTACAATTCTTCACACAGTATACTGTGCTGAGTTACCTCTTAAACTTCTTGATGATCAAAAATTAGACTGTACTCTAAATTTACTGTATCTGCTTCTCCCTTTTATTTCCGTTCTTGCTTTTTCGACCTTATTAACCTAGGCACTTCTGCTTTTCCTTGTAGTCTTATTACATTCTCTGTAACTTACACCTTTTTATCTCGTGCGTCTAACACTTTTATCACATTGTCGATCGCTTTTTGTTCTAGTTCGAAAAAAGCCTATGAACGTATCCTGACTTTTTTATTCCATTATGAAGACCAAAAGCCAAAGTGAAGTTATTTTTTCTTCTGCGTATTATTACCGCACCTATGTTCTGATGGAGTGTTGTCTATTCGATCCAGAGGTCTTTTCAAAAACTATCATCCAGTTTCATCCTCAATGTACTCTTCGTTCTACCTCCTTCGCTGCCCCCCAAATATGAAATGCGGAGCAGCGAATATATTACAGACACAGGATTCGATTATGTGTAGGGGATGATAGATGGTGATATAGAGGACTTGATGGAAATGGTAGAGGAAGCAGGAGATGACGCCTTCCTGAGATGTACTGAAGATGATGATGTGTCGGATGAGGAGTTGGAATATGTGGAGATTGAGGAGGAAGAGGACGCGGTGGTGTAGAGGGGGAAAAAGCAGTACGTTTTACTCATGTTATTTTCAAATTTCCGCCCGGAATTTTCTGGTTCAAAATGGTTCAAATGGCCCTGAGCTCTATGGGACTTAACATGTGAGGTCCTCAGTCCCCAAGAACTTAGAACTACTTAAACCTAACTAACCTATGGACATCATACACATCCATGCCCGAGGCAGGATTCGAACCTGCGACGGTATCGTTCGCGCGGTTCAGGACTGTAGCACCTAGAACCGCTCGGCCACCCCGGCCGGCCGGCATTCTCTATTACGTTCTTAAAATAAACCGCCGTGTCACATATCTCCGACCCATGCACTCGTTATTATTAATATATATTTTCGATCGAATAAGAAAAATAAAGCACTATAGTTAAAAATCTGTTTTTTCTCCCACTTAGAAAAGTCTATTCAGTCTGTATCAGGGAATATAACCCATGAAGGTGTTGACAATACCCTTGGCGTAAACGTGTCGCATTTTTTTTTTTAAAGATTTTGCGCTTCTGCACGCGTTGCGCGGCAGTCCGGGAGACACGTCGCACGGCGGGCGTCACAGGAGAGCTCGCATAAACCACTGAGAGCAGTAAGCTGACTTCAGCGTTGTATTTGCCATTTCCTAACCCAGAGGTTCGTTTAAACCATGTCATACCATCAGGCACACATATGTGTGGTGCTGTCTAGAATAGAAAACGCCGGCTGGTGTGGCCGAGGGGTTCTAGGCGCTTCAGTCTGGAACCGCGCGACCGCTACGGTCGTAGGTTCGAATCCTGCCTCGGGCATGGATGTGTATGATGTCCTTAGGTTAGTTAGGTTTAAGAAGTTCGGAGTTCTAGGGGACTGATGACCTCAGATGTTAAGTCCCATAGTGTTCAGAACCATTTGAACCATCTAGAATTGAAAACAGAACACTACCTCAGAACACAGTTCGCAACAAAACACAGTGCACCTTTCTGTGTCTTAATATATCAAATTATTTCGAACTGAGTCGGGTACAAGAATCATTTATCCTTCTTATTCATCTGATCAGGTGAAATGACAGTGGTAAAATTATAAATAAATAGAAATTTTGGCTGAGGTTCGGAGCTGTTGGTTTGTTAGGCTTGCATCCGTTACGTGCTACAACTAAGTAATTTTCTTTTTTGGTCTACTGAGTTAGACGAGTCTATCTCTGTTCATTTAGAAATACGCAAATTATTCATGTTATATATGGAAGCAATGTATGTGTAAGTTTTCTGATACAACTTAAACTAACTAAGCGTTGAAGCAATACATTTATTAGGCTTTAATGAATAATATGCAAATAGATATACTTTTCATAATATAAACTGATATCTCCGCATTTATTTAAAGAGAAGGCGTATCCCATACTTTAATTACAAACATATAATGAGAAAAAGAAAAAATACTATATGCTGATATCATGATGAACTTAATAAATGATATAGCAACATAAAAAATTTGATTCAGACTTAGCTACGCTACTTCTTCCATACCTACATACATAATCCGCAAGCCACTTCACGGTGCATGGTGAAGGGTAGGAATTACCACTACGAGTCATTACCCTTCCTGTTCCACTCGCGAAGACGGCGAGGGAAAACAACTGTCTTGAAGACTTCGCACGAGCCCTAACTTCTCACTTCTTATTTTCGTGCTCCTTACGCGAGATGTACGTTGGCGACAGTATAATGGATCCGCAGTTGATCTCAAATTCCGGTTCTCTAATTTTCCGCAGTAGTGCCTCGCGAAATGAGCATCGTCTTTCCTCCAAGAATTACCATTTGAGTTCACGAATTGCAACCAGTTTCGGTGACTCAGTACACCATCTTCAGGCCTTAACTGACGCTGAGGGGTGAGCTCCAATCGTATACACGATCCCATCAATGGTCAATATCTATGAACTGGCTTCCTTAGAATACTATAAAAGCGATGTTGTGTCTCCAACCATTGGCAGTTGACGGTTGCGGACACAACATCGCTTGTACAGTGTGCTACGGAGGCCAGTTCATAGGTGTTGGCCACCGATGGGATCGTGTATACGATTGGAGTTCACCCCCTCAGCGTCAATTAAGGCCTGAAGATGGTGTATTGAGTCCCTGAAAGGGTCTGCAATATAATAAAACATAAAAACGAATGCTGCAGGTGTTTCAATTTATTACGTAAGTGAACGGCCGAATTCCCTTGCTGATTGAACCTGTCGGAGAAAAATCTGGCGGTATCCTCAGAATTACTTCGACGTCTTCTTTCAATATTTCCTGGTGAGAATCCTAAACACTGGAGCACTGTTCAAGGAAGTGTCGACTAGCCGTTTGTAAACTGTATCCGTAATAGATGAGGTACCCCTCACTAAAATTCTCCACACAAATTCGAGCATTCGCCTTCCAGACTGAACCTGACGTGCTCATTCCATTCCACGTAGCTTTGCAACGTTACGCCTAGTTATTTAATCGATGTGACAGTATCAAACATCACGTTACTAAAGCTATATTCGTATATTACAGGATTTACAGGATTATTTTTCCTACTCATCCGCATTAATTAATTTTTTTTTACATTTAGAGCTAGCTGCCATTCATGACACCAACAATTATATCTGTCTAACTCCTCTTGTATCCCATACATTCATTCAATGATGCCACCCTCTCCTACACCACTGTGTCATCAGCAAACTGCCATAAAATGCTGTTCACCTTGTTCATCAGATCATTTATGTACACGGAGAATAAGAGCCATCCTGTAACACTTCCTTGTGGTGTCTCCGAGGAGCACTCGCCGTCGACGACGACGTACTGGGTTGAGTACTTAAAAAGTCTTGAAGCCACTTGGACCTTGGTCGTCTGCAGTGGGGTACCTCAATAAACTCTTTCCGGAAACTCAGGAATACGGAATCTTCCTGTTGCTCTCTATCCACGGTTCGCAAGATATCATGTGAGAAAACTGCAAGATGAAGTTAGGACGAGCAGTGCTCTCTAAATCCGAGTTTATTTATGGACAGAAGATTGCCTGTCTCAAGAAAATTTATTGTATACGAACAACTGAATGTATCCAAGAACTCTGCAGAAAACCGATATTAATGAGTTGCTTCTGTGATTATGTGAGTCCGTTCATTCACCTTTCTTGCATACACATCTTTCTTACAAAACACCTGCGCTGTTTTCCAGTTGTTTGGGACTTTGCCCTGGGCGAGAGATTCACAATGAATGCAGGCTTCATAAGTAAGGGAGCCGATGCCGCAGGGTACTCCCGGTAAAACAAAATTGGGGTTCCATCTGGAACTGGTGACTTACTCGTTTCCAATACTTTCACCAGGGATAGTTATTCCTGTGTTTTCCATTCGGGAGTCTCTGCGACGGTCAAACGATCGTCCTGCGTGAATGATTTCTTAAACGCGAAATTTAAAACTTCTGCTTGCCTTTTCCTGTCTGCTATTGCCACACCAGACTTGTCAACGAGTGACTGGACAGAATCCTTCGAACCGCTCAGTGGTTTTACTTATGACCAGAATTTTCTCGGATTCTCGGCAAGATCTTTTGCTAAGGCATGATGGTGGACGTTGTTGCATGCTTCGCGCATTGATCTTCTTGCGGATTTACAAATGTCTTCTGACTTTCGCCTGTCGATATTTGTGCGTAATTTTTTGTACCGAGAGTGCTACAACTGCTTTTACCTCAGCATTTTCCGACTTCCCATCCTTAATCGACTTATTTCGCACGTACGTGTCCAGAGTGCGATTAACAGTCAGTTTGACCTCTGCCCATAATTCCTCTGCGTCCGTCGAATTGAATCTAAATGGTGTCCATTCATTGTCTAAGTAGGATGCTAACAACTACTTATCCTTATCTGCTTTTTCTAGCAGAAATACTCTCCTAGTCTTCTTGATGTATTTATTGCTTTTAGTTACCATCGTCACTATGGTAACATCACGATCACTAATCCCTGTCTCTATATTGACACTGTTGATAAGGTCAGGCCTGTTTGTAGCTACGAGGTCTACAACATTTCCATTGCGTGGGGGCTGTAGAACTAGTTGTCAAAGGCAGTTCTCGGGAAACGTGGTAAAAGTACTCCACAAGGCTGTCTGTCGATACTACCTGCACTGAATCCATAGACATTCCAGTCTGTATTTGGTAGATAAAAGTCGCATCCAAATACTACAGCAGTGATCTGAGTGTTACCGCACTACTGAACGTACGCAAGGCTTGCATGATTCTATGAGTGTTACGGGGAAGCAGGTGGCCGGCGGAAACAGCCGATAATTAACCTATGGAGTCTAATCTGGCCTTTCGATGTACATTCCATGCCTCGCTAAATATTTCCGAGCTTTCTGCTTCGATTTGCAGCCTGATCTCGGTGCCGAGACTAATTTCAGCGTGACAACTTTAGGTAGAGGCCAGTAACTTCAAGAACTTAATTGCAAAGACTTCGAAAATTTTCTGTTCAAAATTTGACTGTAGAAGTAACTCTACTTTGTACGTCCTGCGATTTCGTTCTCTGTGAATCCACTACATTTGATTCAACAGAGGCCCTCAAACTACTTCCTGGAGTCAAAAACAAATAAATAAAAAGCCATGTCTACTAGACAAGTACTGGTGGTCGTTAGTGTTTAACGTCCCGTCGACAACGAGGTCATTAGAGACGGAGAGCAAGCTCGGGTTAGGGAAGTATTGGGAAGGAAATCGGCATTTGCCTGAAACCATTTAGGGAAATCACGGAAAACCTAAATCAGGATTGCTGGAGACAGGATTGAACCGTCGTCCTCCCGAATGCGAGTCCAGTGTGCTAACCACAGACAAGTACTCTGCTACCAAAGTAGCTGCTTCCTTTGTGCAGTAAAGCCCTAATTTGCCAAGGGAAGTCCTACAATTTTTCACTCCATTATGTAGACCTACAAATCTACAGTCAAGACCGTCACACAATCGACGGAGCCTTTGGTTGAGACCCTCGACTAGGCTTCAAATCAAAGAACCCCGATAGTTCCGGGAACGATGCTGCAGATTGTGAGCTTTGCTTGCACTCTGTACGTATACCCAGCAAATGTCAGCAGTTGCTGACGATGGGATCAGATCCGAAGTAGCAGATGTCATCAGCGCAGATGTGAGCCACAATATACGGATGACTGCACCCTTCACACTCGATGCCATAGGCAGGACCTCCTTCACATCTCGGATGAGGCCCCCGGAGGATATATCGAATACACATGGGCTTTCTTTCCAACCCTGGACGCCATTTCCCTAAAGGTTCCATTACACTCCTAACGTTGCAGCTACCGATAATCAGTAAAAACCTCCCCCAATGTGCTTTGTGAGACTCTGCTGAATGAATTACCTGTCCACTGAAAGGATGAACGGGCAAGGCCACACGGCCAGCCTCCACATTGACTTTTTCCACCTCGAACGACGCGAGTGTGTTACAACCCTCAACTCAGCCTGCGGTGAGTGTGAATCATCCGTGGCGGATACGTTGCAAGGTGCCTGCGGGGCAAAACAAGCGACACTTGAGGTGTCTCATGCGATGCACCAGATGCTCCTCCACCGCCACACGCAGAGGTAGCAGCCTCGAGACGGCTGACCATGGCCATAAGTGTTTTCAGTTGCTCACAATGTGCGGTCATCTCCTACTGCGTCTGCACACAGAACGCACACATCGTATCCGTCCTACTGACTTAAGCCTTAAACTATGAATGAAACATAAAAAGCTAAATCTGTGAGTTGCTGGTCTTCCGGAACTTCTACAACGGAGGTTGAACTGTGGTCAATCCTTAATGGCGGTCCAGATGACTACTGCACTACACTTGACGACTGTGCACTGACTAAAACGCTGTACTACACTTTTCAGATACAAAAAGATGCACTGAATTCATAACTTAAACTATGCAAGCACACAAAAACACTCAGAGAATTTAGGAATTAAATTATGAACACAACAGAAAATCTAAATATGTGACTTGCTAGTGCCCTTGTGCTTCGCTAACGAAGGCTGACGGCAATTTTACACACATATTCTAACTCAAGGGAGCAGAAAACACATAATAATTTTGTTTCTGTTTCAGTACATATAAGAAGCTTTCTTTTCTTGAAAGAGAGTGAAAGTGCATTTACAATGGGGATATAGCTACATTCGTCTTTGGAATCCCTACCCAAGTGTAGCTCAGCATGTGAAGTGTAAGATACCAGTGTAGGTCACCCTTAATATAGAACATAAGGTGTGAATTTGCCATTCTTTAATGGTTGGCCGTTAGCTGTTAAGCAATGTCCTGCCAAACTAAGTGAGTTTAGATTCCCTTATGATGGTGATGGAGAGGAAATTGTTTGCTTCCATTCTAGTTGGGGGTTGAGAGGCTGGGGAGAAACACAGAGTCTATGGGCCAAACATGCTATGCGGTTTTGCAAGTGCTTCGCCGTAATTGATTCAAGGGGTAGATATTTTGTGGATAACATTTGTCACAACAGCGATGCGAAAATTACTGTAAGGCAGTAATTCATGGTTGGCCGTTAGCTGTTAAGCAATGTCCTGACAAACTAAGTGAGGTGATTCCCATATACCGGTGTAGGAGATCAAACTGCGTGCTTCCATTCTAGTGGGGAGCTGAGAGGCTGAAAACAGCATCAGAACGCCACATGACTATGGGAGCTTCCAGCAATGCCCCCCTATGTAAAATACGTCTCCATTAAGAAGTAGGAGTGACATGCATACTGTGTAGGCATATCACTGTGTTAAATGTGGACATCTGCTTCCCTCGTGTGCTGAGTGCCATAGAACTGTTTGAGATACTGTAAGAGCATTTTTGTGGTAATTACAACTGTTTTATTACACTCATTGTGGAAACGTTGTCCATTCTCAGGTAAACGTAACAATAAACACGTATATACAAGTACTGTAACTCCTTTTACAATAAAGAAAAAAACATAAGATGCTCATTTTGTTCCTCCTTCGAAACCACCTGTTATAAAATGGTTCAAATGGCTCTAAGCACCATGGGACTTAACATCTGAGGCCATCAGTCCCCTAGACTTAGAACTACTTAAACCTAACTAACCTAAGGACATCATACACATCCATGCCCGAGGCAGGATTCGAACCCTCGGCCGTAGCAGCCGCGTGGTTCCGGATTGAAGCGCCTAGAACCACTCGGCCACCGCGGCCTGCCCCACCTGTTATATGGCAATATTTATGACATTTATGTAATCCAAACCAATGCACTAATGGTGTTGTACACGCCTCGCATAATGTCATCAAACACACTTTTCTATATTAATAAAAGGGCATCCAGTAAGAAATGCATCATACTTTCTTCTTAGGGCAGGTTGGTTTTATACAGGATTCCAATACATATTATCCTCGACTCTTTTGGCTCCTAAACCCTGCTTTTCAACACAGTCTCCGTTCAGTGCGAAGACCTTACGCCACCTTACTGGGACGGCCTGTATATCCACACGGTACCACTCTACGGGTCGACGTCGGAGCCAACGTTTTGCAGCGTTGATAACCCTATACCCAATCATCCACTTACTCCTTCCGACGGAGTGGTTATAAATGTGGTAAAATAGACAGAAAAGTAAGAAAGAAATAGAGACAATCTTCTAGACATTGAAGCAAGAAATGAGAGCTTGTTCAATAAGATGTAATAAATAAAACAATATGGTTAGAGAAACCTTTCCAAGTCACAAATACCCATTATGTATGTATGCATACTGAAATAACGAAAAAGACCTGAAAATCTCTCAGGAAACATATTGTTCCATTTGATTAAATCACCTATGCCTGGGTTTCAGGCAGGATCCCCTGTTTCTTTCAATGCTGAAGTGCTATTACAATGCAGTTGGCGAGACTCTGTAATGCTGTTCGAGTTTAGGGGGAATAGGAAGTGGGCTGAGTCGTGGATGGGAATTTTGACTGAGAAGGGAGGTGTGCTAGGGTAGTCCGTACAGTCGTGTAAAATCACTGCATCAGGTTGGCGTATTGGTTAGTGCATTTGCCTAGTGAGCAGGAGACCAGACATATGTAAAAGTCTCAAATATATATATATATATATATATATATATATATATATATATATATATATATATATATATATATATACAGGGTGAGTCACCTAACGTTACCGCTGGATATATTTCGTAAACCACATCAAATACTGACGAATCGATTCCACATACCGAACGTGAGAAAAGGGGCCAGTGTAATTGGTTAACACAAACCTTAAAAAATGCACGGAAGCATGTTTTTTAACACAAACCTGCGTTTTTTTAAATGAAACCCCGTTAGTTTTGTTAGCACATCTGAACATTTAAACAAATACGTAATCAGTGCCGTTTGTTGCATTGTAAAATGTTAATTACATCCGGAGATATTGTAACCTAAAGTTGACGCTTGAGTACCATTCCTCCGCTGTTCGATCATGTGTATCGGAGAGCACCGAATTACGTAGGGATCCAAAGGGAACGGTGATGGACCTTAGGTACAGAAGAGACTGGAGCAGCACATTACGTCCACATGCTAACACCTTTTTATTGGTCTTTTTCACTGACGCACATGTACATTACCATGAGGGGTGAGGTAAACGTACACATGTGGTTTCCGTTTTCAATTACGATGTGGAATAGAGTGTGTCCCACTGGAAACGCGTCGACGTATGTGGTATCAGCATGATGGTGCACCTGCACATTCCGCAATTAACACTAGGCTGACCCTTGACAGGATGTTCGACGGGCGTTTCATAGGACGTGGAGGACGCATAAATTGGCCAGCCCGTTCTCCTGATCTTACGCCTCTGGACTTCTTTCTGTGGGGTACGTTAAAGGAGAATGTGTACCGTGATGTGCCTACAACCCCAGAGGATATGAAACAACGTATTGTGGCAGCCTGCGGCGACATTACACCATATGTACTGCGGCGTGTACGACATTCATTACGCCAGAGATTGCAATTGTGTACAGCAAATGATGGCCACCACATTGAAAATCTATTGGCCTGACATGTCGGGACACACTCTATTCCACTCCGTAATTGAAAACGGAAACCACGTGTGTACATGTACCTCACCCCTCATGGTAATGTACATGTGCGTCAGTGAAAAAGACCAATAAAAAGGTGTTAGTATGTGAACGTAACGTGCTGTTCCAGTCTCTTCTGTAGCTAAGGTCCATCACCGTTCCCTTTGGATCCCTACGTAATTCGGTGCTCTCCGATACACACGATCGAACAGCGGAGGAGTGGTACTCAAGCGTCAGCTTTAGGTTACCATATCTCCGAATGTAATTAACATTTTACAATGCAACAAACGGCACTGATTACGTATTTGTTTACATGTTCAGATGTGCTAACAAAACTAACTGTGTTCCATTTAAAAAAACGTAGGATGGTGTTAAAAACATACTTCCGTGCATTTTTTTATGGTTTATATTAACCAGTTACACTAGCCCCTCTCATCACATTCGGTCTGTGGAATCGAATCGTCAGTATTTGATGTGGTTTACGAAATATATCCAGCGGTAATGTTAGGTGACTCACCCAGTATATATATGAGACTTATATATATATATATATATATATATATATATATATATATATATATATATATATATATGAGACTTTTACATATGTCTGGAACCACAAAGGTTCATTTATAATATTCTATCGAGCGATATCTCCTCAGGTTCAAATTAACTCCCATGACTTGCAGTCTGTGGGATTTGAGAGGTATATTGCGGCATGGGAGTGATCAGTAATAAATCATTGTTATTATTATTACACCTCACTCACAGAACTACTGTCTACGGGATGGGTTTCAGGGAAATAAGACGTTTTTGAATGAAAATATTATTTATTATTGTTGTTGATTTTTTAGGTACGTCAGTAAAAACCATACAATACATATTCACTGAGTCTCATTTCTCCTCCAAAGAGTGGTGATGGTGGGAACAGTTGCAGTGTACCACATGTCCTGGTTGTGTAATTTTGCTGTTGGGAAAAAGAAACAATGATATAAGAAAACATGAATACATTAATGATGATGATAATAATAATAATGATAATAATAATGGATAGAGAGAGCTACTTACTTTTCAGATGTGGGTAGGAGCCACTGTTCAGTATGCACAACTCATTTATTGCAAAAGGGATAGCCCACGTATCCCCACACATATACTTCCCTTGTTTGTTAGGTAATCCGAATAAAAAGTCACCATCATTTCTTTCCATTCTCAATACGCTCACTGCGGCTTCTTGCGTGCTGGAAGAGGTAGACTACTTGGAGGTTTCTAAAAGGGTACCGGTATACAATTCCGGCTAATGGAGCTCATTGTCTCAGGAAGCCCTAGCACATAATCCATCTTAATACCATTCTGCTGCATTGCAATTATTTGCTGAGCAATATTCCTGCTCATACGTATCTTGATTACTGGGTAATCCGAACAAACTGTCATACGCTCCTCCATTATCATATCTTCCCTGTCCTGATTTAGACTACTGTTAATTACATTCCTGTGATGAATTATTGAAGGAAATACACTTGTTAAAGTCTTCTCCACCCAAAACAAGTTCTTCATTAATTAAACAGATGAGACCTGGACGTACATACAAACAGCGAACGACTGATGACTCTCATGAAATAGAATTGAAAGAAATGATAATTTAAAAAACTGATTAAATGATGGGAGGCTGGTCTTCTCATTGAAAAGTGCATACGTGTAATGGTACCTACTGGACGTGAGCAAAGTAGGTGTGGAGGAGGGAACTTTATACCCATTGGCCTACATCCTCTTCCCCTCTGCCTCGTCTCCTTCGTCTTCCCTTCTCCTTCCCATACCGTCTTCCTTACCTCCCTAGCGGTGACCTTTACGGGTTTAGCATATGACTTTCAGTACGACATGCTCAATTGTATCAGCTGTAATTTGACATGAAAAAGATCATTTGAAGATTACTAGCTCTCCCACTGTTCCTCTTGTTATGTTTCCACGTATGAGAAGTCACTAAACGATATTCTAAGTGTTCCGAGAAGTTTTACTTTATTGGTGCACTGATTGAAAATTTTCGGGTGGGAAAAATATAACATAAATTCTCATTTTGCCATTTCATTACTACACTACTGGCCATTAAAATTGCAACACCAAAGAAGATGACGTGCTACAGACGCGTCAGGAAGAAGATGCTGTGATATGCTAATGATTAGCTTTTCAGAGCATTCACACAAGGCTGGCGCCGGTGGCGACACCTACAACGTGCTGACATGAGGAAAGTTTCCAACCGATTTCTCATACACAAACAGCAGTTGAGCGGCGTTGCCTGGTGAAACGTTGTTGTGGTGCCTCGTGTAAGGAGGAGAATGGGTACCATCATGTTTCCGACTTTCATAAAGGTCGGACTATAGACTACCGCGATTGCGGATTATCGTATGGCGGCACTGCTGCTCGCGTTGGTCGAGATCCAATGACTGTTAGCAGAATATGAATTCGGTGGATTCAGAAGGGTAGTACGGAACGCCGTGCTCGATCCCAACGGCCTCGTATCATTAGCAGTCGAGATGACACGCATCTTATCCGCGTAGCTGTAACGGATCGTGCAGCCACGCCTCGATCCCTGAGTGAACAGATGGGGACGTTTGCAAGATAACAACCATCTGCACGAACAGTTCGACGACGTTTGCAGCAGCATGGACTATCAGCTCGGAGACCATGACTGCGGTTACCATTGACGCTGCATCACAGACAGGAGCGCCTGCGATGGTGCACTCAACGACGAACATGGGTGCAAGAATGTCAAAACGTCATTTATCCGGATGAATCCAGGTTCTGTTTACAGCATCATGATGGTCGCATCCGTGTTTGGCGACATCGCGGTGAACGCACATTGGAAGGGTGTATTCGTCATCGCCATACTGGCGTATCACCCGGCGTGATGGTATGGGGTGCCATTGGTTACACGTCTCGGTCACCTCTTGTTCGCACTGACGGCACTTTGAACAGTGGACGTTACATTGCAGATGTGTTACGATCCGTGGCTCTATCCTTCATTGGATCCCAGCGAAACCCTACATTTCAGCAGGATAATGCACGACCGCATGTTACAGGTCCTGTACGGGCATTTCTGGATACAGGAAATGTTCGACTGCTGCCCTGGCCAGCACATTCTCCAGATCTCTCACCAATTGAAAACGTCTGGTCAATGGTGTCCGAGTAACTGGCTCGTCACAATACGCCAGTCACTACTCTTGATGAACTGTGGTATCGTGTTGAAGCTGCATGGGCAGCTGTACCTGCACACGCCATCCAAGCTCTGTTTGACTCAATGCCCAGACGTAACCACATGTCAGTTCTAGTATAATATATTTGTCCAATGAATACCCGTTTATCATCTGCATTTCTTCTTGGTGTAGCAATTTTAATGGCCAGTAGTGTGTATGCCGTGAACGTAAAATGGAAAACTCTCAAAACTTTGATTATGAACACGTTCTCTGAGCGAAAAGTGCAGCGCGTATAGCGTATTTCTTCAGCCTGTATAAATCAGCGTTTTTTGGAGATCAAAATGAAATTAGTGCAAGAAATTAAATTTGGAAAGGCCAGGTTTATGCCAAATGTCGAGCGGTGAGAGCAAACGAGGGAAACCACATAGAAACGAGTCGTATTACTGCAATGAGAGCATGAATGCTGTGGAGTCGCGTTACGAAATGCCTGACGGAGATATGACAACAGAGGACTAGTATGCGGGAGTATAGAGCGGCCGTGAAATCCCATCGAGCAGCGACGACCACATTATACACTAACAGCTCAACTTGATTTGTTAATTTCTCTGCCTTGACTCGTGTATTGTATCTTATGTCACATATTACATGTGATTATCATAACGTTAATTACTTCAGGATACAAACAGATGACGTAACGACACTAATATAGCATCGAGCCAATGTGCCAGGCCCAAGACATTTTCTCAGACACCCTTGTACAGAGTTTTCGAACCAGTGCTACTGACTGTTTATAGTATTGTAACGAGAATTATAGGAGAAAAGTTCTGAAGAACTGTTGTCGCTCTTAGCTACTTTTTTGATAGCGTGTTTCTAAACGAAAATGAGCTTTACAGGATTACATTAATCCTCTTATCTAACTGAGGACCATATTTCGTTGAATATAAACTAGTAATAAATGCTCTCAACCATAGGGCTGCGTATAAAAAATGTAGCACTAAGACAAATAGATATGTAAATATACTGTAAAATTAAATGTGTAGTGAAAGCAAATCAAAAGCTTAACTAGGAAAAACCACAGTTGAGATTGGTAATGCAGAACTCAGATGAATCAGAGGCAGGTGACAACTGTGTTGTATAAATGATTTGCCAGAAGAACTGAAGTACATTGGGTTTAGATCAGCAAAATTAGTTTAAAATATAATATAACAGCATAGGGAGGCATTGTTCGTCACGTATGTTGGCGTTGTTTTGATAAACAGAACGAATTCATGTTTTCCTATTTTACCGAACGTGTTTCGACACCTGTGCATCATCTACTGTGGGTCTCGATTAATTTCTGTAAAAGTATTATCCGAAGTTCATGATTGCCTTTCATTTTAGGGCTAATAATCGTTGCATTTGAATATTTTGTATAGTTTTTCAGTGCTAATCTGAAACTGCGTTAATTGTAAGAATGAATTTGTACAGACCGGCTTGCTTGTATGCCTTTCTATGGCTTCACAGCACCTCATTTGAAAGTAGCCGGAAGAACTTGCCTAAAGAGTTATTAATTTTGAAATACTTTTTTCGAATGTAGTAGTGACGTAGTGCTTATGTTTTCCGTGCTGTTGGCCATCTTTGTGATTTCTTCTTTGGTTCTAAATAGGTATTGTTTTTCACACCATTTACACTTTTCTCGCCTGGTATCGAGCACAAACATGAGAACTGGGAAAAAAGTTATGTCATCATACTCATCGAGAGACGCTATGTAACTGTTGCCGCGTAATTCTTCGCCGTTCTGTTTTAGTCCAGTTTGACGCTAATTTGGAGTGAGTTTTGTGGTGCATGTTTAAATGCATCCCGCTGTACCCAGTATGACGTATCATATTTATTAGGTACCTGAATTAATTCGTGATGTGATATGTAGATTTTCTGTTAGATAGACTAATGCACGCTTCAGGCGGAATTTAAATAGTATAAGGAGTAGGGATGATGACTACAAACGTCACTCTTTCGTAGTTTGTAATGCTCATATCTGTAGTCAGTCTGTACATAGTTACTGGTCGTAGCAGCTGAGTCATGAACAAGGCGGTTCTGTTAGGATGGCAAGAGGGGAGGTTAGAAGTGGGCTCCGAAAAGGGCTGAGATGCGGGCTATTTTGTGGTTGTAGCTGGCCACCGTGTCGTCCCGCCCTCTCAGGTGGACTGTCGGAATGCGCCGTCTGAAAGTATTAACGTTTCGGCGAACTGCGTATGTCAAGCTGGGGCAGTCCTCTTACCGTCTAAAGCACAGGTGCGAGGCTATAACATATATGAATACCACGTCTCACGACTGCAGGTGACCACACGCAAGGTGGGTGGGAACGAGTGGACGTCGGACTGTGAACAGGGAGCATCTCCGGGTTGCCTAGTATAACATCCGCCCATAACGTGAGAAATACGTAGCACCGTTGTTAAGGGGTAACTTCGTAATCTGACGATGCCTTGCTGATTCCACTATATAGGTACAGTCTACGTCCTGTTCTGACACGAAATCCAGATCGAATCTGTGTGGTCGGTTTACGCAAACTTTAGAAAAAGAATTCTGACATTCATTGAAACTCACAACTCTCTGAAGCAGCGGTCTCGGACCATTTACTTAACCTAGTAAAAGTGATGCCATTGGCTAGAGCTATTACAAAATTATTCATAATGGATAGAAATGTTAGGGATGTAGACTCACATTGGCGGAAATAGAGATAATCGTTCAGACTTACTTACGCATAATTTCGGCGACATCACGAGGGAAGATGCTACGGAGCGCAAGCTTAGCATCATTCGAGATTTGTCTTCTGCATTTGGCTTGGTGCTTGGTGCGGCTTCCACAGTCCATTTTCTAAACTGTACACTGGAGAGTCGCCTTTCGATAGACGCGTGACGTGACAGCATTCAGCAATCCATCTCCTGCTGTAGCGCCAAGTCGCTATCTAAAGCATCATAAAAAGTGTAAGTTCACTTAACAACGAGGAGACTCAGTAGCACTGACGTGGGAATCGGCGCATTTTTATGCTTCAAGTAGCTGAGGACTTCTATCGGCAGCGTGCATTGACACACTGGCCGCGGCTTTGCTCTTTGCTCTTCATGCATGCTTATCTTTTCTCTTTCCGTAATCGACGCAGTCATCATGACCAGGTTTACTTCAGGTAGGTAGTGAGTTTATTACATGAGTTTCTTTCATTTTTCCATGACATATCCTTTCTCATCCAAACTCATGCGCGTAACTAACATGCAAGGATTCGGATTCCGTTCTGCACTTATTTCCAGTCTGTGAGATGGCGAGATTTGTATTTTCATGTCCTGTGTTGTTCTACATGCACTCAAACTTCCTCAATAAATCTTGGTTTTAACTAATTCCATTTTAATTACTTTTGGATACATTATGGGAGTGTATGGGAGTGACAGAGATCAATATGTTACTAATATTTACTATCAAAAACAGTCTTCATCACAATTTATTTATTATAGTGACCGGTTTAGACCACTACTGTGGTCATCTTCAGATCTCCTTCTGGTAGAGAATCACTAATAGTGATTCTTTAGCAGAAGGAGATTCTTACTCATTGGTCTGAAGATAACCACAGTAGTAGTCGAAACCGGTCACCATAATAAATAAACTGTGATCAGGACTGTTTTTGATGGTAAAAAAAATCCATTTTCATTTCAGTTGTTTAATGTCCCCTCGCCTACACCCGCAGGGGGGGTTAGCCGAGCGGTCTAAGGCGCTGCAGTCATGGACTGTGCAACTGGTCCCGGCGGAGGTTCAAGTCCTCCCTCGGGCATTGGTGTGCGTGTTTGTCCTTAGGATAAGTTAGGTTAAGTAGTGTGTAAGCTTAGGGACTAATGACCTTAGCGGTTAAGTTTTTTGAAAACTTAGGTTGTTTATTTTTAGGTTATTTCATATAACGTATTTTCTTTGAAATTTTATGGTGATAAATTTGAGGACATTTAGGTGTCTAGTGTGTTTATTTGATACTTCATGGTAGGATCACTGACTTCTTTAGTGGTATTCTAGTTATCTAGGAATTCTTCTGTTTTGCTGATTTATTCTGTTTCACTCTTAAGTACAAATATGTTTCACTTATCTGCTATGGTAAATGGCACAGCCAGTTAAATTTCTGAAGATAGAAGTTGTCAAATATTTGCTATTGTGACTGCCATACAGTATGAACATTTAAGAAAAGTACATTACAAGCTACTAAAATGAAATTTAGACTAGAGTTCAGTTGAACATGGTGAATTGCCTAACTTTGTCACATCAAGCAAGTTTTGATGTGCTAAATGCCTTTTCGTAATACCATTAAACATCAATATGCAGGCATCAACATTTTTAAATGCAGCTATGGTAATTTTGGTGCCAGAATAACAGATCCACATGAGAAAAATTCATTGATATAACTCAACCTGAAAGTAATGGCCTTGTTACAACACAACACATTGATATCAGAATCTCTTACAGCTGTCTAAATAGCCCTGACCTGCATGATATTCTCATCTCTCTACTCTTTCTCGAGACTGGCACAAATATCATGCATCGCTTCCTTGGTGGTGCTGGAATCCAGGGACAGTGGTGTACGCTTCTGGTTGGTGCGCCATTCACTATTCATATGGGTGAATGAAAGTACCTTCGGTGACTCGCTAGATGTTAAATTTGTATGCCTCAAACCTCTATAGCTATAAGCAAACAATAAGTATTAGAAAACTATAAATGATCTTTGACTTCGACAATTCAGCATGGTGTAAGGCCTCAATGAGCTACAAACAGGAAGTAAATACCATTCTCCAAGTCACATGCTGCATATTCCGTTGTTATCTTACTCATGGAATGAAATTTTAATAACCATATGTGAGAACCAAAATCCTATGGGTTTTGAACAAAGAGCTAAATCATAGAAAGTAGTGTCGCACGTATCAGTGTGTTGGAGGACATCATACCTTGATTTCCTGTAAGATTCAAAGTTGCTTTAGATTTAATACCGTTGAAAGAAGAAAAAATTCGTAATATAGCTGCCACAACTTCTTTGCATCATATTTTAGAGAAGATCTGAACAGGAAAAGCCGCATTTCAGAAGTCAGTACACAGTACAGAACAGTATGTGATACTATAGCGCACACCAGTGGACAAGAGAATACACATAAATATCTTTTTCATATACGGATGCATATTCAGTACACACCATGTGACTAACAGATGTACTAGTACAAAACAGCGGAAAAAATTTTCAGATTAATATAACACAGTAACTATAGAACATGTAAAAAAGGAGGATAAACTCATGCATATGCACTGCTTCCCTTTATGTAAATAGCGAGTTTAATGTAAAGTTATATGTGATTATAAAAGTACCGAACATTTCATTTAGTGTGATGCAAACGTTAAATTTGATAACATGTACATGGAAACTATGATAATTTTAGACCAGGATAAGGTCAAAGATTTTTAACCCCATTCCTACAAAATGTGAGACCAGTGTCTTACCCAGTGTGCATCTGACTAGGTTTCAGTAGAAACTGACAACAAAATATCCAATGAACGAACCAGCTCTGCCATGTCCAATTGAAATTTGAAGATCCGATTCAACCCGAGGAAGAGAAAACTATTTTTCACAGCTATTTCGGCAGGCTCTCTGGGAGCAGTTTGAAGCAAAAGATATTTTGTACTTCGAAATTTGACAGATTTTGATTTTCATAAAATGTTAATAACAGTTAAAGTAGCTTCACAGTTTCGCTTAAACAGTTAAATGGTTCCATACTCATTTCTCCTCCCACGTGAAAGAAGAGTTAGGGAAAATAATAATACCGGGATCAAGGACATCGCTAACGCGCCGAATAAAACGCAAAACATCAATGAAATTCTGGCGACGAAGCTGGCACGGGAAATCCCAGCATTGGTCGCTGGTGGTGTGGTAACGCTCTCCGCTGCCATCCATGCCCACGCCCACGCCCGCCTTGTCGTGCGGCGCGCCGGCAGTGCCTCCCCTTGTTATTGTTCCTTGTGCAAACACGCCGCTGTCAGAAACAGCGACTTGATGGAGCCGGCGCGCTAATCCTCACGCCCCCGTGAACAAAATGCCCGCAGCTCGTGTTACTTTGATTACTGGGCTCCCCCGTGTGTTTATTTTGCCACCTCTAACGTCTATCTGGCACCGCAGCCGGCGTTATTTCCGAGTGGAAGCGGCGACGCAGCTTTCGAGTGGACACGCTCGCTTCCTTTGTAAACTGGCCTCCGTAGCCGGGCACAAGCTGCAGCGTTAATTCCCACCAGTTCCGCATCCTGTTTGAACTGAGATGCATTTCACGCTACGTTTTTTCTGTTTCTATGAAGCAGACTGTTTAGTTTCTTTTTGAACACGAAACGTACCTTCGAAAAGGCAAGTCTGCCACCATGGCTCACTTCTAGTCCCGTATCCCAATTTGACGTTATAGGAAGCCGCAAACCTTTCCATCTCCTTTTATGTTTCATAACCATTCGGTTCGCTTGTACTTTGTACACATCACAATATAAACAGATTAATAACTAAAACAAGCTATTACAACGGCAAACAGATGAACGTAAAGACTGCGAAAACTGCGTAATAGGTAGAGCGTAATAATTTACAAATTATTAGCAAAATCACGTTAGTTGAAGTGTTGGCCTTTACTGCTTTTTGTTGTACTTCCTCCCAGCACAGATTATTCGAACTGGATCTGTGCACACATAAGTCGTATATTTTGAATGTTTTCCAGCTCCTTTTTGCGAAATGTTCAGCACAAAATTTAACGCTAATTACACCCATAAGCCATTCAGATCGATCTGCGTAGTAGTGTGCAGTACCCTTTCCCTCTCTGATAACGATGGTGACGCACAATAGCAAGGAGTCCACCAGGCACTAAAAGTGTCAGACAACAGCTGCCACATTTTACCGATATATAGATAGGGTGGGGCAAATAAGTGGCCCGAACGAGTGGGTACGATGAGACGCGAATTTGTGGCAGCATTAACGGAGGAGGAAAGGACGTGCAGTTACTTCCGACAGGATGAAGCAACTGCCCATACAGATGGCCGAAACTTGTAGCACATTCACACAATCTTCAAGGCTGACAGAGTTGTTAGTGGAGGTCAGTCTGGTCGCAGCCCTAGCTGGCGACCCAGGTCACCTGATCTGTCAGTATGCGATTACTTTGTGTGGGGAGCGCTCAAGTCTATGTTGTATCGCAACAACAATCGTAGTCTTCAAGAACCACAGAAGAACATTTCAGATGAGCCTGCAGCAGTTCAAGCAGTCCAGCTTCGATAAGGCTTCAGCAACCTCCAGACCAAGGCCCTAAAGTGCTAAGAGGTGTATGGTGGTCACTTCCGTAATCTACTTTAGTAGGTTAATACTGTGTTTTCTTTCCTCTACTGTGTTTCTTTGTACCCTGGAACTCTGCTCTCTGGGCTAGTTATATTTGTCCCACCCTGGAGAATTTCGGTCCAAGGCTCGCACATCTCGGTCTATGGCATCCCAGCAGTGTTAAACAAGACTGAGCGCAGATGCTCAGGGGAGTCACAAATACATTTCTGTGAAGGCAAAGTTTCTCAAACCACTCTGACACTAAGTAGGAGGGATCAAGTGATGGGCAGTCTTACTGTATGTGGTCAGTAAAAACCTATAGGGGAGTATATACCCTGAAGTGACAAAAGCCATGGGATAGCGGTATGCTCATCTACAATGGCTGTAGTATCGTGTACACAAGGTATAAAACGGCGGGTGCATTGGCCGAGCTGTCATTTGTACTCACTTGATTCATTTCCAATGGTTTTCGACGTGATTGCGGCTCCACGACGGGAGTTAACAACCACTGAACGTGGAATAATACCTGGAGCTAGTCCCATGGGCCATACCATTTCGAAAATCGTTACGAAATTCAATATTCCGAGATTCACATAATCAAGAGTGTGCAGACAACACTAAATTTAAGGCATTGCTTCTCACCACGGACAACGCAGTGCCCGACAGTCTTCACTTAACGACCGAGAGCAGCGGCGTTTTCAGTGCTAACAGACAAACAACACCGCCTGAAGTAATAGCAGAATTTAATGTGGGACGTATCCGAAAGAACAGTGCGCCGAAATTAGGTATTGATGGGCTATGGCAGCAGACGACCGATGCCAGTGCCTTTGCTAACAACATGACATTGCCTGCAGCAGCCGGGCGAAGTGGCCGAGCGGTTCTAGGCGCTACAGCTGCGAAACGCGCGACCGCTACGGTCGCAGGTTCGAATCCTGCCTCGGGCATGGATGTGTGTGATGTCCTTAGGTTAGCTAGGTTTAAGAAGTTCTAGGCGGTAGGTGACTGATGACCTCAGAAATTAAGTCCCATAGTGCTCAGAGCCATTTGCCTGCAGCGCCTCTTCTGAGCTCGTCACCACATTAGTTGAACAGAAGACTAGTACTGGAAAGCCGTGGCTTATTCAGGTGGGTCCCTATTTCAGTTGGTAAGAGTTGATGATGGGTTTCGAGTGTGTCGCAGACCCCACGAATCCATGGACACAAGTACTGTACAAGCTAGTGGCGGCTCCATAATGATGTGTGCTGTGTCACATGGAATATACTGGGTCCTCTGGTTCAAAGGAACCGATCATTGACTGAAAATGGTTATGTTTGGCTAATTGGACACCATTTCCAGCAATTCATGGAATGCATGTTCCCAAAAAACGTTGGAATTTTTATGTATGACAATTCTCCATGTCCCTGGACCACAATTGTTCGCGATTGGTTTGAAGAACATTCTGGGTAATTCGAATGAATGATTTGGTCAACCATATCGCCCGACATGAACCCCATCGAACATTCATGGGACGTAACGGAGAGGTCAAGTCAACCACAACATCCTGCACCGGCAATACTTCCGCAGTTATGGATGGCTATAGAGGCAGTATTGCTTAGTGTTTTCTGCAGGGAACCTTCAAAGACTTGTTGAATCCATGGTACGTCGAGTTGCTGCACTGCGCCGAGTAAAAGGAGGTCTCACACGGTATTAGGGGTATCCCATGACTTTTGTCAGCTCACTGTAGATGCAAATGCTTGGACAGTAAGTCACTGTATCGTTGACTGATTAAACTGGATAGCTGAAGTTTCAGGAACTCATTTAATGCCTTGCAAACGTCTCCAACATAAGAATGTCTCCACCACTAGAATGAGCATAACTGTTACCCACTGCCTGCTATCGACATTTGTCAAAATGGCTCTGAGCACTATGGGACTTAACATCTGTGGTCATCAGTCCCCTAGAACTTAGAACTACTTAAACCTAACTAACCTAAGGACATCACACACATCCATGCCCGAGGCAGGATTCGAACCTGCGACCGTAGCGGTCACGCGGTTCCAGACTGAAGCGCCTAGAACCGCACGGCCACACCGGCTGGCCGACATTTGTCAACCTGTACCACAACTCATTAGTCCATATGACCTTCCGCGATATCACACACTCGAGGGGTGTCGATATAAATGTGGATAACCCATAGTTAAGCAGGTTTAAATAAGAGAAGCGTTTTAGGCTAATTTTATTGAGAAGCCTTTCCTAATTAATGTTAATACTGTGTTAAAATATGTAATTATTAATTTTATTTGTGTTTCTAGGGTTTCTGAGATGATAAAAATGGAAATGCCGTATGGCTAGGGCCTCCCGTTGGCTAGACCGTTCGCCTGGTGCAAGTCTTTCGAGTTAACGCCACTTCGACGACTTGCGCGTCGCGGAGGGTGAAATGATGATGATAAGGACAGCACAGCACCCAGTCCCTGAGCAGAGAAAATCTCCCAGCCAGGCGGGAATCGCACCCGAGTCGTTAGGTATGACATTCCGGCAGGCCGCGGTGGTCTAGCAGTCTGCTATAGGCAGTGGCGCGGCACGGACCTGCTATCCCGCCCGCGGGCGCGCGTGAACGAGGAAGTGTTTACACCGCCGGTACTCGCGCGTGTTGTTGTCTGACTCGATCGCCATGGCACACAATTTTCGAAAGACTACGCTCCAATTTACGTTCGACAACGAATTTGCCAGACCCAAAGCTTTCGAAATAGAGCGTTTTTTGAGGGAAGAAGTTCGTTTACCTGCTGCCGACATAATTGGAATACACCTGTCCATTGTAAGCAGTACAATGTACGTAAAGATGACCGATGAAGCTGCGTGTGAAAGAACTCTCTCCGCTGCTCAAATAGGATTTAAATTTCGACACTCTTATGGCCATATCAGCGATGTAACAGTAGCTCCTTCAGGATTGGGTGTGAGGGTCATTCGGATCTTTGAATTGCCGTTTGAGGTGCCAGAATCGATGGTTACTGAATCGCTGCGACCATATGGAACGGTACTTAGTCATACGCCTGAACGCTGGGCTAGTTTTAATACCTATCCTGTGCTAAACGGCGTGCGACAGGTGCGGATCGTCCTTACTAAACATATCCCGTCATATTTATACATTGGCGGATGTCGAGCTATTGTGATCTACGATGGCCAGCCACGCACCTGTTCTGGCTGTGGTGGAGAAGGACATATCCGCTCGGAGTGCATACAACGCCGCGTCGTGCAACTGCCACATGGAGAAGCGTCACAGCGAGAAGTTCCCACGCAACTGCCGATGACGTACGTGTCGGTGGCCCGCCGGGAAGTGTTGCCAAGTTCAGAGCGTGACAAGGACGTGTTTATGCAAGGGCAGACCGAGTTACGGGAGCATGGAGGTGACTCGGAGAATGTCCCTGCACCCATGTCACGACAGTTGAGGGAGGAACCTTCCGAAAACTCACATGTAGCAAGAGACGTGGAAGTGGAGGTCCAGACGGTGGCGCCGGCAACGGACCAACGAACGACCGACGAACACAGTGAGGCAGCAGAGGGCAGGGCACGCAAACAGCGATCGCCGAAGCGTCGCAAAAAGCGTCGCCATAGTTCGGGTGACACGTCCCCCCCTTGCCTAGGGGACACGGAAGAACTGTCTGACAGAACACGTGTCTTCAGAGGACGCTGACAGGATTCCGTCCGATGGTGACCGGATGTCCTGCCTTTTAGATGGTCCCTCTTCATTGACACCGACTGACCCAGCGCTGCCGACGAAGGAGTCAGGGACACCAATGTCCCGGCAGCCACGTCGAAATACATCAGAGGACGTTTCTCGGATGGATGACCACTGCGACTGGGCGGAACCAGTCGAAGACCTACAGGAATTGCCACCCCCAAATGATGACCACTCACCTACAGGATGCACACCACGGAACGACAACGAAGGAGGGCAGCCCGTTGGCGGGCACCCCTCTGAGCACGAATAGTGGACTAAAGCCCTTGGAGTTCTCAATGACATGACACGAGCATGACGACGACAACGAACCAAGCATATAAGGTGGGCACAGTGAACATTAACACCGAACGTTCGCTTGCAAAGATGCAACGTCTCCGGGACATGATTTACGCCACAGACGTTGATATTCTGCTGATGCAGGAAACCTTCAATGCTGCTTTTCCCGACGTGCATGGATACTGTAACCTCCCCCTCACTTACCGACCTTAATGACAGTGAAAAATGAAACCGCGTGTACCTAATGGGAGTTTTGGAAAAGCAATCGTCACCGAAGTTAACCTGTCGGTAAAGAGGGAGGAAAGGGTTACATCTAAATGAAAGGAAATGTGCTAATGAAACTGGTGGAAATTAATTTTGAAAAGGGGTAAAGTTAATAAAGAAAGTAAATGTGCAGCCGTTACATTAACAATTAACTAGCGGTAATTAGGTATTTGAGATTTGGGGAAATCACGGTCGCCAGTCCTAAGGACAATTACTATAGTAACTGAAAAAGAAAGGTTATTACACATATAATTAGCACTAGAAGCGTGGCAACTGAAGGTTGACACGTGTAGTGTGAAAACTGAAAGTTTGTCAGAAGTAATAGATTTCGCTACACCCTGACTTAATTTAGCAAAAGAATTAATAAAACCGGAAAATCGAAAGTTAATTTAGTGACTGAAGTTAATAGTGAGCTTTCTTTCTGAAGCACATCGAAATTCAGTAACATACAGTTAGTCTTGGACTACCTCAACAATCATTTCAAAAGCTACTTGACTCTACGCAATTTAGAAACAAGAGATTTAACTTTGAACTTGAATTAAATGATTCTGAACTATTAACAATAGTAAAATTTAGTACGTACCAAGCTGAGCTGCAGTCACAGGTAAGCTAAAATATGCTAACAAAACTCGCACTCTAAATTTGTGCTCGTGTAACCTAAATATTGTAGCCAGCTACTGAACTTTAAAGTTAAAGCAGTGAAATCTAATTACATTATTTTAATGCTGGCGTCTGAATTTCAACGACACTCGGGTTCAATTCCGAAAAGGAAGGGACCCTGCTTGGCAATGCAATTGGGACAATGAGCAACAAAGGTTCATGCTAAGTTGCTGTAATTTTGCGAGGCAAATGGAACAATTTGAAAAGCTGAGGTCTGCCATACAGTTCTGAAACTTTACGTGCTTTTAGTCTTCCTAGTTTGTTGATTGAAGGTTTGAAGCCGTCGATCGAGGAGGTGGCGACAGTCACTCATTGTCGGCCGTCGCTGTTGCAGAAGCTGGATGTTGGCGCGCCTTCTTCTCGACACGGTCACCAGGCGAAACGGGCTCTTGATGTGCGCCAGCTAATGCTTCCCGTCCGCGACACCATGTCAGAAACTATCATCGCAAGTCGAGCGCAATTACATGCTGCCAAACCCCGAAAGCGCGGCAACTCGCGGGAGAGTCACACAACACCTGCTCCACTCGCTACTCCCGCCAGACTCTCTCTGCCCGCGCCCCACGCGGCAGAGTTAACACTCCCAAAGATCCTACACACTGAGTCTTCACACGACCTATCGATGTAATCGTTCGATAGCAGTTTTCCCTAGGCAAGACCCAGCGTAAAAATACAAATAATATTTACGAAACAAACCAATTATACATCGACATGAGTGCATAAATATATATATACAAACAGTAAAACAATTACAATATATAAAGAGACAGAAATGTCATATCTTGAGGTAACAAAACAAGGAAAAAAATAATAGTGCAATAGATGGAAATAGGAGGATATGCATTTCCGGCGTTACAATACAACACTTATCTAGCGCCGACTCCAGATGGAGGACGTGGCACAGCGATACTAGTCCGGGAAGGGATTCCGATGTGTGACCTCGATTACCGTCCTTCGGCTCGGGGTTTGGCTATGGCCGTGAACGGCATTCGTATCGTCAACATCTATGCACCCTCCGGATCTGACAATCGACAGGCGCGTGCACGATTCTACTCGGAGGAGATTGCCCCCCTATTCCATGGGAGGTATGACCACATCTTGGTAGGGGGGGATTTTAACTGTGTAGTCACACCGAAGGATCAAATTCCTAATTTCAGCTCCTGCCACGCATTGAACACGATCTGCCGGGACATGGCCCTTATGGACACGTGGGAAAAGATCCATGGGCAGCGAGAGGGCTACACGTATTTTACTAGCCACTCGGCGAGCAGGCTGGATCGGATTTATGTTTCTGACGGATTAAGATATCACGTGTTGGCTGCTGAACGTTGGCCCACAGCTTTTACGGATCACCTTGCGTATTTATGCACGTTAACCCTCCCACGGCAGCGGGTCTGGCGGAGTCGTAGTTCCTGGAAACTTAATTCCTCCTTATTGGTGGATCTCGAATGTCGCCAGCGGATCGAAGAAACATGGCAGACTTGCACTCGCCGTCTGCCGCTGCACTGTACGGTTCTTTCGTGGTGGCTGCAGTGTGCAAAACCGGCGATACGACGAGCTCTCATAACGTATGGCAAAGAAAAATCGAAATGGCTCCGAGATACACTTGACTATTACTACATGGTGCTCCGCGACCTGTCCTCCAGGGCCCCATCGCCCGAACGTCAAGCGGAAGTCCATCGCATTCAGGCCTGCATTTTATCGATCACGAGACGTCGACTGGAGGGACTTTCGATCCGTGCTCGGTGCTTGGACAACGTCGATGGAGAACGTATTGGCATGCATCATGTGTCCAAGGCACATGCGCGTAATCGCCGATCCCTAATCACAGTCCTCCATGATGACAATGGTCGGCCCTTGACGTCACAACAGGCCATTGCTGCTGAGTTTCTGGAGCATTACCGCCTCCTTTTCACTGGGACGCCGACGGACAATCGGACAGAAGAAGAAATTTTGCGACAGATGCAAACGGAGGTGGATGGTCCGGATGCAGAGGTGCTATTGGCACCCCTAACGGAAGATGACATCCGGGGCGCCCTCGCGAAGGGTGCGGTGCGTAAATCCCCTGGGCCAGATGGGTTGACACTCGAATTTTACCGCGCATTTGCGGATTTAATGATGTCCCAGTTCGTATTGATGTATAACGAGTTATTGAGCCCTGACACGGATGTTCCGTCGCAGTTCATGGCGGGACTGCTTATACCAGTACCGAAATCGACAGCGAGTGACAGCGCCCATCAATTTAGACCGCTCACGATGCTCAATACTGACTATAAGATCTTTGCGCGAATGTTGGCGGCAAGGCTCAAGATTGTAATATCCAAAACAATACCACCAGACCAGGCTTGTCTAGGGGTTCGGAGCAACATACATTCTATCCTCGGCGAATACCGTGACGTAATTTCCCTGACGGAAGCTTGTCGCATGCGAGCGGCGTTCGTATCGGTGGACTTTGATCGTGCCTTTGACAGGATCAACCATGATTTCCTTGAATCGACCATGCGACGCATGGCGATACCACAGGATTTTATTACCGTCCTCATGCGCCTCCTTCGCTGCGCTTCTTCGACGGTGAGAGTCAATGGCAGGGAGGTAGGAACGATTCCTGTTCGCAGCTCAGTTAGGCAAGGATGTCCCTTGTCGATGATACTGTTTACAATAGCGCTCGAACCATTGATGCAGACTCTTAGACGGACTCTAACAGGCGTCCGACTCCGTGCGAGCTCCTTCACCTGTCGTGCATATGCCGACGACTTGATGATACTCGTCCGGTCGGAGAACGAAGTAAGTCAGGTGGTTACCCTTCTTACTACGTACGGGGTAGCTGCGGGAAGCAGGGTCAACATGAATAAAACCAAGATCATGCACATCGGTCGAGGGCTGGACGCTCTGCGAAGTCCGTTTACGACGGTGGACATCTTGCGATGCTTAGGTGTCTTGTTCACCCGATCGCTACGGCAATCAGCGGCGGAGAGCTATCGACACCTCCTCCAGAACGTCCGACTGCACATACGCAACAATTCACTCCGAACGCACGACCTGCTCCAAAGGGTGGACTACACTAATGTTCACCTGGCCTCGCGACTGCCGCACTTGGCACAGGTACTGCCAATGCCACATGGTCTCGCTGACAGATTAATGGCGGCCTTTGGATACTATGTCAGCCAAGGAATGTTGTTTAAGATCAAATACGAGACTTTAACTCTCCCATACCACTCTGGAGGACTTAACCTCACGGATGTGCGGAACAAGGCTCTAGCTCTATACCTGCGAGCGACGCTACGAACTTGGAACCAGCGGCAACACGCCATCACGTCGGCCATCCTGGATGTGCTTCTTCCCACGTCCTTTGAACCACCGCTAGCAGTAGGCACCATCTCGCCCTCGTTTTTTCACGTCGCGCGATTTTTTGTTGATTTTAGTTATGTTCAGTTACAGATACCTTCTACCAGAATCCTCACTACCCGTGAGATACATCGATGCTTGCGGCGTCACCATGGCAGCAATGTTGTCGCACTTAAATACCCAACACGAAACTGGCGACAGATTTGGCGAGCTGTCCACACACCTCTCCTCACCACAGCAGCGCGATCGTCATGGTATACACTAATCAACCGCAAGACAGTCAACCGCCAACGATTGTACGACATTCGCATGATAGATTCCCCGCTCTGCCTTATATGTGGCATGCAGGACACCGAAGAACATTCTCTGCAGTGCGGTGAGGCAAAGGATGTTTGGCGGCTGACGCAACGCATCATGGCCCTCCTCCGACGCACCGACGAATCCACGATCACGACGGACGCTTTATTTTTCCCTGACCCTGTCTTTTTCCCCTCACACAAAACATCGGCAATCCGATGGATTGGAGGACACGCATCACACTACGTGCTCTCGCGGACCTTGATATCGGGCATGGACTATTGGCATTATCTACTAGAACAACACGAAATCATCAGACGCCACTCTAAATATAAAACGCATTTTGCGAACTTTCTAGGCAGCATGTTTCATAACCCCCCGAAGCGGTGGGGAGTCCCAGGTTTACGTTGTTTCGAGGGATAGGATTTACTCTCAGTGAAGTGACGAGGATGTCACTTCGGCCCTATATTTATTTCCCTTCTATTTTATATATGATTTTTCTTTTGGGACATTAAAATTAAATGAATAAATAAAATATTATTGTTACTAAACAAAAAAAAAATTACAATATCAATGTTTCCTTCCTGCTGCCTCTCCCTTATTCTGTCTTCTGTCAGGAGACGGGGACACCGTGGCCAGGCCTCCGAGTATGACCCCTGCCCACTCTGCCCCCTGACCTAAAAAAAAAAAAAAAAAAAAAAAGTGGCGTCAAAAAAAAAAAAGCGGTACTAGGTGCGCAGTCCGGAACCGCGCGGCTGCTACGGTCGCAGGTTCGAATCCTGCCTCGGGCATGGATGTTGTGATGTCCTTAGGTTAGTTAGGTTTAAGTAGTTCTAAGTTCTAGGGGACTGATGACCACAGATGTTAAGTCCCATAGTGCTCAGAGCCATTTGAACCATTTTTTTATGACATTCCGTCGCGCTGACCACGCAGCTACCAGGGCCGGACTGAGAAATTGTGTTAATAAAAGACGTATCATAATTAATATCGGATACTATCATGATGAAAGACATCCGTTCTTTTTTAAAATTGTAAGCGCTTGTTATCAACAGTTGTGAAGCAATACGATAATACCTATCTGCTATTGCTCATTTATAGTCACTTGCGAAATGATTCTGCGTTAGGCTCTGCTTTACTACATTGTTCGGCTGCCGCCTTCAAGGAAGTCCACTCCTTCTCCATATGAAATTCATTTGGGATCGACTACCGAGCAGCACTTACAATCGTAGTAAGCTATGTGACTCCTCTCTATTCTCCTTGAAGTGGTAACATCTCCCACCGTATGAGTCCCAGTCATACGATACCGTGCTGGAATAGAAGATCACGCCATAGTATATTTGATCTTTATCAGAAAAGTACTCAAAAGAAATGCATATCATTCCGTACGATCATACAGTGAAGATAGATTCTATTCGAATTCATTTGTCATATCTGAATTTAGTGCACCTCTTGGACGCTTCTTCAGTGTCGGTGTTTCTCAGGGGGATGACTTTAAGTGCCATGAAATCTGTTATTTATCGCATTAAACTTCAGGTAAACGTAAAAGAACAACCTTAACTCTAGGAACAATTCTTAAAAAATGGCAAAAGACATTGACTAATTTAATTAAATTAACAAGAAAGGAATCTGTCAATAGGTCGTGGTATTAGACGACATTAACACTGGAGAAAGAAAGCTTCGAATTTAGTACGTCAGATAAGAATTTAATTATTCCGATGACGTCTGTTCAAGAAGACTGTACCCAAGTATGTAACGATTTATTCTACTGAGGAAAACTAGTGTCATCCAGTTACTTTGAAGGCTACAAACAGATTAAGAAACAGGATAAACTCGCAGTGGCACAGCTCGTTAAATCCACTAAATTTCATTACAAGAGCTTGGCATTATAGACATTGGTATTCACCAAGCTCTTAGAATCTAGTTATTACTGGAGAAGGGGATTATTTATTGTAAAACATTGGTTTGTTGCCAAATGGTGTATAGAACCACACGAAGGATGGACGTGGTTCTACGAAATATTTTTATTTGGCAGAAGGTCACGTTTGAATTATAATAGTAAAGCTCGCTGAAGAATGGGAAGAAGACATAATAAACGGAACTCAAGAATGTAAAGAAACACATATTGGGCCCTCATTCATGAAAGGTACCAGCTCCACTCCACTACAAGAAATTCGTTACCATTTAGAATTTCGCTTATTTAACAGTGCAGTAAACAGAGATTTTTGGATAATTAAAGCCAGGTGCAGAACGCAAAATTAAACAAATTACTGGGTGATAGATACTGTGGAAGAACAAAGCATGAGCACAGTATTTTAAGTTATACAAGAATCTACTTGTGCCAATGTGCAAACATTATTGAAGAAGTGGAACTGATAAGACACTGAACGTGGAACTTCTGATACTTTCAAATCTAACTTCTCAATGCCCCACACATTGTAAGCCGACTTGTAATAAGACCATGTTCTGAGAGAAAAACCATATTCACACGTCGGAGCCAGTAAGAAGGGTGTCTCCAAAACGCCAGCCTCCACTCGTCCGTTGAGGACAGGATCTCGCTTTCTTACTATGGAAAAGAATGTCGCTACCATGTTAGCCAATCAAAAGAAACTGATATTCCGGGAAAGCTCACAATTCATGCGATGCAAGAAAAGGACCGGGAAGATTCAGGATTCGCTACATGTCCTCTCACTGCGGATCTCTGGAGCTGAAACTGAGAGGAAAAGAGCGTAAATCAAAGGATTGGTATGGTTACTTCTGAGAGAAAGGAACTTATCTGATCTGTTCTAAACTTTCGAAAATACACACCCATGGTTCCAGGACCTGGTAAAGGAAAAGGAAGAGGCTCTCAAGTGAAAATAAGGAAAAAAATGTATTCTTCTCCCAGACATGATATAATTCAGACAGCAACAAAATTGTGCCATTAATAAATCGTGAAATCATAAAGTTATACTGTAAAAGGGAAGTGGGAGGTGGACGATGTAGCACTTTGAACGGATTAAAATTGAAGCATAAGCGCTCCAGTAAACGTGGGACGGCACTGAAGCCATCTGCGAGATAACTGAGAATGTGTGGCTACAATCGATCACTGACTTTAATAAGAAATACTTCATGGTCAGTACAGGAAGTTACCTAACAACGTCACAGTTTGGCAGGACCTGACAGCATGGAGCAGCAATTATGGGCATTTAGTGGCCATGTCAAGCTCCGCTCTTCTTACAACCTTGGCTAATGCACCCGTCCGTATGTCTCAATTTGGGTAACTAAGGAAATTTTAACATAGGCTGTAACTGACGTCTCTTAGTCAGCAGTTAAAGCCACTTCTTGTTTATCATGAAAGCCTCAGCAGAAGCAACCAAAAAAATAACTCTTGCAATGAAACTCTCTTTCCTCAAAATGAGCTATAGACGTCTGTTATAAGAAAGCAGACAATGGTTTTGCAAGAGGTGGCCTCCAAAGCGGCTGAACCAGTACAGAGAAGTGAGACTTGCCGAGCTAGAACCCAGTTCCCAGCACTCATCTCCCAGCACTCTCCCACAATCGCCCAGCCCACAGCATCTACCATTCAGTAACCAGCACCAAGTCCCTAGCGGCCTTAGCCCAGAACCGAAGCTCCAGCAGCCAGCACTCTGCACCCAGCACATACTTTACGGCACCCACTGACCAGTAATAATGGCTAGCAATCAGTGCCCAGCCTCCGGTGGACAGGCCCCAGCCACTAACGCCCAGTCTCAAGATCCCAGTGCCCAGAGCATAGCCTCTAGTGGCCAGACACCACCACACACTGCCCAGTGCCCGTCGAACACCCAACAGGAAGCTTCCAGCACTCAGACCCTGGTGTCCAGGCCACAGCAGGCTCCCCAGCACACACCGCCCAATGTCGAGCTTCCAGCTTCCTATAGTCAGACCCCAGTTGCCAGACCGCAGCTGCCAATGCTCAGCCACGAGTGCACAGCCTCCACCGTGCAGCTCCCAACAACCTGGCCTAAGTGGCTAGACCCAAGCACTCAGTCCCCAGCACACAGGCCCAAGTACACAGCCTACAGTGCCCAGCACCCAGCACCCAGCCCGCAGACCCCATTGCACAACTCCTAGCGCCAACAGGCAACCAGGAGGATGAGGACGATATCCTTTGAACCTTCCACATGAGATGCTCTACCCAATGGGGCTAGTCCAAAAAAGCAGAGTACTCTATTGTTTGACATAGGGCGTTGTCTCCTTTCCTGCCAATGCTAACAGGTATGAGAGAGAATGTTGGCTTTTAGTTAATGTAGAGAACACTATCTTTTTTACACTTTCGACAGGCTTTGCGAGTCCAATTGTTTGACATAGGGCGTTGTCTCCATTCCTGTCAATGGCTCTGAGCACTATGGGACTCAACTGCTGAGGTCATTAGTCCCCTAGAACTTAGAACTAGTTAAACCTAACTAACCTAAGGACATCACAAACATCCATGCCCGAGGCAGGATTCGAACCTGCGACCGTAGCGGTCTTGCGATTCCAGACTGCAGCGCCTTTAACCGCACGGCCACTTCGGCCGGCATTCCTGTCAATGCTAACAGGTATGAGAGAGAATGTTGGCTTCTAGTTAATGTAGAGAACACTATCATTTTTACACTTTCGACACGCTTTGTGAGTCCAATGATTATGTTCCTGAGCGAATATTATCCCTTTCCTGTGACCATCTGTGTACCCAACAGATAAGATTTGGTTTGAATGGTATGAGTGATCATGGTTTATTTTCTCCTTCACTGAATTACTAAGCCATTTGCTGCACTGTTGGTCATATATCCGTAGCAGGCAAAAGATGACTCTAGCAGTGACGCAGTCTCTCCAGCTGAGGCATCTGCTGTACACCCTTGGCACAGTGACACATGGAAAGCCCAGTATCTACACGATCTAGGCGTTGGTCCCTCACGGTCAATTACGCTAATAGCGCCCTCCATCTCTGTAGTGTGCTTGTTAGGACGACAGCCACTGCAAATTTGAGGGCATCTCATTCTGTTGTATCAACACTGCAGCAATCTCTAATTAGACTGTCTATTCATATGGAATGTAGTCGAATTAAGACGGCTGATGCTGAGGGAATTAGGTTAGGAAATGAGACACTTAAAGCAGTAAAGGCGTTTTGCTATTTGGGGAGCAAAATAACTGATGATGATCGAAGTAGAGAGGATATAAAACGTAGACTGGCAATGGCAAGGAAAGCGTTTCTGAAGAGAAATTTGTTAACATCGAGTGTAGATTTAAGTGTCAGGAAGTTGTTTCTGAAAGTATTTGTATGGAGTGTTGCCATGTATGGAAGTGAAACGTGGACGATAAATAGTTTGGACAAGAAGAGAAAAGAAGCTTTCGAAATGTGGTGCTACAGAAGAATGTTGAAGATTGGATGGGTAGATCACATAACTAATGAGGAGGTATTGAACAGAATTGGGGAGAAGAGGTGTTTGTGGCACAACTTGACTAGAAGAAGGGATCGGTTGGTTGAACATGTTCTGAGGCATCAAGGGATCACCAATATAGTATTGGAGAGCAGCGTGGAGGGTAAAAATCGTAGAGGGAGACCAAGAGATGAATACACTAAGCAGATTCAGAAGGATGTAGGCTGCAGTACGTACTGGGTGATGAAGCAACTTGCACAGGATAGAGTAGCATCGACAGCTGCATCAAACCAGTCTCAGGACTGAAGACCACAACAACAAGAAGTCATGTACGGTATAAACAAGATAAAAGTGGCCCCATTCCATAGGCTACACATCGTGAATTTACAGTTTTTACTGCCCTGATCTCTCAATCCCGTGAAGTTCATGGTTCACTGATACAGCTTCAGTTGATGCCTGTTTCTTGATTGCACTATTAATGTCTTTCCCTTTCGTCATCCTCTAAGCTACTGAAGAAAAGTAAGCTGTATTTTGTCAATGATAGTGGGTGTGGTTGAACTTTGCATTCCGTACTGGTCCATTTAAGATATAATAGCGTCCCCGTAAAACTGGTGTTTGGAATGTGACAACAAGATATTGGTCTAGTGAAACAACCGTGAGCCTTCATATCTAGTTCCTGAAGTGGCTGAAAACATTTTACAGAAAATTACTGCTACACGAAAAAAAAGTTTTAGGCTCCTTCCGCAACATTCTGGAGTAAAATGTAAATTTTGTCATTTTTTAAGAGTGCTTAAGTCCTTGTGCTTGAAACCATACAGCTGTACATGTCGTTAAGCATATTTTCCAACTAATGAAGAAAAGGTTTAAGTATAGGGAGCAGAAGTTTACAAACACTGTGGATAACGAACTTGACCAACACTGAATTTTATATGAGGGAAGAAACTACGTTCACTTTTCTGGCAATTTGAGTAGGCAGACTACTTGCTACTGCTCCACCTAATACCCCTTTATTGAGTAATTACGTATTTCTGCTTTATAATAAATAAATAGGAGTTTGATTCACGAATTCTGAAAGACAATTTATCAACCTCATATGGCTTGAAAATATTATCCAGACAAACGTAAATCTTCAGATTTTCGAGAAATTCTGCTCTCAGCCAAAGGAACATGAAAGGTATCGCCAATTTTTCTGTAAGAAGGAGCTACTTGCTTTTCTTTTAGTCCTTTGTTATCTCGTGTTCATAAATCCTTTGCGGAAGCACGCATTACAAGTGATTATTTGTGGTCGCCTCGCTCACCTCAATTGTCTTTTACTCATATTTATCCGTGCGGATACTTAAAAGGAAAAATGTAAGAGAGTAGCCCTAGGACCAACTGCAGGAAATGGTTTGCTGAGGTGCTGAAATAGCGTAAATACAATTCTGTGTGAAGTGAGCTTGAATATGATTAACCAGCACAAGAATGCGTTGTGCAAACGAAAGGACACACCGCTGGAAATGCATATTTAAACATATGAGTGGAGGGGGGAGGGGGGGTGTGGAGTGCTGAAAAGTAATGCCTCCGAATTTTTATATGTGAAAAGTCTTCAAAGCTTTGTAATGTGGCTATAATTTCACGCCTTACAAACACTCATGCGCATACTTTGCCATGAACTACAACCACAATAAGATATTTGGTTGTACTTCGTATATATGAATATTTAAAGGAGACTGGCACTGTCACGTACACCTTGTAAATAATTTTTAAAGCTTATTGCATGAAAGGTAACAGAGTGTCTTTATTATAAAAATGGCGTAATGAATGATTGCCTTTACTAGTAGAGGTTGGAACGCCAGTGGAAATGAAACGGCAGGCGGAACTGAAGCCCTGGGTGGAAGGCGCACACAGGTGTGTTGGTCCTGCTTAAACACAGGAAGTAGCAAGACGGATGTCGTAGCACCCACGTGCTGGAGCACAATAGAGTCGCGACCGGCCGGTTTGTAACCGAGCTGGAAGGATTATACTTCAGAAACTACGAAAATCTTGGAAGCAGGTGAGAGGTACAAAGTAGCGGTACCTCGGAAACAAAACAGGGTGGGTTGTTTCCAAGGATATTTACTCAAAAGCATACCATTGTATGAGTACAGGTTTTCCCTCGCAAACTTCCCTCGCTGGACGACAAAAGACTGAAATATGGTTGGTCGGCGTTCACAAGAACTGTAGAGAGGGAGAATATTCCGTGGTTTCGGGAATATGATTCGTTTTCGGAATTACGATGGTGGGGAGCCGAACCTTGCTGGGAGGCCAGCGGTGGAGAGAAGAGGTCTTTGGTTGTGAGCACCCATGTGTGACGGTCGCTCGATATCAGCTTTGTTTGTACAGACAGACTTGCTGTCTTTGCTCTCAGTAGAGTGATAGAACAGTTAGTCACTGTACTGTTGTGAACCTATACGTTCTGGACTTCACCTATGGGTTGGAAGTCGTCGTTGAGAACGCAGCGTTCAGTAATCGAGAGCACTTCCTCTGCCTATACTTACGTTGAGACGTTATCTGAACTCCATCCTTGTAGCTGGGAGTTCGCGTTTCTCGTCTGTAGAACACTGAGATAAGAAGACAGTATTATAGTATATTAGTCAGAGGACCGCCTATTGCCGTCCTAGTGTTTGAAAGAGATTATTTGTGGCTGGATTTTTTCCGTTGTCGCAGACGAGCACGAGAACCATCACTTCGACGTACCGGACGCAGTATAGTCGTGCTCAAAAGTATCCGAACGACCTGAATTACATTTCACCTGATTCGCATGCACCCCACATAACGCAGCTGTCTAGCAGGTCCTCTAATCGCTCCTCGGTACAGTCGTTTGACTATTGAAAATGGTTCCAACAAGTCACCACTAGAAAACACTGCTCTATATTGCAGTAACTCCAGATGTAAAGTTATACCACAATACTACAAATATCAGGGAACACCTTATCACAGACAAGATTGTCCTTAAGGCTTGTAAGCTCACATATATTACAATAAATGACATACCTGAAATGTTACCACTCTCGTTATTACGTCAGATAGGTAATGCACGTAGTAAGTTCGTCGTATTCATGACTTCCTCTTCAAGGTAACATACCATACTTATTATTTAACACAAAATGACATTAAAAATTTAATTATTCACGAGCAGCTGGTTCAGAATATGTATGAACTTCAAATGACACGACAGATTGTTATCGAAGCACAATCAACTGTGAATGTCGGATTTTCTCGGCAGTAGCTAGATGTTTTAACTGAAATAGCGAGACGAAACCTTAATTTTTTCATTCCCAGGACTCCAACCCGAAACCTATCGATGTTATATTCTAGAGAAAACGAACGTTAAATATGGGTTTGTTACACCAGCAGCGACATGTGAGCATGTTTGAGCTAGAAATAATATGACGAAGAGTTCAATGCTGACTGGGAATCGAACCCCACACATATCGTTGTTGACTACACACATAAAGAGACGTCAGCTACCGAATTTTTCTCCACCAGCATCCTTGAACTTACAGTTATCTCGCAAATATTTTTGTGTCCCACTGAGAGTCAAAAACGTCAGATATCGTTAGTGTTGACAACGAATGAAAATACATTAAAAATCAAAATTATTATCCACCAGCAGACAGGTGTTCTCATCCCATTCACGCGCAATACGTGGAGATGTTGAAGAATCTGCAAATTTGAACAAACGACAAATTGTATTCGGAGGGATCAAATTCCGCGTTAAGGTCGGTCTTAGTTGCATTCCCAGTTCAGAACCAATTTTGTCGACATACAGAAGCTCAAATAGAAGATGGAATAAGCGTCCTGTGACCCTACATAGCATTTGTTTCGTCACTAGAAATAAATAACTAGTACAATAAAGGTTACTGGTGATAGAGTTTCTACATGTCGCCACTGCTAACTTCATTGTGATTCAACCTAACGTCTACTTAGTAGAGAAGGAATATCATGATTAATGTGAATTTCAGACCACAATGCCATTACACATCCTTCACTTGGGGTAGCCAGAGGAGAATAGAATCTGTTTCTCCTTATCAAAAATCATGAACCTAATATCAAACCAACAGACCACCGATTCCTCTTCACATAACACCACACTGCATCAGAATTCTGACGCACAGGCTCCCTGTAGTGGTTTGCAGCATGTTCAGTACATTCATTTACTTGGTTGACCGAATCGCCATGATGTAGCTGCCTCAGTTACCCAGTGCATACATTTGACTCTATTTTGTAATCACCTAAATAAAATCGCCTAACTGCTACCTACACAGAACTGCCAACAGTGTAGGATGCAGAAATTTAAATAGGAAGTGTTCCTTTCCACTTGAGCTACTCTATTGCGCTATCTGTTTGTTGAAAATGTCATGCAGTGCAAAAGAATAGCTGTAACTGTCCGTCTCTCCGAAGTCTAGATCCGGTTATATGCATTATATCACAGCACTGTGGAAACGAAAGTTCTGGAGGAATTGTTACTGACATCTGGAGGCGCCAGAGTTACGTGTCAGCTAGTAGCATAATGGTAAGCATTGGGCACTGTAGATAAGCTGACGCGAGTTCGATTACATTCACTGTTACATTTTTTAAAACCCAATTCTGCTGTCTGCTGAAGCTATCGATCTGATGGAACTTTGAACATAATTCCCTTCACTTCTCAACCCAAAATAGTCGCATGTGGAAAAAGGGCTAACTTCTGCGACATTTTGTTCTTTTCACGTGTAATAGACGACCAGGCGGCAGATGCATCTCGAAACTTTTGTATTATGTATGGGGACAGCGCATTGTGCCAAAATACGTCAAAAAGTATTTTCTACATTAGCTGTCGTGTGGTAGCGGCATTTTATTCTTCTTCAAACTTTGTTTGTCAGCTTTAACTCAGAACAAGTCTTCTACATGCATGTAATCAATAAACTGCATGTGCATTAACAGACTGTTATAGATAACATCAGAGAATTCGCATATATAGTTGATGATTAATTTCTCTCTCATGTTTAATGTTCTTGTACGAAAATTGTGCACTATATTATAAGAAATGAAATAAAACTACCCACGATAATCTTACGATGAAAGTCAGTTTTATTGAAACAGAGTATCTGTACACAAGCGTGCCTCTATCGACACTAATTAGTGAAATACTACTCACTTAGATTTTGATTGGGTCTGTGTTTAATTGTTACTCTGTGTCATACTCAAGAGGTATAGAAATGTGGCATTTCATATAAAAAGTAGTGAATTCCTAGAAACCCAAAATTTGCTTGTCAGCAGCGGAAAGAGGTGTTACCTGTTGTGCAGCATTGTAAGTTTTTCACCATTGCACTATGAGCCGAAAGTATTTTATTGCGATTTCCTTATCGATGTTTGATATGACAGCTTGTAGCTCTTTCACAGAAGTGATAAAAACGTTATTGTCAGAGAGACTGGAAGCGCGAACCACAATAAACGCATTTTCACAGGTCAGAGCGTAACCACAGAGGAAAGGAAGAGGTACGCGTTTTGGCTTCCTCTTACAAGGCCAGTAATGCCTAGAACTCGTAAACCGATATTTAAAGGACGAGATTAGTTGCTACTTCCACGTGCAGTGACTTTCCTGGGCTGAAAACCATGAATTCACAATCATTTGTTACACTTCAAGCGATAATAACTCAGATTATTCGATGGAAATAACAGGAAAAATCAAGTGAACTTTGATGCTTAATTCCGTGCACACCAGGAAGTAACTCATCGATGACAGAGTTGCCAAACATACCTTGCCATGTTGCCAAATCTCAGTTACAGTACCAGCAGGAAGAAGACGAACCAATGTGAGCTTACAGTGGGCTGGGAAGTGACCATAGCTGGCGTCTCAAAGACGCAGCTGCTATGGCCTGGAATACGTAATGCGTCTGATTCGCATTTCTGTAACCAAGTTTAGCGACTGGAACGTAGAACTGACTTCTAACTAAGCATCATAAATCAGTAACTCTCATAGTTGTTTTTATATTTCTTTCGTAAGTGTACTCAAAACTAAGAAACTCATTCATGGACGTTTTCGTGCCTCAACAACAATCGAGCAAAAAAAAAAAAATTGTGTGTGCGAGAGAGAGAGAGAGAGAGAGAGAGAGAGAGAGAGAGGGAGAGACAGAGAGACAGAAGAGAGAGAGAGAGAGAGAGAGAGAGAGAGAGAGAGAGAGAGAGAGCAATATAAAAGAATGAGAGAGGGAGTAAAAAAGTTTTGTAAAGGAATTGAATCATGGTATGGAAAGAAATCTTTCATTAAAATGACGGTTCCATATCATTACAAAATGTCGTATTCGTGATCTATGGCAGAAGTATTAATGTAATCTAATCTAATCATATCACATTTCTAACTAGCCATGAAGAGTTGTGAATTACCGAAATTTTCGCCAACATCAGTAACCAAATATAAACTTGAAAATAAAAGACGACACTTTTTGTAATAAACCAGGACTTCTATCAAGACCCTTTCGTCCCTGTTAGTTAACCACGAAAGATGTCTGATATACCTCCATTCCAAAGTAACAAAGTGTGCATGCATTTAAAGATGAAGCGCATGATGTGAAGTTCTGTGGTGGAGATACGAACACAGCACGTAATCGGATTGTTAACTAACTGCCGGCCGAAGTGGCCGTGCGGTTAAAGGCGCTGCAGTCTGGAACCGCAAGACCGCTACGGTCGCAGGTTCGAATCCTGCCTCGGGCATGGATGTTTGTTATGTCCTTAGGTTAGTTAGGTTTAACTAGTTCTAAGTTCTAGGGGACTAATGACCTCAGCAGTTGAGTCCCATAGTGCTCAGAGCCATTTGAACCATTTTTGTTAACTAACTAAAATCAAATGTTTCTTACCGGTTTTTCTTACCAACTGCTGGGTGTTTGAATCTAAAATAAGGATACAAATATTTGTGCCTGAGCGACAATCGAACCGTACACCTACCGTCCTTCTTTATCATCCACGAATATAGTTTAAGTATCAATTGTTTACTCACCAACCGTATGATGTGTGCGTGTTTATCCAGAAGTAACGACACCTATTGCGATTGTTGGCAACACATGAATAGTCATAGAAAACGCACGTTAATTTTCACTAGCAGACCAGTGTGCACGTGTTAGGACTTGAAATGAAATTGTGAATATTTTTGTACTGGATCAGGATTCGGACCAACATACTTACATTTGGGGGAGACATAGAGAAGATTATGTCCATTATAATTATCCGGGCTGTTATGCCGTGGTCGGTTGATGAATTCTGAATTCATCAACCGACCACGGCATAACAGCCCGGATAATTATAATGGACGTGATATTTCCGGCCGTGAAAGTCTACATTTTAGTATGGAGAAGATTGCAGTCTTTGGAAAAGGAATGAAATGATTGAACTATACTGTTCAAAGAGATTGAGATCCCTGAAAGAGGAGATACGAATTCGAATCACACCCATTTTTCGTCTCTAGTTCATTCAAGTGCAAGTAAAATAAGAGCTCTGTCCCTTTAAATGGCTATCAGTCCATCCAATAAAATAAAATTTTCTAATGTATCGAAGTTTACTGGCGATAGTATTTCTGTTTACCATCACATCCGCCTATGTCATTGACCAGCGTAAATCGGCTCTACCCAGTTGGTAATGAAGAAACGTGATGTTTAATGCGGATTCAGGATTATAATGCCTTTGTCTCGAGGTTCCCAGAGGTATAGTAAAGCTGTTTGTTCCTCTTAAAAGTAAATGTCTGAACCCACGCATTGCACCTGTGATAACTCGTTCTTTCCCCGTCTACGGAATCCTTTTCACGTTTATATCAAATATCAGCAATTACTCGTAGATTACATTGAAACTAAAGTAATTGATGAAGACGTTATTTGATAACAAAAACGTTCTGCCTTTCTTCATTTACTTGCGCCTACAAATGGCGGTCAAATACTGCCAAACTAAAAGCCAAGGGATCTTACTGCCTTCCGATATACGTCGCTGTCGGTTCTTCCTTATAATTTGGTCAACGTGACCTGTTTCAAGTTGTGTATGACAGAGAATGTTTTAGAAGATCAGTTGTTTTCCTTTGCAATAAACAGAAAGATTTACATTCTAAGCTATCCAAGTTCAACATTTTCACAATATTTGTTCAATTTTAATATTCGCGTCTATAACGTAGGAAAGTATTTTACAGTTGCAAAATCCACATCCGACTCATTTACCTTACACTTAGTCGCTGACTATAAATTCTGGCTCAGAGTGACACCAGTTTAAGTAACCTAATGTAGCGAAGACTGTTTGCCAGTGCTCTTTCTCACCGGAAAATTCACTCACTGGGCTCCAAAAGTACACAGTAACAGTAATTTCTGTGTGTATGCAATGCATCAGGTGTCAGGACGCCTGCAGAGCGAGACTCATACAACATATTAAACTGGGGGAGATCACTACACCACAGCAGCAGTAAAAGAGCCGATTATACTCTACTTCCCGAGAGTAATACGTATTCACGGCAAAAAATGTTGTAGTGTATCTTCGAATCAGTAGAAAATCTACTGTAGTCGTGACTTAATACATATCTCATTTCTAATCCTCCGAGTGTAGTTAGTTTACAGCAGCTGAAAGTGACATTAAATTTCCCGTTGTACAACTGAACTGATATTACTTTCATCTATATCAATGCACAATTTAACATAATTTTATAGTTTATGCTTACTTAATCTCTTATATACAGAGAAAGAAATGTTTGGAGTTCTTCACCGGGAAAATGTGTTGTACTTTTTAAACGGAAGCTCGTCCCGCAAGAATTATAAAAAAATTACCATCAAATTAATGTTGATTATAACTTTCGTTAACATTATGTGCTAAAAATACAGATCCAACTGAAATTGAAGAAATAAGGAACAGAGTGCTGAAATAGTCAATATTAAGGGAATTTTGTGGTCGAGACCCAAGAAAAATATATTTTTCAACATAATTTTCATCACTGAATAATTCTGAATATACCTGAAACGGAATTTTTAATGATGAAGGTATTTTAGATGTTACAGTGTGTTGAATGGAACATTGGGGCGACCGAAATAATTGCAGCTGTAGGCACTAGATGAATTAGTTCAAATGGCTGTGAGCACTATGGGACTTAACATCGATGGTCATCAGTCCCCTAGAACTTAGAACTACTTAAACCTAACTACACCTAAGGACAACACACAACACCCTGTCACCACGAGGCAGAGAAAATCCCTGACCCCGCCGGGTATCGAACCCGGGAACCCGGGCTTGGGAAGCGAGAACGCTACCGCACGACCACGAGCTGCGGACGATGAATTAATTCAAGAAAAGATTCGATCAGTATATAAATTGATGCCCAATGAATATTTGCTTAAAAGATGCACCGGTGCTAATACGCAAAACGACAATAAGAACTTCAACGAATGCATCTGGAAACTGACATCGAAAACTGTTCATTTTGGAGCAAAAACTGTTGAAAGAGCAGCATAATGGCTGCAGGAGTATTCAGAGTAGGTTATGTATCTGTTCTTAAGGCCATGAACGTGTTATGAATCGACATATCGTCGGACAACGAAAAGTTAGCGGAGTTAATAAACAGGAAACGCATGGCAACCACGGAGGAGGGAATGTCTCCGTTTCTAAAAAGAGCCCAGATTTAAAGTGTATAGAACCAAATTCAGAACTATAGCATATTCGAATAAGAGGAAGGTGCCTCTATGATCCTGGGATCGCAAAATCACCGTAAGTTTTGAAACAACATTTTTTTGTTACTCTAAATTTTAAACGAATTTTTTCTGGAAACAACCATTTTCAGCCTAAGAGGTGCTCTAGAGCCTCAAGAGATTAACTGATTTAGTTTTGTAAAATGAAGGACAATTGTATTTACGGGGCCTTAGCAAGAGATTTTTCCAGTACGAATTTAAATATTTGTTTAAAACATTTGAACTTAGAAAAACCTGCAAAATATTTACATTTTTTTAATATTTGCCATTTTTGAGGTATGTTTCAAAGCTCCATTGTAATAGCCCCATAATCCATTCTAACTTAAGAATTTTTTTTATTTTTATGTGTTTCAGAATTAGCCACGAGTCTCTAGAAGGCTTCGCACTACCCAGGACGCGTCGTGAAGCGATACTCTGATAAGGGCTGAAGCCCCGATTTTCATTTTATTATGACATGAAAAATATTTTTTCGTACACCAATTTATACATAAAAAGTGCTAAAGGCCCAATTTTAATTAAGACAATCGTTATATGACAAAAGCTATGAAGTTCACCCATTTTTTGTGCCCCTCGACCAAGGTCTCCCCTTAATGCTACGGTCCGTGATTGCTCCCAGGAATAATTAAGTTACTGTGGCCGAGGCTGAGTTGCATGACACAGGCAGATTTAGCCCCAGACGGTCCGCAATGCATGTCAATCCAGTTCCCACTGAGCCATTGTAAAGTCTTGTGGTTGGAGTAACAACACCTAAGGGCTAAGACCTAGCGCAGTAGGTTTTGATGAGTGAGTTTGCGAATATCAAATTATGTGACATAAATGGCCATGTTTTTACTACATTGAGATATAAGCTTAAACTTTTTACGCCGCCAAGTGACCGTGGACCACAGTATTCAGCATAGCCGGCCGAGGTGGCCGAGCGGTTCTAGGCGCTATAGTCTGGAACCGCGCGACCGCTACGGTCGCAGGTTCGAATCCTGCCTCGGGCACGGATGTGTGAGATGTCCTTAGGTTAGTTAGGTTTAAGTAGTTCTACGTTCTAGGGGACAGATGACCTTAGAAGTTAAGTCCCATAGTGCTCAGAGCCATTTAGCATATATTTCACTTCAATACCTCTACCAGTTCCTGAAGTAAGGGGTCGTAACAGACGGACAGACAGACAGAAGTAGCGTGGTTATAAAAACAATGACATTTGATAGAGTACTACTATCAGATTGCTTCATGGTTTACTAATACACAGTATGGTGTCTTATATTTATACATGATGTTACAAAATGAGAACGAATAACTTCGTGTGATTGTATAGGATATGTTGAGGAACAAATATAGGATAGGAATACCTGTTCTGAAGGGTCAGTCAACGACCTTACTGAGCTTCGAAGTCATAGGGGCTGGGCCATCATATCAGCAGCAAAAGAAACGTACGCTGACGTACTGTAGATGGAACGTCTCGCAGTAGTCCTGTGTGGTTTGTTGTTCAGTTATCACGACTGATTACCACCATCGCCAGTGGAGAAGATGGTTCTAACTGCCACATAGCCAGGCCTTGTCTTAACTGTATGCAATGTTCCGTTGCTCGGTGTATGACGGTCTCAGACACAGCTTTCCATCCGAAATTTAATTTTCTCCCGGGACCATCCAAAATTTCCAATGTTTTTCGGTATACAGGGGTGGGGGGTGATGTAACAGAAAGAAGGCGACAATGTGGAAACTACAGGATCTAACATCTACCTACGCAGCAGCTATCGCTACCGACTCTGCTGTAGTTTGCGACAGTGGAGTTTTCCAGAATTCAGCGGTTTTATTTAATTTAAATGAAAGGAAATACGGATGCAAAGAAAACAGGGGGATACATGAGAACACCGTGGCAGAAACCAGAAACTAAAAGAAATTAGAGTAGGTGCAGAAAATGCCTACCTGCAGCATATCAGCATGCCAGACATCTACGCACCATTAACTAGCGATCGCTCAAAGGTACCGGGCATGGTGCGAACATCTCCAGTCTTTGCATGTATCTTTAGAACTAAGTCTTCCTGTGACCCCACTGGAGTTTCATACATCACATTCTTCAGATGACTCCAGAAGAAAAACTCCGGGATCAAGCAACCGACGTGGTCAAGTTACAGTATCTCCTGCCATTCCAGCGATCCGTCCGCTCTGGATTCTGGCAACTAGACTGAAGTGAGTAGATGTCCCTTCGTGCTGTAAACATACAGTCCCACGCACTGCAAGTGGCACCCCCTACAGTAAATCCGGCAGCACTTTTCGAACGAATTTGCACGGCTGTCTCCTGTGAGTACAGGAGAATGCATGTAGGGGACAATCAAGTAACCTTGTACCATGCCATCCCATATATGTGTGTAATCGTTTCTTGATAATATTAGATTACGTCGTTTCTCAAAAAATGTAGCATCCGAATGCTGAAAAGACTTTCGAGGTAATAGCCGAGCTTCAGTATACCTGATATCCTGATTGTTTTGGGCAGTGTAATCTCTTCTAGAAATATGCAGTATGACACCTCTGTATCTCTGCGTAAGACCGACAAACTGCAGGGACGGTCCTGACTGGAAATGGAGGAAAACAAGATCATATGAACATGTGTGCGGAAATGCATCGTTGCCACGGTAGATGGCAGTGACGTGTAAAGTTCCTCTGAGCATGTGCCGTGTGTTCCTTGCGTGTTAGTGGCTGTGTGATTGACGCGGCGTACTGTAAGGAGCAGCATGGTCCGGTATTCATGTCGGGAACAAGCCAAGATGAAGTTTGCGTACGGCCAAGCAGATGGAACCGGACGGAAACAGTATACTATACCATCAAAAGTACTCTCCGAGACACCAACCACATCGCACAACGTTCGTCTGTCTGAAAAGACCGATGATTAGACAAACACCTAAGGAGGGCTTGAAATGGTGTGTGGTGTCAGTGGTGTTTGCAAGGGTATTTGTTTTCTTAAAGCTGCGCTGCCTCTCAATCGTTTCCATTTGCTTAGTCGTACACAAACACGATCTCGGTTTGTTCCCGACGTGGATAATGACCATTTTGCTGCTTATGGTACTGTGCGTCAACACACAGCCCGCAATACCCAAGGAACACATGGCATGTGATCAAATGAACTTTCATTCGTTAGCGCCATCTAGAGTGGCAACGATGCATTTCCGGACAAATGTTCATAAGACCTTTTTTCCTCCATTTCCAGTAAGGAATCCGCCTCTGCTGTTTGTCGGTTTATTAACATTCACCATGTACTTCGATTCCAAAGCTAATTTTTGGAAGTATGTGAACCATAGTAGTACTTTCATGTTGTTTGTCAGTGCATTATGTATATAAATATAGTTGTTCTTGAAGCAACTAAGCTCAGCGTAGGTAATATTACAGATGACTAAGGGCCCCTTCACAATCCCACCCGGTCTCCATCTCTCCACCCTCCTTACCCTCTCCCAAGGTGGCTTCCGCCAGCTCCCCCTCCCTGATGATGTCCTCCTCCCCTGCATCTACCCCTCCTATCAACTTTGATCCTCCCCCCCCCCACCTCCTGTGTCCTTTCCTTCAGGCACCCTCCCTCCCTCCCCCCCTTTCCCTTCCCTTCTCTTTCCTTTCCCCCCTCCCTCCTACCCTCTCCTCCGGGCTTCCCTCCCCCTTCCTCCCTCCCCCTCTCTCCTTTGCCCATGGCATCTCTGCTCTCCCATTTCCCCTTCCTCCTCCTCCACCTCCTCTCTTGGCAGGTCCCCGGACTCGTACACGCTGAGTGGACATTCGCGCGCCGGAGATCATCGCCATCAGTGTCTCGTGAGTGCCGTCGTGTTTCGTGTTCAGTGTTCCCGTCATACTCCATCGTTCACCTGTGCCATCGCCATCTTCAGTGTTAGTGCGTCGTGACAACAGTTTGTAGTGAATTATCGTCGAGTGTGAACGGCTCCGTGTTTGTCTTTATGTGTCTACTGTTTTATTACCCACCGTTATGTCACATTTGTGTATTCTTTCTGTTCTTTCTTTATCTCCTCTACGGCTGAAGAGCGGCGCACCATGCTGCTGACAGCCTGCCTGTTTGTACGGGTTTGAAAATAACAATAAAGAAAAAAAAAAGCCCCTTCACAAGAGGCCACCGAGACTCACTTCCCTGCAGCGCAAAGAGCATTCACACGGCCTTGAGCGGCGTTTTGCTACAAGAAAGGGGAGCGACTCGTTTGTCGTCCCGCTGCGCCGTTTTGATCCGCCGCTGCTGCCTTGCCGCCCTGTTACAGTGAAGTCATGGAACTTTTTACTTGTCTTACTGAATACGAAAAGCAAACCGAGGTAATTTAAAAATAAATCGTGAGAGGCACCGTTTCTCGAAGAAAAATAATTAAAGGTTTACTAAAGAGGCAACCAGTTTACGAAACTGTGTAGCGGCTACAAATGGTAAACATAGACGTGTCATCCAGCCAGCTGACTGTGGGTCAGTTTATGACAACAACAATAACTTTTTCTCGATATTATTGTGGCCATGTGTGATCCCCACCACAAAATCATGTTAATTGACTCTGGAGCACGCAGAAGATTGCCAGATTGATCTGTGTGCACGATTTCATTGCCTCGTATGAAGTAACTGACAACGAAATTAAACCCTCCTCAAAGCAGGCAGTTATATGAAGGCTGTCATTATTTTCCTCCCTCAATCATTGGTGCTTAAGGTTTGTCATCTTTATTACTGGGTTAATGCGGAGGCAATTTGTTTTAAAACAGTTTTCAGATACACTCTCTTTTGGGATAGAAGAAAAGTATGTTAAATGTATTTTTGGAATTTTAGGTAAAGAGTGCAGAATTTTTTATCGGCCTTTCAATGTGTCTCCAGAATTTACTGAAAATATTACATAAAACATCTTGTGCGTTACACAACTTTGTTCGTGATCGAGACAGATGCTGATCTATAGACATATTGAGTGCTTGTGTGTTGCATGACATGTTGAAGGATCCAACAAAGGCGGGAAGAATTTTGAGTGACGTTCACCAGTATCTTATTCCCCTGAAGAACATGTGACTACAATGCCCAGAGAAAACTTCAATTTTGAGCAGTTTATCTGTAAATTCCTCACACTCCATGTTGCATATGGATGGAGGTTTTTCAGCTACACAGAAGAAATCTTCTGTTGTGTCGGTAGCTGGGCCGACACCGTGAAGTTGATGGCTGAAAAGGCAATCTAGACTAACACGGTAGCCGATAGGGCACGCACGGCTAAAGCAAACGGGCGTGAAGTCTGGAACATGAGAACTTATAAATGAATAAGAAGAAAAGTATGTAGATGCTTATTACTTATCTTTTAATTGTTCTTTGGAATACATCTCTCTTGAATACTCGTAAGCTATAGGCACTGATACAAATGGCGCCTTGCTAGTTCGTTGCCATTAACTTAGCTGATGGCTATTCTGTCTCTCGGCTAATGAGAGAGAAAGGCTTCGTACATCTGGTCGGTAGCTAGGTTCTCGTACAACTGGGCGGTAGCTAGATTCTCGTACAACTGGGGCGAGTCCACTCTCGTATCACGAGACCTGCCTAGGTGGTGGCGCTAGGTCTGCGATCACAGTGGCGACACGCGGGTCCGACATGTACTACATGGACCGCGGCCGATTTAAGCTACCACCTAGCAAGTGTGGTGTCTGGCGGTGACACCACATTCCTCCCCCGCAAATCGGCGAACGGTCGTGAGATAAGGCTTCCGCCCGCCGTGGGGAGGACCACATGTTGACGTATGCGATGAGGTGGGGAGCCTAACAACAGGCGAGGCTGTGCCACCCGCACCCGGCCATCCGGTCCGAGGGGAGCTAGGAAACGCCTGCAAAACTAGTCCAGGGTGCACGTCAACATGCGGTGTATGCGCCCGTAATAAGACAGGAGGGACCGAAGGGTCGATTTCCATGGCGTCGGGGTAGCCGACGCGCGATGACGTCATGTGGTCCGGAGCGGGCGGGAGTTCCATGGCGGAGGACAGCTGGTCACGGGAAGCGATCGGCGGCGCGTGACCCTGGGAGGCGCTTGGCGGCTGCAACGAAGCGTCGAACGCGGGCGGCGCCGGCGGGAGAACAAGCGGCGGCGGCGGCGGCTGCTGCTGCTGCGGCGGCGGCGGCGCGTCGCCATGGGGCAAAATGGAAGGCATCGTCGGTAACACCTGGGGATGAGGCGAGCCAGTAGATGGGTCCCCAGGGCGCTGACCGGACGGCACCGTCGCTGAAAGCAGACGGGGAGCGGCAGAACCCGAGCGACGACAGAGGCGCAGCTGATTGAGATGCTTTATCCTCAGCAACAGGCAAACGGGACAACGCATCGGCGTTTCCGTGCTTAGCAGTGGACCGATACAAGATATCGTAGCGGTACTGCGAGAGGAAAATAGACCAGCGAATGAATTTCTGCGCTGTACGTGGAGGTACAGGCTTGGTCGGATGAAAAAGCGATGTCAAAGGTTTGTGGTCTGTGATGATGGTAAAGTGACGACCATACAAGAAATCATGGAACTTAGTAACACCAAACGCGAGAGCCAAAGCTTCTTTCTCTATCTGTGAATAATTTCTTTGCGCAGACGAGAGCAATTTGGACGCAAAGGCAATAGGGCGATCATGGGAGCCAACTTTGTGCGCAAGCACAGCACCGATCCCGAAATCCGATGCATCTACCATCAACAAAAGGGGTTTCTGGGGATCGAATGGCGTAAGGCAAGTATTAGAAAGCAACGCCGATTGCAACTGGCGAAAGGCGCGTTCGCATTCCGTCGTCCAGAGAAACGGAACACCTGTACGGCGTAAGCGATGAAGCGGAGCTGAAATGAAAGAGGCATTGCGCACATTCACTCACACCTTGTGATTCGACATTGTTCAATGTTCTTGCGACCTCCTGACGCAATGCGTGGGGAACATTGCGCGCTCTGATTTACTGATAGGACCTGATTTACAATAGACATGTTAAACAACTTAAATAAATCGAGACCAAACAAGTTCACTGCAGAAGAAGAACGAAGAACGTAAAATGACACAAGTTTTGTTTGTCCCTTGTATGTTGCAAGAAGGCTGCACTGTCCTAACACAGGAATTTTCTGTCCGGAATATGTAGTTAGCTTAACATTTGCGGAACGCAACGGAGGCTTGCCCAGTTGTTTGTACGTGTCATGATTGAGCAATGAAACTGCAGCTCCGGTATCGAGCTGGAATGGTATCACTTTGCCTTCAAAGTCTAAGTCCACAAAAAGTTTATTGTCCTGCTGACGACAAGAGCGACTGTTTTGTGCAATTGGAACAGACACTGGTACAGAATCACTTGCTAATTGACGTGATTTCCGGCGACTGCGACGCACAGTTTTTGTGGGACGAACACAGTTACTGTTAGAGACAGTGTCACCGGACGAAGCGGAATTAACGACATGAATGTCCATAGGCGAAGGTCCACGAGCCTGAGTGTCCTTGGTTCGATTCCGGCGCGAAGCAAAGGGCCTGGAATGATTGTGATTGTCTGATCTGAGCTTTTTCTGGCAAACACTTTGAACATGTCCTTTCGTATTGCAGAAAAAGCAAATAGCTTGGCGTGACGGGCAATGTTCACGCGAATGTCTAGTAGCACACCGCGGGCATGATTTCACTGCATTTGTGGGCTGGCGCGGTACACCTGGCTTAGCACGCGGCGGTCGCTGTGTCGACGTGCGCAAGGCCCGGTTACCGGGCCGCGCAGCGCGTCCAGCGGGCCGGTTAATGTTACACACGGCTGGCGAAGTTTCAAAAGATGCCTGAGCACAGTCAAGGGTGTCCTGTCTATCCAATATGTCTATCACTTGTTGAAGGGAGGGATTAACTAGTTTCAAAATTTGCTCCCGTATGCGAACATCAGAAACGTTCTGTGCAATTGCATCACGCACCATGGTATCGGAATAAGAAAGACCACAGTCACATTCAAAGGCACAGTCCCTAGTAAGTCCTTGCAATGTTGCTACCCACTCCCTATTAGTTTGACCGGCCGTACGTTTTGTACGAAAGAACGTATACCGTTTTGCAACCACATTAACTGTTTCTTTGAAATAGGCATCTAAGGCAGACAAAATTTCCTCGTATGACAGAGTTGCTACGTCTCGTCGGGGAAACAATTTCACTATCACACGGTATGTGGACACACCGACACAAGAAAGCAAAAACGGCTGCCGCTCATTACCTTGAATTCTGTAGGCAGCAAGGTGGAAGTTGAACTGGCGAGACCACTCTTGCCACGTCTCATCGGCTGCCACGTATGGTCGAAAGGGAGGTGCAACAGCGTTTAGAGGCAGCGGTAGCGAAGAAGCGGCGGCGGCCGCATCGGTTTGAATGGTACGTTGACCCTGGACGAGCTGTCCAAGGGCATCCAGTAACGCCTGCGTCTGCTGATTCTGCAAGCGATAAAATTCGGACAGTACATCTGGAGAATGTGGCGAAGCCATGACACAATTAAATGTAAGCAATCAGAACACTTTAAATCGTCGCCAATGTTGCAAACGAATTAATACAAACTCTTTTGCTCGTCGCCAATAAATGTTGTGTCGGTAGCTGGGCCGACACGGTGAAGTTGATGGCTGAAAAGGCAATCTAGACTAACACGGTAGCCGATAGGGCACGCACGGCTAAAGCAAACGGGCGTGAAGTCTGGAACATGAGAACTTATAAATGAATAAGAAGAAAAGTATGTAGATGCTTATTACTTATCTTTTAATTGTTCTTTGGAATACATCTCTCTTGAATACTCGTAAGCTATAGGCACTGATACAAATGGCGCCTTGCTAGTTCGTTGCCATTAACTTAGCTGATGGCTATTCTGTCTCTCGGCTAATGAGAGAGAAAGGCTTCGTACATCTGGTCGGTAGCTAGGTTCTCGTACAACTGGGCGGTAGCTAGATTCTCGTACAACTGGGGCGAGTCCACTCTCGTATCACGAGACCTGCCTAGGTGGTGGCGCTAGGTCTGCGATCACAGTGGCGACACGCGGGTCCGACATGTACTACATGGACCGCGGCCGATTTAAGCTACCACCTAGCAAGTGTGGTGTCTGGCGGTGACACCACATCTTCTGTATTGACTTCTGTCTCTAACCAACTGTGCTACCAAACAACAATGAGCAGAAACCCCAATACGGTCACTTGTCGATTGCTAACCCTCGCAAAACCAAGGACGGACGGGAGGGACGGCCTCATGACCACCATTTGAAAATATTGTAATCTAGTCACTTACTTCAAATTTTAAAATCTTGAAAAAAATGTTTATTGTTACTAATGAATTCTTCTACAAAATTACATACATGTTTTAAATTTGCCAGTTAAACTTAATCCATAAATTCAAGTCTCAGCAGTTGATGTCACTTTTCCCTTTGAATTTCGTATTCAATATTTCCAGGCTCAGAGTCTCGTCGCGATAACATTGAATAAAATGTTCTCGGGTTTCCAACCGCGTCAATTGCTTAAAAATACACGAGCTTTCGGCCAAGCACTTCAGTGACCATTGTCAAGTCGTGTGGTCATACCACTTGAGAATGGCCAAAGAGTGCTTGGCCGGAAGCTCGTGTAGTTTTAAGCAATTGATGCAATTGGAAACCCGATAACATTTTATACACGTCACTATGTCTTTAAAAGGCATATTGAGATTGTGAACTGTCATACCACTTGACAATGGCCAAAGAGTGCTTGGCCGAAAGCTCGTGTAGTTTTAAGCAATTGACACAATTGGAAACTCGAGAACATTTTACACACGTCACTATGTCTTTAAAAGGCATATTGAGATTTGTGAACTAAAGTTATATTTTTAAAATTTATTTGTGGTGGTCATAGAGTCAGTGTCCACATACCAAAAGTGTATGGTGCTAATGGATACTTTCAGGTTCTGGGCTCCAGTTACACATCAGTAGCTCTTTAGAAAGTATGTTTTCAATGTAATTTAACAACAGTGAAGAGACTTTGTGTTTTTAAAAACTACTTTTCACTGTAGGCATAAAATACCACTCCCCCATTGGTAATGCGCTTTATGGAAAACCTCTTGTTATTTCTAGGGTTAACATACGGCATTACCCATTACTCGGCCGGTTAGCAGCGCCACCGACTGGTGTCGTGTGAAGCCTAGTGACGGTTGCGGTAGTTAGCTACTGAGAGGCGCAGCGGCGCGGTGCCACTGTACATCTGAAGGCGCCCTTTTAAATCATTGCTTCGCTAGCGAAAGCGCCCACGAGAAGCGATTCTCAGTGGCTCCGTGTGAAGGGAGCCTAATAAGAGAACCGGTATTGTGAAAAACGCAGCAACAGATTGAGCTATCGTACGTTTACCAAAATTATAAACACTGTTTGAAGTCTCTGTCAAACGTATTCTTTTTTTTTTTTTAAAAAAAAGTTGCGTTTCTCATTGGACACTCATTTTATAATGGTAAATATGTACGTAATACCGCAATTACTGGGTACCAGTTCTTCAATTACAGGAAGTTAATGGGAATAAACACCGAAGCAATTGCCATCAGGGGACAGTCGTAGAAGTCTGGCAACACCAGAAATAAGTGATTACAAATTGTCTGGCATCGAGTAGTACAAGTACCAGTGCGCTTCAGAAAGTATCGATTCGTTAAGAACTGTCAAGCACAGCGGAAAATGGTATCTACAACACGAATAACGTTCTTTTTTCATGAACGTCGTGATACTTGCAGACCTATTGTATGCGACCAAGATACCCAGAATCACAACACAAACTGAACTAATGGAGAGCGACAGACAACGATCTTCACATAATTATGCTTCCATATATTTTCTATGCTGCAATTATTGATATAAGGGTGGTCCATTGATCGTCACCGGGCCAAATATCTCACGAAATAAGCTTAAAATGAAAAAACTACAAAGAACAAAACTTGTCTAGCTTGAGGGGGGAAACCAGATGGCGCTATGGTTGGTCCGCTAGATGACGCTCCCATAAAAAATGGTTCAAATGGCTCTGAGCTCTATGGGACTTAACATCTGAGGTCATCAGTCCCGTAGAACTTAGAACTACTTAAACTTAACTAACCTAAGGACATCACACACAACCATGCCTCAGGCAGGCTACCTTCGACCGTAGCGGTCGCGCGGTTCCAGACTGTAGCACCTAGAACCACTCGACCACTCGGGCCGGCGAACGTAGGTACGTTTGAACATTTTATTTCGGTTGTTCCAATGTGATACATGTACCTTTGTGAACTTATCATTTCTGAGAACGCATGCTGTTACAGTGTGATTACCTGTAAATACCACATTAATGCAGTAAATGCTCAAATTGATGTCCGTCAAGCTCACTGCATTTGGCAATACGTGTAATGACATTCTTCTCAACAGCGAGTAGTTCGTCTTCCGTAATGTTCGCACATGCATTGACAATGTGCTGACACATGTTGTCAGGCGTTGTAGGTGGATGACGATGGCAAATGTCCTTCAACTTTCACCACAGAAAGAAATCCGGGGACGTCAGATCCGGTGAACGTGCGGGCCATGGTATGGTGCTTCGACGACCAATCCACCTATCATGAAATATGCTATTCAATACCGCTTCAACTGCACGGGAGCTATGTGCCGGACATCCATCATGCTGGAAGTACATCGCCATTCTGTCATGCAGTGAAACATCTTGTAGTAACATCGGTAGAACATTACTAAGGAAATCAGCACACTTTGCACCACTTAGATTGCCATCGATAATATGGGGGCCAATTATCTTTCCTCCCATAATGCCGCACCATACATTAATCCGCCAAGGTCGCTGATGTTCCTCTTGTCGCAGCAATCGTGGATTTTCCGTTGCCCAATAGTGCATATTATGCCGGTTTTCGTTACCGCTGTTGGTGAATGACGCTTCGTCGCTAAATAGAACGCGTGCAAAAAATCTGTTATCGTCCCGTAATTTCTCTTGTACATAGTGGCAGAACTGTACACGACGTTCAAAGTCGTCTCTATGCAATTCCTGGTGCATAGATATGTGGTACAGGTGCAATCGATGTTGATGTAGCATTCTCAACACCAACGTTTATGAGATTCCCGATTCTCGCACAATTTGTCTGCTACTGATGTGTGAATTAGCCGCGACAGCAGCTCAAACACCTACTTGGGCATCATCATTGGTTGATATTTCACATTTGGCTCAACACTTCCTGTTTCCTTAAATAACGTAACTATCCGTCGAACGTTCCGGACACTTGGATGATGTCGCCAGGATACCGAGCAGCATACATAGCACACGCCCGTTGGGCATTTTGATCACAGTAGCCATACATCAACACGATATCGACCTTTTCCGCAATTCGTAAACGTTCAATTTTTTTTTCTTTATTGTTATTTTTAAACCTGTTTACAGGCAGGCCAGGAGCAGCATACTACGCCGCTTTTTGGCCTCAGAGAAGCATAAAAGATACAAATGAAGACAATGTGAGATAAAAATATGGTGGACATGTAAATGGAGACAAACACATTTTAAAAAACGTGCAGCTGTTCACGGGCGTAGAGTCCAAGATAAAAGTTGTTCAGACACTTGGACACATACATAGACGACAATTGTCACACGTGAACGTAGGTGCACAAAACGAATAACACTGAACCACTTAAGCACAAAACGACGGCACACACAGAAACACGAGGCGTTGATCTCCGGCGCGCGAATGTTCACTAACCGTGTATGAGTCCGGGGACCTGCCAAGAGAGGAGGAAGGGGGGGCGTTGGAGAGAGAGAGAGAGGAGAGCAGATGCCATGGGCAGGGGAGAGAGGGGGAAGGGAGGAAAGGGGAGGGGAAGCCCGGGGGAAGAGGTGTGGAGGAAGGAGACAGGGGAAAAGGAAAGAGAAGGGAGGGAGGGTGCCTAAAGAAAAGGACACAGGGGGGAGATGATCAAAGTTGATAGGAGGGGTAGATGGAGGGGAGGAGGACATCATAAGGGAGGGGGAGCTGGTGGAAGCCACCTTGGCAGAGGGTAAGGAGGGTGGAGAGATGGAGACCGGGTGGGACGTGGGAATACAGGCGCGGCAGCGGGCGGGGGTGGGAGAGGATGGGCGAGACAAGTGGGTGAGGAGGATCGAGTTTGTACAGGATCCGTATCCTTTCAAGGAAAAGGAGGAGGTGGGGAAACGGAATGAGATCGTAGAGGATCCGTGTGGGGGAGGGAGACGGTTGCAATAGGCGAGGTGGAGAGCATGGCCTTCAAGGACTTGAAGGGATTTATAAAAGGTATGGGGGGGCGGAGATCCGGGCCGGATGGGCATAACAAAGGATAGGGCTGATGAGGGATTTATAGGTGTGGAGGATGGTGGAGGGGTCCAGACCCCACGTACGGCTGGAAAGGAGTTTGAGGAGGTGGAGTCAGGAGTGTACCTTGGCTTCGATTGTCCAGAGATGGGAGGTCCAGGAGAGGCGACGGTCGAGGGTGACACCAAGGGACTTGAGGGTGGGGGTGAGGGCGATAGGACGGCCATAGATGGTGAGATAGAAATCAAGGAGGCGGAAGGAAGGGGTGGTTTTGCCTACAATGATCGCCTGGGTTTTGGAGGGATTGACCTTGAGCAACCACTGGTTGCACCAAGCGGTGAACCGGTCAAGATGGGATTGGAGAAGGTGTTGGGAGCGCTGCAGGGTGGGGGCAAGGGCAAGGAAGGCGGTGTCATCAGCAAACTGGAGAAGGTGGATGGGGGGTGACGGCGGCGGCATGTCCGCCGTATACAAAAGGTACAGAAGGAGGGAGAGGACGGAGGCTTGGGGCACACCAGCGGAGGGAAAAAAGGTGTAGCAATCCGTGTTATGGATGGTGATGTAGGAAGGACGGCGGGAGAGAAAGGAGCCGATCAGACGTACATAGTTAATGGGAAGGGTGAAGGTTTGGAGCTTGAAGAGGAGACCGGAATGCCATACGCGGTCATAAGCATGTTCAAGGTCCAGTGACATGAAGATTGTGGAGTGACAGGAATTAAGCTGTTCGGAAAGGAGATGAGTGAGGTGAAGGAGAAGGTCGTGGGAAGAGAAGGACGGCCGAAAGCCACACTGGGTAACGGGAAGGAGCCGGTGCTGGCGGAGATGCTGGTGGATGCGGCGGGTGAGGATAAATTCCAGTACTTTGCTGAAGACTGAGGTAAGGCTGATGGGACGGTAGGAGGAGATGGCGGACGGCGGTTTGCCAGGTTTAAGGAACATCAGGACACAGAAGGTTTTCCACAGGTCGGAGTAGTAACCGGTGGACAGGACTACATTGTAGAGCCTGGCCAGGGTGGAGAGGAAAGAGACAGGAGCTTCACGAAGGTGACGGTAGGTGACACGATCGTGGCCAGGAGCGGTGTTGCGCTTTGTGCGGAGTGTAGCAATGAGATCCTGTGTAGTGATAAAGGCATTGAGTTCTGTGTGTGCAATGTTGTCCAAGTACTGGAAACCAGGTGCGAGGGGTGGGACAGAGGTGTCAGTTCGATCGCGGACATCCGGGAAGAGGGAGTAATCGAACTGGGGATCATCGGGGATGGAAAAGACATCGGAGAGGTAGGAGGCAAAGTGATTGGCCTTACTAAGAGTGTCAGGGAAGGGATGATCATCATGGAGAAGAGGATAGTAAGGGCAGGGTTTAGTTCCGGTAAGGCGATGGAAGACTGACCAGAACTTGGACGAGTTGATAGGTAGGGTAGTATTTAAACGGGTGCATGTCTGTCGCCAGTCCCGGCGTTTCTTAGCCGTGAACAAATTACGAATGTGTCGCTGTAGTTGCCGGTGGCATCGTAGTGTGTCCGGGTCACACGTGTGGAGAAAGGCATGGTAGAGACAACGGGATTTCTGGAGGAGGAAGACGGCCTGTGGGGCTAGGGTAGGATGGTGGGGGTGGATGGTGATAGTAGGGACGTGGGCCTTGATGGCCTCAGACAAGGTCTGTTGGAGAAAGGAGGCGGCATTGGTTACATCGTCAGGGTGGTGGTAGGTGAAGGGATGGCTATCGACCTGGGTGGAGAGGGTATCCCGGTAGGCATTCCAGTTGGCACGGGAATAGTCATGGACGTACTTTGGGGGAGGGTCAGTACGAGGGTCAGGGCGGGGGCGACGACCGTCTGAAATGGTGAGGAGGACAGGGAGATGGTCGCTACCAATAAGCCCCAGGACATCCACCGTTATGCGGCCAAGGAGGTTAGGGGAGGAAAGGATAACATCAGGAGTGGAATTGGATTCGGGACAGGTGTGCTGGGGGATGGGGATGAGGTCGCCTTGAAGGGAGGAGAGGAACCTATGCCACTGCCGTAACTGGGCGACGGAACGACTATGGATGTTGAGGTCGGCGGCGATCACATAGGAGGAGAAGGTATGGTAAATGTGTGAGAGGAAGTCGAAGGGAATAGGGGCATTAGGGCGGACATAGATGGTGGCGCAGGTGACGGTAAGGCCGGGGAAGAAGAGACTAAGGGTCAGGTGTTTGGTGGGGTTGGGAAGGAGAAGTTGGAGCCGAACGGGGATCTGGGTGTAAGTGGGATGAGGGTGGTTACAGGTATTATAGGAGGGGGGACTGGAGATTGGGGCACTGCTGTAAGATGTGGGCTTGTCTACAGTGCGGGCAGGTAGGGGCCTCACGTCACTCAGATGTCGTGTGTGCATTACACCAGAAGCACCTCTGGCAACGGAGGGATTGAGGAGGGGAATGGGAAGGGTCAACTTGGTAACATTGGTGAAAAAGAAGGGCACACTCCTTCAGGAGATGGTCTATGGAGGGGGCATGTTTGGAAAAGACCCGCATAAGGTGGGTAGGGCCAGCTGAGTTGCGGATGCGACGAACCGCACGCACCTCCAGATGGGGCTGCGCCTTGAGCTCCGCCAACACCTCCTCCGTGATCGTCAGACTAAGCCGAGTGATCATGGCAGTGAGGGTCAGCGGGCGTCGCGGGGGTTAGGGTTGGCAGGAGGGAGGTGAGGAAGGGGCAGGGGTGAGGGAGGCATGAGTGCCAAAGCAGGTGACAGGGATGTGGGAAAGGAGATCTGTGTGAAGGGTGGGGCTGGTGGAGGAGATGAGTACCGAATCACAGCGAGGAATGAGGAGGGAGATGGGGGCGCCGGGAAATGTTGGCAAAGGAAAAGGGTGAGGTTCCGGGCCTCATGAAGGGAAGGATCAGGACGGGAGAGGATGTAGTGGTAGGAGGAAGGGGAGGAGGAGGAGGAGGAGGGGGCAGGGATAGGCGGCGAGACATCCATGGAATCCTGGACAAGTGAAGGGGGCCGAGGCGGAGCCTTTTTGGATGCAGAAGAGGCAGGGGTGGCACAAGGGCGTTTGACGGCGGCAGAGGAGGTGTGGGGGACGGCAGCAACTGGAAGGTGGCATGGAAGGGCAGGTCCTGGTGCTGGAGTCAGCACCGGAGGTGGTGAGGGCGATGGCGATGGTGACGATGAAGATGATGATGAGGGCGAAGGGGAAAGGTGAGCGTGGGCTGTGGCCCTCCAGGCCACCACACTAGCGGGGGCCGCAGAAGTGGAAGGAGCAGAGGGGGGGGAGTGGAGGGAAGGGATCAGAAGAGGCGAGACAGGGAGGAGCCGGGGATGGAGCAACAAAGAGTGAGGGAGATGGGAGAGTGCGGAGTGGGGGAATGGATGGAGGGGGTGGCGATTGGGCACACGATGTGATGGTGGTGGCGGCGGCAGAGGGAGATGTATATACTATGGCGGTGGTGGTGGCTGTAGTGGTGGTGGTGGGAGTTGACATGGTGACAAGGAGAAAAGCACAGGACAGGACAAAGAAGCAAACGAGGGACGGACAAAGCGACGAGAAACACGGAGTAAAAGGGCCGGAGAAACGATGAAGGAGACTTAGGCTGAAGCCCCACTCTGCTGCTGCTGGCGGGGGTGGAGACCTGGCTGGTTGGCCAGTGGGGACGCTGCTGCTGCTGGACGCTGAACGTTCAATTTTAACACGGGTAATGTATCACGAAGCATATGCCATCCACACTGGCGGAATGTTACGTGATACCACGTACTTATACGTTTCTGACTATTACAGTGCCATCCATCACATAGCCAAAAAAATGGCCCAACTAAAACATTCATATTTCTTTACGTACTACACGAATATGTACAAAAAATGGGGGATCCTATTTAAAAAAAACGCAGTTGATATCCGTTGGACCTATGGCAGCGCCATCTAGCGGGCCAACCATAGCGCCATCTGGTTTCCCCGTTCAAGCTAGGCGAGTTTCGCTCTTTGTAGTTTTTTCGTTTGATGCTTATTTCGTGAGATATTTGGCCCGGTCACTATAAATGGACCACCCCGTATAGTCGCAGTGCCATATATCCCTCACAAGGTCGGTCGGTCATCCACCACAGCCAACGGTCGTGAGGCAATGGACCACCCTGTATACAGGAATTACAGTACACTGAAAGAGTTATGAGATCTGTCACGTTGCTTGGAGGTTGAAAATTGCATGATAATTGTGGCGTCGTATTTCGTTAAATACTAGTTGCGACCACACGCTACACAAAACAGAAACTATACCGTAACTAATTCGTTTATGCATTCCCTTTTCTTCCGAATTGCTTATACTTACTGCCAAATGAAGTGAAGGTGGTTCCAGCAATTTTCAAACGAACCAGCTGCATGACAGTATTGCCACTATCTCAGGGGCGGCCGGACATTTTCTAGACGCAGTCATCGACTTGCTTCTTTTGCTGGTATCCTCGGTCTTTAGCGTCATATGACATTCTCATTTGGTGCAATAATATTTTATTTCATTGCTTCTAATATTACATTATATGCCTTTAATTTTTATTTAATTACAAAAAGACTATGACCTCTCCGTGTGTCGTAGTGCGTGTTGGAGTGGGTTCGTAGACAAGGGTGTCAGCAATATCAGATCGATAACGTGAACTGGAGTAACTATCGATCAGTGTGGTTTGTAGACAGTGCTACACCATTACAGCTCTCTGAATTGCTTGGGACATCTATTCCCTAAAGAAACGACACAGAAAGGGTTAAATGACAGCAACAGGGTTCACCTAATTCATTGATAAATGATGTAGTCCAAATTACTTCCCTTAAATTGACGTGGGATTATGCTGTCTGAAAAGACCGATGAGCAGAGAAATGTGAAACGACAAAGTAAGGCGCAGCAAGATTTCAGTCCCAGTACTGCGAAAATCGTGGCGACATGTAATATCTCTTTATGACTTCTGTTTATTTTACGCTAAGTAGTTATTTTAAGGCAAGACCGTGTTTCTCTCTTCATGTTTCTTCGTAACTGTGGCAGTTAGTAATATCATCGCGGTTGACAGAGGTCTCATCTGGAAACAACGAAAATTTGGGGAAGTTCTATACTGTGATACTGCGCTGGACATTTCACTCACTATATTCAACTCTGAGTTTAGCATCATTTGACTCCATGTCTTTTACATGTTATTTGTTATGCGTGTAGTTGATGTTCTGTTGTATTGTATCGTATTGTATTGCACTGGGGATGACAGAGAGGTTTCGTCCCGGCCGTAGCCCTCACTGGTTAACAACCCCACAACAGGCAACAGCAGTCCACTCACCCTACCGCCGCCCCCACACCGAACCCAGGATTATTGTGCGTTCGGCACCCAGTGGACACCCCCAGGAACGTCTCACACCAGGCGAGTGTAACTCCAATGTTGGTGTGGTAGAGTAATTATGGTGTACGCGTACGTCGATGAAGTGTTTGCGCAGCAATCGCCGACATAGTGTAACTGAGGCGGAATAAAGGGAACCAGCCCGCTTTCGCCGAGGCAGATGCAGAACCGCCTTAAAAACCATACACAGACTGGCCGGCATACCGGACCTCGACACTAATCCACCGGGCGGATTCGTGCCGGGAACCGGCACGCCTTCGCGCCCGGAAAGCAGTGCGTTACACCGAACGGCTAACCGGGCGGGCTTATGTTCCGTTAGTACTATGAACACTTTACATTTCACTATCAGGTTTATAAATGTCCTATTATGCAACCCGAAACCATGTCCTTAATTTCTACTGTTCGAAAAACTCTTTGTCGGGACTGAAACCAACTTTCAGATGCGTGAACGACCCTAATGTTCATCAGGTTCTTCTATTTAGGATAACGGTTATCTCGAAGCATTCCTCTGCATGTCTATTTTTGGGCGGTACAACCTGTTACACAATATACTCAAATCACAGATCTTAGTTCCTGTAACGATAGTAATCCATCATGGACAATGCGTCTTGAAGTGCAAACAGTGGTTTACGTCGTCTGACTGATCGGCACTGGGCAGCAGTAAGACACTGAATTCGCATTCTGGAGGCTGATCAAAGAGCCATCCCAATTTAGGTTTTTCATGGTTTCCTTAAATCAGTTAAGGTGAATGTCAGGGCGGTTCCTTCAAAAGGGACACTGCTGAATCCCTTCCTCTGCCCTCTTCATTGCAAGCATGCGCTTTTTTTAATTGGCCTCTTTGTCGACGGAGCTTAAATCAGTAACTTCTTTCCTTCCTTTTTTACGAACTCCATGGAGGCCGCATCATAAATGACTGTGTCTTGTTTTTCGAGGTAGGCCACCAATGTTGAGGCGGTGGGCTGCCGTTTACTATCAAACGTTTAAAAAGGCGTACATCACACGCATTGATAATTCAAGATTTCATACCCCCTGAATTGTAGGTTTCCGACCATTGCTTCCTTAACAAATATACTCAGTTTGATCCAAAAGATTTGAGATACTCGCAATGCATCTACGTTCATTATTTTCGAAAAAGTATAAAGAACATCACAAACTATATATTCCACCTGCGGACGGATCATGGGAAGATGGCCACCTTTATGCCACTCTGAGAATCGTCACTAGTCTCTCATACGGAACTACCACGTAGAATGTTTTTAGAATGCACGATAAAAACAGAATCTTGGCATTATCGAAACAATATGTATGTATCTTCACGTCGTAATAAGGTGCGTTTTGGTATTTCTGTTAAAATGTCCCAAGAGATACACAGTCTTGTGACATTATACATTTACCTTCTTACTACGCACAAAATGCTGATGTTAGAACAACACGCTACTGATTCCACGTACTGTAGTAGTATTGTGTTATGGATCTTACAGGTATTATACGAGTAATCTCATTGGTAGACCAGTACCCTATCAACAAACAGAAGCGTGCTATGTGGTTTACCAGTAATAGAACCTTGATAATCGTTACTATTCACCCTGGTCATATTCCAACTTACATTTACTAGTGGATATCCGTGTTCTTGAAACCAGTTGTACGCACTGACCGTGCAGACAAAGTCTTAATTTAGTAATATGTTCAAATTTACAATTGTCCATATTGAAAGTTACCATACAGTCTGTGCTATAAAGTAATACTTTTTCAAGTTTTGACTGTTATTTGTTCAATTTATTACGAGATCAATTTTTTCGTTCGTTGTCTTGTAATTAGTAAGAAAATTAGAAGACAATGAATCACTAATTTTCCGTCTGTTGTTAGGCAGGGATTGTAAACCTCTCTCTTTTGCTTTTTTCGGTTGTAGACAGCTATCGTGGCCGCAATAGAAAGCTTGCTCTGCTGAATACTTACTAGTTATACGCAGAAGTTGCAATATTGCTGCCACAGTGGACACCAACCGACAGGTGCGGCGGACAGAGAAACCAGGGTGGGAAGAGACGCTTCTTATAGAGTGACACTTTAGGGCGAGCGGAATAAATTGGCCACGGAGCCGACAGCCGCGAGCTTGCAATGAGCGGCGTGCTGGCTCTCGTTCTCCCCGGCAAACATTTGGTATCGATCATGTCGCGAGGTGCCACGGTTCCCGCTTCCCGCCTCTCGCTTCTCGCTTCCCGCTGCCACCAACGTTGTCAGCTGCCACTTTCTTTCTCTCAAGACACTTCGCTTAGAGTTCAGTGCCGAGACGCTTCTGTGGTAGAGACCAGCGATATGTGCCTCTGCAAAGTCAGAATACATTGTGTGAGCTCTGTTGTAGCGGGCAAAACGGCGTATCGCCCAGTCGAGTGGACACGATTGGACGTGAATGTGTGCATACAACCGCAACCGGTGGCGCACACACCACGTGTACGTCCGCCAACTGATAGACTTCTTAAGAGAGTGGAGTCTCGTAGCGGCCCTAGCTGACCACCCAGTCACCTGATCTGTTAGTGTGCGATGACTTTGTATGGGAAGCCCTTAAGTCTAAGAGGTATCGCAACAACTCAAAGTCTTCAAGAACTGCAGCAGAACATTTCGGATGAGACTGCAGCAATTCCTGCAGTCCAGCTTTGATTCTCCTTTAGCAACTTGTTGGCCAGGGCCCAAAAGTACTAAGAGATGAAGGGTGGTCACTTTTAACATCTGCTATAATCAGGTTAGCACCGTATTTCCTTTCCTCTGCTGAGTTTCTTTGTACCCAGCAACTCTGTTCTTCAGGCCACTTTTATTTGCCTCACCCTGTATATTAAGGGCAACATTACTGCTGAATTTTCAAAAAAACCTTATTTTATTGATTTAAAAGATGCTTCGAACTTTCTACAATATGAGGCAAAACGTCTAATCCCCGAAAAAAAATTGTTCCGCAGAATTCCGAACTGCTTCTCTAGCGCCGGCCGGTGTGGCCGAGCGGTTCTAGGCGCTTCAGGATGGAACCGTGCGACCGCTACGGTCGCAGGTTCGAATCCTGCCTCGGGCATGGATGTGTGTGATGTCCTTAGGTTAGTCAGGCTTAAGTAGTTCTAAGCTCTAGGGGACTGATGACCTCAGATGTTAAGTCCCATAGTGCTCAGAGCCATTTGAACCATTTATTTATTTATTTATTTTTTTTTTTGCTCCTCTAGCGTCCCGGATGACTCGAAACGGCTTACCTGCGCCAACTCAATGCCCCCAGTAGTGTTTGGGTATAGTTAGAAGCTCTTCAGGGTAGACTGGCTTCAAAGTTTTTCGCTTCGAATTTTTATTTTTATGTGTTCTGTTAACATTTGATAGTTCATTTATCATATTATTGTACACAATTATGTCTTTCAAATAAGAGTGGTAAAGATACGAAAATATCTTACACAACGCGGCGTCGTAGCAGTACGTCATCAAAGCGTCCAAATAACAGATGCGAGGCTGAGAGCTATTCGGAACGGGTTAATGCCTCTGCAAAGAAACTGAAAGACAATGACGAAGATTTCGATGTGGGTTATAGATTCAGGTATAGGATTGTAAATTTCCTTTCGGTTTACTCTGTTATTATGCAACAAATGAAATGTAAAGCGTGCAATGCAGACATCACATTGCAGGGACGATGACCTCGAGGCTTAGGCTTCACAATAATTATTGCCAATCTAAACAGCCCAGAAGTTGTTATACCAAGTTGTGATGCTATACGGAATGCCTGTAAAATCAACCGTCGAGTCGTCCTAGCAATGCGCCTGCCTGGAGTAGGGCTGAACGGAATTCTAAGGTTTTGTGCTCTTGTGGAGTTATCACGACCAATATTTTAATCGTTCTATGATAAACGAGGCGAACGCAACGGCAACACTACGACCGCCCAGTCCTGCGATAGCAGATTAATGACGAGTTTCCTCAAACTATATTTTTTTTCATTTCTTCTTGCCTACAACACATTTTAAAACTTAAAACGCGTTTTTCACGGAATACAATTTTCAAAACGGCATGCTGCATGAATCTAACCATTTTAAATATTTTAAATCTGAAAATTTAAGCACAGCTTTGAAATAACTCTTCAAAGTGAACCTCGCTGGGTATTTTCGATTAGTTAATTTAAAAAATATTTAGTGACTAAAGACCATCCTGTTTTTTGCTGAAAATTGAACGAGTGTTCAAACGTTCGCCAATTACATAAATAATCAATTTTTGTAAAATCCCCTACGTGATTCTTCAGCTGCATTCATTTGTTTTCTTTTTCCTGATGCAAATTGTCATCAGTTACAGTGTTTGCCGCAGACTGCCTCAGATTCTACATATTTCTGGATAATTGCTGTAATGTCGAGATTTTGTGATAGTTCCCGATAAAAGTTTTTTCTAATGTACTTAAAAATGCACAATATCTATCCCAAGTATGATTTCTCTATCATTTTTTCTTCTGCCGAAAAAATTGTCAAGGGAACACCTTTTAAGGCCGTTGCAGTGTTACAGTTAATGCTCAGGGTGAAGAAACGTATACTATAAAGTTTGCGGATAGCGTGCTAGTTCTATCAGTGAAATAGACTAGCAAAAGCAGCAGAATTATTGAAGAAAGATTATAAGCTGAGCAGTACCTAAAATGAATCAAGGGCACTAGAACGTAATTTAAATAATTGAAGCGGTACTGAAGAACTAGATTAGGAAAAGAAACACCAAAAGCAGCTGAAGAGTTTAGTTATTTGCGTAGCAGATTAACTGACGATACCCGAATTGTGGGGCATACAAAATGCAGATTATCAAAACCAAAGTGAGAGGAAGCCTTTTGTTATTATTTTTGTGAAGTGTAGCCTAGTATGGAATTGAAACGTCCACGATGAAATTTCAAACAAGATTAAGAAACAAGCTTTTGAAATGCTGAACAAAGACAGCAACGATAATAAGAAACCTCTCACCCTGGTAGCCAAAAATGATACTCGTGAAATGATATTTGTGCAGTGGAAGTTCCCTGGTTCACTGCATAACTTGTTCTACGTTCCAATCAACTTTATAGTGTTCGGAATAGATGAAGGTGACAAATCACTAATGTGAAAAACCGTTTAGTTTCGCTAGTGATAGTAACCGTCCAGAAATATCTTATTTTCATTTTCACAGAAAACATAGAAGTATACTGTGCTTACAGCTCAGCTTGAAAAGATGTGGCTGGTAGGAGAGCCACGACGATTTGCCCTCACAATTTAATGTAGCATATAGCTATAAGCCGGCTGTGGCGTAGGAAAAAATACCGCTGGGCGGATTTTTTCTTTAATTATTCTGAGTACACATTGTGCGTGTAGAGTATGGAATTTTTAATTAATCAAGCTTTGATGAAGCAGTGCTGCAAAACATATGAAAATCCGTGATAAAGACAAAAAAATATTCTTCTAACATAAGCTTTAGGGCGTGATTCCCGCAACCAAGTTCAGATGTTTTCGCTACGAACAACGTAACGCCCCAAGTTCAGGGGGGCACAGTGTAACATGCAGATTACGGTACATCGGTCTAGGTCTAGCATTGTCGTTATAGCACTTACTTAACTATCCTCTGGTAATTAGCGTTAAACAGATAGCTCCAGTACTGAAACAGTGCATTCAGAATCACGAGAGACCGGATGGGAATTCCAGTGAGACCACCCTGGTTTAGTGTTCTGTTATCTGCAGTCGATGAGATGTTAAAACAATTTTAAAGTTTCCAAGAAGATGTAAAATCGTCTTACATACATTATTAATTTATTAGACACATCAGCATTTCAAATTGATGAATCCGAAATGAATAAGTTTTCCTCATTGCACAACAGGTCGCATCAGTCGTGAAGCATTCTGAGTCAGCTTTTTCAAGTTGGTAAGAGGTGCGACACGTATGTTTCCTGTTTTACGGATTTTTCACTGCGATGAGCAGAAACTAACGTTTCATACTCTGGCTGATGCTGAAGATATTTACAATTCTACAGTAATATCTAAGCGTGGCCAGAATTAAGCCTCGTTACCAATGTTGGTCTCAGGAGCAGAAGCCACCAACTGCACGAGTTGACTAGTAACTACTTGTTAAGTTTTCTTTTCTTTCCCTTCTTTTTAATACTACAGATGACTGCTCCTTGGGAGATTACTTCAATAAAATATCTGAGGTAGCGTGAATATCTCTAATGGCATCATTATGATCAGTCACTGCTTCTTCTGCGAACAAAAAATGAATATATGTATAACACTCCATTACAGTGTGAGGCGGTCGTCCCAGTTCTCACCTGGAATATTCAAGAGAATAAAGGAACGGATATTAGTCATGTTTTTCACGACCACATCTACTATCTTCACCATCTGTGTCACTTTAACAGTAAACCGCTTGCAATTGGCAGCTCTAGGCGCTTTGTCCTGGAACGCATTGACAAGAGCAGATTCATGATCCTACACCAATTCCAATCACAACTAGTATGCAGTGCTATTAGAAACCGACAACTGACCTAAATCAATGCGACAAACTTCCCTTTGAGAACTACGCCATCTAGTGTACGGTTAAATCAGGAGCAGAATGGAAGGCTTTGTTATTTACTGGCAGTCCATACAATCGACGGATAATAACATTGCATAGGTATACTTAGACAAGCAATTGAAGATGAATGGTGCAGTTCTACTCGGCAGGGTTAGTGGTGGTGACAACGAGCCGGGAGTCACAGTGGAGACAATGACAACAACAAAAAAGGCGTTTTTTAACTTCAATGACACATTAGTTCAGCGAAACAGGCACGCCTCACTCTGGTGACTATGGTCGGTGCTGGCTCGTGGCGGGCTGCTTCTGCCCGGCGTGGAAATGCGCACTTACGCTCCCGGCGATGCTGACGGCAGGCCGGACATGGCCGTAGAATTAGCGGCGCTGCGCTTTGTGCTGAGACGGCATTCCAATGGAGAATGGCTCCTCTTGGGACTCCGCCCGCACGCGCTCACCACGGCGGTGCACGATGACTGCAAAAGCGGGATGCGACCCACTGCTGTCCAGCAAGACGGGCGGCTGGCGACTGGCACTGCGGCACCAAGTCCCACAACGAACTCGGTGCTGCAGGTATCTGGCACGGACGGTCGGCACACCTACGGCACCAAGTCCCACTAGGAATTAAGTGCTGGTGGCGACTGGTCCAACCCAGACTCGAACTCGAGGCTACTACTGGCGGTGGTCAATCATCTCATCGTCTGTGGTGGTCCTGGCGTTGTGAGGCTGGTACTGGACTCTGAAGAACTGCCTCTGCTTCAAACTTCAGACCTGTTTATATGGCTGCGGTGCGCATTTATAACACTAAAACCAGGCATATAGTCATGAGGCTCATAATAAAAGTCTTGCCCTCGTGCAGTGGCATGGGCCATCGTGCTACGGCTATTACCACTCTGCCCTCAGTTTTCCGCTGAGTGTGGCTAGCTAGTATCGCAATCTTTTTGCGTACATGTTATTCTAGCCCACGTATCGCCGCACAGTGGCTACCAGCCCGCAGCTGCTAACACTTCACATAGGCTTTCTTACCACTTCTTATTAACTTCAATAAAATCTGGGCAGTGACACTACAGAGGTATTATATGTATACTCAGTACTGACCCACCTAGCATGCTGCAGAATGTTTTCAGCAACAAAGAGGTTTCGTTTCCAGTAAGAATCCGTTGCATTACAGCCCACAGACGAATATCAGAGTAGATGACTGCGTGTAGATCACGGTAAATATTTTCTAAAAGAAAATAAAGGAAGCTACTGGGCAATGATATAACTTTCAAAGCTGTGTATACCAAGTTATTAGTGAGACGTAATAATGTTGAACATATGTAGCACTGATAAAACATGGAACTCACATTATAACCAGTACTAACACTTGGCCGCGCGGGATTAGCCGAGCGGTCTCAGGCACTGCAGTCGTAGACTGTGTGATTGATCCCGGCGGAGGTTCGAGTCCTCACTCGGGCACGGGTGTGTGTGTGTTTGTCCTTAGGATAATTTAGGTTAAGTAGTGTGTAAGCTTAGGGACTGAGGACCTTAGCAGTTAAGTCCCGTAAGATTTCACACACATTTGAACATTTTTGAACTAACACTTGAGGAATTCTCGAAACAGAAAACGATATCGTTTCGTCTGTGTCGCTCGATATAGCTCATAGGCGCGAAAAAGAAAAAAAGCAGTAAGGGTATAGCAACTATGGTGCAATTTGTTTGCATGTGTGGCGTTAAATGACCCATTCCAATGACCTGTCTTTGAACTTAAATGCCGGGCGCTCCTTATCAGTGACGTTATAGCTATTGTGAGTGATATCATCCTCATCAGTGACATCATAAAGGAGTGCTCCTGCCCATTCCCTGCCTTCTTCTTTGCACCCTCTCTCCAACGAATCACAGCATGATCTCGAGACAGAATATCGGAATGTAGTTTCAGTGAATACTTAAATAAATGAAATAAAGGTCGCAGAATTAACGCAGTTGCACTCTCTACCAGACACCCCGTTCCCTCTCCAGACAGTCTCAGCATAATATTGATATGAGGCGGTCAATCGTGTAAAAACAGCGCCGGGTTTGCAGATATTCAATAATAAATTAGAAAATCTTCACATTAATGAGCACGTAGGACAAAGAATTGCTTTATTTCTGTGAAAGTCAAAGATATTTGCAAGCACATACATACCTTTGTATTTAATCATCACAATATTAAACTGATACATAAAAATGTTGCCAATTAGTATTGTTTCCACGAAAGTGAAAATACTGATTTAAAATATTTGCTTCTGAATTCCGAATGCACATACACATGCACACTGATGAGACACCCACACACACACACTGTACATAGCATACCACATCTGCAAATACTCTACAGTCCTGCCATTTAAATTTCACCTCACAAAGTAATTTCCTCAACTTTTTCATTAAATTTCATGTCACATATACGTAACCACAAAAACGTATGATTGAAGGAATGAAAGGAAAAACAATACAAATACTTTAGATTTAATTTTATTATAAAAAATTTCTTCAGTAACCTTTTACATTTTATGCTGTCACATATAGTGGAAACAAAGTATTTAATATACAATCTACTTCAGCGCTTTTCAGGATATAGAAAACAGTAGCAGATAACAGTTTGTGTAATTATTTGAGATAACTCTCTCAGACAGCCAAGTTTCGACCGCTGCGTGCCTCAGTAAAATCGAAAAGGCGTTGAACTGTGCTTTGTAGACAAACTAAGTATAATAAGAATAATATATCATTATTGTAACAATGAACCAGTTTGTTATAATGACATAGAAACAGTTCAGTGTAATTAATAAAATGATACCGATCACACTCTTAAAAAACAACGGAAGAATGGAAGCGAGTGTTTCATCTTTGTATTGACTTCTAAAAAAGTCTTTAGATTAACAATGACTTTATTTCTGAGAGCTAAACGCTCTTGCGAATTAAAATGGAGCTGTAACAGTTTTCTTTTAGACGACCATATGGGTGTACTGAAATGTAAAGGGATCCGAATTTTTTATGTGAAAACTCTTAAAGTTTTTTAAACTTTACTACCATTCTACATCTGTATTCTTCACATCTACATATTTATTTCTCGACGTATTCACACCGGCGACGAACACATTTCACCCAACGAGAGGACACTTAGACGAGACCGTCACTGTACAATGTTTGACTTTGCTGACGGAGTCACAACCTCATCTCTGCTGCCACCGCTTCATTGCTGTCAAAGTGGAGTCTTCGAAGTTGTTCTTTGCATTTTAGAAACAGAAGAAAATCGGATTGGACCAATCGAACTGTACGCAGGATGATGGACGACAGTGAAAGGAAGACGCCGGATTGTTGCAAATGTTGCAGCGCTCATGTGTGGCTTAGCACTGTCATGCTGAAGAAGAGAGTGCTCCATGTGTGGACGAACTCTTTGGACGCTGTTTCTTACGCAACGACATAGTTACACAGCGATGTTACACACCAAAATCTGGAGTCCTCTAACGACAGGTGGCTGCAAAATTCTAGACGTGAAAGATAATGCTGTAGAACGTCAGTAACGTTTGTTGTATTTTTAAGGCTGTAAGAGTTTACACATAAAAATTGTGAGGCGTTACTTTTCAGCACGCACTCGTAATTAATACACAGACGGAATAAAAAACTAGCACTGAAGAGCCAAAGAAACTGGTACATCTGCCTAATATCATGTAGGACCCCGTGAGCATGTAGAAGCGCCGCAACACGATGTGGCATACACTCGACTAATGTCTCAAGTAGTGCTGGAAGGAACTGACACCATGAATCCTGCAGGGCTGTCCTTAAACCCTTAGAGTACGAGGGGGTGGAGATCTCTCCTGAACGGCACGCTGCAAGGCATCCCAGATATGCTCAATAATGTTCATGTCTGGGGAGTTTCGTGTCCAGCGGAAGTGTTTGAACTGAGAAGAGTGTTCTTCGAGCCACTGTGTAGCAATTCTGGATGTGTGGGGTGTCCAATTGTCATGCTGGAATTGAAGTTCGTCGCAATGCACAATGGACATGAATGGATGCATGTGATCAGACAGGATGCTGATTACGTTTCACCTGTCACAGTCGTATCTAGACGTATCAGGGGTCCGATATCATTCCAATTGCACACGCCCCACGGCATTACAGAGCCTCCACTGGCTTGAACAGTCCCGTGCTGACATGCAGAGTCCGGGGACTCATGAGGATGTCTCCATACCCGTACACGCACATGGGCTCGATACAATTTGAAACGAGACTCGTCCAACCAGGCAACATGTTTCCAGTCATCAACAGTCCAATGTCGGTGTTGTGCAGGCCCAGGCGAGGCATAAAGCTTTGTGTCGTGCCGTCATCAAGGGTACACGTGTGGGCCTTCGGCTCCGAAAGCCCATATCGATGATATTTTGTTGAATGGTTCGCGCGCTGACACTTGTTGATGGCCCAGCAAGGATATCTGCAGCAATTTGCGGAAGGGTTGCTCTTCTGTCATACTGAACGATTCTTTTCAGTCGTCGTTGGTTCCGTTCTTGTAGGATCTTTTTCCGGCCGCAGCGATGTTTTACCGGATTCCTGATATTCACGGTACGCTCGTGAAATGGTCGTAGGGAAAAATTCCCCCTTCATCGCTACCTCGGCGATGCCGTGTCCTACCGCTCCTGCGTCGACTGTAACAGACTCACTTAAATCTGGACACCCTGCCATTGTAGCAGCAGTAACCGATTTAACAACTGCGCCAGACACTTGTTTTATACAGGCGCTGTCGGCCGCAGCGCCGTATTCTGCCTGTTTACATATCTCTGTATTTGAATACGCATGCCTATACCAGTTTGTCTGGCGCTCTAGTGTACATCTAAAGTAGTCACATTACAGTGGCCCTAGCAGCGTTACTATGATGACGCAATCAAATTTCCTTTCAATACGCGCTGTAACGAGGGTGAGCGTTAGTTATCTTTGAGACCGGACGTGGTGAATTGATGTTAGTCAAGAATGCCTTCAAGGCAATAAAGGAGCCATTATCACCATTTCAGTGATTTTGAACGAGGTCGTCTAATAGGTCTAAGAGAAGCTGGATGCCCATCTGATATACTGCAGATAGATGTGGCAGGAAGGTAGCCACTATGCATTATTTGTGGCAGCAGTGGTCACGAGAATGTATGGTCGCAAGACGTCCAGGCTCCAGACTGACACGTGGCACTACCTAGTGGGAAGACCATCATGTTCGGTTTATGGCTCTGGGGCGTCGAACAGTGGCAAAACAAACCGTTACAAATCGGTTCATTCAAGGATGGCTCCAAGCCAGCCGCCCTGTAGCGGGGATTCCACTGTCCCAGAACCAAAACCACTTGCAACTTCGTTGGTTTCGAGCGAGAGCTCTTCGTTGTGTTTTCTGCTGAAAACTGGATCTGTCTTGGTGCCTGTGATGGCCGTGTGTTGATTAGAAGAAGGCCAGTTGAGGACCTGCAACCGTCCTGTTTGCATGCTAGACACACTGGACTTAAACCTGGTGTTATGGTCTGGAGTATGATTTCATGACAGCAGGAGCACTACTGCGGTTATCCCACATACCCTGACTGCAAAGTAGTACGTCAATCATGTGATTTGACCTGTTGTGCTGCCATTCACGCACACTATTCCACGCGGTGTTTTTCAACAGGATAACGCTCAACCACATACCTTTGATATAAACTAATATATTGTACAGAGCCCCCCACGCCACACTTCCCCCCCCCCCTTTCATGAACCATGGACCTTGCCGTTGGTGGGGAGGCTCGCGTGTCTCAGAGATACAGGTAGCCGTACTGCAGGTGCAACCACAACGGAGGGGTATCTGTTGAGAGGGGAAGACAAACGTGTGGTTCTTGAAAAGAGGCAGCAGTTTTTCAGTAGTTGCCGGGGCAACAGTCTGGATCATTGACCGATCTGGCTTTGTACCATTAATCAAAACGGCCTTGCTGTGATGGCACTTCAAACGGCTGAAAACGAGGGAAAACTACAGATGTAATTTTTCCTGAGAGCATGCAGCTTTACTGTATGGTTAAATGATGGTGGCGTCCTCTTGGGTAAAATATTCCGGAGGTAAAATAGTCCCCTATTCGGATCTCCGGGCGGGGACTACACAGGAGAACGTCGTTATCAGGAGAAAGAAAACTGGCGTTCGGCGAAACGGAGCGTGGAATATCAGATCCCTGAACCGGGCAGGTAGGTTAGAAAATTCAAGAAAGGAAATGGACAAGTTAAAATTAGATGTAGTGGTAATTGATGAAGTTCGGTGGCAGGAGGAACCAAGGCTTCTGGTCAGATGAATACAGGGTTTTAAATACAAAATCAAATAGGGGTAATGCAGGAGTAGGTTTAATAACAAGCAAAAAAAAAAAAAAAAAAATAGAACGCGGGTAAGCTACTACGAGCAGCATAGTGAACGCATTATTGTAACCAAGGTAGACACGAAGCTCACGCCTACTACAGTAGTACAAGTTTATATGCCAACTGGCTCGGCAGATGACGAAGAGATTGAAGAAATGAACGGTGAGAAAAAAGAAATTATTCAGATACTCAAGAGAAACGAAAATTTAATAGTCATGGGGGACTGGAATTCGATAATAGGAAAAGGAAGAGAAGGAAGGTAGTGGGTGAATATGGAATGGGGGTAAGGAATGAGAGAGGAAGCCGTTTGGTAGTATTTTGCACAGAGCATAACTTAATCATAACTAACAATGGGTTTAAGAATCATGAAAGAAGGTTATATACATGGAAGAGGCCTGGAGGCACTGTAAGGTTTCAGATAGATTACATAGTGGTAAAACACAGATTTAGGATCCAGGTTTTAAGTTGTAAAACATTTCCAGGGGCAGATGTGGACTCTGATCACAATCTGTTGGTTATGAGCTGTAGATGAAAACTGAAGAAACTGCAAAAAAAGTGGGAATTTAAGGGCATGGGACCTGGATAAACTGAAATAAGCAGAGGTTGTAGAGAGTTTCAGAGAGAGCATTATGGAACAATTGACAAATATGGGGGAAGAAATACAGAAGAAGAAGAATAGTTAGCTTTGAGAGATGGAATAGTGAAGACAGCAGAGGATCAGTTAGGTAAAAAGACGAGGGATAGAAGAAATCCGTGGGTAACAGAAGAGATATTGAATTTAATTGATGAGAGGAGAAAATACAAAAATGCAGTAAATGAAACAGGCGAAAAGGAGTACAAACGTGACAAAAATGACATCGACAGGATGTAGAGGCATATATCACTAGGGGTAAGATAGATATTGCCTACAGGAAAATTAAAGCAACCTTTGGAGAAAAGAAAACCATCTGTATGAATATCATGAGCTCAGATGGAAAAACAGTTCTAAGTAAAGAAGGGAAAGCAGAAAGGTGGAATCAGTGTCTAGAGGGTACATACAAGAGCGATGTACTTGAGGGCAATATTGCGGAAATGGAACAGGACGTAGATGAAGGTGAAATGGGACATAAGATATTGTGTGAAGAATTTGACAGAGCATTGAAAGACGTAAGTCGGAACAAAGTACTGGGAATAGACAACATTCCGTTAGAGCTACTGATAGCATTGGGAGAGCCAGCCATGACAAAATTCTTCCATCTCTTAAGCAAGATGTATGAGACAGGCGAAATACCTTCAGACTTTAAGAAGAATATAATAACCCCAATCGCAAAGAAATCAGGTGTTGACAGGTGTGAAAATTACCGAACTATCAGTTTAATAAGCCACGAATGCAATACTAACACGAATTCTGAACTGACGAATGGAAAAACTAATAGCAGCTGACCTCGGGGAATGTCAGTTTGGATTCCGTAGAAATGTTGGAACACGTGAGGCAATACTGACCCTACGACTTATCTTAGCAGATAAATTAAGGAAAGGCAAACCTATGTTTCCAGCATTTGTAGACTTAGAGAAAGCTTTTGAGAATGTTGACTGGAATACATTCTTTTAAATTCTGAAGTTGGCAGGGGTGAAATACAAAGTGTGAAAGGCTATTTACAATTTGTACAGAAACCAGATGGCAGTTACGCGAATCCCAGAGCATGAAAGAGAAACAGTGATTGGGAAGGGAGTGAGACTGGGCTGTAGCCTATGCCCGATGTTTTTTAATCTTTATACTTAGCAAGCAGTAAAGGAATGAAAAGAAAAATTTGGAGTTGGAATTAGCCTATGCTCGATGTTATTCAACCTTTGTACTGAGCAAGCAGTAAAGGAAACAAAAGAAAAATTTCGAGTTGGAGATATTACCCATGGAGAAGAAATAAAAACTCTGAGGTTTGCCGATGACATTATAATTCGGTCAGAGACAGCTGAGGGCCTGGTATGGATAGTGTCTTGAAAGGGGCGTACAAGTTCAACATCAACAAAAGCAAAACAAGGAAAATGGAATGTAGTCGAATTAAATCAGGTGATGCTGTGGTAATTATATTAGGAAATGAGACCCTTAAAGTAGTAGATGAATTTCACAATTTGGGGATCAAACTAACTGATGATGATCGAAGTACAGAGGATATAAAATGTAGACTGGCAGTGGCAAGGAAAGCGTTTTTGAGAAAGAAAAATGTGTTAACATCGTGTGTAGATTTAAGGGTCAGGAAGTCATTTCTTAAAGAATTTGTAAGGAGTGTAGCCCTGTATGGCAGTGAAACATGGACGATAAATAGTTTGGACTAGAAGAGAATAAAAGTTTTCGAAATGTGGTGCTGCAGAAGAGTGCTAAAGATTAGATGGATGGATCACGTAACTAATGAGGAGGTACTGTATAGAATTGGGTAGAAGAGAGATTATTGGCACAAATTGACAAGAAGAAGGGATCGGTTCATAGGACATGTTCGGAGGCATCAAGGGATCACCAATTTAGAATCGGGGGGCAGCGTGGAGGGTAAAAATCGTAGAGGAAGACCAAGAGATGAATACACTAAGCAAATTCGGAAGGATGTAAGTTGCAGTAGGTGCCTGGCGATGAAGCAGCTTGCACAGGATAGAGTAGCACGGAGAGCTGCATCAAACCTGTCTCTGGACTGAAGGCCACAACTAGCCAACTCTGTAGAGTGTCAACATTTCGCTTTGGCCTGCCCGATCACCAAATCTGTCTCTAGTTGAGCACATATAAGACATCGTCAAGTGACAATTCCTGCTTCATCCACAAGATCCACAAGCATCATTTACCATCCCCATATTGAACCACGAAGTGCGTGGAACTCCATCCCACGAACTGGCGGTTACAGAGGTTATTAATGTACTAGCAGTTCCCATTTTCAATATCTTATCTCGCGCTTGAATTAACCCGTGATCTTGCAATGTTAATCACTTAAATATGTTGCCTAGAGAACTGAATTCAGAAATTCCTATACTCTGCATTAATTGTTACCTGGTGGAGCGATCTTTTCCGTCAGTGTATACCCTATTCTTCCGAGGCACTGTACTTTGTGAATAGAAGCTGATGTTATTTTCATACTAGGAACAAAAAAATTAGATACCAACATTTTCAAAATCGACGAAATGTTAGTCATTCTTTCGTTTTATACAATTAGCGTGGTACTACTTTTGAGAATGTCGAGATTACCAGTACCGATGGTCAAGAATCTTGAAGGGTGTTAATTCTTGCTCTCTTCATGTTGAACCAGCACCATCGCTCTAGATTTGGTGTAGATGCTTCTCGTGCTCAGAATTGGATGGGACTGCCCCTTCTCCAGCGTCGACAGTCTTATAGTACATGATATGCTCCCACCGTCACCCAGATACTTCAATTTCTGACACATATAATAGCTATTGTCTACGTACTACAATAAATAACTGATTCTCAAAACATTTAGATTTATTAGCAGTAATGGATATTGTACCTACATTTTGTAAGAACAGCGACTATGATGACATTGTTGTCTCTGATGATGCAGAATCAAGCACCAGCTACTACAGTACATCTTACTGTTTTTGCGTATAACACCCAACAATGATGAGTGTGCAATCATAAATGTGATTACTAACAAGGGAACCTCCCCCTCGCACCCCCTTCAGATTTAGTTATAAGTTGGCACAGTGGATAGGCCTTGAAAAACTGAACACAGATCAATCGAGAAAACTGGAAGAAGTTGTGTGGAACTGTGAAAAAATAAGCAAAATATACAAACTGAGTAGTCCATGTGCAAGATACGTTACAACTAGGTAACACTAACTTCACGATTGCCGTAGTCCCGTGGTTAGTGTGAGCAGCTGTGGAACGAGAGGTCTTTGGTTCAAGCCTTCCCTCGGGTGAAAATTTTAACATTTTATTTTCAGCTTCTGTGACATTACGTCCACAAGAAAACCTAAATGGGGCAAGGTAGAAGAACCTTTTTACCCATTCGCCAAGCGTACAAGTTAGGTGAGTCGACAACATATTCCTGTCTTGTGACGCAAATGCCGTCACCAGTGTCGTATAGAATACATCAGACGTGATTTCCTGTGGAGGAATCGGTTGACCTTGCGATCAAATGTTTCCGGTTCCCATTGGAGAGGCACGTCCTTTCGTCTACTAATAACACGGTTTTGCGGTGCGGTCGCAAAACACAGACACTAAACTTATTGCAGTGAACAGAGACGTCAATGAACGAATGGACAGATCATAGCTTTGCGAAAATAAGGAAAGTAAACATTTGTTAGAACGTCTGCATTCCACTCATGGCGGTGGAAGCAAATCGGCACCTCCTTGTAGTGCAATCTTAGTGTAAGTGAGATCAGTGACACATCACCTGTGGGTAAACAGAGGAGGTATGAAGAAGAGAAATATTTTTGAGGGAAAGCGTTTATTATACACACAAATATATCACTTCTCTCCCCCCCCCCCCACCCCCACCCCCCTCTCTCTCTCTCTTTCAACTTGCCGTACATGGCAGCCCTGGTGGGGATAATATTTGAAGTCGCCGGCCGAAGTGGCCGTGCGGTTAAAGGCGCTGCAGTCTGGAACCACAAGACCGCTACGGTCGCAGGTTCGAATCTTGCCTCGGGCATGGATGTTTGTGATGTCCTTAGGTTAGTTAGGTTTAACTAGTTCTAAGTTCTAGGGGACTAATGACCTCAGCAGTTGAGTCCCATAGTGCTCAGAGCCATTTGAACCATTTTTGAATATTTGAAGTCGATGTGCTTGGGAATTATGAGGCTAGATTTTATCAGCGAGAACTGTGAATTGTAACCGACCAGCAAACTGTGTAAGGACTGTGACTCGGGTGGACTGTAAATGACTGCATAAGAACTGTGATAAGTAGGCTTAAAACTGTGTTCGAACTGGTTTAAACTTCAGTTAAACTACAATAACAGATGCCGCAAAGTCATATTTTCCGTTACGATGAAATTATGTCGGAATGGAAAGTGCGGAAATGCCACGAGAATAGAAGTTAACGTTGTGTTGGCAGTCCATTAAATTTTGTTATAAATCAGCACTTTCAGAGTCTTCATGCTACGAGACGGCTCTGCGCGCAGAGAACTGTGGGGCAGCCACAGACAACAGGTGTGGCGGCAGCACGCAGCGGCCGGCGCAGTTAACAGGACACGGCGCTTGTGGAGTGACGGCTTCAGCACACCACGACGGCGGAGTTGTAGCCAGCGGTGTGGCCCACAGATACAGGAATTAGTGGCAGTACGACGAGGAAGAAAAGTGGTTTAAGTACAGCTCCTGCTTATAGCAATCTAAGATTTGTAATTGGAACATTAGTATTACGATGTGTTGGGAAAGGGAAATAAGATACGCTCTGAATGAGGAGTAGAGAAGGAGTTCAGCGTCACAGTAGTAGTGACGAACTGGTTGGACAGATACAAAGAAAAACGGTGGTGAAGTCAGATATGGGTTTAGTGATATGTCGAATGCAGTCTCAAGTAACCAACGTGAAAATGTAAATTCAAATTTTGGTGATGAGCCGGAAACAGCAAATCCAATAACCAATAAACACATTGAGATTTGCGAAGGCCCGCCGGTGTGACCGAGCGGTTCTAGGCGCTTCAGTCAGGAACCGCACGACCGCTACGGTCGCAGGTTCGAATCCTGCCTCGGGCATGGATGTGTGTGATGTCCTTAGCTTAGTTAGGTTTAAGTAATTCTAAGTTCTAGGGGACTGATGGCCTCAGAGGTTAAGTCCCATAGTGCTCAGAGCCATTTGAACCATTTTTTGAATTGCGAAGTAGTCATGAATGATTTCACTGAAAATGTAGAGTAAGCTAATTAGGAGGGCAGTGCAAATGTTGATATAGTAGCAAACAATGATAACGTAAGCCCAGGATTTGTAGTAAGCAGTCAAAACCAAATGATTCATTGGGATGACGATGTCAGAGAAAATAGCTCTGACGATGACAGTATTAATGGGCCAGTACTTGAGTAACGTACATTAAGCTATGGTGCAGCATCAGCTAACACTTCATCAGCTTGGGATAATGATCCGGATCTGAGATCTATGATAAAATTGGTTTTGGAGGAACCAAAAGTGCTAAGTAAAGCACATAAAGAAATAAAAGAGAAGTTAAGAAAAACGCAAAAGAAAATAGATGCTAGGCATAATAAAATAGAGAAAATGCTTCCTCAGATGCAAAACAAAACAGAAAATGAAGTTAAACAAAAACTAGAGATTTGGTGAGAATAAGAAAGAAGGAAAGGGGTTATCCAAATAAATTACTTGGCAAATTACGCTAATCCATACGAATTTCATCATTTCTCTAGTAAAAGAACTATACACCATGTAGCCTTTGTTAGACAGTTTGATGGCATCATTCCTGAAAACATGACAGAACAGCAAAAAGTCAAATTCGTGGCCAGTAGGTTCGAAGGAGAAGCAAAATCGTGAAAAATTGGGGTCAGTAACACATGTAAAACATATAAAGAATTCGAACAAGCACTTTTTGAATAACTATTGGTCTACTAGCACTCAAAAAGGTGTTAGAAACGAAATATTTGAGGGCAGAAACTTTGCACGTAGCAACTATATAGAATTTTTCCAACATTACTGGGGAAAGAACCAATGCTTAACAGACCCATTAAGAAAATATGATCTAATAAAAATTATTATACTTAAATTCCCAATATCAGTACAAGAGAAGGTAATAAATGTAAATAAAAGTAATTTCAGTCGCCTAATGCACGTGTTGGAGTAATCAGACGCGTTGTCAGGCAACAGGCAGCTACCGGAGGGCTGGAGAAAGAACAGGTGACGGACAGACCGCCGTAATGACAGAGAATAAATAAACAAGAGTTACGAATCTAAATGACGAACAGCATGCCTGGGAGGAAAACAGACAACCACGTCACAGTCGCAGCCCGTCCAGAAGAGGAAGAGGCACTTTTCAAAGGGGAACGATCAGAGAAGGTTATTATGGTGGAAACAGGATATATTATCATAATCAAAATAGGGGACATACTGAGGTAAGAGACCGGAATCATACAGAGCCGGAAAATTAGTAGGCGGTACGGACCTGGTCCAATCGCAAACAGCCGAATGTAATGGACCATTAGTAAGATTCTTAGGATATGATGAATCCATCCTGCTGGTGAAAAGAGAAGCAGTAGATAAAGAGATAAAGAAAATGATTGAATGGAGAATTATCGAGCGATCTTAATAACTGTAGCAGTTCCCTTGTAATAATGCCAAAGAAAGATGGCTCGGTACGCATAGCTTTGGATGTTAGAGCCTTAAAGAAAGTCATTTTGCCACAAATGGACAGGCCTGAGGCACTAGAGGAACTTAAGGATATTAATAAGTATAGATTTGACCACCAGCTTCCTGCAGGTCCCATTAGTAGATGACTGTTGGAAGTTTATTGCATTTATTTATGGGGGACAAAGTTACCAATTCAGAATATTGCCATTTGGCTTAAAGATCTCGACAGCTACTTTTATATGTATGTTAGATAAAGAGCCAGGAGAGCAGCTATTGAACAAAATTCAGTATATATAGACGATATTTTGATTGCTGCCAAAACATGGAAGGAACACAAGTGTTATTTAACTTTGAGAAAAATAATATTAGTGTAAATCTGGACAAATCCGTATTCAGAAAAGGGGGAATTAAATTGCTAGCGCATATTATATAGGCTAAAGGTATTAAACCAGACCCAGAAAAATTAAATGCTACAAGAGACTTTCCAAGACCTATGAACAAAAAGCTAATGAAGACCTTTTCGGTTTAACCGCATTCTATCTCAAATTCGCGAATAATCAGGCACTTAATGCGAAAGCCCTACTTCAACTAATGAAGAAGAATACCGTGTGGATCTGGAACCAGGAGTGTGAATGAGAATTTGAGAAAATAAAAGATAAATTATGTAACAGTATTGTTTTGTCACATCCAGACTGAAATATACGTTGTTGTATTTTTACTGACAGGTCAGAATATGGGTTGGGAGCTCATCTTGGTCAATTCATAGAACGTGGAGACACAGTGGAAATGAAATTCACTGCTTTTGCCAGTCGAGTAAAAACAAACGGGAGAGAAAATATTCAGTAACAGAAAAGGAAACGGTAGCAACGGTGTGGGCGTTTAAGAAATGCAGATACTATGTTATGGGGAGGAAAGTAAAAGTGCTTACAGACCACAAGCCACTATCATTCCTGATGGATTGTAGGCTAAGTCATAACAGATTAATGAGATGGGCTTTAGTCCTTCAGGAGAATGATTTCACAATAGAATAGTTGCCAGGGGAAAGCAATACAGTGGCTGATGTACTATCCAGATTTTCTGTGGGTATGGCTACAGCTGAACTCGGGGTGGAAAGAAGTCTCCATGTTATACCTGACAAAAGTAAAACAGGAAGATAAAATAAAGAGCATTAGAAAATATGAGAAGGGAACAGAATAGGATGAGACTATTAAAATGATAGAAGCTGACTGGAGTATTAAAGCAAATGATAAGTTGGGAATGTACTATGTGGTACATAAATGTGTGTTGTAACGTAAACAAGACGCAGACAAACAGCAATGGAAGGTTTATTGACCATAACATGAAATTGAGAGACTAGGGTTGTTCATACATTTCACATATGCTCAATGCTGTGCAATGGAGCAATGATTTGGTAAATGAGTGTTTGTGCATTATGCTTGAGGCAAATAATGAAATGTTCTCTCTATGTATCTGCGAAACAAGATTGTGAGCCTCCGTATATAAGATTTAAAGAGCAGAAAATGTGATGCCGGTTAACGGCGTGAGTCATTAGCGAACTGGGTCAGTAGCAACAGATGGTGTGAGTAAGCACAGGGCTATTCAAGAATGCGAAGGGCAATGACCCAGCTTTACGTAGCTACAGCTGTGACCAAAACAAAAACATTGGTGAATCACTGTCGTAATTAGACGTAAGCGTTGGTTTTGTTTATAAACACAGTATATAAAAAAATTATGTATTATGTATTTATATTGCAACAGTGTATGAATACATGTTTAAAATTCTTAGTAAATTAATTTAAGGCACTTTATATTGATTCATGGAATTCATCCGGAGCTGTATGCTAAGATCAGAGATTGAAGAATGGACTGACAGTGATTCATCTCAGAACCACTTTCTAATATCTGGAGTTTCACAACGCAAGACCACATCACGGACAACAGAATCATCAGTAAAGGTTGCTACTGTGGGCAGCTTGCGTATGTTCTGGTATAAGGTGTCAGTGCAAAGTTCTTCCGTCTCCAGGTATATGTGAAATGTATAGGTGTTGTGTTTATTTCATTTGTAACCCTGTGAAGTGGTCATCTTTCTGACACATTCAAATAAATAAGTGCAGAACGGCATGCTGCCGACATAATATTGAAGCAAAGTGTGCAGTGTAAAGCAAGCACTGCAATGCACCGACAGTAGTACTGTTGTAACTTAACTTCTTATAAGAAATACTTCGTAGAATTTAACGGACGGCAGTGAACCGATAGTAGCTTAACAGCAGTACAAAAAATTAGTGACTAAAACTAGGTTAGTAGTTAATGGACTGCTACAGAGTATTCTAGCAGAAATGGTAATTTGTAAGTTAACAAATGACTGTCATCATCATAAAGGAGCAGAATGACACTACTTTAACAATATGTACTGTTTAAAGAACGGTGTGATTAGTATAGAAAGCGTTACTAAAGATAACTGGTTTCGCGATGTAAGGTTATACACGAATTTATTGAGGGGAAGAATTATTTATTTCTAATCACAAAAGTTTTCCCTTGATGTTTATGTAAGTTGATTAATAATCTGAGAATGATAAAAATATAATTTAGATTCAACTTTAGAAAAACAGTCAGTACAGCGGAAGCATATGGGTATTGAGAGATGACAGCAGAAAAATTAAAAAAATTAAAATAAAAATTTGTTTATTTCCAAAATTGTATGCTGTCTGCAAGAACATGTCAATTTTTGAAAATTTCAGGAGGGAGTATGTGTAATATTTATGGCTTTCGGCTACAAGTAGCTCTTTTTAGAGCAGCTGGGAAGGCAGCTGTGGCAAGACGACGTAATGTGTTGTGACGTACCGATGACAGATGGTTTGATCGGTGCGGGTATCATGAGAAAGATCGCCTAAATTGTGGTTCTCCTCAGCGATTGGCTGTTGCATTCGGTAGTTGCGCGCCAAAATGGTTATCTTCTATTATTAATACTAGACAAGCTTAACGGCGTATTTACTTGCATTTCAAACTAAAGCGTCTCTAAATAGCGGTGTGACGTACCGATGACAGATGCTGTTCTCCTCCGCTATTATTGGTACTAGACAAGCTTAACAGCGTACTTACCTTAATGTCAGACTAAAGCGTCTCTAAATACCGTCCTATCATTCCATTATTTCGCAAGTATTAATAACTAGAAGAATAATAAGCAATGCACCGACAGTAGTACTGTTGTAACTTAACTTCTTATAAGAAATACTTCGTAGAATTTAACGGACGGCAGTGAACCGATAGTAGCTTAACAGCAGTACAAAAAATTAGTGACTAAAACTAGGTTAGTAGTTAATGGACTGCTACAGAGTATTCTAGCAGAAATGGTAATTTGTAAGTTAACAAATGACTGTCATCATCATAAAGGAGCAGAATGACACTACTTTAACAATATGTACTGTTTAAAGAACGGTGTGATTAGTATAGAAAGCGTTACTAAAGATAACTGGTTTCGCGATGTAAGGTTATACACGAATTTATTGAGGGGAAGAATTATTTATTTCTAATCACAAAAGTTTTCCCTTGATGTTTATGTAAGTTGATTAATAATCTGAGAATGATAAAAATATAATTTAGATTCAACTTTAGAAAAACAGTCAGTACAGCGGAAGCATATGGGTATTGAGAGATGACAGCAGAAAAATTAAAAAAATTAAAATAAAAATTTGTTTATTTCCAAAATTGTATGCTGTCTGCAAGAACATGTCAATTTTTGAAAATTTCAGGAGGGAGTATGTGTAATATTTATGGCTTTCGGCTACAAGTAGCTCTTTTTAGAGCAGCTGGGAAGGCAGCTGTGGCAAGACGACGTAATGTGTTGTGACGTACCGATGACAGATGGTTTGATCGGTGCGGGTATCATGAGAAAGATCGCCTAAATTGTGGTTCTCCTCAGCGATTGGCTGTTGCATTCGGTAGTTGCGCGCCAAAATGGTTATCTTCTATTATTAATACTAGACAAGCTTAACGGCGTATTTACTTGCATTTCAAACTAAAGCGTCTCTAAATAGCGGTGTGACGTACCGATGACAGATGCTGTTCTCCTCCGCTATTATTGGTACTAGACAAGCTTAACAGCGTACTTACCTTAATGTCAGACTAAAGCGTCTCTAAATACCGTCCTATCATTCCATTATTTCGCAAGTATTAATAACTAGAAGAATAATAAGCAACTGTAAAACGAAAAGGCAGACGAAGTACTTCGGTGATCTTCGGGTCGCGCCTAATTTGGATGGCGGGCGAAGTGGTTCGGCTGTACGATCAGAGCTCCTTCGACAATCTCAGAGGACGGACATGTCGTCCTCCAGTATCAGTTAAGACCTAGTTAGCGATAACTAGTGTGTAAATCAAGAGCTGGTTCGGTAGTGTCGAAAGACAGGCGTGTAGTATGCCGCGGTCAGTATTAGTTAAGACTTTAGTAGCAGTAGATGGTTATTTGGACATATAGTTGAGAACAGTGTGATACTAATTACGGAAATATGAAATTCATTAATTTGTTGAAAAATAAAAATCATTTGTGACACTAAAAAGAAAAGGAATTATGCAGTTTCGCGTGTTCTGCTAATAAAAAGCGAGTGGCATCCCGTATAAAACAACCGACTGGAAATTTAATCATTTCTAATACAACAGTTCCTCACTAAGAGTTTCTTACAGCCTCAAGAAGGCTGAGGAGAACAACAAGACTGCAGGTTGGTGAACCTTTGTTAGAACTTCTGCATTCCACTCAGGGTGGTGGAAGCAAATAGGCACCTCGCTCTTACTACAATCTTAGTACAAGTGAGATCAGTGACACATCATCTGAGGGTAACAGAGAGGAGGTATGAAGAAGAGAAATATTTTTGGGGGCAAAGATTTATTACGCACACGTATATATCACTTGTCACTGTCTAACACTCTCTCTCTTTTTCAACTTGCCGTAGGTGCTGTGCGGTATACATACACTGTGGCTATCACCAGGAATTCTCAGTTTCAGTTGAGTAGAGGAAGCGACTGTGTGGAATGATTCACTAGACAGATGTATACAATCACTGAGAGACTGAATGACTTTTTATTGCTAAATTAAAAAAATGGAATTAGGCCCCCAAGAAGGATCGTCATTTCGCTCAGCAAAGACGTGCCGTGTAGGCAGGAAACTGTTTGAGGAAGGCAAATCTGAACACAGAGAACACTGTCATTGCGCCATTGTGTGACACAATTCAGAACATAACAGATGCAATGTGAGCTACAGGCTAATGCATACCACAATCTTGGCGACTACGATTGACATTTCTTGGTCACTAACATTTTTAAACAAAAGGCTGCAGGCGTTGACCAAAAAGCTAAATTAAACACTGGTCCCATTTCTCTTCCGCCGCTTAATATGAATACATATAAATCTTTTGTGAAAAGTATTGTTGTACTTCACGAACAGCGGTATCCTAATATCAGTTTCATATTTATCCATTCACAACATTTTTTGATCTTTGCACTAAAAAAGTGCGCATCGTAGATCAAATTCGATGAACTCGAGATAATGAGGACAAATTTTTTCAAAGATTAAAAGTTTAATCCTATTAAACAGTAGGGAACTGTTCCATATAATATGTTAGCAACAAATTGGTACAGTAAACTCCCGTTTATCCGAATCGCGTCCATCCGAAAACCGCTTTATCCGAACAAATTTTTCCGATTTTCACGGCTCACATTGGCGCTGTATGACGCATCGCGCGCCACACTTTTTGCTAGCTACACTGACACTTCGCTAGTTTCAACTTGTCTGAGTCTGGAGTGATGCATTCGATGGTGTTTTTCGGCAATCTACTGCTATCAGTGTACTGACGCGTGACAAAAGTCCGAGTGTCGTCAAGTCGTGCGTGTGTTGGTTGACGTTTTAGCGTGTTTCTTGTTCGTATTACGTGGTTTCATGCCATTAGCATCTATTGGAACTCCTTGGATGTACAGTACGTACAGTATTGCTCTATGCAGCACTACATAGCCCTGTCGAAACCAACAGTGAGAGTGCGGCGCCAAACACTTTCTGCCTGTTGTCGGTACATCAGACGAAGCCGAGCGTTTAACACTTTTAAAAGTGAACGTACTACGCCCTGTTCTGCTGCCGCGTGGGCTTGGTTAGGGCAGGGGAGAGCGGATATATGTATCGAATGTTTTCATTCGATGGCTCCCATAGCCTGGTTTCAAAACTCAAAAGCTTTTTCTAGTGCATCTCTAGTGTTGTTAAGTCGTGCATCTGTGTGTTTTCGATTTAACGTTTCGTGCTCGCGCTACATGCTGTAAAATAACCAGTGATAAAAGTGGCCAAAAACCAAAAAAGAATCAGTCGGGTGTGGGTAAAAAAAAAACGCTGAACGTGACTACGGGCGCGAAGCGAAAAGAGAATGTGATCTCGTTGGAACAAAAACTTCGCGCTTTGCAGAATTGATGCTGGTGAGCCATCCGGGAAATTTGCTGCGGATTTGAACGAAGGTAGGAGTACGATTACTGATTGGAAGACGAAACGATCAGAAATTGAAAAATTTGTTCCATCCAAGCGTCAGGCAGCGCAGTGAAATCTCGGAAAACAATGAGGAAAGGTGCACATCCTCAGTTAAGAGAGAACTTACTTTTGTGGCACGAACAAATAAGAGCCACAGGTGTGCCATTTTCAGGTCCTCTACTTCGTCAAAAAGCGATGACTTTTTATGAGCTGATTTAAGGAAAGGAGCAAGAACTGCTCGGAAGTGATGGCTGGCTGGATCGGTTCAAGAAGCGGCATTGCATTCGAGAAATTGCCATCAGCGGCGAATCATTATCCGGGGATGAAACCGCTATCGCTGATTTTAAAAAGAAACTGCACGCAATCCTCGACAAAGGAGGTTATACTGGCGACGAACATTACAACTCTGATGAAACTGGGTTGAATTACAAAATGTTGCCAACAAAAGCCCTTGCCCCTAAATAAGAAAAAACGGCGCAGAGAAAGGGTCACTGTCCTCGCATGCAGTAATGTCACTGACAGTCATAAATTGCGCCTTAATTTAACTGGCAAATCCAAAAAACCAGCAGCATTTAGACGGCTACCAGCTGTTAAACCTTTGCCATTGTAGTACACAAATCAGTCTAAGGCATGGATAAACGGGGCCATCGTTAAACAGTGGCGTCAGTCAGAGTCTGTTCCAGCTGTAGAAAAACACATGGCGGAAAATGGACCTCCTCGATAAGCGCTTCTTCTTGTGGACAACGCTCCTTCTCACCCAGATGATCTACAAGATGGGGATATCAAAGTCGTGTTTCTCCCACCAAACGCCACGTCTACATGTCAACCGATGGACCAAGGTGTTCTTGATGCGATGAAAAAACATTAAAGGCGCAAGCTGCTGGAATACTTAATCGGTGCTATTGATGCTGAAGAACATTTTGTGCAAGCTCTTAAAAAAAATCGATGTTTTAAGTGTCATTCATTGGATTGCTGTAGCTTGGAGTCTAAATCCTCCAATTTTTCTCGTTATGTCTTGGAAAAAATTCTTAGATCATAAGGCAGTTAATCAGTGGTAGAAGAAGGAGGCAACACCGAAACTCAATTGACGTACCAGAAACAGGTGAAAATGACGTAATTTTGGTGATTTTATTGGTGAAGCTACCGGATTGTGAAGACGCGAACTTCGAAGACATTGAAGAACGGATGGAAAACGATTTTTTTGGTTGGAGTGAGGAAGAAATCGTCCAAATTGGGACAAATTAGAAAGCGTCAGAAGAATATGTCTCTGATGACGAAGTAGAGAAAATGATTCCTCACGCAGTCGGTTACGAAGCGATCCAAACTGCCCTGGAGTACATCAGCCAACAGGAGGAGGCGACTTATCCCGAAATCCTTTTTTTCCAACGTTGGAGATATATTGCCGCAACAAATGTTTCTCAAGCCAAGAAACAAAAAAAACATTACAGACTTTTTTTACAAAAAATAAATTCTAATGAAGCGTCCAAAAGTTGAAAGCTTTTTGTTTTTTGACTTTAAAGTTCCTTAAGCCAAACTTTTCGTTACTTTGAGTAATCTCTAGATTTGTTTCGTAATTTTGTACAGTAGTTCATTTTTTATTCAAAAGAGTAGGTAATAAAATTATAACTCCTGTTTTTTCCTGCTGCCAAGTAAGGTGTTTTTTCTGTAAGAACGCAAAAGAAAGTAGTTTAGTTAATCAGCATATAAAAACTTTGAGTTTTCAATCATACTTCGGCGCCTTTTTAACACGTCAACACAATTTTTTCAGTCAGAGGCATGCAGGCTTATTCACAACCATATCAATGACTTTCTACGTACCCGACGCATGTTTTACAATCATATTTCGCGGTACTGACGCAGTTCGGGGTGTTTCACGCATGATTACACGGGGACTTCGGTTTATCCGAAATTTTCGTTATCCGAACCGGCCGCCATCCCAATCATTTCGGTTAAACGGGAGTATACTGTATTGGAGAATCGTCTACTGTCAATGGAACAGTCCAAAAGGTTATTAACAAGCAAAACAACAACATTGGATGTGTGTGAAAGAGCTTCCAGTGATGGGAATGCATTCTAGTGTAAAACGCTAGGAGAATGTTTCTAGTTAAATTTTAGCATAGAAATAGTACATTTCTGGACATGGGTTCCCATTCAAACTATTATGTACTCACTCCCCTCTACAAGTCGTTGAAGTTTGTAATCGGAATTTTCAAGCACTCTATATAAGCCCTTGTAGATGTTGTCTTCGTACTTAGCTAAAACGTCACTGCATTGAAAACAAAGCAATTCTGCATGTTGTTTACAGACAAAAGAAAAAGTCTTCTACATTTTTCTGGGTGTTCTCTGTCCACACAATGTTTGCATAGGGATCACCATCCATGTTTTGCACACCTTTGCAATTGCAATGGGAGAAGAGGCGGAAAAAGAGGAATTCTGCTGTGCTGACTTTTGTTATTCTGTACTACTGATGATCCCAGATCCAGATCAAATTCTCTTCTTATGGAGCTGGATTCTTTCTTCCAGTAAGGAAAGTAGTGAGGGTACTGAATCCAAAATAACTACCAATTTATTCCTGTAAATAATGTTGCCTTCTTCGATGCTCCACTCCAAAATATTGTGGAAAATAGTGGGCTACATGTACAATTCCGAAACTGACAGTACAGTGTTTGACTTCTTTACATTATACGACATTGTATGTGGGGCCACCATTAATTTGTATTTGCTGGCTTCCTCCAATGTAACGTAACAGAACTTTTGGTCCATGTTCTTTTTTCATCTCGTGACCTGAAAACAATTAGATTACTATTTTATATATTTTCTTGCATTTTATTATTGTTATTATTACTGCTGTTGTACACAAATAGTTGATGAAATGTACTTACTTGAAAACATACTGATTCTGATTGTCATTAACCTCAGGAAATATAGCTTCCACATCTCCAACACCATTATCGGAATGTTCAGGTGATACATTGCCTTCAGAAATAACAGCATAAATCTCTCAATCATCAACGAATGGTATTTCACGTAATTCCTCTTCTTCATCCAAAATTGCTTGCATTTCGGGACTCCGTGCGGTTTCTACTCAGAATGTTACTTTATGAAAAACTGAGGCAAAAATTTAATAGCAACTGAGGCAATAAACAACTACGGCTGACGCAAGAAATCATAAAATTAGGTAAAAAAGGGTGGATTTCCTTTGTTTCTGGTGTTGCGAATAATAGCTTTCCAACATAGCACTCATCACTCTATTTTTATAATGTTGCATTTAGTAAAAAAAAGGAGCTATTAAGACAATTTGTATTGACCACAGTGATGCTAAGTGCAGAAACGTATGAATCAGTTTTAATGTGTTATAAGCATAAAATTAAACAGAACATCATTGCATAAAATTGTATGGCAGTGGTAAATTGATACACAAGTATTTTTAAAATAATTGCTTTAAAAACATGTTAGATAGATGGTTTAAAAGGTCTTATGGGTCATATTGATCCCAGTGGTACTATGATGATTGAATGGTGACTCATTCCACTGTTTTAAGCAGTGAACCATTCTGTATCTTTAAATGGTGACTCGTTCTATTTCTTTAAATGGTGACCCATTCTGGGAGAAAAATATCTTATATCACATTACGCAAATATCTTTGACTTTCATGCAAGTGATGGAACTTGGCTATATACATAATACTTACTGCACATCTTTGAACGTGGCGCCTTTTTAGCCACTATTTTAATATTAAAGTTATTATATGTATGTATGCAAATGTCATCGGCTTTAACGGAAATAATCCAAATCTTTGACCTTGGAGGCTATTCCATTGAAGGCTAAGTAATTTTTTAGTGCATGTCTCCGAACATGGTGCCATTTTTACGAAATTAATTTGCCCTCTTTTAATACTACAATGAGACCGAGTGGAGAGGATGAGAGAGGCGGGGCCGGGCGGAGTGGCCGTGAGGTTCTAGGCGCTACAGTCTGGAACCGAGCGACCGCTACGGTCGCAGGTTCGTATCCTGCCTCGAGCATGGATGTGAGTGATGTCCTTAGATTAGTTAGGTTTAATTAGTTCTACGTTCTAGGCGACTGATGACCTCATAAGTTAAGTCGCATAGTGCTCAGAGCCATTTGAACCAAAGAGACGCGGGAAGCGAAGCGTGTGGGGCTTGCTGACATCATTAATTAGGGTAACAGCATCACTGAAAAGAGTGATGGTGCCACTGATAAGGACGGACTGGCTTTTGTCATCATGAGTAGGTGAATTAGCTGGTTCACATGATGTCCCGCATGTAAACTGTATGCTAGATTCGCTATAGCCATACTTGTGTATTGCTGATACTTTCGAATAAACCTGGACCATCAAAATGATCATGTCTGACAGTACTGAGGGTACCCTCATACATCCGAATAGTAGGAACACGTCATGCACCAAGGTAAAAAGTGTTGAAATATTATTTTTTGTTGGAGGGTGGTGTTGAAGATTGAGTTCATGATACCCAGGATACCCAGGACCCGCCCCCCCCCCCCCCCTTCCTGGATCCTCACCTGACACCGAGGGACAAAACGGAGCGCGGCTGCTACGGCCGCAGGTTCGAATCCTGCGTCGGGCATGGATGTGTATGATGTCCTTAGGTTAGTTAGGTTTAAGTCGTTCTAAGTCTAGGGGACTGATGGCCTCATATGTTAAGTCCCATAGTTCTTAGAGCCACCTGAAAGTTTTTTTGACAAAACGGAAATCACAAAGAGATACTGCCAATCGCTGTTACCGAAAAACATTCTCAAATGGAGCAAAAGGGCGTGGAGGAGGGTAGTGGGGGTACGGGTGGGGGATGGGGAAAGCTTCTGGTACCTAATGTACCACCATTTCACACCATAAGACCTCCATTTCACAGCATATGAAGGCTTACAAAGTGGGTATGTATATGTAGATACAGCCATGAAAGGAAACACAATACAGTGAAATATCACAAGGGGTAAATGACAGTAATTATATAGCGTAAACATTTAAAATTGCTTGCAAGACTCCCATGTGTGACCACAGAGCTACATTACTGGCAGAAGGTTCTTTGTCAAAAGTGTTACAAGTCATTACCTGAAGGAGTACTGTCCATTTTCCACAGAATGTTGCTGCTATGAGTGTCTCTAAGTCATTAACACCTTTAACCTGAATGTGGCCTTGAAATGCTGGCAGACTGTAAGGATGTGATCTGAAGAGCAACTGTAAAAGGCACATGAGAGCAACGACACACTATAAAGCGTAATTTTCTGTCGTATTTATGATACTGAAAACGATAAAGAACAAAGAGCGTATTGTACTTTGGATGAAGGTACAGGGTTATCAGCTCAAGGAACCCCACCGTAGGTGCTATTCTTAATTTACAACTTCGACGTCAACTGTTCCTTACTTATTCTTTCTATAACCCACCACGGTAAGGACTAGGTTTAAGCTATGTCATTTGCGAACGATCTGGTAGTATCGGAGATGTCACTTCTTTCCGTAGATGTCTTCCCGTGGGTCTTCTAAGCATCTCGATACTTTAGAGAACTCGACTGAGGAGGCCAATCATATCATTTCCTCTACAGCCCTTTCTATTAAAGCGGTATTTTAGGAAGGAAAGCAAAATTCCTTATCGTTGAAGCAGTTATCTCTTTCATGGATGTCAGATGTGCTTATCATCTTGATTTTACCGGACGCGTTCAACCGTGGCTGTCAACCACGGCACCCTTGCAGCACAGCGGTACGTCGGCGGTATTCTACGCTTCGTTTTGTTGCCCTTCATGGGAAGCGATCCTGGGCTTACCTTCTAGCAAGATAATGAACTCGCGCATGCGGCGATAATTTGTTCCGCCCGTCTTCGTGGTTGTCAAATCCTGCGTTGGCTAGCAAGGTCACCGGATCTCCTGCCAGCTGAGAACGTTTCGATCACTATGGGGATGGCTATCCGACTGTCTCCGGATTTTGACGATCTAACTAGTCAGATGGACAGAATTTGGTACGATGTCCTTCAGGAGGGTATCCAACAACTCTCTCAGTGCCAAGGTGAATAACTGCTTGCATAAGGGCAAGTGGTGAACCAACACATTACTGACTTGCTCAATTTGTGAAGCTCTTTGTCTCTAATAATCATTCATTTTCTCTGAAACTGTGTCCGTAATCATTTGTTTTTCTGTACATCTACATCACACCTACCGGTTTCCGTTCCATTCGGACAATTCCTTCGTGGTGCGTCGTCGTTTTTTTTTTTTTTTTTTTTGCTTTAGTGCGTACATAAACTACGTGGAATATTAAATACTGACCTTGACACATCGGTCGGGAGCTACAATAACTAGCAGTAACTTACCATTCAGGAAAACCGGAGAGATAAGTAAAAATATATCCGTTGATTTTAATTTTGATAATCAACTGCCTCAGTTGCGCCATTTATCTAGAATTTACCGAGGTTTCAGTCGGGATAACACAACCTCCTACAGAATAACAGTAACTACCGTTTGTCCATAGTGGACATCGTCAAGCTAATACTACAAATCCATAAATTATCGTAAGACTATAAAACGTAACTGGAACTGCCTCGTCCCCACTTCGCAACCGAGATGCGGCAGCCACGAGTGCAGTTCCAGTACAGCACTGAGGCTGTTGATTATTAAAATTAAAATCAATATTTATACAGTTGTGACAGGGCCGCGAAATGTTGAAGATATTTAAATATATCCGTTGTCCCAGTTAATTTTTTTTCCAGTAACTGTCTGAATCCTTTACTGAAATTTCCTTTCAGGGATATGCATTACGTTTATTACAACTAAGAAATCAACATTTGCTTTAAACTCTGCAAACCACTATGAAACATATGGAAAGGGTACGTTCCACTGCACTAATTAGTCGTTTTAGGGGTTTTCTGTTCCATTCACGAATAGAGCCCTGGAAAAATGGTTGTTTAAAAGCGTCTGTGTGTTCTGCAGTTAGTCTAATCTTATCATCACGATCGCTATGGTAGCGATATGTAGGGAGTTTTTAGTATATTCCTAGAGTCATCATTCAAAGCCAGTTCTTGAAACTTTGTTACTAGTCTTCCTCGGGATAGTTTCCGTCTGTTTTCAATAGCCTGAAACTTCAGTTCTTTCAGCATCGCAGTGACACTCTCCCCAAACAAACCTGTGACCATTCGCGTGCTGCCCTTCTCTGTATATGTTCAATAGCCCCGGCTAGTCCTATTTGGTACGGCTCCAACACACTTGAGCAATATTCTGGTATGGGTCGCACGAGTGGCATGTAAGCAACCTTCTTTGCATACTGATTGAATTCCGTTACTATTTACCAATACACCGCAGACTGCTACCTACTTTACCCACGACTGACAAGGCACCCCTTGAGTGTGAGGTCGTAGAAGGCCATTAACATTTATGGCATTCGACGCCCCACATATTGTCTGCCATATTACCATGATATTGGCTTCTGTTGGCAGCAGGGGGCGGGACTGGCTGTATCCAATGGTGAGCATAGCATGAAGTTACGGAACGTAGTTGAATTCCTTATTCGACGAGTAACACACAACAGTGCTATACTGCTAGTGGTGTTGTTACGAAGTAGAGCAATGACAACAATAAATATAGAAAACAATACATTCTATCTACAACAATTATCAAGGTTGACATTTCGTCGGAAAGAAACCCAAGGAATTTCGCAGAGTGAGAAAGAAGTGACAGATGAAATATTAGCCTCCCTCCAAGATGAGTCAGTGGAGTGTGTGGTATCATATACATTCGACTTTGCGGATAATGTATATGAGGAGTAAAACAAGAGAAAGTGGTACTGAAAAAGGTGACGAGCCACGTAGTTTCATTATCCTTATCGCACAGGGAGCCACAAATCCCGTCTCCAGTGAAACGTAGTAAAGGACACTCATAGTCCAAGCAGCCGGTACTAAATACAATTACATAAACGGAAGATTATCCGCAGCACTTTAAAAACACAATTATGAACAGATTTCGAGTAAGTCTGTAGTAATAGGACCGTGTACTGCATAACAAAAAGTGCGGATATTGAAGGGAGGACAAGGTGCGCTTGTTACAAAAGCAGATGTTTGCTCGTTTCTAGGATGCCCGATACAATTTACGGGATGTGCAGGATAATAACCTACTAAGTTGTGCACATCAAACTGCGGGCAACAAAGATTACAGTGATTTCAAGGGAGATAGTGAATGGTTGCATAACTTCGAACGGTGCTACAGAATTGGAAGACTTAAGGTAAATGAATTTCAAGCAAAGCGTCAACTTGACGTTGCTCAGAAAACTGCGTAATTGGCGTGAAAATTTGTATATGAGATATGCAAAGTTATACCACTGTTCAGTGAGGAATTTTTTTTCAGCTCTGACCAAACGGGATTTGAAGTGGAAGTGCATATGAAAGGAACCTTGGAAATTACAGAAACCAAGAGAGTTGTATAAAGATAAACTAACATCAACGACTTAGCGCATTCGTATACAATTATGCCGACTGTTAATCTGGATCGTAAATCGGCAGGAAAGATAATTATTGTGCTGCGAGAAGTTGGAGGAGCTCTGCTCTCGACAATTCATACTTGTATGCGTGATGTTGCAAGGGCAGTAGGGAATATTTACGCCACAGCAAGCAATAGCGGCAAAATGGGCGTAAGAGAACTAAAACTATGGTATGAACACTGCTTTTGGTCAATAGATGGTCAAAATAACTTGCTTTTGCTTGATTCCTGCTCTACGTATACAAATTGTATTCCTTTAGAACAAAGTATCCCACCTGAAAAGCGTGTGACATTGCAGTTCACACCAATTGGAACCCCTGGACAAATTCAACCTATGAATGTTTCCGTTTTCCGTGCCTATAAAACATATCATCGCACTATCTGCAGCTACACCTCAAAGTACAGCCAGTTTCACGATAAGCTCGACGACAGACTGTTTCACACTCGGTTGCATGCCATCACATCAGTTCTCATCACCCCGTTACGCCATAATGATTCCAGGTATATGCTTAAAGCGTGGGTACCTAGCTGAACGTCCTCCACGTTTTGTAGCTCCCAGGGAGCTCGCCTTCCATTCGTAATCTTTGTAGAGCGCCATTTTTCATTCTGTGTTCATGGTATAAGTTAATAGTCTGTTCTGAACATTTGTTGAATGTCGACGTCGTCCGTTTTGTGAAGTACACTACATATATCCCATTGAAGTGTGATATCTGCATCTCCCGGATACTGATTACCTGTCGCCCTCCTGATGCACATGGTGAGTCGCTAGCAGCTATTTTTTTGTCATAATTGTTAACACAACACTTTCAAATAAGCTTTACTAAAGACTGGACTTGGGATCTCACACTCAGGGGGTTCCTTGTAACCTACATGATCGTTCCATTTCAAGTCCCTACTAAGCACTACATCCAAATATTTCCGTGAGTTTACAGATTCCAGCTGTGGCTCATTGTTATTATATTCATAGGATACTATGTTATTTCTTTTTGTGAAGTGAAGGACACAACATTTCTGTAGATTCAACAAGTTGGTAAGCACTGTACTACTTTGAAATTCTATCAAGGTCTGACTGGGTATTTGTACAGCTTCGTTGAAACTATAATTCGTTGTAGATAACTGCATCATCTGAAAAGTCAGAGGGTTCTATTAATATTGTGTGCAAGATCATAAATATACAATACGAACAGAAAGGGACACAATACACTGTCCCGGGGTACTCCCAAAATATTTCTACATCAGTCGATGACTTTCTATTCAAGATAACATGCTGAGTCCTCCCTACCAAGAAATCCTCAATCCAGTCATATACTGCCTCTCAAACCTCATATAGTCGCACTTTTAATAGTAAGCGTAGGTGCGGTACTGAGCCAAATGGTTTTTGGAAACAAAGAAATACTGCATCTATTTGTCTACCTTGATTCATGGCTTTCAGGATGTCATATGAGAAAAATGAGACTTGGGTTTCACGTGATCTATGTTTTCGAAATCCATGCCGGTTGCCATGTGCGATATCGTTCTGTTCGAAATACCTCATTATGTTTGAGCTCAGAATATGTTCCAACACTCTACAACAAATGCCTATGAAGCATATTGGACGGATCACTTCTGCTACCCATCTTGTAGACAGATGTGATCAGTGCTTTTTTTCAGCTATTGGATACGATTTATTGTTCGAGGGATGTGCTGTGCTGGACGATAAAACACCCGTCTTCACAGTGATGGGTTCTTAGATTTGCTTCTGGAGGGCACACAAAATATTAGCTCACTTTCTGATAACTTGTGCGACATGAAATACTTAACTTTGAAACAATCCAGGTCAACAGGAATGACGGCGGTGGGAGGCCTGAATGAGGACGTAGATGAGGAAACAGGGAGTCGATGGCAGCTCCCTGTCCACAGCTCAGTATCCGTACTGCAAGTGACTGGGAAGACCAGCCAAAAAAACCGGCCACAGGACGCACTACAGCATACAATGAGGCTGACGCTTTGGTCGGACGGACAGCAATGATATCTCCTGGTGTGGCATGATTACTTTGCGGGGGGGTCGCCTGCACGGACATGAGCTCAGGCCAGAGGATGGACGCCGACATCGGGGACATTGGCGACAGTGGCGGCGGCATTGACTGATGCGGTGACTACAGCGGGACATTGACCTCCATGGGCACCACTCTGGATAATGCCGGCCACCACTGGCGGAGAAGAGGAGATGACTGCTATTGTGGACTCCACTGGCGTGCTGGGACTGTGGATAAAAATTCTGTAGCAGACTCACTCACATACAAGTGCCGTAGCTGGTTCTGGAATCGAGAATGTTGTAAGATGAATGTCTTAAGACCACTGTGATGACAACATGCTTCCAGGGCTGATTCTTGCCAAATAACTTAAAGAAGACTTCAGTCTGTGGCTGAAGCTTTGTCTGATCCGGCGGAACGAAATGTTTCCACAGCAGCTGCAGAGGATGCAGTAGGTTACGGTGATGACGACCGTGTACTCTACTGATGGCCTCCTATTACACGATAATAGGCGGTAGCAGGAAAGAAAAATCTTCAAGGCTTGTTTCCGTTTGTAGGAGAAATGTAGTATCTCGACGTAACTTTTGAACGTTCAAATGAACATTTAACTTTCAGGGGGAAAACCAGCAGTAGTCACGTGGTGTATTTCATTGGTGCCACAAAACTGTTGAAAATTGGATAGCGTGATTTGTGATCCATTATCTGGGACAAGGACTTCTAGTAGACCTACAAGACAAAATAACAAAAGGCAAAGCCGAACCCGTACTATCGCTAGTGGTGGATATCATGGGAACAACAAAGAAAATTTACTGTGTGCGTCTACCACAAAAACCATCACGTGTTCCATAATGGACCCGTAAGATCAACATGGATGCGTTTCCATGGTCCATAAGGACATGGCAACTCAAAAAATCATAGTGGTGGAACTGATTGACGATCCAAACAAACATTACAACAAGAAGTCATCCACTCTATGTGGGTGCCCGTGCCCTGCCAAGTACAATGACGTTGGACGAGTTGCTTCACAAAAACTATATTCCAATGACCTTGGTGCAACAAAGATAAAACTTCCCACTGGAGGCGATGGGTAACCACCACCCGTGCATCATCATTATCTGTACCCAACAGCAGAACAATTGACCGCTCGAATAGCAGATGATGATTCAAAGAAATAGCTATGCGTCACACGGTGGGGGATTTCCTTCAAACTACGTGGCGGCTCATGTTGCACATATTGCGAAACTCTCTGAGCAGCTGGGTCAGAATCAATTTCTGTAGCAATACACCAAGATTCGGGAGAAATATTTTGAAGAGTTTATAAATCCTGGGTATCAATGTGATAACATATTACGTCAGACAAATCAAATGCCGTGTCAGTACCGACCGGTAACCGAGACAACAACTCGGCAGTAGGCCTTTAGAACAATCCATACAAATAAGTGGACAATATCACAGAGTAACATTGTAATAATTGCTCTGTAAGTGGTGGGACAGGCTTGGAAAGATGAACAATGCCATTAAAGCCCAATGATCTGTAATCAAACAGAATTTCCGACCGTTCAAGTAATGGGGGAGCTTTTTAACACCACAGGTAACGGCGTCTCCTCTTGTTCAAGTTGACTGTAATTGCATCGCGCTTTGCTGAGAGTGTGCGAGGCAACAGCAACAGGTTTCTCACATGACCAGTTTGTATGGTAGAGCACAGCTCGAATCCCAAAAGAAGATGCATCCACACATAACACAATAGACATAGCTGGATCAAAATAAATCACGGGACACTGATTTAGTAATGCATTCCGTAACTGCTGATATGCATCCTGAGATTTTTGGGACCACACAAAGGGAACACTTTCCCGGGTTTTCTGGTTCAATAGAGCAACAATTTACGCAGCATTTCCGATTTATTTTTTTATTTTATCGTATGGACAGTGCCCCTGTCGGGCTGACCGTTCACCGGGTGCCGGTCTTTCAATTTGACGTCACTTCGGCGACCTGCAGTCGATGAGGATGATAGGATGATGATGAGGACAGCACAACACCCAGTACCTGGGCGGAGAAAATTCCCCGACTCAGCCGGGAATCGTACCCGGGCCCGAAGTGGCCGTGCGGTTAAAGGCGCTGCAGTCTGGAACCGCAAGACCGCTACGGTCGCAGGTTCGAATCCTGCCTCGGGCATGGATGTTTGTGATGTCCTTAGGTTAGTTAGGTTTAACTAGTTCTAAGTTCTAGGGGACTAATGACCTCAGCAGTTGAGTCCCATAGTGCTCAGAGCCGTACCCGGGCACAGAGAATTGACAATCCGACACGCTGACCATTCAGCTACAGCATTTCCGATGAATGTAATGTAATATGTAAACTGATGAGCCAGAACATTATGACCAGCTACTTAAGAGCATGACGGTCCACGTCTGACACATAGTACAGCAGCGATTCTGCACAGCATGGGTTCTGCAAATCCTTTGGAAGAATGGAGCACTAGATGCCTACTCACAGGTCATGCAGTTCCCTTACGTTACAGGCTAATGGTTTGTTGGCACTGAGTTTGCACCCGACAGTGATTCAAAAGTGCTCTATCGAGTTTAGATCAGCGTCAATGTGGTGGACAAGACTTCAATATGAGCTCATTCCTATGCTCCTCGAACCACTATAGCACGATTCTGGTCTTATGGACTGTTACCCCGCTGGGAGATGCGATCACCATAAGAGGAGACATAAAGGATGGATGGATGCAGATGATCTGCATTAATGTTCACGTAGTTCACAGCTGCCATGGTGCCTTAGATTACCAACACAGGTCCCATAAAAGCAAGAGTGAATGTTATCCAATTTTGCTCGATCCGACTGTGTGTGTGGTGCAATGCCACGCTTGTTTTGAGTAGATGTAGCCTATATCTGGATGATGTGTCTGGAAGCGACCATCGATTTAGCCCATCTGCCGAGCCGACACGTTCCTACCGATACGCAGTCCAATCTCCATGTCCCCATGCCCACTGCATTCCTTATTGAAGATGTATTTTGGTCGACATGGGAACATGTAGGAGGCGTCTGCTGTGGAGCCCTATGTCCAACAATGTACGCTGAATGGTGTACTCTGGAACACTTGTTCCTGCAACGGTATTGTTCTCTGTTGTCAGATCTTCCACAGATCGCCGCCTATGATTCTCTTCAGTGCGAGCAAGCCTCTGATGTCCACGTTCCTTGATGAGGCGTGAACGTCCAGTACCTTTCCCGCACTCGAAGTTTCATCGCTCTTCAGTCACTTTTAGTAGATGCTCACAACAGCAGCACATGAACAGCCGACGTCCAGGTTCTGTGATGAGGCTTGAACGTTCAGTACCTTGTCACCTACTCGTAGTTTCACCCTCCATCAGCCACTTTCCATAGTTGTTCATGCCAGTAGCGCATGAATAGTCGACCAGCTTCGACGTTTCTGAAATTCTCGTTCTCAGACGCCTCGCCATAGCACCCTATCCCATCTCAAAGTCGTTTTCACCAGGCTTCACCCAATCTCGTTGTGGCCGGTGATGCTAATGTTTTGGCTCATTAGTGCTATCTTCCCATCGAGAGCTTGGAAGTCCTTGATTTTACGTGGCGCTCGCAAATATTTAATCTTGGACAAGTGCGATTTATCAGGGTGCGTACCTTGTGCCATTATAACATCTTCTAAATATGCAACTTTATCTTGGAAGAAAGAGCGCTTTTTCTTGTTGGACTTTAAGCCAAGCGTAGAAAGTATCTGAAACAAGCAGCCTAAATTTGTCAAATGTTCAGCAGCATACGACGTATAACAACAATATCGTCCAAATAATTTGTACATGAAGGGACTTTCATTTTTAATTTTTGCAGGAGCAGTTGAAAAACAGCAGGATCGTAAGCGCTCCCAAACGTTAGTCTTTGAAACTGAAACAAATACAGGTGAGCGATGATCACAAAATATAACATGGACTGCTTGTCCAGCACTAACTGTAAGTGTTCCTGATGTAAATCAGTTTAGGAAAAGAATCTGCCTTGTCCCAATATGTCCATAAATTGCTCCGGTCATAGGAGAGGAAATGAATCCATGAGACTTTGTGGGTTTACTGTGGCTTGAAAATAACGTAAACTTGATGAACTCTTTCATATCATTAAGGGTGATGTCCAGTGACTTACAGAAACGGTTTGTATAACCACATTGTCTTTCCATCGTTGCAGTTCCTAAGCAACGAGCTCATTATGACATTGGTGACAGGTCTTGCACGAAAAATCTGTTGCGGACTTTCTTTAACAGTAATGTGCGCTTCAATATTTTTAGCCCTTCCCAAATCTGATTCAGCCAGTTCGCTATGCTTATGATACGAGTCATAAACATTGGTAAGAGTCGTGGAGGCCTTGACTTGTAGCACATTGTCTTGTACACACAGGATGAACAAATTAAACTAAATTAAACGAAAACTGTTTGTACTGTTAAGTACCGGTACTGCGTGTCTGTTACATGGCGACAAAACAGAAGTAGGCTTCTGTAGCCACGGGCTACCGACCTTGTAAGGGGGCTGTTTAGGTTTTTATGTTGGTAACGTCACGTAGCACTCTGTAAGAAAATCACTGGTTCTATATAATGACTTTTGAACACTATTAAGGTAAATACATTGTTTGTTCTCCATCAAAATTGTTCATTTGCTAACTATGCCTATCAGTAGTTAGTGCCTTCAGTAGTTAGAACCCTTTATTTAGCTGGCAGTATTGGTGATCGCTGTATTGCAGTAGTTTGAGTAACGAAGATTTTTGTGAGGTGATTCATGTAAGGTATAGGTTATTGTTAGTCAGGGCCATTCTTTTGTAGGGATTATTGAAAGTCAGATTGCGTTGTGCTAAAAATATTGTGTGTCAGTTTACGGCTGTTCAGCATAGGTAAAGAGAGAAATTTCTGAGTACGTTCAGTTTTGCTCAGCTGTTTGAAAATCAAATAACGTAGAAGTATACCAGCACAGTCATTTATAAATTTTTTCTAAGGGGATGGCTTCAAACGGCTCTGAGCACTATGGGACTTAACATCTGAGGTCATCAATCCCCTAGGACTTAGAACTACTTAAACCTAACTAACCCAAGGACATCACACACATCCATGCCAGAGGCAGGATTCGAACCTGCGACCGTGGTGGTCACGCGGTTCCAGACTGAAGGGCCTAAGGGGATGTTTCAATATTTTATATGTGTTTTGACTGATTAGGGAAACAAATGCACTTTTGTCAAACCAAAATGTAATTGTATTTTGAGTCACTCTCAAATAGACAAAAGTCTATGTTTGTGCCAGCGTACAACTGCAGTAGATTTCTACGAGACAGAGATGCAAGCCTTCGCTTGTGGCTGCTCTAATAGCATTGCCGACAAACACGTACTTCCTGAGAGCGTCGCTGAAGCCATGTGCCAGACCTGTGCTTACGCTGGCTGCCTACTAAAAAAATTGTTTCGTTATGATCTGGCATTCCAGACGGGAATCACCGTGTGCCACGACAAGGAAAAGCTTCCTGTCACGATTTTAAAAGCACTGACGGCAGGACTTCCTCATTGTATTCTGTAGGTCACCTTGTGTACCCCGGGGCTGAATTTTTTACATTTATGTTTATTGTTAATCGGTACCCTATTTTTATTCATTTTAACTTGATCATGAACTTTACAGTGAGTGTCTTGTGCACTTATTTCAACAGAAAAACCTCAAAACCAATTTCAGTTGTGTCCACAATACTTTTAAATTTCATAATATACAAATTGGCTTTCAGGTGAGAATCTGAGTATTTTAGAATAGTGTCTGACACATTTTGTGTGATTGCAACACTTAACGTAACATCGCTGTAACTTGGTTCACAAGAGCTCTTCAACCTGCACTGCCTTGTTAACCCTTCAAGTTTGAAGTCTGTGCCGGCTGCTTCTTGAGCCAGAAAAATATAAACCTTGCTGCGTCGACATGAACCCGAGCAACAACATGTTTACCTTAGCAGCCGAGTAAGATCGTAGTTACTAACACCTTCCGGACGAATCAGAACACAGTTTTAAATATAGGCTGTATACCTCAGCTCCGACCGTTGAAAGAAAAGAAGTATTTCACCTGTTATGTTGAATGCAGTAATGCGAGCTTCCATCTGTGCGCGATATTCTGAACACTCCTCTTCAATATCGTTAAAAGGGCGAATATTTTGTGCTTCAGTCGGGTGCAGTGTTATTGTTGTGAAAGTAATGTCGTCATCTCTTGCACGCTGAGCAGCAGTCGTACAATCTGTAGCGCCTGCAATTGCACAAATTCGTTTACAGACATTTTCGGGGCCGGCTTTTTATAGGATAAAAAGAAGAAACAGAATACACTATCAATATTTCGGACATTACTAGCGTAAGTCTACTAACAATAAAAAGGCAAACCAGGGGGGACTATCCACTGGAACGACGGAACGACATGCACACAACACCGGCGTTGTGATCAGGCGAGGAACCTCTATGCAGCACATTTGTTTTGCTGAACGGAGAAACACCAGTCGGCACATTTGTGGGTTCTCAGATTTCCTTCTGGAGGAGGCAGAGTTCATACTATAACACAGAAAATGTTAGATCGCTTTATAATATGTCGAACAAGATGAAATACTTAACTCTGAAACAATCCACTTCAACAGCACAGTCACGTATATTTGCTACTGCCTATGAGCACTAACTTGTCACTTGATGCAGTGCAACATAACAGTCGCTGCTCTCAAAATACACATGACTATAAACTTTACTAATAGGTCTGTCTAATACAACTCTCGCACTGATGGCTGTTGTGAGACAGTGTTGTCGTCTCTGGCGATATTGCAGAGTGGGCTGAGTGGCACTCTGACGCAAGCAAGCGTGGTGCGGCGGTGGCGTATGGAACTCTCGAGGACATGCGCACGCCTTCGTTTCTCGTTCATCTTTGCTTCTGGCAGCGACTGTTCTTCCCTGTGGTTCCATCCCGAGGTTCCAATTTTTTCTTAGTACCTCGTTCTTCGGATGATACCACGGGATCTACGATAGATTATTGTCGAAAGAGGAGCTAACTCAACTGTGAATCGAGTATAGAGTCTGATAGGGATTCCATCGGGCCCTCTTCATCAATGCCACATACACTAATATTTATTTCACTCACCTTTTCAGTGGTACGAGAAAGAAATTGAATCAATATTCCAGAGTTTTCCTTTGTGAAGGAGCACTTCAAAACAGGGTTAAGCACTTCTGCTTTTAATCTGCTACTCTCATTTGCAGACTTGTCCATGAGTGAATGGACACAAACTTTAGTGACACTAACAGCCATTATGTATTCTTTGCGTTAAGTGAAAGATCTTTCGGTAATATTCAGCGACAGTGGACACAGAAGGCTCCTCCACACGTTGTTCTTTCGACAGCTAAATGCGTTTCATTCAGCATCTCTCTATGTAAAGCCCTACACTTTGTTTTATACCTATAATGCAGTAGTTTCTGTTTCCTTAGGAGTTTATTTACAGTGACTATATACTATGGAGGATCACTCACAGTTTGAACTGTATTCAAACTGTCATCTAGCTGTTTGCCTACGTGTTAATAACACTTTACTGTTCCTGTCATTAATAAAACTCTACAATATACCCCACTCAGTGCCGTTTTTCGAGACATATTTTCCGGTATCCAATATTCGGATGATGGAGAAACAAAACAGTGAAGTTGATTCCGCATTGCAGGTTTTAAACAGTCGTTTCTTTGACGGGCAGCTAAAAATGGTTGTACCAGGGATGGCTGCCATTAGCCCCCAGCATTCTAGTTGGAAATAACAGCAAAGCCATGACACACATTTCTGTCTTTGATTCATGCAATAACGCATTTCCATTTAATCGAAAAGGTTACTGTTACTGAAAAATATAGTTACTAGTCGTTTAAAGTAACGATATTGTCCATTATAACCCTTTTTAAGCACTTCATCACGCCTGGCTTTTGATAAATGTTAGGGCTGGGGTACGTTTTACAGGTGGACGAATGAAGCTTATATGAACTTGTGAACTAAATTCAATCACATGGGTAATATATAGCACATTTAAGTATAGTGTATACTTAATTAGCTATTCACAAATATCACAAATGCGATTTGTGTCAACTTTTGCTTACACTCACAAATTAGCTGCATTGTCATACTGTTGATAATTTGTTGCATGTCCTCTGCGTCCTATACCACATACTTAGACACTAACAAGGGGAGGCCGCCAATTGTGAAATTCAGATTCGATTCATACTGCGCATAATAAAAGCTCATGGCCAGAGGTGTCATGCGGCTAAGCACCAAGTTGCACTTCTCAGCCGTTGTCGAGAAAATCGACAGTTAAAAGAAACCGTTGCGGTGAAATACTCTCTACGATTTATAATTTTCTACAGCGTCGTGGCGCAGCGGTAAGCGATCGGGTTCATAATCCGAAGGTCGCCGGATCGAATCTCGCGCTATGCAATTTTTTTTATTATTAAACTATTAATGAATTGCTTACGCATGTTGGTGAAGGCGGATCGCTCTCCAAATGTACCGCCTCCATTTTTCCGTTTTTTTAACAGGGCGTACCAAAGCTCTCCCGTCCGCACTGATTTTCGACGATGTTATAAGTTGCGCTAGGGACCGCATCTACCTTCTTTCGAAGTTAGCAGGCAACTACGCTGTTACTGCGGTGGCTCGTTTCGGCCCATTCAACATCTGTCCTTCAAGTGTAACGAGCGAGTAACGGAGTTTATATTTCATACCTGCCACAGCAAATTTGTGTTCGTGGGGTCTCTATTCTAATTCGAACGTTTGACTTACGCTATACGTATTCGTTTCGGAATATCGTTTCTACGTCTTCCGTTAACTATAAGTGGTTAACATTATGAAGACAATTAATAACATTTGTGAAATACAACTTTGTCTGCGGTAAACATAAAGATGTTCGAAGTCGCCAGTTTTTCCACGACAAACGACTTTCAACAACTTATTATATGCATAGTTGTTGCAACTGATTGCCGGGCATTATATATATATATATATATATATATATATATATATATATATATATATATATATATATATGTATAGTGAGTTGCAACAATTATGCATATAATAAGTTGTTGAAAGTCGTTTGTCGTGGAAAAACTGGCGCGAGATTCGATCCGGCGACCTTCGGATTACGAACCCGAGCGCTTACCGCTGCGCCACGACGCTGTAGAAAATTTTTAATCATCGAGAGTATTTCACCGCAACGGTTTCTTTTAGCTGTCGATTTTCTCGACGACGGCTGAGAAGTGCATCTTGGTGCTTTGCCACATTACACCTCTGGCCATGGGCTTTTATTATGCGCAGTATGAATCGAATCTGAATTTCACAATTGGCGGCCTCCCCTTGTAAGTTTGGAAACCAGATGTTGTGCTTTTGAACAAAGTAAACAATGAAATCTCTTACAAACAGACTTTATTTGTTTTACCCTTAACTCACGAGGCTACTTTTCTGTAACGTATACTACGAGGTGATGTCTCTGAGACATCTTTAAACCAAGATTTAAGCTGTAAATGAGTTGAAAATTTAATTTATGTTATATAACACTTATGGTTACAACTATATAAGCGTTGTGTAAATGCTCCTTGTTGATTTTATTGCGCTAAATAAAGCCAACAGTATTTTATTTTGGCGTCAAGCAAAAATCACATACTTTTGTGAAACTTTTTCAATATTGCACAAAACTAACTGTTAGAGAGCTGAATTTTACGTTCTGAAAACTTATGGTATCTCTGTAGAAAGCTAATTTTCGTATAAAACTTATTTCCGAGGTTTAAACTTGCATATAAAAAGTGAACTTGATTTCCAGAAAAAGAAAGGTAGCAAAATTAAAATTCAGTACTGAGATCTACATCTTTCTTTACCACCACCCAGAACACATTTAATTTTAACTAACACTAAGTATTTTGATGGCCCGCCCGGTTAGTTGTGCGATTTAACGCACTGTTTTCCGGGCTGGAAGGCATGCCGGTCCACGGCACGAAACCGCCCGGCGGTGTGCCGGCCAGTCTGTGGATGGTTTTTATGGTAGTTTTCCATCTGCGTCACCGAATGCGGGCTGGTTCCCTTATCCCGCCTCAGTTACACAATGTCGGCGATTGCTGCGCAAACACTTTCTCCGCGTGCGCGTACGCTGTAATTACTCTACCACGCCAGCATTGGGGTTACACTCGTCTGGGGTGAGATGATCCTGGGGGTTGGAGGTGGGGTGGGGGGTGGGGGGTTCCACTGGCGGCTGAACCCGCAGAATAACCATGGGACCTGTGTGGGGTGGCGGCGGGGTGAGTGGACTGCTGTAACCTGTTGTGGGGTTGTGAACCACTGAGGACTACGGTGGTGACGAAGCCCCTCCGTCTTTTCTAGGTCCCCAGTTCCATGTAACACAATACAATACAATACAATAAAAGTAATTTGTTAGAGAAACAGAAAGGTCCTCATCGCCATTGTCCTGAAGATCTTCCTCTGAAGAGCCCTCTTGTTCGTTGGCAGAGCTGTGATCACTGGTTATTGAAAAATCGTTGACTTCTTCGTCTAGTCCACAGCTCGTGGTCGTGCGGTAGCGTTCTCGCTTCCCGCGCCCGGGTCAGGGATTTTCTCTGCCTCTTGATGACTGGGTGTTGTGTGATGTCCTTAGGTTAGGTAGGTTTAAGTAGTTCTAAGTTCTCGGGGACTGATGACCATAGATGTTAAGTCCCATAGTGCTCAGAGCCATTTCTTCGTCTACTTCTTGTTCTATATCATTGACATCATTCTCCATCCACTGACAAAAATTTCAGCGAACATAGAGTATGTAAAATTGTCACATTCCTGCTAAGACTTTTTTTACTGACTTGACGAAACAGGTGCGTAGTTCATGAGCCGCGGTCCAGGAAACCCCATCACATGTCAACAACAATCCAGTAAGACAATAACGCATGACAATAATAATTTGTAGGGTTGGTGATTAAAAGCGGGTAGGTGGTGTATAAAAACGTTCCGCCTTAACTAACCTACGAGAGCGACTTGGGAAATTCTGGCGCGGTCTGAGATACCACACCTCGTGAGTTAAGAGTTTATACTAGCATGCGAAGTCTGCTCAGTCACGGCTTCCGCAACAATAGTTTTTAAACATGTCACATCTTTTTTTGCTGTAGTATAAAGGACTCCAGAAACACGCTCAGTTGGTGTGCTGTATGCATCAGCCTCGTACAAAAAAATTCTGCTACTTCGGGAACTTAAGGGTTATGTCTTAACAGTAAGTATGTATTACAAAAGGAAGTGAACAGTGTGCGTTCCGCTAAAACAAAGAAAAGAGTCCGGGTAGCACCAGGGAATTTTGAAGATATAAAGGCTAGGAAATTTCGCTCTCTAGAAATTTATAGAACATTCCACAACATTCGAGAGTATTCGAGAACATTCCACAATATTCTAGAGTATTTGACAGCATTCCACAGCTTTAGAGAATGTTGCGGAATGTTCCACCATGATCGGGGATGTTCTGGAATGTTCGGGAATAATCTGCAATATTCGGGAAAATTCCAGAATGTTTGGAAACATCCCGGAACGTCCCAGATCATTGTGGAACCTTCCAGAACACTCTCGAACGTTGTGGAATGTTCTGGAACATTGTGGACCATTCGAAGCCTTTTAGATATGTTCTGGAAATCGCCCTGGTGGGACTACCCATTGGTAGGAGTATGCATAAAGCAAGACCCGTCGTGGGTTGGAACCACAGTTTCTTATCAGTGATGAAGGGAGGAACCGAAAAAGTATTGTAGTGAGTGAATAAAATCAAACAGCGAAGTGTGAGCAGTCAAAGTGATACAGTGACTGAATATAAATCGAAAATAAAGTGTGCAAAGTGTGTAAACTGTACTTACTGTGTTCGTTACTAAAAAATTGATTTGATTTATATTTTATACAATGTCCAAACGTAAAAGAGGAGTAGATGTTGTCAGTTCTGAAGTAAAATGGCGAAAAAAAGAACAGCGAGAAAACAAAACGGATGAAAAGCGCGAAGCACGTTTAAGTGCCCAACGAACGAGAATGAGCACCGTAAGGAGCAGAGAAACCGAAGAACAACGAAATGAACCGAATGAAGAATCAAGAATTATGACACAATCTTATAATAAATGACTGCGAACTCAAGTCAGCCATGAAAACATCCTTCGAGTAGCGCTGACGAGGACAAGTAAACAGTACAACCTATCAATTGGAGCTTTCCATTACGACCCGACGAAAGAATATAGCAAACACAAACACGCCGTAATCGGAAAAACTGATAACTTCTGCCAAGTCTGCAATGTGAAAAATTGCTGAACAGAAACACCAGGATTCTGTATCGTCAATGGAAAATTTCGATTACCTCCACTGGCAGCACATCCGCAAGGAATTTTTACTTAACATGACGGGGGAAACCCCAGAAACAAAACTCTTCCTTTAAAATATAAAAGCATACAACGCCTGCTTCCAAATACCTTCTTTCGGTGTCACTTCGATCAACACTAATAGAAATGAAATCGATTGTCTTTTTTGTTTTCATCCAAGGATAAACCATCACAACATAGGATCGTTACTACCATTACCCAATGAAGATCATAAATTCTGCAAGTATATTTCATCTTAAATGAAGAAGCGGTAATTGATCAATCATGCACAGATATCAGTGGATTGTGATGAGAAGTAGTCCAAGATGTACGAAGGATCTTACACAAATACAGCCAACTGATTCAAGTATTCAAAACAGCACTAGAGAGAATGATTTCTAATTACTATAAAGTTGTAATTCGAGCAGACAAAAGACCACTTGGAGAAGACGAACGTCAATTTCATGCACCTCAGATAGACGAAGTAGCCATCGTAATTCTGGGCACTGAAAACACAAGCTGTGAAATAATTGTGCAATGAAGAAGAGAAGGACTACAATGATTTGCAGAGATGAACCGTTCATATGATGCGCTCCGGTATCAATTAATATCTCTGCACGCAGACGACAGATACCACTTTAATTTGAAACAAATCTAACCCGAAATAGGGGCGAAACCAAAGAAAAAAGCCACTTCCCAGGAGTTCTGTGCTTACCGCTTAATGATCAGAGACAATGAAGTATACAATCGTATTTTCAACACTCGCCGCTTATTCCAACAATTCGTGGTAGACATGTATGCGAAAACAGAAGCGGAACGGATGCTTTACATACGAATAACTAAGAAGAAACTACACACGGAAGAATACATCCGCCTTCGAGACGCAATCACAAATGACGGATAGATTGACGACATTGTAACAATGGTAATCGTATCTCCATCATACATAGGAAGTTCGGGACACATGGACGAATACACTCAAGATGCCTTGACCTATATACGAAAATATGGACGATCTGACCTCTCCATAACATTCATATGCAACTTGTCGTGGCCAGAAATGAAAGAACAGCTAAGATACGGACAAGTCCTTATACATAGACACGACGTAATAGCCCGACATTTCCGACTAATACAAAGTAGATTTACTGAAGTCATAACAAAATACCACCTCTTTGGAACCGTTAGATGCTGGATGTTACGCAAACGAATGCCAAAAACGAGAAGTGCCTCACTCACACAATCTAATGTGGCTACACGACAGGATTCATCCCACGTATATCGACAAAATCATTCAAGCTGAATTTTCCAATCCACAAGAAAGTCCGGAACTCTACGACGTAGTAGAGAAAAGCATGATTCACAGACCATGCGGGTCTTTAAACCCCTGTTCGTAGTGATGAAGGATGGAATATGTACTAAAAGTACCGAAAACTATACTTGGACGACATGCAAACCGGAGTCGATGAATACCCAAATACAGAAGACGATCACGCAAAACGGTTCCTTCATAGCAAAAATACTAATATGCAGCAGCGACGAACAGGAAATAGGTAATCAGTGGGAAATACCACATAAAATACTACTTTCGAAAATTTTCCAAGCACACATAAACGTAGAATACTGCAATTCAATGAAATCCATCAAATTTGTCTGTAAGTATGTGAAAAAAGCAGTGACACGGCAGTATTCGAAGTAGTCGAAGACAGGGAACAATAAAACATAAACCATGAGAGCCTCTTGTACCAAGTGGGAAGATAAATCAAGCAATGAAGCAGCGTAGCGAATTTTCGATTCTCCCGTACACAAACACGAACCAACTGTGCAACATTTGGCAGTACATTTGGAGAATGGACAAAGAGATCACTTCACAAAAGACCCAGACAGAAACATACCAAGCGAACCAACTCAGAACACAATATTAACAGCTTTTTACCAACTGAGCCAAACGATTGCATTACTTTAAGTCGACGTCGCTATCTGTTATACGTAAAACTCAAGAAAACCTTTCAACGATGAAAACAAGGGATAATGGTAGGAGATCAGCCAGGAATCATGAATACTAGCGCACTAGGCCGAGTATACACCTTACATCTGAACAAAGTCGAATGTTTCTGTCTTCAGATGTTGCTACACGAAATGCGGGGACCAACAAGTTTCACAGATCTCAAGACTGTTACCGTTACCTAAGCCAGACGTACAGAAATGCATGCAATGCTTAGGACTATTAGCAAACGACAAACACTGGTACATAACACTACGAGAAACCTCACTCGCAGCCTCAGCTGAACAAATGAGAGACGTATTCGCCATCATTCTAACAACATATAACCCATAGAATTCAAAACAGTTGTGGTACTCCTTCAAAGAGAGTGATGACATACTGTATCATATCCGACAAGCTCACCCTGAACTGACATTGTCAATGAAACACTCATTCGCCAAGAAGATATATGTTCGGCAATAAAGATCCAGACCTTAGTACAACTTCGGATGCAAACACCACGAAAAGATGATATTAGTGTGTAAGACCTCGAAATTTCAAAGGAAAAAAGTTACGCCAACGAACTATTTTGTTATACTACTCACACCTACCACTCTTCAGTGACAATCGAAAGGAAATTTATTACGTTATCATGGACCGGATTGACAACAACAGTCCGCAGCTCGTGGTCGTGCGGTAGCGTTCTCGCATCCCACGCTCGGGTTCCCGGGATAGGTTCCCGGCGGGGTCAGGGATTTTCTCTGCCTCGTGATAACTGGGTGTTGTGTGATGTCCTTAGGTTAGCTAGGTGTAAGTAGTTCTAAGTTCTAGGGGACTGATGACCATAGCTGTTAAGTCCCATAGTGCTCAGAGCCATTTGAATGATTTTTTTTTTTGACAACAAGAGTGGCCGAAAAATTTGCTAGGATCCACCAGGTGGGACCGGGAAAACGTTTGTAATAAATCTGTTGCTGGCGGAAATACGTGCTAAACAACACATCGCACTTGCACTGGCATCATCCGCATTGTAGCCACACTTATGGAAGGAGAACGAAATGCCCATTCCGCCCTACAACTACAGTTGAATATAGCCGATGGACAGGTCCCGGTGCGTAAAGCCTCAACAGATCTGGAGGGGGGGGGGGGGGGGGGGGTGGGGGAGTTGGGAACTTCTAAAGCAAGCTAAAATTATCCTCTGGGACGAATGCACAATGGCACATAAAAATCACTCGAAGCCATAGGCAGAACATTACAAGACTTGCAAGGGAACTCTGGAGTGATTGGAGGAGCTTTACTCATACTCTCAGGAGATTTCGACTAGCACTTCCAGTTATCCCAAGTCAACACCAGCAGACGAGATCAACGCATGCTTAAAAAATATCAGTTCTCTGGCCACACCCCAAACGCTACGACAAAAAAAAATTTAATTATCGAAATAGGAAACAACAGCACATTTCGCTCAGCAACTTTTACAAATAGGCGAAGGCACATACCTTGTTGACCTGACGACCGCCCTCATTACACTCAGCAGTGATTTCTGCAACATAGCCACTGCTGAAAACGAAGTCATTGACCAAATTTATCCAAACATTGTTCACAACTATAACAACCCGGACTAGCTTTGAAAGGGCAAGTTTATTAACTAAAAGTAATATTGTCGACAATATCAACTTTAACATTCAAAAGAAAATTCCCGGTCAAGAGTGAATATATAAATCGATCGACACGATGGTAAACGTTGAAGAAAATGGAAATTCCCTACAGATTTTCTGAGCGCTTTGCAAGTTCCAGGAATGCCATTACACTACCTTCGACTTAAAATTGGATCTCCGATCATACTACACAGAAATCTCAACTTACCAAAACTATACAACAGAACAAGGACGATCGTCAAAAAGCTATCGAGCAACATTATCGAAGCTGAACTTATGACTGGAAAGTGCAAAGGACACGCTCTATTTATCCCCAGAATACCACTGATCTCTACTGAACTGCCATTCTAATTTAAAATACTGCAATTCCAAACCAAATTGGCCTACAGTATTACACTAGTGGCCATTAAAATTGCTACACCAAGAAGAAATGCAGATGATAAACGGGTATTCATTGGACAAATATATTATACTGGAACTGACATGTGATTACATTTTCACACAATTTGGGGGCATAGATCCTGAGAAATTAGTACTCAGAACCACCACCTCTGGCCCTAATAACGGCCTTGATACGCCTGGGCATTGAGTCAAACAGAGCTTGGATGGCGTGTACAGGTACAGCTGCCCATGCAACTTCAACACGATACCACAGTTCATCAAGAGTAGTGACTGGCGTATTGTGACGAGTCAGTTGCTCGGCCACCATTGACCAGACGTTTCCAATTGGTGAGAGATCTGGAGAATGTGCTGGTCAGGGCAGCAGTCGAACATTTTCTGTATCCAGAAAGGCCCGTACAGGACCTCCAACATGTGGTCGTGCATTATCCTCCTGAAATGTAGGGTTTCATAGGGATCGAATGAAGGGTAGAGTCACGGGTCGCAACACATCCGAAATGTAACGTCCACTGTTCAAACTGCCGTAAATGCGAACAAGAGGTGACCGAGATGTGTAACCAATGGCACCCCATACCATCACGCCGGGTGATACGCCAGTATGGCGATGACGAGTACACGCTTCCAATGTGCGTTCAGTACGATGTCGCCAAACACGGATGCAACCATCATGATGCTGTAGACAGAACCTGGATTCACCCGAAAAAAAGACGTTTTGCCATTCCTGCACCCAGGTTCGTCGTTGAGTACACTATCGGAGGCGCTCCTGTCTGTGATGCAGCGTCAAGGATAACCGCAGCCATGGTCTCCGATCTGATAGTCCATTCTACTGCAAACGTCGTCGAACTGTTCGTGCAGATGGTTGTTGTCTTGCAAACGTCCCCATCAGTTCACTCAGGGATCGAGACGTGGCTGCATGATCCGTTACAGCCATGCGGATAAGATGCCTGTCATCTCGACTGCTAGTTATACGAGGCCGTTGGGATCCAGCACGGCGTTCCGTATTACCCTCCTGAACCCACCGATTCCATATTCTGCTGACAGTCAATGGATCTCGACCAACGCGAGCAGCAATATCGCGATACGATAAACCGCAATCGCGACAGGCTACAATCCGACCTTTATCAAAGTCGGAAACGTAATGGTACGCATTTCTCCTCCTTACACGAGGCATCACAACAACGTTTCACCAGGCAACGCCGCTCAATTGCTGTTTGTGTATGAGAAATTGGTTGGAAAGTTTCCTCATGTCGGAGCGTTGTAGGTGTCGCCACCGGCGCCAACCCTGTGTGAATGAAAAGTTAATCATATGCATATCGCAGCATCTTCTTCCTGTCGGTTAAATTTCGCGTCTGTAGCACGTCATCTTCGTGGTGTAGCAGTTTTAATGGGCAGTAGTGTATAATTAACGAAGGGCCAGGACAAACTTTAATATACTGCAGCGTCAACCTCAAAGACTCCTACTTCTCCCACTGTCAACAATACGTAGATTGCCCTCGACAGCAAATCCGAAAAATTTGTACATATATAGCCAGGAAAACAAAATGAAAAACGTTGTTTATTAATGACCATTCTAAATATTTATAACACCTGTTCAATAAAAGTTTATTAGCTGTTGTACTTTAACGAGTGCTATAAAGAGTTAGAATATGTTTCCAATAGATATTTTTTTACCTCTTATACTTCAAAGTTTATTCTTTTATTCCAGTTGCCACACAATCTCATATCAACTCCCTGAGTGAAGCCGGGTACGCCAGCTACTGAACAGTACCTGTCGGTCTTTATTATGAAATTATCGGGGTAGCTATGATGTTCTAAATTTTTCATTTCGTTAAGCATTAGTATTTCTATAGTTACTCATCTCTTGTCAGAAACTGCATTAAATAAAACTCGCATTATGGTGAAATCGACAATTAAAGTGGACATCCATGCTCGTTTCTCTCAACACCTTCTTTAAGTCATAACAACTGCACTCAGAGCCTGAGACGGATGCATCCATCGCGTTGAAAATAGCAGATGGTTACTGATACATTAAAACAGATACTTAACCTGCTAAAAAAGTCCTTGATGATGCTGTTATATTTCAACACTTATTCATATGAAGTTCTTGAACTTTCGTCCAATTTTTCACGGTTCAAGCTATTTACTGCAGTTATCTGTCAACTGGCTGCTTGGTTTGTAACATTAGATAATAAAACTGATATTTCATCATAAAAATTAACACGTAATTACATTCGTTTGCGACCTAACATTAATCAGTATATAAAAGCGTAATTGTAGATTTAAATCCACGTTCTAAAATCATCTATCTTCTAAACAGCTTTTCCAGAAAATATGGTACTAAAAATGACATCAAAACCGGAGAACTGGATGAGCACATTGCATTTCTTCTCTCAGTAAAGACCACGTCGAACTCTATTAATTTTGGTGTTTTGGTTATTATGTCATAAACTGAAACTTAAGAAAAAATAATGTATTATACATTCAGTTTGATTCATTCTCGAAAATATGAAATTCAAATACTCTGATGTCTTCGGTACAGTCGAGATGACAGGAACACATAACAATAAGGACAGTTCTGTCCTGTGCCCCGAGCAGAATACTTAAGTTAAACAATATTTACTCCTCTACATAAAGTGCATTTACTGTTACCTTAAGGCTACCCGGAATTTCACTAGTGAAAAACTGTGATGAAACTGCAGCTGCCACATACCTAAGACTGGTGTGGCAACAAAGATAGAGATTTACTAGGACAGTGCGGCCGCAGATGAATTTTACTCAAAGAAATCAGAACATAGTGAGAGAGAAACAGGGAAATACTACATGTAAAATGAAGACCTGCTGACTCTTTTCATGACAACTTGGAGAATTTAAAGTTTTGTAATTTATTTTACCCCATGTATACTAAGAGCGAAGGATAAGATGTAAGAGGAGGAGTGTGTATGACTGAGGAAAAAGTTACTACCACTGGTGAAAGTCCACGCATTCGGCAGAGAATGGCTGCTAACAAGCTGCACGAATTCGTTAGACAGCTGTTATCGATAAAATAGTTCGATATTCTTGCCAGTTAACAGAGGTTATGAAGATTAAAATACCTTAATATTATTCTATGGAGAAATTATAATTTCTAATATATGCAGCCTATTTTCTCTGAACTATGTCTCTGACCAGGTCATTTCTGAACACATATTTATACATATCTATGTTTTACTATAGTTTGATATTCATGCCAGTTAACAGAGGTTATGAAGATTAAAATAACTTAATATTATTCTATGAAGAAATTGGAATTCATAATATATGCGGACGATTTCTCTGAACTATATCTCTGACCAGCTTATTCCTGAACACAAATTTATAGATATCTATGTATTACTATATGCAGCTTCCTCTTCATATTTTATATTTCTACACTAAGTTTTACAACAATTACTATCTCCCGTCATTGCTATCTATTTAATGGGAAAGTGTTCATGGTTCATGATACAGCTTTTATAAAGCGTGGTATTGGAACACTGAGTGTCATCTCCCGGATGTGAAACCACTATGATTCTGAAACGATCCTAATTACAGGTTTTCGGCCTATGAATTTTAAAGTAGAACCATTGCTGAATTTATTTTATGTTATTTACACTGATGGAAGAAACGCCGTAACACCAAGAAATACTTTATGCACAGCAGTGAAATTTGGGGCATACATTTGTGCAGTCAACATATTTAAGTGATTAACGTTGCAAGTTCACAGATTCATGGAAGTGCGAGAAAAGTCATTGAAAATGTGAAATGCTTATACATTAATAACAGGTATAGCTGCTAGAATTTTGAATGCAAGCTGGCGACCGTGCGTGCATTGTGTCGTACAGGTTCCGGATGTCAGCTTATGGGATGGAAATCCTTGCATGTTGCACCCCGACTGAAGGCAGATCCTGTGATCAAGCAGGCCAGGGCAGCATGACGACACTCTGCAGATGATGTTGGGTTACAACAGTAGTATGAGCGCGACCATCATCCTGTTGGAGAACACCCCCTGGAATACCGTTCATGAACGGCAGCATAACAAGTCGGATCACCAGACTGACGTACAAATTTTGCACTCTGTGTGTGAGGAATAAACACGAGTGTGCTCCTGCTGTACTACGGAATCGCACCACAGACCATGGCTCCTGGCGTAGGCTCTCTGGCATGGGTGTGTGTTTGTTGTCCTAAGTTAGTTTAAATTAGATTAAGTAGTGTGTACGCCTAGGGACCAATGACCTCAGCAGTTTGGTCCCATAATCCCTACCACAAATTTCCAATTTTTCCAAGTGTATGTCCAATGGTTCTAGCACGCAGACAGATTGCTTGCAGACTCATCTGGCCTGCTTCTAGCCAATACAGCCCTGATTGGCATCGAGGCAGAACCACCTTTCATCAGAAAACACAGCAGCTATCCAATCCACCCTCCAATGACCCATCGCTTGACACGAATGAAGTCGGATATGGTAGTATTTTCGGGTCAGTGGAATGCACGCTACAGGGCATGTGGCTGGAAGCTGACCTTGAAGTAACTGATTTTTAACAGTTCGTTGTGTCATTGGGGTGCCAACTGATGCTCTAATTGCTACTGCAGAAACAGTGCGATGCGCCACAGGCATACTCCGAACACGACGATCTTCCCTCTCGGTAATGTCACATTTCCTTCTGGAGCCCGTCTCTTTACGATCGTACCTTCCCGTGACCACAGTTGCCAGCAGTCATGTACGCCTACTCTTTCTGCAATATCACGGAAAGAACATCCAGCCGCTTGTAGACAATTACGCTACGACGCGACCTTGTTCATACACAGTGAGTTGTTGATAATGGCGTCTTCGTCGTCTTAAATGCATCAACTTATCCCGTCCAATATCAAAGGTAACTAACGCACACGAATGTTAAAGCGCGTATTTAAAGCAAAGCTGATTTGCATTCTCATGTGGCTAATCACAAAAGAACAAGGTATTATTAAAAAAAGGCTTAAATACGCCGGTAGATACCAGCTGGTGTACATTCTAGTAACATAAATTCCGATATCAGATGTTGGATTATCATAGTGGGCAGTTCAGTTGAAGGGGAGCAGACACCCCTAAAACCGATAATTAATTAAGTTTGACAGAGAAGTATAGGAATAGGGGAGATAACAGAAAAGAGACCTTCGGCACTAGAAAAATTATTAACCTGATCCACAAAAGAAGAAAGTACAAAAAAGTCCAAACAACAACAATGTAAGTGCCTCGGTAACAAATTTTTGCAGGAAGTTCTGAGAAGACAAGGATTCGGTATGCCAATCAGACAAAATCTCTGTGAGCATTGAGGCAATCATCCCACCGAGCACCTGGTTGAAGATACCCGTCTGGTAAAACACTGTTTCCTGTTGCGTGAAGCAGTCCGTTACTGCCTGCTGCATGTTCTCGTCCGAAAGGATTCGTCGACTCTTCAAAATTCTTTTTAGTGCCCGAAAACGTGATAAGTGCATGAGGATAGGTCATGACTATATGGCGGGTGCTCGAGTGACTCCCACTTGAGTTGACACAACTTCTGTTTTGCCACATTTGCGACACAGGGACGTGCATTCCAGCACAGAATTTTGCGCACCACTCCACAACGGTGGTTTTCGACAGACATGCTGCCACAAATACGCTCTTTCTTCTCCAACGGGTGATTACTGGTGTTTGTCATTGGAAAGCTAAGAAAGAATGAATAGCATTTTGATCGTAATTTGAACGCATTGGGTAATAAACCTCGCCATAGTTCACGTTTCCTCATTTACCACAGGCATATCGGAAAGACACGAATTCCACACCAGTCTCTTGCCTTTATGTCGGTGCTTACATATCGGAGTCGCACTACGTTGCATATAAGCAACCTTTTGATCACCCCTTATAGAAAAATCAAAATAACTTCCGTTGAAGGGAGGATAGACGGAGAGGGACAGGTCAACGATGGAGAGGAACAGCCCACTGACGTGACAGAAGAATAAATGTGTGAAAATTAAAATCCTTAGGGGCTCGTGTTAGGCCAAAAGTTTTACTGAGGTCTGGAAGCCTTGTGATCAAAGAAGGCAAAAGATACTGTTAACACTCTTTCAGAATTTCCAGAGCCAATGGGGCAAGTGATAACCAAAATATTCTTCAGGTTAGTGTGTAAAGTCTTTGAGACTATAGAGATATCATGAAAGTTTCTGCAGACAGATAGGCAGATAAACGCGAGAAATATCGCACAACCAGGTGAACTGCTCAGGCAAGCTGTCTGACATGAGTAATATATAAAAATTGTGGGAAAGAAATCTGAGTTAGATGACGATTAGTTTTTCCTTTATAAAATGTAGATGGGTGAAAAAGCACTTCTGACGCTGCACTTGATAATGAAGAAAGATGAAGACACTTTCATACGATTTGTTGACGTAAAAAAGTCGTCCGACAACGTAAGTTTGTGCTAGACAGTAGAAATTGTGAGAGAAATACGTATAAACTATAGGGGTGCACGGATCATATACATTGTGTACAAGCATCAAACGAAAAAAATGAGAATGTTATACACAGAGAGAAGTGCTAGGATTGAGAAGGGCATAAGGGAAAGATGCAGTTTATCTTCGCTACTGTTCGGTTAGTACATCGAAGTAGAACTCACAGAAATATAAGAAAGGTTCAAAAGTGGGATTAAAATATATGACGAAAGAATGTGGCTATCCTCAGTACAAGTGAGGAAGCATTACATGAGCGGTTAAATTGCCTGAACTCTCTAATGAGCACAGAAAATGAACTGAGAGTAAGGGCATCGCATACCAGTCACCCACAGTGGCTAAAACAGAGCTTTCTCTCAACATTGTGGGAATGACAAAAAGATGATGCTGGTCGTCAGCGCCGGAAGAAATTTCGCCATTTACTACCTTTAACAGATGGTATACCAGAAAGAAGAGTTGAAGCTGCGTGTCCATATGACGTTTTTACATTCATCCTATGCATAAGCATTTAGCCATCCTTCACTAGACACAGTCTTCGCTTGCAGCTTGGATGCTGGTCTGTGACTTCATTGGGGAGTTGTTGATTCTGCTGAATCCTTGAGCCCAGTAGCTAGCAGACTATTTCTTCTTCGTCAAGCTCTGGATCCTGTTCCAAGGGCAATCAGAACGGAGAATCAGTGATTTTGTTTAGCTGTTTGGCTTTGTAGTTGTATAAAGTTAGGAATAGAGCCCACCATAGTTGGCCTTGATTTACCTTCTGAGATAGTTGCCCTGGGCCAAATAATTCAACTGGTGTTTTGCAGTCGGTGGCCAAATGGATTTTTCTAGCATACTGTTTCAGGAGCCACTTCTTCGAACTACTGTTATCGTCTCTGAGGCGGAACAAATGGGTTTCTCTGACCTGTCTCAATTAAAAAGGGTATCGCTGTATAGACCATACTGGGAGTCATCGCTGTTAAAATTTCAAAGGTGTAATCGTTGACATGTTGTTCACTGTTACTGTTTTGAGTGGTTTTTGGGTCACCTTTCATTACCAAAAACAGAATCATGTAGCATCAAGAAAGTGCTCGATATGCTCATTTGTACCAAAGGCCTGGACATAGACGTAGAACGTTTTGGGTAAGTGCCTGATTCCAGAAATGCCCTTGTGAACAGGGAGACACATTTTGTCAGGCAGCGAAGTGGACTGTAAGTAGCCACATTTGAAATATACCAAATGATCGTTTCATAATACTCTTTTACTTTCCCACCAACGTGTTTCATACCTAATATCGTTGTTATAGATGGGTTACAGTAACCGAAAGGTAGAGTAAGCTTTTGTCGTGTAGTAATTCTTTTTTTGTTTGTTTGTATTTTAGCATTTTGTATGAATGCCAGTGCGGTTCAAACCAAGCGGCTTCATATCATATTGTAAGTAGCCTCGAATAAATTTATCTCATACACAGAAGCCCTCCCTGTCACTTTCTTGGCACCTTCGGCTGGTCATTTAGTTATTTTCAACTCTGTGTGTGAAATTAAGATCACACAATTATTTTTCCTTGCGTCGGCGATGCTTCAGCAATCAAGATGCAAGATGTGTGTATTTCAGAGTAATATTCACTCTCATCCAGCGTTTGCACACTTGAAAATTGTAGGACTTTTGCGTTGTAGTTTTTAGGTCATATTCAATTAGATAGTGTTTCTGAACATGTAGAGCTCATAAGTGACTAGCTTCATTTAGCAGTCCTTCTCAGGACTATAATTACTATCCTATCGTATCAAATGAAACTTTCAAATATAAAATTAAAAGACAAAATTTCCATTTCAACATTTGTCAACATATATTTTATCGTAATAAAGTTTTAAATATCAAGTCTTACGGTAATTAAATCAATAGTTTCCATAAAATTACAGTTTTAAGAAAAAAATTAGTGGTGATAAATAATAAAGCTAGAAAGCCAGAATGCGCCTGTGAAAGTTATAAAGGAGTGGTGCAAGTTTCAAAGCAAAAGAATTAAAAATTACAGCCAGAATTGACGTCTTTAAGAAAAATGAAGGCGCTAAATATTAGACTTAGAAATGTAACAATTTCTAAGATGCTTTACGTTGACCGAAAAATAGTAACTAAGAGACCACGTGAAGCTACCTCTCATAGTTTTGAGTAAAGTAAGGAAAACCAAATTTGTAACCAAAATATACCCATTTGTACGGATGACGTGAGAGACGGACTGTGACAATAGTGTATTTGCGATAAAAGCTGATAGTGGACTCGCGAGGGCTGTAGACCGTCCTAGATCGCTTAGGTTTCGCTAAAGTAACTGCTAGTGTGCCGTCTGTGATAATTACAGATCCACGTGGCATGTGGTGACTCGTATTTCCACTTTCGTGGCGAGCATTTATTTTGAACATTTATTTGGATATTAGTAATCAGGGCGAAGGACTATTTAGTAGGAACGCACCGTAGAGGTCGCTTCTGCTGTTTAGGATAGAAAGATTTACTGCCAATTCAACATAGTGACTTTCAAATAGTTGTGCATGATATACTTTACTTAATATATATTTGAACTAGAACTTTATATCTTCATTTGTAATCATAATCCTGATCTCCCTAAGTAGAAAGAGAATAGAAACATTTCTTTCAGTGGGCTGGAACAAAATGTGGCCTTGGAGACTGAAAACTAACGTCAGTATATTCTCCATCGCTTTCTGGCTGATCACAAAAATAGTTGCCAAGCTCGCGTGAGGATGACGGCGTAATAAACAACCACCATTTTCATACTTAACGCGACGCCCCACATATGGTACGTGTCGGCCGGGAAAAGGAAATTGAATAATGAAAGTGATTGGTAGAAAACAACAAATTCGGTAGGCACTAACTGGATACCGAAGTGAAATAGACAGAAACGAGTGCGATAAGAGTGCTATGATTTACTTGGAGTGTGTTGACTAAACGGTGGATGTCAGCTACAATAATCTGGATGGTGACGTAATGAGGGAAGAAGACGTCAGTTGATCGCGACTGCCATCGGCGCTGAGGTCAAAAGAAGACCGTGCCTCATCACGGAGCTGCGGGGGTCTGCAAGACTCCTGCAAGCAGCGGCGAGCGCTCACCGGTCCTTAGCCCCCCCCCCCCAATCCCACCCCCCGCGCCACCATCCCGGACTTACTGCAGTAGGCGATACCCGCAGTCATCTTCACCTCCACAGCTGCTGTTGCTGCCTGCATTACGTCACGACGCGTCGCATCACGGTTGTTGGTACACCGTGCCGACACCATTCGTCGAGGTCAAGCAATTAAGTTAAGTCAAGAATATTTAAAGTATTGGTTATTTGCTGCTAAAAAGTTCCAAAAAAGGGATACCTATGTAAACGTTAAGAAGGAACCAGTCTCTGACCATAAATCCTCAGAATCAGAAATTAAATTTAATGAGGATGGTTCCATCGAACCTAATGATATAAATTCGGAGTGTGATTTGTCAAAAATAGAATTCGATTTGAATTCCAATGAAACAGAGCTCAATATGTCTCAAACCAAGCCAGGTCAGGTAATACAAGAAACTCCCTTAAAGTCTGTGGAAATGTCAAGTGGCAAGGTAGAGGTTCCAAACTGGATTCAGTTATTGTTTGCTAAACTTGAATCGCATCATCGGTAAATGAGGAATAGTAATAAGGAGTTAAAGGATAGTAACGAAGACTTGGAAAGTAAGACTGCGTCTACTAATGTAGAATAGGAAAGTGAGATTGAATCTAGTAATAAAGAACTGGAAGGTAAAATTGGGTTTCGTAGGAAGGAATTAAAGAATGAAATGACATCAAAATTGAATAGTTTAAATTATAAAATTGATGCTATACACCATGATCTACAAGTTAAAGTAGGGCAACAGTTAAATAAAATCCATATTGCTTATAAATGCGAAGTTGACAAGGTTTACAGTTTTCCACGATGCAGATGAACTTTTGGAATGGAGGTTGTCAGAAAGAATAGGCAACGAATCCAAACTTTGCTCTAGACAAATAGAGGAAGTAAATATTAAAGTGGATACAGAAAAATATTACGAAAGTAAACAGACTTGTGAAAAAGTTTGTGAAGATGTGGACGAAAGATGTTCTCACAGGTTGAAAGCAGGGGAATTACAAGTAGAAGAACGAGATTCTCACACTGCTAACTTAGAAAATAGACTAACCTTTGGTAATTCTGGTAATAGTACTGTACCGCACGTGACTTCAGTTGACGCCGCATTTATCGGGTGTCGACAAATTTTACGTTTTGATCCAGACAAACAAATTCATCCATTAGAATTTTGGAATGATTTTGAAGATGTTTTGCCTAATGCAATGGTAGAACCGGAGGAAATTAACTTCATAAGAAGTAATTTATCAGGAGATGCTTTGCGGTGGTCAGCTGGCGTTACGATAAAATGTAAAACTCTTTCTGAATTTAAATCTGCATTTCTTAACGAATAACGGTCACACAAGAAGCAATAAGATGTTTTAAGAGAGTTTTGGAGTGGTATAAAGTTTGCCCCAGGACGTGAATCAGTAAAAGGCTTCTCTAGGAAGTGGGTTTCACGACTGTCACATCTGACAGAAAAGATGAAACTAAATATGATTATTACGGGTCTAGAAGGTAAGCTGCCTTGGTACTGGCAAAAATGAAACATTTCCGCACCTAGAGATAATGTACATAAGTTCACTGAATATCTAGAGCGAGTAGAAACAATAGCTGCTGCGGAGGAGCAGGTGCATTATGGTTACAGATCTTCTAACAGTCACGTACGAAACAGAAATCATGACAGTGGTGAACCGTGGATTTACTTTCAAAATCTTTTCTTAGTAAATTTATTTACTAGCGATTCATCAAGAACATTATCACGTTTAATCACACTATGTGAGAGTGGAAGTAGTTGCCAATGGTCACAGAAGAAACAATTAAATTGTTTTTTTCTTTTTTAGTAAATGGAAATTTTATTCCTAAAAGTTTTTTTTTTGAAACAGATTTAAAATTATAATGAGTAAGAACCCTGTAAATATCAAGTTACAATTTATTCAGAGGCAGAAATAACATTTTTTTTATAGTATGAGCTTTCGGGCTGAGAACCTTGCCGCTCCCTTTTAACACGGCCGTAGTCACGACCGCTCACAACAACCTCTGAAAGACTACACTGGTGCAAATCTACCACACACCAGATTACTTAAAACCAAGAATTTTAACAACTCACACAAACACATAAACTATGCACCCCGTAAGAGGGATGGAGATGGTACGAAACACTCACATTAAAAATTATTTGCCATCGCAAGTGCAACTTGTTTTTAAAAGAACTTTTACGGTGGAAGGGTGGCAACTTTATATACTAAAATGACCATTTAAATAAAATCCATGAAATGTAGTTTTACATAAAATGTACCAACATGCTCTACATTACACATATACCACCTCGCAATATGATAGGCAAGATAAAAACATATTTCAGGAATTCGGCCTTTACACCGTAAGCAATAAATTCGTTAACATCGAATCCGACAAACATGACAGAGACAGCTATTAACGTATGGCAGACCGACAGACAGACAGACAGACACTAACTGCCTAACAAATGCGGACAAGACAGACGAGCAAGCTGGGGACGAGAGACTGACAAAAAAAAAAAAAAAGTAAATGAAACAACATATCACGCATCACTTCTAATAAACTGCGAAGCCTGGCGAAGACCCGGCGCAGCACCCCCAAAACGCTCTCCCGAACCGTCCGCTGCCAGCCGCTTCAACGGATGCAGGAAGGCGCGTCGATCTCCCGTCTCACGGCGTCGCAGCCCGCCCCAGCCAGCCCGATGTCGTGGTTTGTCTCCTGTTGCTCTCCTGTCGACCGTGAAGCCACTACCCATCGTTGTACGGCGCGGCCCACAGGACTCACGTGGGGACCTCACATGCGCCGACGCGCAAGACGGACCATTCATCTTGTGTCTCAGTGTGCGAACGGCCAACCGACCGATCCAACTGTCAATAACCGCTGCCCAAACAACTCGAGCAGACTGGCGGCCTAACGAGCAGACTCAGATGCAGGAACACAGCCCCGACCGGGCGACCACTAGCTGAGTTCTGTTACTTGCGGGATGGCATGACTCATTTTCTGGCTTTAAAGTTTGATCCAAACGACAGCCATACTAGCACTCCGACGACAGACAGACACTCACTGCCGCACAAATGCGAACGAGAGACCTACCAGCAACTGGTGACGCGAGACTGACCCAGCCTCACTCGGACTGACCAACTGACCAGACTCGCCGAGACTGACAGACTGACCAACTGCCCCTTTGGCGAGCTTATCGCCTCCTTTGAATACACGTGAACAGGCAAACTTTCCCCTTTTCCATCAGTGGGAGATACCAAAGCTGCGATTGCCACAGCTGCGGTTCCGCCAGAAACGGAGGGCGACTGGTTTACACCACGTGCTGCGGCGCGCTCTTCAAAACAGCAAATTTTACCACGGCTCAAGTGGGAACGTGAATGTAGGAACTGTGGAGGTTAGGAATACAAGGACTAATTACCAAAATCAAGGCATTGGTAGAGGAAGAGGGGGTAGACAATCACCATGCTTTCGTAACAGTTATTATGACGAAAGCAGAAATGTAAATACTATACCGGGGAGACAAGAAGGAGAACAGAATGCTACCCTGTTCAGTGCTGTAGCAAATGAACGTAACAGGTCGCGTGTGGGGAACTAAATCCCGTTTCAAGGCGGTAACACTAACACAGCCAGTAACACAAACACGAACAACAGTCAGCGAGCACACGTAAACTGAAAACAGGGATTAGAAAATAGAAAAAGACAGTACTAGTGATGTGTTAAACTGCTCACATAATTAATGTGGACAGTATTTTGGATACTTTAGAGAATTGGGTCAAAGAAGAACAAGAATACGTTATAGAAAGAGAGTAGAAACATTTCTTTCAGTGGTCTGGACCAAAATGTGTCCGCGCAGACTGGAAACTAACGTCAGTATGCTCTCCATCGCTTTCTGGCTGACCACAGAAATAGTTGCCAAGCTCACTTGAGGAAGACGGTGTACTAAACAACCACCATCTTCATATTTAACCCGCCGCCCGACACCTGGGCGTCATGGCCTGTAGTTTTAATTACTAATTTAAAAGTTAACAACTCAAAAAGTTTAATAAATATTCGAATTAAATTTAAAGCAAATATTTAGTGTACTGAGACCTCTATAGCAAGACAACCAGCGAGTTTGGAGCATAAATTCCTTGTGTGGACTCTTCTATTATCAATACATCCTATGTATCTTTATGAACTATTACATGATAAGCTGTAGTCTGAATTCCTTCAACATGCTGTGGTTTGCCTTCTGGAAGATGTTGCACTACGAACACCATCGTTAATGTGGTTGCAGCAGTAAAAGTAATCACAATACATTTCGTTTATGGCCAGATGTATTCTGAATCAATTTGCTTCTAGTAGATGAACTGGGGTAAGAACGTAAGTCATTTGCATGACCGTTTATGCACAAGATGTGCTGCAACATTTTTTTATAATGTAACATGCACATTCCAGTAGTCGCTATAGTCATTTCTGTAACGCGGCATAAAGAATGCCGACATTATTCACTACTGCCAGTGATAGAACTACTAGTTGCTTCTTCTTTTTCTCCTCCTTTCCTTTTACTGGCCGGCCGCGGTGGCCGTGCGGTTCTAGGCGCTGCAGTCCGGAACCGCGGGACTGCTACGGTCGCAGGTTCAAATCCTGCCTCGGGCATGGATGTGTGTGATGTCCTTAGGTTAGTTAGGTTTAAGTAGTTCTAAGTTCTAGGGGACTGATGACCTAAGATGTTAAGTTCCATAGTGCTCAGAGCCATTTGAACCAACCTTTTACTGTGTTCAGGGAGACATGCCATTTTATGCAGCCTTGGTAGTTCTCCTTAGCTGGCTCACACCTGGTAAGCTAACTTAGAAGGATTGTTTGCTGCTGAAAGCTGCCCACAACCAGGCATAGAAAACGGAAGTAACAGTATCCTGTGTCCTCACAGCAATCACGTAGAAGGGTGGCCTGCAGTTCGTAAAAAACTGCATTTCATGATATACTAGGAGGAATCGTCTTTGGTGAGATAAGATCTGAGGTCCAGATGAAAAACACAAAACTTGAGACCGTGGGACGCACCATTTCTTGTAGCCATACTTTGCAGTGATGTTCATTTTAATCCTAGTAACAGGGTCTATGACGGGTTCACAGCAATTATTTCGGTAGAAAGTACGTTTTCCCCAGTGAGTGTACTTGTAAGTCTTTTGGTTGGCTTGGGTTGGAAATCTATCATGTAGTAGGACAGGTCCTACGACTTCCCTCCAATGCCCCACCATTTCTGGTTAACCATGACAGAATCCATGAAAGTAGAAAATATTTAAACTGGTTAATAAAATTATTATTGTTCGGATATTGCAACGTCTGCTGCAGTTGGACAGGGAGATTCCTATGCTAGCAGAACCAGCTAAGTTTTGGAGAGTAAAGCCAGAACACACTTGCTGCTGGGACATCGAAGAGTATGCTTGCTTCAGGGTCAGCGAAGAATATACTTGCGAGAGACAGAGACAGGTCTACAAGTTAGAGCTGTGTAGAGAGGTCGAGCTGGACTCTGCATATTCAGGCACGGTAGCAGCCACCTTCCACACTCATTCAATTTAAGTGTAGTAAGCATGAGACACTGATGCAATCATAGGGAGAAGGGAGAATTGAAGGGTCACTTTTCCGAAACCCCATAACTGCCTTCCATTGCGACGCATAAGTTTGTAATTTGTCTGATAGGTGACTACAACCTTATTCTGTGATAGTAAAAAGCGTGGTGCCCTGCAACGTATCCCTCGGCATCGGCAACGTTTCAAACATCGAGGTGTCGACACATCTGAAAAAAAGTTCATGTGACGCGAAAGGTAGATTAATGATGTCACATTGGCACTAAACTTCACCAAATTTCTGCCCAACGCCACTATGGACGTGTCACTCAGTGAGAAGGTAGTCACAGCCCCTCTTCCCCATATTTGATGTCTTCTTTTGACGTCTCTGCGATGTAGATCGATCCGCGACACACAGCACTGTTTTTTAAAGGTGACCGAGGAAAACATTTCAGACACTTTGTCTCTCAGAATCAATCCTAAAAGGCCTCAGGTAGGCCATAAAGGGCGTCAATTAAACCTCCCATTTTCATGGGAGGTTTTTCTGAGACATTTCGCAATCGGAAATTACAGTTCACAGTGCAATGAGCAACACGAAGATGTTTTTGACAATCACTGACGCTGCTGATACGCTTGGGCGTTTTAGCACTTCTCTAAGGACGTTGTGACGCTGCATCAACATTGAACGTGATCGTAGACATTTGCAGTGCAGTGCGACAACAATTTTTATTCTAGTTTGTTGATTGAAACCACCAGGAATCGTCGTAAACCATTCAACGAAATTTGAATTGATCTGAAGCAGCAGAGGGCACTTATGCTTTTTCAGCCCTCCTACTTTCTGCTCTCCTGTAGTTTGAGGAACGGGAGTGCAATGCTAACATTTGCTTGACTGTGATGGCAAAGTGTACCTCTAGGACCCATAGTTCGGTAACACCCTCGGTGCCACCCTTGCACCTTTATCGAGCATGTTAGAAATGAATCTCCGGAAATTTCAACAAATAATCATCCTGGCGGCTGCTCTAACTCCTGAGAGTTAGGTAAGCCCTCCAACATCCATTGAGTGGGGTTTCTGAGAGGTACATTTGTAACGTGCTAAACAAAGGAGGGTAGGTGGGAGTAAAGGTGTTGCCGAACTAGAGTGTCTTAGAGGGACCCTTTGCGGTTTCATTCACGGTCACTTTAATGTTGCACTCCCTCGTGATCAAGCCACAGGAGGGCGGACAGCAAGAACGGTCTCTATGCTACCCCTTGAGGTCTTTTCCGGTCGATTATCAGTGACTGTGTCCCTGAAGCGTTATTCTCGTCCACTCAAAAGAAAACCCCATGAATTCTACTGTGGGTTTCGCGGTTCCGATTTCCATCGCACAGACGTCAAAAGAAGGGGTGAAATGTGAGAAAGAGGCACTGTGACGACCTTCTCATCTGTTGCACTTCTACGGTGGCGTTGGGCAGAATTCTAGTGAAATTTCGTGCCAATGTGACATCATTAGCCCACCTTACAGCTCACTTGGAATTCCGAGCTTTGTCCTTTCTTTTCGTATGTGTCCACATCTTGCTGTTTGAAGAGTCGCCGAAATCATGGTTGACATGGAAGGGCTCCAAGGTTTTGCGCCATTACAGAGGAAGGTCGTAGGCACCTTTGATCCAAATTTCAACCGTATTCAACAAAATGGGAGACGATTACGGGGTGGTCAATTAACTGCGTTGTGCAGCGTAATTAAATTGCATCAGGATTTAATTAGACAGTTTTAATATTCACACCCAGGTAGTAGCACCTATAGGGCGCTTTGTTGAAAGTACTGTGTCTGGTCTAACAGATTACACAGTCATTGACCGCATCTGCGATGTGGTTATATGCTTGATTCAGTGAGTAAATCATTATGTTGGATGTTTTACGGTAATAAACCAAATTTTGATAGTGACCGCTTGTGTCAATTTGTAATTAGATGAGTCCCTTCATTAATATATCAATCTAAGGTATGGTACCCTTATTTTCATGCGTAACTGTGCTCCCCAGTTATTTTCATTTAATAAGATCTTACCAGTGGCGCGAGATTGTTTCTCTTTAATTTGCATGACCTTACTTGGAGTTTCCCGTTCCTGTAGGTCGCTGGAGATCGGATTTATATAATCTTAGCGGTATGCTGTACAGCTCAGCTGACACCTCACATAAGATTCTGGCGACTATTGGCCAGGATTTCCGAAGGCTGGAAACCTCTGATTTATGCAGTCATTTTTTAGATCAAGCGGTCTTACTTTTTGAATCATTTTCTTATTGGTTTCATTTTAATCCGACATAAATAGATTGACAAACAATAATAAAAGAGCCATAATAATTAGAATTAATTGGAATTTTCTTGCTCTGTGTTAATTTTTTGAACAGAAGAGAATTTAGCGACACATTTGTCAGTCAATAAACAACAAGATGAAAGGAACAGTGGATGACTGAAAAATATAAAAGCAGAGTTCAAAGATCATAAAGAATATTTCGAGAAGATAAAAGAAGGGTTAATGGCTCGTGCACAAGGCTATGACGCAAGGATGGTCGAACTGGGAGAAATGATCAGGGAAGAAATTATGAAATCCAAAGAGAAGACAAAACAGATAATTGAGGAACAAATCAGTATTGCGACAGTAAATTAGGCACGTTAGCCCAGAAAGTGAAGGGCTCCGCCAATAGATTATGTAAGTATGTTGGTTTTCTTAAAGAGCGGAAAGATGGAGTCACGAACAACGTTTACACAGATCAAGAAATACGTAAAGTAGTAGTCGTTAGGTAGTGATGTTGGTTCGAACAAGACCGTTCGGGTGAATTTGAAAGACTCGGAGGCATTAAGAGTGTTGTTCCCACGGATTTTAGAAATGATGATGAGTGAAAAACAGGGGCAGAAGGAAGAGGGAAAATTGTCGTATTCACAGCGATCCTGTATCACCGCCTGTGAATGTAGAGTCAGCTATACTGGTAGAAATAGGTTATCAGGAAGTCAAAGAGGGTGAAATTAGAGAACATCTTGTTTTGGTACAAAAGTACACACTGTTTCCAGACAGCTAAAACAGTTAACGTCCAAAAATTTAGATCTAACAATTCCAGGACGATCTTCTGAGGTCATGGTCTACTTGATACAAAATCAGCTTCATTTTCGCACGTAATCAGGAAGAGGTAGCCACAGTGATGTGAATGATGTGGTCAAGTGCAGGACTTATTAGGAATTTAAATTGGCGTTTTTACTTCTAGAGACAACAGAAGCAGGAGAATGTGAAACTAAGCAGTTTGATGATGGAAGCTGATACACAATCATAGTTACGTAGTCCTATTCAGTATTTCAAATAAATGGTGAAAAGAAACCTGTTCTCGGATGTACAGGGTGATTCAAAAAGAATACCACAACTTTAAAAATGTGAATTTAATGAAAGAAACATAATACAGGGTGATTCAAAAAGAATACCACATCTTTAGGAATTTATAACTCTGCAACGACAAAAGGCAGAGCTAAGCACTATCTGTCGGCGAATTAAGGGAGCTATAAAGTTTCATTTAGTTGTACATTTGTTCGCTTGAGGCGCTGCTGACTAGGCTGAAAACTAAACTACCCGAGGCAGCCCGTGACGGAGCACTTCATCACTGGCCTCCAAGAAGCCCTGATCTTACCCCCTGCGATTTTTTCTTATGGGGGTATGTTAAGGATATGGTGTTTCGGCCACCTCTCCCAGCCACCATTGATGATTTGAAACGAGAAATAACAGCAGCTATCCAAACTGTTACGCCTGATATGCTACAGAGAGTGTGGAACGAGTTGGAGTATCAGGTTGATATTGCTCGTGTGTCTGGAGGGGGCCATATTGAACATCTCTGAACTTGTTTTTGAGTGAAAAAAAACCTTTTTAAATACTCTTTGTAATGATGTATAACAGAAGGTTATATTATGTTTCTTTCATTAAATACACATTTTTAAAGTTGTGGTATTCTTTTTGAATCACCCTGTATAACCTTCTGTTATACATCATTACAAAGAGTATTTAAAAAGGTTTTTTTTCACTCAAAAACAAGTTCAGAGATGTTCAATATGGCCCCCTCCAGACACTCGACCAATATCAACCCGATACTCCAACTCGTTCCACACTCTCTGTAGCATATCAGGCGTAACAGTTTGGATAGCTGCTGTTATTTCTCGTTTCAAATCATCAATGGTGGCTGGGAGAGGTGGCCGAAACACCATATCCTTAACATACCCCCATAAGAAAAAATCGCAGGGGGTAAGATCAGGGCTTCTTGGAGGCCAGTGATGAAGTGCTCTGTCACGGGCTGCCTGGCGGCCGATCCATCGCCTCGGGTAGTTGACGATCCGGTAGTTACGGACAGATAAGTGCCAATGTGGTGGCGCTTAATACACCACCTATCAGGAGGTTTAACACCATACTTCGTTCGAAATGCACACTGAACAACTGTCGTCGATTCACTTCTGCCGTACTCAATAACACAAAAAGCTTTCTGTTGAGCGGTCGCCATCTTAGCATCAACTGACGCTGACGCCTAGTCAACAGCGCCTCAAGCGAACAAATGTACAACTAAATGAAACTTTATAGCTCCCTTAATTCGCCGACAGATAGTGCTTAGCTCTGCCTTTTGTCGTTGCAGAGTTTTAAATTCCTAAAGTTGTGGTATTCTTTTTGAATCACCCTGTATCATTTGAGTAAAAAGTGCTAGTACAGATCTGCCAAACAAAGTTACCAAACGGGAATAAGAAATGTATTACACTGGCAGGTTTTGGAATGCATGACTCAGGCGCATTTTTACATTTACTTCGTGAGCTTGGCTATGATGGTGATGATGATGTTAGAGAACTGGTGTGCCCTGTACAGACCCACCACAGGTTACCACTACATGCATTATGAAATGGAACCAGGCAAGCATGGCATCCACCCCATAAAAATGGAGACATATGACAGAAACAATCCTTTCGGTACATGGTTGCCACCGTATCAAGCAGGTGACGGGACGAAATAATGGAGGGCATGATGACCAGAGGTGAGTAGGTGCAGATTTTTGTAGAAGTATGAGGGGCATATCCGTGAAGAAATCCGGGAGGAAATGATGAAGAGAGGAACATGAAGTGATATGACTAATAGCCAAGCCGCTGACTTTAGCGTTAGGCACAATTCATCTTCTAGGAACCTAAATTGTCAATAATTATGAGGAGGTAAAACAGAAAATTTCGCAAGGTGTCACTGAGTTGGCAACAGAACATTTTTATTTCATACCCAGTGACTTATTGATACTGAGAGGTAGAACTTCACCGGCCGGTGTGGCCGTGCGGTTCTAGGCGCTTCAGGCTGGAACCGCGTGACCGCTACGGTCGCAGGTTCGAGTCCTGCCTCGGGCATGGATGTGTGTGATGTCCTTAGGTTAGTTAGGTTTAAGTAGTTCTAAGTTCTAGGGGACTGATGACCACAGATGTGAAGTCCCATAGAGCTCAGAGCTATTTTTGGGTAGAACTTCATCGTGTATTCTGCATTCAAAACGCCAAGTCTCGGTACTTGATAAGAATGTGTGTGATATTTGCACTAGGGACATGATGTAGCTAATGTTTAGGATACAAGGAATGTGAGTACATGGTGCAATGCACAGAAAGTTCGTGGAAGCAAAGGGGCAAATCAGAGCCGACTTCGTATGTCAACTACACGCACTTACCATCAATTTTCTTATTACACAGACTTGAGTGTGAATGTGATTCTTGGCCTCGAATTTCTAAAATTCTTCAAGGTGGTATCGTACTTGAAACAGAAGTATGTGCTATGGTGCTCAGACGGTAAGGAGTTTAAATTAACCGTCAGGAACACTTAGGACGACTTGGGGAGCAAGTATTTTGAGATGTTACGCATCACACTGACATATTTTGCTTTCATGTGTGCACTCAACTGTACCAAAGCTCTTTGAACATTTTTGTAATGTTTATATGTTTGATCCAGTGAGTAAATCAATTTGTTCGATGTCTTATGCCAATAAACCATATTATTATAGTAACCACTATTTTCCTGTCGCAGTCTGATGAGTCCATTCTTCAATACTGTATGTCCATGGGAGGTGTGGTGCACTTACTTTCATGATTAATTTCAATACCCCTAGTAATTTTCATTTAATAAGACGTTATCAATTGTGTGACATTGTTTCTTTTCACATCGCATGATTTTATGGGGAGTTTCCCCTCCAGGTAAGTCACTGGCGATCGGACTTATAGCATCTTAAGGGTATGTTAAACAGCTTAACCAACACAGTCACCAGATATATCTTGCCAGAGTACTTCTTATGGTGATGCATGAAAGATACAGAGTATCAGCTTTGTCTTACAGGTCAGAATGATATGAGTGAAGCTTGCCAGTAACTGTGACATGCAGATGTACTTCATTGTACTCTAAGTGCATGAAAGTCAACAAAACTGTGCATAGAACAAAGCATAATGTTCTTCAAATCCTATAACTGTAAATCGAAACAGAAAAATTTAGTATCCATACATAACACAAAACTGAACATATGTATGTCTGTACATATATGGAAAAATTTTCCACATCTGCTTAAATACTGGATCTTTTCCAACCAAACTTGGTACACACATGACTTGTTATCTGGAAATATTCACTGTATGAGTAAAAAATACACTTATATCTCAAAGGGGTGGAAGTATGGATGAAGCAGGAGCGTAGGTCACAATGCATAAAAACCCAGAAAACATTCATCTAGTATTTCAGAACGAAAGCACTAAGTGATTTCCAAACTACCTTGCACGCAGTCTCAAATCTTTCCGAAACTTTATTTCCGTGACACACTCCATAATATGGTGAAAGGAAAAAAGTTTATTGCTTACTATATTTCCGTTGTTCAGGCAGTAAAAGTGCTGCTTAGGGCAGGAAATTCTAATTTGTCACTTCTTTGCAACTACCTCTGTTAGCAACACATTTTGCAGACAGTATTCAGATAAACCAATCAAAGGACTTGCCAAAATATGTCACTGGACTTACTATCTCGGAAGAAATACTTAGTGAAAGGAACTGGCAACCTCCTATTAGGGTTGAGTTGCTAAGATGGAGAGAGAAGTTGGGAGGAGGTAATGGATGGGCACTGAGGGGGAAGATGGAGGTCAACAATGATAGGGGGGGTGAGATGGACAGAGAGAGGGATCAGGGGAAATGGACAGAAAAGGAAGTGAAGGACAAGGAGAGAAAGAGGGGAGAAGAGGAAATGGAGAGAGAAAGAAAACAAAGGAAAGAGAATGACATGGTCACAGTGAATGAAGAGGAAGAGATGGACAGAGAGAGGGGAATGGAGGAGATGGATGGAGAGAAGTTGAGGAGGAAATTGACAGAGAAAGGGAACAAAAGTTGATGGACAGAGACAGGGGAAAGGAGAAGATGGACAGAGAAAGGAAAGAGGAGGAAATGAACAGAGAGAGGTGGGAGGGGGAGATGAACAGTGAGAGAGGGTGGGAGATGGAGAGACACAGGGGGGAGTAGGAGATGGACAGAGACACGGTGGAGGAGGAGATAGATGGAGACAATGGGGAGGAGAAGATTGACAGAAAGAGGATGAAGGAGGAGATGAACTAATAGAAGACTGGTACGAGTACTTACCAGGCAACGGCGGTTTCTCAACTACTTTTACTATAACGTGATGTAAGCGTTAAAATCTACTCATTGTTAAGGTTGTAATCAAGGTTTGCCGTTACTGCAACATTGATAAACACCCCCATTATCCTTGTATTAAGCATTGTTCAAATCGTCAGCTCCAGGAAGGGCTTTTTGATGTCATCGAAAGGGCCCCAACTCTTTAAAAAAAGATATTTTCAGTGGTACTAGTTCTTTTTTGTGATTCCATCTGAGGCTTTTAGTAGCTCCCAGGTAATGTAAGATTCATCAGTTTAATCGCCGTTATCTTTTCACCCAAAAAGCATTCTACACTGAAGGAACTGGACACCACGTTTTCGACAAAAATGTTAGCACATCAAGTCTAAAGCACACTGGATGCCATGAAAAGAACAGATACAGCAACAGCACAATGTATCCGTTTAGGGAGCACCCAGAAACACCGCTTGGTTTAGTGAGAAATCTGCAGATTTTCAAATAGTAAAATTTAGGCACAACATATTATGAACTTCAGCAACTGGTTGTGAAACTATAATATTGACACAGTGCAAGTCGTTTTATTATTATTTTATTTTTTGCTACCCGGTTTCAGCAATGTTATATTTAGACCAGAAAGTTACTGTGATTGCTGCACTGAAGTACTTGTGACTTATTGTAGCCCCAGTCAGATGTGTCAACGAAAAGAAAATAAAGCGATACAGCAGCAGCAAGAATTGTTACCTTTAGTACTTCAAATAATAATTTTTACCCAAGCTAGTTCATTATTACTCCAGTGTTCCATTTATGGGACATATTGGTTCGAATTGTTGTCTTGGAAGATGTTGCATTTAAAATTCTCCACTGTTACTTAAAGTGCATGATTGAACACTCCACTAGAAGTCCTAGTTCCGATAGTTTGCTCGATGGCAAGTCGGGTTGCTGCAGTCCTCCAAGCCAGAAAATTATTAAGTCAAATTATCTACTTTTTTTCTCGTAAGGTAATATTAACATAAAATTTCGCTTGAAAATTTTAATTTGGTTTCAAATTTAGATCAAAATTTCTGCTTTCGGACATTTTTTCCAGGCGATTAAGATATTCTGGTAATCTTAAATAACAAAATAAAACCATGAAAAATTTAAACTTGTTCTAACTCGCATTATCAATCACAAATTAGAAAATACTCATCAAATCGATACTGAACATGTAAATAGTTCACAGGAAGGGTTATCATCACTGAACGCTGTGGTGGAATACAGATGAAGAATGTGGTGTCACAGCCAGACACCACACTTGCTAGGTGGTAGCCTTTAAATCGGCCGCGGTCCATTAGTATACGCCGGACCCGCGTGTCGCCACTGTCAGTGATTGCAGACCGAGCGCCACCACACGGCAGGTCTAGAGAGACTTACTAGCACTCGCCCCAGTTGTACAGCCGACTTAGCCAGAGATGGATCACTGACAACTACGCTCTCATTTGCCGAGACGATAGTTAGCATAGCCTTCAGCTACGTCATTTGCTACGACCTAGCTAGGCGCCATAGCATTTGATATTGAGATTATAACATGTACCGTCAAGAGCGATGTACACCAATTGTGGATTAAAGTTAAGTATTATAACAACTACGTACTTTATTCGCTACTATTAATTCCCTTAACTGTTCCAGACCTCACGCCAGTCAGCGTGTAATTAAACGCGTGCATTTCGGCCTCCTCTAGCAACACAGTGTTGGCTCTTCTGCCAACACTTCAAAGAACAACATGCAGAACGAAGACTTGAAATGCAAAACTAATAGGCTAGAAAATCGCTAATATTAATATCAGGAAGGGTCCTCCCTTTACTATGATCTTTGTAATGGCTTGCAAACTACGCCTCAGGGTGATTCTGGAACGATGTTACAAGTTTTCAGTGATAATGGAGAAGGGTAAAAATGTCCTGGTCCTGAAAAGAAAGACTCGAAAGCGATAAGAGAAAATCATTGGAATACATGAACCGGTGTTGTTGGTGCTAAGACTGTAGAGTAGGCAACTGTCAGATGTAGCAGTAAGGACCAAATCAGCAAAAAATGTCTAGTAAACATGGGCTGTAAAGTGAATACCATTAGAGCTATTACACTTGTTCATCTTCGCTACTATGAAACCTACCTCTACTACTGAATAATTGCCCATTGATCTTAACGTATTCATCTTAGAGCCTATATTTACAGGAATTTTTTCTTGTTTGGTTCATACTATCTCCTACAAAAGTATTGAAACCAAGTAGAAGAGATGTTGTTCACAATCTCGAAGATGAACTAGTTGTTACAGTTCTTAAGACACGCTTTTTGGAGCCCATGTTTACTGGATTTTTTTTCCTTGTTTAGGTGCATACCAAATCGCCCAGTACGTGTAGCTTTAGATAAAGAATGAGAAAAAACTGCTTCATTTAGTATGGTGCTGTGAAATCTATCTTCAGTTTCAAAGAAGAAATACAATTTTAAGCCTTTGCGAGTATAATCCTGTTACTGAATATCCGACGGGTGTAGAGACATGACTATAAATAAAATCCAGTATGAGCTAAAAGGTGTAAACGAATGGTGTAAGATTTTTACCGGTTCGTAAATGTGAATACTCAAAATTGAACGTCTGTGACTTGCGTGGGACCCTGTCCTACCGTGGGGGAATGTCGATAAAGTCATGTTCTGAAAAGAAATATCTCTATGCTTTTTTAATCAGCTGACAGTGTAAATATACTGAAAACCACTTGGACGTAGTGGATGAAAGAGTTGGACTTAATGTCCTTCCGGCTACGGCGAGTGAAATTACTATCACCGTAAATTTTCGTCTAGTGCAAGTAGTGGAAGAACGTCTCTGTCCGAGTTCTCGTCGGCGTTGCGCAACGCAGAGGGGAGTAATGCAGCGTTGTGAATCTCCCACAGAGACCACAAAGAGAGCTTGTTGGCCGGCGGCGGGTACGTATCTGGCATCAGTTGTGCTTAGGCCTGGCCGGACAGGAGGCGTAATCCCAGTGGCGAGATAACACGCTGACTCTTCTTTACTACGTTATCGCAGCGATGCAGTCCGTTGCCAGAGGCCAGCAGTGCTTCGCGTTCACGAAATGAGACATTCGGAAATGAAGTAGTCTCTTCCTAGTGGAACATATATCGAACCGAGAGTCGGTGTGGAATTGCATCGACTAGATTGAGTACAAAAAGGCCTAAAACTAGCAATTTGTATTCATAAGACCAGTTCTAAAAATCTGTCTAGCTCTGACATGCCAAGTATGTTACAATGAATTACATGAAATAAACTGAAAAATGTATCTACTCACGCGGTTTCAATCACTGACTCCTACCGATATTGTTATGATCAGTGAATGCTAAATATCAACACAAATAAACAATGAAAGAGCCCCTCTCTATTATATTTTGGTTGAATGAAATCCGGCATTCCTTGTGAATTATGAGCCTCAATATTTCGGAAGAACGTACTCAGAATTTCGTCACCGGGAGTTATAAGACTCTCCGAAATGCTATACTTCGTCGAAAATACACTAGACCTTGACATCCTCAAATATCCTGATGCAGTTCGTTTCCTCCTCGCAAGTTCTCTTAAGCAACTTTAAAACACTCCTTTGGCATGAAATACGGTAACAATGCTGTCAACCGAGTAACTGGGAGCTTAAGCGTGGACTGTGCAATGAGTTAGGCACTTTGTAGATAAAATAACACGAAATGTCCTGAAGTGTGGGAGAAGGTTAGTACACAATTCCTATGATACGTGCAAACCAACATAAAACAGCTGTCAGTAAAAATTTCTGGTTAGTCAAATGCTCAGATACCTACTGATTACAGTGTGAACTCGAAGTCTATATATCTAGGACGACGTGACTACATATTTAGATTCCATGGTTTTCTTTTTTCTCTTCTAGTAACAATGTGTCAGCCCTGTTACGCAGAATAATTATGTGACTTACAGCGGTGAACGCTGCAACATGTACGAGGACGCGCTGAAATACTAACGACTCCGAAATTTTTATGTGAAAACTCTTAAAGATTTCTAAAGGAAACAATCATTATTGGCATTCTACAGTTTTTTTCTTCATTTGTTGTTTCGAGAACATACCTTCACCGAGGCGTCAAGCAGTATATTGCTCCCTCCTACGTATATATCGCGAAGAGACCATGAGGATAAAATCAGAGATTAGAGCCCACACAGAGGCATACCGACAATCTTTCTTTCCACCAACAATACGAGACTCGAATAGAAGCGAGAACCGATAGAGGTACTCAAAGCACCCTCCGCCACACACGGTCAGGTGGCTTAGGAGTATGGATGTAGATGTAGATGAAGATCTCTACTTATTTATTTCTCACGACAGCCACCCCGACGACGACCACATACCTCCCATCGAGAGACCAGTTTGTTTATACCGTATTTTTAGAACGACTGACGTCGTTGACGAAGCCACAGCCTCACCTCTACTTACACAGCTCCATCGCTATCAATGTAGTCTACAGTGTTCTTTAAGATTTGGAAATAGATGAAAGTCGGATGAGATGAATTCGAGACTATATGTTGGATGATCGATGACAGTGAACCCAAGGCGTCGGATTGTTGCCGACATCGCAGCACACGTCCACACACCGACATAGTTACGCTACGCACCTTCAGGTTGCACGCCACAATTCGGAGCCCTCTAGCGGCAGAGGGCTGCAAATATGAAGACATGAAGAAGAAAGATGTAGAATGTTAATAACGTCTGTTTTATTCAAAAAGCTTTAAGAATTTTCACATAAAAATACTTTTCAGAACGCCCTCGTATTCAACATATTACTTCTATTAATTTTCTACAATTATTTTGATGTTGGAAGCGACAAAACATGTGAGAAAATGTCTTTTGACAGATGACTCTAACACGTCCTGTGGGACGAACTGTCAGTTGAAAAAATATGAGGAGCTTATTGTTTAACAACCCTATGATACGGATCAAAAGATCTCGTTCATACAACCTCAAAATCACACGAAGCTCGCCAGCAAGACGAACTTGCAGTACATTCAGTGCCATGCAATGCGGGTTTTTCTACGGAGCTGGAAGATGAGTAGTAGTTATTTCTACATACAAATAAACGATATAAAATGCTTACGTTATTTAATTCCTTCGCGTTACTAAGTTCTAGTTCCAGCTCCACACGGCATCATAACCAATCAAATTTTTTTAGTAATGTTACTGCTCTGGTACCAGTCTGAAACTGTCATCAGTGATAAAGATTGGAACAAATTTTATGTGTTTTCTTTACATGTTCCCCTAGTATCGACGATCAACTCATTTTTGAAAGCGTACACGTTTGAAATACTGTAAAAAATGGAGTTGTAATTTTTGATATTCTTACGAAAATTGTGGTTGGCAGTAACCAGATTGTGGTCACATGTTTATAGCAACCATCTTTTAAACAGTCTGTAGCCGAATTTTATATTGAATTAAACACTAAAAAACAGTTTTATCTCTTTTCACGAGTAATAATTAAGCGCTGTAGTATCGTTGCGTCCTGTCGTGTTAGTATTTTACTGAAACTTATGATTACGCTAAATATGAGCATTCAGCATTCAGACCACAAGAGGTATACTTATTGGTCATCCCCTTCTCCGCCCTCGACACGTATCGCAAAAGCATGCATTCACTGGTAGCGCATTAGGAAACGTCTAGGTGCGGCACACGATTCAGGCATTCCATCACTGTGCAGTGATTTGCCGCGAGGAACCTCTCAGGCAAGCGCGTTGTGGAGCAGACAGCCGGCATGCTTCCTTTGTCGGTGGACACAAGAAACCCGGGCAGTGGCGTTGGACGGCGTACGCCCGCCTCTTTCGGATGTCACACATGTAGCATGTCATCTTAACCACTTAACTCATAAGACTTTATTCCCACACTGAATACGTTGTCGGACCGGTGATAAATCACAGGCAAGGTTAATAGGTTAGGATGCGCCCGGCATTGTCACTGCGCTTCCTCTGCGAGTGAAGCGTGTCCGTTTAATAAACGGCCTCACCTGTCACGCCACAATGCGCTCGTTAGATCAAGACCATCTCGATTCCGACCTAGGTAGCTCGCTCTCGCTTACGACCGCCTCTGACCTCCAGAATGCCATCGGAGCGTTGCCTTGCTTTTTTCATGGTCCTTGACGCGAGTGAACATGTCGTTCTCGCTGTCGTTCTTTATTAAACACCATAAGCGAGTGCTGTAACCCACAGTAAGCTAAGGAAACACTCCTTCTTTTATTTTGATCTGTATAACTTAATGGCTTATACTACCGCACATAGTAAGGCCCTCTGGTCCTCTCACATATTTGAACAGAGTTAAAAAACACATCAGTACAAACGGCAGTTCTTCAAAACTTTGAATTACTCTATAATTACCGTCATATCTAAAAATTATTACAAAGAAAAGGGAAAGAAAAGTATCGTTTCTTATTACTCACTAAATTAGTGCCATAAGAAGAAATATGGAATTTATTTAATAACGGGGTAAAGTAGTATTTAAGCGCTTTCACCCTCATGTTGAGTAAATAGATAAAAATATCAGAGTAATTTACTTGTTTGTGAGGCTCGTAGTATGCACCAATCAGTTTGCTAGTTTTCGCTTTGCTGTAACTTTCCCGCAGTTGTCATTTATTGTAGTTACTCTTTATCTTTGGAAGGAGTTAAGAAAATCTTGCGTTCGGTCGCAAGTAATCAACGTTTGAGAATAATACATTGAGAGATGCGATGAGTAAAGATACAATTCGCAGTAGTTTCTGACAGAAACCGACATTATAGAGTATATAACAAAAATATTCCTCACTAGGAATCTATAGTGAGATTATAAATTAACACACAGAAAATAGTCTCAGTGTAGATATTTTGTTAGGATACCGTAGTGGCCAAAAATTCTTAATACTTCGAACCAGAAAACTTTTTCTACTTATTCTTTGGGGAGAAGAAACCATATTAGCTTTAGGCAAATTTTAAATAATATACACATATAATAAACGCCATTGAAAACAGTTATTCTCTACCGCAATTGTCCTGCAAAGTCTACTCTTTCAGGTAGAAATGTTACAGTGGTTTTAAACTAGGCATTAATGTAACGTCTAATCCTATGTCAAAGCCAATAAACGGAATTTTCTTTGTGGTACTACTGAGGAATAATTCTTAACACTGTGCCTCCTGATAACCTATTTGCTCAAAATCTCCGCTTCGTTACAAGCAAGTCAACATACATCACATGATTGTTCTCAGATAAAAATTTTTAAGTAACACTGTTCATGTCCATGTAAACTGTCATATTAGAAGCACTTCCAAAGAACTTTCTTACCTTGGAAATGATTTCGAAAACTTTCATTAAGTAATTATTTCTTGGCACCATACATATTTAATACGCTGACAAAAAAATATTGTGAAACTTCCCGGCAGGTTAAAACTGTGTGTCAGACTGGGACTCTAACTCACAAGCCTTGCCTTTCGCTGGCCTTCTACCAAGCTACTCAAGCATGACCCAGGACCCGTCCTCACAGCTTTACTACCGCCAATACCTCATCTCCTACCATCCAAAGTTCAGAGGAACTCTCCTGCGAAATTTGCAGAACCAGCACACATGGAAGAAAGAATATTATGGAGACATGGCTTAGTTACAACCTCAGGGATGTTTACAGAGTAAAATTTTTGCTATACAGCGAAGTGTGCGCTTAAATGAAACTTTCTGTAGCCAATCCATGTCTTCACAGTATCTTTTCTTGCAGGGATGCTTGTCCTGCAAGTATTGCAGGACAGCTTCAGTGAGGTTTGGAGTACTCAAATGTTACTGGGAGAGCTAAATATATGTTTGACGAGTAGTATAAAGCTCTTGAACCAAGAAAGAGAAGGAGAGTGTGGTGGGGAGGGGTCGGGTGTGAGGAGTGGGGACACAGGGTAGAGGAGTGATGAGGATCTGAGTGAGGAGAGGAGGGCTCTGGCTTAGAAAAGGGGTGAGGCATGATAATGCCATGGGTGTGGTCCTGCACGTGCGCAACCCGATGGTCAAGGTCACATTTCTCAGAAGAGAACTTTGCTCTTCTACCATTTCTTACATGGTTCAAATGGTTCAGATGGCTCTGAGCACTATGGGACTTAACAGCTGAGGTCAACAGTACCCTAGAATTTAGAACTACTTACACCTAACTAACCTAAGGACATCACACACATCCATGCCCAAGGCAGGTTTCGAACCTCCGAATTTCTTACGTGATATCCGGCATAGAATTCCGGCAAGAGTTAATCATTATTATGACTACATGGCTGTCAGTATCAAACTACCACTACAGCTTACCGTTAATGAATAATTTTACATAAAATGATTTAACATTGTGAAGTACTACGTACTTTTTACTGTTATTGATCTTCAGGTTCTTTAATGGATGTGGGTGTACCTTATATTTTTTTATATTTAACATGACTACTTCTCAGTCGTCATACTTTTGTACGCAACTACGGTGACAGGGATGGCCGGTTCATGAGGTAAGTGGCCGAGATAAGAGCAAGGTCAGGAGGATGTTACACCGCCCAGTCCGAGGGTGAACACTGCCATCCAGATGTCCGGTGGGAGTTCAGAGAAAGACTATTGACAATATTAACTTTCATTATTCAGAGTACAAAGATAATTGAGGCGTCACTCCAGGCAGCCAGCGTTTAATGTCGGAAGCGGCACATGCCCAGCCAATGCATGCTGTAGTCAGCGCGTTGGCAGCGTTGTCGTGGTGAGTGATGTCAGAAGCAGCTCATTGACCCTGAATCAGCAGATCGTTCCCCCTTTCGACCGTAAATATAACAGACTGGCCCTGACGTCATTTTCGTGGCTCCAACATCTCTGGGCTAAAGTCACGTGAATGTTGGCAAAACATGGTTGTTTCGTGTTGCGCTTATGGCTGTACTCAGCGTTTTGTCCGGGGAAATGGCATTACATTTCACGTGTGTCTCTATGATAGTGCAGATGCGTTTATTGAAATTTGCTGAAGTGACTTTTATATGTTTTTTACACTTGAAATAGAGTATCACGTAAATTAAAGTGTTGAAAGTGATGCCTGTAAAGTCAGACTCATATTACATTTTGGAAAGTATCTGTGAAAATTCTGTTACAGAAGTAAGTATAACTGTTTCTCGTTCCTACTCATAGGTTCTCTAAGGATGAAAACCGAAGGCAGCTTTGGATACAGGCCCTGAAACGGAAAACCTTTAAGCCATCTGCACATACGCGCCTTTTTGTATATACAAGTGCGATTATAATAAGGTAAGAGCACCTATAGTCGACACATGAAGAGAATTTTTTTCTACCTTCTAATACTATTAAATAAATGTAGGCTCCAAAATTATTTTCTGAACCTTCAAAGTCTCACCTTTCTTCTAAGATATCATTTTTTTAAACTGATGGTTTAAATCTTTGTAAAAATAGTAGGAACTGAACCTTTGAAGTGCACCTAAAATTGATACTCTAAAATGGACTTGCTCCTAAAGTCGACAATTTTGGCCCCTATAGATGACATAATTCCCATATCCCATTTTCTTTTATAAGTGACTAGAGCTCAAAACGCGGCGAATTCAATATTTAAAGTTTAGACTCGAGCCCACTCTTATTGTTTAAAAGAATTTTAACGACATTTTACTTTAATTGATAGTTTATAGTAATTTCGTCCCGCTGCCCACCAGAGGGGCGTTCGTTGTATTTATTAGATTTCATAAATAGTACTGTGAATAGGATGGCAGACCGCTGATTTGAAATCCCGCCACGTTTTGCCAACAGTCACGTGGTTTATGTTGGAGCCACACCAGCCCTATAGCTTCTGCTGTCTACTAGTATCTATGGTCGAAGGTTCCCCCACACATTTGTTGCACTACCTAGTGGCAGCTAAACGTTGCGCCAGTCAGAATAAGTCTTCTTACGTCATAGTGCGTTGTCAACACGATGACGGCACCTCTCTCCCTGTGACAGCGTTTCACTCCATTGGCGCTAGACTGAAGTTGTGATTGTTAGTTACCTTTGAGATTGAAAGTGATGAGTTGATGTCAGTCAAGAATGCCTTTAAGGCGAAAAAGACGCCAATATAAACACCTCACTGAATTTAAACGAGATCGCGTAATAGGGCTGCCAGAAGCTGGATGTTTCTTCTGCGATACTGCAGAACGACTTGGCAGGAATGTAGCCATCGTACATGGTTGCTGGCAGCGGTGGTCACCTGAATGTATGTACGCTTGGAAGAAGACTGGGCTTCGGATGGCCACTTGGTACTACCGAGAGGTAGGAGAATGGCCCTGGCGCATCGTACTGCCACAGCAGCAGCAATTGGAGCAGCAGTTGATGTCCCAGTGACACAACGAACTGTTAAAAATCGGTTACTTCATGCACAGCTTCAAGCAGGACGTCCTGTAGTGTGTATTCTACTGAAGCCAGACCACCGCCATTTGCGACTCCAGTGTTGAGAAGCGAGAGCTCATTGGAGTGCAGGCTGGAGGTCTGTTGCGTTTTCTGATCAAAGCTGATTCTCACTCGGAGTCAGTGATGGCCGCGTGTTGATTGGAAAGAGACTGTTTGAAGACCTGCAGGCAACCTGTCTGCATGCTAGACTCACGTGAACTATATCTGGAGTTATGGCCTGGGATGCAATTTCGTATGAAAGCGGGAGCACTCTCGTGGTTATCTCACGCACCCTGACTACAAATCTGAACGTCAGTCTGGTCATTCAGTCTGTTGTGTTGCCTTTTATGAACAGCATTCAATGGGGTGTTTTCCAACAGGATAACGCTCGCCCACATACCGGTGCTGTAACCAGCATGCTGTACAAGGTGTTAACATAGAGCCCTGGCCTGCTCGATTGCGCGATTTGTCTGCAATTGAGGACATTTGGGACATCATCGGATGACAACTCCAGCGTCGTCCGCAAACAGTATTAATCGTCCCTGTATCGATCGACGAAGTGCAGCAGGCATGGGACTCAATCGCACAAACTGACATTCGGCACCTTTATAGCACAATGCATGTGTGTTCAACATTCTGGCAGTTACAATGTTATTAATGTACCGATTTCACTTTTGCTGTGGCGTATTTCATGCTTACGTTAACCTGTGCTCTTGCAGTGTCAATCACTGAAAAATGTTAGCTAGACAACTGTATTCCCGATATTTAATCACCCTGTTGCGATTTTATTTACCATCGGTGTATAATGGGGAAGTCAAATGAAAAGGTGACAGATGGCAGCAAATATGATTAAAGTGTGTATCATTTCCAAAGTAAACGTCATAATTGTTACTACAGTTATCCACCTGTGAGACAAGATGGTCATTGCCTTCACGGGAAAATGTTTGCAATTGCGACAGAAGTATGATTCTACGCAATCGTGCTCATTATCACCCGAAGCCAATCGATATCACGAAAGTTTTTCTGCAGAGCTTCATAAATATGGAAATCTTATGGGAAGAGATCAGGACTGTACTGAGGATGCGTACGAGCTCCCCACCGAAACTTCTATAATATACCCGAAAGGATCTTTGCAACATTTTGCCTAAGTTGCTTTAACTAAGCATCAGGAATTTCTGCAGGATGACTTTACACATCCTCCATATAAAAAAATGGTTCAAATGGCTCTGAGCACTATGGGACTCAACTGCTGTGGTCATCAGTCCCCCAGAACTTAGAACTACTTAAACCTAACTAACCTAAGGACATCACACACCCATGCCCGAAGCAGGATTCGAACCTGCGTCCGTAGCAGCAACGCGGCTCCGGACTGGAGCGCCTAGAACCGCACAGCCACCGCGGCCGCCACACATCCTCCATACAGTCCTGATCTTTCCCCATGCGATTTCCGTTTGTTTGGAGTCCTGACTGAAGACGTTTCGTGCATTTCGATTTGCTTTGCACCAAGATAACAAGCCTGGATGCAATCATGATTCTGTAGGCAACCACAAATATTTTTCCATGAAGGCTTTAACCGTCTTGTCTTAAAGTGGATAAATTTATTAACAGTTATGGCGATTACTTTTGAAATAATTAACAGTTTACTTACAGTTTTCCATGTGTCCTGTTTTTATTTGCGTGCTCCTTATAATAACCCGACATCTTACTAGCCATACAATGATTGCAATTCTGTTATTCGATTGGACTGGGAATGTAAAGGGTCCTGAACTTCCCAATATGTAGCAAATGGTATAGCTGATTAATCAGATAAGACATGAATATGTGTCCTTATCTGTAATTACCATGCCAGGAAAGCCAAACTTCAGAAAACAGATTTTCACCTTGGCATGGTCAACAAACTTGGTCACTGATCCAGTATTGCGACCACTGTTAAATAACACGATATTGCAGTGCATGTGTTTTTCCATATTATGCTGCAAGAATTTCTTCGGGCACGCATGAATGTCCAAAGGAACTTTGTATCGTAATTCAGTATGACACAGGCACTGTAATATATTTACCCGCCAACATCGGGCAAGCGACTTTCAAGTAAAATGTCTCCCATTTACAGGAATATACATAATGGATATGTGATTACAGGTTGTAGACAAGTCGTTGACGACATACAGAAGTTTGGATTTGGCCATAAGTCAGGCTCAGAGAGCCAAATGGTAAGTGGACAGCTCACAATAAGCGAGAAATCCGGTTTCGAGTCCAGGTCCAGCACAAATTTTCACTGTCGTCAGTCCGTTACACATCTGATAGTTGTCCATATTCACAAGTCTGAATACATTTCTTGAATTTCGTAGCGAATGTAGTCACCGCGGTGCAGGTTCCTTTGGACATGAATGCTTGTTCGAAGGAACTTTGGATTGTAATTCGCAATAACGCAGGCACTGTAACATCATATTTATCCGCTGCCAGTGGGCAAGCGACTTTCAAGTAAAAGTCTCCCAAGTATGGGAAATACATAATGGATGCACGAGTACAGATTGCAGACACATGAGTGAAGACATATGGAAGTTTGGGTTTGGCTGTGAGTCGTGCTCGGATATCCGAATCTAAGGCAATCTCTCATGATAAGCACGAAACCCAGGTCCAAGTACGAGTCCGTTACAAACTTCCATTTTTGTCAATCCATTATACAGTTGATAGTAGTCCATATTCACAACTGCAAACATATTTCTTGAACTATTACATAAAGTGAAAAATGGTTTATGATGGTTAGCACATGACGGTTACCTGCTGGTGTTCAGTAGAATGGCACTAAACTATCGATTCCCACCATTCAAATGGTTTGTAAGCATCCAGAAATACCCACAATAATATTTGTTAGTGACTGATGTTGACACATTGCACAAATGGTATGCTATTGCTGACATGCTCCTTGTCTGCACCAAAAATTTCTTGCCTCCTATTTGATCAGTCGTTCTCAACCCCCATGAATAACTGGTATATGGTCATGGCTGTTTTTAACACTTCATCATTTAAAGCAGCAGGTACCGTCACATAACGTCTGTAGTCCGTCTTGCTACACAACAGACCATCATACATTGTAAACTGTGGCTTTATGTCATTTATTTGGCAGTGAGCATCAGACAGATGCGTGTGTTTTTTGCCATTTAGTAAGGTTCCTTCCCAGTGCTTGCACGTCCCCAATCTTCCTGCTGAAGCAGAGGCATTAATGTGTTTCTTGCCTGGTTAGAATATGATTTCATAGTCAAATTTAGTCAATTTCAGAACACAATACATTAAGCCACTTGAAAGATATTTGAACCCAGCATCCACTTCAATGTAGCGCGGTCTGCCACAGCTTTAAACTATTCCCCACACACGTAACAATGGAAATAAATAATAACAAAAATGACAGCCAATATTTTCGTCTGTGTGGCTGAGTAATTCTGTTCTGCTTTATTCAACTGTCTTGATGCGTATCCCTCTTGGGTGTCCCTTGTCATCTACATTCTGATGAATACATTCAGTCGTCAGATATGTCATGTCACACAACAGAATAAATTTCCTGTCATAGTTATGAAATATCAGTACCAGACTTGTTGTCAATGCTTGCCTTCATCTTTTCAATGCTGTCTGGCAATCAGTCGGCTACTATAAGGCTACATCTTCTTTCAACAAATGGTTCAACAGCTTAGCAGTTTCGGCAAACCCCTCAACAAATTTCCTATAATAGTTACAGAGCCCTAAAATGATTGGAGCTACTTTGTTGTTTGTGATGATTGTAAAGCAGATACTGCAGAAATAAAATGTGGATCAGCATTCACACCTTCATGACTAATTTCATGATTTCAGTATTGAGCGTTAACTGTACTGCACTCTACCTCTCAAAAACTTTGTCCAATCATGCATGTTCTCTTCCAGGTCTTTGAGATAATCAATTTTTTCGTCGAGATAAACTATACCCAGTCTCGATTTTAGTCCTCTGAGTACCCCATCCAGTAGCCTCCAAAAGATAGCTCGCACATTCTTAAGACCATATGGTGTCCAACAATATTAATGGTGATCCCAAATGGAGTAGATGCGGTTTTTATCAGGGCTTCCAGAAGAACTCCTTTTTATGAAGTCGCGGTTTTATTCGACACGGCGTAGACATCCATAGTAGTTCTTGTGTTTAGGTACCTGTAGTCACAGTAAGATCTATGCTCCTTTTTGCCATCCGGGGATTTTTTCAGGAGAGTTACAGTGGCTGCACCCCATGGACTACAGCTGTCTTCTGCAATGACTCAGCCATCTGCTGCTGAACAAACTTTTCCGTTATAGTTGTATGTGACCTGGGAACCTGTGTGGCCTCTTGTCACTGGGGCATTATTACCTGTTGCCTTTCTGTGCAGAGTTACCTGTGCTGCAGGTAACAATCCACAATGATTGTATGGATAGATTCACTGTATTAACAAAGCTTCCTTAGCTGACTTGTCACACTAAACATCTGCTTGTGGAAAAGGTCCTTACTCATCCTATCCAGACCATCCTTATCTCGGATGCCCCAGTTTGCAATCAGTTAATCTCTTGGTAAACTCATTTTATGAGTGCTGAAATTATCCAAACTTACTGGAACCATACAATCTCCTTCAGTTTCCTCTAATGGGAACGCCGTCTGGGGTTGAGGAATTCCTACTGGCCGTCAACGAATACTTATGGCATGGGTTCCCAAACTGAGGGGCGCGCCCCTCTGGGGGGGCGTGATGATGTTGCAAGGGGGGCGCGGGTGGAGTTAGCGGTATAAACCTAATATTTCTTTTTAATATACATATTTTAATAAAAATTAATGTGCCAGTATTAATGATAGATTATGGTGCTAAATGCAATCGTTTGGCGTCCCACTTCCCGCAATCCTATCTCAATAACCTATCTTAGAACATACAGTTTTGAAGATCGTGTTTAGAATGTCACTCACAGAAACTCTCAAAATTACGAAGGCGATCTGCTTTAATTCTAATATATCAGATTTGTAAACAACCTACTTCTGACAATTGGAAAACAGAAAAGTCAGGTATTAACTATTCCGTACATTTGTACACATGAACTGAATGTAATCATGTTATAACTTTTAGCCGTAGTAGTCTATGTTCATCAGTGTAATAATCACTTATACTGCGTAACTGCAAAAATGCCGTTTTATTATCCTGTCAATCCACGGATCCTCATGTGCTGTGATTACAGTGACTTCAATAGACTGTATACGCTTCAAATGAACTGGTGGGTTCGTAATTTGGACGCCAGGGTTATGCCCTTTGACACCAGAAAAATGTGCACGACATGAATGCGAAACTAGTACAAGTGTCCGTTCTGAGCAGAGTACTTCACGCTGTATTGTCGTGACTGCTAACAATAAAACATAACTCAGCTAGGTAGAAAACGAAGTCCATTAGCGAGGCAATTTTTTTTTTTTTTTACTACAGCTCTTTCATTCGGATTACTTACCTGACAACCTGCCGTTTTGAAATATGGCATAATTTCGTTTGAAATTAGTGTACGTTCTTTGTTGCGACAGTGTCGTCTTTTGGCATGAGTACAGAGATAATTGCTTGGCACTGTGCTCAGTTTCCAGCGATGTATGAGGTGTATCTATGGCCTTACTTAATTACTGTGAAATTTGACAACCAATTCATTGATGTTATCTCAAAACCTATAACGTTTCATTTATAAGTAACAAAAGATAGGGGGCACGAAAACGATTTTCGCATAAAATCCCAGGCTGCACTGCTCAGAACAGCACCGGAGAATAGGTAGCAAATTCTTAGGGTGCCTGTGGCTGTTTCCGCCCTAATCCGGGAAAAGCCCGTTTCTGACCAGCAAGAGCCCTGCTCGACCATAAGGTCGCAGACAGACAGTGCACTGACTACCTGCGCTGCGGCTGGGCTTCCCCGTTCTTCGCCCCACTCCTCACAGGCAGTCATCTGAGGTGCCGACAGACGACAGTAGCTTTCCCTTATTTCAGTTGGTTGCTTGCAGTTGTTGAAACATCTGATGTATTGGATTTTGCTGAAATCGCGTTGAATCTTTCACAGTTGTGCCTCAGTAAAATCAGTGTTATTACGAAATTATACTTCTTGTTTTCTTTTTACTTCACTATGAGTGTCGTGAAAAAACGTAAATATAATGATTATTATATCAAATACGGTTTTGTTTCTATACAAAAAAATGGTGTTGATCAGCTGCAAAGTGTTATTTGCTATGAGGTATTGAGCAATGATTCATGAGACCACCTCGTCTGGAACGCCATATGTGGGCAAAGCATGGTGCATTGAAAGAGAAGGTAAAGGAATTTTTTGCTGCAAAATGTGATAATTTGAAACGAATGAAGTTGGACACTGCTGGATCCTTCGCTCAAACATCAGAAAAGGTACTAGTAGCCTCGTATGAGTTATTGCTACTTATTTCAAGGACCAAGATAAGTCATATTATCGGAGAGACACTAGTCAAACCCTGTTTGTTGAAAGCTGCTGATATTGTTCTTCGGTCAGAAAGTAAACCAAAACATTCACAAATACCACTTTCTGACAATACTGTGAAACGTCGGATTGATGATATGGCCGAAGACATACAAAATCAAATAGTTACGGTCGTCAAACAATCACAGTTTTTGCGAATTGTTGCCAACTGTTAGCTTTCGTTTGCTATATAGAAAATTAAGCAATTAAAGAAGAGTTGCTGTTTTCTACAGAGTTAAAGTCAACTTCAAAAGCAATTCATATAATGCCAGCCGTCTCTGAATTCTTTTGTAAAAATGAGTTATCATGGCAGAAACTGATAGGCGTATGCACAGACGGCGTCCCGTCAATGCTTGGATGTCGCTCAGGAATCGTGCAGATGGTCAAAGAAAAAAACCCTATTGTTACTGCTATCCACTGTGTAATACACCGTCAAGCATTGGCAGCTAAGACACTTCCAAACGAACTCAATGAAGTCTTGAAACTGTGCATCAAAATCATGAATCATATTTTAAAAAATGCATTAAATTCCAGGTAATTTACGGCTCTTTTTGAAGACTTGAGAGCAGAGTATAAAACACTTATTTCAAACAGAAGTACGCTGGCTCGCAAAAGAAAATATTCTAGGAAGATTATTTGAACTTCGAGACAAAGTGATGCAGTTTTTGGAAAATAACAAACAAACTGAATTGTATATGGAATTTAGAAAGTCCGGTGTTCATGTTGCATTGGCTTATCTGTCAGATATTTTCGTATCTTTAAACACATTGAATTTGAAATAACAAGGTGGAGAGTCAAACATAATTTTCATCAGGATGCCATCATAGCGTTTACTGATAAGTTGCAACTATGGAAACGTAAAATTTTAGCCTGCAATTATTCCTGCTTTCCCAGATTGTTTGGAATCCTGGAAGAAGCCCGATTTCAAAACGATTTTAAGGATACTGACACTAAGAGTAAAATATCGAAACATTTGCAGCACCTCATTGATGAATTCGAACGATACTTCCCTAACAGTCGTGATGATAAAATTTATTATAGATTAGCGACGGATCCATTTCACGTTGACGTGGATGTGTTGCCAGACAGACTACAAGAGGAAGTCTTTGAAATTAAAAATGATTCTGCAGCGAAGTATGACTTTGAGAAGATGGATAAGCCTTTGTTTTGGGTGAAATATCTCACGGCGTATCCCAGCACAGCAGAACAAGCACTGAAACTGTATTTACCATTTTCAAGCACTTTCCGCGGTAGTGGCGATAAAAAAAAGCTTAGAAGCAAACTCAGTATTGCCAATGATTTACGTTGCGCAGTTTCTACTATTCAGCCAAGAATTCAAAATCTTGTAAAAAAATATGCAAGCTCATCCTTCATATTGATTTATTTGTTTGTTTCTTGCCATATGTGTGTGGAAATAATATTTATGTAATAAATACGTCACATTATAAGAGAACTTGTTATTTTCCTCCTAACTATCCTTACATGTAGGTAATACTGTAAAATTACAAAAAACTATTTCGAAGAAACAATATAAAATAAACATAGTGAATCTGATTTAAATACAAATACTGCATGTGATCCTTATGGATTCTGATGTTACGTGTGGTATGTTATTTCAACTATAATAGTATTTCTTATGGATGAAGACACAGTGAAAGTGTATCCTAGATATGGCAAGCGAAAAGTAGTCCTAATATCGTATACCGGTGAAGAAATGGTGTGCAGCAAGGGAATGTAATCAAGGTAAGGAAGTTGTTTTATTCATATTTTTTAAAGTTCTGTGTAGTCTGCAAAATTATTTCGTAAAACTTATTTTTTATTTTTTCTGGTTCTGGGAACTGGGCCTTTGTCACTTTTCGGTAACTGTCGTCGTTGACATAAATGCCAACCTATGCGCAATGACAATGGGGAGCGCTATAGGCGTACAAATCAGTGATGTTCGTTAACACCGTGATTGAGTGACTATTTTTGATAATGAGTGAAAGTAATAAGCTACACTCAGCTTAAAATAATGGCCCGCATCCACTAATCTGCAAAGGTCGCAACCATTTTTCCTTGTTTACCAAGGACTTCCTTTGCTTTAGGAGTGGCTTTTAATCACTAGACTAGACTGATGACGTAATAACTGCGACTCGATAGATTAACAGCCCACCAAGTTACATGACGTCACCATCACAAATTTTTCAATAGTTTCTTGATAATTAATAAAAATCTCTATATTTTTTAGGGGGTGGGGCACGGAAGCTTTTTTTCGGCAGAACGGGGGCGTGACAAACAAAAGTTAGGGAACCTCTGACTTATGGCGATGCTGCCTGCATTGCATCGTATTTTGGCAGTCTTGCGCATGATGCTCCTACTTAGTTTCTTGGCATTGCTTTGTAACGTCGTCCGTAAGTCCACATCTGTAGCATTTCACCTCTGACGAGAAAACACTAATCTCATCATCAGGTCGCAATGTAGACTTCTTCCAGTTGCGTAGAAACGATATTAGTGGCGGCTAAACATTTTGGGTTTTCCGTTCTTACTGTCTACGACAAGTCTGCTGGTAGTCCCGTTAAAAATACATCCTGAACCTGTTCTCTGCTTCTTTGAGAATAAGTGTATCTGGTTCTACGATATGTGTAAGCTCGTGGGTGTGAGCACTGATTTTCCTAATTTTAGGGTGTATAATGAGATCCGTTAACATTCACTACTGAGGGTGATGTATTTAAGACAGGACCAGTTTCGGGCTTGTGCCCATCACTTACATGTTTCCTCACTGAGTGGTGGAGTTGAGTAAACCTGGAATATTCAAATCACATTGCACACCCGTCACACTTTTCACAGTTTCATTGCCGATTCTCACACATTAACTGCGCAGTTGTCACAACTGTAATTATTAGAATTGATATATTGTGCCTGTAATATAGCAGTGGCACTTTGGATGATGGTAACTGTAGTTGAGGTCAGAATTGCAACATCCAAGGTGTTTACATTGTTTACAATGTAAGCATATGATGTCTCATCTCACCAATTACCTAACTCAGTGGCGACTTCCACCAATAAAAACTGATACATCCTCAGCTGAACTACCCGGAAAAGGAGTTGCTAGATTAGCTGCAACAGGGTTTACGGAAAGGGGGATGTGCAGTAATGAAAGCTTTTGCTTTCACTAACTCTGCTTGATTATGATCACTCACGACATTTAAAACGTTTACGTCTCTTTGAAATGCTTCATTAACTTCCTTAAGCTCATCAATCTGCCCTGCCGAGACGTCAACAGCTTTCTGAGTTGTCAACGCTTGTGTTTCAAGTATTTGTGCAGCCTGTACCTGACACGCAAGAAGGATGGAGGAACCAACCATGATAGACAGACATGGGTACAAAAACAAACCGCCCAAGCCCTTAAGATGAATCATACCCCGTCGTGATTCAGAGTACTGATGCGCTTTAAGGCCATTCTTTCGGCAGACCCAGCAGCAGACGTCAGTGATCAATTCAGGCATCAGAAGCAACGACCAGGTTGATCGGCCCTTGTACTGGGTAGTAGCGATTTGCAGATCGGGATCACAATGTCGATGTACAACCACCGAGGGCGAAGATAACCATTTATAAGGTGAGGTCTGCCTGCCTCAGAGAAGCAGTATTGACAATGTAAACATTTATTATTCAGAGTATGACAGTAGTCAGTGGGTCGCGGCAGGTAGCCAGCGCTCTTAGGAAGCATCGTGCAAGTAGTCAAGGGATACTGGCGTCAGTACGTTGTCAATATTGTCGTCACGGTAGATATCAGAGGCTACAGGTCGTTATCCCGCATGTCTGGTACACTGTCTAGCGCAGGGCTTAACAACTCTCAGATTTTGAGCGTGAGCGGTATCGCCTGCATTCGCAGTTACTCGCGAACTGAGCAATTGAGGCATGATGGGGAGTGAGGGAAATGAGTGCGCACCGTTCAGTTTCGACAACACGGGAGATGCGCCAACTATGAAGTATGGAAGCGTCAGATTTGACAGCGATGTCATCTAATAGTAGCAACGGCTAATCAGTCGTGTGTAACACCCGAAATGTTTTCACACCTCAATCCACTGAGCGAGAAATATTACTTCTTTTACACAAAACGATAGTTATCGAAAATGGCGGCTGGAAAAAAATTAAGCTCATTTTCCTAAATCATCCTTAGCGCAAGATGCTGTGGTTAACAAAGACTTAAAACGTTTTTCACATATTATTGTATCCCTTGTAAGTAGGGTGTTTAGGTTTTTATGTTGGTAACGCCACGTAGCGCTTCCTATTAAAATCGCTGACTGCGCTACTTGCAATCTGTGGCTGGTTGGACTCGTTGTTGGCAGTTGTTCGCCAGTGTTGTGTTGGGCAGTTGGATGTGAACAGCCCGTAGCGTTGGGCAGTTGGAGGTAAGCGGCCAGCAGTGGTGGATGTTGGGAGAGAGATTTCTGAGATGTCAATATGAGCAGACGATCAGGACGTGTGTCCGTCAGAAAAATAAATTTATGAAACAGGATGTCACGAATATATATTATAGCTTTTGAACACTATTAAGGTAAATACATTGTTTGTTCTCTATCTTCGTTTGCTAATTATATGCGTATCAGTAGTTAGTGCCTTCAGTAGTTTGAATCTTTTATTTAGCTGGCAGTATTGGTGCTCGCTGTATTGCGGTAGTTCGAGTAAGGAAGATTTTTGTGAGGTAAGTGATTCATGAAGTTATTGTTAGTCAGGACTATTCTTGTGTAGGGATTATTAAAAGTCAGATTGCATTGCGTTAAAATATTGCGTGTCAGTTTAGAAATGATCAGAAGAAGTAAAGAGGAAACAGTCTCACTACGTTCAGTTTCACTCTGGAGTTTGAAAATCAAGTAACGTAGAAGTTTTACCAGCACAATCATTCTTTACATTCAGAGGGGAAGTTTCACACTTAATGAAGAATCTGAATATCGTTTTCAAGATATGAGTTCTGTAGAAAGTGGTTTTGATGAGTTCCCCTCCCCATATTCAGCGAATAGCGAAGAGATTTGCTCTGAACTACAACTAAAAATTATTGACCTGCAGTCTGAGAGAATGCAAAGACAAATGCCAGTGGAAGCAAAACATCTTGGGGTTCAATAGGCACTTTCTTCAGGATAAATTTCCTCGTTTTCACAAACAGGTGGCTATGCAAATATCAGTGTCCGGTTCCAAGTATGTTTGCGAACTATTTTCTCTGCATTGGAAAATACGAGCCTGAGTAACTCACAGTCTGATCCTTATCCAGACTGAACGCAGCGTCTATAACGCACAAGAACAACTACTCCCAACGTAAAAGCAATTGTTAGTGGGAAAAATGTAAGAGAACGTGGAATCCCACAGTCGAATAACTTCATTTTTATATATCAGCACCCACAGTAAATTAAGAAAAATATAGAATTATTCGTTAATAAAATTATGTGGCATGTGATCAATTTTATTTGTTTCATTTGCAGCAGTAATATAGCAGTAGTATAGTGATTTCCACGCAGGTGACGGCTGATTTAAATCGAGTAACGAACTCGCAGCAGTAGCTGTTCTGTCCTCCACTCCATCTCCGCCCTGTGCCGGTTAGAGGGGCGGGGGGTACCGTGCTCGCCAAGCTCCATGTTCGCGCCCTGCTGCTCACAGCATGCTCCGCGAACATGTTTGTTATGACGCCCTGGTCTAGTGGCAGCCAAGCAGCCAAGCGTATAGGCGCGGGCGCACTGACGTGCACCTGATCACACCGTGGCTCCTAGAACAGGAGACGTAAGGCGCAGCAGCGGATTCTGTCCACAGAAGCCGAATCATACAGCAGGGAGTCCCCTTCCCTTGTGATTGCTGAAGAGTAGATGCACGTCTCCCGGCTCATATCGTAGACGACCAGGAGGTCCTCTGGATAAAAGTCAGTAAGTTCTCGATACTGGACTCGGCAACAACAGTGGCACTGCGGCTGTCAAAACAGCAGGTTGGGTCTTGCAGTTCCATATAAGTTTGCAGACTCCTAGATTAGTTGACAGCCGGCCGTCAAAGGCTGCTCCTCATGGGTGGACACCAGCAGACTGAGCACATATGAATAAATATGAGACCACCTGAGGATATCTGAGACTGAGGATCTGGTTTGGGGGACGTTTATGAGAGTCTTCTGGCCAGACCTACTCCAACAATGGAACCATCACCCAGAAAGGCTAAAGGTTATAGAAGTCGGGCATCGCCATTGGCTGGCGATGACTTCATCCGTTCTGCTCTTCTTGTTTAGTCATCTACTGAAGGAAACTGTAACGTTGCCCAACTTCACTCGTCAGAGGCGCTGCCCAGCTTCTTCCCCTTGTCAGAGTCCTGAATGAGAGATCCTGCACTCCGATTATTCACAGGGCGCATAATATATCTAACAAAACTTAAATCACTTAAACAATGGTACTTTTTAACTACTTAACTCGGATAATAGAGGAATGCAGTTACCAACTTATAGAATAATATCTTAAAAAAGTCCGTCTGCTTAGCTGTGTGGTAACGTGCTTACCTCCATTGCAGCGGGCCCAGGCTCGATTTCCGGCCATGTTGGAGATTTTACCCGCTCGTGGACTGGGTGTTGTGTTGTCCTCATCATCATTCCATCCTCATCACCGGTACGCAAGTCGCTCAATGTGGCGTCGACTGAAATAACAGTTGCATTAGGCGGCCGAACTTCCCCGGGTGGGGCCTCCCGGCCAACAAAGCTATATGCTCATTTCATTTTTTATCTCAACAAAATGTAATTAAATAAATAAGTCATACAACATTTAAAATAAAATAAAATGCAAATAAGTAATGAAATGAAGAACTATAATGCATGAACTAATTTTCCTTCCCTGTGACTTTCTTTTGGTGCCCTTTAGATGCATGCTGCTTGGGTATGTTTTTGAGTTATATCTGCACCACATAAGAAGACGTCTTACACTCTCAGCCACCTGTATATTTTCTGGAAATGTCATCTCTATTTACCTATTACTATTCTGTATAACGAATTCCCCATGGTTAGCCGCACTGTCTGAAGCGGCTTGTCACTGTCCAAGCGGTTCGCCCCTTCGGACGTTCGCGTCCTCCCACAGGTATGGGTGTGTGTGTTGTCTTTAGCGTAAGCTAGTTTAAGTTAGATTAAGTAGTGTGTAGCGTTAGGGACCGATGACCTCAGCAGTTTGGTCCCATAGGATCTTACCACAAATTTCCAAATTTTTTGGTTCAAATGGCTCTGAGCACTATGCGACTTAACTTCTGAGGTCATCAGTCGCCTAGAACTTACAACTAATTAAACCTAACTAACCTAAGGACATCACACACATCCATGCCCGAGGCAGGATTCGAACCTGCGACCGTAGTGGTCACTCGGTTCCAGACTGTAGCGCCTAGAACCGCACGGCCACTCCGGCCGGCCCAAATTTTTTCCCTATGGTTAAGATATGGTCAGTTAAGTGCCGAGCTAGCACAATACCATTCGGGATTCATATGTAATGTATTAGGTACTACTTATTTAACATTAAACATTTAATAATTTAATTATAATTGCATCTAAATCTACGTGATTTCTCTGCAGTTCACACCTAAGTGCCTGGCAAATAGTCAATTGAACGACCTCCAGACTATTTCTCAACTATACCATTCTCGAAATGTGCCAAAGGAAAACGAACACTCAAACATTTTCGTGCAATCTCCAATTTCTCTTATTTTACCACTATGATTATTTCTCCCTGTGTAGGTGGTAACTAACAAAATACACTGGGCAACAATATTAAATGATCACTTTTTCGAAAGATCGTAACCGCTGACACCTTGGGACGCTTCAAAACATCTCTAAGAACATTCTGGGGTTGGATTCCCGAAAAACGTCATCGCACCCCTTTGGAGTACAGCACGACCATAATTTTTGCTCGCGTTTACTGGGTGGAACCGCTAGAGACCGTTCAAAACTATTCGACGAAGTTTGAACGTGTTCCGAAACAGCACAGGGCGCTTATAGCTTTTCAGCTCCTCTATTTTCCGCCCTCCTGTTGCTTTATGACGGGAGATTGCAACGTAAACACGGGCGTGAATAAAACGGCAAAGAGTGTCTCTATGACCACCCCAGTTTGGCATCAAACTCGCTGCAACCGTCGCACCTGATCATATCAAAGGAGGGTGGAGCCCGCCCGGCTAGCCGCGCGTTCTAACGCCCCGCTTCCCCAGCGGGGAGGCGTGCCGGTCCCCAGCACGAATCCGCCTGGCGGATTAGTGTCGAGGTCCGGTGTGCCGGCCTGCCTGCGGATGGTTTGTAAGGAGGTTTTCCATCTACCTCGGCGAATGCGGGCTAGTTCCCCTTATTCCGCCTCAGTTACACTGTGTCGGCGATTGCTGCGCAAACGCCATTTCCACATACGCGATCACAATAATTATTCTACCACGCAAACATTTCGGGTTGCACTCGTCTGGTATGAGACGTTCCCGGGGAGGGAACCTTTCTGAGATGATTGTTGTGGGAGGAGGGGAGTAGGGAGGAGGGAAAGGGAGATGAGTGGAGGGGGAAGGGGTGGGGGAAATGGGAGGGTTCGGTGTGGGGCGGCCGTGGGGTGGATGGAGTGCTGTGGCCTGTTGTGGGGTTGTGAACTACTGTGGGCTACGGCGGGACAAAGCCTCTCCGCCGTTTCTAAGTCCCCAGTTCAACACATACATACATACACACAAGGAGGGTAGAAAACAGGAGGGCTGAAAAAGCAAGAGTACCCTTTGCTGCTTCAGGTCACATTTAAATTTCGTCTATTGGATATGAGCGATCCCTAGTGGTTCCATCCTTTACACGAGAGCAAAAATTGCGATCACCTGGCATTGCAAAGCGTTGCGATCACTTTCAATGGGGATGCAGACGCACACTGTCCTTATACAAGGGTTGAAACACCCGAGGGTGTCAGCATTACCGAAGGTTATTAAGAACTTCTGCCTGTTGCTCATCGCCGTTTGAACTGTCGTTTTCGACTGATAAATGTATGGGAATCAACGTCCCAGGGAAAGAGATAGTTCCATTGAGGCTCTTCATGCCACCACCAGAGTCCCTATCGTATCGATTCTGGGCGGTGGTGTGTCAGAAATGTTTTCAACGGTTACCTATTAGAAGACAGAGCGATTTCAATGCTGGGTGTCGGAGTTCTGACCTCCATTACAGAGATATCAAAAGAAGGTGGGAAATGAGGATAAGAGGGGCTTTGACGACATTTTCATCGAGTGACACGTGCGCTGTGGTTTTCGGCTGAATTTTAGTTAAATTCCGTTGAATGTGACATCGGTAACTCACAGTAGAGTTCACATGAAGTTCTGAGCTATATCCCCTTTCTTCGCATGTGGCGACACCTTCGAGTTGCTAGCGTTTCTGATCACGAGAATGACGTCGCAGGACGCCACGCCTTTGCACCGTTACAGAGGAAGGTTGTAGGCACCTTTCAGGCAAATTACAGACTTTTGCGTCGCAGTAGGAGACAATTAAGCCGTTTTCAAGAAATTGGTCTTTTTATTTAGTTGCGTAGCGTATTTTTGTATTCGGAGGCGAAAGCAGGTGATCTTAATTTCGTGAAATGATTTCGTCGTAACAGGAAACGTTTTAGTAGACCTATCGGATATTCTAAGTGTCCTAGGAATAAGTCACAGTCTTTTGTTAGGTTTCGCCTCAACATTATCTACAGGGTGTTACAAAAAGGTACGGCCAAACTTTCAGGAAACATTCCTCACACACAAATAAAGAAAAGATGTTATGTGGACATGTGTCCGGAAACGCTTAATTTCCAAGTTAGAGCTCATTTTAGTTTCGTCCACCTACGCTCAATGGAGCACGTTATCATGATTTCATACGGGATACTCTACCTGTGCTGCTAGAACATGTGCCTTTACAAGTACGACACAACATGTGGTTCATGCGCGATGGAGCTCCTGCACATATCAGTCGAAGTGTTCGTACGCTTCTCAACAACAGATTCGGTGACCGATGGATTGGTAGAGGCGGACCAATTCCATGGCCTCCACGCTCTCCTGACCTCAACCCTCTTGACTTTTATTTATGGGGGCATTTGAAAGCTCTTGTCTACGCAACCCCGGTACCAAATGTATGGACTCTTCGTGCTCGTATTGTGGAAGGCTATGATACAGTAAGCCATTCTCCAGGGCTGCATCAGCGCATCAGGGATTCCATGCGACGGAGGATGGATGCATGTATCCTCGCTAACGGAGGACATTTTGAACATTTCCTGTATCAAAGTGTTTGAGGTCACGCTGGTACGTTCTGTTGCTGTGTGTCTCCATTCCATGATTAATGTGATTTGAAGAGAAGTAATAAAATGGGCTCTAACATGGAAAGTAAGCGTTTCCGGACACATGTCCACATAACATATTTTCTTCCTTTGTGTGTGAGGAATGTTTCCTGAAAGTTTGGCCGTACCTTTTTGTAACATCCTGTATATGATAGTTACAGTTTACTTTGTTCGTAAAAACAAACCCTCGGTATTTAGTTGAGTTTACAAGCTTTATGTTTGGTCGATTTATCGTGTACCAGAAACATAATGGTTTGCTTTCAGTACTCGCGTTATATGACCTCACACTTTTCATTATTTAGGGTCAATTTCCTCTATCCACTCCACACCTACGCCTTGTCTCAACAATTCTTCATTTAGATTTTGCTATTCTGATGACGGTAAATGACATCATCACTAACAAAAAACCGAAGATGTCTGTTAAGGTTGCCTCCCTAATCGCTTATAGCCGAGACTCTATAACATTTGCTTGGGGAATGAACGTTTTACTCGATGACGTTCCGTTAGTTACTACGAACTGTGACGTATTTGATAGGAAATCACAAATCCAGTCACAGAACTGAGACAATACTCCATAGGTACGCACTTTGATTAGTTTTCACCTGTTAGTAACAGTATTAAAAGTATTCTGCAAATCTACACAATGTGAGAGCGCCTGTAAAATAGCACTCATTACTTCATGAGAACAAAGAGCTATTTCTGTTGTATATGAGCGATATTTCATGAATCCGGGGTGACTACGTGTTAACACATCGTTTTCTCGGATGTAATTCCTAACATTCGAATACGGTAAATGTCCCAAATTCCTACTGCACATCGACGTTAGTGATATGGGTCTGTAATTCAACGGATTGCTCGTAATTCTGTTGTTGTGTGCTGGTTTGCATTGCGTAACTTTCCAGTCTTTAGTTACGGATCATTCGTCGAGCGGGCGGTTGTATTGTATATATTGCTAAGTATGGAGCTACTAAATCGATATACCGGATTTTCACCATCGACACGGCTTATCGCTCTGTCTATAGCTGGCCACTCTCTCGCCTGCATCCCCATGCAGTGCGATCTGGTGTGTTCATGATTTGTAATTTTGAAACAAATTTCCTCGTCGTTTAACGTCTTTATACCTCACTGGTATACTTTCTGGAACAGAGTACTTGCCTTTTTCAAGTTATTTGAATTGTTTCACTACAATGAGGATATCTGCCTGTAAGTTACTCATGTTGACAGCTGCTCTTGATTCGAACTCTTGAATATGTACTTCATCCGCTTTGGTGAAGGACTATCAGATAACCGTACCTAGTAACTCCGCTTTTGTGGCACTATCATTGGTAACACTGTCATCGCTGTCGCGCAGCGAAGGTATTGATTGCATCTTACAGTTGGTGTACCTTACTTACGACTTTAATGTCTTTGAATTTTATGCCAGATTTCGAGACATAGTTTCGTTGCGGAGATTCAGAGCATAATAATAATTTATACTTTTTTATTATAATTTCTGCCAATATTATTCTCGGTAGGTACTTAATTATCATATGACAAACGATGTAATATCCCGCTCATGGTTCTTTGTCATTTGTAACTGTTCTGTTACGTTATTCGAGATGCCGGCACGATAACTCAGCGTGTTCGGTCAGAGGGTTAGCTACCCTCTGTAATTAAAAAAAACTGAGTTAATGGATCAACGTCGAACTGAAACGGGTGTCTTGCGACGTCCGCCCCGAGCACATACAAAAGAGACGGACCCCTAACATTCTTTTGTCTGCGAATGTAACCGTGCTACGCGAATTTCTGCAGGTTATATCGTCCCACTGAGTATGAGTAGACCCCATTTCCCACACCGAAACAGTTTTTCCCGCCTGCATCTCCATGCATTGCGAACTGTTTTATTTATGGGATGTAATTGTCACACAAATTTAGCCATTTGTTATCGTCTGTACACTGTTTTTGTTACTGTATGATATCTTATCGATACTCCCCACATATTCATTAATTTTAGGTACTCTGGATGGATTATGGTACTATATCTAACGGTTAACCGTCTATGTTCAGTCTGCTGTAGTGCTTTCCGTACTCGTGGCAGGTGTTTTTCATTTTTAAATGTTCTGGTCGATTATTGATTTCTTATCGCATTAGGTTGGGAGGATATTTTTTTAGTGTTTGTATAGTTTCTTTTAATTATGCAAGCTTGAGGTACCGCGGACCCATACTTTCCTCTTACCTGACGATGCGCTAATTGTGTCACTTATTCATGGGCAATGAATGTTCGGTCCCGTCCATGTTGCAACTTTAATGCCATGATTCATTATGTAAGTAATTTACTGTATTTCTCACTACTGATTGTAACTATAATTCAACCATCATTGTAGCGAACGCTTTTTCGAATTTAATAGATCTAGCCTGATGATGTGGCTTCTAGGCTACGAAATCGATCGTTAAATAAATTATTTACAAGAACAGCCAAGTGATTATTGTTCAAGATATTCTCTGTATTGTGGATATTCGCCGTGTCAAGACATAAACTGAACCAAAAAGCCACTGGTTGATAATGTAATTCATTTGTAGTCTCCATCTGATATTTGGAAGGATACTGGCACACGCATTCTGTATTTCCAATGTACCAGGAACCATGCCATTTGTCAAATGTCCAGCTTCGGAAATTTGTTGTGGAACCTGTAAATTCTTGTAACATCTGTGTTACCTCAACTTAACCAATTTTCTGCAGCATGCTATCGGACTTCGATATCAGCAGACATATTCCCAGGATGACGAGGTGAATTTCAGAGTTCTGGTACTTGAGGCTCCCCATCACCTAAGTCTTAGAGTGCACTGTGTCGTACTAGGCGTAACCGGTGAGTCCTAGCTGTCCCTGGGAAGCCCTCAGTGGCACCCAGTATTCCTCGGGCAAGTTTTCGTTAGAAGTGCCGATGCCGGCAGTTACGTGTATGATTTCAGTTGCCATTTGACAGACCATATCTGCATGTTATGAAAAGTTTTTTTCTGACGTTGAAGATATCTCCTGAATACCAATACACAGTGCTACACGAAACTGAATTGTTATACAGCTTAAGGGATGGATTCCGTTTTAAGAACAGACAATCCAGCTTTGTCTGCTGCTGTTGTTAATTTGTTGCTCCTTCATCACTGCTGTAGCTTTCAATCTGTTTTTTGAATTCTCTTCAAGCTTCAGTCAGACCTCCCCAGAGATCACCAACAAGATATCATTTTTTTCCATCCTGATACGAAAGCGTCATCTGCAAACAGATCAAGAGTAGTCGTTGCTTGTGCGCTGAATTAAACTGATACCGAAAACCAGATATTCAGAAACAAAGCAGTTTATCTTATGCAGTAAGATGACAGACTAAACTTTTTGTACAGCACAGAACAAGTGGCTGATGACACCCCTGGGATGGCTTACAGGCACATTAGCGGTGCCGCCCATGCGACTTCTTGCTGACAACTTGCACCATCTCTCCCTCACTGCTGCTGTCTTATCTGCTGTATACGGGGACACTAAAATTAGCATAAGCTCCACTCTCTTCATTTCGTCACTCCAATTCCACAATTCCAGCAGTGTCTAAATTCCCTGTTTCCACAAGTTTGGTACACATATTGAGCCCTGTGGGCAGTTGTTCCTAATCGTCCTTATTACTGTGTGCCACCGAGAAAACCAATCGACTGTGTGTCATTAAAGTAATCCATGAGACTTAGATAAATAGACTTTGACACCCAGAGACCTCTTAGACGATCGATCATTGCAACTCACCAGAAATTGTCGAAGACGTTTGCGTGGTCGATCATAACTGCCGTACACTATTTATTGTTTATTAAGCGTACTATCTGAAAGCCTGATTGATGGTGTCATCGAGCGACTTATCTCTACGCAAGCCAAAATGACATGGGCTAAAACCCAGGATCTCACTGTGGTTATGAAGGGGCTTTCATAGTTGTCCCTCCTGAAATTTTGCGAAGCTGTTTTATTAAACGTATAAGTCTACAGCTCTGCGGCTCTTCGGAGCCTTTATCGACATTTTGAGTCGTAATCTACGCAGATATTTTCTTACATATGCTCTGTGATTACTCTAAATGGGTCTGTGAAGTGTCACCCCTCCTGCCCACCGTTTCTACTAACAAATGGAATCCAGTGAAGGTGATGCCACACCGATTGGCTTTTGAATAATTTAACTTGGTCCTAATCGCAGGTATGAATTCAACAGCCATTTTGAACACTGATTAATCGAAGCTAATCATGTAGATGTACTTGAAAACGAGGAGCAGCACAACAACGAAAACAATGGAGAGATCCCAAGTTCGACCTCTTACTTGTAATATATCCTGTATTCGGGATTTGCAAAGACAAAGAAAACATATATTAATCATTGAAATCGAGGTGCACATGAATCCAATACTAAGTTCAAGTTTTATGAAGCATCAGTTAAAACAACAATTACAAATATGCAATCAATGTTGCCCCTGTAAGGCTAAGATCAGCGAAAGTCAGAGTTTCTAGCAATGAGGAGCAACAATGGGGTATGATGGCGCGTTACTTAGTCTGTAGCTCGTAGTATCTCGCCGTGTTGTGTCGTCGGTGGCTCACGCTTGTCTACGACATCCTAAGTTATGGGCAGGACGCTATGTGTTGACTGCTCCAGGACACCACCAAAAGTGATGCCGTGTCACCCTGCTGGGTCCTTCTTGAAAACTTGATCCCAGCAAGAAGACATCAGACTGCCAGGGTAAGAACTATTTCCTATTGTCACTCTAAATGGTCGCTCCTACAAAAGGTTATGACAGTTTTATCAGCGAATTCTGGGGGATCTCTCCTGAGTTCCAGCCGTCCTTATTCAAACCAAGGAGCTTCTCTAACGGTCAGTGCCACCTTGATGATCACCAATATTTACAGTTGGAAAAGCGTTGTCTTCAAGTTGAAAACCAAATTAAACTCCGTCCAAACACGCCATTCACGGAATGCGCGGCCCCTCCCGCAGGAGGTTCGAGTCCGCCCTCGGGCGTAGATGTTTGCGTTGTTCTTAGTATAAGTTTAAGTTAGTTTAACTAGTGTGTAAGTCTAGGGACCGATGACCTGAGCAGATTGGTCCCTTACGAATTCACACACATTTTTTTTTTTTACCTACCGGCCACCGTGTCATCCACAGCCCTCAGGCATCACTGGATGTCAGTTTACGAGACCGGAGTCGCTACTTTTCAATCAAGTAGCTCCTCAACTTGCCTCACAAGGGCTGAGTGCAGCCCGCTTGCCAACAGCGCTCGGCAGGCCGGATGATCACACATCCAAGTGTTGGGTAGCCCGACAGCGCTTAACTTCAGTTATCTGACGGGAATCGGTGTTACCGTTGTGGCAAGGCCGTTGGATGTCTTAAAGTTAAGCTGAGCCAAAATTACTCCTGCACAGAGGAAACGATGTTAAGTAATCTCTGTTTTACACTTGTCTAGGAGACGTACAGAAAATTGGGAGACAGAGATTTTTATCTTAATTTATGGCTTAATTCTCTAATGAAATAATCGTCGAATCACAGGTCCTGCAAACTGTCGAAGCGATTACTTCCTCCAAAGCCACCAGTAACGGCAGCCTAGCCTGCTAACCAACAAAGAGAACGACAGTTGATAGCAGACATGTTTGGGACATGAAAAAGAGGGCGTATACTGAATACCGATTACACTGGGTGTCCCAAAAGGTGTCTCCCAGCTTCTTTGATGTATAATGCAACTTGTAATTAAATAAGGGAAAAATAGTAAAATTTGACTGAAGTACTAACTGATAAATATCTTCTTTACAAGACCAACATAACTGTGAAAAAGTTTTTTCTTTGTTGTTGCACGGTGGTAGAAGCACCATAAATGAATCGATGAATGGAGTCTTTACAGGAAAAGGAGCAGTGGGTGGTTTGGTTTATTGAAAGAAGTCAGATACTCAACTTCAGAGAAATTTCAGAACGCGATGCTGGAAACCACTACCCTTTCAGCCATCCATAAAATAACGGAACTTGAGCTTCATGGAAATAGGAAGTGTGAATCTGTGGGCAGGACAAGAAGAAGTGACGAAGATTCGGACAGAATTATACATGTGGACTGGTTCTCCTGAAACGTCTTGATTCGTTTCTGTACGGACTGAATTTGTTGCAAAGGATGAGAAAAAAAACAAGCTGAATTTTTCAGAACATTATTGTACCTGTGGACAGAGATGAACCGACTTTGGAATTTCGACTAGATACTGTACGTACCACAAGTGGAGGTCATGTAGATATTGTTTAAAGAACGAACAAAATACATCTCGAGTTCGTGCTACAGACGAACTTCATCTTTTTCTCTGTTAGTCACGTGTCGAATTACATGACCTTTGAAGACACCATGTATTACTTAAAACTAACATATGAACTCTTCTAATGCATTGTTTTTGCAACTTTTCGAACAGATATGTCGCGGCTCCGTGGCATGTATACGTTTCTTCGTTTTCCTACAGCACGGGGAAAGCATCTACTGTGAAACGGGAACTGAAACGTTGGCGTCGTAGCGGAATTCTTGATGGTAATGGTAGCAGAGGCAATGAACCCCTCGAGTCAGCTAAATGCAATTATTCGTCGGGTGTTCACGTCGCTACGCTGAGCGGATATATCAATTGACACCCCGGAGCGGCGCTGCAAGCGTTCGCTCCTACACCGACAACACTTCTCTGCTTTCTGTTGGTTTTCTGTTTCAGCCTTTGGAACCAGAATTACTGCTGGATTAGTAACTTACTCGCTGATATTTTCTTCAGTACTCATCTTGTACTAAGTATACTCAATATTATCGTAATCAGGAATGCGGTTAACAGCCAAAACACGTATCATAGATCAAGAACACAAAGCGTTAAGTGAGAAGAGATGCACACAGAATATTTAATATGATACTCAAGAACAAATCTGACCGAGTGTGGGGGCGCACACTGGACTCACATTCGGAAGAACGACTTTTGAAACCTACGTCCGGCCATCCCTAAATCGCTCCAGGCAAATGCCGGGACTGTTCCTTTGTAGCCGGCCGCGGTGGTCTAGCGGTTCAGGCACTCAGTCCGGAACCGCGCGACTGCTACGGTCGCAGGTTCGAATCCTGCCTCGGGCATGGATGTGTGTGATGTCCTTAGGTTAGTTAGGTTTAAGTAGTTCTAGGTTCTAGGTGACTGATGACCACAGCTGTTAAGTCCCATGGTGCTCAGAGCCATTTGTTCCTTTGTAAGGGTAAGGACGACATCCTTCCCCATCTTTCCCTAATCCTATGGGACCGATGACTTCACTGTTCGGTCCCCTCCCGCGAATCAACCAATCAACGAAGAAAAAATTTTTCTTAGTGTATTTCACCTACATCAGTTCAGACCATACACTCGTGCCCTATTATGATACACTGAAGTAATGCTAACCGGCGTCATATTATAAATTCTCTGCTCTACTATGTAAGTGAAACATTTTTCGATAAGGCTTTCCAGCCTTGCCTTAACACAGTAGACTAGTTATGATTTTTATTTTAGATAAGAAAAATTACTAGGTCACACTTAAACATATCTACTGCAGCACACTACCCATCGTCTTGCTTACATGTTACAGGGCTGACTGACATATCGTGGAAGCTTTAGAGAATAGTAGTAAAGTATGGTGGAGATGGATGAAGGTATGGCAGGCGGTGGGCAAATTCTGTGTGTGTGTGTGTGTGTGTGTGTGTCTGCATGGTGCGCGTGCATATGATTGAATGACAGAGAGAGAGGGAATTTTTGGGTTTATTTTTATTGATAATTTTCTTGTTGTTGTACGGTAAATTGAAAATTTGTTTCGGTATCGTTCCTTTGTTATCGTTCTTTTGGTTATCGAATATATTTTCATTTTTATTTGTGGACTAATATATGAAATATCCTTCCTGTAGAGTGAACATACCCTTTTATTTATTGTTGCAGCATAAGATTGCCATACCTATTTTTATCCCAGTGTGATTTTCTTTTATTAGACGTTCTGCGTATTTGAAGCATGTACATCCACTTCTCGATTCCCTTCTATGTTTTTTGTACCTGATAAAAATAATTCTTGCAGTCAGCGCAGTGGAATCCGATCAACAGCTATTACGTGTTGTTTAATATATTCATGAATTATTGTATTTGTCATTCTCTTCTATCACAGTTTTTAATATCTTTTGTATTGTAATACTTGTTTTGAATAATATAGTAATTTCATGTTTTTTGAAGGTGTTATCAATCTTGTGTGTGAGTTGGTTGTGGTATGTTATGGTGAGCCATTTTGTGTTTGTGCTGAAGGATGAGATTTCTTGTGTGCGTGTGTGTGTGTGTGTGTGTGTGTGTGTGTGTGTGTGTGTTGTGTTGTGTTGGTATATCAGGACAGTTATTAAATTTTCAGTTTTCTGCTTCCATTTCCTATTTAATGAAAGAATGTTTAGTACAGATGGCTACGGTCTACTAAAGGACGGAAGCTAATAATATCAGACTATGCGACTGACTTATCCAACTTCCAACTTCGAAAGTAGCAGTTGCCAATCAGCTATTACTACGAGATTGCTGCCTCCACAAGATTGAATCTTGAGAGGTGGTCCAGTGATAAGGCGCAGGACTCACTTTCAGAAAGATATATGTTCAGAGCTCCGTCCACTTCTATATATTTAGGTTTCCATTGTTTAGATACACAGCGTAAGTCAAATGCCGTACAGGCTCTCTTAAAAAGAACACCGCCGATTTCCTTTCTTTCCCTCTCTCAAACCTCATCATTGACGGCACATTCAACACTAATACTTCTTCCTTCCCCAAAATCACGCCGCCTACTCTAAAATGACGAATTCCGTCTACAAAAGTTTTGCTGCCGATAACACTTAATGCTTAGAGCTCACCAAACCTGACTTCATACCTTCGTTGAGGGTACAGGAGCAGCATCCTCATATCGCGAGCTCCGAGCAATTCATCAAGTTTTTAAACATTTTTTGCCTCTGAGACATTAGCTTCCGTGGTTTCAGAATGACACGGGCACTCTCTCATTGGTTCTGCCCCTTCCACAACTAATAAGAAACTTTAATTCGTTGCTGCCGCCAAAAAGAAGCGCAAGGAACTCACTATTGTTAGCTAAAGACTACCATAGTCTCTGTGATGTCAGTGGAAGCTCCTTCAAGTGAACGCTATACCATGGTCAAAACGGACTGGGTAAAATCCACCTCCCGCCTCTCAATGTCATCCGTCTACCCCCAAAGAAATACTCTCAATTCCACTGCTCTTCGGAACGTCCTAATCTCGGTGTCACGACGATACCTCGCCTTATATGTAACGCATATAGAATTATGGATTGAAATTCGGGTATAGTGATTATCTTTGATACAGTTGTACATACCAGCTTGGAAAATATTTGTTAGATAGAGATAAAATATTCGTGTTATTAGCGGAGGCACGCAATCGTTTTCACAGGACATTGTAACAAAATTCATATCCGCTACTTCACGTAGATTTGATTTGAAGGAAATTCATAGAAGCTTGTGAATTAAAACCTTACCCGTAAAAGTTTTGTTGACTTGAACGTGCATATTTTCTGCGGCAGAATAAGTTTTTCTTGACCTCACGGCGAAATGGTGCTGAGAATTGGATCTTCCATTACGCATAGATCACAATTCTCTTGTTTCATAACATGAAGTCATCGTCTTCCTCAGAAACGGAGTGGCGTCTCAGTCTCGATGAGTTGAAATCATGGGATAGATAGAGACTGACTTCACGGCGAAATGGTGCTGCGAATTGGATCTTCAATTACCCAGAGATCACAATTCTTTTGTTTCATAACATGTGAAAGGGTACAGTACCGCGCGACATTGAAAATAGGTACAAAATACTTCATTATTCTTGTCAGAACAACACATTTTTTGTAAAAATAACTCAATTTCAATTAATACAGCGAAGCTGGATACCAATGTGGGAAAGAATGACAATTTATTTATTTAATTGATCACATGTGCACTCCCACAAAATAAATCCCTACATCCAGTTTGGTGAGATCTGTGAAATGAATGAATGTATGGTCGTCTCCTAACCACAGATAGTGAATGTGAATATATGATCATCTCTGAGACGATCCTTTGGCCACCTTTGGTGGGACCAAAGAGATGAAATTTACCTGAGCTTTGAGCGCCTGAAATGTGGCAGACCAATACGGTAGCAAGGTGATCCCCCACTTCGGCAGAGATGCGAGAGGACCTGAAGAACGGCCATGTTTCGGCACTCTGCCGCTGGATCTAATGTTGGTAAGACCTGTCTTAGGCGTGCTCCGTAAGGACAAAAGAGTGGAGACATGGTATGCATGTGAAATACTTATGAGTAGTTTAGAATAATAATTTCTCTATTTCAGGAACAAGTGACCAATGGTCACAGTGAAACCACATGTAGCAATAAGTTGAGATACTTCCGAGTGCTTAAGTTAAGCTGAATTACTAGCGTGTGTACTATAAGTTGGAAATATTTAAGAAATGGCGTGTGCAGGACTTGAAATTAGAGACGAGTACTCCCACGTGGTGAGTACTGTGTGAGTCTCAATATGTGTATGAGACAAAGGATAAGGAGAAGTACTCGTCCATGGCATCAGTTGAGGACTCGCGTGTGTGATGAATATGTTCTTAATATTACTTTGCGTGTTATGCTTCCGTGTGACGCTTGATTCAAACTATAATACTCTGAGAGAGAAGCAAGGTGAGTCAGCAGTCTATTCAGCAACGCCACTTGGCTTACATTGCACAGGAAGACGTGCATATATCATCCAGAGTTCGTAGTAGGAAAGAAAAGTTACGAAGTGGGGCAGTGTCGTGTGAAACTGGGATGAATTTTAATTGAAGTGGGAAAGCTGAAGGTGATGGGATTATAACGTTGTGACTATTCCTTGTTTTGTATTGTACGTTGCCGGTGTGATGTATTTCATGAAATTTAAATATGTGTGGTTTGCATGGGAGAGTAGCAAGGTAGTTTCAGAGGTAGTGGGTTATGCATGTTCCTTTTGTACCGCTCGGTCTTGAGGAAAGTTTCGTGATGATGGTTGTGAGAGTCGAAGTGTGAGATATAGCAAAAGATCCACCATCCTATCCAGAAAGTGCACTGTAGCATTAAATAATTGCGAGACCATAAGATAGAGAATCACCAATGTAAAGCCATGCCCACTGGGCGGAATTTCTAATGTGTTATTGTTGTGTGTTTAGGTTATATAATTTATCGGAATAAATAAGATAGTGAAAAGAAAAAGATTGGTGGCCTTTTCCTTCGAATTGTATGTTGTCATGATATCCAGAATTTATAATGTGTGCGCCATTCATATTCAGTGCGATGGCCACGTGTTGATAAAAGGTGTTAAATAAAAAAGAAAATGTGGTATTGCCAGTGCGTAGTGAACAGTCAGAGTTTTGTAAATTACTAATAGTCAGATGTGCGTTTCCGTTGCGTAATATTCATACAGAAGAATAATTTGTAACTTAATTGTGAGTACTAGAGTTCATGTTACTCGATAAATAAGAATGAATCCACTCGCTTGGCAGACCACTCATCTTGCAGGCCTGACTGCTTGATGCCACAGTATGAGCAAGGCATGTGGGTGCCTCTCACATGTAGCCATCGTCTTCCACAGAAACGGAGTGGCGTCCAAGTCTCGATAAGTTGAAATCATGGGTTCAAATACCACATCTGGCTTGGACGGAGGTAGCAAGACTATTCCAGAATGAGATTTTTCACTCTGCAGCGGAGTGTGCGCTGATATGGAACTTTCCTGGCAGATTAAAACTGTGTGCCGGGCCGAGACTCGAACTCGGGACCTTTGCCTTTCGCGGGCAAGTGATCTACCAACTGAGCTACCACAGCACGACTCACGCCCCGCCCTCACAGCTTTACTCCTACCAGTACCTCGTCTCCTACCTTCCAAACTTTACAGAAGCTCTCCTGCGAACCTTGCAGAACTAGCACTCCTGAAAGAAAGGATATTGCGGAGACATGGCTTAGCCACACACAGCCTGGGGATGTTTCCAGAGTGAGATTTTTCACTCTGCAGCGGAGTGTACGCTGATATGAAACTTTCCTGGCAGATTAAAAGTGTTTGCCGGGCCGAGACTCGAACTCGGGACCTTTGCCTTTCGCGTGCAAATGCTCTACCAACTGAGCTACCCAAGCACAACTCACGCCCCGCCCTCACAGCTCTGGGGGCGGACGACGAGGACATTAGCGACGGAGCAAAGTTTAGAATTGGGAAATATGAGTAAGGAAGATGCGCGCGTATTTCCGGGAATTTGCCTAAAGTCATTTGCAGAAACCACAGGAAACCTAAATATTTTAACCGTCCCCTTCCATCATAAGAGTCCCATGTGCCGTCAATGCGCCGTCTCACTCGGCTCAGGCCTGGGTGTAACTTTTCAATGTGCCACTCCTACCTATGTCCTACATAAATGAAGAATAATTGTAACTTGAGCACAGAATTCATATATCATGGTTTGACGCTGGGTGAATGCTGGAAAACCCTATGTCAAGACATGGAGAGAGTAACGTGATGACGAGGCTGCTTATAAAAATCAAACAGTAATCGCAGCAAGCCTCCACTGGTTACAGAAATGGGACTCAGACGAAGTTAGGCAAATAAGAAATCAACCAGAATTTATCTGATAGGAAATTAAGAGTACTGTAGTACACGCATGGGAGAAAATACAGAGTTTTTTTATCGAGGGTATGCGGGAGACAAATTTCAAAAATTTTTTTCTGACAAAATGTTGTATGAGGAACATACTAACCGCGGCCAATACTCGTCAAATTTGTGCAGAAAGGAGAAAATATTTACAAGGTCTGGCGAATGTGGTATTGAAAGGACGTCAGCTCAGTTAGCATTTGCGTCATAGGCCCGTGGCCTATGCGAAGTCGAGTAAGAAGGACACCGTCCTGCGTGTTTGGAGGGAGGTACGACACGGCCGCGTTATGGACTTTACAAGGCGCAGATTATTGTCCGCCACTTCCAGCCATTCTTCTTCCCGTCGACGCATGACTCTGCACCTCAGCAGTGAGGCGATAGCATGCAAGGGATAGTACACTGAACTAACTTATACTGCGACACGCCTCCTTGGCTGAAATATCCGTCCTTTCGTCCCTCTAATACCCAAGAGCCCTGGCACCCTGTAGAAAAGACACCTGATTGCCAGCCTTTGTAGCTGAAGGAGGCCATCCTGGATATTCTGTACTACTTTTTCTGTGTTGTAGAGACAGACAAAGAAATTATCACCCGAAACACGCTCCAACACGCTGAAGAACGCGTGTAATTATCTGTCGAAGACGGTAAAGCCCTGAGCCTGTCGGATCTTGAGGACAGCAGAGGAGAGCAGAGCAATCAAAGAGTTAAACGCATCCGTAACCACAACTACAAATTTGTGGCGCTCAGTTAAAGTGTCATAAAATAATTTATTAAAAGTGTATGTAAAAGCGCAGCCTCTCCGGTACTGCACTAAAAGTAACTTTAGACTGGACCTCTGCAGAAATGGCGGGAAACGGTAATTCTATACTGGAGAGGAAGGGTATTTTCTGTATTTATTTGTAGCTCGACTGGGCTACCACCAGTAACCTAACTTGGAGACGTGTATGTTCATGTCGACGTTCAGTGACCAACAGAGTTAGTTCCTAGTTCACTGTATGTCCACCAGAGGGCGTTTTGCCCCCCCCCCCCCCCCGCCGCCTCTCCCCCCCCCCCCTCACTTCTCCCACCACATCTCCTACGCCTCCACTTTTGTGGAAACTTTAGTCTGTGCTGAGCTCTTGGATAGGACAACATAAGTCTTTGTGATGGGTGCAATGGAGAAGATGTTGCTGGTGTTGGACAAGGAGGAGGTTAACAGCTATATAACCTGTAATCGTGCAGCTGAGAATAATGTCCATAGTTCCCTGCCTGTGGCTTGAAACGTGAAGGTAATGGTAGAGCTTAACTAGAAGAAGAATACAGTCAAAGCACAAACGAAAAAATCTGAACAATTACATGTCTAAAAGTTCATGACGTATTTCACAATTTACAACAGATCGTGAAAAAGTCACAGACACACAGCAGATAGGATGTCTAAAAGCTTCTCTTAGAATTCGAGGCACAGTCTTACAGGCGAGAAAAATGGCTGGAATTGTCGGCGAATTTTCTGTGTCCCACATGTGCTGGTCTGGAAATGCTCAAAGCCGCAATGGCAGATGGGACGACAGCATTCCATCTGTCCATACGAGAGGAGACTTGCCTGCCTAGACTTGTCTCTAAACACTAGAACAATAAATACATCATGTGACTTTCTGATGTCACATAACTTGTAGTAGATGCCTTATTCTGGCCCTGTCATGTTGAAACCAGTTTGTAGACGCTCACATGTTTCCAAAAAGCATGTCTTGTGACTCTCTGACGTCATGAAATTTCCTGTGAATGGAGCACCCTGACTGGTCCTTACTCAGTTTACCTACCAAAATGCTGCTGTTGGTTTGGGTGCACTGTCCGCCATTTTCTACAGACATGCAAATTACTAGAATTTCAGCGGAAAACTATTTCTGTACAGATAGAAAAAACATATAGCAGTCTTATTGCATTGACAGTTGAACGTTGCAAATGTGGCCTACAGATCACGAAATATGGAAACTATTGCCAAAGACACATAGTCAGTTAGGCTGCTCTGCTATTGTCGAGGAAAGCTTGATTTTTTCGGTGTGAAAGCGATGTCCAACCAGGCTATATCACAAAGAACGGTTTTACCAACATGCCATATCGCTACGTTGCTGATCTGAAGCCAATTCATATCCTCCACCATACAAAATCCCACATCCCACATACAGCTACCGACCGCAAGGCACTCCTGTATACACTGCGAAAACACAAAGATCCTAAAAACAGAAGCACATGCGCCGTATACAGGGTATACACAGCGAAAACACACAGATCCTAAAAACAGAAGCACATGCGCCGTATACAGGGTGGTCCATTGATCGTGACCGGGCTAAATATCTCACGAAATAAGCGTCAAACGAAGAAACTACAAAGTATGATACTTTTCTAGCTTGAAGGGGGAAACCAGATGGCGCTATTGTTGGCTGCTAGATGGCGCTGCCATAGGTCAAACGGGTATCAACTGCGCTGTTTTAAACAGGAACCACCATTTTTTATTACATATTCGTGTAGTACATAAAGAAATATGAATGTTTTAGTGGGACCACGTTTTTCGCTTTGTGATAGATGGCGCTGTAATAGTCACAAACATGTGGTTCACAATTTTAGACAAACAGTTGGTAACAGGAAGATTTATTAAATTAAAATCCAGAACGTAGGTACGTTTGAACATTTTATTTCGGTTGTTCCAATGTGATTCATGTACCTTTGTGAACTTATCATTTCTGAGAACGCATGCGTGATTACCTGTAAATACCACACTAATGCAGTAAATGCTCAAAATCATGTCCGCCAACCTCAATGCATTTGGCAATACGTGTAACGACATTCCTCTTAACAGCGAGTAGTTCGCTTTAATATAATCCATTATGGAGTCGAGGTAGCAGTGGCCTTCCGTAATGTTCGCACATGCATTGACAATGCGCTGACGCATGTTGTCAGGCGTTGGGGGTGGATGACGATAGCAAATATACTTCAACTGTCACCACAGAAGAAATTCGGGGACATCAGATCTGGTGAACGTGCGGGCCACGGTATAGTGCTACGACGACTAATCCACCTATCATGAAATATGCTATTCAATACCGCTTCAACCGCGCGCGAGCTATGTGCCGGACATCCATCATGTTCGAAGTACATCGCCATTCTGTCATGCACTGAAACATCTTGTAGTAACATCGGTAGAACATTACGTAGGAAATCAGCATACATTGCACCATTTACCGCTGTTGGTGAATGACGCTTCGTCGCTAAATAGAACGCGAGCAAAAAATTTGTCGTCGTCCCGTAATTTTTCTTGTGCCCAGTGGCAGAACTGTACACGACGTTCAAAGTCGTCGCCATGTAATTATTGGTGCATAGAAATATGGTACGAATGCAGTCGATGTTGATGTAGCATTCTCAACACCGACGTTTTTGAGATTTCCGATTCTCGCGCAATTTGTCTGCTACTGATGTGCGGAATAGCCGCGATAGCAGCTAAAACACCTACGTGGGCATCATCATTTGTTGTAGGTCGTGGTTGACGTTTCACATGTGGCTTAACACTTCCTGTCTCCTTAAACAACATAACTATCCGGCGAACGGTCCCGACACTTGGATGATGTCGTCCAGGATACCGAGCAGCATATATAGCACACGCCCGTTGGGCATTTTGATCCCAATAACCATACATCAACACGATATCGAACTTTTCCACAATTGGTAAACGGTCCATTCTAACACGGGTTATGTATCACGAAGCAAATACCGTCCGCACTGGAGGAATGTTACGTGACACCACGTACTTACACGTTTGTGATTATTACAGCGCCATCTATCACAAATTGGAAAAAGTGGTCCAACTAAAACACATTTCCTTGCGTACTACACGAATATGTAAAAAAAATGGGAGTTCCTATTTTAAAAAACGCTGTTGGTATTCATTTGACCTACGGCAGCGCCATCTAACGGGCCAACCATAGCGCCATCTGGTTTCCCCCTTCAAGCTAGACGAGTTTCGTTCTTTGTAGTTTTTTCGTTTGATGCTTATTTCGTGAGATATTTGGCCTGGTCACTATCAATGGACAACCCCGTATAGTCGCAGTGCCATATATCCCTCACAAGGTCGGTCGGTCATACACCACAGTCAACGGTCATGAGGCATCTGCCCCACATGCACTGTCCTGATATGTGATCGAGCCACCCTTCACGGACAGCAGCCACTTTCCGAATTGATGTATAACGTATGGGCTAGTTCCTCTGGTAGAAAAGCATGTACAAACCGTACTGTTTCTGGCCGGACTTGCTTGCTGCCATGGTTCCTGCAATGAGCTGTGACCAACTCCAGACTCAGGGATTACAAAAAAATTTAGTTTCTGAGCTCTGTTAATGAAAAATGCTTCGTCTGTCGCGAATTAATTTACCGATCACGAAACCGATATCAGCAGCAATATCTGATTATATATGCAAAGAAAACGATGAATGCTGAAATCGGTGAGTAGCATACGAAAATTTCCAGAATTTTGTGTACTTTCACGTGGTTTGGCCGAGTCTGAGTGTCATACCATTGACGCTACTGTTCTCGATATCAAACGCACAGCACTATGCTGCCTATCACCTGTACAGTATAATTCAGAAGATAAAGAGTGGAAATTATTTCTTTAGAGAGTAGAAACTTCAGCGTGGGATGTGCCACAAACCATTGAGTAAGTAGAAAGTTACCTCATCTGTGAAGATTTTTACGTGAAAACTCGAAAATAAAGGAAACTGTTAGTTCCACTTGTAATTTTTTTTTATGTCGAATACCAGTGTCAATGATATACCACATTACAAATCATCCTTGTACTTTACAAAATCAACTGAGCTTTTAATACTCGTAATCACTTTTGTTTCTCATGTCTAGAGAACCAGCGAATGTCTCTTTCACCTGTGTTTCACCATCTCCGTGCAAAAAACACAACACAGTCGAAGATCTCTCAAGCAAATGAAGACGGGAGATGTGTAAAATTTCATTATACTTCACAGTCGAGCAAGAGACTTCTGAACCTGCCACATGGAGAGAGAGCGGGACAGACAGACAGACAGACAGAGACTTGTAACGACTTGTCTCACTACAGTCCCTAGAAAAAAGTATGACGTCACTGATCACACCACCTAACATTCGAACAAGAGGCTTATGTGTACATTCTGCAGAAATCAGTCACAGATGGACAAGAGACTCAAGAACAGGACACTCCCTGCAACGTGTTAAACGCATTTCTCGGAAAAACGGAATAACACAATACCTGGTTTTTCGTCATGGACGAAAAGCTGAACGGTCTGCAGCAATGTACTTTCAAACATTCTGGACATGCCGAAATTGTCTGAAAGTGGTCCTCAGCTAAGTAAAATCAGGATATTGTAGGAAAGACGTTAAGCTTGTCAGTGTTATTCTCTGATGCTTCTCAATGCTTATACTTCTATTCGTTCCTCACTCCTATACCTGCCGGAAGCTTTTAGCAACCAGTTATGGTTACCTGTGCGTATTCCCATTCATCAGATTTAGTTTTGTGCATTAAACGAGAGTTATTTCGTGTTATAATTTTTTTTTACGTTTCTCACCGCTGATACCTTCATATCCATACCCACGGGCAACTTTTACGCCCTGTCGTTCACTGGATGTAGTTCTGCATGAGATGTGTTCACGATAATGCTTTTGAAAAAATTAATGGGAACCCTGCATTATAGAACCTTGTCGATATGAATCTGTAGGCAGAGATCACTCAAAAATCCTTCCTAAATGCACTTACAAATCGTGCACAAAGATCGCACAGTAAATGCACGTGGAGCTGCCTGAAGCTACTCTACGGTGGCAGCTGGCGACCATCACCACAACTGCCTGGTACGACGGTGTGCTGAATCCTGTTATCATTTCAGAACAGTGATGTGGTCCATTCTGCAGGACCCAAATTCAAATATGTGTCCAGCGTCACGCGTAATGATGGACGAGAGCAAACAGAAACAGTCGCTGGTCTAGAACAATATACAGAGGGGCCAAGCGGATGATGCGTCTGTACGATGTCAGGAGTCGTATGGAAGCGCTCGTGGTGCAAAGAAAACTTGATTATTCAGTGGATTGTTTATTTTGACAACTTTTACAAAGGATGGTGCACTGTTGGCCGTAGTTGCCTCCTGCCCTGGTCACGGACAGATTCTCCGTGTCGGACGCTGCACCAGTCCTTGCACCCGCGTCCTAACGAGACATTGCTCCTCTTGCGTCGACATGGATGCTTAGCTCAGCCTGGTTGAGCAAGAATGGCTGCTACCGGCTGAGGGAGCGTACTCAATCTTATTCCATGCCTCTTCTTTCCTGGACCAACCCATCCGCGGTGTGGTGTAGGCGGCAGACGTTGAACCCAGTACTACCGACCTGGTAGGCCCCGCTCCCGGATGTGCTTGGGTGTACTGGACGGTTGTCCACCCGAAAGCCTGGTCATCGTCTTCCGTCCCACACTCAGAGAGTACAGCACTTGGTGCTGCACTGCTGCTGGTAGTAGTTGGTGTGACCCTGCATGAAGTTCGTCCGTGAAGTTCAGCTCTGCGGCACTCCACGGCTGTCTGGTACTGCGATCGCTGATCTGAGACAACACTTACTACAACAACATGGTCATGGAACCGAATGTCGCCGACACGGACTCCATAGTTCCCATTGACCTGAACCGTTCTCCCCTACTTAGAGCTGGGGTTCTATAATTCTGTGACGTGCGGTTTACTAGCGATGGCAGCATGTGGCCTCGTCATTCTGCTATTCTTGCTTTGTCTCTTAGTAGCTAATTACATATGTCTATGAGTGTTTTACCTAGCCAAGTCTACTGCTCCTTGCGCGAACGAGCGTGCATATTATTTTGCTTAGTCGCTGTTTTTCTGTTTCCCCGCTGTATGTGCTCTCTCTCTCAATCAGCTACTGCAGAGTTGCAGACTGTGTTGTCCGTCTGTCTTGCATCACCGTGCTTCCAGGTCCGCCACTAACCGTGGCGTAACCAGCCTTACATCAAGGTGGTTGAACTCCGTTAAAAAATTTTGTAACTTACAACCCGTATTATTCTGCGCCATAACACATCCCTCCCCCTTGTTAAACTTCGTCCAGAATTTTCAACTTCACTTCTTCATAGTTAACCTATACATTCTTAAATATTAATTTACATTTCTCTTTGTGCAAAGCTACAATGGAATATTGAAGTTTAGTTGATTCTGCTATGCTTGTCTAATTAAAATGTTGTGTTTTCTGCTTCCATCTTAGAGATCCCTTTTAATAGCATTTAGTGGTTTGCTATTTTCCTTGAGTATGGCATCTCTGTCCTTATAAACTAATAATATTTCTCGTGTTTGTAACTGTACCCATTTCTGGATTGTACTGCACTTTAATGGATATGGATGTACCGTGTAACATTGGTACTGTGCATTCATTCCTACTACTGGAAATTTAATTTCAACATGTATCCTGGTTTGCTATTTTACTTGAGTATGGCATCTCTTTTCTTATAAACAAATAATATTTCTCGTGTTTGTAACTGTACCCATTTCTGGATAGTACTCCACTTTATTGGATATGGATGTACCGTGTAACACTGGTAATGTGCATTCATTCCTACTACTGGAAATTTAACTTCAACATGTATCCTAGCTTGACCTACAGTAAATATATGATGAAATAAAGCTATATTCCTACTTGTAAGATAGGCTGCAACCCCTTGGGAAAGTCTCTTTGTGCTTGTTATAATGCTACGAGAATTTGCTGTGGACTTACTAATGTTGAACTCAACTGCCCATAGATAGCATGGTGTATTGCCTGATGTAATGTCTCTGCCTCTACTCTTGCGTCATCTAATATGTTCGCTAGAGAGCGTAGTGATGCAGCTACTATCATTTTATCGACTAAACTGCTCAAATGAGTTTGTATCTTCTCTAAATCACCATTCAAAACATTTCTGGTTCCATGTGTATACTGCTCTAATTCCGTTGTTAAATTTTTTACTTTTCTAGTCACATTGAATATTCCTTGCTCCACCTTCCCAATTATGTCGTGTGCCATTCCACTTTTGTTCTCGTATCCTCCTCTAATTCTGGTACACTCTGAATCTTACTGTGGCTGTTCTCAATATCCACATTATATGCTGTTCCAAATACCAGTTTTAATAGCTTTCCTCCTGCGTCCAACCAACCTCGCTTCAAATGGTTCAAATGGCTCTGAGCACTATGGGACTTAACATCTGAGGTCATCAGTCCCCTAGAACTTAGAACTACTTAAACCTAACTAACCTAAGGACGACACACACATCCATGCCCGAGGCAGGATTCAAACCTGCGACCGTAGCTGTCACGCGGTTCCTGACTAAAGCGCCTAGAACCGCTCGGCAACTCCGGCTGGCAACCTCGCTTCCTTCGTACTGATGCTCGCACTACAATTTCGGTTACCTGTTGCAACTGAGTCCTGAGTTTTTCATATAAGAGTTTCAACTCCTGGTACTCACTTTATCCTTCAAAAGTCCTCCTCCATCTACCTCTCTCTGTAATGCTAACAACATTTCTTACAACCTTATTACTTCATTTCTCACTTCCCAGACATCAAATGCAAACTCAGTTTTATCCAACTGTGGCTTTTATATCTCCTTTGCAACAATATAGCAGCGCTACGCACAAAACAATTTTTGTGGCTAGCATCTCGGCACGTAACCTGAGAGAAAGGTACGCATCATCACTCCCCTCCCTCCTTTAAAGAACTAACTAAAGAAAAAACAGTATAATAGAAGCAAAAATGATACTTACGTAATAACAACGAACATGAGAGTTGAATTACACTGGAGAATCCTACTTTACTTACTCCGGGATCTAAGTGAATAAGAGATATCCTTCTTCGAGAGCTGCTTCTTTCATCCTTCTGATCTTCCGGGATTGGTTGAAGAGATTTGTGGCAATGTGTCAACTACGCCGTTAAACATGCGCTATCGAAGTCCTTGTTGGTAATTGCAATTTTACATTTACTGGTCAAGTCATTTCAAGAACTTGGTACGGTCCTTGATACTTAGTCAAATATTTCTTAATTTTGCTTATCGGAGTATAAGGATTGGTTAACAATACTCATTGTCCTATTCAATACAGTGGTAGTTTACTTGTTTTTCGCCCAATACGCTCTTGTTCTTCTAACTCTTTTGCATTAGCGCGTTTCACCATTTTCCGAATTTTTTTTAACTTTTTCGCAAATTCCTGCACTGGTTCACCTTGTGGACTCGGTTTATGTTGGAGTACATTGAAAGATGATTGCATTTTCCTACCATATGCAACTTCGTATGGTGAGAGACCCATTCCACAATGAAGTTTTGCAGTGTAGGCTCAGACGACTAGGCTCAAATGGACATCCCAATTTTGATGCTGTGAGTCAACGTAGTGGTTCAACATATTAGATAACGTCCGCTGAACTCGTTCAGTTCGCACGTTTGCTTGAGGATAAAGTGCACTGGTACATAACTTCTTAATTTGTAATAACCGACATATTTGTTTCAGTAGTTCCGATACAAAACTTTTTCCCTCGTCTGTAATAATAGTTTCAGGTATGCCGTACTTCAATAAGCAGTTGATCACCATTGCTTGTGCTACTGTACTAGCCTTCTTATTGGGAATAGGTACGATAACAAAATAACGTGAAAAATGGTCCATAATTGTAAAAAAGATATTTGTTCGCAGCTGGTGTTTTGTTAAAATATTCCAGAATGTCTACTCCTAAAAACGAAAATGGTCTTTCTGCTTCAGACAGTCGTTGTAACTCAATCTTTTGATGACTTAAATCCGATCGTTGCTAGCACGGGACACAGTTTTTTACATATTGCGCTACATCATTGCGATGTGCCTTCCACAAGAATCTTTCAGCTACTCGACGATTTTTTGTACGTTTACCTCCGTGACCTGATAGAACATGGTCATGAGCCTGACGTAACACTTCCTGTCACAGCGCTGTAGTAATGACAACGCGTGGTCCGCACTTTGTAGTTCTGCATAGCAAGCCTTCTTCTATTTCAAACTGTAGTTGTGTGTGAAGCAATGCGCACTCTGTGTCAGGTAGTTGTGCCTTTATCCAGTCCATCAAATCAAAACCTATTACTTGTAAAGCTGTAACCTTTCTGCTTAACGTGTCAACATTCTTATTTGAAGCTCCAGATATATGAATCATATCAGAATCGAATTCACTTAATTCCATGCCCATCTCGCCAGTCGGCTTGATGGATCCTTAAACCCTACTAACCATCTGAGAGGAGTATGGTCCGTAACGATTTTGAATTTCCGATCATACAAATAACAATGAAAGTATGAAATTCCATATATAACAGGTAGCATTTCCTTCTCTGTTGTGGAATAATTTGCTTCTGCTTTATTTAACAGCCTGGAGGCATACTCCACTGGATGTTCATTTCCATCTATACTGTGACTTAATACACCACCCAATGCGATATTAGATGCGTCACATGCCAATATAAATTCACGTTCAAAATCAGGAAACAGTAACACAGGATCTGACACTATAATTTTCTTAAGTTTCTCTGAAGCCTCTTGACACAGTGGTGACCATTGGAAACCAACTCCTTTCTTAAGCAACCTGGTTAATGGTCGTGCGATTTCAACAAAACCCCTTACAAATCTACGGTAGTAATTACGTAAACCAAGATATGATTACAATTGTTTGTTAGTCTTTGGAGCTGGAAAATCACGTACGGCGATTAAGTCTACGATCTGTTCTGACTGTTACTTGTGCTTGCGCAAAATGACATTTCTCTGCACTTAAAGTAAGGCGTACTTCATGTAACCTACTAAATACTTCATTTAAACTTCAATGTGTTCTTCCATAGTTTTTGAATGTACTACTACATCATCCAGGTAAACCAAACAAATTTTGGGTTTTAAACCACGAAGGACACCAGTAACTTATGAAAAGTAGCAGGTGCATTCTTCAAACCAAACGGCATTCTCCGATATTGGTAATGTCCGGAACCGGCTGTGAATGTATCTTCTGTCTATTATCTGGAAACACTTCGGCTTGGTGGTAACCACTTCTATCGTTGAAAAATTCTTACAATTTCCTAGGTTGTCTAACGTATCCGTTATGTTAGGAATTGAATATGCATCTATTGTAGTTCGTGCTCTATCTCACCCTGCTACTGCAGAGTTGCAGACTGTGCTGCCCGTCTGTCTTGGGTCACCGTGCTCCCTAGTCCGCCGATAATCGTGGCGTAACCAACCTTTCCTACGTGAAGGCGGTTAAACTCAATTAAAAATTTTGTTACTCAAAACCCGTATTACTCTGTGCCGTAACAAAGTGCCCACTTTCGCAATACCTGTGCTTATGTGGTACGTGGCAGCAGTGCTCTCTGTTCGTAAATAACGGACTCTGTCGATAAGCGTTCCACATCAAAAGCCATGCATCTCATTGGCGCGTAGCACGTCTTGAGACTGAAGGTTCTTTCATAGACGTTTTGACGATCCTCGCCGTCCAGGCAGCTAAGGCAAGATCCCTGTTCCCTGTATCACAGAATGTCCGACCGCTGCATCGTACAGTCGTCGCAGAAGCATGGGCGGAGCCTGTAATGACAAAGCACTGGTGTCGTGTTCCAGTCTCTAGCTCAGGAATCCCTGTGTCACCAAACCCGTACACAGCAAACCAGTTCTGAGCCCCTGCGGGTTTTTATTTTTTTGGAAGATTAAATAGGTGGATGGTTTGTGAATTAGATACTGTAGTAAATGCATTCTAACGACCTTTTTTGGTGATTACGTTGCCTCATTCGACAGAGATTGAAGACGAGTTATTTAACACATTTCAACGTATGAAGAGAGAAGTGCGAGATGAAGATCAGCAGAAGCCAAACAAAAGTCATATGGTGTACAATAACAGTACACAGAACGAATGTGTGTATCTTGAAGGCAAAAATCTGCCGCAGCTGACCATCTGCAGGTGCGTTGGAATTTCTATCAGAGCTGATGGAGAAGTCGTGACGAAGAAAAGAAACTTACCCTTCTGGTCGTCGTCAGTCATATCATGTAGTTACACAAAGTCATGATTAACAAATTCCTAAGCTAGTGTATAGTAAATAATAAACATCAGAACTAAATTTTTTGTGGTAATTACGTGTTGTTATTACATTCAGAATTAATTAATTCCACACAGTGACAGTTTATATGAAAGGATATATTGGGTCCTGTTAGCAGGGCAACAGCCCACTTAACCCAATAAAATAAAAAGAGCTTTGAGATCGTAAAATATAAACCAGGTATACCCATGGATGATTGCGTTAACGGTAAATAATCCCACATTCTACTCAAAAATGCAGAAAGCTGAATATTCCATACTGCTCATACAAACAGTTCGTGTTACGCACAAAACGAGTCTGCAGAAGTACCCACGAAGGTAGTTTTTAATGGTGCTATTTTCTATGAGATAGTAGAGTATCTAGTACTTCTTACCTGTTTGTACTGTAATTGTATTTTTTAAATGTGTTCTACAAAGTAACTTTACTTATAATCCGTATCAATGGCCTACCAAAACCCAGACCCGGGCTCACAAGTAATTACATCAACTTCACTCCTTCATACACTGCAAAGCTTTAAGAAGGCTCTGGTGAAGTAAGTAATGTGAAGTTAATTTAAGTTCCTCAAAGGATATGAAATACAATTTTTGGTGTAGAGGCGAAACCTGCCTCTCTAAAAGTGATAATTATTATCAGTTATCAATCGTTAAATATCTATACAAATTACAGTATTACCAGTCATTGTTCAGTAAGTTTCCAGGAAAGTATCATCGACTGCTTCAACTATTATTCGTGACGTTTGATAGTAGCTTGTTCAAAATCTGCAACAAGGTTTTAAGGCAAGTTTATTATGATATATTTATTTACTGCCATTTTCCATGGCACCACGTGCGCCAGAATTTCAACAGATCAGTTGTATTACACAGTAGTAAATAAAAAATTAATGGGGAAGGGTATAAACTACCGAGTGGAACTCCTTTACAGAGTAAACGGAGTGTGCAACAAAGAAGGTTCTTCACTGACATTGGCAGTTACAGCATATATCATTAATACATCTTAGTTCTTCTGCAAAACCCATTAAAATGCAGCTAGAAAATTAGTTCAGAATAGGTGTAATAACATGACTGCGTTAGAGAAAGTCATAGGAAATCCACAGTAATGTATGGAAATTACAGATGATGTTTTAAACACTGTGCTCCTTTTTCTGTATTAATTTCGATTGGAAGTTAAACGCTATTCCACGGTCACAGGTTATATCTAATGTCATATAATATGTGAACACAGCCATCGGCGATTTTTACCGATATATTTAGAACCTAATATATTAAAACCCTTGTGTTAAAATACCACCCTTTCATAAAAAATTAATTGAAGACGGTGACATCTTTTTATCAACATAAACACCAGTGACTCACAGAAACTAACAGTTACAGACGTTTGTGAGATTAGTTCCCAGAGGAATTTGCAGGAAAATCTCCGACTGCATTCTGACATAGTATGGCGTATCATTTTGTCTGGTGGTACAGGTATTCCCAAAGGAATTTGCGTTCTCCGGGTTATATATCATTCTAATGAGGCTGTCACCTCGGTGTTCTTTCCACTAACCGAAGCCAATTTCTTCCACACTCTCGAGACTACGATGCCGAATGTGACCTCCCTGGAAGAAATATTCCTCCTGTTTATGCGGCTCTCTCACGAGAGTTTCGAACTGCGTCACTACTGTTGTGACATACAGCTTTCCGCTTTAAAGGGAAAGATTTCCTAAGAAGAAACATTAACAATTCATACACAGCATCAGAATGAAGTGCGCAAATATACATAATTTACAGAGGACCAATTAAATTCTACGATTCATCACCATACTAGTACTACTATTGTCTCCCATTTACAAATGTTGAGCTTATTTTGACAGTATAATGTTAGCTAGGTACATGCGTAACAAAGACATACGTCGGGGGCAGGGAGGACAGCAGAAGAAATCAAGATTGATGTACCGACAACGAAGAGGGCATTACAGACAGAAAACAAGTTAGGATTTGGGAAAGCTGAGGGGTGAAATTAGTCAGGTCCGGTTAAGTGGAATCATCCCAGCATTTGCCTTAAATGAACTGCGGTAACCAAGGAAACACTAATTCCGAATAACCGAAACGAAAGCTCAGGGAAATGAAATGAAATGATCGTATGACATTGTTGGCCGGGAGGTCCCGTCCGGGTTCGACCGCCTTGTTGCAATCCTATTTCATGTGACACCGCATAGGGTGACTTGCGCTTCGATGATGAGAGGATGATTAGGGCAACACAACACCCAGTCAACAGGGGGAGGAAATCTCCAACCCGGCCAGGAATCGAACCCGGGCCCGCTGCATTGGAGGCATGCACGTTACCACTCAGCTAAGCAGGCGGACACCTCGGGGAAATAGCACTAGAGTATACTGATGTTGTTGAAATGGAAATACCACTTGCGGGATTGTGTAAATGAATCACTCACGTTTCGTATGAATAAGACTTATTACAGACAATATTTAAGAAACGAAATGTAGCTTGGATCTCTATCGAGTCCCATTTGGAATACGCGACTGACCAAAACTGTTTGCCGCCAAACTAACTAAACCCCGGCCACTGTCCTTACTGGTAAGGTTAGCTGGGCTTCACAAACTGTAAGAATCGTACTGGAATTCTAGAGCTGTGAGGCGGTAATCGCTCGAACGATGAGAGGCTGCTCGAGAGAGACGTGCGTGAGTACAGTAACTGACAACAGGAAAACTTATGGTTTGACTTGAAGTATCGTAAAAGGATACAGCCCGTCGCGGAGTAAGTTGTTTATACACATTAATTTCGTTTCACATTACGTAGCGTCATTTTCATTGTTCACTCCCTATGATATGATCTGTCACAATGACCATGCAAGATCTAGTGATAAGAAATCTGCTTTTATACATTTGCAAACTGAGATGCTATTATATTCGAAGGTTTATGTCGTAAACATAAGTTCACAGTACGTTCCGCGTTAAGAGGATGGCAAATCAAACTTTATTAGATAATGCAAGGATTTGATAAAATACTCACGAAGCCCTGTCACGGTATTTGCAAACATTTTTTGTGAAAACTTTTTTTGCAACCTTGTTTCAGTAAAAACCTTCAATATTTATGACTCGTCGCATCTGCAGTGACCACACCAGATAACTCGGTCCCTAGCAGCGACACTAAATGTGACAGATTTATCTGGAAAGGACGAGGTACAACGTGTTACGAGATACAGAAGTATGTTTGCTCTCTGAAGAGTACAGAACTGGACTGAAAGTCTTAGGAATGGCAGACAATATCAGAAGATTCGACGTAGTGATCTGTATCCTATTTCCACTAAGGAAAAAGATGCATTATTGATTCAAGTCGTTTTTAACTGTCGTGCAATTCCCTGGATCTAGAGACTTCTTGATGGGTCGACTAAGAAAATAGTAACATCCTTGCGAAGTGTCTCTGAAACATTTACTTCAAAGAACACTAAATATTCAGTCATATTTTTGTAACATCGAAAGAAGACCACAAGATGATGTGTTTAATTTGCGGTGAAGTTGCAGATCTGTTTCGACATGAACTGGTCAGATTCGCAGAGCTCAGTTATATCCACATTACAAGTTTATTTTCGTGAAAATCTCTTGCATGCGGTCTCTTTCCCAACTGCATACTGTAGTGATGTATTTGGAGGTATTAACGGTACACTAGATTATGATCATTACCATTATATTTTAAAGATCCAATATCCCCAAATGTGATCCAGTTTCTTCGTACACTTTTTACTTGCACACACCGATTAATGTCTTTAATGTAGAGGGTAAAATGGAGTTGTTCGCCTTTTTCTGTAAAATTTAACATTATACGTCTACATCTATGTAGATACTCCGCAAGCCACCGATCGGTGTGTGGCGGGGTGCACCCTGTACTACTACTAGTCGTTTCCTTTCCTACTACACTCGCAAATTCCTCCTGTCTTTTCTTTGTGGTCCTTACGCGCAATGTATGTTGACGGCAGTGAAATCGCTCAGCAGACAACTTCAGATCCCGGTTCTCTAAATTTTCTCAACAGTGTTTCTCGAAAAGAATGGCCCCTTCCCTCAAGGGATTCCCTTTTGAGTCCCCGTAGCATCTCCGTAAAACTTAAGTATTGTTAAAACCTATCGGTAACAAATCTAGCAGCCCGCCTCTGAACTGCCTCGATGTCTTCCTTCAATCCTACCTGGTACGATCCCAAACATTCGAGGAATACTGAAGAGTATGTTGCACCAGCGTCCTATATACGGTCTCGTTTGTAGTTGAACCACTCTTTCCTGAAATTCTCCCAATAAACCGAAGTTGACCATTCTCGTTCCCTGCACAGTTCTCACATGCTCATTCCACGTCATATTGCTTTGCAACGTTAAACCCAGATATTTAAACGACTTGACTGTCTGTGTGATGCAGGACACTACATATGATGTATCCAAACGTTACAGGTTTATTCTTCCCACTCATCCTCATTAACTTACATTTTTCCACATTTAGAGCTAGCTGCCATTTATCACAACAACTAGAAATTTTGTCTAAGTCGTGTTGTATGTTCCTAAAGTCAGAAAACTTTGACACCTTGCCATACACCACCGCATTCTCGGCAAACAAATGCAGATTGCTGCCCACGTATATAGTGAACAACACCGGTCCTGTCACACTTCCCTGGGGCACTCCTGACGATACCTTTGTCTCTGATGAAAACTCGCTGTCGAGGACAACATGGACAACATACTGTGTTCTAATACTGAAGAGGTTTTCAAGTTACATTTCTGTGAACTTATTCCATTTGCTCGTACCTTAGTTAACAGCCTGTAATGGGGCTCTGTGTCAAATGCCTTCCAGAAATCTAGAAATATGGAATCTGCCAGTTGCCCTTCATCCATAGTTCGCAGTATATCATTTGAGAAAAGGGCAAGCTGAGTTTTGCACTAGCGATGATCTTCTAAAACCATGCTGACTCGTGGGTGTAAGATTCTCAGTCTCAAGAAAGTTTATTATATTCGAACTGAGAATATGTTCAAGGATCTTGCAACAAACAGAAGTTAGGGATATTGGTTCCTGATTTTGCGAGTCCGATCTTCTAACCTTCTTATATATTGGAGTCACCTGCGCTTTCGTCTAGTCACTTGTGACTTTGTGCTGGGCGAAAGGCTAGGTGAGGTGCTAATGCCATAGAATAGAAATTCTTTTATCTTTTCAGTGAGCAGGGCTGTAAGGTGTCAGGCAAATCCAACACCTTCCATGAAAACCCTGACATGATAAGCAAATCCAGTACTATGTCACATAACTCCGAATAAATCGTCACATTAAATTAACCAAAGTAATACGAGTAACGAGTGAGCAAATGGAATACCACAGACTAACACAAGAATGCCTAAATGCATGTCATACCTCCCCACCTTGGGACAGACGCAGTTCCGAGGGGAGAAACGAGAACAGAAGCCGAGAGCAGAACCGTGTTAAGCTGAAGGCCCTACGATAAGGGACGGACACCCACGTCGCCAGCTAACCGCTAGGACCACGCCCAGCCCATGTTAAAAGCTAGAGCCCTCCAGAAGAACAGTATAGATCTTACGATAACACAAAAAGGGCCACACCACCCGCAAGTTTTAGCGTGAGACTTTTTCGCGTCTCTGTTACGTCAGGACCACCCCCCAGCCCATGTTAAAAGATAGAGCCCTCCAGAAGAACAGTATAGATCTTACGATAACACTAAAAGGACCACACCAGCTGCAAGTCTTAGCGTGAGACTTTTTCGCGTCTGTGTTACGTTGCAAACTTTAAAAACATTGCCCCACCACGAAAAGTATAACGTTTCTCATTGGATGGACAGAATTTTTGTAGGCAGAGCTTAAGGTTAACATTGAGACCCTGATTGGTTAGATGAAAACACAGCCAGATAGTTTTTTTAAACCAACTTCGGTAAACAGTAGTAAGGAGAAGTGAGGAGAGAGTTCCTTCCGAGACGGCGAGGAGAGCGGAGCTGTGCTGACCGCCGCCCCCTGACGAACACCGACAAGGTAATGAACGCACGCGATGCCGCATAACAGCGCATAAAGCTTCACTCAGAACTGCAGAAGTCTCATCTGTTACACCCCCTTTCTGCGTAATACTAGCGTCGAACGTCAATTAAAGCTCATGGTGTTCACATTTGCCACTTGAAGTAAAAATTTGAAACGCGATGATTTTTCTGTTATATAATTATTGAGAAGCCACATCAGCCACTGTAATTTACAACAAGTTAGATAAGTAATTAAAGACAATTGAGGGTCGCTGTAGACCATTTTGATAGTTTTCTCTTTTGTGAAACTTAAGTTAAACCTAGATTAAAGATGTGATATGGCATAGGTCATCCTTCGATCCATTGTAGAACTTGGAAACCCGTTCAGGGAATATTCGTTCACATTTTTGTTGAACGTAGTTGGTTTTTACCATCCTGTATTAAAACATTTTCTTTTATCAATACTGCAATTTATAAACAATGTTTTATGAATAGAATAAAATTTCCAATGGTAAACGTAACTGCTTTTTCGACGTTATTTTACCAGCTAACTATAAATAGGAAAGCTTTGTACCCCTTCCACTAAATATAGTTAGTATTAAGATTCTTTTACAGGGAGTGCAGTGGAGCTGACGCTGAAATCATGAAGTGTTTGGTTATATCATCGCTAGTCTCACTGAACTCTTCTGAACTCTACATGTCATGTGTGGTCTGGCGTCTCCCTACCAGCAACAGATCCCAGGTTCAAACTAGTCAATTCCCTAAAAACACGCTCAGAGCGTCGTTGCGCGAAAGTGGTAGGGAGACACGATATAGAACAGACACCACGCAGAATGTTAGAGGGCTCTGTGACACTCGATCCACTCCACCATGCATATTAGAATAATCTCAATTCTATCTTGGTTTTTAACTCACACCGTCTTCAGTTTCTTCCACGTTTTGCGTAGGACGTAGAGTACCGTTGACGTACCGCTGAGTTGTACGGTTGCCGCGGATAACAAACAAAGGGGTTCTGATATGAAAAGAAATGAATATAAAATTACAAAAATCTTTGGATATGGCTGTGCGTTCCTGCACACCTTCTTACAGCATAGCCGACTCTACGCTACATCAAGATAGCACTCTTGTCTGGCAGTTCTTTGATAGTAAAATCCCATTCTTAACTCATCAGAAAACAAAAGTTCGTAATTAATTTCTCTAAGAAGGATCATAGCACCTGTTATCTAATCTACATCTACATACATACTCCGCAATCCACCATACGGTGCGTGGCGGAGGGTACCTCGTACAACAACTAGCATCTTCTCTCCGTGTTCCACTTCCAAACAGACCGAGGGAAAAATGACTGCCTATATGCCTCTGTACGATCCCTAATCTCTCTTATCTTATCTTTGTCGTCTTTCCGCGAAATATAAGTTGGCGGCACTAAAATTGTACTGCAGTCGGCCTCAAATGCTGGTTCTCTAAATTTCCTCAGTAGCGATTCACGAAAAGAACGCCTCCTTTCCTCCAGAGACTCCCACCCGAGTTCCTGAAGCATTTCCGTAACACTCGCGTGATGATCAAACATACCAGTAACAAATCTAGCAGCCCGCCTCTGAATTGCTTCTATGTCCACCCTCAATCCGACCTAATAGGGATCCCAAACGCTCGAGCAGTACTCAAGAATAGTTCGTATTAGTGTTATATAAGCGGACTCCTTTACAGATGAACCACATCTTCCCAAAATTCTACCAATGAACCGAAGACGACTATCCGCCTTCCCCACAACTGCCATTACATGCTTGTCCCACTTCATATCGCTCTGCAATGTTACGCCCAAATATTTAATCGACGTGACTGTGTCAAGCGCTACGCTACTAATGGAGTATTCAAACATTTCGGTCCACTGTTTACGCCTATTATTTTCGACTCGGTCGTTTCTGGACCCGAGTCCCTTACGTCATGTTGATACACCGACCCTTCTCCGTCATCCCTGGAAGCTTGTAACATCGCCATGGAATCACTCCGTATAGAGAAGTGACAACGCTAAATAATTGTAGAGAAATGTAGGAAAACCTGTAGAGGATCTATGCTTGATGCAGGGATGGCGGCTGACATTTAAAATACGGGGGCTATTCGGAAAGTAAGTTTCGATCGGTCTTGAAACGGAAACCACTATGAAAATCAAGAATGTGTTATTTGAAGCAGTTGGCTACATCTTCCAGCTGCTTCTCAACATAGTCGCCTCTCCGACTTAGACATCTGTCGTAGCGCTGTACCAACTTTCCAACACCCTCGTCATAGAATGCAACCGCCTTTGGTTTTTTTCCGAACGGTCACTGAAAACAGTCACATCCATCAATTCTCTGTGAGTATTTAAACAGGAGCAGACACCTAAAACAAACCGTAGGAAAGGCAGATGCCGGTCTGAGGGTCACTGGGAGAATGGTGAAGCACTGGAGTGCACAGATGGAAAAGGTAGCTCAAGAAATTCTTTTTGACCGCTCCTTGAACGTACTTCTCAATCCTGGCCCTTACCAGGTAGCACTGACAGAGGAAAAAGAAAAGATCAGCGCATTTATCACGAGTTCGCTGTGTAAGAGTGAACACGCCACGAAGATGGTTAGCCAACTCTTGTGGAAGGTGCTGCAAGTTAGGCATTGTTCATCACGATGAGCTTTACTGTTGAAATTCCGAGAGTGTACGTTACTAGAAGGGTCAAACAACAATTGTCCTCCTCGTCGGTATATATCGTGAACAAATCATTGAGATAAAATCAAAGACATTAGAGCTCAGGCGTAGACATACCGACTACCGCTTTCCCAGCTCATCATTTGTGATTGTTACTGGAAGTGGGGGCGGCGACATTCATACACAAAGTATCCTTTGCTACACACCGGAAGGTAGATTGGGAAATAGAGATACAGATGTTGCTGCAAAATGCAAGGGGCTGCATAACTGCTGTTGGACAACGAATTAACGAAGTCCATAGAGTGTATGATTTCTGTGCAAATTTATGACAGAGAAGAAGAGTTACGGGTATTTGTCATAATCATGCGGCAATTTGTAATACAGTATATCTGAACTTGCGTAATGTTCGCCATAGGTGTAAACGACTGCAATTCTGTTCTTGCAGGTGATAAATCGACGAGCACTGACTCTTCAAGTAGTCTGTGGGTGGTTCAAAATGTTATTTCAGTGATCCATTTGTTCCTGTTGGTCATTTCCTGTAACACCTCGTGTACATATGCTAGGTCCATCGCGTGAGCTGTCACAGTTAGAAGACTAACAGACCATCTGGAATCGCAGTGTATCTTAAGAGTCGTTTTAAAACAATCGACAAATGCCCGTCATCTTAAATTAGAGATGATGAAATACTTTAAAACTGTAACTATTAAGGAAACCATGAGAACTGACACTTTCGCGACATGCACAACAAAAAGATTTAAATTTCGTGCAGCACAAAAAATTTGCAAGTCTTTTTTTCCATACATGCGCTTTCACGTCTTCAGATTTTCCTGTCATGTTTTAACCACTATCGAAGACTTGATCACGACAGTTTTCAGTATAAAAGCTAATACAGCTCAGCTTCAGCAATATTTCTTACGATTGTCCTCTTTCAGTTTTCTGATGTTTTATGAATTTATTACAAAGCCAACAAAATCTATTTCTTCTGAACATTTCTCATCGTCGTTGTAAGCACACCAAATGATTCGGCTGATTTGTTCTAAATGAGCCATGTCTTAGTACAATAAAATACATTAAATTACTTAGCTTTTTTTAGCTGGCTCTTTATTTCATACCCTTATTTCCCCAAATTTATGTAACATCGTTCTGAATTTCAGCTTAAAAATAGCGTGGACTACTTTTTCCGCTTCTGACATTGCTAAGTACTCTAACAGTTGTAGTGACTAATAAGCTCCAAAGTACTCCAAATACACCATAGCTGCTGTAACTGATGGAATCGGAACCTGCCCTTAAAGTTAAGTTCGTGATGCAGTGATGTGCTATATCCATAATACATTTAAGAACACTACGCCATTTTCCTTTATTTCAGCTAGTACGTCCTTTTGGAAGGCAGCATCAGTAGAAGTAACGGTTTCCATTTGAATTCCTAATTCTTTTAATTTGACGTACATTTGAATGAGTTGTTTTGTCAACATGAATGAAGGGGTTCAACTAGCACCAGTCACTGAATTATTTCTCCATATCAGAGAATTTGGATCGATGAGGTAGAGTATACGCTGGAATGCTGGGCACATACCGTCTACTGTTATTGACTGAGTTAGTTGTTAGTTCCACCTGTACTTGGACTGGTGATAATTGGCGGCTACTGACTGAACCCATAATTTTTCCGAACTGAGACAGTTATATAGCAAAGTTTTGTTCTGTGTCGAGCACGACAGACTCGTACACGCTGCGCGACTTGCTATAGCTCGAAAACACGTGGTTGCCGATTAAGACACACATTTCACTTGATCGAGTTAAACGAGATTTAGTTATTTTCTAAAACAAAACGTATCAATCGTTACTTATACGCTTACTGCGAAACTTGCTGTTTCGTTCTCTAACGCGGGGAAGCAAAGGTAGTAGTTCATTAGTTACGTTTCTACTGTGAAGCCTGACAATACAGACGACCACCTCAACCATTATAATTGGAAACCTTACCTGTAAAATCAGAAAGATGCAACAATGATTTTCGTTCATATCAGAAAGAAAAATCGTACCGAAACTGTAAAGAAGTAACAGTTCATTATTTTCACCGGAACAAAGAGAGTACAACTTCTACTCACTAGCCAGACATGACATGACGTCTAATATACCGAATCCCAGTGGACATTCGGTTTTGCTGCACGTGATGTTCGGACCCATATGGACCCGTCATTTGAATGCATATAGCGTGCACGTATCCGAGCGAACTGCAGCGAGGCGGCACCGTTATTACTAGTTAAATACGCCGATAATTAATGGATTGTGCAGCAGCGTGGCCGCAACATAAACCTCCACAATCTTATGTGACTATACGCGATACGAGAATCCAGGGATGCTACAGCACATGCTGAGGAATATATTGTGCATCGCTGGTATCCGTATTAAGTTTACGGTGAAGAGAGAATAGATACGCGCATACAGTTTGACCTATTGGTGGATGCTGAGGAAGTCTGCAAGACTATACAGCTGTTAAGCTGTGCGCGTCCTCTCCGCCCCCTTTACTCAGTTATCGTCATTTAGTAATTGTAGTCACTGGGAGCAGAAAAAGTGTTGGCTGGAGGGGTAAGTAAAGCACATATCCTCTCCACTGTCATGGTTTCTTCCTCCACCGTCACTCCTTGCTCCAGCTGTCAGTCGGCAGAAATCGGAAAAAGTGGAAGCTTTTGGTGAACCAGTTGCTTCATGAAGCACTTGTCGACCTTAGAGATCCTAAAATGTTCTGTAGCAGCAATAACTACTTGTTGAACATGAGCGAAATGTGTCCGTGGCAGCTGTGTGAATCGACTGCACCGTTGCCATATACACAATATTAATGATAGGGACCTGTTCAGTAGCACCAGTATTTTTATGGTGCTGCTTGGACGAAATGACTCTGAAGATATGACGGAGTGACAACTGCCGTGAGGAAAAAGGCTTCTTCTCGTAGAGAGAAGGCAGGAATGGGAGCGGTAGAAGATCTAACGTACCCCTTCCTGCTAAATGTTAAACTGTCTTTAGTTTTTTTTTTTTAATTCTTAAACTGCCTTTCTTTCTTTTTTCGAATAGTTTCTACGCCCAGTCTGTGTCTGCGACCTTGGTGGGAGCGTATCTCCCCCGCCCCCCCCCCCCCCCCCCACTTCCGCGGTCCGGCTCTGGACACATCGCTTGGGAGTGTTACAGGCTATATATATATATATATATATATATATATATATATATAGAGTATTTCAAAGACTCTGTGCCAAACGGCTAGCTCGTCTGGCTTAGAGATGACTTTTGTTTGAGACAAAATGATAGTTGCTGCTTCCCAGCGACGCTAGGTACTCTTTAGTATTCCGTGGTTGTAGGATGATGGGGTTTCACCCAACTATCAAGGGCTGTTAACCAGGTGTGCAGCGTATTAGCTAGCCCAATAAACTGATAGGGTGCTTCAACAAGAAACCCACAGGGATGAGTTCTCTAACGGGAGAAATATATTGTAGTAGCAAACCGGGAGCTCACATTTCTTGAGCCTGCCGCCACTCCCACACAGCTAATGAACGGCTGAAGGGCAACGTACATTCCATACGAACACCGCAGAGTGCCTAAGCCCTGTCACCTTTCAAAAGCGTCACTAATCATAAACGACACCAACCATCGCCGGAAAGCCCCAGTAGACATTTTGTTTCTAACAAACGTTTTTCTCCACGACGTGATTTATCACCCCTTGGCGTTTGTCGCAAAGGCTGTGAAACACTTAGTATCTTTATTTGTTAGTGTTAAATCCAGTCTAGTCGTCAAATATGGGGTGTCTAGGAAACATGCTTTCTCGGATCGCTGGACAACATTCAAACAAATCATATCATATCATATCATTTATTACAAAAGGAAAGGATTACAAAACGTTACTTTGCTATTACAAAGATGTGTCGCAAGCGAAGGGCGACATGCAATATAAGCAGTGTTCTTCAGTATAACAATTCACAAGTCCACGTTACATGGATTGTACTAGCAAAGTAACTAGTGTCGATGCTGCTATAGAAATCGCTTATCTTGAGACTACTCTTGGACTGGATCGTGACCAGTCGCGAGTGGAACTTATGTCCTCTTCGCAGAGGGGCAGATGCTGTCGCGTTGTCGTGCTAAAGAGGAGTCGGTCAGCGTGCTATTGACTGATATCTTCTCACAGCCATCTATTCTCTATCGTTCACGACTGGAGTGCCAGCGCTTCACTTTAATTCATAACACTTAGTAGTGTAGATAGCGCCAGAGACTCCATGGCAGTGTTTGTGGTCATTCCTTTTGCGTATAGAAAAATTCGCAATGCTAGCAGGTTCTCCCAGTGGACCTGCTAAGGCGATCGCTTTCTGCTCTATATCCACACATTGTACACCTGGATCTGTGCATTGTACACCATGTTGAGACTGCTTTAGTGGATGTCCTTCACGTATCTGGTAAGACATTTGACAACCTGGTGTTATACTCAGAAGCTTCTTATTCTTGTTTAGTGCCCTTCAGCAGCAACTGACGCATTTCTACGTAATCTAATGATGCCTTACAAGGGTGAAATGTATAATTCTTATTAATAAAAAAATTGTAATGGAAACATAAAATCAACAGCTGCCTTATGCTCCTGTTGCTTGTCTTCGCAAAGACAATAAAGTGAATTGAAATGATCACATGACACTGTTGGCCGGAATATCCCATCCGGATTCGGCCGCCAAGTGCAAGTCTTATTTCAGTCGGTGCCACACTGGGCGACTTGTGGCCGATGATGAGGATGAAATGATTATGAGGGCAACACAACACCCAGTCCCCAAGCGGAGAAAATCTCCAACCCGGCCGGGAATCAAACCCGGGCCCAGTGCATGGAAGGCAAGCTCGTTACCACTCAGCTAAGCAGAAGCACTTTTCGCCAACAGTTGACAGCAGTTACAAGGTATAATGCTCAACGAAAATTCAAATCAATTATTTAACACATCTTTGTTGTGTGATTGATATAAACTGTCACACAGTTTTATACAAATGTAAAATATTTGAAAAATTACGCCAAGGATACAAAAAAATGCAATATTTATGTCTATGTAATTTCTACACACACAAACAGACACGCACATATCTGGCGAAATTGGTACCTGAAACAAAGCAAGTGCCCTAAGTTATTCCAATGTCTAAATTATCGTAAAACGGAAGACACCAAAATGCAGCATCCTAAGAAGGCCTACACTTGGTGTATAGGCGAATAGCCCATGAAATGAAACACTGCTGCATCTAAATTTTTCCATGATGCTTGTCAAGAGTAGCAATGTGAATTCGTCATCTGATATATCAGTAAATATATGTGAAAAAAACAGAAAACGCTTTGCTTACATCCAGTCTCACAATGTTATTTCCATGTCTTTACACACACACACATACACACACACGCACACACACACATAAGCACATCTGAAAAAATTAGTGCCTGAAAATGATTGTGCACTTTCATATGTGGGGCCCCAAGGATGTGTCGATGTCTAAACATGTTTGGTTAAAAAATAAGATGATAAACAGACAGCTGATATTTCGTGTTAGGCGTAAAACAGGCCATTACCATAAATAACCGAACCAAGTATTATAACTGCAGAAAACAATTGGTGGCTAAACTATTATGGTATGCAGACAAGTAAGCTAACAAGTAGACATTATAATTAGTCCTAGCAATGGAAAAAATGTTATTGCTTTCATTTTTTTAGTGCGACACATCAGTTAAGTTATTATGGTCCCTTACATTAAATTTTTCTATTTCTAAAATGTTCTGTGATATTAGGCATGCCTGTAAAGAGTTACAGTGTTATCTCAAAGTTAAAATGCATAATGGGTGTAGGTGCTTCAGCTGGAGGATATGACGTTGGTGGTATACAGGTCGAATTGATGCCACTTTACGTTTTTACGTTTTAATAATTCTTCGTGTTAGCAATCACCATTTTAGGCGCAACAAAGAAAATGCATCTTCTTGCACATAAAGAAAATGTAATCGATGGTATTAACAAATTAATATTCATTTATATTTGGATCTGCCATAGACCTTCTAGAGGTTATACACAAAACAAACTTTAAAGGACTGTCGCACTATTTACGAAGCAGAACTATCGTACCGAGGTTCTCTAAGACATATCCAGTCTGTATTTGCCACCATCAGCTCCTAAATAACATTAAAATCTCATCAAATTCTCAGTGTAAAAACACATAGATAAACAAACTGTACAAACACATTTTTAGGAAGCAAAGGTATAATTACAGCCTTCTGACTGCAAACAAAATTTCAAATTGAGCTCCAAAATAAAATTATTTCTTAACTATGAAATAAACAGACTGCGGTACCCCCACAACTTAATTTTTCTATATGTATAAAAAGGTACACACGGCTCATTTATTGGCTTTACTGTCAAAATGTAAAGGCTATTAGACGAGCAAAATTCGATCATTGTACCACATGTAAGTAGTACGCATTTAATTTGTTAAAAAACATAAAAATCTGTTCTATATCAGAGCAAAAGTGCATTTGTTGAAGAGAATTACAAAAGCAAACAAGGTTTAATCCCACGTTTAAATTCATCAAAAACTATACACTATAGGAAATGCAGAAACCAGCCACAAGTGACTAGTTGCAGTATTCCCTATGGTGTACTCTACAAAAACAGCTGAGGTGTTCGCTAATCAGAATGAATAAAGTAACATTAAAAACTTACTTCTGTAACTGGTATAAGGGTCAGCGACTTTATAGTGACCCCACACTGGGGTATTACCTTTATTTTTCAGTTCTAAACGTTGTCACTTTCTAATGTATTTTATCGTCAATGGACGCAAATGAACTCCATGATTGTTCCCAAATACGGTGTAGAATAAATAATGACTGCTACCAGTGACAAAAAGTTGGTGATTTTATTTAACACGCGACCAATTACAGGACTTGTGCCTGTCTTCTGCTGGTTAACATTCTGGTAAAAGTTAGCATACTCAGTGTTGGGGATCACTGTTTAAGTCGAGAAACATGAACTGATGATGACTAAATAGACACAGATGGAACATTTTTAGGCTCAAGAATTATGACATTCTTGGAAAATGAACAGCTCCTCTATAAAAATCAACGTGGATACCGCAAACAGAGATCCTGCGAAACTCAGTCCGCTCTGTTCCTCCATGATATCCACAGCGCATTGGACAACAGCGCTCAGGCTGATGCTGTCTTCCTTGATTTCAGTAAGGCATTTGACATAGTCCCGCACTGTCATTTAGTGAAATTTAGTGAAAAAAATACGTGCTTACGGAGTATCGAAGCAGACCTGCGATTGGATTCAAGACTTTCTTGCAGATAGAACTCAACACGTCGCTCTTAACGGAACTAAATCAACAGAAGTCAAGTTAATATCCGGAGTACCACAGGGAAGTGTGATAGGACCGTTGCTGTTCACAATATATACATAAATAATCTAGTAGAAGACGTCGGATGCCCTTTAAGGATATTCGCAGGTGATGTAGTTGTTTACACCAAAGTAACAATGCCAGAAGATATTAAGAATTTGCAGAATCACCTGCAGAGAATTGATGAATGGTGGAGATTGTGGCAGTTGTCCCTGAACGGAAATAAAAGTAATATATTGCGCATGTATAGGAAAAGAAATCCACTGCTATACAGCTACACTACTGATGACAAACAGCTGGAGACAGCGTCTGCCGTAAAATATCTAGGCGTAACTATCCAGAGCAACCTTAAGTGGAAAAGCAGACACAAGACTCACAGTCATCGGAAGAATCTTAAGAAATGTAGCTCATCCACGAAAGTAGTGGCTTATAAGGCTCTTGTTCGCCCGATTCTTAAGTACTGTTCATATGTCTGGGATCCCCATCAGGTAGCACTGATAGAGGAGATAGAGAAGATCCAATGAAGAGCGGCGCGTTTCGTCACGGGATCGTTTAGCTGGTGAGAGAGCGTTACGGAGATGTTAAACAAGGTCCACTGGCAGACGTTACAAGAGAGACGTTGTCCATCACAGAGAGTTTTACTACTGAAATTTCGGGACAGCACTTTTCAGGGGGAGTCAGCCAACATATTACTTCCCCCTACATACACCTCGCGAACTGACCACGAGGAGTAAATTCGAGAAATTATATCCAATACAGAGGCTTGCCGACAATCATTCTTCCCACGCACTATTCACGAGTGGAACAGGGTTTGACGGATCAGGTAGTGGTACCGAAGGTACCCTCCACCACACACCATTAGGTGGCTTCCGGAGTATGATGTAGATGTGGATTTGGAAGCGGCTAAGCGACATGTGTTGCAAAATAGTATAGCACTTACATGAAGCTGGTGTATACATACAGTTTTCACAGCACATTTGTCACATTTTTGTACAAAAATATCCCTTTTTTACATGTACACATACAGATACATTACAGATATTACAAATTATGAAAATGTAATTGCTACATGATTATGCAACCACACCATCATTTATGATATCTACAGTGGTTCCTGGTAAATTATATAAGTGAGAATAGAATATTTAAAAAAAACCATTAAACTATAGTTTTTCATTTTTAAACATTTCATTAAAGGTGTGTAGAGATGACTTGTTTACAAGGTGTCTTGTTCACTCAGAATCAGGTGTGATGATTTGTGGCTATGGCTGTAAATTTTGAGCTCTTCAAGGGGATTTATTTCCTTTCCTTTGTTGACAGTTTGTTGTAAGTTGTCTTCAGTGGCTGTGGTTGAGTGGTCATGTTCTTTCAGGTGTGTTGCAGGCATTTATCCAAATTATTCAGACAGAAGGCATCCATGTGTTCCCAGTATCTTATAGTTAAGCCCGTTCCTGTCTGATCTGTGCAGGATTGTGGGCATTTATGACAGAAGTTTGTTAATACCTGATTTACTCTGACACTGGCTGTTTGTCTTGTTCGTGTGAATGATGTGCTGTTGTAGTTTATTATTACTGCTGAAGGTTATTTGAATACCACTGTTACAAGAAAGTCAGCTAGGCTGTAAGAATTTTTTTTCTATAAAAGGGTTGAAAGCGTATGTGTGTATTTGTCCTTTTGATTCTGATTTTAATGGTGTACATTGCTTCTTTTTGATTCTGAGTGAAGTTTATCAATTATATATGGGTTGTATCCATTCCTGTGTGTAATTCTTCCAAAAATGTAACTGTTTGTATTCAGCAAGAGGACTGAGTGGTTCTTAATGTGTATGGTCAAGTGTGAATCTGAAGAATGCCATTTTGTGCTGTTTTGTGTGGCAAAAGGAGTAATTTATGGCAACATCCCTGGTAGTGGGTTTCCGATAATTTTGAAAGGCAAGTTTGTTGTTTACATTACAGATTGTAAACACAAGGAAACGCTTTCAGTGGCATGCACAATAGCATTACTTCACTGTAGAATATCAAGTAGATAAAAGAAGCAATTCCACATAGGAGTTTCACTATAATATATCAGGACACATGGATGTCTTCTGGCTAAATAATTTGGGTAAATCCACATTAGCAAAACATTTGAAAGAATATGACCACTCAGCCAGTAAAAACAACATACAGATACCACACAGTGTCAGAAAAGAAAGGGAAATGAAACTTCTTGGCTTTAAATGAACATCTATAGCCCCAAAACAACCACACAGAATTCTCAGTGAACAAGCAGACCCTTCAGACAAGTCTTTTCTATAAACTTTTAATGAAATATTTAAAAATCAAAAACTGTATCTCATTGCCACCGAAAACTAGCACTGTTTCAAAAAAAGTCTAGTAACCTTATACAATTTACTAACAACATTTTAGATACTGTAAATGACAGTGATGTTCCACAGTCATGTAACAATTTCATTTTCATAATTCGTAATAATTGTTGTGTATCTGTATGTCTAACATCTCTGTAGTTCTTTGACTTAGGCTCTGTTTTTCGACTGTAAACACATTGTAATTGCCTGTATATTTGAAGTTACCAACATTTAAGCTAGCAAAACGTTATCAAAGACATACATGGAAGCACCAAAAATTAGTACGATGACTAATGTACAGTTAATATGTAAAAAACGAAGTATTTTTGAACAAAAATGTGATAAATGTACTGTGTAAACGATGTGGATACAACAACTTTATCTAAGTAGCCTAGTATTTTGCTTAGCCGCTTCCAAATGTTTCATTTGTGTATATGTATTCGGTATCACTTAATTTTTTTTAGTTAAACAAAGCTCTCCAACAATGAGTATGGAAACGTTTACCTGAATTTTAGCCACCAGGAAATGGGCACAAGCCCGAAATCGGTCCTGTGTTAAATAAAATCATCTTCTATTGTGATTGATGGCCATTAGTATTCTACACCCTATTGTCACCTTTTGCTGTAGCACAGTGGAAACTCTTTGACACTTTGATTAAATAGAAGATGGTGAGTGCCATCATCCGAAACGTGGTGACTACCATCACTCCAAATGCATAGTTATACTGAATAATTAAGAAACAGTTTCAGCTGTTAGTGGCTCTCAAACAGTATTCTAATACCAGAAGTTAACACTGCATGTAAATAGAGCAGACAGCAAGTTCTCCATAATTCGGAGTATTTCTAACACTGTTTCACAAAGACGATTAAAAAGAATTGAAACGGCTCGAAATCTCATTCACACAGTCCATGTAAAGAAACGGAATGGAAAAAGTCAGAAGAGAACTGAGCAGGATGTGCCAGAAAGGAATATGTTGAGTCGAAATGGGATGGCCCGGGTTTGAAAAGAATGGAGTGTTTCAGAATGGAGTTGACAAGAGGAGAATGAAGCAGCTTCAAATTTAATGAAAAACGAAATGGCAAGGTATGGATCACATAGGAAATGTAAGTTGTGGCTTATCATATGTTCCAGCGATCAGAAAACTTTGATACATGACATTACATGCACTGGACAGTACCCTAACCGTGAGGTCATAATCAACGTTCCCTTTATCAAGACATCATCATGGTAGTCACCACGACTGGAGGAGTGGCATTCACCATCTACAGTTCAGTATGCTACTTCATTGAGTTTCCGATGTGCGACAGCATGATTTAGCAGTGTCACCGGAATACAGGAAAAGTTCTGTGATGGATTTAAACGTGGGAATAGCATACTTTACTTCGGGAGCTCTTGCCGAATGTGCACTTTTAGTTGTATGTCAGATCAGCAATATTGTTCATATATTTTTTGCACTGCTACAGAACCAATGTTGATTTGCTTTGAAGACTTTAATACACAGTTTATTTTAACAGTGCCCATACATGAAATCTGCGTATTTTAATAATGAATACAGACAATTTAGATGTGGAAATATTTAATATGAAGGTCCATTCTGTGTGCAAAGTGTGATGGAAAGATCTAACGTTGGTCAGCCACTAGTGGTGCTTAATGCGGAAGTTTTATTAGTACTACCAATATGAAAGCCATGCACATAATTTGAATCTTATAATGTCAGCTCAAGCGCCTATTTACAGTGAAGGAAACAGCCAGCCAGAGTTAATTGTTACCACTTAAGGAATGTGAAAGAAACGGCTCACGAATGTAAAGGCGACTGCTGCATGGAAATCTGGGAGTGTAACAATTCCACACTTCGGTAATCTTTCCCAGAAAGTGGCTAATATTATCAGACCTTTTAATTCAGTGGCAAATTTAAGACCAAGGATACGCTGCAGTTTAAGCTGAGAAACAATTTACAACATGGAGTCCACATGTATGAGAGGGCTGGTATCTACAAAATTCAGTGTAACACCTGTAATGTAAGCTACCCAGGCCAAACTGGTAGGTCCTTAAATTAAGTTACAAGGAAAAGTGGGACACTTTTTGGCTTTAGAAATTGTGGGGCTTCTGGCAAAAACAATCAATGACGAAAAAATGAAATATTCAGGAGAAGCAATAATCCGTCTAAATGTTATTCTGTGTTACACTGACACCTGAAAAATTTTCTTACATTTGCTCATAGAAATGTAACAGTTTGCTGAAGTTTTTGACGTTGGAAGTTTAAAACTGTCCTCTTAAAGAACAAAAAATTTACTGACATTGATTGTTTTTGCCAGAAATTGTCACAAAAAAGCATAATATTAATTCAGTCACGTTTTAACGAACCAGAGACTGTCATTATAGTTTTAAATTGAATTTTGTGGCAATATTACCACAATCTATTCAACAAAAAGTGATGCGTTACAGAATTTTTGTAGTTATTCTTACGAATTTTGCATACATCGAGTGGTACTGAATACGGATTAGGTAAATAATACAGTAATGTCATGGTTCACTAGCATTATTTCACTTGGTGCACCCATCACTGTTGTCGTCTTCATCTACAACAATAGCCCCATTGGCAATATATTCTGGGCTCTCTTCCAGCTGTGTGTAGAATAGCCCACTTTCTTTCTTTCGAAGGGATGTGCGCAATCGTTGAAGTCCTGCAACTTTGCTGCTGGAAGACCAGTGGGACCTCCATACACTTGGATTAGTTCCACGCTTTGATAAAGCATAACTTTAATGCAGACATTACACGTGTACCAGTGGCCACAGTACATATCCCGTTTCTAAATAAAGGGGCAGTCATCTGATATTTCAATCCGGCGAAGATTTATTAGAATCGAGGATAGTCTTGGCGTTTATAAGAAGTAAGTAGCTGCTGCAGGTTTTCAACCATAAAGCACGTCTCAGTTCACAACAACAGCATCAAATGGAGATGATCTGCTGCGACAACTACTCATTGCTTTATTCCAGTCATTTGGCTCTTCTGGTGAAGTAGTTCTCTGTTTCTTCTCAGTTAGTGGAAAGTCTTGATCATTGGAAAGGAAGAAATGGCCCCTCATCGGAAGAACATGAGTAATTTTTTTGAAGAGATGGAAGCAGTGAATTAGAACGTATGGGAACAGACCACTATATAATTTTCATTCTTTCCAGAGTACCTATTACTCAGTAGAGCTAACTGATCGGCAGTGATGGTTTTGCTATTAAAATAATGCAACAACATAGATCTGACTTCATGTGCCCCTTTATTCCTACTGTTTCCGTGTAAACATACATGGTAGCACCATCATCTGTCACATCATGTACATCGACACATAATGCCAGAGTTGCCTGCAGAAGAGTACATCACTGGTACATATATGACGCAATGGAAGGTTCTGCATGAAGTCAAGTGAAATTACCATGCAAGTCCCTTCTCTTGCAGCTTCTTTGTACGCTTCATTCATTTCAAAAAAATTACCTGATCCCTCTGATGCAAATCTTACTTCTACATTAATACTTTCTTCTTTTCGTTTTAAGAGTGAGGATGTACACTTTAAGAGGACATGGCTGCCAGGGAAGAAGCACTGTTGCTGCCAGGGAAGAAGCACTGTTATCGAATTACATTTCATATTGTTCTCATTAACGTTACGCATCGGTCGCTTTTAGAGGTGCTTTTGCGGATAATGTGAAAATGAAGGCATGACCTTCAAAACATGTAAATTCTAATGATTTTTACATTATAATTACATGTTTGAGCCGACACTTTAAGACTGATTTTTACAATCACAACTTCATATATGTTATGGATAAAATCAAAATACCTTTTTAACTTATAGAGCAATTAATTTAAGACAGAGAGCCACAAGTGTAATGTGTTCAATTGGTTACGTAGTTGGAGAAATAATTTATTTTAGGACCAAGTTTTAATTTTCATTTGCGATTAAAGATCTATAATTATGATTGCGTGTTATGTTAAAACACTGTGTGTGTGTGTGTGTGTGTGTGTGTGTGTGAGTGAGTGCGTGTGTGTGTGTGTGTGTGTATGTGTGTGCGCCTTTTGCACTAGAAATAATTACTTATTATGATAAATATTTATAATACGATGGGAAAAATTCTATTTTGTACACACAGAACGTTCATCTCCATCTTGTTTAACCGTTAAATAAGGAAATGTTTCATCTCTGTCTAGTTCCACCATCATCTTTTTGTTAAGTAGAATGTAAATATGGCAATATTTCTCGTAGGTTACAAAGAAAATATGCTGTATAAGTGCTACATCACAATAAAAGTCACAACAAAACAGCATCCTTCTTCCTTACTAAGATGATGTTTTATCAGTTCATTTGACTTTTGGCTATGTTGTGTGTGTTTGTACAGTATGTATTACTGTTAGATTCAGTTATTATTGAGACACTGTTAATGGAGACTACAATTTGTAATCTTTAGAGAAGCTAGTCGTCATAGATTTGCTCTGTAAATATTGCTGAATTTCCCCAAAAAATTTTTTGTTACACTATGTATAATAGTTCGAGTTTAAGTAAAAGAATTAGCATGTTCAAAATATCGATCATATTTTTGTACTGTAGAACATGCTGTATTATCTTTGTCCCCCATAAAATGCTGCTTACTATAGTGGAGCATTACTGAAGAACTTGAAAAAATCGAGGTGATATCAATTGGTTTTACGAAACAGCAATTAAATATTCTGAGACTGAAATGACAACATCTGTTACATATTTAAATTCTGATGCACCATACTAAGACTTGACATACGGTGAATAACAGTTTAAATATGGAAATATATAATTCGAGGAAATGTACTGTGTTACACAGAGGACAGGCCTAAAAAATTAAATTAATTACATTCTTCAATTACCTGCCTGTTATTCAGATTGGCAACTTATTTCTGTGTTTGGCTGCTTAGCACATTCCTTTAGCCAACACGTGTTTTGCGCAGTTTGCTTGGACAGGTTAGTTTAGATACATCACCTAATGTAAAATGTCAGTTGTCTATCTAAGTATAATGTTATGTACTTTTATCTATATAAGGAAACAGAATTGGGGCAGTTCAATTGAAAAAAGTTCACAGCTATGTTCCATGTACACACACACACACACACACACACACACACACACACACACACACATGCAGACACACCCTAAATAATTGTTTGTCCAGATGCAAATTACAAAATGTTTCAAGCAAATGTTCTTTAGCCATCAGGGGACATCAATCAGCATCATTGCGTTCGTTGCAGCTTTGTTTTTTTTACAAAGTTATGAACAGTGGTGTGAATTTTTTAAATGGCACTCTGTATTTCTTTTTCGATAATTCATTTCCTCTCCTAAGGACCTATTCAAAAATATATGACAGTATACCATTCATTGAAACACAACGTTTTTAATTACATAACCCAACACTGATTTTCAGCCCGGGATTACAAACTCGTCCACTTGCTGGAGTTGTCAGAAAAAAAAATGAAACTAAAAATATAACACAAAATTGACTTTGACTCTCATGTACCTTGGCCCAGGAGTAGAACATTGAAAGGTGCTCAAAGTGATGACACTGGACACCTATACACTGGTGCACTCGTCGAATGAAAGAATTATTTACTGCTACCAGTGTTGCCTGCTGAAGAGAATTACAAGCAAGCACGATACGTACCTGCATGTCATCTGGAGCTGTTGGAATATCGCGATAGACAACGTATGTAATGCATTCCCAAAGAAAAAAGTCCAGAGAATTCAAATCAGGAGACCTAGCAGGCCAAGTAACTGTTCCTCCTAGACCAATCCATCAGGCAGGATACCTTCGGTTGAGAACATGACGTGCACGCGAGGCATTATTTGCTGGACATCCATCGTGTTGATACCACATAAGCATTCTGTTTCTTAGCGGCACCTCATCCAGAAGAGGAAGAAAAATTCGTCTGAGGAAGTTGGCATACGCTGTGCTGTTTAGACTACCGTTGATGAAATAAGGACCAATAGTTTTAGTACCAAGTACCCACACCAGACGTTAACTCTCCATTGACGCTGATGTCCCATCTGTCTAAGCCATCGTGGGCTGTCACTGGACCAATAATGCATGTTCCTTGTATTTAGGTGTTTGAGAAGGAACATTTCTCGGTAAATAGAACATTAGGGAAGAAGTTCGGCTTGGTGACGATTTGCTGCTGTGCCCACTGACAGACCTGTAAACGATTCTGGAAATAATTCCCAAGCAATTCTTGCTGTAGGTGTACATGGTAAGGATGGAATCGGTGACATATAAGAGTACGATGTACACTGGTTTTAGAAATGCCAATCTAGTCTTCAAGCTGTCGTATGCTCACATGTGAATTCATAGCAACGGAGCGATAACAGTAACTTCGGCAACTTCGTCTATGCGTGTGCTGCGACGATTGCGTTGTCGTGGGTTGAAACTTCCCTTTTCCTGAAGCGTCGCAACATGACAAGAAAACATCCGTCGGGAAGGTGGGTTCCTGTCAGGATATCGCTCTCTGTACAATTCCGCTGCCTGTTAGCATTTCGCCTACCTTCAACAACAACAATAAATGAAACGTTATGTCGTTGCAGTTTGTAGGAAGGACAGCCTTTACTGTATGGCTGCTCTACACAACAGTATTTAAAAGGACCAAATTACTGAATTAAATGTACCCGAACATAAGAAAACAGTGTTGCAATTACTGTTTTTCTATCTTACATTCCCCATAGACGAATAGCATTTCTACCTTCTCTTTGTTGGTGTACATCCTACTCACACAACTCTTCAACTGACGATGGTTGACAGAATGACAGGCGTGCATTCTACTTATGTTTACATTTGTCCTCTGTCAACGCCAGCACGTGGACCTGTTCCATTACCCCCAGTACTTGCACTAAGCGCTGAGAGTGTCAACGTCACTGTTGTATTATGTAGTTAATAACGTTGTGTTTCCGTGAATGGTACACGGTGATACAGATTTGAATAGGTCTTTACGAGAGGAAATGAATGACCGAATAAAACACACAGGGTGATATTTAAAAATGTCATAACGCTGTTCATATCTTTGTAAAAACAAAGCTACAACGAAGGCAATTATGCTGATTGATGATCCCCTGACGTCTAAAGAACATTTGCTTGAAACATTTTGTAATTTGCATCTTGACAAACAGTTATTTAGGGTGGTCAAGATAAATGGAACATCCTGTATATGAGACATCACAGCTATTTATCAGGCATCACTGCAGGTAGATATTTGTGTATGTAGAAATAACATAGCCATAAACAATGCATGGATGTTATATAGTTGCAGATTTTCTAGACTTCTAAAAAACAGTGTGAGAGTTAACAACCATCATACAACAATTTAGATCTAATAAATAATTAATTTGAGTGTCCATTGAGCCTAACACGAAGCATGGTACAATAATGGCACTATGAACATTCACAATTGCTGCCATTTGTTGGCGATGACGAACAACAGGAGCATAAAGCACGAGATGATTTTATATCGCCTTTGTAAGTTTTGTAAAATAGTTGTTAAAGTAAAACTGATCTTCTGCAACTACATATTCCAAATTCATTAATTATAGTGCATAAGAAAACATCGGCTTTTAACTGTTTATGGACAATATGTGCTATACTGTTTCCATATCCCACAGTGAATGCAATTCAGTTTCTAATGATAGTTACAGATGTGAGATGATATTTTGTGAAGTATGAAAACAGAGTTGGCAATATTTCCTTTTACGTAGCGTTATTTTATGCTATTAAGTTGAATGTTACACTTTTCTTAAAGTGTTTTGTGTGTGTGTGTGCGTGTGTGTGTGTGTGTGTGTGTGTGTGTGTGTGTGTGTGGTGTTGATGGATTGTTGATGTGGAAATATTACAAGTTACACTCTTCACGTGATTTTTGGAATATTTATTTTTAAAGATAGCTCCAAAAACATCAGTTCGTTCGGTTACGTGTCAGTACATCAAAGATGGCGATAGTGTGACATTTCACTTTAGTGCCGCATAAAATACTACACTGTCATTGTGTAGAGAGGAAAGGGGAAGGGGAGAGGTTCCAAATCAGAAATGTACTAATTCCACAGTCTTCGATTTTTTGTTTCTTTGCAGTTTTTAAATTTATTTTTTAATTTCCTGCAACGTTGCAATTTTTAATTTCCCGCCAGCACTATCTAGAATTCTTAAATTCCTCATGATTCGCCATTTAGAACTTTTGAATTTATCACCATGTGCCATTTGACGTCATGTGTTCAAGGTAATTGATGGAAACATTGTGTTTGGTATGAAGGCAGCCCCTGCCAATGCATGTGGACAACATGGGGAAGTGTCAAAGTATTCCAAAGGCCCCATAGGAAAACTACTGACATTGATAAGAGACAATTGTATCAGTGCATTCAGTATCACTAGATTGTCTTGTAATAACGGCGTTGGTGGACTGTGTACACCTACATGTAATCTTACTACGTGATGCAAGGTATTTTTGTATTTGTTCTTTCACAAGGAGTCTGGATGTGTGTCGATATTAAGACGTGACAGCTGGTTAGTTGTACCAAGCTGTGGAAAGAATAAGGAAATATGTCGCCGATCACTAACAATTAGCCACAAATGAGCAGTGTGAGCTGCCTGGGTTTCCACTGCTCCATTGTAACGCTTCCGTGCAGTTCCAGAAGAGAAAAATGTTGTTACAATACAGATCTTATTATTCGTATCTGAACCAAGTCTGACAAAACCAGACTGTAAAATGAAGCCGTGCATCCGCGTGTGGGATAACACGCAATCTAGGATTTCAGTGTCAAATATCTAGGCAGCACTTCGTGGAGCACAGTCAATTTGGCTTTATTATGCATCTGTATGTAACCCTGAATGATAAACAAACCAATAAAATATCATTCGTTACTCTGTATCTTGGAGTCATTATTTACCCAGTAGGAGGAGGCATAGTACGCCGTTTCACGGGAAACATAGTATACTTCATGATACAGTACAAGGTATTCGAATATTTATAGTTCAATGGCTGTACTCTCATGGTAATAATAATATTCACTTTACATTATTTTTTACAGTACTTTCCCACGGGTTTCTCTTTCATTCAACAGAAAAGTCTGACTTAGTTTTTATTTAAAATAATCAGTTAACATTTAACCATACCGTAACTTAGTGAATAAATGGTATAATAATCCAGATACTGGTATACTGCGATATTAGAAGCGTGGTTATCATTTAAAGAAGATTTTTCTGAGTTTGTAGAGTGAAGTATTATTACACCCCTGAGCGCCCCTCAAATCTTAGGCAGCATGCATAAAATAACGATTTAGAAACGGTATAAGGAGCCGGAGATAGGAGAACTGTTTCCCTGAAGATAATGTGGGAAGACAATTCAGAGGAATGTATAGCACTTTATTTACCTTTTCTTGCAACTGACAAAGAGAAAGATACTAAAACCTAATCTTAATGAAATAGTATACGTGAAATTTAATGCAAAGTTCGGAATATCTGTGGAAATTTACGATAAAGAGCGAAAAGAGAAAAGAAACGTTTGAAATACCTCACTGGTAAAAGTCGCGTCTTAAGTTTCTACTGCCATTCCAACGAAAGAAGTCCATTTATTTGCAAAATAGTACATGAATGTGAAATAAATAAAAGTAGCTGTTCAACTGCTCATCATAGTTAAGAACTGCGCTGTTAGTTTTCATCAATGTTCTAACGAAAAACATTTCATTGTGAGGTTCTGTTCTTCTGAGACTATATTCTCCAATATATTACGTAAGTTACACATAGAATCGGATTTTACTCACTATAACATAACTGATAACACAGTTGATGTCACACTCACATTTATGCCTTAGCTCGCCCTTCATCAAAAATACGCTGCGCCGAAAATAACTGTAACGAAATATGATGCTACGAAAGTACATATTCATTATTCGTACTCATCAGGTTCAACAAAAATAATTTAAAGTGGTGAAAATTAAACTAGTCCGAAGCGTCTACGAAATTTCGTGGAAAACCGCACCTAAGTACTAACGAGGCCCTTATAATCCAGGACAGAAAGTGGGTGTGAAAGGTTCTGTCAACAGCTGTTCTCCTAATTATTAAGTAGGACAACATACTTTGTGGGAGACAAACATTTTCCGGGCCAGTTTTTTTCTGATCACACTGTAATTATGCAGATGGCTCACAAAATTGTAGATACGTAGTTCGCGTGCTAACAGCTTGCGTTTACACAGAACAAAATTTAAGCAATGGATTGCCTAACGAATAAAAAATGGCAAGAATTGTTACTATTCTTATGGGTAAATGCTCAAGTTCAATTAATGAACATTGACATTAATTTAGTTACTCCGAAGATGAGTGGTGAATGTAGGTTAACAATTCACAATTTTTAAGAGAGGCTCTAGTATCACTGCTTAAAATATTTATTGATTATCAAGACAGCTGCTTAGGAAGATTTTCATTTTCAAGGATGTCTGCCTTGTCCTGACGTATAGACGTAAATATAACACATGTTGTGGCTGTTTCTGGTGACTGTTCTCGTTATATTTCACGTGAAATTCGGAAATATCGATTTCACGTCGGTTTTGTGCTGTTTTATACAGTATGGCGTAATACAGTATTTTGATATAATATGGCAGATATTTCCTGTAATTTTTTGACAGTTCACATCACAGATCTACGTCCTTTCAATTAATGTATTTCACTGTACGCCCACTCATTAAGAAAAAATTCACGGTTTGTCTCATAGTTATCACAGTAACTGAGTAAATCACCGTACAAACAGTAGTTTTTTTCCTGAATACAGTAACTGTATGCTGTATGTGAGTCCTTGTAAGCGACACTCCGAAGTAAAGCTCTAATCCGTCCTAAGGCTTGTTTTAACACTATAGTACTTTAATAGGCATGTTTTTTTTTTTTTGAACGTTGTATGCCGTTGTCTTTTTTTTTTTTTTTTTTTTTTTTTTTGAAGGTTGTATGCCGTTGTCTTTCTCCCGAACTGACTTACACAGCCGATTACCGTGGGACCTACTGTTTAGCGTGAACTTCATTCCTCGTTGCAATTTAGCATCTCCAAATCATCAAACAAAGCTAGAGGCGAATAAAAAGTGATAAGTGAGAGATAAAAATTATAGGGCTGACCAATGAATGAACTCGTAACCTTCGGATGTATAGGCAGCCATTTTACCACTTCTTTATATAAAGGGCATACAAACCGCCCCTTATAGCCTCCCACTCGCTCTCCATTTTATGCATTCTTCATACTGAGCCACCGTTACACTCTGATCATTTATGACAATAGTGGGTTAGTGTAACAGGCTACTCTTTCAGTCTCACGTTTAAAGTCCTTTCAATGCAAAAGCGTCTACTGCAGTGCCAAATACTCCCGGTCGTTTCGTGGAAATGTAGTGTGTGGAAATACATCCCATTAAGCTGACTGCAAAGGCATGCAAATGTATAGCTGGAAGAATAGCTTCGGCTCCTCATGAAAGAACTCCAAGGAGAGTGTTAGATAAGCTGGTCCACGGGCTCACGGTGATTTCCGTAGGATTGAGTGTCGCCTAACGCTATGCTGACCTGGGACTATTCTGGGTGTAGTGTGACGCCAGCCGAAGAGACGAAAATAAACGCACAATGTCTATGGACAATGGATATCGAACAGCGGCTGTCCATCGTTTCAGCGCGGCGCAGTGTTATTTTAGCCCTCCGCTCTCCGATGTGAACGGAAGCCGCGCGCTTGAAAACTCGCTTTTTCCGAACATTCTCAAGATATCTACAGAAATCTACAACGTGCTTTCAATGCTGACATTTATTATATTGATGCTATATTTCGTAGATTAAAGTTAGTTCTTTTAACTATACTTTGAACATAAAATCGGGAAAATGAGAGTGCTGATGGCTTCAATAAAACGTGTCTTAGTTTGGTTTTTTAGATGTACCACTTTAAAAACGCACGTAGTGGACATATAAACAGATTAACCCCAACAAGCTATCTGGTCCTAACAGCAGCAATACATAACGTATTTGGTAAAATAAAGGGCTGACAGAATTTCACTTCCGGTGGTCAGGTCATTAGAGTCGAGGAAGGACGAAGGTATTCTGACTGAGCCAAATGGCGCAGTGGTAGAGCACTCGATTCATATTCAAATCCTAGTCTGGCTTCCTCATTTCTTCGCTTGGTGCGAATCCTTTGAAAAGGTATAGGTAATGTATTTTCGAATCCTTCCTCAATCAAAGCCCGTGGTACATATCTAATGAAGCCATAGACTACTGGAACTAACCTAACTTTCCTTTATTTTGGACTCGATACTTGTTCATAATTATGAATAAGGAAGTGATTTGTCTTCAGCATACGACGTGTGATGGATACTAAACTAACGATTTCACTCCAATTGCTAGCGATGTGTTAATACTACACCGTACCGGCTGGCTGATTCCACCTCACCTAATGCGAAAGATGAAGATGAATGAATGGATGGAGTAGCAGTTCCGTACGATTGTGGTCAAGTGTATATTGGCACCACAGGGAGAAGAGTCAATACATGGTTCAGTTAAAACATAGATCAGTATAAATAGGAATACATGAAGGAAGTTTGCAGTCATCCAATTTCAAGGAACCACGTTGTCCAGAACCACGCCACATTATTGCTCATCACTGTATCGAGAAGTAAAGGAGATTTATAAAGCCGAAAAAAAATGAGTAGTAAGAGAGTACTGGTAAATCATGCATAAAAAGTACATTCCTGCTTGTCGTACATAATAGAAATGGCGACATCCTATAGGGAGACAAGGTGGGAGACGACTGTTAAAGAGAGTTATTATACGATTTACGGTTCCAGTCAACAATCAATGGATGAACACCAGACCTCTGAAAAGGCTAGGTGCAGTTCGGCCCATTAGGCTCATTTTCTGGTAAATAATTCAACAGAATAATCTTTTGCAATCTTGTTCCGGTTGTGGATGACAAACGGAAGGAAGAAAAGCGGAAGATAAGGATCTACTATCCCGTCGACGGCGATGTAATTAGAGGTGACGCACAAGCTCGGAATGGGAAGAACGGGAAAGGAATAGTCTCGACATTTGCATTATGCTTTTAGTCCAACCATCGAGAAAGTCAATCTGGATGGCTGTCTGGGGCTTTGAAGTGTTGTCCTCCATGTGTGCGAGTCCACTGTCTTAAACACTTCGTCACCTAGTTCGGTACACAGGACCGAGCGAGGTGGCGCAGTGGTTAGCACACTGGACTCGCATTCGGGAGGACGACGGTTCAATCCCATCTCCGGCCGTCCTGATTTAGGTTTTCCGTGATTTCCCTAAATCGCTCCAGGCAAAATGCCGGGATGGTTCCTTTGAAAGGGCACGGCCGATTTCCTTCCCCATCCTTCCCTCACCCGAGCTTGCGCTCCGTCTCTAATGACCTCGTTGTCGACGGGACGTTAAACACTAATATCCTCGTCCGGTACACAGGAGAGAGATTTTCGGTATCTCTCACAAGAAGTTGGAAAACGTTGTTTTCCTATGCGAAATGTATACTGCAAACAACAATTTTATTTACTCACTCGTAATGCGATGTGGCTCCCATCTCGTACTGTAGTTTGTAAAAAACTTCTGTGACGCTAGGAAACTAACTGAATACGTAAAATACTAACGTAAGGATTGTTACTGTCTCGAGAGACAGACAGTTTGCAATGCAGTTTCGGCACAACTGCGACTCTCGAAGATTAGCAAATACGAAATGAAATTTTCGAGTAGAGAATGCTTCATTCAGTCCTCACGGATCTGAATTTCCCTAACGATTTTCCTTTTTCAGTTTATGGGTGAGAGATTCCTTTTCCTCTAAGTTATTCACCTGTTTCATATTATGGGTAACTCCAACGCATCTCCTGTGAGATATCAGAGGCTCACCCATGTTACCATAATAAGAACTCTATCATGAGGGCCATCTATTAGCGATAGTGACATACATTCACTACGGGTTACGTACTGTTTTATTTTTTCCCAGAACCGTTGCTGACGTGTGGTATAGTAACAACTGCGTTAAATGGGGGTATCTGGTATACAACTGCGAAAATTCTTCAGGTACACAAAACAATTAAAACAGGATGGCTTGGTTGCTTTGATTTATAACCCTATATACTTGATATGTTGATTTAATTCACATTTATAATTCATAAAAATGCTTGTGCTAGTAGCAGTATAAAGCTTATTAATGTGTCAAAATTTTTTATTGGTGTATGAATCAATTTTGATACATGCGGATAAGCTGCTGTTTATTGGTTCACCAGTCTTCCTTGTCACGTTGGCGATCATCAAGAAACGATGGACCAAAACATTAATTACGCTGTGGGACCAAAACAGATATACTTATGATGCGAGAGAGAGTAGTAAAGTGGACCAAGGGGAGCGGGATTGGGTTGCAGCAGTGAGTCATGCCAGGACTTAGTAAAAGAATATTAAGAATCAATCAATTTCTTATAAATCGTGCAGCTACACTCATCCACTGGTGTGTGGTTGCCACACCACTCTTGGTTTAGTAGTATGGTGGCCATGAGCGAACAGTCTCGGCTGGAGCCCATCTGGGACCTCCTGACGTATGCACTCCGAAGTGCTAAAGTCCACTGACTAGATCGTACAACGCTATCCAGTTACGCCCACTGTGATTGCTTTCGGGTGGGGTGTGGGGCGTGGCAGATGGCCGGAAAACTTGGAGATAATGCCACCTTCGTGTGGGAAATAAATGGTTCAAATGGTTCTGAGCACTATGCGACTTAACTTCTGAGGTCATCAGTCGCCTAGAACTCAGAACTAATTAAACCTAACTAACCTAAGGACATCACACACATCCATGCCCGAGGCAGGATTCGAACCTGCGACCGTAGCGGTCGCTCGGCTCCAGACGTGTGGGAAATACCAACTCTAGGTGTTGTGGGACGATTTATAGGTTACCATACGAATGTAGAGGGGTATGGAGCTGTACTGTCCCCGTCACGACCTGCTGTCCCCTGGGCAGGAATCAAGACAAGGTCGCAGTGAGACAGGAAGTGATCCACCAGTGTTGAGGCATGAAGCCCTAGTAAGTGGGGTTTCATACAAGAAGCCGCTGCAGTTGCAGCGGCTGACAGCTCTTATGGTGGCTGCTTGGTGACCCAGGATGCAGCAGCGAATGACATAGCCTCCTCGACGTCGAAGTGCTACCAGGCTATGAATGTCTCTACTGTAAAGTGACTTTTAGCTATATGGAGTAGTTACTCAATTGTTGTGCCGATGCGTAGCATCCAGTGACATCCTTGATAACATTTTTGCAGCTAACTGTTGGAGAAACTGCTTGGCCCATCCCGTGGGAACCCATACTTCATGTTGCATTGGTTGGTTTGCAGAGCTGGGCCTGGTATGTCTCACAGTGTATTAAAAGTCCTCTTGCTGCTACCGTCATTCTGCACTCTCTACTCACAGACTGCATATGACTTCTGCAATGCTGCAACACTTCCACAGGAACCTAAAATGCATTCCGTAAAGTTCTCAGTATCTGGCCTTGTGAAAATCTCTTTAATAACGACAACCACACACAAAACAAAATCAAGTTATGAGCAAGGTGAGGGCAACTTGGGAAAACAGTATTAATTGTCAGTAACTCTAGTATATCACATGCAGCTACATGCATATGCTATTTGGTGGCGGCCATGCCGCTCACGGTATAATACTCGTAGTATGGTGGCCATGTACCATGCAGTATCAGCTGGTGCCCAGCCGTTAGGCCCTGACGTAACTGCCCCCAGAAGGCTGATGCCCACTGGCCGGCTGGGACAACGCGACACTGTTAGGCTTGCGGCGTCTATTTTATTTAAAGGAAATATATTCTGAAAAAGAAAAGTGTTTTTGTTTGTTATAAAATACCATTTTCTGCTGCTAGTCACGATCTTCCTTCACGCTTTGCACTACGCTTTCCGGTAGTCATTCACATAAGCAAGTGTGCTTATTGTGTAATATGACTTCTAGTTGTGATGACTGCGATTTGTGAGCTTCTGCTTTATTTCGGCGCCTTAATTGAAAATAAGAACCCCAAATTTTGTAATTAATTGTTAATCTTCCTCCATAGATAACTGCGAATTAGAAAATATATTTTAGTTCCGGATTTCTTGCTCTCCTCTTTTGCAGAAATTCCCTCATACTATACATCATTAACGCAGATGATATTCCACAGCGCAGCAATAACAAATCTTCGCGAACACACGTCAAATATTCGTCACTTAGCTACAGATAGTCAACAGAGTATATGTACTATTCCTTACGTAAGAATGTGTTTTTCGTACTTACTCTGAACGTTTATTTGCTTTTATATTTATTACAAAGTACTTCTTTGAATGTGACCCAGCTGAAAAAGTTCTTACCAGTTTATCACTAAATACTTTATCTTCACATTTTTTGTAATGTAAATCTATCTCCATCTCTTCGAATTGATTCATTATTAGATTTTTCTTCAGTCAGTGGTGTACTATAACATAATGCTATACGTTTCTGATTGAGTGTCTTGCATTGAGCATGTATGTGGCTACTGCCAATTTTGTGTGTCTATGGTGTGTGTAGGCTGTAATGTACTCTGCACACCTCGTCACTCGGTTCCACCAAATACATTTAGTGAAGAAAAGAAAAGAAAGAAAAATGATATTTTGTGTGCAGTGAAGGTCTTACGCTCGAAAAATGACATAGAGACACACTTACTCTGTCCACCAGTTTCGTTTTCCTGTGGAACTCAAGGCAAGAGATTCCGTTCCCCGTAGGCTCCACCCTACCTAATAGTCGTTACTCAGATTATGAATAGGGGATATGAGTCAGCATCTGGGGTCATACAACACCGGGAAGAACATAAAATCGACCCAATAACTTAAGTATACTCCGCATCAAAGATTTACACTTAATTAAGAAAAGAAATACTTCGTTCTGAAATCAGAGGAAAAAATTAGTATTGAGCTCCAGTCTTCAAACGCTAACTAAGATATCAAACAAAACAGGTTTGCAAAAAATGAACCTATTCTGAAGTTTATAAGGACGTTATGTGGTTCAGAAAGAGAATGAAAAGCGAAAGTTTAACGTCACAGGGCCTCGCGTAGACTGTAGGTGGTAGAAACTCGACGTGTAATGTTAGCGGGGGAACGCAAAAGAAGCATATCAGCCCACTTGTCGCACTGCATAGCGCTGTTATATCCGCCTGTAATATTGGTATGTGCACACATAGAACGTAGGTTAATTTGCAGACATAGAACGCTGGTTAACCTGTGGGTCAGTGAAGCAGTAACAGCACAGGAGATTAAAGAGACAAGCAAAATATTTAAAAAGACAGTTGAAGCAGGCCTCTCAAAAATTCAAGCATTATTTAGGTAACAAAAATTAGAGAATGATAAACATTTCAAATATTTAATACGAAATATCAGTCATTCTGCAGTAAACTGCCGTAGTTTAGCAAACATTACTGTAACGAATAATTACCAATACCTCCGCTTTCTTGATCCCAACATCTCAGTCAACGTGGTGAGGTGCTGAGAGATGTGACAAGGGCCAGTGCAATGAAACGAAGACATTCGCAGAAGTATCACCAAAGTCCTCATGCACGAGAATATGTGTGTGTTTGTGTGTGTGTGTGTGTGTGTGTGTGTGTGTCTGTGTGTGTGTGTGTGTGTGTGTGTGTGTGTGTGTGTGTGTGCGTGTGCAGTGCAGTGCAGTAGACTATAGTGCAACGTGTAGTACCTATGATATCACAGAAATTTGAAGAGCTCTGGTTTCATTTTAGATTAGCAGTAAACTTGTTTGCTAATCTGGACAAGCATTTCTTAATGTTTCCAGTAACAGAAACAGTTTTTAACGTCCACTTCTATCGAGGGAGTTCCCGTTTCTTTCTGTTTTGTATGTGTTTCTAGTGCAACATAATCGAACAAAATTGACAATTATTTGAAATAATGCATATACTTGCTTCAAACATTAATTAAAAATTAACCAAAAATCGTTAATCAGCTGTTGTATATTAAAACATTAATTAAAAATGGGAACTAATTCCTTATTTTACGTAAATTCTTAGTATTGGCTTAATGGGTGAAAGCTGCGTTGTAATGATATATTTGGCATCAAGTGTGTTGTAGTGCTTATTTTTTCGAGTACACATAAGCTATAAAAAAATCGTTCAAATGGCTCTGAGCACTAAGGGACTTAACATCTATGATCATCAGTCCCCTAGAACTTAGAACTACTTAAACCTAACTAACCTAAGGACATCACACAACACCCAGTCATCACGAGGCAGAGAAAATCCCTGACACCGCCGGGAATCGAACCCGGGAACCCGGGTGCGGGAAGCGAGAACACTACCGCACGACCACGAGCTGCATTTCATTCAGCACGTTTTGAAATAAGTGTAAATATCTGTCCCAATGCTGATGCTTTCTGTGACAATAAAGTCTGCAAAGCTTATTGATTTCTTTCATAATCCGTTCAGACGGGTTACAATGTGGTGAGTACAATGAAATAAAAACAGGTTTGATTTTATGGTTCCGAAGCATGCGCGACCAAACAGCAGATCTAAATTGCGGTCCGTTATCTGAAATGACTTTACTAACGTGTCCAGCTTCACGTAAGAAATTTTTAACAAAGACGTTGGATACAGACCGTCCAGTGGCTTTACGTAACGGAGTGAAAGAAACAAATTTTGAAGTAAGTTCAACAGCGACTAGAACGTACGAAAATCCATTCGATGTTCTGACAAGGGGTCCCAAGAGATCAACAGCAGCAAATTCTTTTAATTTTGTTTTAATTTTGAAGGAATGATAGGAAACAACGGAGCACGATGTGAGATATTAGATGGTTTAGCTTCTTGACAAAGTTTACAAATAGACAAGACTCTTCGAATTCTCTTTTCCATATTGTTAAAATAACAAGTCGTTCGAAGAATATGATAACATTTTCGTGGACCAAAATGTGCGTAGCTGAAATGAATGTACCAATTGAGCTTATTAACGAAATCGTCTGGAATGCAAAGTACCCATAGCTTGTCATCAACAGTGCAGCGTTTGAAGAGTATGTTGTTTCTAACCAGATAATAATGCCGAATCTGAGTGTGTGTCTTTTCATGCCATTTACTTTTGATGTCTCTCCAAATCGGATCTTTAACTTGTTCATGAGCAATGTCCTTTAAAGATGTGGTGATGAAGTTTTTAAAGGCGACTATCTGAATGTAAAGAATACTGAAATTTTTCTCGAAGTTGCCTTCTGTGTTACTTTTCTCAAGCCCAGCCGGTGCGCGTGACAGTGCGTCCGCAACAATGTTCTCCTTGCCGGGAATGTAGACTATTGTGAAGCGGAATTCTTGCAGAAATAATGCCCAACGCTTTAACCTATCATGATTTAGTTTTGAAGACATAAGAAATTGTAATGCACGATGATCACTGTATACTTTTACGTGCTTACCAGAAAGAAAGAAACGGAATTTGTTAAGTGCCCAAACAATAGCCAAAGGTTCTAATTCAGTAACGGAATAATTTTTTTCTGATTTTGTTAGCACTCAGCTAGCAAAAGCAATCGTTTTCTGAACAGTAGTGTCATTTTCTGTGGCTTCTTGAAATAAATGGGCACCAAGACCGACTTTAGAATTATCCATGGCAGAAATCTTGTGATAGATCTGGATGAGCTAGTATTGGCGCGTTAAGTAGCGATTCTTTCAAAGAATTGAATTCCAACTGTGTTTGTTCGTCCCAGTTCCAAATAGTATTATTTCCAGTGAGAGAACAAAGTTTTGGTGTAACTATAATTTGCATATTCAGAAAACGACGGTAAAAATTTACGAGACCTAGACAACTGCGGACTTGTTTTATCGTGGATGGAACTGGAATGGCTCTGATTGCTTCTAACTTTTCAGGATCCGGCTGAATGCCTTCAGAAGAAATAATATGTCTCAAAAACTTCACCTTTGTCCTACCGAATTCAGACTTTTCCAAGTTAACTGTAATTCCAGATTCTGTAAAAATACGTAACAAACTGTTGAGGATGCGATTATGTTGTTCCCATGAGGCTTCAGCTATTAGAATATCATCCATATATAAGGAGATGTGACGTTTTAAGAAATCAGGTAATATGGAATTTAGCCCTCGAATGAACGCTGCCGAAGAAATGTTCAAACCAAAAGGAAGTTTCCGAAATTGATAACAAACGCCGAAACAAAGGAAAGCTGTGTATTTTCTACATTATGAATGAAGTTCGATCTGATAAAAGCTGGATCTGAGATCAATAGAAGACAACACTTTTACACCATTAAAATTTTGAAGAAGTTTTTCCAACGTTTGCGGCCTGTCTGTTTCAGGAATGATGATTTGTCTCGAATCTAAGACAAGCCTGATGGATCAATTTTTCTTCTCAACAACATGTAATTGATTGTTGTATGAGCTTACTGCAGGCTCAATAATGCCCTCATCAAGCATAGATTGTATTTCTGTTCTAACACGGTCCCTAAAATGTGCCGGAATTATGTATGGTCTAACACAAAATTTAGTATGCTCACGAACACGAAATTGGTACTGAAATCCCTTGATTGTTCCTGTTTTGTGAGTAAAACTGTGGAATGTGCTTGTAAAATCTCAAAAAGGTCCTGCCTATCAGTGTCATTACAATTCTCAACTGTTTGAATTTTATTCTGAATTAACTCATTATCATCAAATGCGCCGTCGATATCATCCCTGTCGGTACTTGCAGAGTGATTGTTAGTGTCAAGTTCCGTCGAAAATTCCGAACTGTTGTCTAACAGGAGGTAAAACCGATTAATTTCTTCGTCATGGTTTGAGAGCCAATCTTCAAATTTCAAAGCTATTGACTTACCTTCCTTCTCTAAACTTATTTCAGCATCGTGAAAGTTTAAGATTGGTTTGTATTCATTCAAAAAGTCTACTCCCAATATAATTTCCGACGACAATAATGTAACAATGAGAAAGTTCAGAGGGAAGCTGTGGGTTTGGCAAAAGAATTCTAAGTTAGTGTGTTGGCGTACATCTACACTTTTTCCAAAGATAGCACCTTGTAATTTAATCTTACGTAACGGAAGTGTGGGGCAATCGTTCGATTTGTTGCATTTGCTAAAGGCTGTTTCACTAATTACTGAAATGGGACTGCCAGAGTCAAGTACTGCCGTAAATTTTACGTCATTTACTGTAATGTGAATCACAGGATATGCGATGTCGTTATGTTTTACGCCGTGTTCCTGGAGTAAGATGTCCCTAATGTCTTCCATTTTTACGTAATTACTAGCTACGGCAGCTGCGTCGTCAGTTTCATAAGTACGTTTTGTGGCTGCCAGCGGTGTGAGTCATTGCCTATTGTCTCTTTGTTGGCACGCGTCGTTGTTGGGATTTGGAGACCTAACTTCTACAAATTCACTTTGTCGAGAGGGCCCTGCCCTGTTTGAATCCCGCCAGTTCTGATGCAATTCAGGTCTGTCTTTACGATCATATCGTCTGTCGTCATGTCGGTAGATTCCATAGTTTCTTTCTTGTCGGTGACGTGGTGGAGAATTTCTCCCTGAATCGTAACTGCGTGCTGGACCGTTGCGTCTAAAGTTATTCTGTCTCCCTTGATAATAATTATTTTGGTTCCCATATTGTCTGTTTCTCTGATTGTCTCTGTGATAGTCACTACTGCGGAGAGGTGATCTTTCCCTGTAATTCTTACTACTCTGCCAACGGTTGTCATACGGGTGGTGTCTGTTTTGGTCATGATTTTTGTTGTGAGAATACCCTTGTCGTGTCCAGTTATTATTTCTTCCATCGCGGAATTGCGAAGGATGTGACCTGTAATTGTTGTGTTCCTGTTTTCGCGTTCCACGATTGTCAGTGTCAATTTCTAATTCTTGTAAGATTCCCTGAAAAGCTTCAATGTCGTCTTTGCAACGTCCTGCCAAAATAATATGTCGTAAATGTTCAGGTAATTTGATTAAGCAAATGCGGATGAGTTCTGAGGGGCTGTATGGGTTTGACAAGTACTGATTCTTGTGCAACATGTCTTCAAAATATTTCACAAGACCGGAGAATTCATATTGTTCGAAATGTTTGATCATTATGATGCTATGCTTTACTCGGTCTTGTGTAGCTTGAGACCAATATGCTGAGAGGAAGGTATGACAAATTTCTGCTTCACTGTGACAATCGTGAATGACCGATCACATTCTTACAGCTGGTTCATTCTCTAAGTAGCCACACACAAATTCTAATCTGTGCTGCAATGACCAGTTGGGAGGAAAACAATGAGAGAATTGATGAAGCCATGCTCGTGGATGAATGTTGTTGCCAGAATTATTAAATGTTTTGAATTTACGTGTAGTAGTAAACAGCTTATAATCAAAATCATCGTGTCGGCGAGTCGCACATCGCTCATTGTTACTTCGTTTCGGCGGTTCCATCTCAAAATTCAATGCGTCTTGCCAATTTCTTTCATAATTTCCGAAGTGTCCTGTGTTATTATTTTGTGGTTGTTCCGTATTTCTATGTCCCTCTTCCCGTACTGGAGCGCGAGTGTCCTCTGAAATATGTAATTCTTGCATTACTTGTGCCAACTGATCTTGTACTTCCCGGATTACTCTTTTGTACTGTGTATTCATTTGATTTTGATTTTGTTTGAATTTTCTAATTTGTTCATACTCTTCAGTGTCAGTGAAGGCTACAGGTCTTGTGTCATTCAAATCATCATCTACCTTTGTAGATAAGTTAGTGAACTGATCTGAAAGTTCGGCTACTTTATCCGATAGTGAAATTATTTCCTCTGTGTGTTTTTCTGAACCAAGTTTCCGAGTGTCCATTTGTGTTGAAATCGTATCTACCGTGTCCTTTAAGTTTTCCTGAGTTTTTGCAAGTTGCGTAACCGAATCGGTAGATGCAACTGAGTCAATTTTAGCTTGCAAGGTCTCATGATTTTCATGAACAATAGTTTGCAATTCTTTTATGGCTGCTTCGTGATTCTGTAATGCATTTTCATGACGCGAAAAAATAGGTTGAAAATGCTCACAAATTTGTGTTTTTACGTCATTACAGACTTTTTGACATTTCGATTCAATGTTATGTAACTCAGTAGTTAAATCTTGACGTGTTTGTTCAAACGTGGTGTCTAACTTCCGAAGATTTTGTTCCATTGTGTTAAGCGGCTACACGGGTAGCAGGGGTTGTGTGGCGTGGGCTGGGCGGTTTTTTAGGTTAGATGGCCTTGGGCAAGTACAGAAAGGGCAACAGCCTCAACGGGCGCGGGGCAAAGTCAGGACATGCGGGGACCAAGCAGCAATCGGTATTGTAATTGTCAACTGTCGAAGCTGCGTTGGTAAAGTACCGGAACTTCAAGCGCTGATAGAAAGCACCGAAGCTGAAATCGTTATAGGTACAGAAAGCTGGCTTAAGCCAGAGATAAATTCTGGCGAAATTTTTACAAAGGTACAGACGGTGTTTAGAAAGGATAGATTGCATGCAACCGGTGGTGGAGTGTTCGTCGCTGTTAGTAGTAGTTTATCCTGTAGTGAAGCAGAAGTGGATAGTTCCTGTGAATTATTATGGGTGGAGGTTACACTAAACAACCGAACTAGGTTAATAATTGGCTCCTTTTACCGGCCTCCCGACTCAGCAGCATTAGTGGCAGAACAACTGAGAGAAAATTTGGAATACATTTCACATAAATTTTCCCAGCATGTTATAGTCTTAGGTGGAGATTTCAATTTACCAGATATAGACTGGGACACTCAGATGTTTAGGACGGGTGGTAGGGACAGAGCATCGAGTGACATTATACTGAGTGCACTATCCGAAAATTACCTCGAGCAATTAAACAGAGAACCGACTCGTGGAGATAACATCTTGGACCTACTGATAACAAACAGACCCGAACTTTTCGACTCTGTATGTACAGAACAGGGAATCAGTGATCATAAGGCCGTTGCAGCATCCCTGAATATGGAAGTTAATAGGGATATAAAAAAAGGGAGGAAGGTATATCTCTTTAGCAAGAGTAATAGAAGGCAGATTTCAGACTACCTAACAGATCAAAACAAAAATTTCTGTTCCGACACTGACAATGTTGAGTGTTTATGGAAAAAGTTCAAGGCAATCGTAAAATGCGTTTTAGACAGGTACGTGCCGAGTAAAACTGTGAGGGACGGGAAAAACCCACCGTGGTACAACAACAATGTTAGGAAACTACTACGAAAGCAAAGAGAGCTCCACTCCAAGTTTAAACGCAGCCAAAACCTCTCAGACAAACAGAAGCTAAACGATGTCAAAGTTAGCGTAAGGAGGGCTATGCGTGAAGCGTTCATTGAATTCGAAAGTAAAATTCTATGTACCGACTTGACAGAAAATCCCAGGAAGTTCTGGTCTTACGTTAAATCAGTAAGTGGCTCGAAACAGCATATCCAGACACTACGGGATGATGATGGCATTGAAACAGAGGATGACACGCGTAAAGCTGAAATACTAAACACCTTTTTCCAAAGCTGTTTCACAGAGGAAGACCGCACTGCAGTTCCTTCTCTAAATCCTCGCACAAACGAAAAAATGGCTGACATCGAAATAAGTGTCCAAGGAATAGAAAAGCAACTGGAATCACTCAATAGAGGAAAGTCCACTGGACCTGACGGGATACCAATTCGATTCTACACAGAGTACGCGAAAGAACTTGCCCCCCTTCTAACAGCCGTGTACCGCAAGTCTCTAGAGGAACGGAGAGTTCCAAATGATTGGAAAAGAGCACAGATAGTCCCAGTGTTCAAGAAGGGTCGTCGAGCAGATGCGCAAAACTATAGACCTATATCTCTTACGTCGATCTCTTGTAGAATTTTAGAACATGTTTTTTGCTCGCGTATCATGTCATTTCTGGAAACCCAGAATCTACTATGTAGGAATCAACATGGATTCCGGAAACAGCGATCGTGTGAGACCCAACTCGCCTTATTTGTTCATGAGACCCAGAAAATATTAGATACAGGCTCCCAGGTAGATGCTATTTTTCTTGACTTCCGGAAGGCGTTCGATACAGTTCCGCACTGTCGCCTGATAAACAAAGTAAGAGCCTACGGAATATCAGACCAGCTGTGTGGCTGGATTGAAGAGTTTTTAGCAAACAGAACACAGCATGTTGTTATCAATGGAGAGACGTCTACAGACGTTAAAGTAACCTCTGGCGTGCCACAGGGGAGTGTTATGGGACCATTGCTTTTCACAATATATATAAATGACTTAGTAGATAGTGTCGGAAGTTCCATGCGGCTTTTCGCGGATGATGCTGTAGTATACAGAGAAGTTGCAGCATTAGAAAATTGTAGCGAAATGCAGGAAGATCTGCAGCGGATAGGCACTTGGTGCAGGGAGTGGCAACTGACCCTTAACATAGACAAATGTAATGTATTGCGAATACATAGAAAGAAGGATCCTTTATTGTATGATTATATGATAGCAGAACAAACACTGGTAGCAGTTACTTCTGTAAAATATCTGGGAGTATGCGTGCCGAACGATTTGAAGTGGAATTATCATATAAAATTAATTGTTGGTAAGGCGGGTACCAGGTTGAGATTCATTGGGAGAATGCTTAGAAAATGTAGTCCATCAACAAAGGAGGTGGCTTACAAAACACTCGTTCGACCTATACTTGAGTATTGCTCATCAGTGTGGGATCCGTACCAGATCGGTCTGACGGAGGAGATAGAGAAGATCCAAAGAAGAGCGGCGCGTTTCGTCACAGGGTTATTTGGTAACCGTGATAGCGTTACGGAGATGTTTAATAAACTCAAGTGACAGACTCTGCAAGAGAGGCGCTCTGCATCGCGGTGTAGCTTGCTCGCCAGGTTTCGAGAGGGTGCGTTTCTGGATGAGGTATCGAATATATTGCTTCCCCCTACTTATACCTCCCGAGGAGATCACGAATGTAAAATTAGAGAGATTAGAGCGCGCACGGAGGCTTTCAGACAGTCGTTCTTCCCGCGAACCATACGCGACAGGAACAGGAAAGGGAGGTAATGACAGTGGCACGTAAAGAGCCCTCCGCCACACACCGTTGGGTGGCTTGCGGAGTATCAATGTAGATGTAGATGTAGATGTTGAACTTTTGAAACTTTTGCTGTGTTTGTCTCTGATTTTGTTCCATCGTGTCTAACTTTTGAAGATTTTGTTCCATTGTGTCTAACTTTCGTAGCCTTTGTCCCATTTGTTGCATTAATTGTAATAACAATGCACTGGTGTCTGAAACATGTTCCTCAGTGCTATTCGGCAGTACATTTGAACCGGCATATTCGCATGTTGAAAAGCAGAAAATGTGTCTTGACTTATTTGAGAAAACGGTGAGGATGCAAAACCTGAATCTACGGTATTTGCAGGAGTGTGCCCTGTCATTTCGGATTCCTGTGGCTAGCTGTTGCCGACCGATCTATCGATAATGCTTCCCTGTTCACTATTTGTTTCACTGTCTACGCCCGCTCCATTCCCCTATGCACAATTACCAAATTACTACTTTGAATGTCTGTTAATTCATTACACGGTGGTGCTGATAAGCTACGCTCGTCGTCACTATTATTTCTCAGTTTACTATGGAGCCTAGTGTTACGTTTTTCACACGCCATAATTATCACGTATTTCACACGATAACACAGAAAAGCACAATTTGAAGAGCAAAATAAGAAAACACATTAACATAGCACTGAAAATAATATCTACTTAATTGCAAGCGCAGCTGCAAAATACTTGGTGCAAATCTACATGCATGTCACAACTGTTTTACTGTACAACAATAAAAAACTACAACTACAAAGGAATTTCTCTCTATGATTACGCGCTAGCAATAAACAATAGCTACACTAATTACACGAACTACAAGAAAAAATCAGAAGAGTCCAGGTTCGAATCCTGGCAGTGTCGTCATATGAAACGTCCCCTTAGAAAAATTATACATGACTGTGCTTAAACTGACACACAATATTTTTGGCGCAACGAAATCGGACTTTCAAAAATCCCTACAAAAGAATGGCCCTGACTAACATTAACTTATACATTTCACAAATCACTTACCTCACAAAAATCTTCATTACTCGAACTACTGGAATACAGCGAGCGCCACTACTGACAGCTAAATAAAAGATTCAAACTACTAAAGGCACTAACTACTGATAGGCATAGTTAGCAAATGAAAGATTTTGATAGAGAACAAACAATGTATTTACCTTAATAGTCATAATATATATAGCAGTTCATGACATCCATTCTTACAAATGTACTGATTTGATGGACACACCTCCAGATTATCCATTCTCAAAAATCCGCCATCCACCACTGCTGGCGGCTCGCCTCCAACTGCTCAACGCTACGCGCTGTTAACAGCCAACTGCCCTACACAACAATGGCAAATTCCAACAATGCCACCCAGCCACAGACTGCACACAGCACAGCCAGTGATTTCCTACAGAGCGCTACGTGCCGTTACCATTAAAAAAAACCTAAACAGCCTACTTACAATATCTGAGATTTCATCATCTCAGCTTAGATTGCAACACTGTGTTAATACTTTAACTGTTTCCTACCTTTTTCAGAGCACAGCGTATGTATGACCATGTGCATTAGTAGAAGCTGGAATGCGGAGGTTCTTGTAGTGACCAGTTATGAAGTGTTGCTCAGAAGATCCACCAGATACCGAAGAAAATGTTCCGATGAATGATACTATGACAAGCAAGCCACAGCAATAATAATTAATAATACTCTATGTGTATCCAAAATGAATAAGATACTGTTTCTAATCCAACCTGTTGATGGGTGCTGCGTTTTACCATTGCGTACGCAACCTTAACAGAAGTGCAGTTTGTAACAATTTCGTATTGTGTATACTATGAATATGAAATAACTGCACTTTGCCACGGAACTACAGCATTTGATGTAACTTTATTTATCATACCTTTAGATTCCGAGGAAGTGCAGTGGAGAGTAAAAGGACGCGATCTCCAAATAAAAAATGGCTCTGAGCACTGTGGGACTTAACATCTGAGGTCATCAGTCCCCTAGAACTTAGAACTAACTAACCTAAGGACATCACACACATCCATGGCCGAGGTAGGATTCGAACCTGCGACCGTAGCGGTCACGCGTTTCCAGACTGTAGCGCCTAGAACCACTCGGCCACCATGGCCGGCAACTCCCAATACATGGAAACGGAACATCCGTAAGAATAACAAGAACAGCGGACAGTCCTATAGGCCTATACCTCGTAGTGAAAAGAACGTTACAGAAAAAATATTTGAGGACAAGGAGTGTAACTGGAAGAGGGAATGTAATGCAAACATTGAGGCAATTAAGAGGAAAGAAACATTCGAAAATTTTTTGAAAACAGCAGACTACTCCAAACAGAATGTCAAACTCAATACAAAGAAAACGCTTGAAGGATGGATCTCGTTCTCCAACAGCAGTCACATACGAATACTTTCTTACCGTAGGAAATAATAGTACACTCCTGGAAATGGAAAAAAGAACACATTGACACCGGTGTGTCAGACCCACCATACTTGCTCCGGACACTGCGAGAGGGCTGTACAAGCAATGATCACACGCACGGCACAGCGGACACACCAGGAACCGCGGTGTTGGCCGTCGAATGGCGCTAGCTGCGCAGCATTTGTGCACCGCCGCCGTCAGTGTCAGCCAGTTTGCCGTGGCATACGGAGCTCCATCGCAGTCTTTAACACTGGTAGCATGCCGCGACAGCGTGGACGTGAACCGTATGTGCAGTTGACGGACTTTGAGCGAGGGCGTATAGTGGGCATGCGGGAGGCCGGGTGGACGTACCGCCGAATTGCTCAACACGTGGGGCGTGAGGTCTCCACAGTACATCGATGTTGTCGCCAGTGGTCGGCGGAAGGTGCACGTGCCCGTCGACCTGGGACCGGACCGCAGCGACGCACGGATGCACGCCAAGACCGTAGGATCCTACGCAGTGCCGTAGGGGACCGCACCGCCACTTCCCAGCAAATTAGGGACACTGTTGCTCCTGGGGTATGGGCGAGGACCATTCGCAACCGTCTCCATGAAGCTGGGCTACGGTCCCGCACACCGTTAGGCCGTCTTCCGCTGACGCCCCAACATCGTGCAGCCCGCCTCCAGTGGTGTCGCGACAGGCGTGAATGGAGGGACGAATGGAGACGTGTCGTCTTCAGCGATGAGAGTCGCTTCTGCCTTGGTGCCAATGATGGTCGTATGCGTGTTTGGCGCCGTGCAGGTGAGCGCCACAATCAGGACTGCATACGACCGAGGCACACAGGGCCAACACCCGGCATCATGGTGTGGGGAGCGATCTCCTACACTGGCCGTACACCACTGGTGATCGTCGGGGGGACACTGAATAGTGCACGGTACATCCAAACCGTCATCGAATCCATCGTTCTACCATTCCTAGACCGGCAAGGGAACTTGCTGTTCCAACAGGACAATGCACGTCCGCATGTATCCCGTGCCACCCAACGTGCTCTAGAAGGTGTAAGTCAACTACCCTGGCCAGCAAGATCTCCGGATCTGTCCCCCATTGAGCATGTTTGGGACTGAATGAAGCGTCGTCTCACGCGGTCTGCACGTCCAGCACGAACGCTGATCCAACTGAGGCGCCAGGTGGAAATGGCATGGCAAGCCGTTCCACAGGACTACATCCAGCATCTCTACGATCGTCTCCATGGGAGAATAGCAGCCTGCATTGCTGCGAAAGGTGGATATACACTGTACTAGTGCCGACATTGTGCATGCTCTGTTGCCTGTGTCTATGTGCCTGTGGTTCTGTCATTGTGATCATGTGATGTATCTGACCCCAGGAATGTGTCAATAAAGTTTCCCCTTCCTGGGACAATAAATTCACGGTGTTCTTATTTCAATTTCCAGGAGTGTATATAGGTGTGCAAAAAATACTTCTTAGGGTCACTGCAAATACATGAATTCAGATTACACAGGTGTATGTATACGAAAGGAGGAAGTGTTTGCTGTGGCTGGTTCACGAGGAAGCCTGGAAATAAAATAGACGACATTAGTGTTTAAGAATATATCAAGTTCTTTCCATCTCACCAGAGCCATTATACCAGAAAGGAAAATCCCGATCGACGATATCTCAGCCAAGACCTCACAGTGAGAAAAGTGTATGAACTCCGTATTCAGTGGCGTAGGAACACAGGCAAAGAACCGGTTGAAGTTGCATCGCAAGGCATATCTGTGTAATTTCATGTTGATTTCAAGATCGTGTGAAGTACTTTTTGTGACATTTTCGGTGTTCGGGAACTAATGATTAATTACAGGGAATCCTTTTATGAATATTAACGATAGAGTGTCACTCAGAATCTTTTACTTGATTTTTTGGGGTCTGTAAATACAAATAAAATCCAGTGGCATCGTAATACTCCGTAAATTCAATTTTAATACCACTGAATTCTTTCCCACTGCCCTTGGACAGCTCGTCCAGGGTCAACGTGCCATTCAAACCGATGCGGCCGCCGCCGCTTCACCGGTACCGCAGCCACAACCTGCCGTTGCACCACCATTTCGAAGTTTTGATGAAACCCACGAGACTTGGCGGGAATGGTCCCGCCAGTTTGCCTTACACCTCGCCGCCTACAGAATTCAAGGTAATGAGCGGCAGCCGTTTTTGCTTTCTTGTGTCGGTGTGTCCACCTACCGTGTGATAGTGAAATTGTTTCCCCGACGCGACGTCGCAACTCTGTCCTACGAGGAAATTTTGTCTGCTTTAGATGCCTATTTCAAAGAAACAGTTAATGTGGTTGCAAAACGGTATACGTTTTTTCGTACAAAACGTACGGCCGGTCAAACTAATAGGGAGTGGGTAGCAACATTGCAAGGACTTACTAGGGACTGTGCCTTTGACTGTGACTGTGGTCTTTCTTATTCAGATACAATGGTACGTGATGCAATTGCACAGAACGTTTCTGATGTTCGCATACGGGAGCAAATATTGAAACTAGTTAATCCCTCCCTTCAACAAGTGATAGACATATTGGATAGACAAGACACACTTGACTGTGCTCAGGAATCTTTTGAAACTTCGCCAGCAGTGTGTAACATTAACCGGCCCGCCGGGCGAGCTGCGCGACCAGTGTCTGTTCAAAATGCACAAAACAGTCGCTCTTGTCGTCAGCAGGACAATAAACTTTTTGTGGACTTAGAATTTGACGGCAAAGTGATACCCTTCCAGCTCGATACCGGAGCTGCAGTTTCATTGCTCAATCACGACACGTACAAACAACTGGGCGCACCTCCGTTGCGTGCCGCCAATGTTCAGTTAAAAAGTTATTCTGGACAGACAATTCCTGTGTTAGGACAGTGCACTCTTTTTGCAACATTTAAAGGACAAACAAAACTTGTGTCGTTTTACGTTCTTCTTTCTTCTTCTGCAGTGAACTTGTTTGGTTTAGATTTGTTTCAGTTGTGTAACATGTCTATTGTAAATCGGGTGCTATCAGTGAATCAAACTGTACCTACGGACAGTGTTTCTAGAGTATGTGAAGAATTTGCAGACATTGTTGCACCGGGCTTAGGTTGCGCTACAAACTGTGAAGCACATTTGGAACTGAAGGTCAACGCGCAACCGAAATTTTTCAGAGCGCGCAATGTTCCTCACGCATTGCGTCATGAGGTCGCAAGAACATTGAACAATGTAGAATCACAAGGTGTGAGTGAATGTGCGCAATGCCTCTTCTCTTTCAGCTCCGCTTCATCGCGTACGCCGTGCAGGTGCTCCGTTCGTCTGGACGACGGAATGCGAACGCGCCTTTCGCCAGTTGAAATCGGCGTTGCTTTCTAATACTTGCCTCACGCCTTTCGATCCCCAGAAACCCCTTTTGTTGATGGTAGATGCATCGGATTTCGGGATCGGTGCTGTGCTTGCGCACAAAGTTGGCTCGCATGATCGCCCTATTGCCTTTGCGTCCAAATTGCTCTCGTCTGCGCAAAGAAATTACTCGCAGATAGAGAAAGAAGCTTTGGCTCTCGTGTTTGGTGTTACTAAGTTCCATGATTTCTTGTATGGTCGTCACTTTACCATCATCACAGACCACAAACCTTTGACATCGCTTTTTCATCCGAACAAGCCTGTGCCTCCGCGTACAGCGCAGAAATTCATTCGCTGGTCTATTTTCCTCTCGCAGTACCGCTACGATATCTTGTATCGGTCCACTGCTAAGCACGGCAACGCTGATGCGTTGTCCCGTTTGCCTGTTGCTGAGGATAAAGCATTCGATTCTTCCGAACTTGCTTGCATGTTCATTGATTCGGAAACCGATGAAGTGGTCGAATCGTTTCCGATTGATTTTCGTCGTGTAGCTACAGCCACAGCTGCTGACCCTGTCCTCGCTACTATTTTGCGTTTTGTTGCTACGCAATGGCCTTTGTCAAAGTCTCGGATCGAGGATCCGTTGGTTCGTAGATTTTTTGCTCACAAGGAGAGACTTTTTGTTCGACGTGGTGTTTTGTTGTTGCGTTCTGATAATGATCAGTCCAGAGTCGTGGTCCCACGTTCGTTACAGTCCTCTGTTTTACGGCTTCTTCACCAAGGACATTGGGGTATAGTCCGAACGAAACAACTTCTTCGTCAGCACTGTACTTGGTTCGGAATCGATGCTGCGATTACGAATATGTGTTCTTCTTGCATGGCGTGTGCCGAACAACAATCCGCACCGCCGCGGAAAGTCTTTGCATGGCCAAAAGCCACTTCCCCTTGGCAACGCTTGCACATTGATTTTGCTGGTCCATTCTGGAATGCTCGATGGTTGGTTCTGGTCGACGCCTTCAGTAATTTTCCTTTTGTTGTCCGGATGTCTTCCACGACGTCCTCCGCCACCATCCAAGCGTTGTCTGCTATCTTTTGCATTGAAGGTCTTCCGCAGACTATTGTTTCCGACAATGGCCCACAATTTATGTCCGCAGCATTTCAGTCATTCTGCCAGGCCAATGGTATTCAACATCTGACATCCACGCCGTTTTCGCCTCAGTCAAACGGTGCCGCTGAACGATTGGTCCGGACTTTCAAGTCACAGATGTTGAAATTGAAAGAGTCGCATTCTCGGGAGGACGCATTGTTGCTCTTTTTGTCCTCGTATCGCTCTCAGCCCCGAGATGGTCGCTCGCCGGCTGAGTTGCTCCATGGTCGTCCTCATCGCACCTTGATGTCTTTGCTGCATCCGCCGCATCAGGTTCCTTTGCAGCGGCAGGCTCCTGCTTTTGCTCCTGGCGACGTTGTATTTTATCGCACCTATCGAGGTTCACGGCGTTGGCTCGCAGGGCGCATTCTTCGCTGCCTCGGCCGCGCGATGTATTTGGTTTTGGGGGCCTCTGGTGAGGTGCGTCGGCATCTCAATCAGCTGCGCCTCTGTCGTCGCACGGGTTCTGCCGCTCCCCGTCTGCTTTCAGCGACGGTGCCGTCCGGTCAGCGCCCTGGGGACCCATCTACTGGTTCGCCTCATCCCCAGGTGTTACCGACGATGCCTTCCATTTTGCCCCATGGCGACGCGCCGCCGCAGCAGCCGCCGCCGCCGCCGCCGACGCCGCCGCCGATACTCCCGCCGGCGCCGCCCGCATTCGACGCTTCGCTGCAGCCGCCAAGCGCCTCCCTGGGTCACGCGCCGCCGATCGTTTACCGTGACCAGCTGTCCTCCGCCATGGAACTCCCGCCCGCTCCGGACCACATGACGTCATCGCGCGTCGGCTACCCCGACGCAATGGAGGTCGACCCTTCGGCCCCTCCTGTTTCTTTACGGGCGCATACACCGCATGTTGACGTGCACCCTGGACTAGGTTTCCAGGCGTTTCCTAGCTCCCCTCGGACCGAATGGCCGGGTGCGGGTGGCACAGCCTCGCCTGTTGTTAGGCTCCCCACCTCATCGCATACGTCAACATGGGGTCCTCCCCACGCCGGGCGGAAGCCTTATCTCACGACCGTTCGCCGATTTGCGGGGGAGGAATGTGGTGTCACTGCCAGACACCACACTTGCTAGGTGGTAGATTAAATCGGCCGCGGTCCATTTAGTACATGTCGGACCCGCGTGTCGCCACTGTGTGATCGCAGACCTAGCGCCATCACAAGGCAGGTCTCGTGATACGATATTGCACTCGTCCCAGTTGTACGAACGACCTAGCTAGCGACTAGATGTACGAAGCCTTTCTCTCTCATTAGCCGAGAGACAGAATAGCCTTCAGCTAAGTTAATGGCTACCAACTAGCAAGGCGCCATTAGCCTTACAGTGATTGTAATTAAAGTCTCCTGTGTATAGTCAAGAGCGATGTACCACAATGATTGATTAAAGATAAGTATTAATCCAGCTACGTACTTTTCTTCATAGCATTAATTACGTAGCCTGTTCCAGTACTTCACGCCCGTCTGCGTTAGTCTAGCGTGCATTTTCAGCCATCTCGATCTACAAGGTGTTGGCCCAGCTGCCGACACATCAGAGAGAGCAAGTAACATTTCTTTAAATTCGGAGTTAAGGTGGCGTAGCATCCCATAATGTATAAAGTCTGGCCCCGGAGCGGTCTCGCGAGCTGCGGCTAACGCAGTGTGCAGTTCCCACACGGAGAAGGGAAGGTTATAGGCCTCATTAGTGCTTGAGGTGAAAGCAAGACGTCTTCCCTCTCGAACTTCGCGATAGGCGTGGGAACGTGGAACAGAACTCATGGAAGATGTTACATCTTAAAAGTACAGTTTCATGGTCTTAGCGATATCTGCAAACGTCACTTTCATGACGCCATTGTCCTTTACGGCAGCTGATGAACGGGACATCATTTCCCCAGGCATCTTCCTTATGGATTTCCATACTGCAGTGGCGGAAGTTGACCGATTAATGGACTTCAGAACCTCAAGCCATGATTGCTTCTTACTCTCCCTCACCGTTCGTCGGGTTTTGACGCTCGCTGACCGAAAGGCTCGAAGTTTCTCCGCTATTGGACTATGCGTGTACCTGCACAGTCCTGTCCGCCTGTCCCATACAACGCAACGACAATAACTTTTCCATGAAAGAGCGGGTTGCCTTCTGTGACGGCTTGACGATTTAGGTATAGATACGTCAGCGGCAGTGTGGATTACATCGGCAATGTGACCCATCCAGTCGTGGACGCTATCCCTGTGCTCAAGCACAGCCAGCTCACTGTAAATCGTCCAGTTCGCCTTGGATAACAACCACTTAGATGGTGTTCCCTCAGGCCCCACTCGTTGTAAAAGGCGGACAGTAATAGGAAAGTGGTCACTGGGGTGGAGGTCGTCTGCCACCCCCCATACGACAGAGAGTGCGTGAGCAGGAGAGCAAAATGTCAATTCTTTTGCGGAGAATATCCCTGTTGCTGTGCAAAAATGTGTCATGGAGCCCGTGTTGAGGAAGCATGTGGTGTCAGATCGTAATACAATTTCAGCCACTCGTCCCCTTTGGCAAGTGGTGAGGCTACCCGACAGAACATTATAGCACTAAGATCCTCTAAGAGCACAAACAGAGGCGGAAACTGATCGATCAGCTCGTAAAGTGCCTCGCCATCCAGTGGTGCCTGTGGTGGAAGGTAGAGGGGACAGAAGGTTACCTGAAAGGACAAAAAATGCACAGTGCCTGTAGCGTGGTGATTAGGGTTACACAGTAAGAGTAAAGTGTGTAATGGATGAACACTTCCAGTCCCCTCTGAGCTCTGTCTCCTTGAAGATCATCTTTTCGATATAGACGATAACCTATGAACACAGGTGTATAGAATTCCTTGAAATGTGTTTTCCGAAGACACACACACCCTAGTCCGGTCTGTGTGAGAAACTTTAGTTCATCCACGAGAGCTCTGAAGCCGTTTAAATTTCACTGCAGGATGTCCATTATCTATTGGGAAAGCCTGTCTTCCCTTTTTCTTTGCACATTGGTTGGGAACGCGAGGTCACTGGTGGTGGACCACTAGGACTAGGTGGATCGGGGACTGGAACCACATCCATTGCCAAATCGTCAATAGCAGCAGTAGGAGCCGGTTTCACTGCCTGTGCTTTAGGGACTGTTCCACTGGACTTTGACTTGGTCTTTGTGGCGGCTTTCCCTTGTTGGGCTGAAACACGGAAAGGTCCCTGAATGAGTGTACTAGTTGGCGCTGGTGGGACAATTGCTGTTGGGGGCAACGGCTCCACATCGTCAGTCTGGGAAGTTTGTGTATTTGGTTCTCTGGCGAGCGCAGTGTTACCGGAGTCTGGCTTTTGGAATGTGCAGCAACAGGAGCACATGTTGGTAGCGGCAGTTGTCCCTTCCGTTTGTGTTGTCATACTAACTTTAACTATGACTGTTTCACAGTTGATACAAATCAGGTAGCGAATGATGGGGACTTCACTGATTTAAACAGCTTTTTTGTTTCATCAAATGATACCCAACGTGTATTTAAGTTTTAGAATTTCCTTTTCCTCCTTGTAGATGAGGCACTCTCTACTCTAGACTGGATGTGAGTTAGACCAATTAACGTACACTGATGGAGATGAACATTCCACACCTGGTTCATGAGCTGCTTGACCATAGTTCCCACAGATAGCAAGAGCATTACATTCAACGGTTGTATAACCAAATCTTTGACACTCGAAACACTGCATGGGATTTGGAAAAGAGGGACGAACTGGCAAGTGTAAGAAACTTGCCTCAATGTGGCTGAGCAGGTCTTGTGTACTGAAAGTTCGAATGAATGTTGGTGTTGGTTCAAGCTGCCCGTTCACACTGTTCTTCACATTTTCACTTCTGTAACACCATCGTCCGCCCATTCACGTTGTAGGACTCTGATATCCTCATCCTTGAGGTCTTCACATGTTACTACCAATGGCTGGAATTTAAGGCTTTATGCAGTTCAACAGTAATAGGGTACTCACCCAATGCTGTGGATTTCAGAAGTCTTAGTACTTGCCCTGAAGTGGCCATATCAGTAACAATGTTCCATTACGAAGCCTTTTTATTGTCTTCAGACCACTCGTAATACCATCTAAACCTTTCTGGCTGTAGAATGGGGACACCTTAGCAAAGGTTCCCTAGGCTCTTTTAACTATCACAAAAATATTTTGAAACGCCTGTGGCCTGTTACTATACCTGATTCTGCACTTCTGAGGAGTATGCTCAGGAGAGGTACCCTCAAGGGGATGTTGTTGGGATGAATAATAATGTTCACCAGTTGATCCAATGGGAACAGTTTTTGAAGAATTAAAGGGCTCCACGGTCATCCCACGAGCAGCTAGGTACGGATGTCCACCTATACATTGCCCCACTTGCCTAGGTAAGCCTTGTACAACTGAAGTGCGGAGGGTGCCCGCAAAACGCTCCACCGCCGCGCCGAACGGTGGTCGCTGAAGCATGCCCAGAGCTTATGGCGACAGAGGACTGACGGCGCTTTCAAGCTCCAGCTCAGGAACCCCAATGTCGCCAAGCCTGTACTCAGCAAACGATTGCTGAGCCCCTGAGGGGCCAGCGACAGGTGGTTGGGCGGCCGGCAAAATGTGATCGCCGGAAGCGTCTACAGGTCGGCGGCTTCAGCGGCTCTTAGCAGAGCCCTGAGCGGTACTTCACGTGCGGAAGTCAGCGCCGTACCGGCGACTGCCGGGCGGGTTTCGTGAAAACGTGCCTGACTTCGTTGCAATTAATGAAGTTGTACTTACAAAATTATTAAAGATGGAAACATTTCTTGTAATTTCAGGGGATTTCACCTTCCAATTTTCGGATCTGAATTTGTGTGTTTTGTGAGGTTTTGATAGCGCAAGATGTTTGCAAGTAATGACAATATGGGTGATTAGATCACCACTCAAGCGGATTGCTAGTATTGAGCACAATATTAATGAATTGATTAATAATGACAAGAATTTACTGTCATTGAGTGAATCTCACAATGTAGCATATGACGAAAACTTCTGAAGTGAATGGGGAACTAGATGTTAGTGACGGTGTAAATCACTTTCATAATGTAGACCATGATAATAATGTTGAAGAAAATGAGGAACAAGAGGTTGATGTTACAATAAATCATGTGGAATCGACAGAATTGTTAAGTAGTGAATGACGAAATTAGTATGTGATTTTAGAGTGTTGTTGCGTGAAATGAGACAGATGTCAAACAGTTTTCGTAGGGATCTGGAGCGAGCTAGTAAACAAATCAGTGATAACTTAAAACAAACCAGGGAAGATCTATCAAACAATATTACTGAACGAATTGATCAGGTGAGTTGGCTTGGGTTGTTTGGGGTGAAGATCAAACAGCGAAGTCATCGGTCTCATCGGATCAGGGAAGGAAGTCGGCCGTGCCCTTTCAAAGGAACCAATCCCATTATTTGCCTGGAGTGATTTAAGGAAATCACGGGAAACCTAAATCAGGATGGCCTGACGCGGGATTGAAGCTTCGTTCTCCCGAATGCGAGTTATGTGTGCTAACCACTGCGTGATGAATTAAGAAAGGAAATAAAAACTAAAATGTCAGAAAAGAACTAAGTTTATGTCTCGGAACCTGGATACTGATAAATGTGAATTAAATGCTGAGCAGGAAGCTTTAGGAGAGGTTATTTGAGATGAAAGTAAAGTACAGGAATATGGCAATGAAATGGAACAGAGTGAGGATAAGCGTTTTGAATTAATATCAGACACTGGTATTAGTGTCGAAATAGTGTAGTTTAAAGGAAAAACAGGGGCTAAATACGTGGGAAAACGTATTGAGGAAGGTAAACAGAGTAGTATTGATGATGAGGTAACGGAAAACGAATTTAATTGTTGTACAGAATGAAACAGTAATGGAATAATAACAAATGCAGGTACCATGGATGAGGAGTACGTAAATAAATCGACTTGTGAGGAAGGTAATACTGTTTTTGACATTGCAAACCAGAACAATGAGTGTAAATCTACTAATATGAAGAGTAACTTTATTCGGTGGAATTAGTGATGTAGCTTATGATCAGATGGATCAAGTTACAGGTTATGATGAGACTACAGCATTGCTAAAATTATTGAGAAAAGATCAGAAAATATTTTTTTAAAAGTTGTGTTACTTGGAAAGACTATGTTTACTGGTGTGAGTTGCAAGGGCATAGCCCTTTCAAACGCCAGCTGTTGGTCATATCACAGTAGCGTGAGAAACTGAAGATGATAACAATATGTAATTGTTTGGATTGTGAGAAGTATACCTACTACCTTAGTGTTTATTGTGAGATCATTTTAATGTTTTGCTAATATGATGTGGCACTAAGCACGGACTATGTATGTATTTCACGTTTAATGTACGAGTAAGAGCGGTTTTTGTAATCTGAGCGCGGAGCGTGTCGTCTGTTAAAATCAGCTGGGCTAATAATAGCAGTTCTAAAGACGTGGCTAACATTGTGTACGATGACGAACTGCCAGCCCTAGCTGTTGTGGCAAGGTCGTTGACTCAACGTTTTAGAGCAGTAGGTGAATGACGCTTCGCTGTCCGGTGCGCAGCGGCCCGTAAGACTTCATTTAATGTTTACAAACTTGGGACTTAGTTGCTTATGAGGTAAGATGAATACTCAAATTCCTCTATTTAGACTATAATCCATCCATGTAATTCTTAATTTAGTAATTTTGGTGCTTCAAGGAAGATTGCAATATTGTGAGTGTCTAATGTTTGTATTATTTAATGTATGTTGGATGTATCAAAATATACGAGGGATGTAGAGAGAGGGTGCCAACAACACCAGGACCAGCAAATGGTACATCACCATATAATTCGTCAACTGGCCACAGGAGACAGGTATATGGCGTTGTAGGTGTTAACAAGATAAGTACATTTATTATGGAAATGTATTATTAAAAGAATGTAAATACTGAAACAACTGACGATATTGTAATCCGAGAGTAGCGGCGGCCCCTTAGGAGTTAAATGTACTTTCAAATACTTAACGGACAAAATAGTAGTGAAATTTGATGCAACATTGCAGTTGAGGTCTCAGTAGGGCTGGAGGTTTTCTTGTTTTAAAAAATTTTATATTTTGTTCAAAACCAGATAATCTAAAAAATTTTAATGGTGTATGATATGTGGCGTTTATGCCACATCACTGCCTACGTTTATTACATTTTGTTGCTATGTTTTAATGCACAGTAGGATTACAAAGCAGACTCATCGAACAATACGCCAAAGCGTGAGAACTACAGGGCGAGGGCGAGCAAGAGCCGAGGAACAGAGATAGACAGTGGGGATTCACCTACGACGCTGGGAGCCAAGTAGTGAATCTTTTATTATTTATATTTACTGTCTGAATATTAATATACAGCTCCAACCACGATGATGACGTTACTTGCAATGAGAATTTGTTAATAAAAATTTCAATATCACGCAACTCATCAGTAAATGATAATTGCAAATTTTAGTTCCTATTAGCGCTTAGTGATGGAAAGAATGGACCAATCACAAATGCAGGGCAGGTGTTAAGCTACTGCGATGGCTCACTGCAGCCTATGATCGATTTCCGAGGAAGTAATAAATGAATCCGTGTATAAAGTCTGATCTTGTGTAATAACTGAACAGTTAGTTGAAAAATTGTCTCGGATGACTTACTTGTGCTATGTTGTGTTAATCCAAGCCAGTCTACCATCGTTTTTCGAGGTTTCAACCTGCAATTTACTATGTGAAATGCAACTTCGAGTAAAAGTGGAATTAGTTGTTAAAGTTGCCTCGGAAACCATATTTGTGCAATTTCATGTTGATTCTAAGATCGTGTGAAGCATTTTTGTGACTTTTGCGGTTCTCTGGAACAAATGGTTGGTATGAATATTGTCGGAGGACTGGCTCTAGAAATTGTTTTACTAATTTTGCGATTAGTAAAACAAAACAAATTTAGTTAGCGGCCTAACATTTGTTATTCTGATTTTGTTTAACATTTAAACCTACACACTGGCGCATTATTCATCATCATCATCAATTATCTGCTATATTAGCAGATCCTTTGCCTCTCCATTTTCAGCGATCCATTGCTTCCTTCTTAAGGCTGCTGTATGTTGTACCGTCCATCATGTCATTCAGTATCTGGAATCTCTTCCTTCCTCGCTTCCTTTTCCCTTCTACATAACCTTCTAAAACTGCTTTTATCAGTCCGTCATTCTTTCTTAATATATGCCCAATCCAATTTCTTTTTCTTCTCTTTGTTACATCTAGTAACTGCCTTTTCTCTCCCACTCTTCTCAGTACTTCTTCATTTGTTACTCTGTCCATCCAACTTATTCTTTCCATCTTCCGCCATGTCCAGATCTCAAAAGCCTCCAGCCTTTCTCTGTCTTTTTTCCTCATAGTCCATGTTTCAGCGCCATATAGAAGAACACTCCATACAAGACATTTTATGAGTCTCTTTCTGAGTTCTCTGTCCAGACCGCTGCAGAAGATTCTCCTTTTCTTATAAAACGCCTCTTTTGCCATTGCTATCCTTGTTTTAATTTCTGTGGTGCACTTCCAGTCGGTGTCTATCCTGCTTCCAAGATACTTAAAATTTTGCACCTGTTCTAGTGTTTCTCCATTCAGCACAATTTTTATTTCCTTATTTCCTCCTATTGCCAACACTTTTGTTTTATTTGTGTTAATTTTCATTCCATATTTTTTTCCGTTAGTTGCAATGGTGTCCACCAAATCCTGTAATTCTTTTTCCCCTGTGGCTAGAAGGACCATGTCATCAGCAAATCTCAAGCACCCTACTCTTCTTCCTCCAATTTCTACTCCTTTGTCATCTAATGAGCATTGGTCAATCATATTTTCCAAGTACAGGTTGAAAAGAGTAGGTGATAAACAGCATCCTTGTCTTACTCCTTTCCATGGTCTGATCCAGTTTGTACTTTCTCCTCTTCTTCTTCCAATTTCTACTCCTTTGTCATCTAATGAGCGTTGGTCAATCATATTTTCCAAGTACAGGTTGAAAAGAGTAGGTGATAAACAGCATCCTTGTCTTACTCCTTTCCCTAGTCTGATCCAGTTTGTAATTTCTCCTCTCACTTTAACTGAAACTTTTTGATTAAGGTACAATGAGTTTATAAGTCTTCTGGTTTTCCAGTCCACTCTCTTTTCCCTCATAATAGTCGCCAGCTTGTCCCAAACCACATTGTCAAATGCCTTTTCGAAATCGATGAAGCACATATATAGGTCTCTTCCTTTTTCAATAAACCTTTCTCCCAAGGTTCGTAGGAGCCCTATTGCATCTCTGGTGCCCGTATTCCGTCTAAAGCCAAACTGCTCCTCGCCGAGATTCTCCTCTATTACTTTTTCAAGTCTTTTATTAATTATTCTTAACATCACTTTGGCTGCATGTGAAATGAGGCTGATTGTCCTGTGCTCGCTGCATTTCTTGGTTCCTTGTTTTTTCGGTAATGGAATCATTACTGTTGTCAAAAAGTCCTCAGGCCACTCACCACTGTCACATATTTTATTACATAACCTCAATATTTCTCTTATTCCATTGTGGTTCAAGCATTTTAGTATTTCTCCCGGTATTATATCTGTACCTACTGCTTTGACATTTTTCATTACAGCAATGGCAGACTTTACTTCTTCCATTATCATGGTCGGTCCTTACTCTTCATCACTTACACTGTTGTGTGATTCAAGTTCCAGAGTTTCTGGTTTGCTATTTGTGTCATATAGCTCTTTTATATATTCTTCCCAGCTCTGGAGGACATCGTCACGATCTTTGTACACTACCTCTTCGTCTTTACTCAAAATTTCCATAGTAGCACTTCCTGCTCCGTTTTGTTCCCATGTCATAGTCTTTACTCTGTTGTATAGTAAGTCGTATCTTCCCTTCCTGTCCAGTTCTTCAATTTCATCACATTCCTCTTTTAGCCATTAGCACATTATTAAGCACCGTTTATTGCACAGGCGTTATTGCTAACGACCGACAGAGAAGAAACCAACTGCGGCACATCTTCGAGACGCAAGGTAAGCAAGTTGGCTACAATTCTGTTACAAGGAATAGGGGGCGGACGCACTAGACTTTCATACGTAGCTAAAGCGGGTGCAGTTGCTTCGCATCCTGACAGTTAAATGCCAATGGACATAGGAGGGGACCCTTTATTGAGGGCGTAGCCTCCTTCAAGTCTCCCACTTCCACGTAGCATCACTATACTGCATCGTGTACATATTGTGGTAGACGATATTTCGAACATTCATTCCCCTGCCTGCTTTGGTAACGTTGCATGGTGTTTATCTAGAAAAGACTGATTAAAAGCTCCGTTGAAACGTTTCATTTGGTAAATATCTTCCTGAATAAAGGTCTCTTATATTTCAGCCCCTTCCTCTATCAAATCGTCTTTATTGGCAAGAAAAAATTAGTGTCATCTACAAATCTTCTGTATCTTGACTGCAAAAAATTTTTCGTGACCCTTGAAACCATTCACTTTTTTGGCTTAATGGGCTAAATTATGTTCAGTGATCTCGCGACTTAAAGACGCAATCTGAAACAGCAAATCTCTTTTGCCATCCTTTCATGCCTTCGCATAGTGATATCAATAAACAATAATTTAGAGACCGAGATTTTATGTAATTAAAAATTCTTATTACCCTTTCAAGAGTATTCCTCGTACTGCAGCATGTGCTTGCGTATTGGTCACGCAGAAACGTACAGGAAAGTATTTGAGATATTTTTAATAAGCTGTACAGTCACTCACATATATTATGCCACTCATGGTCTTTGCCCCGTAGGTACAGATAACTACGCAGATGTTCCGTGGTACTTTATTTTCTTTAAGAAAAGAACATATACTAATTATTTCGACTACAGCAGTACGCATTGGTAGAGATTTGCGTAAAATATCACCCAGTAATGCGTTTCTGGCTGATATCTAACTCTTGCCATCAATATTGTGAGTCCAGCTACGTAGTGAAATGAATCCATCTACAATGAAAATTTGCATTATTTGAGACGAAAAATAAGTTTATTTTCTATACTGACTGCTTAATCCCTGATGTGCTGAGCTATCACGTGTTACGGGACCGTTTGCTGGAATCTGTCCCCCAACTGGTATAAAAACTGACTGGAAAGATCAAATCTAATCAGAATAAATTAATCTCTGCCAGTAAATGAAATATGAATTAATACCTGTGATTGCTAGTACCTAACGACACTGATTAAATTATAGTATTTGGAATTGCATGTGCACCTAGGTAAGAAGCCCCTATGGAAGCAAGCTGCCTTTGGCTGCAGGCGAGGGGATGCGCCGTGTGTCATAGAAGCCTACAGGGAAACACACCTCAGCAGAATTCGAGGTAGGTCCACTTACACATGCAAGGCATCAGCACAATCAGACTGGACAGTGCTCTGAAAAAAACCGCCTGGGCGCTGGGCCCACCAGAGTCACAACAGATTGTGTCTGTGGGGACACAACGGAGATTGTTTCTAATGAGCTGCGCGTGGGGATTGCGTCCTGTTTCGACAGAGTCCCAGAAGACAGACTCTTGCAGACAGAATGGCACGCAGTCAGAACTTGTTGAAAGACACACGCTCTTAAGATAGCATCTTAGAATGTTTAATGGGAAAAAAGTTTTGGACTCCTTTAAAATGGCGAGATGCTGTCCATGTGCTAAGATACTGAAAGTTAGAATGTTTAAGGAAATGTAAAAATAGCTACCACTCGTTAACTTAAAATAATTTTGAAGTGGGACTGAGAAACAAGACTGTACTTACAGATCTCCACCGTTACACCCTTATTGGCCAGCACTGAAACGCAGACACAGAGGGGAAAATGGTAGGTACAGTTTTGGAGCCCCAAAAATAACCAAGTTGTAACTGGATAATCACCTGAAATGAAAGTAATGGAAGGAGACCAGCGTCTCTTAAGACATCTTAATTGTCGGCTCGCGAAATATTCATCACTGAGCCGATCAAAATTACGTGACAGCATTGTCGGAAGCGCACTGCAGAAAGTTTCTTGACAGACATTCTTTTTCGTATTCGGACTTTAGGGTGACGAGAGGCTCGCATCTGGTTGAACTGAACTTAAGAGCAAATCGAACAAGAAGTGTTTTCACAGTTGCGAAAATGAACCACCTTCGGCTGTAGGCCTAATGACAAAAATGAAAATCTTCGGCCGAGTCGAACCCGAATTTCCCGATTTACGCTAGCGGTCGTCTTAACTGCTCGGTCATCTGACCACGAGTTACACACAGACCCAGACTTGATTAAGTCGTTGTGCATGTGTCACACTCTACCCTCGTACGTTACGTATATTCCCGTCCAGGAAGGACATATTAATTGAGAGTCGATTTCCTGGTATTGGTGAATAAATACGAAATTGAGTGCCTGTGTTATTGAGATGTACGATACAATGCACGCATGCGTCTCTGAACGAATAGGTACTGCAGCTACTACAGCCGTCAAGAAATACATGAAACCAATGAAAATTTCTGCCTGACTAGGACTCTAATTCTCATTTCCCGCTTTCTGGACGGGGATATACGTAACGTACGAGAGCAGATAGTGATACATGGACGACGACATACAGATATTGGGTTCCGCCCGTCATTCTGTTGGGATGGCTGAAGCGAACGTTATGTTTACATCGCTTGCGCGTTTACGCCAGCGGTGTTGTGGTGGTTGACAGTCGTCTCTGTGCAGCTTATTTTCTTCGTCGCAACATGACATTTACACAACAAATGTCAACACTGAAGTTCAGTGTAACGGCCGAGTATGAGCGACCAAAAGCATTGGAAACTGAACAGTTTTTACGAGATGATGTTCGCATCGTTTATCTGAAGTAGTAGAGATTCACCCCTCCATTGTGAGCAGCGTGGTCTACGTGAAACTGGGGGACGACGCGGCTTGTGAAAGGATTCTCAATTCAGATATTCGGATGTCCACATCGGTCTTGTGAAACTGGAACATGTACGTCTCGGCCAGAGGACGATGCATGTGTTCGAGTTGCCGTTTGAGGTGCCAGCAGAGATGGTGATTGTAGTGTTGGGCCCTATGGTACTGTAAAAAGCATACAGTGCAAAAATGGTCAGGTTTTACCATCTACCCAATTCTGGAAGGGATGCGCCAGGTGCATATAGACCTTAGTAAACATGTTCCATCCTATTTGAATATCGGCGGATCCCAAAACCATTGTGATTTACGACGGCCAGCAAAAGACCTGTTCAGCATACAGGTAAGAGGGACCTCTCAGATCAAATTGTACGCAACGTCGCATCATCCAGCTGGCGGCAGGGCAGGAGAAGAGTTAGCCCGATTTCACAGTGCTCCCATTAACATAGATGGGGGCCCTTCAATCTGTTCCATTTGATAATCGACTGCCGATATAAGCGTCACCTTCTGCACTGCCAGAGTAGCCTCTGGCAGCCGTCTAACAATGCGAAGGGGGAATGGCCCCACAAGAGAGGTTAGCCACCACAGATTTGGTGGTGAAAATCACCGCTTTTGTCCCCGATGCCAATGACCTCAGTCGTTGTCGGATACTGCCACTCACGTCCGGAAAAAAACAGGCTTTGAAGCGATAGAACAAACGATGACGGGCTCCATTTGATGTCTGCAGGATGATGTCTACAGAAGAGGAAGCTTTTGACGGTGGTGACTATTTCCAGCAGGAACATATGATCATCTGTTCCCCTGATGGGATTCGATAGGCAACGGATTCGTAGGAGACCTCTCACAATGCCATGCTTTTAGATGACGCACAGTAAATGGATTCAGCATCTGCCTCTGTTACGGACGTGCCATACCCTTCAGCCACCCCATTAATTCAGAGGGATGATAGCAGCACAAGCCTGACTGCATTGGCCGACAATGTCGAAGACTTGACGTCCGGTGCCGTAGCTAAAGCAGTTCTAGTTGTTTCACATCATGACAATTAAATGCCAATGCACATAGGAGGGGATCCTTTGTGATGGTGGTGCCTTCTTCAGGTATTCCACTTCCAACTCTCCAAAGAAGAGCCAACAATGCTCATCAGTTCCTAGGTCAAGCCGCAAATGTTTCATAACATTTTGCAGGTAGTAGATCAGGATGTCATAGTCATATAGGATGTACATCTCGACCATTTCCCATTTATTTATGAAGACGACGTTTAGTGGACACTGTGCATGTATCATGACAGTGGTACAGCCATTCCTGTGGAAGAAGGCACTGTGATCGATTGGGTGACCTACCTCCCATCATCATGAGGACTTCATATCACATATCAGGGATTCAGGATTGTGAAGGTGTACGCCCACTCTGGTATGGACAAGACGAGAGACCATTTGAAGTTTTATGTGGAGTGGGACTCGCCCTTATTACAGGGACACATCAATCATATCATCCTAGGGGGCGTCTTCAATTGTGTTTTGTCACCACAAGCTCAAATACCATAATATAGCAGGTACATGGAACTGCACTAGCTGATGCAAGGAATTTGCCTTGTCAATATCTGCTGGAGTATTCGTGGCGACAGACAGGGATATATATACGTTACTAGATATTCGACGAGACCCCTTGATCAGGTCTATGTTTCGTAGGGACTAACGGTGGAGACACTTGGTGCTGAGATATGGCTGGTGGCCTTTACCGATCATGATGCCTACCTCTGCCTGTCTTCCTCCCATGACAGACGGTGTGGCGGAGCAACAGCACGTGGGAGATGAATGTCACGCTGCTCGAGGATCTGGAGTGTTGGCAGAGGATAGTGGAGACCTGGGGTAACTATGAGCATCCCAAGTTTCCTTCCACGATCCAGTGGTGGCTCGATTGCACAAAACCTATAATGCGGCATGTGATGATGCAATGCGGCCGAGAGGCTATGTGTTGGCGGTGGCACACAATGCAATATCATTTTATGCTACTAAAGGAGATAGCTGCCCAACTACCATCGCCAGGACGTCAGGCTGAAGTTCAACAGTTGCAAACAAAGATCACTACGCTTACATGCTGCCGTCTCACAGGCTTGTGTGCACACATAGCCAAGACCAGATCAGGGGTGAACCGCACGACATGCACCACATTATCTACAGACGTCACAGATGTCAAAGAGCGCTGATCCCCGTGCTGGATATACCAGTTAGGTGAGACCTGACAGCCCAAAAGGATATCGTCAATGCCTTTTGGCTCATTACCAACAGTTCTGCACCATAGAAGACCATGATGCTAAGAACCCCATAAAGCCAGAGGACGTCCCCTACGCCCTCCATAAAGGGGCGACCAACCAATTGTCACGCCCATATAGTCTCCTAGTAGAGTTTTATCATACGTTCCACAGTATTATGATGTCCTGATGGTTATGATGTACCAAGAATTGACGAACCCTATATTGCAAATGCCATATGCCTTTGTCGACAGAATCCGTATATAGGCCCCAAGCCGTCTGCTGGAAGCAACAATTTCAAGATATTTATGGGAATTTTGGCTACCCACATACGGGAGTCTTCTGCACGTCCCTTCCGACCAGACGTGTCTCCGGGGTAGCAGCAACATCCAGACAGGGCTCAGTGATTACCATGATGTCATCACACTGTGAGAGGTGTGTCGCATGTATGGAGCCTTATTTACAGTGCACTTTGACCTCTCTTTCGATAGTGAACGTCATGAATGTCTTGAGAAAGTGGTGCTGCAGCTGACCTTCGCCCACTCCTTTATTATCACCGTCACGCGTTCCTCTACTTGGCGCGACTTCACACATTACGATCAATGGACGTGTAGAGGTCGAGATCACCATCACCTGCTCTTTGAGGCGAAATTCCCCCCTATTGGTGGTTATGCTTGCCACTGCCATGGAGCCAATGCTACAGTGACTACAATGCCAGCTGCCGGAACCTATTTTGAGAGACCATACCTTCGTCTGATGTGCGTATGCAGACGATCTGGTGCTATTAGCGCATGTTCTACGAAGTCTGAAGATCGTTGGATGTGATTTCCTAGTATGCTGCCGCAGCTGGAAGTTAGTTAAACTTGCAGAAGTTTGGGGTAATGGTCATCGGCAGTTGCCTTGTACGTGGAAACTTGGCACCATACCCACACAGGGATGCAGTCAAATATTTTGTGGTCATCTTCACATTAGATGTGGCAGTCGACAGACAGTGCTCCTCATCTATACTTTATCTCCTGCAAGACCTACATATGGATGTCTGTTGCTACTTACTGCGGTCTCTGAACATTGTCTACCAGGTGGCTCATGTTAATGTTTATCGGGCGTCCAGGATACCCCCATCTGGCTATGGTCTTCCCGATGCTGAAGATGATAGCATATGGTTAACAGGCTATCTTTGCTCCTTTCCCAGTGCCGGAATGATCATCAAAGTGTGATATGATACGCACACCCTCCCTACCACAGAGGGTGGTCCCAAAGTGGTCGATGTACAGGTTAGAGCAGCTGCTTTATATGTCAACACGATGATGAAGTTGTAGACTCGGCATCAGCACAGCTTCACTAGAACTCCGACTGAAGAACTGGTACCTGCCTCTCATGAACCAGCAATTGCAGTGGCTCATATTCCACTGACACTCTATCACGATAAGTAGATTTATGTGGACTTAAGTTGTGTCAGCACCGAATTACCGAGTAAATGGCTGCAGAGGGCCTGTGATGTTTATTGCCGGATGATGTGAGGCCATCCCCGAAATCCAACTGAAAGCCGTCTACCCTCAGATACTTGGCTGGTGGACAGAGTTACAGTGCACAGCTCTCTTCTCTTTTCAGATGATTGCGCACCCTCTTATTTGGTGGCCAACTGGAAATATCTGAATCCCCAGAGACTCAATTCCATTCGTATGGCGGATTCTCTGTTGTGTCCTCAGTGCCATTTACCTGATACACTTGAACACCGCCTGGAATGCGGGTCTGCATTGAGCTGTGGAGGTTGGTGAGACTGATGTTGACCCACAGTCACCCCCTACCCCTACAACAGTGGCTCTGAAATCCCTTCCTAGTCTGGATATGACGTTGTATACACGTACTAAGATGAATGCAGTGATAAGGATTAAGGGTATCACCATATTGTATCCTTACTGAGATTGTGACAAACGGTTTCTCGATTTTTGGACCTACGTATTGCAACGATGCACTCGTCTACAATATCATCTGAACTACCACCAACGCTGGCTAATTTTCTGGGTAGTGTCTTCTTGGATCATCCCCACTGTTGTGGATTGGCAGGAGAGCCAACACTGTATTAATAGAGGAAGCCAAAAGGCACGCGTTTTAGCTCACGAAGGCTGGCGTGAGGTCTGGAACAGGACAAGGAAATTAGACTTTAGAAAAACGGACGTAGCTGGTGGAATACTTAACTTTAATCCATTAATGAAGAGTGTCGCTCTTGACTGTACATAATTCAGTATCAATAGTAACTGGTAATGGCGCCTTGCTAGGTCGTAGAAAATGACGTAGCTGAAGGCTATGCTAACTATCGTCTCGGCAAATGAGAGCGTATTTTGTCAGTGAACCATCGCTAGCAAAGTCGGTCGTACAACTGGGGCGAGTGCTAGGAAGTCTCTCTAGACCTGCCGTGTGGCGGCGCTAGGTCTGCAATCACTGATAGTGGTGACACGCGGGTCCGACGTATCCTAACGGACCGCGGCCGATTTAAAGGCTACCACCTAGCAAGTGTGGTGTCTGGCGGTGACACCACACCCACAGTTGGGGTATGATGTGTATGAGAAATTAATCTTACATGCCTGTCAATTTTATGAAATGGAGCAGAACATGTGACATAAACATATGGACCCTTTCTTCATGAAGTTGTGCCTGCCCCTAACGACGGATTAGAAGGATCCATGGACATGTTGATGGCGTTCAGTGCATAGCACTCTTATCCATTCAGGCACATGAGCAACCTCTTATTTGGTGGCCGACCGCAAATGTATGACTCCCCAGGGTCTTTGTTCCATTCGTACAACAGATTCTCTGTTATGTCCCCAGAGCCATCTACCTGATACACATGGACAGCTTCGGGAATGTGGGTCTGCAAAGGAGGTGTGGAGGTTGATGAGACTTACACTGGCCCTCATTCACCCTCTACCACTATAGCAGTGACTCCAGCATCCCTTCCTAGTCTAGATATGACGTTTTATCCACGTACTAAGATGAATGCAGTGATATGGATGGAGGGTATGATCATATCGTATTCTTTGTGGGATGGTAACAGATACTTTCTTGATTTTTAGACCTTCGTATTGGAACGATTCACTCGTCTATAGCGCCATCTGCACTACAGTCAATACTTTGCTAATTATGTGGGTACTGTTTCGGACCGTCCCCACCGTTGGGATATGATGGGTATAAGAGGTTAATCTTACGTGCATGTCAATTTTACGAAACAGGCCAGAACAGGTGACAGTACCGTATGGAACCTTTCTTCGTGAGGACGTGCCCGGCCGAAATGGCGGGTTAAAAGGATCCATCCACAAGCTGATCGATGGTAGCAGCGGGTGTAGTGTGTAATATTGGTTCCACTGGAGGGGTAGCCTTTATGTTGTATTTATGCTTTAATATTGTTTTTTGTTGTTTAGACACTTCCTTTATCCCTAGATGAGGACCTTTGTGCGAATAAAGAAATCTTGTTTAACCTGCCTTTCTGCTCCAAGCAAAGAACAAAAATGGAGCGAGTAGGGTAAGGGATGAGAAAGGGGCGGCATCGTGGCCAGGCCTCGGGTGTCGACCGCTGTCCACGTTGTCTCCTTCTCCATCTGTCTCCACCGACATTAAGCTGACTACTATAAATGAAGAAAAGTTCTTAATCTCAACAAATTCAGCGAAATGTTTTATTTCTCTAAATCAAACCAAAATGGTTGGCTTATTATTTTTATTCAGGTGATTCGTTTAAATGTTACATTTATATTTCAAATAGTGTGCGGTTTGATTTTCATCACCGTATTGACTTTATTTGCTTTTATTTTTCTTCCTATGGTTCTTCCTTCATTTGTAATCCAATAAAAAATTTAAACAAGAGGTTAAGACTACTGCTCGCGTAAGGTGGGATATCCGGGTTCGACTCTCGGTCGGACACAAAATTTTCGCTGTCGTTATTCCAACATACAGCCGAAGTTGGTTCATAGTCGCAACTGCGAATACATTTCATGTTGTTACAAGGCTGTAGACGCTGTAGTGCCTGTTCCTTTGGACGTTCATGCATATCCAAAGGAATATTGCATCATGCTTCTTAATACGCGTAATACAGGGGTTGCTATTTCGTATTTGTAGAACGCAAGTTGTCGGTGCAGAGCCGAAGACTTGAGTTTGCAGCCACTTCAGCAGACACTTATGGATCATTAGTAGGGTGAGGTCCAACCGCAAAAATGAGGCGAACTGAAGGGAATGTCGCGTCATATGCAACGATATTCAGTGCAGTCAGTCTTAATTCAGAATACTTGCTTGCACTTAAAGGCTCAACATGTTTTCAACTCTTGCCAAAGTTGCAAACACATACCCTTCTGTAGTCGCTTCTATTCTTTTGGACTAGCCTCCGACAATCACAGTACGACTTCATGGCATAGAAATTTTTTAACAATTTACACGTTCATGTGAATCACATTCCACATCCCCTGTCCAGATTTGTCAAAGCTTTAGATTATTGTAGTCAATGATTCTTAAACCATTTCTTTTACATTTACGTTTGACAAACTAAGCTGACTGAGATCCTCCTTTAATTTCGTTGTTCTGGTAGATAACGATATAATTATATCAGACAGACAGGATCATATTAACATATTCAGATAAACATTAAATTAAAACAATACCTCCTCATCCGTGCATCAGCTTACGCATTTATTTCCAAAGTAGGATCGTAATTATTATTTTCCTGATTTTTCACCTGATATACATTTTTTACGTCTTTAGCGTATGGTTTAATCAGATTTTCCGCAGCTAAGTGGGCTTCAATGCACTGAGGTATGTGACAGCTGACTAAAAAGGTTCTGGTGCTATTTCATGCACTGTTTTTGTGGTTTCAAGCATAAACATTTCTAATTTTGGGAACAGTCACACTATCGAATGAACAGCTCAACATATATTTTCTTTGTGCTCGCCATGAACAGATTCCACATGATAATGAGTCTTAGTTGAAGGCATAGATTTATTGGGGAGAACTTCGCTTCATAAAAACACCGAGGATTTTCACTAGTGGGACCCCGCACAAGATGGGACGTGCGAGTTTTTGCACTGCCTTAAAGATATGTTATTTAGGTTACAATAACAGCTAGTTTAGTACAGATTACTCATTAAATTCGTGTATTAGTGTTTTTGAAGCTTACCAGTAAAGGTATCACTTTTCTTTACGGATTTTCCTGAAAATGCGAAAAGATTGCAAGGTTGGTTTGTAGTTGTATCTTTGTTTAGTCTCATGCGCAGTTGACTTAGAGTATCCCGTTTAACTGTCCTCCTTTTCTTTCCAGCAATTTAAGTAGTGCGTGTCCATCAATTATTAAGTTCATGTTTCCGGAGAGTAGAGTAATTTTTAAGTTGTTTGATCTAGAAACTTTTGTACTGATAGTTTATTTTTATACAGTTTGTTTGCATGGGGTTCGCGTACATTAAAGTTGCAGTAAAAGTTAAAAGTTAAATTCCTTTTAAATCTGACATTAATTAACTCAGAACAATTTTGCTACATAGTTTTTTGTTCAGTATAATGCATTTTAATATTTATGTTGAAATTAGAACCCTTTATCAAGAGGGTTCAGAATACAACACCACTTTCAGAACAAATAAGCTGTCATATATAATTATTTACGGTAAACCCTCCTCCAAATCCGTCAAATCACTTAGAGGAACGTTAGTACTGTCTTGTAATCGACAGCTTTTACACAAGGTCGTGCAGCGTAAGTCAGTTTTCATATACTTGCATTTTCTTTCGTAACCTTAAATGCACGCGCGTGTAATCAGTAGTAGTATCTTGTCTGGAGCTGATGGTCGTTTCGTGTGAATTCGAGAGAGGGATGAGTTTGATTCTCTCGAACTCACCCGAGTTTCTGCGGTCCAAGCTCTTTCACAACGATAGCCTGACTTGTAGGTACGGAGGCGTACTATAAAAATAATACCCTCGAATTTTTATTCTCCTCTCAGTACCGGTTGGGGTATTACGTGTCATGCATATTACTCAGAAGACCTTACCGTTTCGCTGACGGAAGCTGCAACCATCTGCCACTAGAGGGGTCTGAATAGTAGCGTGTAACATGGCTGTGGGTAACGTAACTATGTCGTTGTGTGAGTAACAGAATTCTGTAATTGAGTTTCTAACCGCAGAAAACGTGCCCTTAATTGAAATCCACAACAAAATTAAATAAGTCTGGATCTTACGACATCACTATTGTGCGTAGGAGCGAAGGAATACTGGGTCAGTGGCTCGTAGCAAAGGAGGGAGTATGAGAGTATTGCTTGCCTGAGGCACAAGTACATTAAAATGTTTAAATATAATATCATTTAGGGTATCGTACATCACAAACAGAACAGATAGTAATGTCCAGTACTATTCTTCTCTCAGCCCATAGAAAAGAAAAGAGAATGAGAAGAAACAATACATAACACGACAATCTGTACTGCACCGCAGGGCTTCAGCATGTTCGCATCAGAACTTGTCCGAAACTGGACACGCGTAGGACAAACCGGCAGCTATAGTGGTAGGAAAACCGCGAGTGCATGGGAAGGGGGACTCGTCGGTTTCATTGCTGATCACCTAATCCTGATTTCTACAATACTTAACACACAATAAATTTCATCAGATTGAAAATATACGAAGTAATTCCATAAGCTAATTTACACTTTTCATTTAAATAACTGACTAAGCAACAACAGCAGCAAAAATCATACATTAAGGGAATCCTATTACCACTCTTGTATCTCTAAAACTGTACTTCTGGCTTAAAAAATGCACAAGAGCTTTTTTGTGTAGAATTTTACAAGGAATATTTTCTATAATTACAGTGTGTTTCTAAAAGGAAACATTTTGTGCAGAAATTAAAAAAAATGGAAGAAATTGACATTTGGTATGGCAAAAGAAGGACGCGCCCATCATAAGGAGGGAACTTTTCTGTTTCTTACCGCTGTACCCCATATGAGTACTTCCCTAGTGATTAAAAATTTTATAAATTATTTCCCTCATTCGCTGTTTTACTGACTTATTTACCTGAGGTACACATGCCGGTAACAAATACGAGTCTCGCACGTACCTTAGTGCCAGAAATATTTATTTCCAACCATTATTATCTTACCTTAAACTACAAAATTGACGATTTTCTAATGTCTGCACTTCTTTCACACTGAAGGTTTGGGACTGCCTGTTCAAGAGAATTCCCATAACAAACAGAAGAAATCAAGTACCACCAAACAAGGCGACGTAATTGGAACACATCGGACTCTTATTCGGGAGAACAGTGGTATAAACTTTGTCCAGCCAGCCAGGTTTAGATGTTCTATAGCTGCATGACGTCAGTCAAGGGAATACCACGATGGCGCTTTTTACAGGACATCATCCTTTTACAGTCTATGCATCGTTTCTGACGACGTCGTAGTCGACGAGATGTAAAATTTCAGTATCCAGAACGAAGAATTATAAAGTTAGTATTTAATTCTGGAGTCCGCCATGTGTTTTAAACATCTGAGTGTAATTCTACGTACATAAATGAAATAAATCTAAAATCCGTAGTAGGGAAGGCGAATGTAATCAGATTTGTTGGAGATATCTGGCAGAGTGCTATGAATCTGTGAAGGAAACCTCATACAAGACGATTGTGTGCCCAATACGGCTTCAGAAGTTTCAGTTCTCAACACACAGTCATAGCAGAAGACATACACGGAATTTAGAGAAAAACTATCTGGATCCTGACGTATTATTATAGACTGTTCGAAAATGAATCAGAGATGCTCACAAAACGTAAAGGGAAATCTTCGAATAAAGAACGAGGCTGCTCCCCGGAAAACCTGTAGGGGTAATTTAGGGAACCGGTATTAGGATACACATGTGCTACATAAACTGACACCTCCATAATACTTCTCACGTAGGACTCACAGTTATTAGGTAAGAGAGATAGGGTACATAGTGAGACTAACATGTGGTCATTCGTTACAGGTACGTAATAGGACAGACAGTCACTAGTATTGGTGCGAAGTGAATTCTGCCTTGACTTAGTATGGTTTGCGGAGTATAGGCGCCAATACGCCAGTAGGCGTAGCCTCTATTTTTCCTGAAGGCCATACAATCACATCCATAATCTACCAAATACGGAGATATACTGTGCAAAAGCGGTACCGTCAGTAAGGAGCCTAGCAAATTGAATCACTTGTGTGAAACACACTCTGACTGGGCTTGCGTTTTGAACTGTAACACGACTCGCTTGCGTCGACGGGCAACGAATATGTATTTAGTTGTTCACTTCTCCGAAATTGCGCGCCATACTATGACAGAGCTGCTTCACTATGGCTTACCCACTATAGTACGATGTACATAACTGCCAGTTTTACTGCTTTTGTAATTCTGTCCTTAAAGGAGACAATACGCCAACTACATTGCTTCTTCAAGAACATATGTCACAATTTTTCATATTTTTGTTTTTTTTTTGTTTTTTTGGGACAGGGAGCCATATCTTCATGTTACCATCAAAAAGCCAGAAAATATAAATATTTGCAACATAGTTTCAAAAATATTCCGTAGTTACAACTCCATACAGTCACGAGAAACGAATAAATCCTTCTTCACCCTCGGCGAAAAGATACTGCAAATGAAAGAACTACAATTTATGAGTTACGGAAGTTCTCTGCTCAGAGGCTTTGATCTGTGGATGCGCTTCCGCTTACGGTACTCAAGCAATTTCTCCTCAGCTGCATATTCATGAGGGCTGTTAAGATTTTAGGGCCCATTACTCTTTACTGCTTTCACGGGTCAACGAAATGCAAGACGCCGAAGATGGTTCATACCGATTATGCGGAAAAATAAAGTATCAAAATTCTCCGAGTAATCCACAAATCTCTAGTCTATTTCCACATTATAGGCAATATTTGTCTTTGATGTGAAATTTTACAGTGTAACTGCATTCGAAATGTCAGCAATACTACTTCTGCTGGGTACATTATTAAAGGAAAATTAATGCATCCCACCGTAAAATTTTGTATGACGATTTGAGAAAGCGCGTGCTACCAGTACCTCGTCTCCTACCTTCCAAACAGCACTTGCCCGCGAAAGGCAAAGGTCCCGAGTTCGAGTCTCGGTCGGGCACACAGTTTTAATCTGCCAGGAAGTTTCAAGATCCATTTAGGTTGAGAAAATCAGTTCCGTTTATTTGAGAGAAATCGATCAGACCAAAGACATGACATTAAACATTATTAATAACAAGATTTTTTACAGCGTTGGACTTATCTAACGGGGAATTTCCTTGCATTCCAGTCACGTATAACTACTTTCTTCTATGGATGGTTAAATGTTTTCTCTCAGTCCCCAAATACGCACGAAGTCACACGAGAAGAGTTACGTGCTTACACATTTAAACTGTTTGACATACATCGTTGTATGAACTGAACTTACTCATTGTCATCACGACAATATCAACAGGTAAAAAATCGGAAAAATGATCAGGTGGAAGTAAAATAATTTTAGATCAACATTATAACGCCATTAGAATTCGTCTTGTTACTTATTAAGTGTGACAGTTAGGTAAAATATTCACAGCTAAGTGTTGCAGCTAGGTAAAATATTCACAGCTAAGACCAGGTAGTATGTTGCACCCCCGCAGAATCTGAACCATACTGCATTTTCTCTCAATTCTTGTTACAGTGCCGCCTTTTTGCAGTATATTGAGGAAAGTAATTTTCCTGCACGGACATTTTTATTTGGAAATAACTAGTTTATTTCATTATCTAGTTCTTATTTAATTTCGCCTTATTGGGCACTATCAAGTTACAATGTAGTAAAGAGCTGTAATTCGTATACACACATTAAAAAAGTTTTCCATTACCCCGGTTCCCAGAACTCCTGAAGGCAGACGTTGTCTGTGGGTATTGTAGCACAGACACAGTTCCTTTAACTGTTCAGATATGTCACTAAACTCGCCCAAAGATGTAAACAACCATGCATGAGCAGCACTGATTAGACGGAGGGGACCGACAGCCGATCAGTTCCTTTTAATCCACTAGGATGCAGGTACACGGCTCGTGTTGTTCAACCATGCCTAGACGGTCAATACCGCGGTTAGATCGCGTCCGCATTGTTACTTTGTGCCAGGAAGGGCTCTCAACAAGGGAAGTGTCCAGGTGTCTGGGAGTGACCCAAAGCGATGTTGTTCCGACATGGAGGAGATACAGAGAGACAGGAACTGTCGATGACATGCCTCTCTCAGGCCGGGCCGCCCCAGGGCTACTACTGCAGTGGATGCCCGCTACCTGCGGATTATGGCTCGGAGGAACCCTGACAGCCACGCCACCATGTTGAATAAAGCTTTTCGTGCAGCCACAGGACGTCGTGTTACGACACAAACTTTGCACAACAGGCTGCATGATGCGCAACTTCACTCCCGACTTCCATGGCGAGGTCCATCTTTGCAACCACGACACCATGCAGCGCAATACAGATGGGCCCAAAAACACGCCGAATGGACCGCTCAGGATGGGCATTACGTTCTCTTCACCGATGAGTGTCACATATGCCCTCAACCAGACAATCGTGGGAGACGTGTCTGGAGGCAATCCGGTCAGGCTGAACGCCTTAGACACACTGTACAGCGAGTGCAGCAAGGTGGAATTTCACTGCTGCTTTGGGGTGGCATTATGTGGGGGCCTACGTATGCCGCTGGTGGTCATGTAAGGCGTCGTAACGGTTGTACGATATGTGAATGCCATAATCCGACCGATAGTGCAACCATATCGGTAGCATATTGGCGAGGCAGTTGTCTTCATGCACGATAGTTTGCGCCTCCGTCGTGCACATCTTGTGAATGACTTCCTTCAGGATAACGACATCGCTCGACTAGAGTGGACAGCACGTTCTCCACACATGGGCCCATCGAACATGTCTACAATATATTGAAATGGGCGTATTATGGACGACGTGACACACCAACTAAGGGATCTACGCCGAATCGCCGTTGAGAAGTGGGACAATCTGGACCAACAGTGGCTTGATGAACTTGTAGATAGTATGCCATGACGAATACAGGTATGCATTAATACAAGAGGACATGCTACTGGGTATTAGAGGTACCGATGTGTACAGTAATCTGGACCACCACCTCTGAATGTCTTTCTGTATGGTGGTACAACATGCAATGTGTGGTTTTCATGAGCAATAAAAAGGGCGGAAGTGATGTTTATGTTTATCTCTGTTCCAATTTTCTGTACAAGTTCCGGAACTCCTGGAACCCAGATGATGCAAAACTTCTTTTGATGTTTTTAGTAGGACGTATAGCACACATCTGTATGGAGAAAGTATAATGTGATGACGTCCCGAGTAAGGTTTCACACACTCATTGTAGTTTCGGGCAGTGCTATCTCAGATTTGAAATCTATTTGTAAAAACAAAAACAAAAAAAGGCAACCGTTATGTGTGTTCTACGTTACCGTTCCTATTTGAAACGAAAATGAACATGACACTGTCAACATCTTAAAATTGAAAGAGTCCATGTCACCGAATTCAACCATGCGACTATATTGTCACAGATATAAAAAACTATAGGTTTAAGATAGTAGTGCCCATAACTACTACTCCTCTGTGAAACTCTTACTAGGGATGCCATAACACATGTGAAAATGATTGTCATACTACGTCCAACGCAAACTTTTGCTCTGATGTAGCCCGCTAATGCCCACGTTGGTAAAAACTAGCTGACAGCTAAATAATGAAAGACTGGTTATTTCAGTATGGCAGCCTACGTGAAAAATTAAATTCTCTCAAGAAATTAACCTCGGCTGTGAAACAATACGTAAAGAAGACTATTTGCAGAGTATGTTTTACATACAAATGAATTAATTAAAAGGAGTGGGAGGACTATACAGAGGCTCATTTACAGGAATACAGACGGCGGACTAAACAACTATTTTATATACGAGTATTTCAAGAATTTTAAGGCTTAATTACAACCACCTGAAGAATAAAGTCAAAAAACTAATTCTATTTGTCATTTTCGCTGTATAACTACGCCTCACTGAAACAATAAAGCTATGATACTGTGGTGCCCATAAATCTTATACACTATGAAAGCACATTATTGCCTATGTTCGACTTCAACCTGCAATAACCACTCACCGACGGTAAGTGGCAACATTGGCCGCAGAGAGTATATAAAGCGCGGATCACAGTGCAGTCGTTGTAATGCGTAAATGGAGCTATTTCTCTGACGTCCTGAAGAGCATCGTCGTTGGCTTTCAGTCCAAGGGTGGAAGCATTTCCGGAGCGGCTGAATTTGTAAACTGCTCGCGTCCCGCTGTGGTTAAAGTGTGGCGTGCATGGTAGAATGGCATTATGAAAAACCGGCGTCGAGGTAACTATGGAGCGATGCGACCCATAGACGACAGGGGTCAACGACGCCTGCTGTGATGTGTACTGGTGAATAGACGTGAGACTGTTGAGGAATTGACCGCTCAGATGAACCAAGGGGTTGCCTACAGTATCTCTTCAAGGACCGCTCAACGAACGTTGCTGCGTATGGACCTCAGCAGCTGGTGGCTGCTTCATGCACCCATGTTGACTGCTGTTCGTCGGCGACGGAGGCTGTACCGCAACTGGAAATCCACTGTATGGCGACAGGTGGCTTTTCCAGATGAATCAGGTTTTGTGTTCCATTGGACAGATGGCAGTTGGCATGTACAGCGTGAAACGTCTGAAAGCAAACAGCCTTCAAAAATCGCCAAAATGGTTCACGCCAGAGGCCATTCTCTGCTTGATCTCATCATTCTAGAAGGCACAATGTACCAACACAAATATTGATCTATCATTGTGGACCATATCAGCCCCATATGATGTTTGCTATTCCTCCGCACGATGGCATCTATCAGGAGGACAATGCAACGTGTCACAGTGAGTGATTCGAAGAGCACCAGGATGAGTTTACTGGACTCCCCAGGCCTCTTCATTTCCCGAATTTAAACCCGATTGAGAGTCTGTGGGACCACCTTAATCGGGTTTTTGGCACCATGGATCTTCAACCGAGAACACTAACACAACTGACCGCTACGGTCGCAGGTTCGATTCCTGCCTCGGGCTTGGATGTGTGTGATGTCCTTAGGTTAGTTAGGTTCAAGTAGTTACAAGTTCTAGGGGACTGATGACCTCAGATGTTAAGTCCCATAGTGCTCAGAGCCATTTGAACCACTAACAAAACTGACCACGGCATTCTAGTTGGCATGGCTCCAATCCCTGTCTGTCCACTCCGGAACCTCATTGGCTCCCTTCCTGCACGTTTCGACTCGTGATCGCATTAATGTGACTGGACAGTGTATTTCTTCTTTTCTTCTAGAAGTCAATTTGTGCAGACGAAGGCGTGAGAATTACAGCTGCCAGTTCTCCCTTTTTTTCTGCATACTGAAATGTCTTTGTGGTTCCAGCGTGCCTTACTTCATAACTCCACGGATGTATGTCACAAGTGCCGAATTCAACGGACGACGCCAAAGCGGACAAGTAAATCTGACTCACCATCTATTGTCAATTTACCTTTGAGGCACTAAGGAGGCTGGTGATAGGTTTGTGTTAGTGGGGTAGTAATATCTTAGTGATTCCAACAATCACGTGGTTCATTCGCACAAGTAGAGTGACGTGGCAGAAACGGGCTCGTTACGGAGATTCCAGCTAAACAGGTTACATTTGCTGATGAAATCTCTCCAAATCCTAGCGTGTAGAATGCTATTACGAGAAACAAAGAAAATCAGAGTTTAACGTCCCATCGCAGAGTTTTCTACATGTTCACATTAGAAAAAGAGGCCAATAGCTTTTGTTCACAGAATTATTTTTGAGAGTCCTAAAGCATTGACTGAACACCGACCAGCGCCATGAAACGGCATGAAAAAGGCGCTGACCCGCTCTCCAATGGGAGGATGGGACAGCGCCACACATCCAGGAAGACAGACTTCAGAGCACTCTGTCAATGCTGATTTAACCAGCCGCCCGTCACTGGTCAGCCCCAGTCCGGTAGCAGACTTCGAGCATCAGTACTGAGTAATAGGGAGCTGATACTTTGCGTGCGTTCTGAGAGTACTAATAATGTAAGTGCATGTAGGAGGCATAGCACACATGGGAAGCAAGTTAAATTATAGTTCTCTTCTTTTTAGAAACAAAGTACTATATTAATCAAAATCTGATATGTGCAGATCACTTTGAATTCCAGTCGACAGCCGTCGCAACTTCTCTCCGTTCTTGTTTATGACGGCGCTGACTTCCACAGTAGCCGACACAATAATGTGGAGGTACTGCTCATATTAATTTAGATTTTGGGTACGATACTCTAGCTTCGTGGTTTCTGTTGAGCAGGTCATGCACCTTGCTGACTACATCTGATAAATCAGTTTGTAACGCAAAAATTACACAAAAATACAGTAACAATAATTTTTTTTCAAAATCACTTTAAATAGAGCTATGAATCATATATTTTGAAACAATATGTAGAGGTTCGCAATATAATTATGTTTGTAAACCTGTAAAATGTAGTAATTTTCATTGTGCATTAATTTAAAAAGATGAAAGGATTTAATACCGACTTCTTTAATTGTAAGCTACTGCTCTACTCCAAGGATTTACGCAATGAGTTGATTAAAAGTAAAATAAATACAACGGAAATCAAGTAATCAGATTGTACTATTGCCTTGGTGCATTCTGTGATAATGTACGCAACAGGAGAGGGATGACAGTGACGAGCCCTTGAAAGGTGCAGACACTTGTTGATGGACACGGACGTAAAACTTTTGTGATGTTAAAAAGTGTGTCGCCTCTTCAACAAAGTAGTGTGTCTTTTCACTTACACGCTATTAAATCGTTTCTGAAATCATGAAGTCACGTATGCAAGAATTTCTGGAGTTGTATGACGCTGTGGAAATCAGTGTGCTATGTCTGCTACTGGAACAGTGTGTCTGGGCAGTGTCGTGTTGCTCGACGGGTACTAATTAACGAGAGATGCGAAGAAGCTGTGTGAGATAATTGTCTACCACCATACCAGAGACGCAAGTATGGTCTCAATTTCGACGATGCGAACGACAGACCTTAATTTTGGTTCAGTAAAGTAAATTTTGAAATGGAGTAACAGTCACAATAGGCCAAAGTTAAATGAAAATTAGAATATTACATTTATTTGAAACAGCGATCAGAATATTATTTGATCAGTCGATCACGGGTATATCCTAAATCCTCTATCATCTATTACAAACAATTACTTGTTGTAAAGAACTACGATCTTTAGAATTGTAGCTAATAATATTTTCAAACTTTTATACTGCAGAGTACAAAAATTGAAGCTCTGTGCAATGGACGCCTTTACTTTCCAGTTGGCTAGCGTGAATTTGGCAGACTGAATGTTCAGAGCCCTTCATAATTTTCAATAATTCATTATGTAAAACAGTATAAAGATGGTTGCCGCAGCATGACATTAGAATCAAAATGCCTTGCTTCAATATTAGAGTAATGATTATAAAGCGTAACTAATAAATTTGTTTTTAAATTCATGGTAAATTTCAGAATGAATTAGTTAAATTAACTCCTTCGGAAATTGGTGTCTGTAAGAACTTAGAAATAATATTTCTTTCAAAGGGTGTAGTAAGGTAAGACACGCCCGCTCGGCTAGCCGCGGGGTCTTACGCGCTGCTTCCCGAGCGGGAAGGGTTGCCGGTACCCGGCACGAATCCGCTCGGCAGATTAGTGTTGAGGTCCTGTGTGCCGGCCAGCCTGCGGATGGTTCTTGAGGTGGTTTGTCATCTGTCTCGGCTAATGCGGGGTGGTTCTTCTTATTCTGCCTCAGTTACACTTTGCCGCCGATTGCTGCGCGAAACACTATCTCCACGTACGCGTGCATGATAATTACCCTACCATGCAAACATCTGGGGTTACAATCGTCTGGTGTGAGACGTTCCTGGGTATGTGTGTGTGTGTGTGGGCGGGGGGGGGGGGGGGGGGGGAGCGGGGGTGAGTGTCCACTGTGGGCCGAACCGCTCAATAGCACTGGGTTCGGTGTGGGGCGGTGGTGGGGTGGGTGGACTGATGTGGCCTGTTGTGGGATTGTGAATCACTGAGGGCTACGGCAGGATGAAGCCTCTCCGTCGTTTCTAGGTCCCTGGTTCAACACACAATACACAAAGTAAGACACAATCATCTCTTTCTCTGCAACTGCAACACATTCTGTTCAACCGATTGATGTGTTCACAGTATCAAAATTATATTGAAGATAGGCAGTGCTATGAATAAGGCAGTGTTTTGTAACAGTGGGTGAATTTTACGGCGGTGTCCCTACAGCCATTAGTTACTGCGGAACTGGTAGTCGACTACCTTAATGTTTAACAACATTCCATTTAATGTGCCCATAGTTCAGTTCATAGTGAAAGGTGATAATACTATCGTTATTTTCCCAAATAAATACAATGAAAATACTCCAGTGAGTGGTAGAGCGACGCTTTTGTGTACAATGACAACTTCTGTGAAGTGTAAAAATCACGGCAGCAACAGTCAAAGTTTGCCGCCATGGCTTCGCAGATGGCAGATACAGGATCCGATTACCAGTGTATTGGCCGATGACGCGGACGTATAGCTTTCCAAAATTCATTTTAAAAGTTTTGGCAATACTTGGTACATTTAGACGATGTTAACACATACATAAAACTATTATAAAACGAACTGGTCACTAAAATATCAGCTTTATAGTAGCAGCCAAGCAAGAACATGGAAGTGATAATGAGTAGTCTTAGGCTACTCAAAAGCAGATATCAAATATACGTAAAATCGTGAGGGTCTGTTCACACGTGGATTTCCCATGACAGGACTTAACAAAAATCTGTTCTATAAGCAGTAATGTAATCAAGAAAAAGTCCATTCACATGGCTTTAATTCTATAAACAGATATAGGTTTAGAAGAAGTCCAGTCACATAGCTTGACATAACAGAAAATTTCGTTGCAGATCAGTTCCACACATACGCATGTCATTACATAACTCAAACCATTTGTGCAAAATCTGGAGAAAACTAATGACATGACCTTGCAAAACAGTTACAGAAAATTATTGCAAAACATAGTGAAATACTTTGTTGGAGTGCGTTTACGTAACAGCAAGGCAAGAAAGAGAGTGCCGAAACACGAATTTAAACTGTGATGAAGAAGTAGTAACAGATTTTAAAATGGAGCCGAACGGTGACACAGCAATCTATGTGAACATGCAGCATTCACCTGATTAGCAACAGGTGTCACCAGCAGTAGGGAGAAAGGGCTCCTGGTGAAACTTTGATAACAAATTGATACGCAAATTAATAAAATTGATCAATTAATTTTTCCCACAATCACGCCCAGCTTCTACACTCCCCCCCCCCCCCCCCCCAACCCGCTCTCCCAGATGTCGTCATGTGTTTTCCTCTGCCAGCACAAGGGTCCGCTCCTCCTATAGCATCTCCCCCCCCCCCCACCTACTATATTGATGGTAATTTCTAGTTTTGGCGGGAATTTTGATTATTGGTGGGGATTTCTTTATCCCAGGGCTGTGCTGACGTCCCAGCCAATTCCATCCCACAGAAATTGGCGGGAAAAGCAAATTGGTGGTGCCCTTTCCGGGACTTGAACCCAGTCCTTCTTGAGGGAAAGTCCAAGTGTACCCCACTAACGTAACTATAATGCCAGAGACGTTTGAAATTGGCAGTAGCTAATAGTAACGCAGCAGCCTATCACATCAAGGATGTAAGGCGGACCCAGCAGCTCTGCAGCCTCAGCTGCAGTCAGTCAGACAGCATGAAACACCAACCGAGATAGTTCAGAGCCACCCAGCTGCAGCAGCAACAGAATAGGAAGAAGTCACAGAGGAGGAAAGATCTCCTGCCTAATTCAGTGTTTATGATTGTGAGAGGAACATGAAGTCTTTGTGCTTATAGTGTCGCTTGTAACGATTTTTCTTCTTTGGTCATAAGTGGATGTGACGTCCTCTAGCCTGTCGGGATCTGGAACAGCGACGTGTCCCAGCCTGTCGGGACCTGCAACAGTGGCAGTATCCTGGGATCCTGTTGCACACCTGGTCAGCTTGATGGAGCAGTAAGCTGTTATTATCGGTTGAAGACACCCAGCAAGCCCCAGACTCGGTGAAGTGCACGGAGTGGGCGGGTCCTAATCAGCATGACGCAGGTTGGTGCTGGACCCCATCGTACACGCCATCGCAAAATATTCCAGTGGTACAGCATGGACAAACTGAGGATGTAGTGGATGGGAAGATACCACTTAAGGCCTGTGCACCACTATTGTTCATTTCACTGTACAATTTAGCCTTTAGTGGTTCGAAGAGTTTACATACAGGTATAGAAGCAACTGCAGACAGATACTAGCGTGTTATGATATAGATCGAAAAAGAATATAGGAGTGTTAAGTGCAATTTTCGGAAGTGGGATCGGACGAACTGTGTCATGCAAAAACCTACATCAAGTAGCAGTTGACTGCCGAGTATCATCTGAGCCATTCTCCTCTGAACATTTACTGGGCTACTCTAACTCTACCCATAACAATAGGGTACAATGACTCTGCACTCTGTGTGAAATCGGTTCACAAATCGATCTATTTACAGCACTCCACCGTTATAAACTTGTTCGGTCTACAAATGGTGCTATCCATTGTGTTGGAAAGACTGAACAGATGGCTGCCTTGTGTTAAAGCTGTGGATAGAGACAGTGCAGTGTATCTATAGTACGAACAGTGTATTTGTAGACTTTGAACAGTGGATCAATATGGTGCCTACGAAAACTAATTTACAGCCAATAAGTTTTAGAGAAATACATGCAGAAGTCTGTACTTACAAGAAGGCTTTATTTTCTATATTCTGTACTGGTGTTAAGATAAAGAAGGAACCTGTTGATGTAGTGCATCCTGTGTATGATGCGCATTCGGGAGGGCGATGGTTCAAACCCGTGTCCGGCCATCCCGATTACGGTTTTCCGTGATTTCCCTAATTTGCTTCAGGTAAATGGTTCTTTTGAAAGGGCACGGCCGATTTTCCTCCCAATTCTTCCCTAATCCGAGTTTGTGCTCCTTCTCTAATGACCTCGCTGTCGACGGACGTTATACACTAATCTCCTCCTCCTCCTACTCCTCTCCCTCCTCCTATGTACGATTAATGAATATGAATGTAAATAACAATGTGTGCGTTTTTATTTCTTACCTCCGATTATATTGCAAGTTCTAAAGGTATTGCCACCAGTATTTTCCATGAAAACATGCAACAGCGGAAAATTATGTCATTTAACAAAATTCTCTGTGAAAGCCCATTGTTTGACAGTACTTGACATAGCCGACATCATTGAAGGGCATAGTGTTCATTATTTTCTATAAAAACCCATTACACGCCAGTTCGTGATTTAGTAAGTTTTATGGTAGAGATTCTGGCAGGGTGAATGAAACATCAAGAGTCTGTTGTAAGCGCCTGGAGCTCTGACGGTGTGCAAGACGACTGGAAGAAGAACAGCATACTCCTTCCCGACAACACAGGTGCAATAATTGTAGGTCCATCCAACTGCCATTAGACAAATGTTCTCTTGTTCCTACTAACGCATACCAATGGATTACGCTGTGAGCATGTATGTGTATTTTCAAAAACAGTGTTTCAACCCAAATACCAACTATTACAAGAGCTATTGCAGAGTGTAGATGGTGTGGCATAGACGACATTCAGTGAGAGCAGTGATATCCCTCCACTGGAAAAAGTAAAGCCAAACACGGTCTTCAAATTAGACGACGTTGCGGTGGGAAACCAAGATCAAACTCGACGATATTTCTGTTTTCGTATGGCTCTTGATGTATTTTATCTGAGTCAGACATATTCCACAATTCCAAAATAACTGTTGAAGGATAATGTAAACCAAATTCAAACCTAATTATAGCATTCAAACAGGACAATATGAATTTAAAATACATTTACCAGGCTCACGTAGGAACCAGTATGTTCTTCAATGATTTTCTAAGGATATGTGCTGATTGCTGGAATCACTCACCTTGCAGGTCTCTGGTTACTGATAAAATACAAAAACTGAATGACGGAACTTCCAGGAGTTCACATATATATGCAATGAAGTGAGTACATCGGCATACGCATCACCATGAATAAATTCGCATACATGCCGGGAGTATAATTTGATAGGATGGGTGTTCAAAAATGTTCAAATGTGTGTGAAATCTTATGGGACTTAACTGCTAAGGTCATTAGCCCCTAAGCTTACACACACACCCATGCCCGAGGGAGGACTCGAACCTCCGCCGGGACCAGCCGCACAGTCCATGACTGCAGCGCCATAGACCGAGGATGGGTGTGCATAGGCAAAACATTCACTTGTACACGGACGCGAAAATTCAAACTCTCGAACTTAAATTTGGACACGTACTCAAGGAACTAGAGACGTATTGCCGTACTCTTCTGAGACTGAACAATACACTGAATGATAGGGTTAATGAAATCGAGAAGAAAGTAAACGACTTAACTGAAGAAAAAATAGCTGTTCCGGAGAAGGGGGAGCAGAATAAGAAGAAAAAGAGCGGGTCTATAAAACTTCAAGCGGCACAGAAGCCCGATTAGTATACAACAGGATGTCGACTAAGCATGAAGTCATCGAGTCACGGAAGGTCGTTTGCGAGAAGTTAGGGTTTGTAAGGTTAGGTTATCTGGAACGGGAGCAGATACTGTGAGAAACCTTTAAACCAGTTACTAAATTTCTCGATGAACTCTCAGCGAAATTGCACAACGACGATGACGCTATTGCCGATTTCACTAACTGCCACAGCAACGTTAGGATACACAAAACATTTAGAGTCGATGGTGAAAAACCATACATGTTGGGCACGCAGCCTATAACTTCAAAGGAAAAAACAATACAGATGGGCGATAAACAGTTTCGAAGAACACACGGTCTGCTGAACCTTATTTTCCTAAGACCCAGAAAAACTGTAAATTATTCGTCCAAGGATACGGAAATTTATCGTGAAAAATGGCTTTTGACTGAACTGCATAAGAATGCAAAAAGCCGGAGCAATGTGAGCTACAAATCCATTATAAATTCTACATTGGATTGTGAAAAATATACCAGTAGTCATAGTATTGTCATTCAGCATAAAAGAGTGAGCAATAGACTCCCCCAGTAAATATACTATGTGATCAAAAGTATCCGGACACCCACAAAATCCCACGTTTATCATATTAGCTGCATTGTGCTGTCACCTGCGGCTAGGTACTTCGTATTAGCGACCTCAGTAAACGTTAGATGTCGTGAGAAAGCAGACTGGGGCTCTCTGCGGAACTCACGGACTTCGAACGTGGTCGATTGGGTGTCACTTGTGTTATAAGTCTGTACACGAGATTTCCACGCTCCTAAACATCCCTAGGTCCACTGTTTCCGATGTGATAGTGAAGTGGAAACGTGAAGGGAGGCGTACAGCACAAAAGCGTACAAGCCGACCTCGTCAGTTGAATGACAGCGACGGCCGACGGTTGAAGGTCGTAATGAGCAACAGACAGACATCTACCCAGAGGATCACACAAGAATTCCAAACTGCCTCAGCGATCCGATGGCAGCGTGTGGGTATAGTAAATGCCCGGTGAACCTCATCTACCAGCGTGTGTACAGCCAATAGTAAAATCTGGAGGCGGTGGTGTTTTGGTGTGGTCGCGTTTTTCATGGAGAGCGGTTGCATTCCTTATTATTTTGCTTGTCACTATCACAGCACAGACCTACAGTGATGTTTTGAGTACCTCCTTTCTTCCTACTGTTGAAGAGCACCTGTCCATAATGCACGGCCTGTGGCGGCGGCGTAGTTACACAACAATAACATCCCTGTTATAGACTGTCCTGCACAGAGTTCTGACCTGAATCCTATAGAAAACCTCTGGGATGTTTTGGAGAGCCGACTTCGTGCCAGGCCTCACCGACCGACATCGATACCTCTCCTCAGTGCAGCACTCCGTCAAGAATGGGCTGCCATTCCCCAAGGAACCTTCCACCACCTGACTGAACATATGCCTGTGCGAGTGGAAGCTGTCATGAAGTCTAAGGGTGAACCAACACCATATTGAATTCCATCATTACCGAGGGAGAGCACCACGAACATATAAGTTATTTTCAGCTACATGTCCGAATAATTTTGATTACATAGTGTACATTACGACGACCCCAATGAGGTAATAGACTGGCTACAACTGCTCGTGGCATCAGCTGCCGCTGGTAATACAGTTCATTCGAATTGTTTCAATAATTTCTGGTCTTAGAGAGAGAGGTATCATCAAGTAAGTGTGGAGAGTGTAGTTCTAGAGCCTCACACAGCAGCATGCAAAATATATCGTCGAAGATATGTTATGATTAAAGGTATGGACGACCTATGGCAGGAGGATCTTGTCGACATGAGGGATATTTATTCATGTGTAAATAACGGATTCAAGTGTATTTCAATGATCATTGATATTTATTCTAAATATGCCTGGGTACTACCCGGCAAAGCGAAAACACCCCGAAACGATGTCATCCATGTGTTTGAGGGATTGCTACAGACGGGGATGAATCGAAGCCCACGCAATCTACAAACAGATCACGGTGGCGAGTTTTACAATAGATATTTCAAGACTGTGATGGAGCAGTATGGAATACCTTACTATTCGACGTTCATACACCTGAAGTCGAGTATTAGGGAATGTATGAACAGAACAGTGAAAACGCAAATGTGGATGCGATTCAATCTTTGTGGCGCACACAAATAGATCGATATCCTCCCGCAAATAATTGCACGGTTTAAGAGAACCAAACATCGCACAATTAAAATGAGACCAATCGACGTTCGTGATAAAAGACTTCTAGATACAGTCTACAATCGTATTAAAATATTAGAACCGTGCAAACAGCAAGTTAATACAGGTGAATCAGTACTTATTTCAAAACACAAGACAGCATTTGAAAAGATACACACGCCATAGTGGTCAACCAAGAAATATACAGTGTTCAACGTGCAGAGAACAGATCCTAAAACCTACCTTCTAAAGGACAGTAGTGGTATTCAAATTGCAAGATGCTTTAGCACTGAACAGTTACAGAAGAGCTCGGAACCGGATGTGCATATCGTATTGACGGTCATACGGCGTTGAGCGAATAGAACGAAAGTGAATCGGCTTGGTTTTCCCGCATCACAAAATAGCTGGATCGATGCTATATAACAGGATGCACAGACCGCAACCACCTCAGTAGCATAACACACGTGATTGGAAACGCATTAGAGGAGGTGGCGGTATTATCGACAAACTACCAGTCGAATTACACATCCCTGGATATAACTACCGTGGACCTAGAACAAAATTTCAAAAACGATTGGCACGCTGTGGTAAGGGGATAAATCTGCTCGACCAAGCGTGTATGGAACACGAAATCGCATACGCAGTAAATAAAAATTGTCACACCGCCGATCGAATTATAACTGGTAAAGCTAATGCAATACGTGCGAGAAGGGATATTGGCACACGTAAACGGACTGCAGCATTTGCAGTTGAAAAAACCATGAGTGGTGAAGTTAAGTTGAGACTGGGCGTGAAGAAGTTCAGCCAAGTTACGAGAGCTGCAAGGCGCTAAAAGGAAGATGATAACAAATGAAAAGTGAAAATCTGTACCCTGACAGCGCTGTATGCACCTAAAAGCAAAAAGGAACGAGAAAAAAAAGATTAAGCCACCCAGGGTTCTACTGCTACTCAAGACTTTTGGGTGGAATTGTTCTGTTTCTCATTACTGCCCTAGCCGTTCTCTCAACAGTGGGTCCATTGGCTCGTGATGCTGCAGCAATTGCCAGGACAGTCAAGAATGCACAAAACTCTCAGGAGCAACAGCAAGAGGCACGAAAGCTGGATGGAGGAAGCACCCATAGGAAAAGAGCTATACTTAAAACCATACAAGAAAGGACTAGGTCTGTTCATAAAAAAATAATAAGACTCCTAGCAGTCCTACCCGACAGGTCGCTTACAAAGTTTATTATGAAGAAATTCAACGTTCCGAGATTCCGAGGTGTGTTTATGCTGAACACATAACTACACAACCAAAGACTACGTGAAAATCAGGAGAATGCGGAACTGTGAATCTGGATGTAGCAAGAGGACCTGAAGCTCACTGGGTAGTATTTGTTAAAAAAAGAAATACAAATAACGTCTACTATGTCGACTCATTCGACGACCTGCAGCCCGCAGAAGAATTACAACGATACTTCACAGCAGAAGACACGTATTTTACAATTTTCGACGCTACCAAGACTTTAATACATTTCTGTGTGATCATCTATGTATCATGTTCCTCCTCACGTATACGAATGATATATAAGGACGGGTATTAAGCATCCATTAACCAGTTGATATTTAGATGCAGTGATGTACACTTTGACTTTAAAAGAACGATCGCCTGTACTACGCGCGAACTACTTCCTACCAACTGATTTGGAGATTGAAGTATAGCGCTGATTGGACTGCAGACGTAAAACACAGTCCCAAATATCTCAGAGGCTAACAGTACGCTGCATCTTGAAATTAATGGTAAAAACGAAATTATGAAAATTGAACCTGGTACATATGGTATTGACGATTTAAACGAAGTTTTAAAACAGAGCAGAAAAGGGATTTATCTTTGTGCAAACATCAGTACACTTAAATCTGAATTAAGGATGGTGAATGCATCGATTGACTTTAAGCAGAAAGGTTCAGTAGTCCCGCTTCTGGATGTAGTAAAGGGACAGGTTTTGAAGACGGATCCCAGTGCATTTTACAAATCTCATCAGACATTGGATATTTTCCTTGTCAATACAATCCGTGTTGAGTGTAACATTGCAACGTACCCATATCTCATACATCTCAGTGATATATTGATTCATTCAGTTTACGGATTCTCCCCATCAGTTGGAACAGGGTGTAATATTGTTGAGACTCCTACCAACGCTATATACCTTCCAGGGACAGCTTTCATTGATCACAAATTTTCGGTATATGATATAATTAGTGCTGGAACTCCGATTTCCATATAATAATAAAGTGTAATTGTGGTTAGTACTACTGCAGCACAGTGTACACATCTTGGCCTCCCGATGGAACACTAGTTTGCCGTACCAAATGTGGAGGTCGTAGCGGAGCACCGCGAACACCACCACACAGGCACTGCAAGTAGCCTTCAACCATGAGGTCACATGATGCCGCACATCGCACACCCTTAGCCCGCCGCTGGGTGGCTACATCTATTGTACGATAAACATACATTTTGGAACTTAGACACGCAATTGGCAATCCATCCGCCTCATCTTTCATTAACCCGATAACCTTCATGTTCTGAGAAACAGCACCATAATGATTACTGGTTGTGTATTATGTTATTACTGTGACACTTAATTATATCTAATGGACCACAGCTCTTCATCCAATAGATGAAGCTATCTGTATCCATATAAAGTAACTTTGGTTCCATGAAATGAGTTTTAGCAAACTCATAATTGAAATGGTACATGTGGAATTTGGAGATGTCCAGTATACAGATACCCAAATTGACTGGTTTTGTAAACTATGCTGAAACCTTCGACATCTTCAAATGAACAAAGTTCTCGTTGACTGCCGTATCTTAAGCCCCACAGCTCATCCCATTCGGTCCTAATCAAAATCTGGTGTTCATTTCTTACATTCTGCATTGTTTTGCCGAAGATTGATTTATTCATCAATTTATAAAAATCTTTTACGAAATCACTAGTCGTGCCCACTCTCTTTTCGGACAACCGCGGGGACTGATTAAAGGAGGTAGCCCAGCTGATTCTACCTAGCTCAATCCCTAAGCTGAGGCACTGCTGGAGCTTACGATAATGAATCATATACCTCCACTTACATCCAACAATGATCATCACTTTAGGGATAGTGCTTCCTTGTGGAGCTTGTTGATTTGGACGTAACAGCAAGACACTTGTCATTTCACGCAGACTAACAGGGTATATGAGGTCTCCTTCCACCACATATCCTACAGCACAATCAGCCACCAAACCCAAGATTTTTCCACCTAATCCCTATAATTCGTTTTTGGGCACCCACTGAAACCCAACAACCGGCAGTGGCTGCATCATGGCGTGCCCGTATAAATTATTCACATCCAAATATAGACTCCAACTTGAATCGAGGGGTGTGTTGAACTACACACATACACATGGATTATTTGCCTTGGTATGTCTATGGACACACTGCCAAAAAGCCCCCCATGGATCCGGCGCTCAAATAAACGAATTATATCAACATCAGTGAAAAGTGCGATGTTGCGCCTGGTTTTCTTGAGCTTTGCATTCCAGGACAACCCAGGTACCGTGTACTAAAAGGCGACATCCAGAGAGTATGTGGCCATGCATACATTCTGAAACTTTTCGAAAACATCCTCAAGCAAGCTCACATCAGAGTCAGTGTATAGTCTTACGTATTCACCTAAATTGGGAAAGTCCATTTCCAGCCAGACACTCATGGCATGCTCATAATCTGCACTAGTTATGCCATCACCTGTGAGAGTACTGGTAAATGCAGATATGTCGGGTGGCCTGGTTTCGTTGAGTTTAGCGTTACTATCCAGATACTCATAAGGGAAAACTACTCTCCTAGTCTGAAGCTGAAACTTTTCGACGGCCGGGTGGCCGAGCGGTTCTAGGCACTACAGTCTGGAACCGGGCGACCGCTACGGTCGCAGGTTCGAATCCTGTCTCGGGCATGGAAGTGTGTGATGTCCTTAGGTTAGTTAGGTTTAAGCAGTTCTAAGTTCTAGGGGACTGATGACCTCAGAAGTTAAGTCCCATAGTGCTCAGAGCCATTTAATTTTTTTTTCAAACTTTTCCTCAGCAGGGTATGCACATGGGGTGATATGCATATCCTCCCAAGTTAGTGTTCCGACGAGTTACTGGAGAAGCGCCTGTATAAAACGTAGCGTGTCAAGAAAGTGGAGCATAGTTTTTGGCGTCATTCGTTTGGAGGGTGAAACATATTTCTCAACACTCTGAGATAGGACACCGACCTGATTTTTCTCCCAGCCTAAATTAACTAATTGAACAACAACTAAGTGGGCGTCATATCCACTTAAACTATGGAAGAAAATGGGTGTCTTGGTAACTCATACTCAAATTGTATGCGTTGTGAGCTGCACCAGGGAATTTCCCCATCAGATGAAAGTGGTCCCTACAGTGAGTTTCAGCTTTTCTGTCTAACGACAGCCCACAAATATGACACTTAACCACATCATTGTATAATTTCTTTATCCTCCTTCGATTAGGTCATGAGGATGTTGCTGCTGTAAAGCCAATCAACATTCCATGAGAGTTTTTCAAGCTCATTGAGCAGCCAAACTGCAGGATTATTCCCAAGAAAAGATTCTTAGCGGTTAAGACTTGAACCATATGAAAATGCAAATTTTTATGCTGCCGCATACAGTTACGTATTTTTGCATAAAGGTGATATGTGAGGCTCAGGGGTTCCCTTCACAGCGGATGATAGGGGGGGGGGGGGGCATGGAGACACTTGAAAATGGTTCAAATGGCTCTGAGCACTATGGGACTTAACATCTGAGGTCATCAGTCCCCTAGAACGTAGAACTACTTAAACCTAACTAACCTAAGGACATCACACACATCCATGCCCGAGGCAGGATTCGAACCTGCGACCGTAGCAGTCACGCGGGACCGGACTGCAGCGCCAGCGTGGCCTCCCCGGTCGGCAGACACTTGAAGTTGGCGTATACAACAAACAGACATCATTCACGGTAATGAGCATTCTTGAATTTAATGAACTTGTTTTGTTTTGTAGGCATAACAACATGTACGGTTCCTTGGATTCACAGTCCTTCACATGTCTTTTTAAATACTTTTTTTCTGAAAAGGTATTTAGACATCTGAAGCAAATGTGTTGCTTACACGTGTGTTTATTGAGTTTAGAGTTTAGGAGGTAGGACACGTCTTTGATCCATACATAATGCTGATTATCGCCTTCAGAGAAGAGCAGCATGTTTACATGAATACCACGCTCATCTGAACATGCCGAAAAACGGAGTGGGCCAACTACAATATGCTTGTCCCGCTCATCTGACTTGGTTTCCTGCTTCTTCTTTAGGTCATAAACGTGAACTAATATCCTGGAATTTTGTGCCTCCAATTTCTTGTAAGTCCTGAATCGTTACAGGTAACTCAGTACCGTCAAAGTTATAACATCCACAAATGTTAAGACGTATTCCATATCGAGATGTGCACTCTGGATTCTGCTTAATTTTTCTTTCGCATGCCAGGATTGACAAGCGTTATCCTGTTAATTTGAACGTTAATGCAAGCTTTCTTATTACCTATATCCTTGGGGAGTTTGATATTGCTAGACCCTCCATTTAACGGATCACGGACATGAATATCCACGTGGAGGTGTGGTATTTGGTCCAGTGCTTTAGCTGACCCTCTTACTTCCATCTTGGGAAACCTCGCCAGTGTGGTCGCGAAGGTGATTCACGATACCACTACGTGACTGATGTATTCCGAGATATAAGGCGATTATCACGTCAGATGTAGTGCACGCTTTTCCCCTCAGGAATACCCTGCTGTTTGGGGCGGGGGGGGGGGGGGGTGAGTCAACTCGCAGCAAAGTACTGCATTATATTTAATGGCACTATATCTCAGATCATCTAGGGCTTTAAGGAGCACTGGGAGGCATGCTTCTAGAAACCTGAGTGGGTTGTTATACCCCCCCCCCCCCCCCCCAGCAAGATTCTCAATTCTAGTAAACGAGATACTTCCCTCAAACCCCCTAGCAACCGTTGAGTGTTCCAGAGGGTTCATCACGCAGATAATCTGATGTCCTTCACTATGAGGATGGGATAGAGCGTTACTGCCAGCCACATGTTCATTATAATACTATAACTAGTAGACGATGCTCCCACCCAGTGGATGAGGGCGCTGGGGAGGAGGTGCCTTCAGGGGGGAGCGTGGAGGGGTATGTGCCGTGGCACACCTACCTTTTGTTGCCAGCGAGGATAAACAGCCAGAGCTGTAGTAGGAGGAGGTGGTGGTGGTGAGCTCCTGTGGGAGCACCCAGGCTGTGAAGAGGACGCTTGTTGATGCTGCTGCATGTTGGAGCCTTCACTATCGCCAGCCTGGGGGATGGGAGATCGTTGCTCTGACTGAACCACCCACAGACACCCTGCCGTCACCTCTAGCATGGCAATGAGTGGCACTTGGCCCAGTGGTGCACGTTGCTCGGGCGACTGTTTGATACCTGCTCTAGGTGCATGTGCCACAGAAAGATGTGGGCAATGCGGTGTTGGTGGCACCTCTGTAACATACGAATAACGGAAAAAATGAAGTACAATATTCAAGATTTTAAAGTATATGCTGTAACTAAATAACAACCGTTTAGTACATTAGCATTCTAGAATAAGAATTATATGTTGTAAGGATGACAGTCACATTATAATCACCTTTTACTCTCTGGGTCTCGGGACTGAACAGTTCAGTCGATCTTTCAGCTAGTTCACCCACCTAGTCAAATATCTCCACCTCCTCTTCCAGAAGGAAGAGATCGCACTGCCTTTCAGGAGCCACAACCTCACGCTCCCACTCCGCTATTTCACCATCGCAAGAGTTGTTGTTGTTGTGGAGACACAGATCTTTCTCTCAGAAGTTGTCTACAACAAGATGTTGATTATAAGAAACAACAACAACAAATCTGTACTGAATTTGCTGCAGTGAAGTTATAACACTCCCCGTCTGCTAACTACTGTACCATAACCTCAATGCCAGAAGCAGGTTGTAACATAAAACAATTTTGTAAAAGTAACTATGTCACAAAGCAACAGAGCAGTGTTACCCTCTGAGAGGAATTTTGTTAAGTTGACCGTATTGTTCCTAATGGAAGTGGCTTATCGGAAATGAAAATCAGAATTACGTTAATATTGGAATAGTGACAAACAAAATTTTGCCTAGCTATACTGTTTATAGAATAAGTAAGGGAAACGGTCGCCAGCCTAATTAGGCAAGAGAAAGATTAACATTCTCGTTTATGAAAGTAGGTATAAGTAACTATAATGGAAAACACAACAGACACAACCTAGACTTAGCAACACGCGAGTGCAATGAACTCTAACACACATATGTTTTAAGATTGAAGCTAACAGTTAGAGCAGCAGGAACTATTTTCAAAATTATAACAGGTACAGAAAAACACTATCACTTTCAGGGTTTACACAAACTGAGTGGTCTTTATACTGTTAATATGCACACAAGAGAGACAAACACTTGGCATACATGAGAATGTAACGTTTCACAACTGCAGCTTTCTCACTTTTACTACAACGAAACACAATGTTGACAAAATTGCAAGGAACTGACTCTCCTTTTTAGAATTTACTACAGACAACAACGTGATCATTTACTTTATAAGACTCAGCCTAAAGTTTGAAGTTGGTAACAGCACTTTAAATAACAGTTTCAATAGGAAAATTATTATTGGACAAATAACATTTGCTTTAACTCACTCTGTTACCACATTAGCTTTAACTATCTTTCTAATAAGTTCAAGAGGCATTATTTAACAAAGCTCTAGGCTTCAACGTACTTTCAGTAAGGACACTCGGTAATCACTTTTCTTCAAACGGAGAGGACCCTAAGAGGTGTTATGATGAGGAGTAAAATCAAGGTAGGTAAATAAATTCCGATATGAATTACCTTATATTTCAGCACATTAACAAATCCGTTAGGCTGATCCTTCACTGTACATCAATATAGTATTACGTTACAGTGATTGCGCAATGTGGTGGCAACTGCATGTTGGTAGGTGGAATTGCAGGTAGAATTGCCGAACTTTATCGTATCTTCATGGCGATGATTCATACAAATTCCAGAATAGTTCCAGTCATTTATCCACCCATCCGAGGCATTGGAAAGAAGCAGTAAAAGCCTCTCTCTGAATCAGCATGATATGCACCTTTACATTGACAGTGCACAGACTGGTAGCTCCTTTCCGACTGGTGGCTCGTCTCCGACTGCTGCTCGTCTCCGACTGCTATCAGTTCCACCTTTTCCACCTAGGCCAACCACAATTTGCGCGCGCTACACAGTTCCGTTCCTGAGGGGAACCACCCTACCTCTTATACACCAAACTACTAAGATTCCTAAGTGAGGATCAGCAGTTTACATAACAGCAAACAAACGTATTGAATAACACAGAACATTTGCACATATTAACATGTCTACAGAAAATTATTCACACAAAATTACAATCATATACAGTAAGTATTGTTCCCTCCAAATGGGTCAAAGCATTTAAACGAGAGATATGTTACACAGCATACAATCACATCATGACATCAAAGTTGGACAAAGAAAAGAGTACACAATTTTATGTTATTGATTTAAACACATTTACAAAAGATCAACAATGTGACATTAAATAAAACAAAAGCAAAAATAAAACCATACAGCATAAGAGCTGTGGTGTTACAAAGTACTGATTATACATAAATACGAAAAAAATGAAAAATTAAAAAAGTTCATACCAGATGGTAGTGATGGCTCCTAATCATGATTCTTAACACATACCCATACTGAAATCTCATCCTCCTCTTGATCTATACTACCACCTACAACAACGAATAATGTATGGTTCACGTAACTGTATATGATGAAAAATGTCTAACGGCGATATAGTGCAAATGTACTTAGGTTGTTGCTGCATTTCGGTCTCTAGCAGCTTCTCAGTGTTTGTCAGCTGCTGCTCTAATGTTGCAACAGCGAGATCAAAAATTCTATAATCACTTGTTTTGATGTGAGTACATCAAGAGCTGTTTCATGAACATGTAAACTATCACACAGAATTCGGAGTTGTACTTATATGATAGTAGCACATTCTCTGTAGCCTGCTGGCGACTTTCAGCTTCCAGCGTACATTCTAAATCTGTCACTATTTCGGGAATGAATGCTGCAACACTAAGAAAAAATTACTTTTATAAGCACTTGATATGAAAATGTATCACAGTCACGAAAAATTTGAATATTTTGATATGAAATTTTATAATTTGAACGCATAATTTTTTTATAAACACTTATATGGAAATTGCCCCAAGTTTGGCTGTTTTCCGTAACTGTTAACAATGGCGTCACTACTCGCTGACCATTTCATATTGTAGGAATCACAAGGACACATCTAGGCACTGACAAAGACTGATGATTGCTGTGGGGGTTGAGCTTTATATACATTGAGATTCCACCCTCTCTTTTGCAGATGACCAATAGGAACCCAGAATGCCATACCAGCAAGTTATAACTTGCTTTCTTTTCTTTTTCAAACAAGCTTGGTGCAGGTGTTTGAGGAACAGAACATGACTGTGAAGAATGAAAAAAAAAAAAAAAAAAGCTTTGAGAAATATTTTGTTTGTTGACAAGTGGGAGGAAAATTGAACGAACTGTTATCTATAGAAAAACATCCCTTCTTCATTTTGAGACAGATAGATAGTCTGGCATACCCAGTGCCAGCTGCACCACTCGAAATGTATGTTGTTGTCTTCGTTAGGACACATCTCTTGGAGGAAGACGCTAACCTTCGAAAACAAATCTGTTGATCGTGGTAGATGCTCACCAAAGTGTGCCTTGAGAACAGCAGTGTACATTACAATCATCTGCTGATTTCCAACTGCTGGCTGCCGCCCCCCTGTGGCGTGGAAACCGAGAGGACTGCCTGTTCGGGTGGGGGATGCGAGCATGTGGTCACCGAGCAGACGCTGGGCACTGAGCCAAGTGGCGCAAGTCCCGCGGTTTGTGCCATCTCTGGCCGCCTGAGAGTTACGAATGCACATGGTGTGGCGCCCTTTCATCTCAAGCGTGGAGTGTCCGGCGAGGCGAGGCAGCTGCAGCAGCCATTATGAATGTGGTCCGGCGAGGCACGGACCAAGGTCCCCCAAGCTTATGTGAGGTGGTGCAGGTGGCGGGGAAGAGATGAACCGAGGCACACCACTATTGCACTTCCGCCCGGCAGCAAACCACAGAATATCTCAATGACTTTGCTGCTGCACCATATCAAGCGATCGGAAGTTAAACAAGAGTGTCCATAATGAGATTATCACTCTGTCTCGGAGTGTGCGCTGATATGAAACTTCCTGGCAGATTAAAACTGTGCCCGACCGAGACTCGAACTCGGGACCTTTGCCTTTCGCGGGCAAGTGCTCTACCATCTGAGCTACCGAAGCACGACGCACGGCCGGTCCTCACAGCCTTACTTCTGCCATTATCTCGTCTCCAACCTTCCAAACTTTACAGAAGCTCTCCTGCGAACCATGCAGAACTGGCACTCCTGAAAGAAAGGATACTGTGGAGACATGGCTTAGCCACAGCCATGGTTCGCAGGAGAGCTTCTGTAATGTTTGGAAGGTAGGAGACGAGATACTGACAGAAGTAAGGCTGTGAGGACCGAGCGTGAGTCGTGCTTCGGTAGCTCAGATGGTAGAGCACTTGCCCGCGAAAGGCAAAGGTCCTGAGTTCGAGTCTCGGTCGGGCACATAGTTTTAATCTGCCAGGAAGTTTCAAGAGTGTCCATGTTCTAAGAAATGCAAATTACGTCCTTCCCAGAGCATAATTCACCGATTTCCTGTCACCTGAATTTTTTTTTCGATTTCTACCACCTATTCTCGTTTTACAAACAATTTCCATCAACAATTTCCGTTAATATTTTGTCCTCTAAATTGACAATTCAATTGCACAGCGAAAATTCGGATTTGCTGCCAAAATTCGAAATTCCCGCCAATACTGTAAGCGGGGTGGCTGTAGGAGTAGGGGGAGGGGTGGGGTGGAGGTTGCGGGAACCCACATGTCAGCTCAGCAAAACACATAACATGATCTGTGGGTGGGGGGTTTGGGTGAGTGTAATTAATTAATCAATTTAATTAATTTGCATATCAATTTGATATCAATTTTATATCAAAACGGCACCAAGAGTCCCATCTACCAACTATTGACACCTGCAGTGGAATTTATTGGCATAAGTAGCATAGATGACGAAGGATTTAAAGACATTTCGTTTTTTGTAGAGATAAATTAGAACCAGTCACTCCATGTCTAGTGGGTGTGAAAACGGAACATGAAACTCACGAACCAGACAATGGGGTGTTAGATCAGAGTGTAGTAGAGGTGCAACAGGCTTTTGATACCGAAATGATGCAAATGTTGAGAAATGAGTGGTCACATGAGCACCATGACCAGAAATATGAATCCGTTAAACAGTAACATGTGTGTCCTTCAGATTCGTTCCACAACCCAGTTAAAAGAAAACAATAAGAAAATGAATGTCAGTCAAAAAGAATTGAAAAATGATTAATTGGAAGACATGCTGGAGGTGATTTAATCTGCTTCGATCAAACAAAGTGATAGAATAACTGAGTATAGTGAATTTATGTTCTGTGATATGGACTACATGAGAGATTAAAATGCAGTTTACTGATATCAACGCTAAATTTGATCAGAAATACAACGAATCTATGAGAGTGCTGAGCCAGTGGTAGATGGGAACAGAAGGACATTAATTCTGTCAGTAAAAACCGAAATATCTGCAAACACATAATCAGAGATTACTATGTTAAGAAACGTACTTTCGACTGTTCAAAATTCCTGCGCACTGCAAGAAACGTAAGGTGGTACTATCACTAAATTTGCAACGAAATGGATTCGTTGCATCGAATATATATATATGACAGGAATTGGGGAAATAAATACAGTAGAAGAAGAATGGGTAGCTTCGAGGGATGAAGTAGTGAAGGCAGCTGAGGATCAAGTAGGTAAAAAGACGAGGACTAGTAGAAATCCTTGGGTAACAGAAGAAATATTGAATTTAATTGATGAAAGGAGAAAATATAAAAATGCAGTAAGTGAAACAGGCAAAAAGGAATACAAACGTCTCAAAAATGAGATCGACAGGAAGTGCAAAATGGCTAAGCAGGGATGGCTAGAGGACAAATGTAAGGATGTAGAGGCCTATCTCACTAGGGGTAAGATAGATACCGCCTACAGGAAAATTAAAGAGACCTTTGGAGATAAGAGAACGACTTGTATGAATATCAAGAGCTCAGTTGGAAACCCAGTTCTAAGCAAAGAAGGGAAAGCAGAAAGGTGGAAGGAGTATATAGAGGGTCTATATAAGGGCGATGTACTTGAGGACAATATTATGGAAATGGAAGAGGATGTAGATGAAGATGAAATGGGAGATATGATACTGCGTGAAGAGTTTGACAGAGCACTGAAAGACCTGAGTCGAAACAAGGCCCCCGGAGTAGACAAAATTCCATTGGAACTACTGACGGCCGTGGGAGAGCCAGTCCTGACAAAACTCTACCATCTGGTGAGCAAGATGTATGAAACAGGCGAAATACCCTCAGACTTCAAGAAGAATATAATAATTCCAATCCCAAAGAAAGCAGGTGTTGACAGATGTGAAAATTACCGAACTATCAGCTTAATAAGTCACAGCTGCAAAATACTAACACGAATTCTTTACAGACGAATGGAAAAACTAGTAGAAGCCAACCTCGGGGAAGATCAGTTTGGATTCCGTAGAAACGTGAGGCAATACTGACCTTACGACTTATCTTAGAAGGAAGATTAAGGAAAGGCAAACCTACGTTTCTAGCATTTGTAGACTTAGAGAAAGCTTTTGACAATGTTGACTGGAATACTCTCTTTCAAATTGTAAAGGTGGCAGGGGTAAAATACAGGGAGCGAAAGGCTATTTACAATTTGTACAGAAACCAGATGGCAGTTATAAGAGTCGAGGGACATGAAAGGGAAGCAGTGGTTGGGAAGGGAGTAAGACAGGGTTGTAGCCTCTCCCCGATGTTGTTCAATCTGTATATTGAGCAAGCAGTAAAGGAAACAAAAGAAAAATTCGGAGTAGGTATTAAAATTCATGGAGAAGAAATAAAAACTTTGAGGTTCGCCGATGACATTGTAATTCTGTCAGAGACAGCAAAGGACTTGGAAGAGCAGTTGAATGGAATGGACAGTGTCTTGAAAGGAGGATATAAGATGAACATCAACAAAAGCAAAACAAGGATAATGGAATGTAGTTTAATTAAGTCGGGTGATGCTGAGGGAATTAGATTAGGAAATGAGGCACTTAAAGTAGTAAAGGGGTTTTGCTATTTGGGTAGCAAAATAACTGATGATGGTCGAAGTAGAGAGGATATAAAATGTAGGCTGGCAATGGCAAGGAAAGCGTTTCTGAAGAAGAGAAATTTGTTAACATCCAGTATTGATTTAAGTGTCAGGAAGTCATTTCTGAAAGTATTCGTATGGAGTGTAGCCATGTATGGAAGTGAAACATGGACGATAAATAGTTTGGACAAGAAGAGAATAGAAGCTTTCGAAATGTGGTGCTACAGAAGAATGCTGAAGATTAGATGGGTAGATCACATAACTAATGAGGAAGTATTGAATAGGATTGGGGAGAAGAGAAGTTTGTGGCACAACTTGACCAGAAGAAGGGATCGGTTGGTAGGACATGTTCTGAGGCATCAAGGGATCACCAATTTAGTATTGGAGGGCAGCGTGGAGGGTAAAAATCGTAGAGGGAGACCAAGAGATGAATACACTAAGCAGATTCAGAAGGATGTAGGTTGCAGTAGGTACTGGGAGATGAAAAAGCTTGCACAGGATAGAGTAGCATGGAGAGTTGCATCAAACCAGTCTCAGGACTGAAGACCACAACAACAACAACACACACATATATATATATATATATATATATATATATATATATATATATATATATATATATGTGTGTGTGTGTGTGTGTGTGTGTGTGTGTGTGTGTGTGTGTGTGTGTGTGTAGTTAATGGTCACCAAACAGCGAGATTTTCATCGCAGTTACACATATTATAAGAAACGAATGCGAACGAAATGGCTAAAATTGTCGTCACACAGTGAGGAGGAAACCTACAATATAAAACTCATTCGCTCACTCCAACCTCATTCACGTGGACCCACAGAATCATTCTGTCTCAGACTCTTTAACACAACGGAGAAAGGGTGAAAGGTGCTATACCTAGGATTAAAGGATAAGTAAAACAGCAGGAGAGCTAAAAATGGGCACAGGGAAATGTGGTTAGCTGACTATTTATATAAAAAAAAACAAGGGTGAGCCAGTCACCTGCTAACACATTAAGAGAATCTCCTTAAAATCTTAGGAAACATTTTGCCAAATCGCAAAACCTTAAAACTCTAAAAACATTTGTTTGGAAGTCGCTTGAAATATAGAGCACATCTGTCAGCAAACTTGCCGCTACTCTCTAATCTGAAAATACATCTTATCATAAAATGTGGCGCACAGTGATCTGTACGCCATGAGTACCACAAATGGGAGGGTTAAAAGAAAATGGTTCAAATGGCTCTGAGCACTATGGGACTTAACATCTTAGGTCATCAGTCCCCTAGAACTTAGAACTACTTAAACCTAAGGACATCACACACATCCATGCCCGAGGCAGGATTCGAACCTGCGACCGTAGCAGTCCCGCGGTTCCGGACTGCAGCGCCTACAACCGCACGACCACCGCGGCCGGCCAACCTACGGAGTCTCCTTGTTTGGACCCAAAAGTGAATACAGCTACAGAGTTTGTGGTGCCCAGTAATAATCTCATAAAATAATGTAATAAAACAGATGTGGGAGAGGAAACTCTCTTGTAGTGCGCTAAATAGGGGTCTCCGCAGTAACCAGGGTAACACGCGGTTAAAGCCCTACATTTGGTGCTGAACTTTCTCGACACCAAGCGACTCCAGTTTACAATTCACACGTTCACCCGGATCCCAAACAGCTTTGTTGCCGTGGACGATAGGTAAAGAGGTGTTTCATAGCTTGACGAGCTATGTGATATGGTTGTGAATTGGTGGTAACGACTAATTTACACACCTGAAGCACCACCAGGAATTTCAGGCAGATTAAAAGTGGTGGTTCATCATCCACAGAGCGCAGTGACTGGTTATGGCGTTGGTCCTGTAAGCGCCTGTGGCCAGCCTGATCCTCTCATCGTGTACAGCACCAATGATCTTCAGGTAAGTAGGCGTCGCTGACCTGTATACTGTGCACCCATAGTCCAGCCGTGATCGCATGAAAACTCTATAAAGCTAGAGCAGACGTTCCCCGTCCACTCCCCAAGGCATTTCAGGATATGCAGTGCCTTCTGGGCTCGTGACCCCAGGTCTTTTGGGTGTGTTAAACACGAAAGTTTAGGGTCAAAATTGAAGCCCAGGAACATCGCAGAGCGTTTAAAAGGAAAAATCGTGTATCATGTAGAGAATTCAGGCAAATTAAAAATGAACTATAAGTTGCAATTGACAAGTCACTATTGTAACAGTGGAGAAGGAACTGAAAACTGCAAAATTGCCCAGAAATGCGCACTATGCCGGACTTCTTACCGTAGATGTGAAGCTGTTTATGGCTGTGACAAAGAAGGTAACACTTAAAACACTGCCCAAAACGATGCGATGCCATGTCACCAACTCGGGACCCAAAAAAACTCTTGGACAGGCAGGACCGTATGAAGAAGGAAAAGTGGCATGGGAGTTCCAATGTTCAGGGATGAACAGGGCTGAAGCAAAGGAGGGTGCAGCATGGCCTTAAACATTTTTTTGGGCTCACGATACGAATCGCACCTCGTAGTTTCAAGCTTTTGTATCTTCTGTGCTTCAAGATATACGCTACAGTCCCTACCTCTGACAGGGTAATCCTCAGCCCAAGCCACAGGAGATGTAGAAACAACATCTTCATGGGCGCCCTTCCTTCATTTACCACAAGTCGCTTCTCTCTCTTGTATCCTTAAGTGGCGTGTCCAAAGCACAGGCATTTAAAACAGCAAATTGTTTCGGGGACATATGGCATCACGCGTTAACGAAGGAAACCTACGTTCACAAACTCAGCAAGTTTAGCGCTATTGAATGTAAAGATAAAGGAGTCAGGTATTACCAGATCCCCATCCACCCTTTTCCTGTTATTCCGTCGTCAAGCCCATACCCAGCAATCGAATGCTGGACCCCCAAGAGCCGTTGCAAAATCAGTTACAAAATAGCATCAGTAGTGATCTATTAGTTTTACAGAAATCTTGACCACTGACTAGAGAAGAGAAGCACGATCCGGTCAAGAAACAGGGGACTTAACACTCTTTAGATTTTATAAAGAACTGTGGACGAGTACTACCAAATAGCATGAGGAATAGGGGGAAAATCAGTATACTGATTTATGACTTAGCAGGTAATCCAAAAAGATAGTGTTTGAATCTAGACACCACTGATATGACATTTGCAGAAATTAAAGACAAACCTTTGGAAGAATTATGGTGTACTGAAAAGCAAGTCGATTTGTGGTTCAAATTTTTCGTCACACGAACGCCAAATAACTGTCATAGGATTTCCATAAAAGATTTCTGTGAATCGTGGTTTCGAAAATTCAAATCCTGAAACACAGAAAATCTGAGTCTGATGTAATATCGGAACTCTGGAAAGAACTTCCAGAGTACGCATAACTTTAGGTTGTGAGTAACCGTAAGATGTTCGACGAATTTTTGAAAAAGGTAGAGAATGAAGATCATTGGAGCTAAACTCGCAAACAACGAAATTTCTGGCAAGCAAACTTGTCTGGTGGTGGTGATCGGAATGTACCACAATTTAATATGATGAGAGGATGTAGTAGGGTAATACAGCTAATCCTGGGCGACACAACTTGCATAATATTTACTCGTAACGGAACGACAGAAAGCACAGTTACGAGGGAAAGTAGTTTCCACACAAGTCGAGGCCCTGGCGGTTGTGGATGAAAGTAGGTGTCACGAAGACGGTAAGAATCATATGTATTTTTGAGATGCTCGAGGAGAAAGCGTTGCCAGAATGGAAAACGGTTAGGAAAGAGGAACTACGATTGGAACGAAATAGGTGTGCGAACATTGGATGTAAGCACAGAATTGGTCATACAACAGTCAGTTAGAGGAACGAACAAACAGTAGGAATTTCTGGCCAATGGAATTAAGCAGATGGATGTAAGTGATTTTTATGGTGGTAGGTCGAAAGCACAGATAGAAAGGCAGGTCGCCGTTTCACATGACAGTTGCCTCCAAAAGGACGAGGCAGAAGAAACTCGGTCAAATGTATTACGTGTTTCACGAATGGAAAAACGAAGAAGGTAGTGACCTTAAGAAGGCCCTTACGAACTTTAAAGTGTAGTTGAGGGAAAGGGGCATAGTACAAAGCTGTTTGCCAAAGATGATGTAGACGAAATCATCCCAATCGTAAATTATGTAGCAAAACTAGATCCAGTTAAAATGACTGCTTTCAAGGCAGACAAACACGATCGAAATATGATATTTGTGGAAAGGAGTTCTGATTTCAATGTTTTTGAAGTACAGGAAGAATGTTGTATTAATGAGAACGATCCATTTAGCAGCAGTGATGACGTATTTGCATTCCCCGAAAAGCTTAGGTATAATGAAACACATAGCAGCAAAGTGGTTCAGAGAATAGTGAAAGTCATGATGATGAAGTATCTGATGGGGTAACAATTTTGAATCAGAGTATACATGAAGATTTTAATGTGATACAGGAAGATATAGAAACACGTGGATGGATGATATTACATAATTTACGATTCTTATGGATTCATGATACTAGAGAATGAATTTGAGACAGATATATTCACAGAGGTTCTTGTGTTATCATATCAGAATATAAGTAAGGAATCCAGTGAAACAGAGGCTAGTGAGGATATAATGGGAAAGTGCTTACAACAAGATGCATTTGTAGAGGATACCATCATTCATGAAGACTCTGTAGTAATACATGTTAAAATCGACGAAACTGAAAGTCAGGAAAATGATAATGTTCAACAGAGAAAAAAGGAATATTTAACATAGTGCAGCCCAGTCAGCAACAGTGATAATTGAACATATAACACGTAAGCCTCAATTGCAAATAGAAACCAATCCTTACCTATGTTTCAGCAAAAATAACTTGGCCTTCTTCAGAAGCTATTGACACTAAAGTATTGCACGTCAAAGTTAGGCATGCAATAGTTTAGTGTCAATAGCTTCTGAAGAAGGCCAAATTATTTTTGCTGAAACCTAGCTAAAGATTGCTTTCTATTTGCAACTGAGGCTGACGTGTTATACGTTTATGTTTAGATAAAAAGGCAGTGAAAGATGTAGAGTATGGGAGAAATAAGAAACCCCTGGACAAGGGGTCTAGCAGTAAGAGTGGGATGGATTCCATGGGAAGAATTTTTATTAGAAAAGGAAGTGTTGTGAAGACAACCAGAACAAAAAGTCAGATACCCGATCACAGACCGTAATTTATATAGAGATCTGTATGAATCATTTATTTGTTTTTCTGGATAGAGGTACGTTAATAAGTGCCATATCAACTATATCTTTTGAAATGAACTGTAACAATTCGGGTATAGAAATAATTCCATTAAACAGCGGAAACGTAGTAGGTGCCACCAGTAAGGTGAGCTTATCTGGTATTAAGATCCAAGGGCCCTCATTTACAAATGAGGTTTTGACTGTGCGGGATTCCTATTGAGCATTGACTGTGTGGTAAAACAATCATCACTGATTGCGGCAAATGTGTGATAATACTATGAGCAGAAATAAAAGCTTAGTAGTGCCTTTTGAATCAATAACTGAAAATGAAGAAGGTACGATAGAATTTTCACAGTTAATTAGGACAGATGATAATTACCGTTTTTGGAATAGTTAATGAAAAAAGAATGAACTATACCAGGTATTGAAAGAGAACGAAACGATGTTGTCCGATACAACCCAGACGAGTGATAGGTTTGAGCAAAGAATTCTCTCCTGAAGAGATTTTGCAAGAAATGATGTTTGGTAGAAGTATATGGAGATAGTAACTGTTCCGAAAGAACAGATACCAATAATGACAGTGCAGCTTCTCTAGAAAGGAATGATAATTAGTAGAAACCCTCAGCTGCCAACAGGTGTTGTTGATATACCTCAATGGGGACACCTGAAAATGTGTGCCTTGGCCAGGTCTCCAACCTGGGATCTCCTGCTTACATAGTAGACGCTCTATCCATCTGAGCCACCGAGGGCACCGAGTGCAGCAAGACTGCAGGCACTTATCTTTTGCACGCTTCCCGTGAGACCAACATTCCCAACTGTCCACAACTTTCTACAACACCTGTTGACAGCTGAGGGTTTCCATTAACTATCATTTCTTTCTAGAAAAGCTGAATGGCCATCATTGGTATCTGTTCTTTCGGAACAGTTACTATCTTCATATAGTTCAAGGCCACCCCGGCCATTGACCTTCTTCTGTGCGAATGCGCGCACTTTGACCAAACTCTTACGGGAATCGTCACCTTAGTTGGTGCGAGTAATGAGTCAATGGGCAAATATCAATTAGGAACAATACGAATGTAGGTTGTGTATAGCTGGGAATGTGGGTCTCACAGGAAGCGTGCAAGGGATAAGTCCCTGCAGTCTCGCTCTCCTCTGTGGCCTCGGTGGCTCAGATGGATCAGTCTGCTTTCGGCGGTGGCACAGCACGGACCTGCTGTCCCGACCGCGGGCGCCCGTGGACGAGGAAGTGTTTACACCGCCGGTACTCGCGCGTGTTGTTGTCTAACTCGATCGCCGTGGCACACAATTTTCGAAAGACTACGATCCAGTTTACGTTCGACAACGAATATTCCAGACCCAAAGCTTTCGAAATAGAGCGTTTTTTGAGGGAAGAAGTTCGTTTACCTGCTGCAGACATAATTGGAATACACCTGTCCATTGTAAGCAGTACAATGTACGTAAAGATGACTGAAGAAGCTGCGTGTGAAAGAACTCTCTCCGCTGCTCAAAGAAGATTTAAATTTCGATTCTCCGATGGCCATATCAGCGATGTAACAGTAGCTCCTTCAGGATTGGGTGTGAATGTCATTCGGATCTTTGAATTGCCGTTTGAGGTGCAAGAATCGATGGTGACTGAATCGCTGCGACCATATGGAACGGTACTTAGTTATACGCCTGAACGCTGGGTAAGTTTTAGCACCTATCCGGTGCTAAGCGGAGTCCGACAGGTGCGGATCGTCCTTACTAAACATATCCCTTCTTATTTATACATTGAAGGATGTCAAGCTATTGTGATATACCATGGCCAGCCACGCACCTGTTCTGGCTGTGGTGGAGAAGGACATATCCGCTCGGAGTGCATACAACGCCGCGTCGTGCAACTGCCACATGGAGAAGCGTCACAGGGAGAAGTTCCCACGCAACTGCCGATGACGTACGTGTCAGTGGCCCGCCGGGAGGTGTTGCCAAGTTCGGAGCGTGACAAGGACGTGTTTATGCAAGAGCAGACCGAGTTACGGGAGCATGGAGGTGACTCGGAGAATGTCCCTAGACCCACGTCACGTCAGATGAGGGAGGAACCCTCCGAAAACTCACATGTAGCACGCGGCGTGAAAGTAGAGGTCGCGACAGTGGCGACGGCAACGGACCAACGGACGATCGACGAACACACTGAGGCAACAGAGGGCAGGGCACGCAAACAGCGATCGCCGAAGCGTCGCAAAAAGCGTCGCCATAGTTCGGCTGACACGTCCCCCCCTAGCCTAGGGGACACGGAAGTAATCCTAGCCGAAGAACTGTCTGACACGGAACATGTGCCTTTAGAGGACGCTGACAGGATTTCGTCAGATGGTGACCGGATGTCCTGCCTTTCAGATGGTCCCTCTTCATTGACACCGACTGACCCTGCGCTGCCGACGAAGGAGTCAGGGACGCCATGTCCCGGCAGCCACATCGAAATACATCAGAGGACGTTTCTCGGATTGACGACCACTGCGACTGGGCGGAACCAGTCGAAGACATACAGGAATTGCCACCCCTAAATGATGATAACTCACTTACAGGATGCACACCACGAAACGACAACAACGGCGGGCAACCCGTCGGCGAGCACCTCTCTGAGCACGAATAGTGGACTAAAGCCCTTGGAGTTCTTAATGACATGACACGAGCATGTCAACGACAACGGACCACGCATATAATGTGGGCACAGTGAACATTAACACCGCCCGTTCGTTTGAAAAGATGCAACGTCTCCGGGACATGATTTACGCCACAGACGTTGATATTCTGCTGATGCAGGAAACCTGCAATGTTGCTTTTCCCGACCTCGATTACCTTCCTTCGGCTCGGGGTTAGGCTATGACCGTGAACGGCATTCATATTGTCAACATCTATGCACCCTCCGGATCTGACAATCGACAGGCGCGTGCACGATTTTACTCGGAGGAGATTGCCCCTCTATTCCATGGGAGGTATGACCACATCTTGGTAGGGGGAGATTTTAACTGTGCCCTCGCACCGAAGGATCAAACTCCTAATTTCAGCTCCTGCCACGCTTTGAACACGATCTGCCGGGACATGGCCCTAATGGACACGTGGGAAAAGATCCATGGGCAGCGAGAGGGCTACACGTATTTTACTAGCCACTCGGCGAGCAGGCTGAATCGGATTTATGATTCTGACAGATTACGGGATCACGTGTTGGCTGCTGAATGTTGGCCCACAGCTTTTACGGATCACCTTGCATATTTATGCACGTTAACCCTCCCACGGCAGCGGGTCTGGCGGAGTCGTAGTTCCTGGAGACCTAATTCATCCTTATTGGTGGATCTCGAATGTCGCCAGCGGATCGAAGAAACATGGCAGACATGCACTCGCCGTCTGCTGCTGCACCGTACGGTTATTTCATGGTGGCTACAATGTGCAAAACAGGCGATACGAAGAGCTCTCATAACGTATGGCGAGGAAAAAACGAAATGGCTCCGAGATACACTTGATTGTTACTACATGGTGCTCCGCGACCTGTCCTCCAAGGCCCCATCGCCCGAGCGTCAAGCGGAAGTCCATCGCATTCAGGCCGGCATTTTATCGATCACGAGACGTCGACTGGAGGGACTTTCGATCCGTGCTGGGTGCTTGGACAACGTCGATGCAGAACGTATTAGCATGCATCATGTGTCCAAGGGACATGCGCGTAATCGCTTATCCCTGATCACAGTGCTCCATGATGACGATGGTCGGCCCTTGACGTCACAACAGGACATTGCTGCTGAGTTTCTGGAGCATTACCGCCTCCTTTTCACTGGGACGCCGACGGCCAGTCGGACAGGAGAAGAAATTTTGCGACAGATGCAAACGGAGGTGGATGGTCCGGATGCAGAGGCGTTACTGGAACCCCTAACGGAAGACGACATCCGGGGCGCACTCACAAAGGGTGCGGTGCATAAATCCCTTGGGCCAGATGGGTTGACACTCGAATTTTAACGCGAATTTGCGGATTTAACGATGTCGCAGTTTGTATTGATGTATAATGAGTTATTGAGCCCTGACACGGACGTTCCGTCGCAGTTCACGGCGTGACTGCTTATACCAATACCGAAATCGACAGCGAGTGTCAGCGCCCATCAATTTAGACCACTCACTATGCTCAATACTGACTATAAGATCTTTGCGCGAATGTTGGCGGCAAGGCCCAAGACTGTAATATCCAAGACAATACCACCAGACCAGGCTTGTCTAGGGTTTCGGAGCAACATACATTGTATCCTAGGCGAATACCGTGACGTAATTTCCCTGACGGACGCTTGTCGCATGCGAGCGGCGTTCGTATCGGTGGCTTTTGATCGTACCTTTGACAAGATCAACCATGATTTCCTTGACTCGACCATGCGACGCATGGCGACACCACAGGATTTTATTAACGTCCTCATGCGTCTCCTTCGCGGCGCTTCTTCCACGGTGAGAGTCAGTGGCAGGGAGGTAGGAACGATTCATGTTTGCAGCTCAGTTAGGCAAGGATGTCCCTTGTCAATGATACTGTTTACAATAGCGCTCGAACCATTGATGCAGACTCTTAGACGGACTCTCGCAGGCATCCGACGCCGTGCGAGCTCCTTCACGTGTCGTGCATATGCCGACGACTTGATGATACTCGTCCTGTCGGAGAACGAAGTAAGTAAGGTGGTTACCCTTCTTACTACGTACGGAGTAGCTGCGGGAAGCAGGGTCAACATGAATAAAACCAAGATCATGCACATCGGTCGAGGTCTGGACGCTCTGCACAGTCCGTTTACGACGGTGGACATCTTGAGATGCTTAGGTGTATTATTCACCGGATCGCTACGCCAATCAGCGGCGGCGAGCTATCGTCTCCTCCAGCACGTCCGACTGCACATACGCAACAGTTCACTCCGGTCGCACGACCTGCTCCAAAGGGTGGACTACACTAATGTTCACCTGGCCTCGCGACTGCCGCACATGGCACAGGTACTGCCAATGCCACATGGTATTGCTGACAGATTAATGGCGGCCTTTGGATACTATGTAAGCCAAGGAATGTTGTTTAAGATCTAATACGAGACTTTAACTCTCCCACACCATTCTGGAGGACTTAACCTGACGGATGTGCGGAAAAAGGCTCTAGCTCTATACCTGCGAGCGACGCTACGAACTTGGAAGCAACGGCAACACGCCATCACATCGGCCATCCTGGATGTGCTTCTTCCCACGTCCTTTGAACCACCGTTGGCGGTAGGCAAAATTTCGCCCTCTTTCTCTCACGTCGCGCGATTCTTTGTTGATTTTAGTTATGTTCAGTTACAGATACCTTCTACAAGAATCCCCACCACCCGTGGGATATATCTATACTTACGGCGTCATCATGGCGGCAATGTTGTCGAACTTAAATACCCGACGCGAGACTGGTGACAGATTTGGCGAGCTGTCTATACGCCTCTCCTCACCACGACAGCGAGATCGTCATGGTATACATTCATCAACCGTGTTATGTCCTAGCCAGTAATGCCACCCGAGCCCGCTGCCAAAAGGTTGGCAGCATCAAAGTCCGGACGCCGTCCGCATAAGCAGCGCCAGCGAGACAGCAAATCGCCGCAAGTCTGCGCGCGCCACCGCTGGCTTCTGGCTTCTTAAGCGCTGGAGTCGCGAGCGCTAGGACAGTTCTGTATTCGCCGCTCAGTTGTATACTCGCCACCAAATTGTGTACTTGCTAGTCAGTTGTGTGTTCATCGCGGCAGAGTTGTTGTTTGTCGTCAGCCGACGCTGACCTAGCCGCTCCGACTCGAACTAGACAGATTTCTGTAGACACCGAGTTCACTATTGTGTTTCTGTATCTTCATCAATAAAGATAAGTACCGACTTTTATTTAATCAGAGTGTTTGGGGTTTCATCTTTCTGTTTACTGTTCCAGCGGACCGGTCGGCCCGCTATTAAAAGTGTGGCGGTGACTTCGTAAGCCATTTCTACAGCCAAGTGTTTGTCGCTACGAACACCGCCACAAAACTGGCGACGAGGTCTTCCGAACTCGTGTGCAGGGCTGGTTCACCTTGTTTCTGGTTATACTAATTATAGCGATAAAATTTTGGGGGCTGGTTTAATTTGTGTTCACTATGTCTGCCGAATTACAACAGTTGATCTTGTTACAGAGTCAGCAAATACAAAGTCTGGTGGAAGCAATCGCCAAACAAGCGGCTAATCCTCCAACACAAAAAGGAACAAGCACAGGCAGCACCACAGTTCCGGGCTTTTGATGAATCCAGAGAAGAATGGCGAGAATATTTCGCGCAGTTGCAGGCGCACATGACAGTCTACAAAATCACAGGTACTGAGCGGCAGCTTTATTTAATTTCCACTGCAGGCGTGGAAATCTATCGACTACTTTGTAAGTTGTTCCCGGAATCCCAGCCAGAAGCTTTAGACTATGACGTTGTTGTTAACAAGCTTGCTGAGTATTTCGAGTCGCCAGTTCATGTGGCAGCAGCCAGATTCAAGTTCTTCAGATTAAAGAAACTGCCACATCAATCTAATAAACAGTGGTTAACAGATTTACGGGGCCTCACCCGTCAGTGCGATTTAATTGTGTGTGTGGAGCTTCCTACAGTGATGTCATGTTACGAGACGCTATTACTCAAAACATTGCAGATTCTCGTATTCGTGCTGCTATCTTAAAGTTGCCTGACCCGTCATTAGAGACTGTGATGAACCTCATTGAAGCCCAAGATACTTTTGACTATGCTGAGTGTGAGTTAGATCAGCCATGTATTTCTCAAATTGCCTGTGCTAAGCAAGTTCTGTCACGCCCGCGGCCCCACCGGCAGAGTCAGACTGTAAACACTAGCCGGCCGCGTCATGTTAAACACATTCGTCAGCCGCGTGTGCAAAATGCAAGAGTTAAGTCTTGCCCTAAGTGTGTTCTTGCTCATCCTCGTGAACGTTGCCCGTTAAGAAACGCGGCTTGTCACTTTTGTCAAAGGAAAGGACACATCCAGACTGTTTGTTTGCGTAAACGCAAGAACAATTCTAGTGCTGCCCAGCCCATGGATATTCATGTTCTTCAAAGCCAGCCCGCCCAGACTGTCGCGTTTAAAGACTCTTCCACAGTTCGTGTGGGTAATAAACTTGTTCGCAATAAGCCACCCACCCAGCCCTCTGCTCTGCGCCCCAAGCGTAATTCAAACGCTGTAAAAAGTAATGCACGGACTGCAAGTGAAACGGGTGTTGTTGTTCCACCCGCCCAACCCACGAATTGTCGTAAGCAGCGACCACGCGCTAAACGCGCTGATTTTGTGTCTTCCGCCTCCACTGCACCGATCCAGAGACAGTGTAATAAACTATTTGTGAAGCTACGCATCCAGGATAAGACCTTCAATTTTCAATTAGACACTGGTGCGTCTGTGACTCTCATAAATAGTGCTACGTATGCGGCTATCGGCCGCCCTAAACTTTCAGCGGCAAAACATTCTTTGGCTACTTATAGTGGCGAACACATTCCTGTGTTAGGTGTATGTAGCGTGCCAGCCACATTCCATGGCAATACAAAAACAGTTTCATTCACAGTGCTCCGCGCTACAGACAGTGTAAACATTTTCGGATTAGACTGTTTTGACTTGTTTGGCCTGTCTATCCAAGACAATGTGTTGCAAATTAATTCTTTTGTTGTTCCTCAAGACAGCATAACCAATTTGTGTAAACGATACAGTGACATATTTAAAGACGAACTAGGTTGTGCTGCGAACTTTGCCGCTCATATTACGTTAAAAGATAATGCTCAGCCTCGATTTGTTCGTGCTCGTCCAGTGCCTCACGCCCTCCGGGCACCTGTAGAAGATGAACTTCGTCGTTGGCAAAACAACGGTGTTATTCAACCCGTTTCAGCGAGCCAGTGGGCTTCTCCCTTAGTTATTATAAAGAAACCGTCTGGCAAGTTACGTTTGTGCGCTGATTTTTAGTCGACAGTTAATCCTCAGACTGTCATTGATTCTTTTCCTTTGCCTAGACCGGACGAGCTGATGGACAAGTTAGGGGAAGCTCGTTTCTTTTCCAAAATTGATCTCCGTGAAGCATATTTGCAATTGCCCCTCGACGAGCAATCACAACAGTATTTTGTCATAAACACGTCGTTGGGGTTGTTCCGTTTTCTGCGTTTGCCTTTTGGTTGTGCGTCAGCTCCAGCTGTTTTTCAGCGTTTTTTGTCACAACTTCTGGCTAATGTGCCATCGTGTTGCAACTATTTAGACGATATTGTTGTGTCCGGTCGGACGCCTGCTGAACATTTCCGTAATTTGGAGTGTTTGTTTAAAGTGTTGTCTCAGGCAGGCCTACGTTGCAACATCGATAAATGTTCATTTTTCCTTACGGAGATGGAGTATCTGGGACATGTTATTAATGCTCAAGGCATTCATCCCTCCCAGTCACATTTAGCAGCTATTCGTGACTTGCCCGCCCCTCGCAATCTGCATGAATTGCATGCAGTTATTGGCAAATTGACGTATTATATTAGGTTTATCCCTAATGCATCACAGATTGGTGCACCGTTGCATCGTCTCCGCCGTAAGAATGTTCCGTTTGTGTGGTCAGCTGATTGCCAATCAGCCTTTCAGCAGCTTAAAGAGGCTTTATTGAATGATCGTTGTCTGGTCCATTACGACCCTAACAAGCCTCTGGTGTTAGCTTGTGATGCCTCTTCTTTCGGCCTCGGTGCTGTGTTGTCTCACCGAGTCGGTAACACCGAACGTCCTATTGCGTTCGCATCTAAATTGCTAAACAAAGCTCAGTGTAATTATAGCCAATTGGACAAGGAAGCGTTGGCTATTGTGTTCGGTGTCACAAAATTCCATCACTACCTCTATGGTAGACCATTCTATTTAGTAACAGATCACAAGCCCCTGACGTCACTGTTTCATCCGTCTAAGCCAGTTCCTCAGCGGACAGCTCAGAGACTACAACGTTGGGCTCTTTTGTTATCACAATACCAGTATGAGATACTGTATCGCCCTACAGCTCAGCATGCAAACGCTGACGCGCTTTCTAGATTGCCGATTGCTGCGGATGATGTCTTCGATTCCTCTGACGACTCTTGCCATCAGATTGACGCCGATGAGCATCAATCCCTCCGGGATTTTCCGATTGATTATCGTCAGGTGGCACGTGAGACAGCTACGGATCCTCATCTGAGTTTACTATTACGTTTTGTTCAACGTGGTTGGCCGTCCAAGGCAAAGGACATATCGGATCCTGTGGTTCGTCGCTATTATCCGCAACGTCATCTGTTGTCTGTTTCGCATGGAGTTTTGCTGTTACGCACCGAGAACGACCAGCTTCGTGTAGTGGTTCCCCAAGTGCTCCAATACAAGGTCCTCGATTTGTTGCATCAAGGTCATTGGGGAGTGGTCCGCACCAAGCAGCTTGCCCGCCATCATTGTACATGGCTCGGCATTGATAAGCAGATTACGCAGATGTCTAGAGATTGTTTGACGTGTGCCGAACACCAAGCTGCTCCGCCTCAACGCTATTTTGAGTGGGCACGCCCTGCCGGTCCCTGGCAGCGAGTACATATTGATTTCGCTGGTCCATATTGGAATTCTCGTTGGCTCATCGCGATAGATGCATTTAGTAATTTTCCGTTTGTTGTGCCCATGCAGTCTACAAGGTCTGCACAAACTATACAGGCGTTGACTTCAATTTTTTGTATTGAGGGTCTTCCAGAAGTTTTAGTGTCTGACAATGGTCCACAATTTACCTCTGCTGAATTTGAAAGTTTTTGTTCTGCCAATGGCATTCGCCATGTTCTTACTCCGCCGTTCCACCCTCAATCGAATGGTGCAGCGGAACGTTTTGTACGCACATTCAAGGATCATATGGACCGCCTTCGTGCTACGCACTCTCGTCAGCAGGCCCTCATCACGTTCCTGTCGTCGTACCGGACCACGCCACGCGACGGCCCTTCGCCTGCGGAGCTTCTCCACGGCCGTCGTCATCGCACCCTACTACGGTTGTTGCACCCCCCGGATCGACCCGCCGCTTCTGAGCATCGCACGCGTTTTCAGCGCAACGACGCTGTTTTTTTCAGAGTTTATCACGGTCGCCGTCGTTGGGAACGTGGTACCGTGATAAGTGTCCAGGGTCGCGGTTTTTATACTGTTCAAGGTGCTACTGGGGTGCACAGGAGGCATCAGAACCAGTTGCGCCGCGCTGGCCGCCCGGATTCTGCCGCTCGTTCTTTCTCCACAGATTTGGTCCGCGGCGGGTTCCAGCCGCGCCTTCCGACTTCGCTGCCGCCCCCAGGGCAGCAGCAGCAGCCGTCGCCGCTACCACGCCGACAGCCCGTCCCGTTGATGCCTCCCGCGCGGCTTCATCCGGGAGCGCCCCAGGTCGTCGCTCCGGCGCCTGCGGTCCCTCTTCAGTCGCCACCGCCTTCGGAGCTGATGGACGTCGACCCCTCAGCCGGGCCGCCTTCCCAAGCGGTGGCTGTGCAGCCTGTCCTGCTGCCGCTTTCCTTCGGCACCCCCAAGGAGTCTGACACCGCAGCGCCTTGTCCGGCGCCCACTCAGCAGCCGTCGACGCAGCGTCAGGAGACGCTGCCTCTCTTCGTGGGTCCCGACGCCCCGTCGCGTCCAGTACCAGAAGCTGCGCCCGTGGTCACAGGCGTGCACCCTGACCTCGGTTTTCAGTCGGTGTTTCCCGAGGTCCCGCGCAGCCAATGCTGGGGTGCGGACCGGGGACTGCCACCGACAACAGTCTCCGGCCCGGTCTCTTCTGCTACGCCTGCGGCCAGACCCCTCCCCCGCCGTCGACGCTCGCCACGTCATTATTCAACGACGGTGCGGCGATTTGGGGGGGGAGCAGAGTTATGTCCTAGCCAGTAATGCCACCCGATCCCGCTGCCAAAAGGTTGGCAGCATCAAAGTCCGGACGCCGTCCGCATAAGCAGCGCCAGCGAGACAGCAAATCGCCGCAAGTCTGCGCGCGCCACCGCTGGCTTCTGGCTTCTTAAGCGCTGGAGTCGCGAGCGCTAGGACAGTTCTGTATTCGCCGCTCAGTTGTATACTCGCCACCAAATTGTGTACTTGCTAGTCAGTTGTGTGTTCATCGCGGCAGAGTTGTTGTTTGTCGTCAGCCGACGCTGACCTAGCCGCTCCGACTCGAACTAGACAGATTTCTGTAGACACCGAGTTCACTATTGTGTTTCTGTATCTTCATCAATAAAGATAAGTACCGACTTTTATTTAATCAGAGTGTTTGGGGTTTCATCTTTCTGTTTACTGTTCCAGCGGACCGGTCGGCCCGCTATTAAAAGTGTGGCGGTGACTTCGTAAGCCATTTCTACAGCCAAGTGTTTGTCGCTACGAACACCGCCACAAAAAACCGCAAGACAGTCAACCGCCAACGATTGTACGACATTCGCATGGTAGATTCCCCACTATGCCTTATATGTGGCATGCAGGACACCGACGAACATTGTCCGCAGTGCGGTGGGGCAAAGGATTTTTGGCAGCTGACACAACGCATCATGGCCCTCCTCCGACGCACCGACGAATCCACGATCATGACGGATGCTTTCTTTTTCCCTGACGCTGTCTTTTTCCCCTCACATAAAACATCGGCAATCCGATGGATTGGAGGACACGCCTCGCACTACGTGCTCTCGCGGACCTTGATATCGGGCATGGACTATTGGCATTATCTACTAGAACAACACGAAATCATCCGACGCCACTCTAAATATAAAACACATTTTGCGAACTTTCTACGCAGCATGTTTCATAACCCGCCGAAGCGGTGGGGAGTCCCTGGTTTACATTGTTTCAAGGGATAGGATTTACTCCCAGTGAAGTGTCGAGGATGTCACTTCGTCCCCATATTTCTTTCCCCTCTTTTTCATATGTGATTTTTCTTTTGCGACATAAAATTTAAATGAATAAATAAAATATTCTTGTAACTAATAAAAAAATTACATAATTGTACAACGTTTCCTTCCCGCTGCCTCTCCCTTATCCTGTCAGGAGACGGGGACACCGTGGCCAGGCCTCTAAGTACGACCACTGTCCACTCTGCCCCCTGACCTACTACACCTTTTCTTTAAAACATAAAAAAAAAGATGGATAGTGCGCCCGCCAAGTAAGCAGCAGATCCCGGGTTCTAGTCCTGGTCCGGTCACACATTTTTCAGCTGTTCCCATTGAGGTATATCAATAACACCTTTTGGGAGCTGAGGGTTTCCATTAATTATCATTCATTTAGTAGAAGAGTTAAGAGTCCCCTCCACAAACAGATGTTTGTATGCGTTTGTGTGCGTGTGTGTGGGGGGGGGGGGGGGGGAGGGAAGGGTTAGGAGCGCCTGACGACGAGGTTATTAGCGCTCTTGTGAAGTCAACGGAAATGAATGTGTTTAAGCCAGAGCAAATGCAAGAAAATATATAAAAATCGATCTGAGATAGAATTGTCCTCGCTCTGTATATAAAAAACGATCTGAGATGGAATTTCACTTAGTCTATATGTAAAAATCGATATGAGATAGAATTACTCTCACCTAATCTCACCCATGTTGAGCTCAATATTCAGACTAGGTCACATCATACTAAATAACGTAAGAAGTGTTAGATGTTCTAAAACCGTTAAGTAAAGCTAAGAAGATAAGACGAAAACTGAAATAGATTCACAGCGATGCGTGGCTGGATGATCACCGACCATCAACACGGATGAGCACATTAGAAACCACGCCCTAAAATTTTAGGGTACAAATCGGCCAATTCACAAATTTTTAAGAGTCGTACCACGTTCATTTGATTGTCAGTTAAAATCTTTCGGCAGATGGTCGGAAAGTAAAACACAGTCCAGTAAAATGTGGCGCACCGCAGCGTCTGTCTTGAAGAGAGAAAGGAACAGTAGTTAAAACAATAAAGCAGACGTTATATGCTGAGACCAAAATGTCTATAAGGCCATGTAGCCTCCGACATTCACTACATCTTTCGCTTCAGTCCTCTCGCTGGAGCAAGAAGCCATCCAACATACGGCAGAGAGGAATAAGGAGGACCTCGTCCCGTCTACGTGGGTAGAAGGAGGAACACCACTACTGCGTTGGCTTTAATAGACAGAGATTATTTTCTGTTGCTTCCTACCACTCTTCCTCCCATCGACGCATACTCTGCACCTCAAGAGCTTGGCGATAGCTTGCAGCGGGATAACAAAATGAATTAACTGAGGTCTATGACATGCCTCCTTGGCTGCTACATCCGCCCTTTCGTTCCTTGAGATGTCCGTGTGCCCAAGCATCCAGCACAAAGACACTTCCTTCCCCAGCATTTTTAGCTGGAGGGGGCATCCTAGATACTTCGAACTACCTTATCTACTGGGTTCAGCCGGTGTATTCAGTGAAGGGCGCTCAGGGAACCGGAGCACGCAAGGAATGTGGCACTCAGAATATATCTCATCTGCTCCACTGCACACAAGATCACGTATATTTCCGCATCGGAGACATTAAACTCGTGAGGCAAGCAGATCTTGAAGAAACGATCAGGAAGATACGACAAAGAAACCTAGGTAGCACCTTGCTTAGACCCACCCCTAAATACAGATATACAGTTGTGATGATCACTTAAAATGTCATAAAATAATGTATTTAAAACATATTGAGGTGTGTAACCTCTCCTGCACTACACTAAATGTAAAATTACTCTCGACCTCTGCAGTAACCAGGATGGCAGGTGGATGAAACCCTTTAGTTGTGGTTGTACTTGCTCCACACCAAGGGAGTCCAGCACATAATGCGGATGGATGCCTTTCGAGATGCTATAAGCTTCGCAATGTCGGCAACTGTGGCTTTATCTGATGTTTCCTTGGGGGTGGGAGACGGGGGGGGGGGGGGGGAGGGCGAGGGGAATCGGCTCCAAAACAACTGCAGCTTTTCAAGTGCTCCGACAAACGCAAGTATTAGTGCTAACACTGGCAACCTCCGTTTGGGCAGACGCATCGGCTGTTCCAATAGATTTTTAAGGACTGAAGCGAAAGATTTATTGAATGTCGGAGACTACATGGCCTCATAGACCTTTTGGTCTCAGCATATAATGTCCGCTTTATTGTTTTAACTCCTCTTCCTTTCTTTCTTCAAGATAGACGTTGCAGTCTCTAGTCCAGATACGGTGGTCCCCAAAGTAATTTACGGTCTTCAGAGGAGATAAACTAATGACTCCCCAATGGGTGGCGTTACAGCATTTGCCACCAGTGGATTCTCCTTTAAATCCCAGCGTGGTGTCCCCAAAGCGCTGGCATTTAAAACAGTGCACTGTGTTGGGGACATGGGCCCGCATGATTGAGCGAAGGAAATCTGCTTTATTATACTCTGGGAGTTTTGTGCTAGTGAAGGTAAAGATAAAGGAGTCGGATTTTACCATATGTCCATCCACCCTTCTCATTATATTTTGCACGTCGACAGTACCTTGAACAGCCCAATCATCTTTCAGTTCTTTGGGGATATCTATTAGATCTTTACATCATATATATATATATACACACACACACACACACACACACACATATATATATATATATATATATATATATATATATATATATATATATAACCCTTTTGATGTTGTGTACCTCCATTTCGATGGCATATCCCCAAGCCATATGGTCTTCCTAAGATTCGTTGCCTGTTGGGAACTACAACTTCAACCAGTAATGTCCCATTTAGCAATTTCTGGACAGATTTCAAGTTTCAACAACGCCCTCTAATCCGCTTTGGGTGTAGGAAAGTGAAATGTTCTCAAAACGGTCTTCTTTCCGGTTAAATGTTAGAAACAAATTCTGGCTAGCAATATGCATTCTGTCTCTGTATACGCTAGAACTCTGGAAAATTCGTGAACCTGGAGAACTGGCTACACAAGACCTCTTCTTTGATTGGGTGTTTGTACCTGCCTGCGGCCCACCCATTCCGCTGAGAGGTGGAGGAGAAAATATCGAGGCTTCTATCTCGGTCCCAAAAGTAGCTAGGGAAATAAGGGTCCACCCAGACAGAGACTTGCGTGCCTAGGTAAGCCTTATACAACTGAGACGTGGCAGTTTCCCCAGAGGATGTCCGCTAACGACTGTTCCAACTCAACAGCAATGCATCTCATCGGCGTGAAGCACTCCTAGACATAGAGGAGATTTTTTATATAGGATTTTACGATACCCACTATCCAGGTAGTCAAGCCAAAACACCCTGTCCCTGTGGTACACAATCTTCCACAGTGTTTGCTGAAGCACGCCCGGAGTTTTAGGTGCTAGAGGAATGTCTGAGCTTACCAGTGCCCAGCTCGAGAAGCCTGGGGTCGCCAAGCCCATACACAGAAACTGAATACTTTGCCCCTGAGGTACAGATAGTACGCTCAAAACAAGCTGAGTACGGAAGCTGAAGCCAGGACCTACGACCAAGATAATAAGTCAAAGACTACAAAATTTTACTTTTGTAATTTGCTTTTGGTTATGGCCCATGAAAATTCAGGTGTGATCAGGCACAAGACAAGTAAGTTCAAGTTCATATATAACAGTCCATTTGTAATTGAGAACTGTCCACATACCAATGCATGTTACTTATAGTTTCCGTATATAGAAGATTGAAAGGAGTTTGGAAATTACAGGCCTAAGCAAATGTGAACCCAGAAATGTGACTGATAATAATCAGACTTAGAAGAATGACCTGAATTACACGCAGATAAATTAATGTGCTACATTAATGTAGCATAGAATGAAAGAAATTAAAAATTGAGATGTTATATTTCCATGTATGCATAAAATTATTGTCTTTGTGAAATATCTAATATGCCTGTTGTAAGTTTCAGATATGCTAAAAATTAAAAGTGCGATGTAACTTTTTGGTGATGACAGGAAGTATATTTAGGACAAAAATTACATCACTATTGAGCGAAAAGAATAAATAATGTCTAAAATTGCGAGAGAAGGACTAATTAATTGACCAAAAGTTGAAAAACGTAGTCAAAGAGACAGTTAGGAACATAGAATACTAATGAATGCATTGTTGTTGCGAAAAATGTGATTTAACATTTCATACATTTTCAATTATTTGTGCATATAGACACTTATTAAATGGCGTATTTGTTTGCAGTAGATAATTAAAAAGCTTAAAAGATTTGGAGTAACTTTAATTACTAAGTAAATTTAGTAAACTAATTTACCAACTGTACCATTTGAAAGGCATGAAACAAATACACAATGTAAAATAGGCGTCCATATGATTCGCACCCACAAACACACACACACACACACACACACACAAATATATACAGTTCTACAGAAAGTGCCACTTCTGATGAAATTGGCTAATAGAGAGTTTATGAAAATCATAAGTGTATTTTAAACTTTAATTGTACGTTTCCTTTATTTATCTTGTTTAACATTTATCACAATTGACATATGAACTGACAGACCGTAGTATAGTTGTTGTGGCGATACATTTTCTTCTGCTTATTCTTTCGGATATGACTAAAGAAAATGTGAGGGATGCATAACAGATCAACTATACCCAAACACATCAATAAAAATTTTTTTTCAAAATGAATTTTCGATAAAACTATCAGTCGCTTTATCTTGAAACAATATAAGATTTTGGGAAATAGAGATAACTCTTTAAACTTGTAAAATGTATTACTCTTTATTGGTGTGTACTAACTTAATAGATGAAAATCTGTAGTATCTATATATTCAACTGTAAGGGACTGCTTTACGCAGAGCGATTACACAATGAATTAACGAAAAGTAAAATGAATGAGGCGAAAATCAAGTAAACGGATTGCACGATTGCCTTAGAGCATTCCGTGGTGATGTGAGCAACAGGAAAGGGATGACAGGCAGAGATGAGGCCTTGAACAGTGCAAACACTTGTCCATGGGCACAGATGTAAAACTGTCGTGGCCTTAAAGAGTACGAGAAGTCTTTACCAAAGTAGTTTGGTTTTTCGCTTCCCCACTATTATGTCGTCTCTGAAATCGTCAAGTCGCATTTGCAAGAATTTCCAGACTTCTGTGACGCTGTGGAAATCAGTGCGCTATGGCTGCTGCTGTAGCACTGTGTCTGGGAAGTGTCATGTTTCTTGACGGGTATTAATTAATCACGGACCTGAAGAAGCTGTGTAAGGTCATCGCACGCCTGCATTCCAAATATGCAGGAACAATCTCATCTGGGAAGCCAATTCAAGACATTTATTTTGAGACAGTAAAGTAATTTTCTAAATGGAATAACAATCTCAACAGGCCACAATGAAATAACAATTGATTTGAACATTACTGTTTATTAGTAACAGTGATCACATTTTTATTTAATCAGTCCATCAGTTTTCTGTGCCAAATACTCTGTCATTTATTACAAATAATAACTTGTATTTAAACTATGATCATTAGACCGTAGGACGTAGGTAATACTAATTTCAGATATTAGTACTTCAGAATACAATGCTGACAGTGCAAACTACTCAAACTGAATAAATTTAAACTCTGTGTACTGATCTCCTTTACTTTTTCTTTGACTAAATTAAATTTGGCAAACTTAATGTTCAGAGCTCAGTCCATAATTTTCAATAATTCATTACGTAAAACAGTATAAAGATGGTAACCTAAGCATGGCATTAGAATCAATGTGCCTTGCTTCCATATTACAGTTCTGAGTATAAGGCATAGCTAATAAATTTGGTTTTACATTCACAGTAAATTTCAAAATTAATTAAGTTAACTCCTTCCGAACTTGGTGACAGTGAGAACCTAGAAAACATTATTTCTTTCAGATGGTTTAGTAAGGCAAGACACAATCATCTCTTTTTCTGGAACTGGAACATACGCTGTTCAACCAATGGATGTATTCACAATATCGAAATGATACTGAAGATGTTGCTGTTGTTGTTGTGGTCTTCAGTCCTGAGACTGGTTTGATGCAGCTCTCCATGCTACTAGATCCTGTGCAAGCCTCTTCATCTCCCAGTACCTACTGCAGCCTACATCCTTCTGAATCTGCTTAATGTATTCATCTCTTGGTCTCCCTCTACGATTTTTTCCCTCCACGCTGCCCTCCAATACTAAATTGGTGATCGCTTGATGTCTCAGAACATGTCCTACCAACCGATCCGTCCTTCTAGTCAAGTTGTGCCACAAGCTCCTCTTCTCCCCAATTCTATTCAATACCTCCTCATTAGTTATGTGATCTACCCATCTAATCTTCAGCATTCTTCTGTAGCACCACATTTCGAAATCGTCTATTCTCTTCTTGTCTAAACTTTTTATCGTATACGTTTCACTTCCATACATGGCTACACGCCATACAAATACTTTCAGAAACGACTTCCTGACATTTAAATCTATACTCGAAGTTAACAAATTTTACTTCTTCAGAAACGCTTTCCTTACCATTGCCAGTCTACATTTTATATCCTCTCTACTTCGACCATCATCAGTTATTTTGCTCCCCAAATAGCAAAACTCCTTTACTACTTTAAGTGTCTCATTTCCTAATCTAATTCCCTCAGCATCACCTGACTTAATGAGACTACATTCCATTATCCTCGTTTTGCTTTTGTTTATGTTCATCTTATATCCTCCTTTCAAGGCACTGTCCATTCCGTTCAGCTGCTCTCCCAGGTCCTTTGCTGTCTCTGACATAATTACACTGTCATCGGCGAACCTCAAAGTTTTTATTTCTTCTCCATGGATTTTAATACCTACTCCTAACTTTTCTTTTGTTTCCTTTATTCCTTGCTCAATATACAGATTGAATAACATCGGGGATAGGCTACAACCCCTTCTCACTTCCTTCCCAACCACTGCTTCCCTTTCATACCCCTCGACTCTTATAACTGCCATCTGGTTTCTGTGCAAATTGTAAATAACCTTTCGCTCCCTGTATTTTACCCCTGACACCTTCACAATTTGAAAGAGAGTATTCCAGTCAACATTGTCAAAAGCTTTCTCTAAGTCTGCAAATGCTAGAGACGTAGGTTTGCCTTTCCTTAATCTTTCTTCTAAGGTAAGTCGTAGGGTCAGTATCGCCTCACGTGTTCCAATATTTCTACGGAATCCTAACTGATCTTTCCCGAGGTCGGCTTCTATCATTTTTTCCATTGCTCTGTAAAGAATTCGCGTTAGTATTTTGCAGCTGTGACTTATTAAACTGATAGGTCCGTAATTTTCACATCTGTCAACACCTGCTTTCTTTGGGATTGGAATTATTATATTCTTCTTGAAGTCTGAGGGTATTTCGACGGTCTCATACATCTTGCTCACCAGATGTTAGAGTTTTGTCAGGACTGGCTCTCCAAGGCTGTCAGTAGTTCTAATGGAATGTTGTCTATTCCGGGGGCCTTGTTTCGACTCAGGTCTTTCAGTGCTGTGTCAAACTCTTCACGCAGTGTCATATCTCCCATTTCATCTTCATCTACATCCTCTTCCATTTCCATAATATTGTCCTCAAGTACATCGCCCTTGTATAGACCCTCTATATACTCCTTCCACCTTCCTGCTTTCCCTTCTTTGCTTAGAACTGGGTCTCCATCAAAGCTCTTTATATTCATGCAAGTGGTTCTCCTTTCTCCAAAGGTCTCTTTAATTTTCCTTTAGGTAGTATCTATCTTACCCCTAGTGAGATAAGCCTCTACATCCTTACATTTTTTCTCTAGCAATCCCTGCTTAGCCATTTTGCACTTCCTGTCGATATAATTTTTGAGACGTTTGTATTCCTTTTTGCCTGCTTCATTTACTGCATTTTTATATTTTCTCCTTTCATCAATTAATAAAACATTTCTTCTGTTACCCAAAGGTTTCTACTAGTCCTCGTCATTTTACCTATTTGATCCTCTGCTGCCTTCACTATTTCATCCCTCAAAGCTACCCATTCTTCTTCTACTGTATTTCTTTCCCCCATTCCTGTCAATTGTTCCCTTATACTCTCCCTGAAACTCTGTACAACCTCTGGTTTAGTCAGTTTATCCAGGTCCCATCTCCTTAAATTCCCACCATTTGGCGGTTTCTTCAGTTTTAATCTACAGTTCATAACCAATAGAAAGTGGGCAGAGTCCACATCTGCCCCTGGAAATGTCTTACAATTTAAAACCTGTTTCCTAAATCTCTGTCTTACCATTATATAATCTATCTGATACCTTTTAGTATCTCCAGGGTTCTTCCATGTATACAACCTTCTTTCATGATTCTTGAACCAAGTGTTAGCTATGATTAAGTTATGCTCTGCGCAAAATTCTACCAGGCGGCTTCCTCTTTCATTTCTTAGCCCCAATCCATATTCACGTACTAAGTTTCCTTCTCTCCCTTTTCCTGCTCTCGAATTACAGTCACCCATGACTATTAAATTTTCGCCTCCCTTCTCCACCTCAATAATTTCCTTTATCTCCTCATACTTTTGCAATAGTGAGTGAATTTTACGATCGAGTCCTGCATCCATTAGTTACTTCGAAACTAGTAGTCTACCACTTTAATTGCTGGACAACAATCCATTTAATATGAACATAGTTCAGTTCATAATAAAGGCGATGACAGTATCCTTATTTTTCGTTTAGAAATACAATGCAGATTCTCCAGTGAATGATAGGGCAAATCTTTCGTGTACATTGATAACTTTTGTGAATGCTAAAAATTACAATCTAGGCTACAGCCAAGGTCACGCACCACGGCTGTGCAGACGGCAGTGCTGTACAGCGTCCGAATTCGCGGCCAGGAGCTCTCGGAATTCAGTATGAAAGTTTTGATCATACTTGACCCATTTAAACGGTATTAAAATAAACAGAAAAACACTTGTAATACCAACTTGTCACAAAAATATCAGTTTTACAATAACTGGCAGATAAGCAACGTGAAGCGACTGTACGCAGTTTCCTGCCACTTAAAGGCACAAGTTGAATGTACGTAAAATCGTGAAGGATCGGTTACAAGTTTCACACTGTGATGGTAGATTTTTCAGATAATCGGTTACAAGGAAGTGTAAGGTAACCGGAGGCACTTTCAAGGTTAATTTTTCAAGATGGAATCTGATTTTTTCAGCGGTAATGTTCGCTTATCTTTACGATTTCTTTGTCTAAATGTTGGCCACATACATCCTATTCAAAATTCCCACTGAATAAATTTTATGTTCCAGTCATTATGCCTACCTTAGTTGTTTCTGTTCCTTGGAGTCGTTCTTGCACAATATTTTCAAATACACTCCTGGAAATGGAAAAAAGAACACATTGACACCGGTGTGTCAGACCCACCATACTTGCTCCGGACACTGCGAGAGGGCTGTACAAGCAATGATCACACGCACGGCACAGCGGACACACCAGGAACCGCGGTGTTGGCCGTCGAATGGCGCTAGCTGCGCAGCATTTGTGCACCGCCGCCGTCAGTGTCAGCCAGTTTGCCGTGGCATACGGAGCTCCATCGCAGTCTTTAACACTGGTAGCATGCCGCGACAGCGTGGACGTGAACCGTATGTGCAGTTGACGGACTTTGAGCGAGGGCGTATAGAGGGCATGCGGGAGGCCGGGTGGACGTACCGCCGCATTGCTCAACACGTGGGGCGTGAGGTCTCCACAGTACATCGATGTTGTCGCCAGTGGTCGGCGGAAGGTGCACGTGCCCGTCGACCTGGGACCGGACCGCAGCGACGCACGGATGCACGCCAAGACCGTAGGATCCTACGCAGTGCCGTAGGGGACCGCACCGCCACTTCCCAGCAAATTAGGGACACTGTTGCTCCTGGGGTATCGGCGAGGACCATTCGCAACCGTCTCCATGAAGCTGGGCTACGGTCCCGCACACCGTTAGGCCGTCTTCCACTCACGCCCCAACATCGTGCAGCCCGCCTCCAGTGGTGTCGCGACAGGCGTGAATGGAGGGACGAATGGATACGTGTCGTCTTCAGCGATGAGAGTCGCTTCTGCCTTGGTGCCAATGATGGTCGTATGCGTGTTTGGCGCCGTGCAGGTGAGCGCCATAATCAGGACTGCATACGACCGAGGCACACAGGGCCAACACCCGGCATCATGGTGTGGGGAGCGATCTCCTACACTGGCCGTACACCACTGGTGATCGTCGAGGGGACACTGAATAGTGCATGGTAAATCCAAACCGTCATCGAACCCATCGTTCTACCATTCCTAGACCGGCAAGGGAACTTGCTGTTCCAACAGGACAATGCACGTCCGCATGTATCCCGTGCCACCCAACGTGCTCTAGAAGGTGTAAGTCAACTACCCTGGCCAGCAAGATCTCCGGATCTGTCCCCCATTGAGCATGTTTGGGACTGGATGAAGCGTCGTCTCACGCGGTCTGCACGTCCAGCACGAACGCTGGTCCTACTGAGGCGCCAGGTGGAAATGGCATGGCAAGCCGTTCCACAGGACTACATCCAGCATCTCTACGATCGTCTCCATGGGAGAATAGCAGCCTGCATTGCTGCGAAACGTGGATATACACTGTACTGGTGCCGACATTGTGCATGCTCTGTTGCCTGTGTCTATGTGCCTGTGGTTCTGTCAGTGTGATCATGTGATGTATCTGACCCCAGGAATGTGTCAATAAAGTTTCCCCTTCCTGGGACAATGAATTCACGGTGTTCTTATTTCAATTTCCAGGAGTGTATGTAATTTTATTGTAGTCTTTCTCGACTATGCCCACGTGGTGGTTGGCATCTTGTACCAATAGACTTCATGGGCGTGTGGACCATCACTGACATATTTATAATAATATGCAGAGAATAAATGTGTTGAACACTACCTACGCGTTCGGAGTATTCACATAACGACAAACAGTCGATTTCCTATACTCCATATTAATGTTGGCGTAGTAGATGTCAAACTTACTGCCGATCGAGCTATCCACCTTGCTATGATTATATGCATTCCCGTCCATAATGGTGGCATACGTTAGCAACATTTAACTTCTAGACGTGTTTTCTTTTAGCTATGAAAGGTGAGTGTATTCTTGAGGTGTAATGTGTATACAAATGCCTGAAGCTTAGTTAAACCACATTCAGTTGCAGCAATCTAAATATACTAATCTGAGCACCACATAGGTCTCGTTATAAAGTATCAATTACTATGTTATCGTACAGGATTATAGTTAGTCCGTGTAGTCACCTAATGGCCGCATAAGGCGACATACAGTCGGATTCATTTGGATGTTGTTATGAACTATTAAATATACAAATTGTAAAGTGAACTTCAAACTATGTAGTAAGACGGCATTAATTTTCTTGTTTACTCAAATGTATTTATATTCACACATCTGGTAGTTCACGTGCTTTGCTCATGTTACTCCCATCAGGTAAATCTTTATGATACTAAATGTTTCGAATATTTACTTTTTTCAACTGTAAGGCTTACAATATTCCAGCGTTTCTGAAACATCGAAGGAAATCAGCCAAAGGTAACACATAAATGGACAACTGTTCGGGTTGAGTGCAGTAAATGTGTTGTATGGCTGTCCTGCGAAACGAAGCCAATCAGTATCCGACATGATCCGGCAAGGTTATTCGTGCCACACAAGCAACAAGCTGCAGCTCGCACATACACGCAGTTAACGTGCTTGTGTGACTAATGAGGCATTTGCGATGATCACTGATCTGCTGTAGCTGTACTGAACTATTTTGATTAGAGCACGGACCAAGCGAGGAATTCCATTTTGCAGCCGCGTTTGGAATGTTGGCTCTGTCAATAACTTGCATATATACCCCCAATAATGGTCGCAGTCCGATGAAATCTGGAGTCAGCCAGATGATAGGAACAGTGCTTTATTGCCCATCTACAAGGTTACTAAAAAGCGACATCTGAGGCTGCATACCAAACCCGTTTCCTCTAATTCTGCATGAAGAGATAGGTAACTACCATAATTTTATGCAATTGTTGTGACTACTCCACGTAAATTTAGTAATATATCGTTAAGGAAATATACTGCTGAGACTGATAATCACACAAAAAATGCGAAACTTGTCTTCAATTTATCTATTGGTAATCAAATGAAATTTCCATTCTGAATAAAGGAAAATGTGTCGAGAAAAAAATGTTAAAATGTGTGTGAAATCTTATGGGACTGAAATGCTAAGGTCATCAGTCCCTAAGCTTACACGCTACTTAACCTAAATTATCCTAAGGACAAACACACACACCCATGCCCGAGGGAGGACTCGAACCTCCGCCGGGACCAGCCGCGCAGTCCATGACTGCAGCGCCTTAGATCACTCGGCTAATCCCGCGCGGCACGTCTTGAGAGATAGCGCATAGATCAGATAGCAACATCTATCATAGACTTTATTTACATTCATATCAGTCGGTTTCTATCAATAACTGCACTAAAACGTTAAGAGGAATAGTAAAATAGGTGCTACTTATGACTTATTGGGAACTAATTTAAAACTGTACGATAGTTTCAGGTAGTCATGCATCTTCAAGAGCTATTCATACAGTAGAGTACAAATGAAATGTGAAACACTAAAAGTTTAGCACAAATAAATCCAAATCACCTGTACAACAGTCTTTGTGTAGTTATATACTCTGTAAAATCTATTTAAGAATTAGATTTTTTTAGTCCACAGATACAGTTATATAAACAAAAATGAAAAAGAGCTTTAGACGATACTTATGTGATATATCATTGTACACAAGACATGACCCAGAGGCATAGAGAATTCAACTACCTGTGTAAAATATTAGTTCACGTCTTAGAACATGAAAAAAGTAACTAAAGATATTTCTTGGCCGATAAAACATTACTGAGAAAGTTTAAAGAACTGGCATTTCAGACAGACTGCAGAACGATTCCAGGGACACCTACATAGAAAACTTCTCTCATAAGGATCGCAAAGACAAGATAACATAAATCAGGGCTCGTACGGAATAGTACAAACAGTCGCTTCTCCTTCGCTCCATTTGCTAGTGGAATAGGATGGGAAATGATTAGGAGTAAAACAGGGTACCCTCCGCCATGTACAGTATGGTGGCTTTCAGAGTATGAAATTAAGAAATTAACTTCTTCCTCCATATAATGTTTGATGAGAACGCAGTCGCGTGTAGCAATAACAGTAAACAAAATATCATCAGGCTGCAGTTATGTTATTACTAATTGTACCGCATAATTGTTTTCAAGAAGTCATAGCTCTTCCTCATTCTAGCTAACCACGTAGTAAAAACTTGCCTTTCAGGTTACATAAATCAGTGTCTATACAACATAACATAAAATTTCTTGCAAAATGCTCGTTGTAATCTAGCTAGTGTACCTGTCTTAACGTTAGATTAGAGGTATGTGCTAAATTCCAAAATACACGTGTCACAATTAATCATAGGAAATACCAAAGTTCAATGATGTTTTTTGTCATTACGCACTGATGTTACTCAGTTTTCCGGTGAAGTGAACATAGATGTACTGAGAATAGCGAACATAACCACTCCCTAACATTTAATATTTACATATGGTAACGTCGTGAGAAATTTGGGAGTAGATAACAGTAAATATAATTAGTTATAGCAAACGCCAATAGTAAGTCAATAATATTTTCTGTGAGAGCACGTTTATTTCATTACACTTTATTATTATGCAATTTTCAGTAGAAGTGAACCACGAATATTGGGAAAGAATAACCACTCTATTACTAAAAAATATGGTGTTACATCATTTTTTACGCTGACCAAGTGTAAATATTAACTTCAGTAAAGCCCACAGTGACATGTAGCACCACGTCGCTAAACTCGACTCATCTAACATCACTTAAAGTTGCAGCTAATAAACAGCACAAATCAGTATTCACTTAGACATGAGACCTAAGTCGAGGAACTGGATATTGTGAAGAGGGTATCTCTTAAGAACACTTACAGCTCAAAAATAGACAGTACATCTATGACAACAATGGAAACCCTAAATACACGCAATAACTACGCCGAGAAGAGCAAGAAAGAGAGGTAAGTAAACATACCAGCATACTTTATCTGTAAGCCCCCGCAGACAAGCTAGTAAACTTATTCAAAAACATAAAACTCAAACGTGTCTTTGCAATTAAAAAAACCTGGGCAAAATGTAAAAATAGCAAAGAAAGCAAACTTGCACAGTCAGAAGTACAAAAAATTACCTGTAGAGTACATTGGACAGTTAGGAACAGATTCGAGGAAATGGTTTCCGGAACATATAGAACACTACCAGCTAGTTAAGGACCACAAGTCAGCAATGACTACACTCATATACCATACCAGTCACGAGACATCGGTAGTAGATAATTTGAAACCACAACAGAAAGTGCAGAAGTTAAATCAGACAAGAAAGCTAGACATTTATGCTCATAGCTAAAAACCTCAATTAGGTAGCTGGTTTAAGTAATAGCAGTTGTTTCTCTCTTCTTATTGCATAAGGTACCCAGAACATAGAATATAATTACGCCTCAACCTTACGTAAATAATAGGTAACATCTGTGGTGCCAGCCCGTGCCCGAGCTTCTGGCCTGGCTGCAGACAGTTTGCAGCTTTTCTTCTCCGCGGCACCAGAAGGGGTATAATGGCGCGATCATCACCCGGGTCGCACTGTACTCTCGGGGAAAATTCCGGGTACTCATTTCATAGCAGGGAGAGTCGACCGGGGGCCGTCCCAGAAGAAATAAAACTAGTAACAAATCTCCGTCCCTTTTCCGGATTGAAACCAGGATCTCCATGGCCAGAGCCTAGAGCACAACCCTATGCACGACAATGGACACTTAAATAAATACTTATTTCAGTAACAATACAAGAACAAAGTGATACATTTTCAGCAAGTACAAGTACAAAAAGACCTAACGAGCTTCTGTATTGTTTAAAATTGTAAAAATTTCACAATTGCGTGTACATTGCAATACAAATTTTGTAAACCGCTGCAACATTGAGTGTATGTCAGGCCGTTCTACGACTCGTTGTAAGCTATATTGCCATTCCTGAGCATTTTATCTGATGAAGATTTTCATTTGCTGACGAAGTTCAAAAGGTGCACTAATCTGTCTGAAAACATGTGAAATTTATGAAATGTGGAAATAAATTGCGATCCAATGTATGGGCATGGGACCTGAATGTCGACCCAGCCATGGATTTGTGAACAATGTATCAAATTTAAACTACAAGTTAGCTAAGTGTTTCAAAATCTTTTACTAGAAGCTTTGGCATAAACATCTGTACAATCGTTTTCACATGGGATGTGCGGATGCTCAGTAAGTGTTGACAGCAAACAGCTTTGCGGCAACCAACCGTTGCGTTAAATTTTGATTTTTTTTCCTTCAGTAAGTGATTTTGCTTAATTTATAATTTTATATAATTACGAGAACTAATTGCCTTGAAAGCTCTTTATAGAATTATAATGTGTGCCAGTCCGGAATTCGAACCCACGACCATGTCTTCACCGGGCAGCTGTCTTACTAACTGAGCTATCCAAGCACGGCTCAGGACCAGGCATCTCGCCTTCTATTCCGTCAGTACTTTCCTTAATTTCCAAGCTTATCCTCCATATCTTAGTGGAATAACACTCATGAAAGAATACGTACTATGGATACCCTTGAAGCTATTTCTCAGAGCACTGCCCTCGAGAGGGCACAGTCCTAGCTCGAGCCTCGGTCCGATAGGTTTTACCATTCAGTAATTTTCAGTTTATTATTAACTAGGACTTAACATGAATTCATTGTCATTGCACTGATGCCATTAATTCATAGAATATTGTGAACAGATTTCGTCGTCGGTAAGTAATAGAGTATTAATGACATCGTTTCGATACTTCATATGTTGTAAATTCTCCAGTTAAAAATACTGTTTTGCATTTGTTGACACAGTTGTCTGAGAGGCCATGTATTAAACCTACTTTTATCATAAGGTTATAGCGATAAATGTCGTCGTCTACTAATTTTATACGATACGTCTACGGAATTGATATTTGAGAGCCCTGTACATGGAACACAGAGACATGACTGTAGTATGGCAGCTGTGCGTCGTGACCTGAATGTCGTTTCCGTTTCTTTGTGATAGAAAGGAAACAAGAAAAGAGGATTTGAGAAGGAGAAGTAGGAGGGCTACGAACTGTCAGTAGTAGAAGAAAGAGGGAAATGATTATTAGCTACGGAAACTGTAATGGGGCAGAGATATATGAGAGGAAATCAGGAGGAGACTCAAATATGATTGTGCTGACCAACAGTTTCATGAGACCTATTCCTCCCCGGTACGAAAACGCTTGTCTCGTTTTCAGCTATTAAATGAAATCACTCTAGTTAAACTTAATTACCCAGCGAATCAACACCGCAAGGAGTTTTTTTATAATTTACGGCTTTGCACTGATCAGTAATGAAACAATGAAAGAGTAATCACGTTACTGCTCTTATTTGTACAGTATGTATCCATATTTAGAATTGCATCGTACAAAACAGAATTACTACAGTGTGTACCTTGTACTGGATTGAAAAGTCATGTTGATCACAACCAATGTATAAACAGGCAATGTTGCGACAAGCACTGAATCAAACTGCGGGAGTGTCACAGATAAGCTACGCAATTTGGGGTGGCAGTCATTAAAATACAGGCATTTTTCTTTGCGGCAATATCTTTTCAAGAAATTTCTATTTCGAACGTTCTCCTCCGGATGCGAAAACGTTTTGTTGACACCTTGCTAAATAGTGAGAGAGATATGACATTTGTAATAAAATAAGAGGAATCCGAGTTTGCAGGGAAATATTTAATTGTTTGTTTACCCCCGCACTGTAATCGAGAGCGACTGTTGAAAAATAGTGTGTACGTGGTTCGATAAACAAACTGCCAGGCACAGTGCAAACTTCAGAGTGGTCGTCATGTAGATAGAGGAAACGGGAAAGGAGGAGAGGGAGACGCAGTAGACGCAAAGTAAATGAGTCTGCCCTGGGCACCAGTAGTTGCTTGTTTACTCTTCATATGGAAAATCCGTGTTACATTGAACTGCTCTGATACTGATGCAGCTGAACTTCACCGCATAAAGACACAGATTTATGTTGTTTCCTTTTTTTAACTATAGTTTAAATTTACCGTTCACACGTGACTTGAAAAGACGGATTAGAAGAAACATTTAGTTTCTGGTATAAAGTAATGACGTTTGTTATTTCCTTCGACTAACGAACAAATGCGCCGGTCTTAGTGCTATTTTTTCGGTACATGATTTACGTCTTTCGTATTTTCCCACTTCGTTTGTGAACAGTGGGCTATAAAATGGCACAGACGAGTGTCTTTTGCCTGTGAATCTTTTACGAGTTCTTCGATTACCTCAATGTAGGGACAGAGTCAATACAGTTTCGTCAAGAATCAATAAAATTTCGCCAGGATCCACGGCTGGGCCGAACCCCATCGTATCTCAGCTAAAATTGATAACTATTGACCTCCATGTATCCTTCTACTGCCCGATCCTCTCAGTCCTTCATAGTACGAACCTCAACTGGTGTTAAAGAAAAATCGCCCAAATACTTTAATCCGTTAGTATTTAGAATTCTGACTGGACTGGAACTATCGCCTGTGGACCGTGGAAAAACATACGGTAAGCGTAGCACTTAAATATTAACGTGTGCTTGGCGATTCTTATGCGGCTGCACAGGTTGATCATGTAACTATAATGCAGGATGATTCCGTAATAATGTTTTACGCTTTCAGGGATAATGAAGAAGGGTCAGTGTATCAGTCTGAGGTAAGGGATCCAAAACCGGAAAAGACCGAGTCGAAAGTTTAAGGCAAAAATCGTCCTTGCCCTATTTTTGTTGCTTATAGTGTTGGGTAGCCAAATTTCAAAGGTAGTAGTACGGACCAAAACGAGAATTTTTTTTTAATAAACATGGCCTCTAAAGAGCATACCTTAAGAGCTATGAGCACTTGCACATAGTAAGTACTGCGAAACAAATCTCTTGCACAGCAATCTGTCCACTTTCCATACTTTTGGAGGAGGCAGTATGGACCAAAACAAAAAAACAAAAAAAGTCCAGGAAATACGGCTCCGGAAATGCATTTCTTTAGAGATATGGGCACTTGTTCAGTAGAACAGATGTGTTTCACAGTACTGGAGACGAAGAAGTGCTGACAGCTCTTAAGGTATGCATTTTAGAGTCCTTATTCATTGGACATTTTTCCTTGTTTTCGTTCATGCTGCAACGTCTGAAATTTGCCTACCCTACAACCTTAGCAACAATAGTAGCATTGAATGAATTCCACTGTTAGAGGTATCAGAACGATCTTAGTTAGCAACTTTCGACTCCGTCGTTCCCGGACTAGGTTCCCTTATCATTAGTAGACACATGTAGCCTTTTCCATCATCCCTTAAAGTCTGTAATATCACAACGGAATCTGCCTGTACAAGGATTTAATCTCTCTTCAGATCATGGGCTGAACCTAATCAGATGATGTGACGCAGTGCGAAGAATATGAGAAGCATCTCTCAGCCCGGACAACAGCATTCACCTCGATTCAAAATCCCTCAGCATTCTTCGGATTAACCGCCTCGCAGGAGAAATAAGTTAGTACAATTACTTTTCATTCGATCACAATCACAAGTGGTCACTTGTGGGGTGCATTACATGCAGGAGATAGATGATTATGGTTAATATTGTTAGGATTAGTCATGAAATATAGGTGAAGTTAGCCATTCAAAGTATTTCTCGTAGTATGTTCTTGAGTCAAGTCTGTAGAATTGTACTATCGTTGTGACTGTACTACCAACGCACTTAGATATCTTCCGCTTCAGTTTTTAGGTTGGGTGTTTCAGAACTTATGACAAATTTAGGTATCAGACTACTAGATATCTACAAAGTTTTGGTCATATGTGAAGTGAAAACACTCAGCGGAAACATTTGTTACATTGACTGTTAAACAATTCGTTGGGGTTATTCAAGACAAAAAAATTAAAACAACGAACCTTGCATTCTGTAGCTTCCAGATCATGACCTCCAGGTGACCAGAATAAACATTCTATATTCAACAGTTGTGCCGATGCTATCACATAGATAGTAAAAATTTGAACGGAGCTGTACAGAATGTAACTTACATCGAAAAGTTGGACTCATCTGTTTTCCATAAACTTTCTGTAAACTTGTATAGTAAATACGCAAGCGTTAGGCCTACCGACTGTTTCTTGCAGCAGCAATGTGTTATCTACTAAACGGAAGTTGTTCCACAACTCCAGCTTTCGGAAAACGTAACATAAATGACCTACTAAACCACCTACGTGTATGTTCAACTTCCATTACAGTTCGGTTGTGAAAAATGGTTTGGTCTAATATGACAACCTTTCTGGAAGTTATATCATCCTTTCTCCTAAATTAACTAGGATTTAAGAAACAGCTGTCGTATAAAAGTGTTATCCTGTTTTCTGATTAGTCTGTCTCCGTAGCTGCGCAGTTAGTGCGGCCCATTTCCTAGCCGTAGGGGCTCCGGTTAGATTCCCGGCCGGTTCGGAGATTTTCTGCGCTAGGGGACTGGGTGTTGTGCTGACTTTACGTCCGTATCATCATAACTGACATTCCACAATTGAGATGGCTGAATGGGCAGGTCCCGAAAGACGATAAATAGAAAAAAAATGCATTTATGCTGTACCCTATTGTTTTTTTACTTCTGATGGGACTAGATGCAGTTCTTCACTACTGCTAATCAAGAAGACACAGGTTTGTGTGACATACTATCAACAGCAAAACTGGAGTTGTTATCTCCAGTGAGTTGTTTTTGGCGATGGACAGCCGTCACAACAGAGTTCAGGAAAGGGTTTTATCATAGCACTGGTACAGGACCACGTTTGTTCTCAGTAGGTTATGCAACTTGGTGGCTCCTTTGGTCTGTGAACCATTTTTTATTTGTTTATGTGTCATGTTTTAGAAATGTGGCTATGAAGTCCTCTCCATTAATCCTTCGACAATGCAGACATAAAATAATCGTCCATTAATTTCCCTTCCTCGATACCAGATGAGTCCCACAAATCTTTGAAGTCAAAGACTGAGGGAAGCGTTTGCTGCTGTGCACAACCGTTACTAACTGCTTTTATTTTGAGAGATATCAGGATATAAACTCTCTTGGGTACAAATAAAGCACGGCCTGCTCAACGTCTGCTACGTAACAGTAATGTGTAGTATTGCCTGAAAACAAACTGGACTCATGCTGGCTGTAATAGAAGATTCGTATCACACCGGAAGCGATGAAAACTACATACTGTGATCTCTTGCAGATGCCATCGTGAAATATAATGAACTATGGGAACGAAGAGAAGCACATACGTAGTGGGACATAACTGAAAGGCAAGTAACAGCTCCCATTAATTGAATAACCTAATCTTCATTTCCAGTACCGCCACTAGCCCAGAAAGTAACGAAGAGGCACGATCGAACATTTACAAAGGGCTGCATGTACAATAAGTTAGAGTCTTACTAACCTGTCTGCCATCGATCATAGGTGATGTGTCAGTCGCATCATCTCCAGGTTAGCTGCAATGATCAGTGAACACGCATCGCGCAAGACTTTCGAGCTATGAGGATACAGCTGCTATGGAGTTTACGTCATCCCTGTTGGTTCCGACGAGGCGCCGGTCCATGAAGATTACACGCGAACCCTCCCAGGAAGGAGCAGCTCCAGCTTTTTACTAGGTGCGACATCACAGTCGTTGCCAAACTAAAATGTGCAATGTATTACAAATTCCAGTCAGGATCAATATAGAATAATTAATGGGCAACCTACCTCCGATTCAAGCCAAGAGACTATGAACTGTAGCTGTCATATGTATCATTTCCTTGTTTCATAGAAAATAAACTTTTCCAAAGCATTTATTGGACTTAAAGTATATATTTCCTACAATCCGCTTTTTAGTTCGAAATACACTACTGGCCATTAAAATTGCTACACCACGAAGATGACGTGCTACAGACGCGAAATTTAACCGACAGGAAGAAGATGCTGTAATATGCAAATGATAAGCTTTTCAGAGCATTCACACAAGGTTGGCGCCGGTGGCGACACCTACAACGTGCTGACATGAGGAAAGTTTCCATCCGATTTCTCATACACAAACAGCAGTTGACCGGCGTTGCCTGGTCAAATGTTGTTGTGATGCCTCGTGTAAGGAGGAGAAATGCGTACCATCACGTTTCCGACTTTGATAAAGGTCGGATTGTAGCCCATCGCGATTATGGTTCATCGTATCGCGACATTGCTGCTCGCGTTGGTCGAGATCCAATGACTGTTAGCAGAATATGGAATCGGTGGGTTCAGGAGGGTAATATGGAACGCCGTGCTGGATCCCAACGGCCTCGTATCACTAGTAGTCGAGATGATAGGCTTCTTATCCGCATGGCTGTAACGGATCATGCAGCCACGTCTCGATTCCTGAGTCAACAAATAGGGACGTTTGCAAGACAACAACCATCTGCACGAACAGTTAGACGACGTTTACAGCAGCATGGACTATCAGCTCGGAGACCATAGCTGCGGTTACCCTTGACGCTGCATCACAGATAGGAGCGCCTGCGATGGTGTACTCAACGACGAACCTGGGTGCACGAATGGCAAAACGTCATTTTGTCGTATGAATCCAGGTTCTGTTTACAGCATCATGACGGTCGCATCCGTGTTTAGCGACATCGCGGTGAACGCGCATTGGAAGCGTGTATTCGTCATCGCCATACTGGCGTATCACCCCGCGTGATGGTATGGGGTGCCATTGGTTACACGCCTCGGTCACCGCTTGTTCACAATAACGGCACTTAGAACAGTGGACGTTACATTTCAGATGCGTTATGACCTGTGGCTTTACCCTTCATTCGATCCCCGCGAAACCCTACATTTCAGCAGGATAATGCACGACTGCATGTTGCAGGTAATGTACGGGCCTTTCTGAATACAGAAAATGTTTGACTGCTGCCCTGGCCAGCACATTGTCCAGATCTCTCACCAATTGAAAACGTCTGGTCAATGGTGGCCGAGCAACTGGCTCGTCACAATACGCCAGTCACTACTCTTGATGAACTGTGGTATCGTGTTGAAGCTGCATGGGAAGCTGTACCTGTACACGCCATCCAAGCTCTGTTTGACTCAATGCCCAAGCGTATCAAGGCCGTTATTACGGCCAGAGGTGGTTGTTCTGGGTACTGATTTCTCAGGATCTATGCACCCAAATTGCACATGTCAGTTCTAGTATAATATATTTGTCCAATGAATACCCGTTTATCATCTGCATTTCTTCTTGGGGTGGCAATTGTAATGGCCAGTAGTGTATTTTGCTAGTCCTATAAGTTCGATGACCGTGGGAAGTTTCGCTTTAGTAAGCTATCGGATTCACATTTAGAAGACGCCAGTTCAAATTCCATTCGACCATACAGTTTTTTTCATGATTTTGCTGAATTAACGGGATTTCCTGCATGGGTGTTTGAGAGGGAATAGACAACTTCGTCACTTATCCTTCCACATTTGACCTTTGGTTCCTTCTCTAACGGGCTCGGCCAGCCGATGTGACCGAGCGTTTCTACATCTACATCTATACTCCGCGAGCCACCTTACGGTGTGTGGCGGAGGGTACTTATTGTACCACTATCTGATCCCCCCTTCCCTGTTCCATTCACGAATTGTGCGTGGGAAGAACGACTGCTTGTAAGTCTCCGTATTTGCTCTAATTTCTCGGATCTTTTCGTTGTGATCATTACGCGAGATATATGTGGGCGGTAGTAATATGTTGCCCATCTCTTCCCGGAATGTGCTCTCTCGTAATTTCGATAATAAACCTCTCCGTATTGCGTAACGCCTTTCTTGAAGTGTCCGCCACTGGAGCTTGTTCAGCATCTCCGTAACGCTCTCGCGCTGACTAAATGTCCCCATGACGAATCGCGCTGCTTTTCGCTGGATCATGTCTATCTCTTCTATTAATCCAACCTGGTAAGGGTCCCATACTGATGAGCAATACTCAAGAATCGGACGAACAAGCGTTTTGTAAGCTACTTCTTTCGTCGATGAGTCACATTTTGTTAGAATTCTTCCTATGAATCTCAACCTGGCGCCTGCTTTTCCCACTATTTGTTTTATGTGATCATTCCACTTCAGATCGCTCCGGATAGTAACTCCTAAGTATTTTACGGTCGTTACCGCTTCCAATGATTTACCACCTATGGCATAATCGTACTGGAATGGATTTCTGCCCCTATGTATGCGCATTATATTACATTTGTCTACGTTTAGGGAAAGCTGCCAGCTGTCGCACCATGCATTAATCCTCTGCAGGTCTTCCTGGAGTACGTACGAGTCTTCTGATGTTGCTACTTTCTTGTAGACAACCGTGTCATCTGCAAATAGCCTCACGGAGCTACCGATGTTGTCAACTAAGTCATTTATGTATATTGTAAACAATAAAGGTCCTATCACGCTTCCTTGCGGTACTCCCGAAATTACCTCTACATCTGCAGATTTTGAACCGTTAAGAATGACATGTTGTGTTCTTTCTTCTAGGAAATCCTGAATCCAATCACAAACCTGGTCCGATATTCCGTAAGCTCGTATTTTTTTCACTAAACGTAAGTGCGGAACCGTATCAAATGCCTTCCTGAAGTCCAGGAATACGGCATCAATCTGCTCGCCAGTGTCTACGGCACTGTGAATTTCTTGGGCAAATAGGGCGAGCTGAGTTTCACATGATCTCTGTTTGCGGAATCCGTGTTGGTTATGATGAAGGAGATTTGTATTATCTAAGAACGTCATAATACGAGAACACAAAACATGTTCCATTATTCTACAACAGATTGACGTAAGCGAAATAGGCCTATAATTATTCGCATCTGATTTATGACCCTTCTTGAAAATGGGAACGACCTGCGCTTTCTTCCAGTCGCTAGGTACTTTACGTTCTTCCAGCGATCTACGATAAATTGCTGATAGATTGGCGTCCGTGCGACGGCTGAAGTCAGGGACCGTGTTACGATTTTCCGCAGTGAAACAGTTTCGGAACACTGAATTCAGTATTTCTGCCTTTCTTCGGTCGTCCTCTGTTTCGGTGCCATCGTGGTCAACGAGTGACTGAATAGGGGATTTAGATCCGCTTACCGATTTTACATATGACCAAAACTTTTTAGGGTTCTTGTTTAGATTGTTTGCCAATGTTTTATGTTCGAATTCGTTGAATGCTTCTCTCATTGCTCTCTTTACGCTCTTTTTCGCTTCGTTCAGCTTTTCCTTATCAGCTATGATTCGACTACTCTTAAACCTACGATGAAGCTTTCTTTGTTTCCGTAGTACCTTTCGTACATGATTGTTATACCACGGTGGATCTTTCCCCTCGCTTTGGACCTTAGTCGGTACGAACTTATCTAAGGCGTACTGGACGATGTTTCTGAATTTTTTCCATTTTTGTTCCACATCCTCTTCCTCAGAAATGAACGTTTGATGGTGGTCACTCAGATATTCTGCGATTTGTGCCCTATCACTCTTGTTAAGCAAATATATTTTCCTTCCTTTCTTTGCATTTCTTATTACACTTGTAGTCATTGATGCAACCACTGACTTATGATCACTGATACCCTCTTCTACATTCACGGAGTCGAAAAGTTCCGGTCTATTTGTTGCTATGAGGTCTAAAACGTTAGCTTCACGAGTTGGTTCTCTAACTATCTGCTCGAAGTAATTCTCGGACAGGGCAGTCAGGATAATGTCACAAGAGTCTCTGTCCCTGGCTCCAGTTCTGATTGTGTGACTATCCCATTCTATACCTGGTAGATTGAAGTCTCCCCCTATTACAATAGTATGATCACGAAACTTCTTCACGACGTTCTGCAGGTTCTCTCTGAGGCGCTCAACTACTACGGTTGCTGATGCAGGTGGTCTATAGAAGCATCCGACTATCATATCTGACCCACCTCTGATACTTAGCTTAACCCAGATTATTTCACATTCGCATTCGCTGATAACTTCACTGGATATTATTGAATTCTTTACTGCTATAAATACTCCTCCACCACTGGCGTTTATCCTATCCTTGCGGTATATATTCCATTCTGTGTCTAGGATTTCGTTACTGTTCACTTCCGGTTTTAACCAACTTTCCGTTCCTAATACTATATGCGCACTATTTCCTTCAATAAGAGATACTAATTCAGAAACCTTGCCCTGGATACTCCTGCAGTTTACCAATATTACGTTAACTTTTCCTGTTTTTGGTCTCTGAGGACGGACGTTCTTTATCAACGATGATAATGTCCTCTCTGGTAAGCCGTCAGGTATTTTATCGTTTCGCCCAAGGGGGGTCCCTCTAACCTAAAAAACCCCCGTGTGCACGCCACACGTACTCTGCTACCCTAGTAGCTGCTTCCGGTGTGTAGTGCACGCCTGACCTGTCTAGGGGGGCCCTACAGTTCTCCACCCAATAACGGAGGTCGATGAATTTGCAACCATTATAGTCGCAGAGTCGTCTGAGCCTCTGGTTTAGACCCTCCACACGGCTCCAAACCAGAGGACCGCGATCGACTCTGGGCACTATGCTGCAGATATTAAGCTCAGTCCGGAACCAAGCGGCTGCTACGGTCGCAGGTTCGAAACCTGCCTCGGGCATGGATGCGTGTGATGTCTTTAGGTTAGTTAGGCTTAAGTAGTTCTAAGTCCATGGGACTGATGACCTCAGATGTTAAGTCTCATAGTGCTCAGAGCCATTTGAACCACTTTTTTGTCAGTCCAGAAAAATAAACTGCTACATCATTTTGCACATAACGTGGGGCTCGTTAATATAGTCACTACGCAAATTAGCTAGCTGAAAACGTTTCACGCTGTGATAGTATTTAAAGAGCGGTGGCATTGTAATATTTGGAAACGGAATAGATTATTTACGGCTTACTTCATCATCGGTAAAATTCAGATTGATTTATTATATGCATCTCTGAATTTCAGTGAAGATTCCTCCGCCATAAGTGTAAAATTTAACGCTATGTTGATGGAAGATTTGACAGTGTTAAGTTCTTTGGATTCCAAATTAATAAACTATTCAGTTTGGAGAAACTACCTACAGAATTGCCGAGAAACATAAAAAATCATTAGCTGAAATAGGAATGTGGTCACACATAAATTACATGAATAAAAAATCTACATACATTCTTTCATTCCAAAATACCATACTGTACCACACAAACGCATAAAAGTTAAGTATAATAAATATATGGGAGAATATTTCATGATTAGCATGCCGGAAATATTATAGAACAGCGCAAAGCTTCACCCCAAGATTTTGGCGTATGTCCTAAATATGCAATTATAAAAGTTCTGAACCAAAAGATATGTACTGCAACGACCGTATGGCATTGATGTTTGGGGATCCCCACCTGGGCGAAGTTCGGTTGCCGAGTTGCATGTTTTTTCAGTTGACGCTACATTATGGAACTTACTTGTCGATGATGATAACAGAACACCTAATCCTCAAGGCACTGCCCACTCAGCTAAGGGAGCGGACGAGGTACTGTTTAAAACACTGGCAGAAGTAAAAAACCCGTAAAATCTCTTCAATTACTACATAGTGGTTAATAAGGCATTGTATTACTCCTAGCTGCCATAAATTCTGGGGAGCGACGTAGCATATACTCTAGGGGATGGTTCAAGAGCTGTATTGACATCAGACCCGATTCCTGAGACGGATGTCTGTGGAGGCCTGATTCCAACTTGATGGGGACTCACAGGCTGAAATTCGTCTCACCAATGCGTCCAAAAACTAATACGTAGGACTCGGATCAGGAAATCTCAACTGTGGTCTGAAATGCAGTGCGGTATCGTGGATTATTCTGCTAGAATTCCTGTTCCTGATTACAAAACAGAGTTTATCAATGTTGCCACATACAGACGAACATTCAACCTCACGTCATCACTATGATAAACAATAACTTCTGTCATAATTATTCTAGTATTTGGAGAGGTATAAGTTTTGAGAATAACTACTTAATGTGACTTTTAACCAGGTCGTGTCAGTACACGTCGGCTTCGATCTTACCGACGTGAAAAGAGAAGAAACTCATCGCTGAGCACCACAGATTTCCATTCAGTGTTGAAATTGACTCTTCTTCCAAGCCGTGTAAGTCTATGTTGTCTGCTGTATGGTGTCAGCGGTACACGGCACATGAAAACTCGGGATCTCAACACAACATCGAGTAATCGGTTCGTGATGATACTCTGCATACAATCTCTGCTCAGTTTTCATCCGTCTATTCGTGAGAGCCAGTCAAACAATCCTAGGATCTTGACGTGTTGTAGTCCTTCTAAGACAATCCGTGTCTGCTCTACTTGCCACACAGTTATTCTGAGTCCATCTCGTTAGCTCTCGTTCTGCAGTCATTTCACTACAACCAACTGCATGTGCGACTGTCGATATAATCCAAGTTCTTTACGCCAATGATTCGACATTTCTCAGAGCAAGACGTACACGACATCTGGGCACGTTATGTTGCGCTCTACAGCTGAAAAATGGCAATAACCTTGGACACAACCTATTGCCCTCGTCTTCTCACACCATTCGTCATATGCAGGAATTATTTGTGTTTGTGTGTGTGTGTGTGTGTGTGTGTGTGTGTGTGTGTGTGTGTACTGAAAATATGTTGAAATGAGGATGAATTTGTAATCAGCACATTCCACGGGCTAGGAAATAGTGGAGAATCATCTTCGTTTCATTCATTAAGTGCTGCCATGGAGTAACAGTTTCCATATCCATTAGTGTTGATGGGAGACTGTACGGTGGAAAGCTGATAGTTTTGAGCACTTGGAAGTGGATGAATCGGTGGTGGGAGATCAAATAACGAGGAGGGCTTTTGACTTAGGTAATGGGAGATGAGGGCCTTGCTGAAAGGTCAGAGTAATTCCTGTAGGAATGTTTGATGTCAGAGCCATGTACTTGACCTGGAAGTGGTATCATGTTTCTTGCGATAGACTGTCAAGTGCAAATGGTTCAAATGGATCTGAGCACTATGGGACTTAACACCTGAGGTCATCAGTCCCCTAGACACAGAACTACTTAAACTTAACTAACCTAAGGGCAGCACACACATCCATGCCCAAGGCAGGATTTCAACCTGCGACCGTAGCAGCAGCGCGGTTCCGGACTAAAGCGCCTAGAACCGCTCGGCCACAACGGCCGGTGGCTGTCAAGTACTCGGAACAAGTGGGAAGGGGGAAATATTGATACCGACCAGGGTAGGAGAGGACTGAGAAGGCAATGTGTCGTAACTTTCGAGTGTACGATTTACGTAGATATTCTAAGAATCTGGAGGGAGAAGGGACGTGAATCAGTTGGTAAATAATGAGTTTATGGGGAGGAAAACGAGGCGAAGCGCACGGAATGCCGGAACCTGTAAAAACTGGTAAAATTTGAGATACGGATAGTGATAATGGTGGTTGTGGTGGTGGTGGTGATGCTATTATTTACACAGATGCATCCACTAATACTAACGCGCCATTATAGCGAGACGAGCTACCAGTGGTTAACGTGTGATTCACTATCGCTTTTGTCGCGCCGCTGTGGCGCGGGCTGCGGGCAGGTGTAGGAGCGCGGCGCACGTCCGCCGGGACGGAACAAGCGACGCTGATTCAGGCGGTGGACACGTAGCGGCGGCTGCGGCTGTGGCTGCGGCTGCGGTGGTGCTGATGGACTGCAGCGGGCGGACCGCCGCAGCGCCCGCGCACCCGGCGCGCCACAACGAATGCAGCACTTTTCGTCGCCAGTCCGCTACGTGTCGCTGTCCAGCCTCAACATATCACATTTCGCGTTATACTGTTGGCGTGAGCGAACAATAATCAATGTAACATTGCAATAAAAGGTCCCAATTCCACTACTTTATCTGAACGCGTTTCATGTTTCCTCCGTGCACGTCCGTGTTTCGTAGATTCGTCTGCTAGCAATAATAGGGAAAATAGCGCGCGAAAACTGTTTCGTAGATAACAACTGCTGAAACTTCGGGGATAAAATGTTATAAAATATGTTTAGACCGAATGACAAGTAGAGTATACCAATCTATACCGACAGTCGCGTGTAAAAATCATCTTTTGGATAGAAATTGTCAAGGAAAACTGAAATGCTAACCTATTTTCGATTTTAAACAGAGCGCTTGAGTTTTCCCACAAAGTAATTTTCATGATGCCTGCCGGAAACTGAATTAGAGATGCCTATTTAGTTTCGTGTGGCAAACTCTTTTACCATGACGACGACGATGAGGCATCGTTTCATCGATTCCACGAGACGCCGTAGACGTAGATTGATCCGTATACATTCAAACACCATCCCCATCTCACGGATATTGATTGAAGCTTGGCATGGCGTCCAAGAAGAACTTTAGGTTACATCCCTACAAAGACACCAGATGCCCTCGCGAGTAGCACCAATAAGAGAGGAAGTGGCGATAATGGCTCTATTACACGAATAATGGTCACCAGAGGCAAAACAGCCATCGAGAAAGATTGGTGAATCATTTTTTATCGACCTGATAGAGACACAATCAGCTCATTTAAAGAACGAAGTTTGAATATTTATTTCAGGTTCAATGAACTTGGAACAGTTGTGACTGCAGCTGAGAGACATTTTAAATCGCCGCCTGAGAAAGAACGACCTGAGTAAAGTTATAAAAGGCAACAAAAACCCACCATAGTTCACTGGTAATAATAGGAAAAGTGGCGAAAACAGAGACTACTATACTGTAGCTGCATGAGACTACAGGGAAACAAATAGACAAAAGCTAACAGCAAGTCTTGCATCTACAAAGACGGCCTTGTGTGTGTCCAAAATTTATTTTCGCAAGTAAGATGTGTTAGAAATCCTATGAAGTTCTGATCGTATATAATGTCAATGAATGCGTTCTAACACTGAATTCACATTCTCGTGCAGCCGTACTTTGTTGAAACTGAAATAGCAGGCATTAAAGAGAAATTTTAACTTCGGCTTTTAAAAATGTATTGAATCATGAGGATGTTATTGTACAAATGTTTGACCCCCGCACAAACTCTCAAATAAGAGATACGGATATTAGTACCCCATGTATCGAGAAATAGGACAATTTATAGCGAACCTAGGTGCCTGAGCGTTCTATAATTTTAGTTAGATTTTACATAGAATACATTTTGGAATTAGCTTCTTTCATAGCTCATTGGATAGAAAATCTCTTGCATAACGTAAAGTCCCTCTTCAACCGAAAGTCACTCCTTTTTACAATAAGGGTAAAAGATCGGAAGCACATAATTACACAACAATATCGATGACGTCCCTCTGTTGTAGAATCCTGTAATAAGTTCATAGCTCAGAAATTGCGACGTGTCTCGAAGTTAACAAGTTTCTCCCAAAAGAATCAACACAGATTAGAGAATGGTAAAAACCGACCGGTTAAAAGCGACACCGGTATTTTAGTTCTGAATAACCGGTATTTTTCGGTATTTCTTTGGTCTCGGTTACAACAGATGATTTCATTTTCTACTGATAACCGGATAAAAAGTCAAGTTATCAGTTGATCGTACCAGTGGTGTTAAAATTATGGTTTTTAAATGAAACTTGTTTTAAATGAGTAATTCTGGTTTGTAAAATTTCCATTGCTTTAAGTTCTGTGTTATTATACAAAAGGGCAAAAGTGATCAAGAGAATAGGTAGAGCCAGCAGAGACAGTAACGTGCCTGTTGTCCTTTATTACACATAAGCAGCGATCATTCAGTGTTTTGCGAACACAGCAAAGGGTGTACGGCAGCTTGTCATTTGTAGCCTATCAATATTTATCGTTGGTAGGAATAGACAAAAAATATTGGTGACTAAATGAATTCGTTATTGAAATTGTAACTGTTGTCATGTAATTGTACCTGGTAAATGTTCTGTTTTGCCTACTGTCTAAATTCCTCGTTTGAATGTTTTTGATGAGTATATTTAGTTTTGTTAGCGAAAAATCAGTTCTATTCAAATTTCTGTTGAAAAACAAATAAATATACTTGACTAGAAACAGGCTCTTTATTCGAAATTATTAAAGAAAATGAATGCTACTAATTTTACACGGAAGTTTATTACCTGTCTCTCATTTCTATGAAATAATAAAAGACAAGGAAAGTTAAAACAACAATAATAATTAAGAACTTAATAATTCGTTCATAGTTTATAACAAAAATATGAGGTAGCTGATTTGCCACCCATGTCTACATAATTCGCATTTATCTGCTTTTGGACTTCGGAATCGGGCAACTTAACTCGTGGTATAGAGTTGTACAACCTCATTTTTCACTATTTAACCCTATTTGTAATGTCCCAAAAACTTGTATGATCCTCAAATACAACATGAAATTTGAGCAGAGTTTTCTAAAATTAGAATCTATAGGATGACACTGATCATTTTTTACGGTATTCTGTCTTCATTACTTTCGGAAAACAGCAGTCAACAGTAGACGGACGAAGTTGTCCTCTATTCATCTACTTTATTTATTATTTTGATTCTACATGTCTTGAAATGTATGATTCAACAGTGTGAGGGAGTCTTAGAATTTTTCAGTCTTCGTTCAGTGATTACGTTTATTACGGGAAATAATAGGAACATAAAAAGCCGAAAATCAGTTTTTCAGAAACTGGTTATTTTGAGCAGTTTTAAGAGTGGTGGAAAAAATCGGTATAAGCGAAAATTGGTTGTTTCAGCGATAACCGCCATCCCTTACACATGTTCGGAAATGAACCACTCGTGCTTTGCAGACTACATATGCAACTGAACAGGTTGTCAGTGTTACCGCACATCCAGAAGTGTTCGAAACTCTACTTTATCGTCGTCAGCTTACCAAGTTGCAATCATATCTTCGTAAATAGTTCATTGGCTCCATAAGTATTTGACTAATAGCGACTAGATAGTTTTATTGAATGGCTACAGATCTAGAGCAAACGGAAGTAATGTCGATTGTGTGATAAGGAAGGGTAATAGTACCTCTTATTTTCTAAGTATACATAATTGACCTATGAGATAGGATCATGAGCACTATAAGAGCGTTAGTTGACGATACTATTGATTACATAAAATATAGCCATTGGACGACAGTAATGAAATGCAGGAAGTCTTAGACAAAACGTCCACATAATCATCTTGAGGTTGAAGCTGTTCTTTCTGTGTTTGCTTTAACAATAACATATCTTACTGGGTGAGACAGACCTTTGGCAAAACACAATTCTCTTTTTTGTCCCAGACCATGTATTTTTTATGTCGCTTCCCAGCACAGTTTTGTAGTGCAATAGGAAAACTGACGGCAATCTGAGGGTGGTTGGAGTGTCCACCTTTGTTGTCGGAGATGAGAAGGAGAAAGCTCTCCGAGTAATTCATTTATTATCTCTTTGATAACTTATAAAAGAGGTGCCACTTCCTAACACCTTCGTTAATAAATGTCAGACTCAATTTATTCTGATCAACAGGCCATTCGCCCAAGCTTATAAGAGACAATTACTATTCCGTAAATTGTTCTTGTTAATTACAAAACTACGAATGCTATCTATTCCTTGAGACAAAGACAGATCGTCTATGTTCAAAGCTATTCCCCAGAACAGATAATGATTACTTGCAGTTGATGTTCGTGTCACTAGATCTGATCACTGACTTCTCGCTGAGAATATTACTTCTGCACTCCTTTGCTGCTGCTGCTGCCTGACGTAGCTACACGGTGGCTCCTCAAAGCGGCCACTACTGCTGTCTCTGAATCCTCTCTCAGAGTCTCTTGCTTATACACCGTTCTAAGACGAGGGTGACCTTCTATAATAGTCGTTCCGGATATTTCCATCAGCTGGCTCCTTCGACACGAAAAAAATTAAATGTTCGATTTCCCTTATAAGCGGTTTCCACTCGATGCACTTATTGTGCGGAAAAGCTTCCTTTAGCGTCAGGGCTTGTGCGTCTTGGCGCAGTCTCCTTTCATTTAATCTGACAAGTATTGTTTATTAATTTTTTTTCTTGGGACTGGACGTGTTTCACTGCAGTTGCCACATCATCAGTGGTTTTTCTTATTATTATGGCTGCTATGCATAAGGAATGTTCTTTACTGTTTAAATACATCTAAATATTAGTTTTTAAATCGTAGTCACAGATTTTTGAAGAGCACATAAAATTTCGTATTCATACCTTCTCATCACATGGTGGGGTTTTCCTGCCGTATTATGTTTTTGCAGTGTTTGTTTTTCTTTACAGTTTGTCGTCTGCAACTATATACAACTTAATGTAGGTTAAATTTTTGCGCTAAGCCTGAAATCAATAATTCATGTGACAGGTTGTGTGTGTGTTTGTGTGTGGGTGTGTGTGTGTGTGTGTGTGTGTGTGTGTGTGTGTACCTTGTTATACTATCTTTCACTTACGCAATCTTTTGTCGACACTTTCTTCATTGTCGATTCTGTGTACTGAGTTGTCACTGTCACTGCCACTGTTAATTTTTCCAGCTGTAGAAACAAGATGGCGGACAGTGGAACAGTTGAAGGTGTGTAAACAAGATGGTGGACAGTGGAACAGTTGAAGATGTCACAGGTGTATGTTTTGACACTCTCAGACGTGTGTGTGTGTGTGTGTGTGTGTGTGTGTGTGTGTGTGTGTGTGAAAAGACAGGAAAGGAGAGAGAGAGGGGTGAGTTGGTTTATGTGTGTGTATGTATGCATGTGTCGGTGTGTGTGAGGGGCGAGGGGGAGTTCTATAGGTTGGTTTTATCTAATAATTCTTTGAGAGCGGAGAACAGAGTTCCAACGCAGCGATCTGTGTATTCATTTATTACTTGCATTACTTCAACTGTGGCTTTTTGTATTTGACAATTTTCTTCAGTTATTACTTTTTCGGGTGGGGGGGGGGGAGGATTTTCAAATCACTATTGATGTCGGTCGGGCTATGTTTCTGTCCATAAGGTGTTCAGCAAATGTGGAATGACAGCTGTTACTTTTTAATGCTCTTCTGTGTTCTGTGTATCTGATATTAAAGTATCTGATTGTCTGTCCTATATAGATTGATTTGCAGTCCTGACACGTTAGTTGATAAAAATGCCAGTTGTGTTGTGGTTGTCCGTGCTTGTGTTGGTTGTCTTTAGTTCCCTCTGTGTTCAGTTGTCTGTCCTGTAGGCTACTTTTAGCCCTTGTTTTTTGGGTATGTTGCCTATTCTGTGGGTTGCTTTGTTGTTGTAGGTGAGAGTGAACCACTTGTTTGTTGTTGTGGGTGTTTCTTCTTCATGTGTGCTCGTTTGGGTGTTCTGTGTGTTTGTAAGTTGGTGAGAAGGCTTTAGTGTGTCGGTGTCTTTTTTAAATTTGTTTTAATTTTGTGGTTCAGTTTATCTATAGTGTTTGTATCATATCCATTCTCTACAACTATTTGTCTGATTGCCTGTAATTGATTGTTATAGTTGTTTTCACTGAGTGGAGTTTTGTTCAGTCTGTGTAGCATGTATTGGAAACCGGCTAGTTTGTGTGCAGTTGGATGATTTGATTGTTTGTGAAATCTTAGCTGGTGGTGGTTACTTTTCTGAATATGGAGAATTGGTGTTGGTTATTGTGTCTGTATATTGTGAGTTCAAGGAAGTTTAACATTTTGTTGTTGTCTGTTTCTATGGTGAATTTTATTTTTTGGTGGCCTTTGTTCACATCACTATGGAGATGATGGATGTGACTGCGTGTTTCATCTAGAAGGCATTTGATGTCATCTACATAACGATACCAATACATTATCCGGTATTGTTTGAGTTCTACTATTGTTTCAGATATTTTATTTTCAATGTGGTAAACAAAAATGTTGGCTAGAAGTCCACTGACACGTTGTAACACCGGAACTGCATATCCTCCTATTTCCATCTATTGTACTATAAACTTTTTCCTTATTTTGTTACCTGAAGATATGACATTTCTGTGTCTTTATACACTCCTGGAAATTGAAATAAGAACACCGTGAATCCATTGTCCCAGGAAGGGGAAACTTTATTGACACATTCCTGGGGTCAGATACATCACATGATCACACTGACAGAACCACAGGCACATAGACACAGGCAACAGAGCATGCACAATGTCGGCACTAGTACAGTGTATATCCACCTTTCGCAGCAATGCAGGCTGCTATTCTCCCATGGAGACGATCGTAGAGATGCTGGATGTAGTCCTGTGGAACGGCTTGCCATGCCATTTCCACCTGGCGCCTCAGTTGGACCAGCGTTCGTGCTGGACGTGCAGACCGCGTGAGACGACGCTTCATCCAGTCCCAAACATGCTCAATGGGGGACAGATCCGGAGATCTTGCTGGCCAGGGTAGTTGACTTACACCTTCTAGAGCACGTTGGGTGGCACGGGATACATGCGGACGTGCATTGTCCTGTTGGAACAGCAAGTTCCCTTGCCGGTCTAGGAATTGTAGAACGATGGATTCGATGACGGTTTGGATGTACCGTGCACTATTCAGTGTCGCCTCGACGATCACCAGTGGTGTACGGCCAGTGTAGGAGATCGCTCCCCACACCATGATGCCGGGTGTTGGCCCTGTGTGCCTCGGTCGTATGCAGTCCTGATTGTGGCGCTCACCTGCACGGCGCCAAACACGCATACGACCATCATTGGCACCAAGGCAGAAGCGACTCTCATCGCTGAAGACGACACGTCTCCATTCGTCCCTCCATTCACGCCTGTCGCGACACCACTGGAGGCGGGCTGCACGATGTTGGGGTGTGAGCGGAAGACGGCCTAACAGTGTGCGGGTCCGTAGCCCAGCTTCATGGAGACGGTTGCGAATGGTCCTCGCCGATACCCCAGGAGCAACAGTGTCCCTAATTTGCTGGGAAGTGGCGGTGCGGTCCCCTACGGCACTGCGTAGGATCCTACGGTCTTGGCGTGCATCCGTGCGTCGCTGCGGTCCGGTCCCAGGTCGACGGGCACGTGCACCTTCCGCCGACCACTGGCGACAACATCGATGTACTGTGGAGACCTCACGCCCCACGTGTTGAGCAATTCTGCGGTACGTCCACCCGGCCTCCCGCATGCCCACTATACGCCCTCGCTCAAAGTCCGTCAACTGCACATACGGTTCACGTCCACGCTGTCGCGGCATGCTACCAGTGTTAAAGACTGCGATGGAGCTCCGTATGCCACGGCAAACTGGCTGACACTGACGGCGGCGGTGCACAAATGCTGCGCAGCTAGCGCCATTCGACGGCCAACACCGCGGTTTTCTGGTGTGTCCGCTGTGCCGTGCGTGTGATCATTGCTTGTACAGCCCTCTCGCAGTGTCCAGAGCAAGTATGGTGGGTCTGACACACCGGTGTCAATGTGTTCTTTTTTCCATTTCCAGGAGTGTATATTGTTATTGTTGTACTATTTGTATATATATACGGGGTGAATCACCTAACATTACCGCTGGATATATTTCGTAAACCACGAATCGATTCCACAGACCGAACGTGAGAAGAGGGGCTAGTGTAATTGGTTAATACAAACCATAAAAAAATGCACGGAAGTATGTTTTTTAACACAAACCTACGATTTTTAAATGGAATCCCGTTAGTTTTGTTAGCACATCTGAACAAATAAACAAATACATAATCAGTGCCGTTTGTTGCATTGTAAAATGTTAATTACATCCGGAGAAACTGTAACCTAAAGTTGACGCTTGAGTACCACTCCTCCGCTGTTCGATCGTGTGTATCGGAGAGCACCGAATTACGTAGGGATCCAAAGGGGACGGTGACGGCCCTTAGGTACAGAAGAGACTGGAACAGCACATTACGTCCACATGCTAACACTTTTTTAGTCGTCTTTTTCACTGACGCACATGTACATTACCATGAGGGGTGAGGTACACGTACACACGTGGTTTCCGTTTTCAATTACGGAGTGGAATAGAGTGTGTCCCGACATGTCAGGCCAATAGATGTTCAATGTGGTGGCCAACATTTGTTGCACACAATTGCAACCTCTGGCGTAATGAATGTCGTACACGCCGCAGTACATCTGGTGTAATGTCGCCGCAGGCTGCCACAATACGTTGTTTCATATCCTCTGGGGTTGTAGGCACATCACGGTACACATTCTCCTTTAACGTACCCCACAGAAAGAAATCCAGAGGTGTAAGATCAGGAGAACGGGCTGGCCAATTTATGCGTCCTCCACGTCCTATGAAACGCCCGTCGAACATCCTGTCAAGGGTCAGCCTAGTGTTAATTGCGGAATGTGCAGGTGCATCATCATGCTGGTACCACATACGTCGACGCGTTTCCAGTGGGACATTTTCGAGCATTCTGTAGAAACGCGATGTATGTTGCAGCTGTTTGGGCCCCTGCAATGAAGTGAGGACCAATGAGGTGGTCGCCAATGATTCCGCACCATGCATTTACAGTCCACGGTCGCTGTCGCTCTACCTGTCTGAGCCAGCGAGGATTGTCCACGGACCAGTAATGCATGTTCCGTAGATTCACTGCCCCGTGGTTTGTGAAACCCGCTTCATCGGTAAACACGTAGCACTGCATCGCATTCTCTGTTAATGCCCATTGACAGAATTGCACTCGATGATTAAAGTCATCACCATGTAATTGCTGATGTAGTGACACATGAAACGGGTGAAAGCGGTGACGATGCAGTATGGGCATGACACTACTTTGACTCAGTCCACCGGCTCTCGCAATGTCCCGTGTACTCATGTGTGGGTTCATGGTAACAGCAGCTAACACACCAACTGCACCCGCTTCTCCTGTGACGGGCCTGTTACGGACCCGTTTGCGTGCTACGACCATACCTGTTGCATACAGTTGGATGGTAGATGTTTTGCAATGTGCGGCACGTTGGATGCACTCTGTCCGGGTACCGTTCTGCATACACCCTGCAGGTTTCAGCTGCATTTCGTCGACACTCGCCATAGATGAGTATCATCTCCGCCTTTTCAGAGTTCGGATACACCATGGTCACAGTTCCTACAACACTACACTATCACAGACGTCTGGTAACACGGAGTACTGCAGTTGGTCTGCGTTCGGAGACGAATGCAGAATAACAATAGCAGCAAGCGCTAGATGCGGACACTGCGACAGCTAGACCAAACCACAACAGTGCACTACAGCCACACTCGTAAACATGGTTGTCATCGTAAACATGTCCCTGCAGATGCACCTCGCCGACCGTGGCCCGTGTTTGTTACAACACGCAACTGAACGTCGGAGGTTTCAAGCGTCAACTTTAGGTTACAATATCTCCGGATATAATTAACATTTTACAATGCAACAAACGGCATTGATTACGTATTTGTTTATATGTTCAGATGTGCTAACAAAACTAGCGTGGTTCTGTTTGAAAAAACTAGGTTTGTGTTAAAAAACATATTTCCGTGCATTTTTGTACGGTTTGTATTAAACAATTACACTAGCCCCTCTCCTCACTTTCCGTCTGTGGAATCGGTTCGTCAGTATTTGATGTGGTTTACGAAATATATCCAGCGGTAACGTTAGGTGACTCACCCTGTATATACTTATACATTTATGTTGACGTATAATTGGTTTGTTTTGTAAATACTACTTGTATTTTTACGCTCGGTCTTGCCTAGGGAAAACTATGCTATCGAACGATTACATCGATAGGTCGTGCGAAAAACCAAAGTGTGTAGGATCTTTGGTAGTGAACTCTGCCGAATGGAGCGTGGGCAGAAGGAGAGTCTGGCTGGAGCAGAGCGGTGGAGCAGGTGTGTCGAGTGACGCTCCCGCGAGTTGCTGCGCTTTCGGGGTTTGGCAGCATGTAATAGCGCTCGACTTGCTATGATAGTTTCTGACACGGTGTCACGGACGGGAAGCATTAGCTGGTGCACATCAAGAGCCCGTTTCGCCTGGTGACAGTGTCGAGAAGAAGGCGCACCAACATCCAGCTTCTGCAACAGCGACGGCCGACAATGAGTGACTGTTGCCACCTCCTCGACCGACGACTTCAAACCTTCAATCGACCAGCAAGGAAGACTGGAAGCACGTAAAGTTTTAGAACTGTATGGCAGACCTCAGCTTTTAAAATTGTCCCATTTGCCTCACAGAATTACAGCAACTTAGCATGAACCTATGTTGCTCATTGTCCCAATTTTATTATCAAGCAGGGTCCCTTCCTTTTCCGGAATGAACCCGAGTGTCGTTGAAAATCAAACGCTTGCTTTAAAGTAATATCGTTCCATTTCACTGCTTCATTTTCAAAGTTCCGTTGAAGTATTCATAGCTGGCTACAATATTTAGATTACACAAGCACAAATTAAGAGTACGAGTTCTGTTACCATATTTTAGCTTACCAGTGACTGCAGCTCAGCTTGGTACGTACTAAATTTTACTATTGTTAATTGTTCAGAATGATTTAATTCAAGTTCAAAATTAAATCTCGTATATCTAAATTGCGTAGATTCAAGTAGCTTCTGAAATGATTGTTGAGGTAGCCCAAGACTAACCCTATGTTATGGAATTTCGTAGTGCTTCAGAAACAAAGTTGACTATTAATTTCAGTCACTAAATTGACTTTCAATTTTCCGGTTTTATTAATTCTTTTGCCAAATTAAGTCAGAGTGTAGCGAAATTTATTACTTCTGACAAACTTTCAGTTTTCACACAACACGTGTCAACCTTCAGTTGTCACGCTATTAGTGCTAAATATATGTGAATTAATCTTTCATTTTCAGTTATTATAGTAGTTGTCCATGGGACTGGCGATCGTAATTTGCCCCAAATCTCAAATATCTAATTAACGCCAATTAATTGTTAACGTAACGACCGCACATTTACTTTCTTTATTAACTTTACCCCTTTTCAAAATTAATTTCCACCAATTTCATTTGCATTTTTCCTTTCATTTAGATGTAACCCTTCAACCCTCTTTACCGACAGATTAACTTCGGTGACGACTGCTTTTCCCAAATTTCCATTAGGTACACGCGGTTTAATTTTTCACTGTCATTAAGATCGATAAGTGAGGGGGAGGTTACAACGTAACCCCATTGGAAGCCCGTCTTCTTGTGAGTAGAACTGATTGTAAAATGAGAAATAGTTTTGTTCTGGACGAAATTCCGGCAGTGAAACTGAGAAAAGGAGCCTTAAACCTAACGCAGTCTGTAAATCAATTAGAAATACGCTACAAAAAGGCACGAAAGTGAAGCAGAGGAAGTATTACAAAGTCATGGCAGCACCTATCATGTTTTATGTATCTGAAGCACGGGTATTCACGCAAAAGATTATGAGCAGGATCCAGGATGTGAAATAAGAGTTCCTCGTAACGTGAAATGGTGCACCAGAAACTACAGTTCCAGAAACGAAGACATTAAAAATTAATTACACATCGATTCAGTGGACAAGAAAATACATATAAACAGAAACAGACAGTAGAACATATGGTGGAATGCATGACAAAAGATTTCCCAAACGAGTTCTTGACCATAAACCTAGAGGGACAAAATAGGAGGGGGGGGGGGGGGGGGCAAAGCCCAAGCAAGAATTGACTGGACCTTGTCGACATGCCTTTAGTTGGTATAAGCGTGGTATGAACTGCTGGTGAGCATTAAATTTTCAGACTGACTTTTCGTCTCCACGTCCGTACCATGGCTAACAGTTACCGTCACCTAGGGGTAAGTGCCTAAAAGTATCCAAAGTCCTCATTGATGGCTAATGAAATGGTCGATGAGATACAACAATTCAATGTATTTCACAATTCTTAATCGACTATGAACGTATCGTCATAGCGACACATATTTAAATGTCTCTTATTATTCAAGACACAGACACGCAAAAAATGGTTTAGAGATGATCTCATGCTATCTACAGAAAGCAATGGAATGGTATCGTTTTATGTATCCAAGTGGAACTACACTATGTGATCTAAAGCATACGGACACCAGGCTGAAAATTACTTACAAGTTCGTGGAGCCGTCCATCGAAAATGATGGGATTCAACATGGTGTTGAGGACAGATTTCACTCCTGCAGGCATACGTTCAGTCAGGTGGTGGAGGGCTCCTTGGGGAATGGAAGCCCATTCTTCACGGAGTCATATGTTTGCGCTCCTTACACCGGGAGAGGCGTCGTTTGGCATTTACCGGCTTGATATGTGGCTTATGAGCAGCCGTTCGACCACGAAATACAAATTTTCTCACCTTCCACCTAACTGTCATAGTACTTGCAGGGGATTCTGATGCAGTTTGGAATTCCTGTGTGATGGTTTGGATAGATGACTGCATATTACACATTACGACCCTCTTCAACTGTCGGCGGTCTCTGTCTGTCAACAGACGAGGTCGGCCTGTACGCTTTTGAGCTCTACGTCTCCCTTCACGGTTTCACTTCACTGTCACAGTGGAAACAGTGGACGTAGGGATGTTTAAGAGTGTGGAAATCTCGAGTACAGACGTATGACACAAGTGACACCCAGTCAGCTGACTAACTTCGAAGTCCGTGAGTTTCGCGGAGGGTCCCATTCTGCCCTCTCACGAAGTCTAACGTCTACTGAGGTCGCTGATGTGAAGTATATGGCAGTAGGTGGCAGCACATTGCACCTATTATGAGAAACGTTTGTTTTGCGGGTGTACGGATACTTTTGATCACATAGTGTATATTTTTGTAAACGATTCTCCGAGGGAATATGTTGTTACCTTCTCTCCAGTGTTGGTTTAAGACCTACATCTACATCTACATTTATACTCCGTAAGCCACCAAACGGTGTGTGGCGGAGGGCACTTTACGTGCCACTGTCATTACCTCCCTTTCCTGTTCCACTAGCGTATGGTACGCGGGAAGAACGACTGCCGGAAAGCCTCCGTGTGCGCTCGAATCTCTCTAATTTTTCATTCGTGACCTCCTCGTGAGGTATAAGTAGGGGGACGCAATATATTCGATACTTCATTCAGAAACGCACCCTCTCGAAACCTGGACAGTAACCTACACCGCGATGCAGAGCGCCTCTCTTGAAGAGTCTGCCACTTGAGTTTGATAAACATCTCAGTAACGCTATCACGCTTACCAAATAACCCTATGACGAAACGCGCCGCTCTTCTTTTGATCTTCTCTATCGCCTCTGTCAACCCGACCTGGTACAGATCCCACATTGATGAGCAATACTCAAGGATAAGCCGAAGGAGTGTTTTGTAAGCCACCTCCGTTGTTGATGGTCTACATTTTCTAAGGACTCTCCCAATGAATCTCAACCTGGCACACTCCCAGATATCTTACAGAAGCAACTGCTACCAGTGTTTGTTCCGCTATCATATAATCATACTATAAAGGATCCTTCTTTCTATGTATTCGCAATACATTACATTTGCCTATGTTAGGGGTCAGTTGCCACTCCCTGCACCAAGTGCCTATCCGCTGCAAATCTTCCTGCATTTCGCTACAATTTTCTAATGCTGCAACTTCTCTCTATACTACAGCATCATCCGCGAAAAGCCGCATGGAACTTCCGACACTATCTACTAGGTCATTTATATACATTGTAAAAGCAATGGTCCCACAACACTCCCCTGTGGTGCGCCAGAGGTTACTTTAACATCTGTAGACGTCTTTCCACTGAGAACAACATGCTGTGTTCTGTTTGCTGAAAACTCTTCAATCCAGCCACACAGCTGGTCTGATATTCCGTAGGCTCTTACTTTGTTTATAAGGTGACAGTACGGAACTGTATCGAACGCCTTCCGGAAGTCAAGGAAAATGGCATCTACCTGGGAGCCTGTATCTAATATTTTCTGGGTCTCATGAACAAATAAAACGAGTTGGGTCTCACACGATCGCTGTTTCCGAAATCCATGTTGATTCCTACAGAGTAGATTCTGGGTTTCCAGAAATGACATGATACGCGAGCAAAAAACCACGCGACACACTCTGCCACTCGGGGCGCCGAGCTTAGAGGACGCCACAGGCGCCACAACGGCGACATTTCTGTGTAGGACGTACCACAATGACTAGCGGCTGCTTGGGGCATCAACCTGAATGACAGCGCATGGGGCACCCAAGTAAGAAATTTCTATACAGCGCGTATCACAAATACTAGCGAAAACTGACAGGGGTACAGGTGTACAACTGGAAAGATAAGAAGGGAGGCGTCGAATGATAATATGATTGTGTGGAAAAATGTTCTGCAATGAACCCTGCTCCTAGCATTAACGGTTAGAGAACCACCTTTTTCGACCAAGCTGAGAAGTACTAAATCGAGATTGATGCTACTTGAAAGTATAGTATATGTATTGTAGCTACTTGAATGTACAGTATATGTATTGCAGTGATAAATGGCTCTGAGCACTATGGGACTCAACTGCTGTGGTCATAAGTCCCCTAGAACTTAGAACTACTTAAACCTAACTAACCAAAGGACATCACACACATCCATGCCCGAGGCAGGATTCGAACCCGCGACCGTAGCGATCGTGCGGTTCCAGACTGTAGCGCCTTTAAAAGCTCGGCCACTCCGGCCGGCCTATTTCAGTGATAATAATGATTTTGAATAACTAAACGCTAGTGTTATTGACATTAAAACCGATTTGGTTATAGTTAGGCTGTTACGGATCGTCACGACGAATCATCTGTTTAGAAGTGCAATTTTATAGCAAACCAACATTTGTATTTGTGTAGAAAAGGAATGTTAATCACCGGAGGCTGTTTTCGGAAGAGTGCCTTTAGGCAGTTTAACGGTTCGCAGAATATTTATGGGTTTACTCTGACAACTGCCTTAACTTTAAAGCAGAGCAGTAAACCTCCACGCCGGTAGGAATCCAAGGGGCAGGTAATTGATTAGGCCCTACGTTCCACACCTGCACCTGCCGAATGTATGGTCACACGTGTTAAAAAGTGGGTTTTTACTCCGTAAATCTCCCAGAACGTCTATTAAATCGCCAATGGTTCCGTTTCATACGGCCAACCTGCTGAGCAAGGATGCAGAATCAATTTTACAGCATTCTCATTTAAGAACCGTCGCAGGGTCCTGCCATTCCTTTCGCGTTTTTTGTTAATGTTATATGGAATTATGCGTCGCTTAAAGTTCACTTTAGCTCGTCAGTAAAAACGATTGCATGAGCTGTTTGTCCCACAGTTATGTTTGGGATTACTTGGCCTCTATTTCGATGTATTCAGTGATAGATAGTATATCAACTGTAAGAGATGATAAACTGACTAAGTACCATGTCGAATAAATCACAATTTCATACGGGGATCTACCAAAAACTCTTTGTGGTTTTAATGACTGATGGATAAAATTAGAAATCCCTTTATAATTATATCAACCTTACTGCATTAAGGTATATAACATTTTCAGTGCCTACTGGAAAAAATAGTAATATAGAAGGTCTTAGTCTGTGTAACTGACATGAAGGTGACACTCAATTACTTCTTGTGAACTATTAATAGTGATACGATTGGGATTTAGTACTTGGGACTAATTGTATTTCACTTCCCATGGACAATGACAATATTACGGAAGGTACGTGAACTCCATTGCTGAAAAAGGCTGAAGGAATCTGTCGTTACCAAGATGAAAATACCACATATACATTCGGTTCACGTTAAATACAGTAAACTAATGTACAATATGCAAAGGGAGCGAGATCCAGCTCTTATTCTGCCAGATATCTGGTAAATTTTTATCAACACTTGTGCCATTTTTGTTAAGCAGTAAACAATAAAGATGTAAATTGTTTTAATCAAATAAACGATTAATTGTTAATGAATGAATTAAATTACTGTATCACAAAAGCAGAGAGCGGGAAAGTGTTTCATAATCAAAGTAAGACTTTTACACAAACAGTGGGTTTTGGGATGTACACTGAAATTCCGCGTGCTGTCCTGGCAACTTCCTAGTCAAATCAGAGTGCCATTGTTTTCCTGTGAGCCGTTTGAAAGGAATAGTAATTAATCTCTGTTCTATAAATTACTAGGGATTATGGACAGTGTCATAAAAAGTTTAAATACACGCTAGTGCGGCTAAAAGGACCCACTTGGAAAGACGACGTCGATTTTGACCAAATGACAGAAAATTCCACCTGGCGGATAGTAGATGCACTGATAGTGGTTTGCGCGTCGTCCGCTAACGTATTGCGTACTGTCATAGCTACCAGACGGCCGTCTGTGTGTACCCTTTAATAGGGAATGCTCACAGACAGAAGGCTGTGTGGTGCAAACGTGCGAAGCAAGCAGGCAACCATGCCATGGAGACGCACTCGTGCTTCCTACAGCTAACTGAGTGAGTTTGATTGGGGTCAAATTGTAGCCTTTCGAGTGGCGGGATGGTCCTTTCGGAGAATTGCCACAAAAGCTGGACACGCTGCATTAGTTATACAACTATGCTTTTATCAGTAGTTACACGAAAATTCTCACTACCGTAGAAGGGGTTTCGGACTTTCCACGCAACACAGACGCCCGCCAGGATCGAAGTATCGTAAAAGCAGCAGCAGCAGATCGTATAGCTAACACGACGCAGGCAAGAGAGACTGTGAGCCCAGAGATGTCAACACTAACTCTTGCAAACCGGTTATTCACACTAGGACTACGGGCACGCACACCTCTAGCTTTCTTCACACACGCCACAGTATCGACGTGCGCAGCTCGACTAGTCAGAGATTTACTTGGAAAGCGAAATGGCGCGCCGTTGTCTTCAGCCATGAAGGCAGATTCTGCCTCCACGGAAGCGATGGTCGTTTGCGCGTTCTACGTAGACCTGGTGAGCGCTGTCTCGTCGAGAGCAGTCGTCCAAGAAAACCTGGCTCCACCTCAACGCTTATGGTCTGAGGTGCGATAAGCTACACCCCTCTTCTTCTTTAGTATTTCTGGAGGAGATGCTAACCAGCGCTCGGTACGCTCAAAATGTTGTTAGTCCTGTTCCTTTGTCGTTCTTGCAACTGGAAGATGATGTGTTGTACCAGCACACTGCTCGCGGAACTTAACGCGTTCTACAGGACGAGTAGCAACTTCACTGGCCAGTTCGATCTCCGAATCACTTATGGGATATGGTGTAACAAGAGCTGAGTCCTGCAACTCGTCTGCCAACAACTCAGAACAGCTTGTGGTATTGGTCTGGAAATGTAATCATTTTATGCGCACTGTTGCAACAACAAATCTTGAGTGAAGTGGAAACTTTTAAAAGGGTGTACTAATTATTTTAGTGCAGTGCAGCACAGTTGTATATCACATAATCGCACGTTATCCTGTCTTCATAACCATGTCACAATGCAGCACAAAAGATTGAGAGAGGGAAAGCTGCATGGTTAATCCTAATGAACTATAAAACAGGACAATCTCCCCAACTCTCAGTACTAAACGTAACACATTGGCAGCTCCAGACGAACAAGTAAAACCAAACTAATCGCATAACCGCCAAGAATTACGAATCAGGAATTAAAATTACGGCATCTAAGCTAAGCATATACAACACGAACGTATGTGACCACCACAAAACCAGAGTGCTTCATGAAAAACGGCGTAAAAATGTGAACTGAAGAGGGAAGGAAAAGGAAATATGCTTATATGGCTCAAATACACAGAGATCAACAGAAAATACTACATGGATATCTTGGGGTTACATAGCTTAATGCAGCCCCAGGTTGAAATCAGTTCCTCTATCGTAAACACATGGGCACTCTCCATCCCAACCGAAAGTCGTGACGCCACATGACGTGAGGAACTCGACCAAGCGAAACGTGTAAACCATATGTCTAACTCGTTTGTCAGAGATATCGCTATAGATACAGCCCTAACGTCTTTGTTGTTAGTGCAAGATGTCACTAGCCAAACTGAGCGAACCATTTTAAGTTGCAGGGGCTTGTCGATGTTGTCGCTTGTGGGTGTATGTTAGCTCGCCACAGGTGGTTATGCCCTACCTAGTAGAGTCTTTGGCCACTTATGCTTCCACCTATGGTTGTGATCATAGTTTCCCAGCTAAATGGATGAAGATTTTTCGTGTGTCTCGACTTCCTTTATAGTCGCGTGGCGTGTTTTCTGAATACTTCTTTGAGGGTTTCAAGGCGGTATTCATTGTGAAGGTCCACGGTGCTTGTGTAGCGTGGAGCGTTGCTAATGACGCGTAGCACTTTGACCTGTATGATCTGCAGGCGGTGGAGGCGCGTAGGAACTTCGTATCCCCGAACGTCATCAGGGGTCTAATCAGTGTCATGTATATGGACCTCGACACCCTGTTGTTCAGTGTACTTTCCCTAATGAGCATTGAGTAAAGTTGTTTGAGCCTCGCTTGCGCTCTGTTGGCAACATATTCAATGCGGTTCCCCCACGTAAGTTTCCGGTCTTGCCAGACACCGAGATATCTGACTTTCTCTCGGAAACTTATTAGGTGTGCGTGTAGTGTTACCTGTCGACAGTGTTCATGTTTGCGCTGTAGCTTCGGTTTGCTTGTGAACAGAATTGTTTCGCACTTGTCGAAGTTTACTTTAATACGTCATCGTTCCAACCAAGCCTCGGCAGTCCTGCGTGCCGCCTGTATTCGTGAGTTTATGTTCGACGGTTTCCAGTCTTGCGAAAGGATGGCTGTGTCACCCGCGTAGATGGCTAACGCCGTGTTTTGTGTGCCTGGAAGGTCATTAATGTAGAGGTTGAACAAGATGGGCGCCAGGATACTTCCCTGGGTACTACAGCTTGCATACCGTCTTGTGTGGATTGTTTGCCCTGCACGTCAGTGTTGAAACATCTTTTCGTGGGATATGAGTGTATGAGACGTATGAGTCCGTCGGGGAAACCAGCTCCGCTTAGTTTGCATGTAAGTCCGTTGGGCCAGAGACGGTCGAAAGTTTTTTCGATATACAGGAACACGGCGCCTGTGGCTTTGTTCGTGATATAGCCGTGTGTTACATGTTCGACTACGCGGAGGAGTTGTTGTGTTGTTGAGTGGTGATTCCTAAAGTAGAAATGCTCCGGTCTTATGATATCATTGACGGTGCAGCGCCTAGTGACGAGTTGTAGTTTTACCTTCTCAACAGTCTTGCTGAGCGAGCACAGCAGACTGATGGGTGGGTAACGTTGTGGGAGGAGTGTTCTTTCCGTGGCTTCCTGAACATCAGGACCTTGGCCGCGTTCCAAAAGTCAGGGAAGCGGTGGTATTTTAAGATGGCATTCGTTATGTGTGCAGGGTATTCTACGGCTCTATCTGTGAAGTCCTGGAGGACACGGTTTTGAATGCCGTCGGACCCAGAGGCTTTCCTAGCATTTGTATGATTATTAGCACTAGCGGTTTCATTTGTACTAGTACGTCTGATTTCGTCACGCGTGGGCTGGGCTACAAGTCGTGTAACCTCTTGGCCCGTTTCAAGATTCAATACGTGATGTGAAGCCACATTCTGCATGAAGGACGCTGCCTTCTCCCTCGCGGACTAAGCTGGGGCGTCCGGTCCTCGTAGCATGGGAATGTAATGTTTCTCCCTGGTGAAGTGTCTGGCTAGCTTCCACAAGCCAAGACGCGTGGTTCTGGTTTCCGCCCCCATTGCTCGTTTCGAAATGTTCGTATTTTCTCCCGTATTATGCCTCGGAGTCTGTTGACGTGCAGTTTATAGAACGGGTGCCTAGTATTCTGCCAGCATCTTCTGAGGCGGTTCCTCATTGAGATAAGGCCCAGAATGTCCTGGGGCAGGGCCGTCGAGTGCTGCGGTGCTGTATGTGTAACGTAGACGGCAGTAGTAAGAATCTCCACCGCCTCATGAATTTATTACGTCTTGTTAGTTTCCTGAGTGTCAGGAATACGACTATCAAGCGTTTCCTTGAACAGGGTCCAATTCGTGAGTTTGTAGTTCAGTATTCTGCACGGTTCTGTGTCCTCCAGTGTTTCTTCCTTGTGTAGTATTACAGGTATGTGGTATGAATTCAGATCATTTTCAACCATAAGGATGAGTGTGAATACGATGCCCTTCATGAGAGCTATGTGTAACACGTCTGGCCTGAGTCTGGCCTGTGTTGTCACATACGTGGGGGCGTCCGGCCCAAGTGTAATGTAGTTTCGGCCTAGTGCATTTTCGTATAGTTTCTTGCCATTGGAGGTACGTATTTGCGAAGTCCAGTCGGGGTGCACTGCGTTTAGATCTCTAGCGGTGCTATATTGTGCACTGTGCTGATATCGCGTGTTGCTATGTTTTTAGGTGTGTTGTACAGCTGTACCAGTGCGGTTCGGTTGAACTTGACTCTGACGGCCGTAGCCTCTAGTCTCTCAAGTGCAGGGAGATCGATTTTAGTGTGTTTTATATCTTTGTGTATGATCATGGCTGTGCCGCTGCCGTACACTCGGTCGGTACGATAAACGCAGTTACCTGGGATGTTTAGCTGTTTGTGAGGCGTAAGGAGTGTTTCGTTCACTAGGACGACCCAGATACCCTTTCGCTCCATGAACACAATCATTTTGGTTCCTTTGTTTGCAGTCCCATTGGCATTCCTAAATAGGATCTGTGAGTTGGTTCAAATGGTTCAAATGGCTCTGAGCACTATGGGACTTAACTTCTGAGGTCATCAGTCCTCTAGAACTTAGAATTACTTAAACCTAACTATCCTAAGGAGAGCACACACATCCATGCCCGAGGCAGGATTCGAACCTGCGACCGTAGTGGTCGCGCGCTTCCAAACTGTAGCGTCTAGATCCGCTCAGCCACTCAGGCCGGCTGTGAGTTTGTGTTGGCGTTTGTGTCTCGAGGCTGGTGTGGCGTGTTATACATGTATTGGTGTAAACAGTGGTGTGGTAGTAGTTTGTATGCTAGTACAGTTGAGCGAGTCAGACATGAACTGTGTAAAGAATTGTGAGAGAGGCCCCATAATCTTCATGACTACTTCAGTGGTCGTGAGTCCGGGGAATAATGTCTCCATTATTCTTCGGAGTGTTGAGTTAATTTTGGGAGTGTCAGGCTGTGCGTTGTTGGGCGTGTTGGCGGCCACTGGTACTTACGTTAGCGCTTGGTGTGGACTGGACTTTCATCTCTTTGGCCCAATTAATTATGTACTCCATGGGAATCAGCGCCTGGATGATGGGGAGATTACTGATGCAGCAGGACATTGGCTCTGACGTCGACCAGTAGAGGGGTACCACGCGGGTATGCAGGCCCTCCCAGACAGATGGCGAAAGGCGATCATGTTCGACGAAAGTTATGTTGAAAAATACTGCTATGTAGCTAAAAGAGTGGGAAATGATATGTTTTTTTATATATATGTCCTGAATAAAACCAACCGGCTTTCGGAAAAAAATTGTTGCGTTACTTAATCAATGACTGTCGTATGTTCTACATCTGCCACTAAACGACTGGAAGGATTTTAACCAACAGTGGTATCCATATTATCTACTATCTGCAAAGAATCACTGTGGGGTTAAGAACCACTCACCTATCAAAGGGGTGGGAGTGGTGATGAAGAGGCAGAATACACATACGCCAGTTATCCTGTATTTGGGAATGAGAGAACTTAGAGCCTTCTAATAAACTTTTCATATAATTTCAACGTCTTCTCGCTGACAACCACCTCCAAATGACGAAAGGAAAGAAGCTTGTCGCTTACTACATTTTCGCTGTTCATGCAGTAAAACTGCTACATGAAGCATGACGTTTTAATTTATTACTTCTTTACTACTAATTCTTTTCGCAACAAATTTCGCAGACAGCATCCAAATATGCCTCTGAATGTACTAAGAAAAATCTATCGTGGTACAGTACATAGTTCAAGAGATACGACGTCGTAAACGTTAAGCTGCGTGAAAATGAAGTTGCTGGGCGAAATTCGCTAGACATACAGATGAAATATGTGTACAAATATATGTAAAATATGTTAATTATGTGTCAAATGTATCTGACATGTGCGTATGCGAGCAAAGCCATGGGTGAAAAGTTTATCCTAAATTCCTGGAACGATTTTGATAATATTTGGTACACATATTAGTTACAGTTAGGGAAAAAAATACTGTAGGAATAAAAACCACAAGCTTCATATTAAGGTAAGCGTGGTAACTTGAACAGAGAAGGGAGGACAAGGGGATGGACAGATAGCGAGGGGAAGGAGGAGATACGCATAGGTCAAAGGGGGAATGGACAGACAGACAGGAGAGGAGAAGATGAACAGAGATAGGAATGATGAAGAGATGCACAAGGACAGGGAGAGGAAGAGAGGGGCAGAGAGCTGTTTGAGGAGGAGATGAACAGAAAGAGTGGGGGGAGAAGATGGTCAGAGGAAGGAAATTGGAGGAGATGGAAAAAGAAAGGAAATGGGAGAAGATGAACAGGAAGAGGGTCAGGAGCAGATAAACAGAGAGGGGAGAAGGAGGAGAATGACAGTGAGAGGGGGAAGAGGAGACTGACAGTGACAAGCGGAGGAGGAAATTGAATTAGAGAGGGTAAGAAGAGATGGACAGTGGCAGAAGGAGCAGGTATACAGAAAGAGGAAGAGAACGTTTAGAGAGATGGGGGAAGAAGAAATGGACTGAGAGGCGAACAGGAGGGGCAGAGAGGAAGTCGGGGGTGAAGGAGGTGGACAGAGAAAGGGGGTGGTGGAGATGGTAAGTGAGAGATAGGGATGAATGTGATGGACAGGTCTGGAAGAATGGGTAGGGAGAGGAGGGAACTGAAGCAGATAAAGAGAGAGCGGATGGAAAGAAAGAGGGAGGAGGACAAGATGGATAGAGACAGGGGGCAGGAAGAAAAATGTTCGAATGTGTGTGAAATCTTATGGGACTTAACTACTAAGGTCATCAGTCCCTAAGCTTACACACTACTTAACCTGAAATATCCTAAGAACAAACACACACATCCATGCCCGAGGGAGGACTCGAACCTCCTCCGGGATCAGCGGCACAGTCCTTGACTGCAGCGCCTGAGACCGCTCGGCTGATTTCGCGCGGCCGGGGGACAGGAAGAAATGGCCAGAGAGAAGGGGAGGGAGCAGATGGACAGAGAGAGGAGGGAGGAATAGATAGACTAATTGAAGACTGGAATAAATAAATAGCCGGGCAACGTCTCGTTTCTCGGCTAGAATTACATATAATTTAGTGGTCGTAAAGGGATGCATACGAAGAAACGGGTTGAGATGCTTGGAAGATTAGAGGAAAGTGTATATGGACTGAGCTCTTCGAACTGTGTATGAGAAGCACATATGAACTGAACATGAGCGAGATCACTACATGGAGACTGATCGGATGAGAAACTCAGAGTGAAAGAGCTTTTGTCACCACTGTGAACAGAGTATTTCTGCGTGTCATGTGACTCAGCTGTCGGCCAGATTGTACTAACAGTCAGGTGGCAGCCAAGCACAAGATGTGAGAGATTCGCAAAACTAATCGCAGCCGGACCGTGGCTTCCCGAAGCATATGACTCTGCATCTGCAGGGCTGTGCACTGTTGGTGTTAATCTTTCGTTGGCTGTCGAAATATGATGCAGACAGCTGTTTGATATATATAGGAGGTTCGAGTGGTTAACACCAGCTCCCATTTCGTTTTATGATAATTTTTCAGAAAATTGTGTGTCAATAGAACTTGTAAAATAAATTTCCAGCTGTTTACATGTGTATTGTCTTCTACTTGCATATCTATCTATCACAGACTGGGTCAAATCGTTAACTTATTAAAATGCCTGTGAACTATTTCTCTTACACAGTGGCTGCTAATCCTAGTTTCTTGAGTATCAGCCCCTGAGACGTAAGTGTGACTCTTGAAAGATGTTGCCTGTCATAATTGTTGTTAGTGGTCGACCTTAGGGTAATGATCCGTCAGCACTACAATTTCTGCTCAGATGGCATAGGAATCAATCGCAGACAGATTTTCTGATAGCGGTTATCTGTTCTGCACGCTTAGATAAACACATTATGCGTCTCTGTCACCATTTATCTCAATATGGAACAAACCGTGTATCTTGTATGTTTCTCTATAGTGCTATGACACTGGGCTTCACATTCATTGTCTTCGGTTGTCCCCAGTACATCAATTTGCCTCACGATTTTAGACTTGTCTCGCTATTTGCACGTGCGTAGACTGTCATTCAGATACATTTGATTTCCGGAGGTTTTTTACGCATTTTGAATCTACGTTGCACCTATAAGAAACTTTCACACTACACTATAGGAAAAAAAACAAAAAACAAAAAAACGCAACACCAAGAAGGAGTTTTGTGACACAAATGAAAGTTGGTGGGCCTGTTTATCAATATTAAATATGATGTCTCTTCATATCTCGCTCCAGTCGCATAACAGTGGCGGTTGTAAAGCTACTATGAAGATGAAAACTGGGTTTGCTTTAAATACAGTCTGTAATATTCATGAGCGCTACTTACCTTTGAGATTGGAGGTGGTGAGCTGATATCAGTCAAGAAAGCCTTTAAGGTGACGAAGACGCCATTATCAGCACCTTATTAGTTCGAACGATATCATGTAATACTGCTACGAGAAGCTGGAAGTTCCTTCTGCAATGTTGCAGAATGACTTCGCAGGAATGTGGCCACTGTACATGATTGCTGACAGCAGTGGTCACGAGAATTTTCGGTCGCAAGATGAGTGAACTCTGGACGGCCACGTGATGCAACTGATAGGGAAGACCATCGTGTTCGGCGTATGGCTGCGGCTCATCGTACTGCATGTGCAGCAGGAATATAAGCAGCCGTCGGCACCTTAGTGACACATAGAACTGTAACAAATCGGTTATTTCAAGGACGCTCTGTAGAAGGCATTCCACCAACCTCACACCACTGCCATTTGCGACTTCAGTGAGCTCATTGGAGGGTAGTGTGGAGATCTGTTGTGTTTTTTGATGAAAGCTGTTGAAGCCTCGGTGCAAATAACGGCCGTGTGTTGGTTAGGAGACCAGGTGAGGGCAGTCAACCAAACTGTCTGCGTGCTATACACGCTAGACCCACAACTGGAGTTATGGTCTGAGGTGCGATTTCATATGACAGCAGGAGCACTCTCTTGGTTATCCCACGCACCCACACAGCAGATTTGTAGGTTAGCCTGATGAGTCGACCTGTTGTGCTGCCATTGATGAACATCATTCCAGGGGCTGTTTTCCAACAGAATAACGATTGCCCACATGCTGCTGTCGTAACCCAACGTGCTTTACAGAGTGTCAACATGTTGTCTTTGCCTATTCGGTCACCACATTTGTCTCTAATCGAGCACATATGGGACGTCATCGGACGACAACTCCTGCATCGTAACATACAGGATTATCCTTCTCTGTATCGACCGACAAAGTGCAGCAGGCATGGAATTCAATCGCACACCCTGACATCCGGCACCCGTGCAACACATTGCATGCACCTTTGTACGCTCGAATTCAACGTTCTGGCTGTTACATAGGTTACTAATGTACCAACACTTTAGATTTCCAATGGATTATCTCGCCCTTACATTAACCTGTGATCTTGCAAAGTTAATCACTTAAATATGTTAACTAGACAAATGCATTCCCAAAATTTCTTTGCTGTACATTAATTAATTTTGTGTAATTCTTTTGCCGTTTATGTGTTTGACTCAAAGGATAGCGTTTAGTGTGTCATGAGATCAATGCCTTCATTTTGTATGAAATGATCAGTTATATGTGTCGCAACAAGAGTCCATGATCCGCTGAGCGCGTAAGGCATGACGCAGGCTACGCTTCCCTCGTTACGTAATGCGTCGGACATGGGTTGTGTCGCACGTGACATAAGCAGAGCGTGGCAGTGAGCCCGGTGGCTTCATTAGCTGTGCCTCGTGGGCAGATCAGCTCGGGTTGCATGACTGCCATCTACCGCTTCGTTACCGCCTTAGACACCCACTGACGAGACCCGTTGCGATAAAGTGGATAAAGTGAATGATCTCCATCGATGCTGTTTCCATTTCTTGAATGTTCTAGATATAACTTTTTCTCTAGTAATCCTATAATTTTGAGCACGATGCCCAAATTTCACAGCTTTAGTATGTTCTGGATCATGAACTTACAGTAAAATAAAAAAATATTTTCAATTACATAGGTTTAAAATTTATTTCACTACTTTCATAAGTTTTAGTTTTCATGTATTTTAGAAATTATTAGCTTCAATTGAGTTTATATTGTTTTCGAAATTTGTGACTTATGATGTACTTTTAAATGCTTTATCAACTAAATGAAGGTTAATTGTTCTTATGTTTTATTTTATTATCTCAAAAAGCTATAAGTAGAAAAATAAAATATTCCTTTCAGTGGAATAGCTTCATCATTTTCAAATCTACATCACTATTTTCTATGTGAGAATAATGTAACTGTTTCAAACCTATTCTTTTGATTCTTCTGTGACTGGAGATGGTGTGTTTATTTATAAAAGTAGTTACATCATCTTTTCTTTATTTATAATATGCACTTAATTTCTTTCTTTCTCAATAGTCGAGAACTTGAACGTCGGTGAAGTATTTAACTGCTCAGTCTTTTATAGGAAAAACATTAATACATTTTTAAAACTGAAAATTAAAAAATTACTAGATTAATGTAGATGAAGATGGAATGGGAGATGCGATACTGCGTGAAGAGTTTGAGAGAGCACTGAAAGATCCGAGTCGAAACAAGACCCCGGGAGTAGACAACATTCCATTGGAACTACTGACGGCCTTGGGAGAGCCAGGCCTGACAAAACTCAGCCATCTGCTGAGCAAGATGTATGAGACCGGCGAAATAACCTCAGACTTCAAGAAGAATATAATAATTCCAATCCCAAAGAAAGCAGGTGTTGACAGATGTGAAAATTACCGAACTATCAGTTTAATAAGTCACAACTGCAAAATACTAACGCTAATTCTTCACAGACTAATGGAAAAACTGGTAGAAGCCGACCTCGGCGAAGATCAATTTGGATTCCGCAGAAATTTTGGAACACGTGAGGCAATACTGACCCTACGACTTATCTTAGAAAATAGATTAAGGAAAGGCAAACCTACATTTCTAGCATTTGTAGACTTAGAGAAAGCTTTGGACAATGTTGACTGGAATATTCTCTTTCAAATTCTAAAGGTGGCAGGGGTAAAATACTGGGAGCGGAAGGCTATTTACAAGTTGTACAGAAACCAGATGGCAGTTATAAGAGTCGAGGGGCATGAAAGGGAAGCAGCGGTTGGGAAGGGAGTGAGACAGGGTTGTAGCCTGTCCCCGCTGTTATTTAATCTGTATATTGAGGAAGCAGTAAAGGAAACAAAAGAAAAATTCGGTGTAGGTATTAAAGTCCATGGAGAAGAAATAAAAACGTTGAGGTTTGCCGATGACATTGTAATTCTGTCAGAGACAGCAATGGAGTGTAGCCATGTATGGAAGTGAAACATGGACGATAAAAAATTTGGACAAGAGGAGAATAGAAGCTTTCGAAATTTGGTGCTACAGAAGAATGCTTAAGATTAGATGGGTAGATCACATAACTAATGAGGAGGTATTGAATAGAATTGGGGAGAATAGGAGTTTGTGGCACAACTTGATAAGAAGAAGGGACCGGTTGGTAGGACATGTTCTGAGGCATCAAGGGATCACAAATTTAGCATTGGAGGGCAGCGTGGAGTGTAAAAATCATAGAGGGAGCCCAAGAGATGAATACACTTAGCAGACTCAGAAGGATGTAGGTTGCAGTAAGTACTGGGAGATGAAGAAGCTTGCACAGGATAGAGTAGCACGGAGAGCTGCATCAAACCAGTCTCAGGACTGAAGACAACAACAACAATAACTAGATTAAAATAGAAAAATAGAAAACGGGTACATCTTCAAAAATGAAAAAGAGCAAGTTAATTTCTACATATCTCTGAATGTTTCAATGTTTAATTTGGAGATTTAATTTATAAGATTTCCATAAAAATGAAAAATTAAAAGTTTTTACATTATTAAAAAACGCAAAAAATGGGTTTACTTTTACAAAAGCTGTGAATATTTGGATACTAGATTTGGCTAGTTAGTTTGTAAGATAACAAATTTATTACATTCGTGCAAAAATGAAAAACAACAAATATATTAAATTTTTAAGAAATCAAAAATCTTTTCATTTTTCTTTTATATATGTTGTGAATATCTGAATACAACATTTGGGGGGCGAATGTATAAAATAAAAAATTTATTAATTTTTTAAAAATGAGTTTATTTTTAATTAGAGTTTTATGTTTAGGGTTTATATGTTTTTAAATCTTTTTCATGTGCAACAATTTTTATTCATATAACTATTTATTATTATCTGATTTGCAATGATTGCCATATTTTTATAATTGGTAATTAAGTGATTTTCAAATCACTTCCTACTCAGTTTTATAGTTTTGGTTGAATTTCTTTTACTAGGGGTTGGGGATTCGATTTTCCTTTAGTAGTCCATGTTATTTGGGGCAGCCCCCATTTACCATATACGGTTAGTTATTAACCTATTACGATAATGTGTTTGGTTAGTAATCCCAAATATCGTCTACTTTTCTGTAATATCTGTTTCACAATGAATTCAAGTTGTAACTTGTGTTTGATAACACTTCTGGTTAGTTTAATTTCACTTCCTGATTATTACTGTATAATGGAAGAATGATAATGTAACAGATAGTCTATTAAATGCAGTACTGACAAGGTTTTCTCGACGGCAACGCTTTTAAATTCAAATTGAATATTTTTTTCTAATTCCATGACCATGTTGTACATTAGAATATGTTCTCACATCTGGAAGTACCTTGATTATCCGGAGCAACATTTTTAATTTAAGAAAAAGACTGTAGAACTTAAAAACACGGGCCATAATTTGAAAACAGGATAATAACATATATTAAAGTTCTATTACAGCTCTCGATACAGGCAAAAGTCATGGAAGTGTAGTAAGGTAGAACACTCTCTCCTATTCTTCGAAAAACACTTCCGATTCGAAGCAGTGCACTAGTCAGAGAGATCTATGTCGGATTAAATGGGATCCCTGAGAGGTTTGCAGCCGCCTCTCCCTAGTTACCTGTCGGATTTCGAAAATCCATTTGTCTGTATCCTGCAAGTAACTTGAACTTTTAGAAGGGAACTTCCTAAACGGTAGGACGTCACAATTACAGACAGATTAGCAACATTTTGGGTGTAGTAACATTTGATTTGATGTCATGGTTGTATGTAAATAATAGTATGACGGGTTCCGGTTTTTCTGAATACCTTCAGAGTTATGAGCATAACAAATGATCCTTGTCAATTCACGGAATAACTTTAATAAACATTCCTGACGCGGTCAGTCTGGGGGAAATCTGCAACGTGTGGTAACTGAAGAAAACGTCACAAGCCAAGATTGATAAAAAAAAATTGTGATGCCTGGCTTCTACTGAGCTGTGCTGTCATCATGATATCTTATGCTTTTGAATTTTCTGAACATATTATCGATCAATGCTACAAGTCGACCTCACATTGGATATGTTCACCCCACTAACTCGAAGACTGTTACACACTGGAATGTCACATATAAATGTTATATATACAAACATGTACATAACTATACTGTGCTGTTTTTTATGTCCACTGTCAGTTGATAACTAGATTGCCAGCTGAGTTCGATGAATTATGACAGTAACTTTAATTTACTTAAGAGTCACTGCTACCCTCAAGCACACTTTGTAAATTTTTATTACGGTCACTGGAGAGCACATTTTACTTAAACTGCAATACACTGTTTTTAGATAAGACTGTCATTTCAATTCCGCAATTAAACGAAAACCTCAGGACGGAAGGCATACTACATTAAGCATTGAAGTACTTTCGTTTTTTTAGTATCACCTCATTCCTTTGTATAAAATATATTTCCCATCTCCAGAACGTAGTTAAGCTAAAAAATATTATTTTTCACATCAATAAGGTAAATTCTAAGATCAATTTTTTTGTTTGGGTCCTAGTATACGTTTACGTAACTAGTAAACTTTGAAACTCTCAAGTCATAGTACCAAAGAACAGCGCTAAAGGTGTGAAACCGTAATGGAACAGATCACTGATCAAATTTAGATGGGCTATACTTTTGTTCTGGACCCCCTACCAGATTGCTGTGATGTTGTGGTGACTAGATTTCAATGCATACCATTGGAACTGACATGTAGCGGCGTGGTGCATTACAGAGCTGGTGAATTTCTTCTCTCTCTCTCTCTCTCTCTCACACACACACACACACACACACACACACACACACACACACGCACACACACACTTGAAGTCACTGAAATGCAGGTCTCAAACGGAAAAAGCTATAGAAAAAAACCACTGTACACCTCAAAACCGCATGTCGCACTAAAAATTGTTTTGCCAATGGAAGGGATAGTTAAATGAAGGTGCTTATGTGCGTAAAACTTCACTCTATTACGATAAGTTTGCATACACTAGTCACTACCGGGCCTTACTCTAAGCTGTACAAAGTTTGAGAAGTCGAAACATATCTTTCACCAGAAATTTACAATTGGATTCTTTCTTTCAGAACAGATCGCTCAAATGTTGTTACAATCAGTCTCATGTAACAAAATGTTCACGTTCGCGAGTAAAAAACACGCCACAGGGAATTTATTTATTTAAAACGTCACCAAAAGTCCTGAACTGCACACAGTACAGCAACTTAAGCTGTCTTTAGCACTTTACGGCCCTCCTCAAACCTTCTGGTACCGAAATGTAACGTTATTAATAAATTCCATCGTAGCATGTATCAGTGGGTCTCATCAGTATGAGACCAAACCCTGACTCTACTGCTCTCTCTACACAAAAGAATTTTCTAGTTCCCAAAATACGCGCGAATTCTCTAATTTCTGATTGGCAGAGGAATATCACAACCAATCGGAAGCCAGTATAAAATCCACTCAAGCCTACATATATACAGGGTGTCCCAGCTATCTTGTCCAAACAAAATATCTCTGGAACAATAACAGCTATTGGTAAACGACTTTCACCGGTATCAATGGGGCCCATGAATGTACATATCTGGAAACATTCTAAAACGAAAGCATATGTGTTTTTTAACACAAATCCATGTGTTTTTTTTAAAATGGACCTCCTATATTTTTTCAAAATGGCTCTGAGCACTATGGGACTTAACTACTGTGGTCATCAGTCCCCTAGAACCTAGAACTACTTAAACCTAACTAACCTAAGGACATCACACACAACCATGCCCGAGGCAGGATTCGAACCTGCGACCGTAGTAGCCGCGCGGTTCCGGACTGCGCGCCTAGAACCACTAGACCACCGCGGCCGGCTATATATTTTTTTTTTCTTCAGCAATCCATAGCATGACAAAGCACGTACACAATGGCGTTGATTACATCGCACTATTCCCATTACATCCCGAGATACTGAGACGCGAAGTTGACGCTTGAAACACCCGACATGCGCTGCTAGCGCACGTCCTGAGGCTCAGGCGTGAACCCCATGCTGCCCGTAATCGCGATGTGATTGACAAGTAAGTGTCCCTCTTGATAAGTATGGAGGTGTGATTACACATGTCAATCACATCGCGATTACGGGCAGCATGGGGTTCACGCCTGAGCCTCAGGACGTGCGCTAGCAGCGCATGTCGGGTGTTTCAAGCGTCAACTTCGCGTCTCAGTATCTCGCGATGTAATGGGAATAGTGCGATGCAATCAACGCCATTGTGTATGTGATTTGTCATGCTATGGATTGCTGAAGGAAAAATATAAGAGGTCCATTTAAAGAAACATAAGTTTGTCTTAAACATCACATATGCTTTCGTTTTAGAATGTTTCCAAATATGTACATTCATGGGCCCCAGCCCTACATTGTTACCGGTGAAAGTCGTTTTCCAATAGCTGTAATTTTTCCAGAGATATTTTGGGTGGACAAGATAGCTGGGACACCCTGTATACAGAACTAACCGAAACTTGACACTGAATCTGAACAGTAAATTAACATAAATAAATTTTGAAAACCCACAATTGTAAAATTAACTCCCTCTTAAAAAAAACCATTTTACCAAAATTATAATGTCATTTTCCCAATTCAATAAACTGACGAAATAGTGTATAACAAATGCCCTAGTACAAAATTGTTAAGGCTTTCGTGGCCACTTGTTGACAAACTGCCTATTGGCTTCTGTCTCGGGTTCTTCGGCCGACGTTCATCTAATGATTTTTCTGACGTTTCGCCAGCACGAGTGGCTGGCATTGTCAAAGCTTCAGCCTCCACTGCCGGTGGTGAACTGGAACCGAGCTCGCGGCCGCAGACTATATGTACCTGGTGCGCCAACGTCTGAGGGCTTCTCCGCGGTCATTTCCGGTGCGGTTCTCCTCCTGCTGCCTGCGACGGTCGTTCGCTGCAGTACGGGAAGCCAGGATCCGTTTACCTTTCCTCTTTCTTGTTCAAACTGTTCGCGTGCTTTTGTATTTCTACAGCTTCTCTGAACATGCGCGTGTGATAGTACTTCTCTACAGCCAGAACTTCCGTGTCGGCGAATTTTATTACGTGGTCGGCCTCATTCAGTGCGTGCTCTGCCACGGCCGATTTCTCCACCTGCCCCAACCTGCAATGTCGCTTATGCTCTTTGATCTTGGTGTTAATGGATCGTCCAGTCATTCCGACATAAACTTTTCCGCATGTGCATGGTATACGGCACAGGCACTGGACTCGGCGACTTGCAAACCTAAGGTGTGGTACAGGTACGTCGATGATACTTTCGTGGTGTGGAGCCAAGGTGAAGAACAGCTCGGTGACTTCCTAAGACACTTGAACAGCCTCCATGCCAACATAACATTTACCTTGGAAGTAGAAAAGGACAAGAAACTGCCATTTCTAGATGTGCTGTTCACAAGGGAAGGCGAAAACCTGGGACACAGCGTGTATCGAAAACCGACACACACGGACCGATACCTGCACAAACTGTCAAACCACCACCCGAGCCAGAAAAGAGGCATGATTAGTACGCTCGTAACGAGAGCAGGACGAATATGTGAGCCGCAACACCTCAAACGAGAAATGCAACACCTGGAAACTGTCCTGAGGAGCAATGGGTACTCCACAAATTGTATTAGAAGTGTAACAGAGCCAAACACTCGGCGAAGTAAGAACCAGAAAAAGAAATGTCGGGTACGGCCTTTCTGCCATACATTCCCAGAGTGACGGACAGAATCGGCCGTATATTGCGCAAACATGGCGTAAAGACGATTTTCAAACCGACAAGGAAGATCAAAGAGTGTCTTAGATCGGCGAAGGAGAAAAGACACCCACTTGCAAAGTCGGGAATATACCGTATACCATGCACATGCGGAAAAGTTTATGTCGGAATGACTGGACGATCCATTAACACCAGGATCAAAGAGCATAAGTGACATTGCAGGTTGGGGCAGGTGGAGAAATCGGCCGTGGCAGAGCACGCACTGAATGAGACCGACCACGTAATAAAATTCGCCGACACGGAAGTTCTGGCTGTAGAGAAGCACTATCACACGCGCTTGTTCAGAGAAGCTTTAGGAATACAGAAGCAGGCGAACGGTTTGAACAAGAAAGAGGAAAGGTAAACGGATCCTGGCTTCCCGTACTGCAGCGAACGACCGTCGCAGGTAGCAAGAGGAGAACCGCACCGGAAATGACCGCGGAGAAGCCCTCAGACGTTGGCGCACCAGGTACATATAGTCTGCGGCCGCGAGCTCGGCTCCAGTTCACCACCGGCAACGGAGGCTGAAGCTTTGACAATGCCAGCCACTCGTGCTGGCGAAACGTCAGAAAAATCATTAGATGAACGTCGGCCGAAGAACCCGAGACAGAAGCCAATAGGCAGTTTGTCAAATGTCCTAGTACAAATTACTAACCCACATGTCATTCTCGAAAATTCCTCATGGGCCCAGTTACTGCAATGTATTGTATGGGAACTTTACATAAAACATTATTTCACATACACATCTTCATTCACTCTCATAAGTAAACACAATTGAGGTAGTAATTAATTAACAATCAGGGAATTAAACAAAAAGAACAGCAAATAAAAATTACAGTATTTTGACTGGAGCTCAAACATGTCCATTAGCTAGTGGCCTCTACCAGATCTCATACGAACTACAGACACGCTGGCATCTAGCACCACCTGTCCTGCGAGTGATTCATACTGCATGTCTGTTCACCGCTGTTGCGATCTCGATAGGTGATGCAAGGCACTACACCTCACACCCCCTTTACTTATGAAAAACTTTTTCTTGAAGTAAACATTTTGAATAATTTAACTCAAACATGTAGCCAGTTTCAAAACCAAAATATAGTAAATTATATTTCCCTTACTTTAGACTTGGTTGTTCTAAAACTACTCTAGCCCATGATTGGACAAAATCATATTGCTTCCAAACATATAAAAATAGTTTTTCATACAAAATTAGTTTTTTTACAGAATCATGAAACTTCTATTTCCAGTAAATTTTCAATATTTAAAAAATTTCCCTTTTTTGCTGTGGATGGCATCTCTTTATTTCACACCAATTAAATTCTCTCCCTCATTAATGTTGTCATTAGCGCTACATATTTTTACAAATATTTCTCACATGTGCAGGGCACACAGGTATGTGGGATTCATAACACCTGACCTTCGACTATAGTCCAAGCTTGAGTTGGAAGTCCATAGTTTCTGAAAACAGAGTTTTATTTAAGTCTACAAATAACAGTTACAGCTTCCTGAAATGAATCATCATAAAATATGTTCTTAAATTCCATTTTTCAATTAACAGACTTTAACTAGTGCATTAAAGTGGCATCCAATTAAATTTGCTTGAAACCATAAGCAATTAAATCGAAATAATTTCTAAACTTCAGTAAACAGTGGTAGCTAGTGCAAGCACCTTGCTTATCCACTTAGCTAACTGAAATATATACGTTAATTAGATTCAAGTTCTTTCAAAATTGACTTACATCTAGTTCAAATCATTTTTTACATTATTTACTTGTACAACATAAAACAACATATTTACCACTGCTTACATCAGTTCCTTCATTACAACCCATATACAGTTGCTCATGTGGTATCAGGACTTTAGTGAAACCATAATGCCTCTCATTATCTTCATCATACTGTTTTGACTTAATATTGACATAGATTATATACACATTCAATCAACTTGTATACAATTCTTTCGTTTCACCTTCTTTCTTTCCAACTTTCTCACATATGACTTTAGTTAATTTCAATAGTAGTATTCTCCTTTTCAAACTTCATTTAATTTTTTACATCACCATTCCAAGCAGTTAATCTCAATGCTCACATCCGGTATTTTTCTACGTTATAAAACTCTGTTAACCAGTTTTCATTTTCATCAGAGCGACAAACCATCTCCTTGCAACAAGTCATCTTACTACATCATTATCTGTTTTTCCTCGTGACAGCACGTCTCTGGTTCTACTTTACTACACAAGGGGGAAAAGTTAAAGAAGATAGACCAAAGTTCAACATGACAGAAGAGGATGACTAACAAAGCAAAAAGAAATCGACGCAATTTTTTCAATAACTCGAGCGCCTGGTAATCGTCAATTACTTCAGTGAGTGAAATGCCCATTGAGATATTTACACCTCACTCCTTTTATCTGCCTTACATGTTCAGCGTTTTAAAACTCACAAGTTTCAAGGGTGCATTTCTGAATCAGTTTTCCCTGGCTATCCAGTTGCTAGAATCCGGTTTCCTCTCCATCTTACTTTCACATGGTTTAACAAAAAAAAAGTGCCTGTTCAACACTTACATTCAGGCTTGAGTTATCACAACAGCAGCAACTTTCTTCTCCACATAAACCTTTCTCAGTTCCTTAGACTAAGCACCCTTTCGTGCATTACCATTTCAAGCACAACATACGATGCAGGAACCACTGCCTGTTCATTCTGAAGTTCCACCTCTTCGTTGGAGTCAGCACTCCTTTTTGTGCATTACTACCTACAAAAACACGAGCTTCAGACCCTTCTGCCTGTAATAAATAACCACTCTCACTGAAGCAATTTACTTACCTCGATATTCTTACCGCAACCAATCATTATCCCCCTGTCACCTCAGTACACATTCATTTTACCAAACTCCACAGTTGACTATAATTTGTCATCCAGAATGGATATCAGAAACTTATCGCTTCCAAATTAAGCTCCCATACAGAATATTCAACCCTCAGCGTATGAAATCAAGTAACACCAAAAATTATTTCTTGTTCTACTTTGCAAGAATTTTTATACATGAGATGGCTGATGTTTCAAGTGTTTAACTGTACCAAAGATTTCTTTACCAAATCACCTAATTCAAAGATGTTTTTGTTATATCAAATAGGAGACACCCCGGATAGAAAAGAGTAAAACAAAACTTTGAGAGCGCAGTGGGAACAGAACCCAGATAGGAAACAGTGAGGATAGTGTGCACCAGAAAGTAAGAATGGGCACACCCAGCTAGGGGAGGCACCACTCGCCAAATAGCATATCTACAAATGTCAACAGACACCCTAGCTCATTTTACTCCTACTGCTACTGTAAATATCTCTTCAGGTCAACAATGTTCCTTAATCCCGAAGGTTTCCCAGACTTCCAGTGTTCCAGCCTGTAAGTGTTCGGATGCGGCTTTTCTGCTACCCTAAAAGGACCCATGTGCTCATTTGTAAACTTCTTTGTTTCTGACGTGATCTTCTTCGACTTATCCCTAGTTTTAACTAAAACGTAATCGATTATGCGAAAACTAGTTTGAGGTGCTCTAGCACCATGGCGCCCCTTTCTCTGAAGTGCCTTTCTCCTAATGTTGTCTCTAGCCATTTTTTCTTTAGCCCCAATGCCACATCGGTAGTCTCCTGGAATTCCACCAATTCAAACAATAAATTAGTGTGTCTTATTCCTACACATCAACTCACATGGGGCAAAATCTGCTGCTTCATGCTTCGAATGATAGATTGCCTCCTCAAAATGTTTTAATACTGCACCCATGCAATATACTTTTTATGGCAATATGTTCTACACAATCTGCTAAGCTCTTTCATTTCATGCTGACACATATTACCAAGGGGAATGTATGTTGAAATTTTAATATGTTCAATATTTTTACTTTCTAAACCTTTCTTGAATCTTTCTGAAATAAATGGCTTTAGGTACTCCCCTTATAATGAAGTAGTCCTTTTGCATTTTACTTACTAACACTTCTGAACTTTCTTCTCTAATAGAATATAATTTTACAAATTTTGTAAGCCCGTCAACTAGCACAAAAACATATTCACTCTCTCCTCTTGTTACAAACGGAGGAACAAACAAGTCCACAGCCACTTTTGCAGTTACAAGGTATACATTTGACCGTGTATTATCCTATCAATTGCCCTAACTTTCTGACATCTGTCGCACATTTCTACTCCTTCTGTACATGTTTCCAAATGTGATAGATAACAGTCTTGCTTAACTTGGCGATACATTTCCTTGCCCTATAGTGACCAGACCTTTTGTGTACAGATCCAAATAACAAATCTACACGTTGCTCAGGAATACAATATTCCATTGGGTTCCGGTGTTGTTTCTCCTCCTAAAGAAACTACCTTTATGCAATTCATAATATTCTGCTACCCTGGAATATTCTGGGTCTCCCAAGTAACTCTTACCTTATTTCAGGTTATCATCCATATTCTGTTCTCACCTTAGTTATTTACAATCTTCTTCAGTCTTCCTCATCTACTTTGATAACTGTAGCAGAAATGTGCACACCCTCTACATCCAGCGATGGATTCTCATTGTCACCCTCTTGTTCTGCACTTCTAGATAATGTCTCAGGGATTACTTTTCAGATTCTATAATGTACTTAATCTCACTATCATACTGCTGAATACACAATGTACACCTAGATAATCGTGGATGCTTAAGTTTACAACCTTGTAAAAACGTCAGTTATCTATGGTCACAGTACCCAATCGCCTTGTGCATCAGCAAATACTGACGAAATTTTTGCAAACCAAATGTAATAGGCAAAGCCGCCTGTTCTGAAATACTATAATTCCTTTCTGAGTGCTGCAAAGATCTACTAGCGGAAGCTATACTTTTGTGAACCTCCTACACCACTTGAAATAATTCTACAGCAATTCCATACCCACGTGTGTACACCATTAAACAAAAAGGCTTTGTGTGGTCTGGATGGTGAAATATTTCACAGTTACAGAAAGTATCTCTGAGTTCCTCAGATGCTGTTTGACACTCTGGAATCTACTTATAAAGCACATCTTTTTTAGCAGATTTCTCAAATATGCTGCTTTAAACAACTGTCGTGTAACAGAATGACGATATAATCCGAATAGACTATACATATATATCCTTCAATTCTTATTAGAGGGAGTTTTTCTAATTTCCTTGCAACTCAGTTTTGTCCGGATCTCGACGAATTCCTTCCCCACTAATGATAAGTTCAAAAATTTCGATTAACTTCTTACAAATTCAGTCTTAACCAATTCTGATTTCATCTCACCTTTCTCATTTGCATCCAAAATATTGTCTAATAACACGCAATGTCCCTCTCAGGTTATATTTGAAATCAAAAAATTGTCAACATCAACAGCTATTTTTCTCAATAGTTTGTTCCCTAAGACTTTTGACATTGCACTAGCAAAAGAACAAATAATTGTATTCAGTCCAAATGAAACAACCTTATACTGATCACACTTACTTTCAAACAAGAATGCTGTATTCATCATGGATTCCTTCGCTAGCGGCAAATTCCAATAACAACATGTCACATCTACTTAAGTCAAGAATTTTGGCACTTTAAGTTTTAGTAACAGTTCATCAATGCCTTCTGGTCTATCACGTTCTGGTACAGCTATTTTATCCAAAGCCCTAGCATAAAACACAAGTCTCACAGATGCATCTCGCTTAATAACCACATTTAATTGATTTTTGTACACACAGTTTTGTCAATAATCTCCCACTAAAGAATTTTTTGGACTGAGTCTCTTACTGCTTCTCTTTGTTGCTCTGTAAAGCTATGCGTTTTCTTTCACAGTCAAATAACATTGATAATCCCTTACCAATCCTGGTTGATCTGAGAAAACGTTTTTATTCTTAATCATTACCACTCTTAACTTTTCCTTCTGAATCTCATTTAATTCAGGTATTTCTTCTACTTACCCTTCTATCTTGTCCTGTACAACCAGCAACTCTTCTGGAGTAACCCCCATTTCCTGAGTGCCATATTCATTATACTCTTCCATATATTCCCTTTTTCTACAGTGCCTAATGGGAAAACTATCAATCTCCTAAATAGTTAGATTCCTTTCCCTAGGAAACGTTATAGTTTCATTTCTTCCCTGTATTTCCAGTACCATAGAACCGTCGCTGAAATCTAGGTTCCAGTTGTATTTATTAAAGAAGTCCACCCCAATCAACATATTCGCACTCAATCCTTGAATTATAAGGAAGTTATGATGCAACTATATACCATTTATTTTAAGAGGCAACCGCATTTCATAATTAAAAGGTTTCTTAATCTTTCCTATTGCTACAATTATTTGAATGCGGATAACAGACATTATTACTAATTGCTCCTTGTTTGGCAAACGATCTAACCACTTCTTAACAGCACAAAAATCGTTGCCACTGTCAGCTAAACACCGCACTTCTTCCCCTTGTACCATTAACTTAACTACAGATTTTCCTGTCTTCTCCATTCTGTTACTGACTTCAGACTTATCTAGCAAATCATGTACAACTTCCCTTCTCCCAAAACCATCCCCACATCTAGAGATTACACAGATATTTATGGGACAATTTTCGCTATATATCCTCTTAGTAGCAGTCAATTTGTCCGCTAGTGACTAATCAAAACACCTTGGCACATCAGCCTTTTCTTCCTGGACCTCCCCCAATCCATTACTTAACTGACTCCCGCTGTGGTCATCCACAGCATGTGTCTCTGCCCTTGTTATAAACATATTCTCATTAATTACGTCCACGATACTTTTGCCGTCTAAATCCCACAATTCCTTACTATCTGTGCTCTCCCCTTCTTTGTGAAAACATTCCTTATCTGTTACATTCTACACGTGTCCCTGTTGATTTGAACCTGTGTCACCTGTACACATACATATCAAATCCTTATTAGTGCAGTCTTTCCTTGAACTGTTCCTATTCAAAAAGAAACCTAAGCGACCATTAAATACACATATTTTGTTTTTATTTACCTCATTTACCTTATTTGTACTGCCCACATCATTACTTCCTCGTTCACTCATTTCCTCATTACACATCACAAAAGGAGTTACTAGCTTATTTGAACTATAATTTCCCGTTCTGGAAACGCTGGCATCTTCACGGGCAGGCTCTAGTTTCCCATACTTCGGGATTGAGCGCACTCTTCCACTCGCACTGCCCTCTCTTGTCTGTTTTTGACATCACTATCGTCATGTACTGGAGATTGTGATAGTCATTCATCGGAGTTAGTTTACTTATCTGCCTCAGCATGGCGCTAGCCTCTTGCCCTGCCATTACCTAGTGACACACTCACTCTGTTGAGATTTACATTCTGCTGAGGTTCTGCATTATTCGGAGACATACAGGTTCTGTTAGCCTGCTCCTCCTCCTGCATTACTCTCTCTACTCTTTCCAAATAATTAATCAATTTACTATTATCGCCCCGGGGAGCAGCTATTGTTTTACTACGCCAATTCATAGTCAGCTTCCCATGTAAATCCATTATAATCTACTCTGGCTCTAATTTCTTTGTGACATGATAAATTAGCAGCTACTTTAAAGTAAATCTTTTCACACTCTCTTTTAAACTTTTCCACTGCCCAGAAATTGTTTTGGAGTTCCATCTTCTGTTGTTCACCCCAATATTCTGTGAAAAATGCATCTTTAAACTTTTCCAAAGTACCGTATCGTTCTGTAGTATTCACACTCCAAATCCTAGCTTCCCCCACAAATTTGGTGAAATAAACCGTTCATATGCCTATTGGTCCTCAATCTTGAAACACATTTTCAAAATCATTCCAAATTTCCTAAGGATGCACATGTACAAGAGGATAAAAACGTAAGAACTGTCTGTTAGTAATGTAGCACACTTGAGCCGACTCTGTTATAAGACTGCCACCCACACTGTTATCTCCAACTTGTATGTTATGTTCTACTTCAGTTTATCTGTGGTTATAATCATACAATTCATTTGCTGTGACCCGCATCTGACTAGTAAAATGATCCATGTTAGTTTGTACTTCTTCCACACCGTCAGACACAACCTTTAAAGCTTTTAAACAATTTTCACTTTCTTCACTTATTTTACTATTTAAAATTGTATCCTCACTTTCACATACACCTACAACTGTAGCTATTTTGTGCTCTACTTTCTGAACATTTTCTTGGATCTGACCCATTCTCTGCTTGCTTTCATTAGGTATTCTTTGTATAGTCTCTGTTATTTCCTTTCTTGCACTCTCTGAGGATTTATTACAACTTTACTCTACTTGATAAACTTCGACTTTTTAATCAAAAACCTTCAATTCTTTTTGCCTCATTTCCTTTAGATCACAAACCTGTTTTTTTAACTTACGATCAGTTTCAATTTTGAACTATTTAACCTTATCAGCTAAATCACTAATACTACCAGACTACTGTTTAAGCTCGCTAGCTAAACCATCTATAGTTAGACACAGCAGATTGAGCTCACTAGCTAAAGCATTTATAGTATTTGACAGCTGATCAATTATCCTATTAAAATTATGCTTGAGATCCCTAACTATACTTTTATGTGCTTCAGTAATAATAACCATGAATACTGCTGGTATCTCCTTTACACTTTGCTATTCAGTTTGCTTTACTTGCAATATTTAAAGTTTGGCATGTCCCTCTCTTGTCTCCTGTTCATTTAGGTCACCCTGGCTCATGTCAACTAAATCAGCATGACTAGAATCACTCAGTCTATTACTAAAAGAGCTGGTACCTTCTCCCCCCCTTACAGCAGTTAAAACATTTTGTCCCTGTTTCTCTCCCTCAGTTGTAGAGAACTTTTATAAATTAGGAACTGAATCATCATTAATTTCTAATTCACCCACATTTCTCTTCCCTGTAGTGCTTGTCTGACAGTCCATAAAACTGAATCACATCTTCTTCCTTCACAACTAGAGAATCATCATGCTCTTCCAATTTAAAGACTCTTTTGATACAAGCAAACAACATATGGAATAAACTCAACATATCTCTATTAGTCGATTGTACTCTCGGCGCTCTGAAACTGCGGTTCCGTCCTCCACCTCCTGCTATACCAGTTCGTGGGTTGCTATCTCCTGCCAACACTATCAATGTAGTTGCTGAGATAGCGGCTGCCGCTGCACCCGTCGATCCGTCTGCTAAATCCACGCCGCATCTTCTGTCGTATGTACTATGTCCACCTTCTTCCCACCCTGGGATCACAGTTCTCGTTGCAGTGTCCTGCCTTTCCACTTTGCCACACACTGCTCTATCCTGTCTTTTCAGCGCTGTTCGACACTGTTCATTTTCACATTTATTCTAGACCGCGGATGTCGTCTCTACAGCTTTTTATACTGCCCTGGCCGTGATACACCATCTGCGGCGGCGCGGTTCGTTGCGAAGTTCCACTCATCTTGTGGTGAATCTCTTCTCACACGCACGTCTCCTTGAACGAACTGAAATGCAGTTCTCACCCGGAAAAAGCTATGTAAAAAACAGCTGTACACATGGTAACCATAAATCGCAATAAAATTGTTTTATCGTTGAAAGAAATAGTGAAATGTAAGTATTTATGTGAGTAAAATTTCACTTATTACGGTAAGCTAGCGTACACCAGTTACTAGGAAGTCGTTCTCTATGCTGTACAAAGTCCACAGGGACACATCATTCAGAACCGTAGCCTGGTTATGGTATCAATAATTACTTTTCACCGAAAGTGTGCAAACGGATTCCTTCTTTCAGAATAGCTCGCTCAAATGTTGCTATAATCAGTCTCACATAACAAAATGTTCTCGTTCGCGACTAAGAAATACGCCACGCGGAATTTAGTTATTTAAAACGTCCCCAAAAGTTTGAGCTTCACACAATGCATTAAATAGAACTGTCTCCCACACTTCACGGCACTTCTCAAACATTTTGCTACTGAAATATCGTAATAGTAACAATTTTTATCGGAATGCATATTACTAGGTCTGATCACTACAAGATCGAAGCCCCGACTCTGCTCCTCCCTCTGCACAAGAGAAGTTCCTAATTTCCAAAATACGCTCAAGTATGCTAATTTCCTGTTGGCAGAGAAATGTCACAGCCAATCGAAAACCAGCATCCACCTTCTCAAACCCGTTCATATATACAGAACCAATCAAAATCTGTCACTGAATCAGATCAGTAATTTAACACAAATAAATTTTTAAAACCCACAACTATAAAATTAATACCCTCTTAACGAAATTACTCTACCAAAATCATAATGTAATTTTCCCAGTACCAGAAACTGACGAAATACAGTAATTTATGACAAATTCCGCGGTGTGAATGACTAACACACACGTCATTCTCGAACATTCATTACTGGACCAGTTACTTCAAAGTATAGTATAAAAGCTTTACATAAAACAGTATTTCACATTCACACCTTCATTCACTCTCATAAGCCCGGTGGAAAGGAGCACCTGGTCCCCGGCACGAATCCACCCGGCGGACTTGTGCTGAGGTCTGGTGAGACGGCTAGTCGGTGGATGGTTTTTAGGCGGTTTCCCATCTGCCTCTGCGAATGCGGGCTGGTTCACCATATTCCGCCTCAGCTACACCAAGTCGGCGATTGCTGCGCAAACAAGTTCTCCACTTACGCGTACACCATCCTAAATGGTTCAAGTGGCTCTGAGTACAGTGAACTTCTCAGGTCATCAGTCACCTAGAACTTAGAACTACTTAAACCTAACTAATCTAAGGACATCACACACATCCATGCCAGAGGCAGGATTCGAACCTGTGACCGTAGCGGTCGCGCGGTTCCAGACTGTAGCGCCTAGAACCGCTCTGCCACTCCGGCCGGCGTACACCACAATTCCTCTACCACGCAAACAGGGGTTACACTCGTCTGGTGTGAGACGTTCCCTGGGGAGTTCCTCCAGGAGCTGAACCGTACAATATCCCGGTGTGGGCGGCGGAGTGGTGAAGTGGACTGAAGTAGTCGTCGTGGGGGTGGGGTTGTGGTCCACGGCGACTGCGGCGGGGTGGGAGCCTCTCCGTCGTTTCTAGGTCCCCGATTATCATACAATACAATACAATACAATTAATCAACAACCAGAGAATTAAATAAAGAGAACTGCAAATAAATATTACACTATTTTGACTGCAGTTGCAACAGTGTCCATCAAAATGTGGCCTCGACAAGACCGCATAGGAACTACGTACATACCGGTATCTGACGAGACACTCATGCACGTGACTTGTACTGCATGTCTGTTCATTGCTGTTGTGATCTGAATAGGCACGATGTAAGGAGCTACGCCTGAATGTACAGTCGTGCTCAAAAGTATCCGAACGACTTGAACTGCATTTCGCCAGATTCGAATGCAACCCACATAGCGCAACTGTCTAGCAGGTCCTCTGATCGCCCCTCGGTACAGTCGATTGACTATTGAAAATGGTTCCATCAAGTCACCACTAGAAAACACTGCTCTGTATCGCAATACCACAAGATGTAAAGTAATACCAAGGTACTACAAATATCAGGGAACATCTTATCACAGATAAGACGGTTCTTCAGGCTTGTAAGTCCACATTTATTACAATAATGACATACACGAAATGATACCACTCTCATTATTACGTCAGATCGGAAATTCACGTAGTAAGTTCGTTGTATTCATGATTTCCTCCTCAAAATAAAATACCGTACTTATTATTTAACACAAAATGTCAATAAAAATTTAAGTTATTCACGAGCAGCTAGTTGAGAATATGTATGAACTTCAAATGACACGATCAACCGTCTCGATCTGCATATGGATTCAAACCCAGGTCATGCAGGCTAAGCAAAGACTTCGTGACTGACGGAAACTAACAGTCATTCCTGACTAGGTATACAGAGAGTGATATACCTCGATTTTAGACAGTATCAGTTAGCAAATATCAACTTCAAATTATACAATTTAAACATTGTTAACGGACGCGAATTCCTACCCAGCATCTATTGTCCTTGTTAACGAACTACGAGAGATGTTGAATATTGCTTCTTCACAAGTAAGTTACTTGAAATGCCGTTAGGTAAAGCTTTGTGTTGGACAGGGATTCGAACCCAGAACCTAATTGGATTGTCATCGAAGCACAATCAACTGTGACATATCGGATTTTCTCGGCAGTAGCTAGATGTTTTAACTGAAATGACGAGACGAAACATAAATTTTTTCTTTCCCAGGACTCAAACCTGGCACCTATCGCAGTTATATTGTAGAGAAAACGAACGTTAAAAATGGGTTTGTTACACCAGCAGCGACATGTGAGCATGTTTGAACTTGATATAATGTGACGAAGAGTTCAGTGCTGACTGGGAATCGAGCCCCACATATATCGTTGTTGACTACACACAAAGAGATGTCAGCTACCGAATTTATCTCCACCAGCAGCTCGGAATAATATCCTTCAATTTACAATGATTTCGCAAACAGTTCTGTGTCTCACTGGGACTCAAAAACATCAGATACCGTTAGTGTAGACAACGAATGAAAATACATTAAAAAAAATGGTTCAAATGGCTCTGAGCACTATGGGACTTAACATCTACGGTCATCAGTCCCCTAGAACTTAGAACTACTTAAACCTAGGTAACCTAAGGACACCACACAACACCCAGCCATCACGAGGCAGAGAAAATCCCTGACCCCGCGGGGAATCGAACCCGGGAACCCGGGCGTGGGAAGCGAGAACGCTACCGCACGACCACGAGATACGGGCATACATTAAAAACCAGAATTATTACCCACCAGCAGATAGGTGTTGTCATACTAGAGCTTGATCATACATAATGAAAGCTTTAGTGCCGGCCCAGGATTCGAACCCTTTCACGCGCAATAGGTGGAGATGTTGAGGAATCTGCAGTTTTGAACAAACAACAAATTACAGTCGACATGTATTGTCACGAAGGGATCAAATTCCGCGTTAAGGGCGGTCTGAGTTGTATTCCTATATCACAACCAATTTTATCGACATACAGAAGCTCAAATAAAAGATGGAATAAGCGTCCTGTGACCCTACATTGCGTTCGTTTCGTCGCTAGAAATAAATAACTAGTATAAGAAAGGTTACTGCTGACAGAGTTTCTTACTGACGCGACTCCTGACTTGATAGTGGTTCAACCTAACTTCCACTCGGTAGGGAAGGAACATCATCTTTAACGTGAATTTCGGACCACATTGCCGTTATACCTTCTTCACTTGGCGTGGCCAGAAGAGAACAGAATCTGTCTCTCCTCATCAGAAATCATCAGCAGAAGTCGGAATCGAACCCAGACCATACGTATATGTACCTAGCATCAATCCAAGAGACCACCAAATTCTCTGCTCTAATGTTCATTATTCTATCATAACAATGTTGCGCCACACTGGATGAGAATTCTGACACACAGACTCCCTGTAGTGGTTTGCAGAATGTTCAGTACATTCATTTACTTGGTTGACCGAATCACCATGAACTAGCTGCCTCGGCTACCCATTGCATACATTGGACTCTTTTTAATCACCGAAATAAAATCACGTAACTGACACCTACACAGAACTGGCAACAGTGTAGGATGCAGAAATTTAAACAGTAAGTGTGCCTTTCGACTTGAGCTACTCTATTGCGCTATCTGTTTGTTAAAAACGTCGTGCAGTGCAAAAGAAAAGCTGTAACTGTCTGTCTCTCAGAAGTATACATCCGGTCATATGCATTATCTCACAGCACTGTGCAGTGCGCTAGTTCTGGAGGAATAGTTGTTGAGTTCTGGAGGTGTTGTAGCTATGTGTCAGCTAGTAGCATAATGGTAAGCGTCGCGCACTGTTGATAAGACGTTGCGAGTTTGGGTACGTTCACTGCTACACTTTTTAAAACGCCATACTGCTGTCTGCTGAAGTTATCGATCTAATGAAACTTTGAACATAATTCCGTTCACTTCTCAACCCAAAATAGACGCATGTGGAAAAAGGGCTAACTTCTGCGACATTTTGTTCTTTTCAGGTTTAATATATGGCCAGGCTGCAGATGCATCTCGAAACTTTTGTATTATGTATGGGGAGAGCGCATCGTGCCAAAATACGTCAGAAAAGTATTTTCTACATTAGCTGTCGTGTGGCAGTGGCATTTTATTCTTCATAAAACCTTGTTTGACAGCTTTAACTCAGAACAAGTATTCTACATGCATGTAATCAATAAACTGCATGTGCATTGTTAGACTGTTATAGATAACACCAGAGAATTCGCATACATCGTAGATGATTAATTTCTCTCTCATGTTAACTAGTGTTTTAACAACACTAAAAGAAACCGTACGAAAATCGTGCACAGTATTATAAGAAATAAAATAAAACTACCCACGATAACCTTACGACGAAAGTCTGTTTCAATAAAACTGAGTATCTGTACACAAGCGTGCCTCTATCGGCACGAATTAGTAAAATACTAATCACTTCGATTTCGATTGGGTCTGTGTTTGATTGTTATGCTATGTCATACTCAAGTGCTATGCAAATGTCGCATTTCATAAATAAAGTTATGTATTCCTAGAAACCCAAAATTTGTTTGTCAGCAGCGGAAAGAGGCGTTACCTGTTCTGCAGCATTGAAAGTTTTTCACCATTGCACTATGAGCCGAAAGTATTTTCTTGCGATTTCCTTATCGATGTGTGATCTGACTGCTTGTAGCTCCTTCACTGAAGGGATTGTTAACTAAGAAAAATCAAATGTTATGTATCGGTTACTCTTACCGGCTGCTAGATGTTTGAATCTAAAATAAGGATACAAATCGATTGTCGCTCAGGCACAAAAATTTGTATCCTTATTTTAGATTCAAACATCTAGCAGCCGGTAAGAAAAACCGATACGTAACATTTGATTATACTTAGTTGACAACCCGAATGCGTGCTGGGATCGTATCTCCGTCACGGAACTTCACATCACGTGCGTCATCTTTAAATGCATGAACACGTTCTTCCTTCTGATGGAGGTATATCACACATCTTTCGAGGTTAGTTAACAGGGACGAAAGGGTTTTTAAAGGAGTCCCAGTTTATTACAAAAACTGTCGTCTTTTTTTTATAGTTTAGATTTGGTTACTGATATTGGCGAAAATATCTATAATTCGTGTCTCTTCATGAATAGTCAGCAATATGATACGATTAGATTAGATTAGATTAATACTTGTTCCAAAATGGCTCTGAGCACTATGGGACTTAACATCTTAAGTCGTCAGTCCCCTAGAACTTAGAATTACTTAAACCTAACTTACCTAAGGACATCACACACATCCATGCACGAGACAGGATTCGAACTTGCGACCGTAGCAGTCCCGCGGTTCCGGACTGCAGTACCTAGAACGCACGGCCACCGCGGCCGGCGGATACTTGTTCCACAGATCATGAATACGACATTTCGTAATCATGTAGAACGTGTCATTTTAATGAAAGATTTCTTTACAACAATTTTTTACTCTCCCTCCCTCTCTCTCTCATTCCTTTTTATTTTTATCTCTCTCCCTTACACTCTCCCTCTTCTCTTCTCTCTCTCTCTCTCTCTCTCTCTCTCTCTCTCTCTCTCTCACACACACATACACACACACACACACACACACACACACACACACACACACACACACACAGTCTTTTTTTATTTTTATTTGTTTGTTGTGCTCGACTATCGGCGAGACACGAAAACGTTCGTCAATAATTTTCTTAGTTTTGAGTACACTTACGAAAGATATATAAAAACAACTATGAGAGTTACTGATTTATGAAGCTTAGTTTGTAGTCCGTTCTGAGTATTATTAGTAACTACGCTCCAATCCCTAAACTCAGTTACAGACATGTGAATCAGATGGATTACGTATTTCAGGCCGTAGGGGTCACGTCTTTGAGACGCCAGCTATGGTCACTTCCCAGCCCGATGTAGGATCACTTCGGTTCGTCTTCTTCCTGCCGGTAATGTAACTGAGATTTGGCAACAAGGGAAGGTATATTTGGCTACTTTGTGATCGACGAGTTACTTCCTTGTGTGCACGGAATCAAGCCTCAAAGTTCACGTGATTTTTGCTGTCATTTCCATTGAATAATCTGAGTTATTATTAACGCTTAAGCTGTAACAAATCATTGTAAATTTACGGTTTTCAGCCCAGGAAAGTCGTTGCACGTGAAAATCACATCTAATCTCGTCCTTTAAATAGCGGTTACGAGTTCTAGTAACAACTTGTCTCGTAAGAGGAGACATAGACCCATGCCCCTTCCCTGGCTCTGTGGAAACGTGCTAACCTGAGAGAAAGCGTATGTTATGGTTCGCGGTTCCAGACTTGCTGACTGTAACGTCTTTATCCCTTCTGTGAAAGAGCTACAAGCAGTCAGATCACACATCGATAAGGAAATCGCAAGAAAATACTTTCGGCTCATAGTGCAATGGTGAAAAACTTTCAATGCTGCAGGACAGGTAACGCCTCTTTCCGCTGCTGACAAACAAATTTTGGGTTTCTAGGAATACATAACTTTATTTACGAAATGCGACATTTGCATAGCACTTGAGTATGACACAGCATAACAATCAAACACAGACCCAATCGAAATCGAAGTGATTAGTATTTTACTAATTCGTGCCGATAGAGGCACGCTTGTGTACAGATACTCAGTTTTATTGAAACAGACTTTCGTCGTAAGGTTATCGTGGGTAGTTTTATTTTATTTCTTATAATACTGTGCACGATTTTCGTACGGTTTCTTTTAGTGTTGTTAAAACATTAGTTAACATGAGAGCGAAATTAATCATCTACGATGTATGCGAATTCTCTGGTGTTATCTATAACAGTCTAACAATGCACATGCAGTTTATCGATTACATGCATGTAGAAAACTTGTTCTGAGTTAAAGCTGTCAAACAAGGTTTTATGAAGAATAAAATGCCACTGCCACACGACAGCTAATGTAGAAAATACTTTTCTGACGTATTTTGGCACGATGCGCTCTCCCCATACATAACACAAAAGTTTCGAGATGCATCTGCAGCCTGGCCATATATTAAACCTGAAAAAAACAAAATGTCGCAGAAGTTAGCCCTTTTTCCACATGCGTCTATTTTGGGTTGAGAAGTGAACGGAATTAGGTTCAAAGTTTCATTAGATCGATAACTTCAGCAGACAGTAGTATGGCGTTTTAAAAAGTGTAGCAGTGAACGTACCCAAACTCGCGACGTCTTATCAACAGTGCGCGACGCTTACCGTTATGCTACTAGCTGACACATAGCTACAACACCTTCAGAACTCAACAACTATTCCTCCAGAACTAGCGCATTGCACAGTGCTGTGAGATAATTCATATGGCCGGATGTATACTTCTGAGAGACAGACAGTTACAGCTTTTCTTTTGCACTGCACGACGTTTTTAACAAACAGATAGCGCAATAGAGTAGCTCAAGTCGAAAGGAACACTTCCTGTTTAAATTTCTGCATCCTACACTGTTGCCAGTTCTGTGTAGGTGTCAGTTACGTGATTTTATTTCGGTGATTAAAAAGAGTCCAATGTATGCAATGGGTAGCCGAGGCAGCTAGTTCATGGTGATTCGGTCAACCAAGTAAATGAATGTACTGAACATTCTGCAAACCACTACAGGGAGTCTGTGTGTCAGAATTCTCATCCAGTGTGGCGCAACATTGTTATGATAGATTAATGAACATTAGAGCAGAGAATTTGGTGGTCTCTTGGATTGATGCTAGGTACATATACGTATGGTCTGGGTTCGATTCCGACTTCTGCTGATGATTTCTGATGAGGAGAGACAGATTCTGTTCTCTTCTGGCCACGCCAAGTAAAGAAGGTGTAATGGCATTGTGGTCTGAAATTCACGTTAAACATGTTATTCCTTCTCTACCTAGCAGACGTTAAGTTGAACCACAATCAAGTCAGGAGTCGCGTCAGTAAGAAACTCTATCAGCAGTAACCTTTCTTATACTAGTTATTTATTTCTAGTGACGAAACTGACTCAAGGTAGGGTCCCAGGACACTTATTCCATCTTTTATTTGAGCTTCTGTATGTCGATAAAATTGGTTCTGATCTGGGAATACAACTCAGACCGCCCTTAACGCGGAATTTGATCCCTTCGTGACAACACATGTCGACTGCAATTTGTTGTTTGTTCAAAACTGCAGATTCCTCAACATCTCCACCTATTGCGCGTGAAAGGGTTCGAATCCTGGCCAGCCAATAAAGTTCTCATTATGTATGATCAAGCTCTGGCATGACAACACCTATCTGCTGGTGGGTAATAATTCAGGTTTTTAAAGTATTTTCATTCGTTGTCAACACGAATGGTATCTGACTTTTTGAGTCCCAGTGAGACACAGAACTGTTTGCGAAATCATTCAAAATTCAAGGCTGTTATTCCGAGCTGCTGGTGGAGAAAAATTTGGTAGCTGACGTCTCTTTGTGTGCAGTCAACAACGATATGTGTGGGGCTCGATCACCAGTCAGCACTGAACTCTTCGTCATATTATTTCTAGTTCAAACATCTCACATGTCGCTGCTGGTGTAACAAACCCATTTTTAACGTTCGTTTTCTCTAGAATATAACAACGATAGGTGCCAGGTTGGAGTCCTGGGAAAGAAAAAATTAATGTTTCGTCTCGTCATTTCGGTCAAAACATCTAGCTACTGCCGAGAAAATCCGATATGTCGCGGTTGATTGTGCTTCGATGAGAATCCAATTAGGTTCTGGGTTCGAATCCCTGTCCAACGCAAAGCTTTACCTTACGGCATTTCAAGTAAGTTTCTTGTGAACAAGCGATATTTAACATCTCTCGTATTTCGTTAACAAGGACAATAGATGCTGGGTAGGAATTCGCGTCCGTTCACAATGTTTACGTTATGTAATTTAAAGTTGATATTTTCTAACTGATACTGTCTAAAATCGAGGTATATCACTCTCAGTATGCCTAGTCAGGAATGTCTGTTAGTTTTCGTCAGTCACGAAGTCTTTGCTTAGTCTGCAAGACCTGGGTTTGAATTCATATGCAGAACGAGACGGTTCATCGTGTCATTTGAAGTTCATATATATTCTCAACTAGCTGCTCGTGAATAACTTAAATTTTTAATGTCATTTTGTGGTAAATAATAAGTATGGTATTTTAATTTGAGGAGGAAATCATAAATACGACGAACTTACTACGTGAATTACCGATCTGACGTAATAATGAGAGTGGTAACATTTCGTGTATGCCATCTATTGTAATAAATTCGAACTTAAAAGCCAGAAAAACCGTCTTATCTGTGATAAGATGTTCCTTGATATTTGTAGTACCTTGGTACTACTTTACATCTTGAGTTATTGCGATACAGAGGAGTGTTTTCTAGTGGTGACTTGTTGGAACCATTTTCAATATTCAAACGACTGTACCGAGGGGCGATTAGAGAACCTGCTAGACAGCTGCGCCATGTGGGTTGCATTCGAATCAGGCGAAATGAAATTCAGGTCGTTCGGATACTTTTGAGCATGACTGTACCTACAAATGAATGAAAAATATGTTTTGCAACTTTATAATTTCAAACTTTATGGCTACTTGTGATACAGCATTATTATATTTACACTACGAATTATTTCTTTTGAAAGTGGATAAAGATTAGTTATAACACGTTAAACAAGGTTGTTTGAAACCTGCTCTCCAGTCTCTGTAAATATACCGTCCTGTTGACGGGGAAGCATTATATCCCGAGAAGAAGCCCAGACAGGGTAAGATTATATTTTTCATCTTGAATGTTTTCAGAACTGTAACATGTACATGCAGTTAACTGCGTTTCCCATTCTAGTTGTCTTTTATTGTGTGGTATTAAGTAATTCAATGTATATTTGATACACAACCAGAAAAGTGTACTAATTACTGAGAATTTCTGTCGGACATAAGGTTTTCAGACAGGATGCCAGGCGTTCTCGTTTAATGGTTCACGTTGCATCGATGTGGTTCCATTTTCGTTCATGGGTTACTAATCACATTATGTTCTACACAGTAGAGGATGTTTTAAGGAGACACACAAAATGTCTTTGGTAATTAAAGCTGCTAGAAATTGACTGCATTGTACGTGACCCTAGAAAGCATTCCGCTGAAAATTCTAGTTTCACTAATTACCTGGTGTATATTCCTCAAAAACTAGCTGAACTGTTTTTCGACATTGAAAGGTCTCAGAAAATGCCACCATGTGCCAGCTTGAACAAGAGGACACGTATCTGTCACTTTGCGCATGATACAAAATTCAATGTTCATATATTTCTTCACTTCACCTTTCATCCATACAAAAGACTCTCACTGTCACTCATTATCTATACCGGAGCAATGAGGTTCCTGCAACAAACGAAATATTTAAACGATGTTCAACGGCAAGTTACATGCGTTAAATATTGCACACATCCTTAATTATTACTCAGCTAATGTTCGTAAGCAAAGTCTGTGTAATGCGGCAAGGAATGATTTTTACTTTAGCTAATCAAGTGTCTGACAACTCATCACTGGTCGTTGTGGCCGAGTGGTTCTAGGCGCTTCATTTTGGAACAGCGTGACCGCTACGGTCACAGGTTCGAATCCTGCCTCGGGCATTGATGTGTGTGATTTACTTAGGTGAGTTAGGTTTTAGTAGTTCTAAGTCTAGGGGACTGATGATCTCAGATGTTAAGTCCCATAGTGCTCAGAGCCATTTTTGACGAGTCATCCACCTAGGATGTTTGGCATGCTATCTGAAAAGTGTAGCAATTATGGTGCACTTCCACTTTATATACTACCTGCTGTCACGGTGTTGCTCATCAAACCGAATTACTAAGGCATATTACCAAAATTTATAGAGCCACTTCAGAAACATCCTTACTCCCTGAAGACTAATCATAATTTTTCTATACATTAGTCTGCACAGTCCATCTCCCAGCCACTGAATGATATCTCATTCTCTCCAAAGACTGGTTCGGATAAACTATGGCCACTGAGCGTTGTATCTGCCTTCATATTATTACGTATCTTACCTGCTTCAATAAATTTATTTACGTGGCCAAAATACGTTCTCAGAATCTGGCAAATTCCAATTTCTCAACAAGCACTGAAGTTATCAAATTGAAATTGGAAGGGTGAAAGACAGGGTAGGCAAATTAAAACTGGCTTAGAAACTTTTTACAATAATATTGACGTGGGACCGGCCCTTGTTAATGATGCTAGAAGTGAAAACTGTTGGCGTCGATGTAGTGCTGTTTTCGATTTTTCAAACCATGAGGCACGTGCAGCAACTCTGTCTAAGGGATAACAGCCATACTGTTTCCAGTGCCTGGCTGTAGTTCTTCTAGTATTGTATATTTATTTCTATACACATGACCTGTCAATTACCCAAACATGTAAAAATCCTAGGGAGAAAGAGCCATCGAGGTAGGTGCCCAGGAGGGTTCTTGCCTCTGCTGATTCTCCTCTCCATAGCTGACATCTCATTCACGCATCAAAAGTTCGTTAAGGCGGTGTATACCGTTTCTCTGTGTTGTTGGGAGTATCCACACAGTTGTTAATATTCAGTAACCTGATTTACGCATGAATTAAACACTTTCTGGACATACTGGTTAGCATCATCAGTCTGCTGAAAATTTCATGTTACAATGCGGACATTAGATGTTGCACATGACATACCAAACTTGATAACATATGACGGCTCTTCACAGCATTGCTGCGGGTTTTCTGATGCAAAAGGGTACGTGGCCCATGGGTTCACATACCCTGACAGGCTGAACGAGGCCTTATTTGAAGAAATGATAAACTGAAGCATGAGAAGTCCTGATTCAACTTCGCTCAGAAACCCTCGCCAGTACTCAACATGGGAAAGTTCATCTGGACACCTTAACTCATGCACAACTATAAGTTTGTTACGATATATATTATCTGGTCATTCTTGAAAATATTCCGACAAACGATCTCTTAATTCTCATTTGCAAGTATAAAAGGCGTTGACATTTCTTCGGATGTAGCTTTAGGTGTACCTTCACTCTAGTAATATTTTCCGTGTTGAAACTCTTATCGGACAGTTACGCTTTTTATTAGCTACCGGGCTGGTTTCGTGCCGTTTTGCCACTAAGTGTTGCATTGTAGGTTTTGCTGGATGTTTTGTGCAAAAAGTTCGAGTCTCAAACAAGTGTGGAACAGTTTCATACACGATTTACACGAATTTTTCTTCGCATAACACTCGACAATGAACAGCAACCGATTGGTGCATCGAAGTTACGGGTTACAGGATGTCCTGTGATGTGGTATTATCCTGTGCGTTAAAAAGAGTCGATTCCTATAAATATTCTACGGGCGAGTTTTATTTTGCTCACCCTGTACTACTGCCATTTCGTAGTCGCACGACAGGCGTTATTACAATCTTTGTTCTGAAACATGAAGAAGTGATAAAACAATTTGGTGAACGATTTAGGGATTCGATACAGGCATGAGGTGATAATGATGATGTTTAGTTTGTGGGGAGCTCAACTGCGCGTTTATCAGCGACCGTACAAAGTCCCACGTTTTTCGCAGTCCAATCTAGTCACTGTCACGAATGATGAGGATGATGATGGAATGATAAGGACAATACAAACACCCTGTCCCCGGGCGGAGAAAATCCCCATCCCGGCCGGGAATCTAACCCAGGATCCCGAGATCCAGAGGTAATAACGCTAGCCACTTGACCACGAGCTGCGGACAGGCATGAGGTGCAGGGCGTCTGCAATAGTGTGTAACGTAGGATTAGTAGTCACGGTTCTGCACGGGTACTAAACACTGTTCGTTAGAAAATCAATTTAAACAGCTAAGCTGCACTTAGATGACGACGGGTGTCGCATGTCTGCGCCAGCGCGTCTCCTGCAGTTGCAGTCCCGTGTACATCGCTGCGTCTTTACGTTTGAGTGAGTGCGAGGAGGGGAAGTGCTTAGTGACTAGCTGAGTACATCATAAAATGTTGTTCACGACAAAACAGTATGTGTACATTACTGAGTGTGATGCAACGCAAAATTCGTGAAAATCGTGTGTGGAACTGCACCACCACTAATCGCCAAATGGTGCATGTAATGGAAAATGTCATGCTAATGTTGTGATCGTTGTTAGTGAATAGCTAAGTCCGCATCACTTGCAGGTAGTCCAGGCAATGGTAGACTTGGACTACCCATGATTAGTACACATTGAACGAGATTGTGCAGTGGTGAAATACTGAACTCGAATCCAAGAGGTTCAAACCCCATCTGGCCACCAGTTTCTTTTCTTGATTTACCTATATAGATAAAGATGAATTGGAAGATGATTCCTTTGAAAGGACATAGGTCATATCCGCCACTGTCCTTCCATAATCCGAACTTGTGCTCCATCTGTAATGTGTTTGCCATCGTCAGGTGCGTTCAGCTGTATTATTCTTTGCTTCTTTCATCATAGCAGTAACTTCTCTTTACCACTACAACTGATAGTATTAAATGTCTACCATGTTTGTTATTGTTAAGACATGTCCACTTTCAGTCATATATAGAGGGTATAACGTGTATAAGATATTTTTGTATGTGGTGCCTAAATATGTACACACATCAGTGTGTTGGTTGTTTTTTCTCTGCGTCCAACAGTCTGCCCAGAGACACCCCGTACTGCATCATGAAACGGACTAGACCTGTCACCAGGGACTAACAGTTCTGCGCCCATTCGTCCACTCTTCCACACCTGCTTTGCTGCACAGGAGAAACAAAGCAATAATGGCTTGCTCTTGGTACATGTACTTACAGCTAACAACTGACACGTCCACCTCAATATCTGCGCTGTCAGTGCGGCGGTTTGCTAAACGAAAGTGCCTGGGTTCCACTCCTGCCACGATTACAGGTTTTTCCTCTGCTCTGGGGCCCGGTGTTGATTTGTGCTTATATTCGCATTGTCATAATTGACGTCACTATTGAGATGCCTAAATGGTCTCGGTAAAAAAGCTAATAAATCGATAAAATAGTTACCAACCTACCATACGACTTGTAGTTGTTATAAATATTAATCTGCAAATGATGTAAATACTGACATGATGTCGGTCCGTACGCATTACTCGGTCACCAACAGAAATACACCAACAGAAATACCTTATAATATTCCGTTCCACATACCATCTATGTGTCTTCCTATAGAACTTGCAGAACGAGTAGCATTTGCAATAGCTCGTTTTTTCACCATGAAGTAGAGTATAGAGTGTCATGGATACGATAAACCGAGTTGGGGTGGCAATAATTAAAACAGAGGCATTATTCTCTGTGAGTAGATACTTTGATTAAATCACATCACCAAGTTCTCCACTGAATGACAAAATATTCTACTGACTCACACATATACACAAAGAAATAGCCACTGTTACGAAAGAAGAGAAAATAAAGCTCGCATAGAAAGATATATGTGTTAATTTTTCCCTCGTACTATTCTAGAATTAAATGGTAGAGAAATAACCGGAAACTGATTCTACTAACCCTCTAGCAAACACTTGACTGTGGATAGCAGAATAATCATACGGGTGTAGATTACATGACTGTTAGTACATTTGCTATTCGTGTTACGATTCAAATGTTCAAATGTGTGTGAAATCTTACGGGACTTAACTGCTAAGGTCATCAGTCCCTAAGCTTACACACTACTTAACCTAAGTCATCCTAAGGACAAACACACACCATGACCGAGGGAGGACTCGAACCGCCGCCGGGACCAGCCGCACAGTCCATGACTGGAGTGCCTCAGACCGCTCGGCTAATCCCGCGCGGCTGATACGATTCTCATGGTGGCGAGGTTATTCTTATTTTTCCTTTGATCTTTGCAATATTTCTTTGTCGCTAGAGGGGTACTTCCTGTAGTAAGTGGTAGAAGTAACAGGTTCGATTAGTGATTAGATCACGGCACAGTATGTGAAGCTGACCCGGCTAATAAGCCCATCTGCATCTTTTTTCTCAGAGGTATTGCTATTATCCGGTGCCCTCGGAGTCTTTCGCGGTGGCATGCTCCAGTACCATCATCTTGGATGAGGTGCCACTACTCTTTCGTTGAATAACGCTGCTACATAAGACGCATCTGTATCTCACTAGGTCTGAAATGTACGGCACCACATGGACACCACATGCCGAAATACTTGTTCTATCACCATCACGCCCCTATATGTTACAATTTCCGGCCATGTTCTATAAGGTACAACGCTGCTTATAGTGTGTGCAACCCTTGTAACATCAGAGGAGGAGTTTCTCGCAGGCACACAGGCTACGACTGAAATACTGAACGTGAAGCTGCCCATAAATCATCATATCCTCTCTACAGCTACGATGCCCACTCTGCGATCAAGGTGGACGTGAAAATTGACAATGTAACACATGGTGTTACGCTCTTGTTAAGTTCATTAATCAAATGTGGAACGTCAATGGTTCACTGCAGCCGAATCCTTCTCTAACCTTGAAGCCCCTCAGACCCTAAACCATGCATTTCCGGACATTTTTTACATTCTGACATACGTTCAGTTTAATGCCCGACTCAACGTACAGCTTTTCGCAAGCATACTCAGTGGTGCCTAAGGTACTGCGTAATTAATTACGATATCAAATACAGTCCGACGTAACTCTGACACCTGGGTCCTCGAACTTCGATACTCCACAGACCTCAAACTCTGCGTTTCCCTCTTCGAAATCACCAGTTCGTCGTCTCACAGAATACAGTACTTTGTCAGTAGGATTTTTATCCACCTATATAGTTCAGACGACTGAATGACATTGCTACTGTAATACTGTTAGTCCAGGTTTAAATTAAATGGGGTGTTGCAGATAAAATAGCAAATTCGTGGGAAACGTGTAACACTCCTTTGCAAGAAGATAATTTTGACGTAATAGAAGGGCAACAGCTTCGACCAGTTGACAAGCAGAAGAGTAAAAGGGATGGAAACAAAAAATGGAAGCATATTCGAAAACAGTAAAAGATATAAAGGAATACACAACACCAAACAACCTAACACACGAACAACAACTAATTCAGCAGGATGACGACAACAGAATGAAACCTGACGAGTGAATCGAAAGTGTACGTGGGGCGGTACTTCACAGCCGACGATTGACAGACAAAACGATTAATACAGATAACATACGCCGCGTGCCCAAGGAAAGAACGGGACTAATAATTGCACATTGTCCGCAATTAGTACCTGAAATTTGCTTGCCCCCTTACAAGAGGCAGGGTGTCTGAAAGAATCACTGAAACTTCAGAATATTTCGGCTTAGTTAATCACGAAAAAAAGACAAAAATGCATGCAGTAAAAATAACCAATAATGTGAAGTATTTCTATTCATGGCTACGTTAGTACAAACTTTAACGGCCGACCGGTGTGCCCGTGCGGTTCTAGGCGCTTCAGTCTGGAACCGCGTGACCACTACGGTCGCAGGTTCGAATCCTGCCTCGGGCATGGATGTGTGTGATGTCCGTAGGTTAGTTAGGTTTAAGTAGTTCTAAGTTCTAGGGGACTGATGACCACAGATGTTAAGTCCCATAGTGCTCAGAGCCAAACTTTAACGAGAACAGTCCTAAACCACTTTTGGACGTGGAGTACAGAAAAACTGGGACTCATTATCAGAACAACAGAGACGTCGACACCAATCGAAGAGGTTATGCAACTCAACTGGAAGTTATACAAGACTTCGAAGAACAATAGCTTTAGATGGATCGCTGACTTAAAGACAACCACGGTGTGCATACAACATCCAGATAGATAAAAAACTTTGTGTTCTGCCTTACGGCATGTCTTGTCATGGGGAAAGTCTCGTCAGAGAGGTCCATCGCATGAGCGTCTTGGGAAGTGATACCAGTTGTGGTTTCCCGTTGCCTTCCACTGACGATGATGAAATGATAATGAGAACAACACAACACCCAGTACCTGAGCGGAGAAAAGCTCCGACCCAGCCGGGTATTGAACCCGGGCCCCTTGGCGATCCAGATACATAGTATACTCCTAATTTCTGTGTGGCTCTGAGTGGTTACTGTTTTGCATAAATTATGATTACGTTTAATTCTTTAAATTAAATTTGCGATATAGCTCTGTCGACTGAACAATAAAGAATGTTCCTCCTAATAAAGAAAAGTGTGGAGTTTCCAATTTATTTGTGACCTTAGACAATGTATTTCAACTCTGTGTACGCTGGACACGTAATTGATGGATTGCTTCGCACTTAGCACATTTGTGGGGTGCTGTCTTATATATTTTCAATAAATTTGTGACCTTTAACATGTAGATAGGACGGTATGCATTCTTTCTAACCGACTCACAACAACCTGACTCCATTTTCGAAACTAAAGCTTCGATTATGTTACGATACTAATTATCTTGTATGGTTTGCACCGCTGTTCCGTATGGTACTAGGAAGTAATATACTACTTCATTCGGAGCTTGAAGCAACAAGTTGCGTATTCTCACGGTTTGCTTTACAAGAAATGCGAGCTTGATAGATACCCAACTTATCTGCCCTTACTTGGTCGTTATATCTGTGAGGCCCACTGAAATCTGTAACAACTTCTTACATCTTTCATCTGTCGTTAACTTAACATTCGCCATATTGGCTAAAAAAATCAAACTAGATGGCTAGAATCTCGTTATTTCACAGCCGTTTTTCTGCTAGCCACTCGCTAATTTCATCAGTCTTCTGTCTCTCCTGCTCGAAAGAGAAGCAGAAACGCGCTGTACGCGTTCTGATAGGGAGTGCCATACTGCTTTGCTCTCCAGTCACAGTTCTAACCTGGCTAGCTCAAAACACAATAGAGCGCCGGTATTCTGCTATGTACATACCTGTCTGTCTGCGCGCACACACTGAAGTAAACTGCTACCCAGCCGCGATTCACGAGCTGCCCTCAAAGCATTACTTCTGCCAGTATCTTCCCTACTTTGCAATTTTCACAGAATCTCTGCCGCATTCCCTACTGGACTAGCATACCTGGAAGGAAAGAGACTATGGAGAAATGGCCTATCCATAGCCTAGGAGGACCAAGTCCTGTACCAGCACATGGTTATAACCTGCCGGAATTCAAAATGTCTTGCACTTGCCTATGTCAATGTATGTGTTGATAGCACCAAGGCACCTGCCCTCTTTATAACTCCCTCCAGTACCGACCGATATACGAGACTTTCATGACATATTAATGATGCAACACTTATATAGTGTTGTCTGATAAGTAAGTCGTGTACTTCCTCTTGTTTTCAGCAGCACATCCCGTAGCAGCCGTGGAGAATTATCTAAATAAAAATGTTGTAGACAGAACTGTAAGTTCTAGTGAGAGAATTTATGAACCTGCGAGACAGCAGAATCATACCAACTGACACATTATTTTTAAATTTCTACTGGTTTCTGCCTGACCTGCATCTACAACATTCGATTACGTAAAAAAAATTATTTTGGGTACTGTTTGAAAGTAGCGTTTGCAGTATTTTAGTTTGAAATGTGTTGAAGATAAATTTTCTTACAAACTCAAAAGCGAAGTGTATTCAAGAGACGCGTTGAGATGAATTTTTTCTGGTTTTGTATGACGAACCTGCTACCAATGTTTCTAAAAGTATTTCAGGTGCTATTATATACACAAGAGATATCGTCTACCATGTAACATTTCTCACTGAATCTTTTATCACATTCAAATGGGCACTAGCACTACGTGTCAGTAACTGTCTCGTCTGCTCTGTTTCCTTTCCAAAACATTTTCACAAAGCTAATATTCCGAAGGTTCCAAGTGCGCAATGTAGAATTTTAAGTTATATATAGCGGTGAGATACTGAGATAAGATGCGGTATTTTGTTTTTCCGACACATAGAGTACCCTCAGTTTTTTTCTGGATATGATCCAAGTAGATCAATAACTCCCCATCCCCCCCCCCCAAAAAAAAATAAAAAAAAATCCTCTCCCTCGTCCGTCTACCAGTTCCAGAAATAGCTGTATTGTTCTGTCGGATGTTAGTGTGCCAGAGGTGTTTCTGACTACCTCAGATTTTGAGTCTAAGAGTCCACACATTATTAAGATACTATTTCACACAAACTGCGAATCGTTCAGCGTTTCCTTAAGAGAAGTGCGTTACGGCGTTGATGCAGAAAGTAAGTTTCACCCAACACCGTGACCGCACGTTATCAGGTAGAGATGTAGGCGAATAATGTGCAGCCATCTCGCATGTAAGTTTCACATAAGAGAGTGAAATATTTGAAACGAAGAAAAAGTAGGCCAGTTCCTGGTGTATGAAGCTATCTAACATAGGTTAATGGAGAAAATCCGAATAGTATTGTGGGTGAACGACTGGACAATTTCAAACAGTTACTGCTGCTTGATATTCTGCAAGTGAGATGGCGATCTGCCACAGTGATTTGACAAAGGGCATATTAATTTATGGAATTATAATAGTCAGCCTACTGGCTTATAAGATAATTAATGCAACCATGTGAAGATAGGCTATTAGGCAGTTTCCTCTCTTTTTTCTTTTCTTGGCTTTCAGTCACCTTGGTACTGACAGTGTGCTGGACTCAATTTTCGTTTCACTTAGAATGATACGAAGTAATGACAACACGACATCCCGTTCCCGACAGAATAAAATGTCCGACTCGGCCGGGAATCGAACCCATGCCCCTTTGCTTAACAACCTGCCGCGCGGAGCCAGTAGCCACCGAGACGGTGTTCTTGCTAGTTTTTCCCTGAAGTTTTGGCATTGCAGGCGGATAACATCGACTTCCTGCCTCGAAATTTAAGCCGCCAATCATTCAGCTTCGGGTGAGTGTTTGCAGTGGACGTTGCTTTTTTTGGTTGTAGGCTGCGGTACAGCGTCACCGGTGTAGAGCGATGTAACTGCGTTGTTGTCAGAGTAATGTTTTTCTGTCTCACAATGACGGCATCGCAGTAACATAATTGTATAGCATGTGGATAGTGTGGCAGTGGGACTTGCAGTCCCGTACCACCCTCCAACAGTGTAAGTTCAGGTTGCCAGTAAGAAATGACACAACTCAGAGGCACTTAGAGTGGTAGTCACAACAAGGACTACACAGCATTAATGGTTGTGCAGGCGAGTTGTGGTGCGATTGTGTTGCAATCCACTGACCACGTCGTGCAGGGCTTTCAGTTTTTTTTTTTTTTTTTTTTTGTAGAGGCGCCTTGCCTTCTCCCGAATGGCCGTCTTGAGAGGGACCATGTTGGTCTCTGGGTAACAACCCTCGTGAGTGAAGAAGCATGAAGACTCCACCAAAGCCCTATATTCTGCAGACGCTGGAGGGTCTGCATCCGGGAGGCACTGATCGTGGCCCACGCAAAGGAGCCATAGGTGAGAGAGCCGTGAACAACCATCTGGTACAGTTTGAGCTTGGTGTCTAAGTTCAGCTCCCTGCTTTTGAAGAGGTGGTACAATGCTTTTATCAGCTTCTGTCCCTTTCGGGTGACCTATTCAGCATGTCGATGGAAGAGCAGTGTTTTATCCATCCAGGCAAGATGGGAGCAGAGCGCCTGCAATAGTGATGTTGTGCAGGAGGATACGGAGCCGTTATGGCAGCATTGACGAAAATCTATTTTGTACGACACCAGGTGACTGTTGTGTCCACCTGCCTCTGGGGACGAGCAGTGAGCTGGAAAGTGTTGTGACTGGTCGTATAGAGCGCCATATCGTCGGCATATTGAACCATGTGGCAGTGTGAGATAATTGGCATATCTTTAACATAAAAGTTAAAAAGGATGGGAGACAACACATAGTCTTGAGGGGTACCTGTCGACATGTGACCTATGCTCGAGCGTTTTCATTATTGTGTTATCAAGAAGGTTCTATCACGGAGGAAATAATTCTCGTTCCTGATATGGATGTCTGGGATGGTCGTCTGCATCAGCATTTTATAATCGAGATTGTCCTGCCCGATATTGTCGAATTTTGCTGGTCCAGGAAAACCGCTGGCGTCGACATGGTGCAGTTAAAGCCGTTGTTGAAATCTTCTGTGATCCTTGTAATTTGGCCGACATGTGGAAAGCGAAACAGAACTGCTCTAGACGGATTGTCCCAGCTGCCGACAGAGTTGGGAAATGCTGTGCAGCATCAAAGATTCTAGGACCTTCACCATGGTATTCAGAATGATAATGGGCCTGTTGTTAGTAGCGACCACAGAGTCCTTTTAGGGCTTGGGGATGGTAATCAGTTCGGCATACTTCCACTATAGTGGGAGAGGGTCAGTTGTCAGACAGTGCTTCAGGATGCTGGTGAACAAGACCAGGGGCTTGAATGTGAGCTGAGAGAGGCGTTCATATAAGATGCCATCCAAACTGGGAGCCGACTGCCCACAGTTCCGCTGGAGGATCCGTTGAACTTTTTCCAGGTACATAGGGTGGGGATATAAGATGTGGTCCTCGTCTGAAAGCGGATTATCGTGCTCATCCTGGAGTCTATCAGGCGTTAAGTCCTGGAAGAGCAGATCATTCTGGGCCTCAAATGCATCACCTAGAGTTTCCACCGCACAGAGGGCATTATAAGTTAAGCCATCTACTGTGCGGATGGGAGGCGAACCTTTTGTCCTCATATTGTTCTGTTTCCCAATCGGCGAGGCAGTGGCAGAATTCACGTAAGAGACACCTCATGTGATGTTTATCCTGGGGGTCATGAAGTGCTTCCACCAGCTTCAGTAGCGGTTCTTATGGATTTTCGGTTCACACAATGGGGGTGGCAAGTCATCCAATGGGATTAAATCCCTAAGTACAATGAAAGTGGATTTTCGTGGTTTGATAATCAACAACACTAACCATACTGGCACACATTGCCAGGTCGAGGTTTCACCAGGTGCTGTTCTTGAGAACCCTGGCAAATCTGTCCCAATCCATGATAGTCAAAGTAGAATGGACATCTGAAGACAGAGCTACATTGTTAAAGTGCAGGAACACTGGGTCATCGTCAGATGCCTGTTCTAGGAGTGTTCCCAACGAAAAAGGCACTGCAATGTTTTTGAAGAGGGCCACATCCAGAACGTCCTGCTGGCAGTTCGAGAGAACTTACATATTTGTGGGAGTGTGAGGGCATAGACTGACAGTGCCAGAGTATCTTCCAGTTTGAGGACCAGTCTGCCCTTTGGATTACCGATACGAGAATGTCAAGCTGGATGCTAGGCACTGAAATCAGCACTAACGGTGAGTTGGTCAAATTATGTCAATGTGCACAAGTCTGCTTCAAGAAGGTTAGGTCTTAAATACGCAGGGACAGAGCAACAAAAGTGATAGCATCAGCCGGCCGGTGTGGCCGAGTTTGTTCTAGGCGCTTCAGTCTGGAACCACGCGACCGCAGGTTCGAATCCTGCCTTGGGCATGGATGTGTGTGATGTCCTTAGGTTAGTTAGGTTTAAATAGTTCTAAGTTCTAGGGGACTGATGACCTCAGATGTTAAGTCCCATAGGTCTCAGAGCCATTTGATTTGATAGCCTCAAGACAGGTAGAGACAGTGACTGCCGTGGTCACACGTCGGTGCCGGAGTTGGTCTGTGTGGTAGCAAGCCATATTACATAGACGAAAATCGTCTTCCTGTTTGAGGTGGGTTTCTCAGACAAGTAAAATATCCAAATGGTTGTGCTAGAGGAAGGTGTTCAATTCAGTCTTTATCCGTTTAATGGTTTTAGCATTAACATACAGAAGATTAGTTCCTGAGGGTGCTGGTGGTTCTGTGGTGGGCAGTTCGCAGTTATAACATAAATCGGCTGATGACGTTAGTGAGCCCATTCTCTGTCCAATGGACCTTCTGCCCTTATGTGGGCCTGTGTGAACAGAGAGATGACCTGGAGGATTTCTCACATGGCATCCCAAAACGAAGCTTCTGTCTGCACCACTTGTGGGATGTCCTGGGTGGGCTGCTTGACCTGTCGGTAGGCAGGGATGGGTGTTATGACAGGTGGAGAGGGAGCCAAAATGCAGGGTTGGGACATCAACATGTGGGTGTGAAGAGGCTGAAGATGGCCTTCTTGTTTGGTGGGTGTTTGCAGTCGTCACAGGGGATAGATGAGCAAGAGAAGAGAGAGCTGCAGCAGTAAAGGTGGTCATAGGGGATGGAGTCAGAGGGTAGCTCTGTGATGCACATATGTCAGGTGCTTGAACATCTGTGGTTTGATGGTGGTCAGGTTTAACCCATAAGATAGGGAAAGGGATACAGTCCCATGGTGGTGGGGATGGCCCATTCGTCGTTGGTTTCCTTCTTAGAAGACAGGAAGACTTCATTCCCTTCTGGTACATAGGACAACACTTCCAGGAGACCAGATGGTGGTCGTCATAAGAGGTGCCTGAACATGAGGCGGACATGGACTTTTCTGAAGCTGGAAGTTTGCAGTCCTGCGATGGATGCGGGTTGCCACACTTAACGCACCAGAAAGAGAGTGAGCAGTAATTACTGGTGTGTTGCAAACATTGGCACCAACGACACATGAATGGGCCATTATGGCCTTTACGTGATTCAATATGAACCCTAGTACATAGGAGATACCTCATAAGGTAGATGCACTCGACTACTTCTCTCCTACTGAGGGAAACTAAATGCGATGGTATATGTATTAACTTTTGGGTCTCAGGGTCCCTCTTGTATTGGGGTAGCAAAGAGTTAGGTACTGAGGAGAGAGTGATTTATTCTTGACGTCTGTTTCTCTAACTTGGGAGGAAATACTTTTGATGACGATTTTTGTTCTCCTGTTGCCAGAAGCTTGATGCTTGCAGTAATTTATTGCCCCCTACTTCACAAATTTCACGACAATGAGGTTGTCGTCGTTTGTGTCAAGCAGGTACATGACATGGTCCTACTGGTAAACTGCCAGCAGTCGGCCTGCAATAATGCGTTGCAGTCTAGTTTTCAGTTGAAATTAATTCGGGGGACTGTAAACCACGCTTGGTGGTAGCTTCACCTTCATTGGTGATGGTGGCTGTGGATTCTGAGAAATGGTGTCGGGATTAGCCGCATGTCCTGGTCCAGGGCACCAACCAGTATGGCTTCCCCTGCCAGGGAAATATGTAAATCAGAATCACGGCCCCTGCGACGGGCGCAAGTGGAAGACTGTGTAGATTTTTAGACACGGGGGGTCAACAGAGGTGGAGTCCCCAGAAGGCCCCTGGGACGACGAGATGGTGTAGACGAAACAGCACCCAATGGTGCATCCGTGTGCTAATCGGTTGTATCAGTGTTTGGAGCCAACATAGTGTGACCATCACTGGTGAGCGGTCTGTCACCAGGCGACCATAGGAGTTGTCGAATAACGAGGTGTAAGATCTGTCCCTGTGGAGAGCACTGTCGTGAATCGCTCTCACTGCCAGCAGCTACCGGTGACTTGTGGTGGGAGGTATGGTGCACGCTGTCCTAAGCCCGTTGGATGGTGTTGGTATTGCTGCTTCCGGAGGCATGCCGGTATGGACGAGGATCGGTAGGTGTCACAATGCCGAGGGAAAGGGCGGCGGAAGGGTTTTCTAACTACAGATTCCTGTCTTCATGTTTTGCCTCGGCCTAACTGACGTAGCCACGGACCCAGCCGACAAATACCCTAACTCATGTCGTCTATAAGTCCCAGGCAGAACAAGACACCTACGAGAAAAAACAGCGCTTTAGAAGGAAAATGACAAATGAACGTCGGCTCAGACACTACGACTAACAACGCTGAGAAGTACTCGTGACCCCTGTGAACGACGCGCACGTACTCGCAAGTAAACATTGTCACGACACCAACCTGACTCAAGTGGGAAGTTGCTAGTTCATGTCGCAACCTTATACTAAAAGTAGGCGGGATGACGCACGCGCAATGGAAGCCGTTCCATGAGCGACCTCTGTCGAGTTGCGCGCTCTCTTCGAATACCACTCCATCTATTCCGCAATGCGCATGCGTAATGTGATACAGCATGAGCGCTCTCTATTGAAATGCGCTCTCGAGGATCTAAAACTCAGATGTCAAAATTAAAAATTATGTGTCACTAGCCGTGTCATTGGTCATAAAATGTTCTCTTTTTGAAGAAATGAAATCACCGCGTCCCACGGTTCATCCAGTTGAAAGTCGCCATGGCAATTAATAAGATCTGGCGCTAAACGTATTTCCACCGATTCCTTAATAACTGAATCCCAGAAAGATATCGCCGAGACCAAGATTTCCGTGGCGGAGTAATTCATGGAATGTCCTGTTGAGAGGAGATATACTGCTCCGCTTTCGCTGACTTACTGTAATGCAAAAGGCGAGTGTAATGATCTTGTTCGACACATCTTTCACGCGCTGTGTATGTCGTCTGGCCAGTGTAAGCATTGCCACACTGACAACGTATATTGTAGATTCCAGCCTTCCGCAATCCCAGATCGTCCATTGCCGAACCGAGAAGGGCACAAGTGTTTATAGGGGTGCGAAAGATTACTCTGACATGATATTTCTTAAGATTCTGCCGAATTTCGACGAAATATTGTCGACGTACGGGAGCAACGCCCTGGACTTAAGCCGCTCCTTCTCCTATTGCTATTGTGGATGGTCATGTTTCTTCTTCTTAAAGCTGTGCTGGTCTGAGCTGAAGAATATCCATTAACCTTCAACACTGATTGCAGGTGTTCCAGCACCTTTTCAGGGCTGTCCTTTTTTATTGAAGACTTTGAGGGGAGGGCACTTGATTTAGCAGAAATTAAACCAAGAGTCTTGTAGGGAAGCAGCCTACTCACGCCATAGTAAATTCACATCAGTCTTTCCATTGTGTGCCAGCCAGTCCGCTGTAACTAGCTCTGACGTCATAAATGTTGCACAATACTTTAAAAATTAAGCAAATAACCTGAAACGGTTCTAGCATGTCAGGAGTAATACTAAATTAATATGTGTTGAATATCAGTTCGATAACTTTATCCATTTTCGAAATTTGGACGTTTATCTGTAAAAATCATTGGCGCAACAGAAAAGAGCTAGAGAATTAAAAATTTATATTTAGATTCCTCTTTCATAATATTTTAATAAAAACAGTACTTTGGATTTCACAAATTAAGATTTTAGTTGAAATTCATGATTTTCTGGATTTTGTCTTAATAATTAAGGAAGCAAGATAGATTAAGTAGGCTAATAAGTAAGGCTAGGATGTTTATATTTAAGTAAAATGGAGATCCGCTATAACCATAAAGATGTGACAAGTTTTATTTGAATATCTATAAAACTATAGCTATAGCGTATCTCCAAAGGGCCAGTTCAGAGCTAGTCCACTGCGTGCAGTGTAATTAAATTAATTCTCTCGCCCAAAATATTTCACTTAGCCACGTCAAACTTTTATCATGATTACTTACCTGTGTGCTGAATGCACATTTACATTGAGACCTTCATCGGCCATCAGCAAAAGAAGCTATGATTTATTCGGTAACCTAAAGTGGTGCATTACTAGTCCAGCGGCTAGTCGGGAGAGCCGATTTGATCAGGCGTCCCCTTAGTCGTCTGCACCGCGGCTTTATTTATAAGAACGCTGCGCGAGGAAGCAAGGCCCCAGTTCTCTCCAGACGCTGAATAGCACACCATATGTGTCGGGAGTCGCGTCGCGTCGGTATCATTGCTACAAACAGCCTCGGATGCCGTTTTAAGTTACTCGAGATACGCGTAACCATGAAATCATTTTCGAGTGAAGTGTTAATTCTGGGATGACTTTAATTATCGATCTTCAGTTTGCGTATTGTCGTATTTTCACGTGCCGCCGCGGGACAAACATTCTACCATTATTTTGCGTGGCGTTTGATGAATCTAATCATCAAATTATGGCGAGCATTCGTTTAAACATTTAATTTGGACAGTTATAGTGGCATCAGCGCATTAGACTCTGAACTGCTCTGTTAGTTAGATTGTGTGGATTCCTTTGTTTTCATCTGTGACTTTCAGAATACAGAACGTTTTTTCACGACCGTTTTTGATTAGAAATCCCAGACAGTCTCCTAATTCCTTAGAGCTATAAGCTGTAACTATAAGTGTATTCTCAGATGAAGTGGGCACTAGGAATTCTAATTACAGGCTTCACGTTTTGCTAATCACTTTCTGGTTGCCAATAATGTAGTTAGAGAGCCAGTGTTGAGAACGGCGAAAGACAGCATAAATAACATTCTAAGTAATAGGAACTGGTTTTACATTCTACATTCAAACACTTATATAACAAGTAAATCCACCCGCCGCCCCACAGTCTTCTGGCGATATGTGGCACATGCATTTGTAGTGTGGTCCCACGGTGAAGAAGATCTGTCCTGCTTTTTGCAGCAACTGAGTTCCATCCACGAGAATATCAGACTTACGATGAAAGTGGAGAAGGACGGCTGTCTGCCATTTTGGTCAGAAGGGAAGTAGGTGGATCATTGGGGCATTCCGTCTACATGCAGACCTGTAATTGAAGGTGTCTACCCATAGCAACACCGTCAATTTGCTCCCGTCTGGTACCAAAATTTTTGTGGAAGACTATGACGAGAGGGCACTTGATTCAGCAGAACTTAAACCAAAAGTCTCCTGGTGATGTGTGGTTGATACTTTTGGAGTGCGGGCTCACGGCGAAGAGGAACTGTCACGCATTTTGGAGCATATGAATTCTAACCACGAGAATATGAAATTTACCATGGAAGCGGCGAAGGGTTGCTATCTACCGATTCTAGAAGTTATGATCAGACGGGAAGAGATCACTGGGGGATTTAATCTGCCGTAAGCCCACACATACAGACCCGTATTTGCAAGCGTCTAGCTGGCACCACGCGTCACAAATTATGGATGTCCCTCGAGCGTTGGTGCATCGGGCACATCTTGTGTCTGATGTAGACAGCCTTACGAAGGAGCTGGAGCATCTACAGTCAGTGTTCAAAGATAATGGATATTCTATGCATCAGATCAGCAAAGTTTTAAGGAAGAAGAAACATGACCACCCACAAGAGCAAGAGGAGAAGGAGCGGTTCAAGTCCAGGGCATTCCTCCCGACCATCGGCAATATTTCGATGAAATACGGCAGGATATTAAGGAAATATCATATCAAAGTATTCTTTCACCCTTCAACAAAGATTTGTGCCTCTCTCGGTTCGGCAAACGACGATCTGGGATTGCGGAAGTCTGGAATCTGCAGAATACCTTGTCACTTTTGCATTGGCCATTGACATTGGTCAGACGACTCGCACAGTGCATGAAAGATGCTTTTAACATGATCCCCACACTCGCCTTTGACATCCCAGTAAGGTAGCCATCAGGACATTCCATGGACAACACTGCCATAGAAATCTTGGTCTGATTCGATTATTAAATAATCGGTGTAAATATGTTTAGCGCAAGATCTTTTTAAATGTGACGGCAACTTTCAACTGGATAAGGTGTAAGACCCGGTGATTTCTTTAACTTCTTCAAAAAGAAAACACATTATGACCAATGACAAGTAATTTGACGGTTATTTTTATTAATTTTTTCATCTGAATATTAACTCCACGAGTGTAGAGAGCGCTCATGTATTATGTTACGCATGCGCCTGTGCGGCGAAGATGGATCAGTATTCGAAGATTTCTCAACTCAACAGCGGTCGATCATGTAGCGGCTGCCTTTGTGCGTGCATCTTGGCGTCAGTTGGCAGTGCTGAACACTCACCTGAAGATGGCTCAATGGAAGTCAGCCGAAATATCGTAGCAGGTGATCGACGTCACCCGGCTTCAGTCCCGAAACTTCGTGGAATACTCTTTGTGCCGAAAAAATTTCAAAAATTCTTGATAGTTTTTAAGACCTCTGACGACGTACTGATTATTCGATCGTCGTGGAATGGTGCCCTAAGTACCTCGATCAGTGAGATGTGTAGCACATTTAGGTAATATAGTTGTAAGTGGGGAGCGAGCTAGCTGTGAACAAGCAGTTGCAGGTACGTGAGAACGCTTAGCATCACGCGGGAAGTCGCCACATTTGCCACCTCGCTGTTTTCCACTGTTGCTCCTACCCATCAGCAATCAAACTGTCACACTTTTCCCCGACCGTGCTTTCCACTCCTTTTTTTCTTTTTTTTTCTTATGTGCTCCAACCGAATCCGCAGTAGTGCACTCGAGAGCGCGAGCAATTGTCATTCACGCGGCGAGCTCTATTTTTGACGTGAGTAGCGGCAGCTCCTGTTTGTAAAGCAAATAGCGCCGACACGGTCGGGCCACCCGACCAATGTCAAATAAAGTTGGAAGCGGCTCGTACAATAGCTCGTACACGCACGCGTACGGGACCTCTCCGTTGTACGAAAATTTCTGCCACCGAGGAGCAGATGTTACGAGTTGGCACCGGCGATTTCCACGAGTCACATGAAATATGAGCTGGACACCGGCACGGCGCGAATAAAAAAAGCAAACAAATTAAATAAATACTCTCTCCTGTTTACGTTAGTGGCGGGTCGGGCGGTGAGTGAATATAAGCGTGGTGCGTTGCACAGGAAGAGTGCTGTGTTGCTGCTGAGTGAAAGCTGATGGATCGCAAGGACGTGTGTGCTTGTGGCCACTGCTCCGCTCCACAGTCCCCACCCCTCTCCCTACGCCATTTTATTTTTATTTTTACGTTCTTTATTTTCCTGCGCACCACTCCGCGACTGACTGTATTTTATTTGGCGCAACCCTACGTTAAGCGCGAATGCCCCGCGGCAGGAGAGTAAACAGTGTTTCTCTGTGAAAAGGGGTAGTCGGGGATAGGGGTGTGTGCACCGGCACACGTGGCAAAGAGGAGAATTATGGGCCCCGCCACGAAATTGCTAGTGTTATAACGAAGCCACAAGCGAAAACTCACGGTACCCAATACGGGCTATAGCGCGCCGCGTGACTGGGGTAAGAAGCAGACTGCTTCTTTACTCCGGAGCGCGGAGGCGTGCCGGTAGCCGGGTCGACTTCCCAACCTCCCATCCCCCCCCCCCCATCTCGGCGCCCCTCCCCCCCGTTGCTCACACTGCAAGTCCTATTTCTCTCCTCTCCCGGTGTCCTGATGAAACTGTCTGACTCTTTTTGTGCTGCAAACACTACCTTACGCGTCTCTTTATATATATATATATATATATATATATATATATATATATATATACAGAAAGCATACTGAATCTTCAGGAGGCTCGCTTGGAGTGCTGGGCGACCGCGTTAAGGGCACCATCACTACGTATCACAAGGGTGAAGTGAAGCAGCGCGCCTTAATCCAGAAGGGCTTGCTACGCTACTTTTAAATCCGTTGTTGTTGACGTTCGACTATATAACTTGCTGATAGGCTACAAAGCACGTAAGAAGGAGAAGACGACTTCGATTTAACATTCCGTTGACTACGAGATCATTATAGACGGAAAACATGCTGCTGTGAGACGAGGATAGGGAAGGTTTTTAATTAACATTTATTGTAGCATTTCACATTAGGATATGTTGTAATTACAAAACATATTATGTCAGTGGACTGAAAACTTGGTAAGCTCGTAACATAGTTTCTAACGTGTTTTCTAACCACTCCGTAAGTTCATGTATTTTATATACAAAAAAGAATTAAAACGGTAACACAGTAGAGTATTTTACAATTGATGGAATAATTTTATTGTCTGTCATGCTACTGGGAGACAGAAGACGATAGAATGGATGTGTGTGAACGAAATACAAGTTAATTTCATCCCTATCCATCGATAAGAGACCAACTCGTAATAGATATCTAGTGTTAAAAATACCGCCGACGTTCCTTAACTCTACAGACATTGTATAGATCCGAACGTTTACTCACGTTTCTGATATTCCAAAACGAAGGGGTGGCAGATTAAACCATATTGACGGTAGTATCTCATTCGAACATATATGCCCTGTTGTCAACGTTTTGCGAAATAAAACTATTACAATGTTCATTTGTTATTTTCGGTTCATTTTACTAAGCCACAACTGGTATCATTCTATGAGAACATCCTCAGATGACCCACAGTTCAAGCAGACACTCACTAGTTATATCGAAAGAATAGGCTACTGAGAAGTGCAGATGGTATACTTGTCACAGTTGACAAGAAATTAAAATCCATCCAAAGGGAAACTAAAACTGCATGCGAAACTGTTTGGTCAAGATTCAGTATCAAGACTGGGCGTAAAATTATAACTGAACCCTTCTACCGACCAACAGACTTAATTCCTAATTTGACATGTAATTTTAGAGAAAGTATGCTTGTACGTAAGTTCCTCAGCTATACTATAATCATTGGAGGAAACTGAAATCATCCATCAAGCAAAAGGAAGTATTACAATTATGTTAGTAGTGGGCGTGATAAGATACCTTGTGAAATATTGCTAGATGCTTCCACTGAAAACTACCTATAGCACACAGTTCAGAACCCCACTCATGATGGAAAATAATCCAATGTCAGCAAATAGACCTCACATCTTTGTTGATATCAACAGTGAAAGTGGTATCAACGACCATGAGGCAGATGCAGTTACAATGACTACCAAAGCACAAAGGGCAAATAAAAAAAGAAAGATTTAAGTTTTGAGTATACTAGGTAAAGTAACAGTATTATCATAAGTCAATGGGGAACTTAAAACTTTCAGCTCATGACATGTGCATGTAGGGGCATTACGGCTCAACTTTATAAAGAATTGTGGACTACGCACGGGATACATACGTAGCTCGTAGAACAGTTCATGATGGTTGGGTGGGGGCCCCTCTTTAGCATACAGTCACAGCAGATAAACTTATAAAGGAAAACAGGCTATTGCGCAATAGGTGTAAAACAAAGTAGGTGGCTATTGATGGAGAGATACTGAATGGATCGCGTTTGACGGTCAAGAGGGCCAAGTGTGAAGCCTTGAATGACTACTGAAGCGGGATACTATCGAAAGATTTTCTAAAAGCCAGAGAAAGTTCTGGGCGTATGTAAAGGCTGTTTGAGGCACCAGTTAGTGCCCAAATATACATGAACGAGAGAGGAACTGAATTTGAGAGATAAAAAGCGAAAACAGAAGTGGGTAACTCTGTTTTCAAACTTTGCTTTAGAAAGGAAAACCCAGGTGTAATATCCCACTTTAGCTCTCGTACCACTGCAGAGGTGACTGATATGGATGTTAGCGCAAGTGGCGTCGAGAAACAACTGAAATCATTAGCTTGAATAAACCTCAAGTGGTCGATGGTATTGCTGTCATATCCTATACCGAATTTGCGACCGAGTGCTTTTAACGGTAGTATACCGAAGGTACCTCACACAAAAACTGTGCATAGTGGTTGCAAGAAAGCACTGATGACTTCCATCTACAAGATGTGTATTAGAAGTGATCCATTAAACCACCGTTGAATATCGTTGGCATCCATTTGTTGCAGAACATTAGAACCTATTCTTAGGTCAATAGGAATGAGATATATCGAAGTGAATGACTTTCTCTACGCTAATGGATTCCGAAAACATTCGTCATGTGAAATCCAACTCGATCTTTTCTTACGTGACATTCTGAACGCCTTGGACCAAGGAAGTCAGGCAGCTGCAGTGTTTCTTCAGTTCTAGAAAGCGTTTGACTCGGAACAATACCTACGTTTTTTTTATCAAAAGTACGATTGTGTTGAGTGTCAAGCCCAATTACTGACTGGATTGACGCGTTATTGGTAGGGAGGACGCTGCATATTATCTTCAACGGAGAGTCATGTAGAAATGCAGAAGTACTTTCAGATGTGTCCGACGGAAGCGTATCGTGACCCTTGATATTCATGTTACATGTTAATGATATTGCTGACGATATTAAAAGTAACCTCAAACTTTTCGCAGAAGATGCCGTTATTTGTAATGACGTTCTAGCAGAAGAAAGCTGTACAAAGCTTCATTTGTATCTGATAGGTTATCGAAGTCGTGCCAAGTTCGACAACTTGATAAAAATGTTCCAAAATGTAGAACTATGCACCTGACAAAACAAAAATGTGTGGTTTTGTATGACTAGTATCAAGAGTCACAGTTGGGGTCGATCAACTAGTATTTCCACCTGGGTCTAAAAGGTGCGAAACTACACTTTATCGGTCGATAACTAAGGAAATACTACAGAACGACAAAGGAGACTGCATACGAAACACACGTTCCGTCCATCCCACAATAGTGCTCATGTGTGTGGGACCAGTACCAAATAAGACTAACAGGGGATGTCGAATCAGTACAAAGAAGGGCAGCACAAATTTGTCACAGGTTTTCTTCACGTCATTGGAGAGTGACATGAGGATTCTGAGAGATATAAGCTTAAAGTCAATAGAAATTGACGCATAGTAACCAATTAAAGCCTATTTATTGTCTCTAGATCCAACTTATAGTGAGGAATCTAGGCATATACTACAATCCCCAACTTACCGTTCTCATAGAGATTCCAAAGAGGTCGTCACAGTGATTACAGCGCACGATGATGCTTTTAAGTAATCATTCTTCCCTCGATCCATGCGCGAATGCAACAGGGAAAATACCTAATAACTTATACAATGGGACGTACCCTCCGCTATGCACATCACAGTGGCTAGCAGATTATAAATGCAGATTTAGATGTAAATGTAGTTAAAGATGAAGCTGAAACATACCAAAATCTCTAAATAATATAGCCTATGGCACGTAACTGTCACAGGGATTATTCACCTACATACAGTCTTCGTAAATCACACTCTCCAAGTGCCGGCCTGGGTGGCCGAGAGGTTCTAGGCGCTACAGTCTGGAATCGCGCGATCGCTACGGTCGCAGGTTCGAATCCTGCCTCGGGCATGAATGTGAGTGATGTCCTTAGGTTAGTTAGGTTTAAGTAGTTCTAAGTTCTAAGGGACCCATAGTGCTCAGAGCAGTTTCAACCATTTGAACACTCTCCAAGTAGTAATACTTACAAAGTAGTCATCAGTGTTTTCTTTATTCACCAGCCACGATAGTGTTATGTAATCGAATTTACTCACTGTTTTAAATATGTACGTGCGATATAACTTTTTATGAGTGCGGCTGTTTTATTCTATCAGTCAAGATCAAGATGTGTAATTCCGGTTCTTTCTTTTTCTTATTCGTACATAACTGTTCTGATCTACTTGTCTTTTTATGCATTTTTTGAACATAATTGAAATAACAGTATGGCATCCTGTACAGTTGACTGTCAACTACGTAACTCTTTCCTCTAAATTCTCCTTTACGCTTTCATGATGTAATTTGTGTATTAAATAGTGTCACGTTTTAGTTTCAAGCTGATCTTTGGTGTATACGTCTTTATTTGGTTACACTTCTGTATTTAAAGTCAGTACCTTTGTGCTGAAACCATTATGATGTTTTAGAATTGGGAAGTTACCTCTGATAGATCGCAACCAGGATGAGTGTATGTTTACTTCCTTCGTTGAACTGCCGTGCGTTCTAGACCAGTATAGCGCGACACGGAGCTCTATACCCAACGGGAAACGCTGGCTTTGTTTATAGTAAGCATAGTGAAGTAGTGAAAGGTTTCATTTGTCTTATTATAGCACAAACCTTTCAATTTTTATTGGACCATGAAGCACTTTAAATGACGACTTCCACGCACTGCTGCCAGTTTGTGAGAATTATTTACGAAAGCTGTTAGTAAATATTCGTTGTGGATTGTACACACCATATACACTGAGCTAACAAAAGTCATGGGATAGCGATATGCACATATATAGATGGCGTTAGTGTCGCGTACACGAGGTATAAAAGGGCAGAGCATTGGCGGAGCTATCATTTGTACTCCGGTGATTTATGTGAAGAGGTTTCAGACGTGATTATGGCTGCACGACTGGGATTAACAGACTTTGAAAGAGAATTGGTGGTTTGAACTAGACGCATTGGACATTCCACTTCACGGAATTCAGTATTTGGAAATCCACAGTGTCAAGAGTGTGCTGAAACAACCAAATTTCACGCGTTAGGTCTCACCACGGACAACGCAGTGGCAGACGACCATCACTTAACGACCGAAAGCAGTGGCGTCTGCGCAGAGTCGTCAGTGCTAACAGACAAGCAACACTGCATGAAACAACCTCAGAAATCACTGTACGGCGTACGAGGAACGTATCTGTTAGGACAGTGCAGCGACGTTTGGTGCTAATGGGCTACGGCAGCAGACGACCAACGTGAATGCCTCTGCTATCAACGCGACATCGCCTGCAGCGCCTCTTCTGAGGTCGTGACCAAATCCATTGGACCCTACACTTCTGGAAAATCCTAGCCTGGTGAGATGAGTCTCGATTTCAGTTAGTAAGATTTGATGGTATGGTTCGCGTGTGGCGCAGACCCCACGAAGCCACGGAATCAAGTTGTCATCAAAGCACTGTGTAAGCTGGCGGTGGCTCCATATTGGTGTGGGATGTGTTTACATGGAATGAACTGGGTTCTCTGATCCAACTGAGCCGATCATTTACTGGAAATGGTTATGTTCGGCTACTTGGACACGAGAGCAGCCATTTATGGGCTTCATGTTCCCAAACAACGACGGAATTTGAATAGATGACAATGCGTTGTGTCTCCGGGCCACAGATGTTCGTGATTGGTTTGAGGAACACTATGGAGAATTAGAGGCAATGTTTTGGCCACCCAGCACACCAGCATGGGTCCCATCGAATATTTATGGTACATAATACAGAGGTCAGTTTGTGCACCGAATCCTGCACCGGCAACACTTCGGCGTTATGTACGGCTTTAGAAGCAGCATGGCCCAATATTTGTCTGGGGGTCTTACAACGACTTGTTGAGTCCATACCACTTAGAGCTTCCTTTGTTTACATGATACAACATGGTGAGTGCACCAAGAGCTCAATGAGGCGTTGAAGGCGCAGTGTGTGAAGAGTGTAGATCGGGTCAGAGGGATTTCTATGATGATTTGGGGGTGTTTTTTGTTCCAGTACCTGGACCCGCCGACTCCGGTCGTCTTGAGCATCAGTCATGACGTTTATTACATCATTTGGTTGACCAGCTTTTGTTCTTTCGTCGAGATCTCCATATAAATGTGCTGTGATCGCTATTATCTCCAGGAGGATAACAACTGCGTACATAGGGATGACAGTATACATATTGGGTTTGACGAACATCAGACACCTTATCATATCTTTACTGACCCGATCTGATTTTCATAGAAAATACCTGGGACTATTTGGAACAGCTGGTAAAATGATCAGTCTTCTTCGCAAAATCTCAGAACTCTACGCGATATATTCATGAAAGAGTGAATTCATCTCGATCTGGAATACCTAAAGAAAATGTACGACTAACTCTCTCGTCGAACTGAGACGATTATTAAGGCTAGAGGCGTTGTTACATAGTATTCATATGATATCTCCTGGGGTGATTAGTTTTGTCACGTACGCTTCCGCCAACTGACTGGAAACTCAACACCTCACAAACCTGTCTGACTGCATCAAAAATGTCCACACCTACCATAACACCGATGGCGATCTGTCGGAGAACAAAGCAGCGCTTTCTGCCAAGGGGTGTGCTTTGTGTAAGACAAGTCACAATAAGATAGTTTTTATGGAGTGTTGGCTTGCGTCTGTAGCTGATTTCATGCAATAATGACTAGAAGTTCGCGGGATTTCTAAATAGAATGAAGTGTGGTTGTGTTGTGGCCTCTAACTACGTACCCTACGACTCGACGTTGAAATATTAAAAGTTTTGGCTGTTTTCGTTGTCTAGGGGCTGCGATACGTAGCTGCCTCATTACAGGCCACATGCTGCTGAATCTACAGCATACGATACGAATACCCACATGAATCGAATGGTCGAAGGTTTCTATCACTCGGCAATTGCGAATTATGAAAGTAACATATAAATTTTATAAATAAAATATTGCAATTAAATAAAATCCGCAGGTACTATCTGAACAGCTTTAAATGATGAGTATGATAGTAGAAGTACTTTTGAGAATGCGGTATATTTCTGCAAAACACTTATTGGTGTCCAGCAATTAAATAAAACATAATTTGAACAACAGGGAAACGATAGAGTACTACAGCACGTAGTTAGTTATGAACAACAACACAACTCGCGAGATATTCACTTGTAAACGCACACTACGTCTTTACTGTAGAAGCCACGGAAATCTCACAAGTTCACAAGTCCGCACTCCGAAGTATTTCTATTTCTCGCGACCACACTCAAACCGCTCCACACTGCAAGTCTCTCTCGCGACCGTGCGTCCGCCGGGCCACGTGACGTTCTGCACGTGTCCTGTGCGACCGTCCCTCGCGCCGCGCTCCCCCGAACTGCCCCGTGTCCTCTCTCGAAACGATGCTCTTTCCCAACCTCCATACGTCTCTCTTAGTAACGAGCGCTGTGATTGGCTAGAGCACTCCATGTCTCCAAGCCAACGTGCACTCACAAACATATTGAAATACATACCAAATACAGGATTTACATTTAAATAACTCGAAATTAAATTAATATTCCTACGGTTAGACCATAAACACGTTCTAACACATATTATTAAATACCTACACAAATTAAATAAATATATATCAAAGGAATAGCAACAAAAGGTAGGCCAGTAACCTAATGTCTCTGTTCTTTCTAAGACACAGTAAATATTTAACCTAGTTCTTCGTGAATAGTCTATAACGGATATAAGCAAAGAAATATATTTACAAGCATGCTGCTACCGTTTATTCGTGTAACTGTGGAGTACTTATGGTCTGAAGCGAGCGATAGTAATCGGCCACTTTGACCACCAATAACTAATGTACTATTTAAGTTACATGCCTGTATTTCATACCAATTTAGGTTTACACTAATAGCTTTCTAAAGACACGGCGATGTCAAACAGGATGAAGCGCTTATACTTTGGAAATTCGTTACAAATAAAGTACATCAGATACTAAACTTTAAACTAATAAAGATACTGAAAATCTGATTACACCATCAGAATCATCGTGCAAATAATGGTAATTTAGATGTTTCTGTTTGAGGTATCATGATTCATCTGGCTACTATTAATTTCTATACGAACTGTAAAACATCTGCCATTAAGGTTTCACAAAGTCCGCCATATTTGACCCTCCCGGCGCACAGCGTCACCAAGAAATTCCCAGCCACGTGCTCGATGGACCACGTGCTCCAGCCGTTGTGAGGCACCACGCGGATGCTAACGGGCGCGGCCCTTCCGCGCGGCCCGAGCGGTGGCCGCCAACTCTGAACCTATAATATTTCCAGGGCGCCACAACTCGCCCGTTACCTCACAAGTTCCTCTTGTGTTTTCTTGCTTCCTTATTTTCCTTCAATCAACACAATACAAACATACAGAAGGTAGGCCAATTCGAGAGGGGTAGAAATTTTTGAGCAGTAAAGAAATGCCATTCTTATGGGTGCTAGGACAGCAAAATGCAGGTGAAACAACTGCAACGAATCTGGCGTACAGGGTGTTTCCGTAAGGGAATTAAAAAACTGTAGCAGGACATAGAGAATGCTTCACTGAACAGCTTCAGGTAGGGAATCTGGAATCGGAGAAACCAGCTTAAGGAGATATGAAAGTAAACTTGTCTACCGCTTTGTCTAGTATTATTGTTGAAAATGGTTCAAATGGCTCTGAGCACTATGGGACTTAACTTCTGAGGTCATCGGTCCCCTAGAACTTAGAACTACTTAAACCTAACTAACCTAAGGACACCACACACATCCATGCCCGATGCAGGATTCGAACCTGCGACCGTAGCGGTCGCGCGGTTCCAGACTGTAGCGCCTAGAACCGCTCGGCCACTCCAGCCGCCGTATAATTGTTATCCAGCTTATTTACAACTAAAATAGATACAAGTTCATATGTACTGTGCTGTTTATTAACCGTTCAAGGAGGACGAGCCTGATTACTATGAAGTCACGATGGAGGCTTTTTTTTACTTTATTTGTCCAAAGGTAGCTCTGTTGTGTCGTAATTACTTTGTCCTATGACAGAACGTGTCATGAATCAACGACAGATCCATTCATTACTCAGTGCTATTCAGAGACGTACAGTACAATACGATGGAGCAGTACCGGTACAGTTTAGCAGAACTCACTGATATGCACCTTGTGTATGGGGAAGTTCGTTGCAATGCTCTCACTGTTGAAAGGCTGTAGAGGGAACGATTTCCTAACAGGCATCATCCGTCACAACGAGTGTTTAATTCCTTAGATCAACGAATGCGCGAAACTGGTTCACTGGAAAGAAGAAACGAGGGACCTGATAACATGAGGACCACTCGCACAGACGATTTTGTAGAGGAGGTGCTAGAACGTCTCGCATTGGACCCCACTACAAGTACTCGTCGTATTGCACGTGAAATGAGCGCTGCACATACCAGCGTGTGGAGAGTATTCCACGAATAACAATTACACCCATATCACCCACAACCAGTCTATGCAATGCTTGTGACTGACTTTGCACCAAGGGTCGTATTGTGTCAGTGGTAGCTCCAGCAATGGATTGATCAACCAGATTTCCTCCAAGTCGTGCTGTTTACTGGCGATACCTCATTTAACCGTGATGGTATTTCGAACAGCCGGAATAGCCAGGTGTGGGATAAAGAAAACCCTCACGCTGCAGCAGAGTCACACCATCAAATACGTTTTTCTTGTGAATATCTAGCCCAGCATTGTAGGCGACAATGTCATAGGGCCATATCTTCTACCTGATCGTTTGAATGGCCACCTGTACTTAAGGTTCATTCAAAAATGGCTCTGAGCACTATGGGACTTAATATCTGTGGTCACCAGTCCCCTAGAACTTAGAACTACTTAAACCTAAGTAACCTAAGGACATCACACACATCCATGCCCGAGGCAGGATTCAAACCTGCGACTGTAGTGGTCACGCGGTTCCAGACTTAAGCGCCTAAACCGCACGGCCACACCGGCCGGCCTTAAGGTTCGTGCAAAGAGCTCTACCTGAGTTGTTGGAGAAGGTGCCCTTAGATCTTTGTGAGAGGATGTGGATACAACATGAGGGTGTACCGCCTCACTTCACTGCGGATGTCCGCAGCCATATCAGTGCTGTATTTCCTGGTCGCTGGGTTGGAAAGGGAAGTCCTATTCCATAGCCTGAGAGGTCACCTGACATGAATACCCTTGATTGTTTCCTAATAGGATATCAAAAGTCACTTCTGCATGAGACCCCAATGGATACGGAGATGACATTAGTTGCCAGAATTGTAGCTGCCTGTGATGTGATGCGAAAAACACCAGGGATATTTGTCAGTGTGCGTCAGAATCTTGTTCGCTGATGTGCTGCTTGCATTGATGTTGATGACTGTCAGTTTTAGTACATTTTGCAAGATGCAGTACAAATGATACATAGTGTTGGTATTTGCACTTAAGTGTAACAAATGTAAATAAAGAAGTACAGAGTAATGTGATTTTATTCCTACCATCTCCTTAAGCTGGCTCCTGCGACCCCAGTTTCCCTACCACAAACTATTCAGTGGAGCATTCTCTTGGCCCAGTTAAATTTTTTCACACTTTTACGGGAACCCCCTGCGTATCTGAAGAGAATTGTCAGATGGCCCACCAGTACTGTAAGGTGGGTGGTAATGGGTAAGTATGTACTTTCGAGGCTCCGAGGCTTAGGCTTATGAGCGGCAGCGACGAGCTCGTCGTATACCGTTATGTCAACTGCAGCTTCTGCTGAGCTGAGAGGTGTCTCAGGGTTGGGGTCTGGCTCCAGTAAATAACAAAAGACCATCATCACTGCAATAAACTTGAAATAGACCTGTTACCATATTGTTGTTGTATCCTACTGACGTTAGATACTCAAGCTCACCTTACCGATACTGACCGTTTAAACGTAAATGATTGATATTGAACATCCAAATGCATTTGAGTAACAACTTACTATTAAAACTGACTGAGATTGAATACTGCAAGCGACTAACTTCGAACTACTTAAGCGCGGCGGAGATAATATCATCCACAATTAATGCCCACTGAAAATGTACGAAAGGCAAACCCATGACACGCAACGGAATTATTTTGCTATTATTTAAGGAAACGCACAAACCGGGTAGTTATTCTGACTGCACGAATGTAACTCTTACTTTCTGTTCTGCTATGCTTTAGGCAACGACATCAGAAATGTAACAACTTTGTGGGGTCAGTTAAAAATTCGTCACCTAGATGTAATCTTGTTTTTAAAATGGTTGCATCAAAATAAAAGCTTATAGCAGGCGATACTGTGCTATATCCTGTAACAAGTGATCGTATATTGGACTAGCTTGGCCCTGACCACACGTTCTCTAAGATTTTGTCTTTCAAACTGAATGTTCTGTATGAACTTATCTTGGGTAAATTTCAATAAAAAATATGATTTTTGTGCCGAAACAGCGACATAATTTTAGAACAGAAAGTCCGTTTTAACATAAAAAATTGAAGTGGTGGACATAAAGGGCAATGATGATAAAGCGCAAGTGACACTGATTTCGATACAGATTGAGTAGACCGAAGAAAGGGAAAAATACGAACTCATTGTTCTTGCATTCCAGATCTAGACTCAAATTACGTTTGTATAATTGTACACATGCTCATCACAAATCGCCATAGTGCACACCAGAAGAAAAGCATTCGGAAACTATGGACATCTTATTCTTGAAACCCAATTCAGTATGTCTACTTTTATTTAAAGAAAACCATCAACATGTCACGATGAGTCAAACAATTAGAAATTTCTATGGAATATGAGTTAGCTTTTGTTTTTATAAAAACAGCACTGATCCTGGTCTCATTAATAACAACGTAGTAAGACAAAATGCGTAATAGTTGCTAACGACCACGTCGTACGCAAGATCTCAAATGTAGGAAGACAAATAACCCTCCAAAAGGTTATGTGCGTACCACATATTTCATCGTGACGAGTTCCTGACCATTTAAGAGGTACTTGATCGCAATTCTGCCACAGTAATGGAGTTTGAATCTTCACAAAAGAAAAAAGTGAGAAGCTGCAAATGTCAGTTGGGCACCCTACTTCACAAGGTATTATACTTGCAAGGGAACCTCACCATCACAACACCCTCAGATTTAGTGACAAAATGGCTCAGTGGACAGCCCGTCGAAAACTGAGCAAAGATCAAATGTTAAAAGAGGAAAAATGTGTACTGAACTGTGAATAAAGAAGCAAAATAGAAACAGTGACCGGCCCAAGCTCAACATATGCAACATCGATCAAATATCAATAACCCTGGCGTCGTGGCTGTGTGGTCACGGTGTTGGACTGGAAAGATGGAGATCCGTGCTCAAACCTCCCTCTTGCCCCACTTTTTTTTTTACAAAATTATGAATTTTCCGTCCAGTCGTTGACGTGTCTGTTCTTCTGTAGTCCTATACATTGGTTAGAGCAATTCAGTTATGTGGTGAGAATATATTACCGTCGCAAGTAAATGTGATGAGTAGTGAGAGCAGGCGAGATGCCTCGTAGATCTCTCAGGGAAATGAGAACAACAAATAAACGGGTGCGAACTATGTTACAACAAAGGAATTCAAGAGTCAAAACTTCCGAAAGGGAACGCAAGAGTCATAACATGTGGTACTTGTGTACAACAAACAGGAGGTAAGTACATCTGGAGGTTCCTTCTTTACACATCGCTGTTGCAGACGGACGTTAAACCACCACGCAGACACAAATCTGGGTACAACGAACAGACACGTCAATGACCGGATGGACAGTTCATAATTTTGTGGAAAAACAGGGGAACACGGAACTCCCCATTCGTATTCCTATACCACGACCTGATAATCACGACGCCGCAGCACTGCATATGGTCTGAATGTTGTCCATCTTGAGCTTGGACCGTTCACTGTTTCTGTATTGCTTCTCTTTTCGCAGTTAAGTTCACCTTATTCCTGTTTTCATGCTTGATCATTGTTCAGTTTTTGAGGGGCTATCCACTGGGCCACCTTACCAGTAAATCTGGGAAGGGTAGGATGGGGAGTTTTCCTTGTTAGACAAATCATCTATAACGAAATACAGAAACGCAAATAAATTATTTGGTATATTATGTGCCATTTATTTAATATATTATATTACACATTTTAATAATTAGTCAGCTGAGAGCCACATATGCTCGGAAGAAACACCAGTAAGGGAATGACCATAGTTACTAATTCCATAAAGCAATTTATAAAATGTGTCTCGAGTAGTTTGCCAGGAAGCAGATCGGTAGTGGGAAATGCAGCGAAAAGTAAAGCCTCTTGCGCAAACTTTGCGTGACATAGCAAATATCATTTGATCAGAATAAAAAATGCTCGTACCATAGCACAAAAAAGGCGAATATGTCCAGGGCAGAGTTGAGGTGTAAAAGAACGGAAATAGCTTTTCGACTTAACTGGTAACTTCAAGGACATATAAATCGAAACATCTTGATATATTCGCTCGCTTTTTCTTACTAGTGTCAGTACCCATGTGGTGTTATTTAATGTATTGTGTCAAGGGAAGTAACGCGATACTTGGTGTCATAACATGACACATGCCATGATGTCATCAATCATGTCATTTCCCATTTCGTGCAGCATTACACAATCTGTCATCAAAGTTTAGGATGCATGCATCCCAACTCTGGGATGCTTCCTATTGTAGATTCAACCCCCCCCCCCCCCTCTCAGTTACTTCTTATCGTAGATGCATCCCACTCTCTATAAGTACATAAATTTGTATCTAATTTTATTACAACCGTCACCATACACGTAACAGAGGGTGGGTCTAAGAGAGCTCACTGCGCCTATATGTCAGGATCTTTTGACTGAAATGTTTCTGTAGCTGCCAGATAAGTCAAAAAATTCACCTCTATTGTGCTATGATAGGAGCATTTTTCATTCTCGTTCACAAGTTTTACTCTATCATAATTTTGACATTAGACCACCACAGCTTGGTAACTGATGTAGATTTTTGTTGAGTTGGACGAGGATGGAAGCAGTGAAGTCTTGAAGTCTTTCGAACCACGCTGCTTAAATCGTGGCAATGGATAAAACTTTCACAAAATAACAAAACGACCATTCATAACGTGTTAACGTTTTCCTCCTTTTAAAATTTGAACCGATTTGCACAAGTTTGAAACACAGAACTGGCGCACGTTCAAAAATCTCACAGTCGCGGTGGGTAGCCGTGCGGTCGAGGGGGATCGTGTCACGGTTCGCGCGGCTCCTCTCGTCAGAGGTTACAGTCCTCTCTCGGTCATGAGTGTGTGTTGTCCTTAGTGTAAGTAAGTTTAAGTTAAATTAAGTAGTGCGTAAACCTGGGGTCCGATGACCTCAGCAGTTTGGTCCCATAGTCCTCACGACAAATTTCCAAAAATCTCACAACATGTTTTTAGCATGCAAAATTCGAATAAAGTTACATTTTTGAAAGCGAGTTTTATCGTAAAAATACGTTTTTATCTACTTGATTCGCTTTAAACCGTCTCTACTTCAGTTCACGTAAGAACGAATTTTACGTGCTACATGCAGCTTGACATTAAACCATCGCATCTCGCAACGGATAAAGATTACTGGATAAAAAACTTTCGTTTTCACTTTGTGGCGCGCTTCAGAAACTTCCCAAAAAAACGTTAAACCATTGTATCTTGGCAACGCATAAAGATTATTGGATCAAAAATTTCGTTTTCACTACATCGAGTCATCTACCTATCATGTAGTGTTTGAACCGATATGTAGAAGTTTAAAGTATAGAAGTGGTGCGCTTCAGAAACCTCCAGAAAACCATTCCTTTTGGCACGTTATTTGGAAACGGAAGAAGGTTTTCTTTTTAAACAATTAAAACCTGTCTTAGACTAAGGTCCGATACATCGGTAGACAAAATCAGAGTGTCAGTGCCGCTTCTGTCCGAAGCTTTTAAGGGCCAATTAAATTCTTTTACAATAAGAATTAATCGATTCGCACAATTTTCCTGGGCGCTATCTCCGATTCCTCGTTGCAATGTGCTGTAACATATTTACAGGTGCACAGACGTTTGAATCGCTATACAAGCGGCCGCTGGTGCAGGCTAAACGAAAAAGTTTTTATTCCATGTTCCTTGCTGGAATAGGAACCAAGAACCAAGACCTGCGCCGGCCGGAGTGGCCGAGTGGTTCTAGGCGCTACAGTTTGGAACCGCGTGGCCACTACGGTCGCAGGTTCGAATCCTGCCTCGGGGATGGATGTGTGTGATGTCCTTAGGTTAGTTAGGTTTAAGTAGTTTTAAGTTCTAGGGGACTGATGACCTCAGAAGTTAGGTCCCATAGTGCTCAGACCTATTCGAACCATTTGAAGCAAGATCTCTGACTGTTCAGAGATGTCACTAAACCCACCCAAAGATGCAAAAAACCATGCATGAGCTGCGCCTGTTAGATGGAGGGGGTCCGACAGCCGGTAAGTTCCAGTCATTCCTCTAGGAAGGAGGTATACAAGGCTAGTGTTACCTGTAGTTCAATCATGCCTAGACGATCAATATTGCGGTTCGATCACATCCGCGTTGTCACTTTGTGCCAGGAAGAGCTCTCAACAAGGAAAGTGTCCAGGCGTCTCGGAGTGAACAAAGCCATGTTGTTCGGACGTGGAGGAGACGCAGAGAGACAGAAACTGTCGATGACACGCCTCGCTCACGCCGCCCAAGGGCTGCTACTGCAGTGGATGACCGCTACCTACGGATTATGGCTCGAAGGAATCCTGACAGCAACGCCAACATGTTGAATAATGCTTTCCGTGCTGCCACAGGACATCGTGTTACGACTCAAACCGTGCACAATAGGCTGCACGATACGCCACTTGACTCTCGACGTCCACGGTGTGGTCCATCTTTTCTACCATGACACCATTCAGCGCGGTACAAATGGAGTCAACAACATGCAGAACATGCTCAGGATTGGCATCACAGTCTCTTCTGTGATGGGTGTCGCATATGCCTTCAACCAGAAAATCGTCGGAGACGTGTTTGGAGGCAGCCCGGCCAGGCTGAACGCCTTAGACACACTGTCGAGCGAGTGTAGCAAAGTGGAGGTTCCCTGCTGTTTTGGGGTGGCATTGTGTGGGGCCGACTACGCCCTGGTAGCCGAGTGGAGTGGCTGTGCGATTGGAGGAGCCATGTCACTGACTGCGCTGCCAGTCCCGTCGGAGTTTAGAATCCTCCCTCGGGCATGGGTGTGTGTGTTGTTCTTAGCATGAGTTAGTTTAAGTAAGTGTAAGTAGTGTGTAAGTCTAGGGACCGATGACCTCAGCAGACTGGCCACTTAGAAATTCACACACATTTGACTTTTTTTGACGCCGCTGGTGGTCATGGAAGGCCCCGTACGATACGCGAATGCCATCGTCTGAACAATAGTGCAACTATATCGGCAGCATATTGACAAGACATTCATCTTTATGGACGACAATTCGCGTCCCATCGCGCACATCTTGTGAATTACTTCCTTCAGGATAACGACGTCGTTCAACTACATTGGCCAGCATGTTCTCCAGACATGAACCTTATCGAGCATGCCTTGATGAACGTGTGGACAATATGCCACGACGAATACAGGCATGCATCATTGCTAGAGGACGTGCTACTGGGTATTAGAGGTACCGGTGTTTACAGCAATCTGGACCACCAACTCTGGAGGTCTCGCTGTATGGTGGTACAACATTCAGTTTGTGGTTTTTATGACCAACAAAAAGGGGCAAAATGATGTTTAAGTTGATCTCTATTCCAATTTTCAGTACAGGTTTCGTAACTCTAGGAACCGAGGTCATGAAAGCCTTTTTATGATGTTTGTATATTAGATGCAGTATTAACTGTCAATAATGGTGCAGTCTACAATTCATTTTATATAAAATTTTAATACAGACATGATGGAATATGGTTTCAACTCTAAATCTAATTAATCGGATGTGAGTAACCAAAGTGGAAAGTACTGCAGAAGACACTAACAAGGAGGCTAAGATAAATAAAAGAAAGAAGAGAAAGAGTAAGGAGGACAATGAAATCCAATAGAAATATGGTACTTAAATGTTCGAAAGCAGCATATTGGTAAGCTAATAAGTTGGTGAATTTTATTTGGGTGTTTATCGGAAACCTAAATTTTTATCATTCAGGTACACTTTTCTCCTAAACGACAGAAGTTAATATCATCAAAGTTGCCACATAACATTAAAATTACCTTCCTACCTCCCTTGTCTACTATGTTCCGAAAATTCTGAAATATGATGACGATTGTGAATCTAATTTTTTAAATATATTTTTCATACTAAAATAAGTTTTGTATATTTTTCACAGATCAGCATCAGATGGGGAAACTGGAGAGATAAGGTACTTCCCTGAATGTTGTCTGTAGTCTGACAGTTTTTCTAAGCTGTGCAGTCGGTGGTATCAGACAAAATGGTACCTGACTTAAAACGTATTCTGTTTTTCATCCTTTTGTAAGTATTGTTGTCAACATCATGATGTAATAAAAATATGATTTCGTCATAATTGTTCGTACAAATTTTGAGCTACTTCTGCTTCATAGATCAGTAATGATGTGAATGTTTTGGTTGGCGGAGGGGGGGTGGCGGGGGGGGGGGGGGGGAGAAGAAAGTGCTAAAAACGCAACTCGTTCACGGACGCGTCGCCTTAAGAAGTTTGCAGTAGCGCACAGTTAATTAATTTAGGACTGCATACACTGTGCGAAGTGCCTGGGCTAGCAGTGTATTTACACTAAATTCTTCTAGAATCTACATATGTAAATTATGCTCTATGCCCGCCCTTTTCTAACTCAGACTTTTGCTGTTGCACATGGATTAAAAAGAAACACGAACTGACTGTAATCGACCCTGCAACTGGAGTAGAAAAGAGTTTGGCACCTGCAGTAATTTAATTTGATAAATAAGTTAGATAAAGGAAAGTTTCATTAACGTAGTGAGAAATGATAGGATTGCTCTACCGATTAACAGAATGAAAGTTCTGTCCAAATGGTTCAAATGGCTCTGAGCACTATGGGACGTAACTGCTGTGGTCATCAGTCCCCTAGAACTTAGAACTACTTAAACCTAACTAAGCTAAGGACATCACACACATCCATGCCCGAGGCAGGATTCGAACCAGCGACCGCAGCAGTCGCGCCGTTCCAGACTGTAGCGCCTAGAACCGCTCGGCCACTCCGGCCGGCTAGTTCTGTCCAAAATAACAATTTGATTTATTATGACTAAATTCAAAAGAATAAACAAAACACATGAAACATTTACAATACATCAAATTGACTCAAATTGGATACTCAAATAAATGCTGTGAAGGTGAAGTTGTCCCTAAATTAGATTGTGACATTTATGACGAAGTGGTATGTGGAGCCAATTCCTTGCAACTCAAATCTTAAGAGAAACACACAACCAACCCAACATTAATTGCTGCTACAGTAGTGAGAACTCAGACAATGAACACCCAAGACAGAACAAAGTTAGAAAAGACGAACAGGCGCGCTCTGCTGAGCTCTGATTATTACATTGCAAAATTGCCTGCTTTGCTGGTGCTGCGGACGTACATTACCAAGCTGTCTTCTTAACTGCAAGGACACAATCTGGCGTACCGCAGGCGATGGCTGGTTGCTTCAACGTCCCGCCGTGGTGATGATAATGTCGCGAGTATAGCCCGAAACAAATTATCCTGGTCTGGTTGTTCCAGACTAAAGACTTCCTAGCAATACAAATGCGCCTCTGAGGGAGACGGAGAAGGCTCGCCACACAATCACTGATGGTACAGTGATCAATTTTAAAAAGCGAAGTCACACAGTAACTCAGATACAGTCAACTTTAGCCAAAACTGCTCAAGACAGACAACATAGGCATCTTGTACGCAGGACGCTCATTTGCCAACTGTACTCGGAAAGTTACGTCGAAGTCGAAACTTCAGCAACTTTGTTAAACAGTTACAATTAAATAAAAATATATTAGACAGCCAACAGAAGGCAGGCTGTCCAGAGCAGTGAGAGCTCAGTCTTGTAACCTACAACGACCGAAAGGCGAGAGCCGACTCCCCCAAGAGCACCCGTACAAGCCGAAAACAGAACATTCCCGCCCCCACGACGGTGGCCGTGGTTAAACGTTCCAATCAGCAACTCGAAAAGCGGCGGAAAATTCCACTTTATTGCCGAAGCACTACCGTTCCACCAATGGAGATTCTTGGCGCCAATTTCTGCGCCGATTTTGCTACGTCACGGAACTATGCCCTGAGCAAGCCAATCACAGTTACGATTTTGCAGAAAAAGGCGGGAATTTGTTCGCCAAGACTGCCTGGGAACACAAGTCATTCCCATGCCTCGCTGGTAGCCCGCCAGAAAGTGTTTTCGCTAAGTTTCTGCGAAGTAACGGAATCTCTAGCCCAGCCGCTCCTTCAGGGCCCTCTGGGCGTGTCTCCGCCGCTCTTATGACAATGTTGGCGTCTGGAAAGCATTCACTCGACTCCCTCACACCCATCGGCTTAACCCTTTAAAGATCAGCAGATCCCGCCTGTCACCGGACCACCCGGGTGACGAGGGACACTGCGGGAGAAGTCCACATGTGAAGGAATCGCAGCTTTTCACCGCATGCAATTAGACAGACAAATCTAATTACTCGGAGTAAGATAGAAATATGAGAGGGGGCTTCTGCCACCTCTCAACTGTTGATAGTGTACGCTTACACTCAGCATTGCGATCAGTTTTGAATGTTATGTAAAGTTAAAGTGATTCATATGCACTGTAGCTATAATGACTATGGTATCTAGCGAGATATCGTTTTGCTCAGGAGAAAATTTTTGTATCTGGTACAGCTCACAAACATTGTTATTGCAGAGTGAGGTAAGCTGTTCAAATGTGTGTGAAATCGTATGGGACTTAACAGCTAAGGTCATCAGTCCCTAAGCTTACACATTACTTAACCTAAATTATCCTAAGGGCAAACACACACACCCATGCCCGAGGGAGGACTGGAAGCTCCTCCGCCGGGACCAGCTGCACAGTCCATGACTGCAGCGTCTTAGACCATCCGATCTTCTTATCGTCTTGGTATGTGATTAGTATTTCAGATATTTCTGAGTTTCAGGCGTCACCGATGTTCGCTGGTTACCTTTGAGAGGAATAAAACTGGTACAATGTGTCAGAATAGTGATTAACCGAAATACGTTTAAAGGCGAGACAAGAATGTGTTCACAGATACGGCATGTGAAAGTAAATTCTTTTGAGGGTATCAAAGAAGATATATCAGGAAGTGTTTAAAGAAGGTCAGAGCAAGTTCATTCACGAGTAACTGAAGCCAAATGTCTAGTTAATTACATGCAAGAATAGGCTGCAAAATACAGCTCGCCTTTACCACAATGCATAATTTTCATCAAAACCATCCTCAGTGTTAGGATAAATGGGTTCTACAGTGCGTACCTTAAAAAATATAAGCACTTTTTCACCATTGGTAATGTGAAACACATTCCTTCTAGTGAAAAAGAGTTGATACCTTCTAAGGTGCGCAGTTTAGAGCCCGAGTTTACAGCACATTTCTTTCCTAGTTTTCGATCCATATTACCTACTCCCGAAATATGGAAAGCAACAAGTTTGCAGTAAAAGAGGTTCTTTTTCATTGGTATAAGAACGACTTTCGCTTACAACTACCGAGCGAGGTGGCGCAGTGGTTAGACACTGGACTTGGATTCGGGAGGACGACGGTTCAATCCCGCGTCCGGCCATCCTGATTTAGGTTTTCCGTGATTTCCCTAAATCGCTCCAGGCAAATACCAGGATGGTTCCTCTGAAAGGGCACGGCCGACTTCCTTCTCCATCCTTCCCTAATCCGATGAGACCGATGACGGCGCTGTCTGGTCTCCTTCCCCAAACCAACCAACCAACCAGCTTACAACTTTCGACTCGGTCGTTTCTTGGCCAGGGTCCCTTTCCTAAAGTTGATTCATTTACATTTCTCCATCATCTCTGAAAATCTGTAATGACCGCAGAATTGTCCTGTATTTGTGCGAGTATCACCTATGGACTAAGGCTCATCGTCAGTTTACCATAAAAGAATTAAAACAGACTCTGGTGTCCGAAGACAACGGAACGCCGGCCAAAGTGGCCGTGCGGTTAAAGGCGCTGCAGTCTGGAACCGCAAGACCGCTACGGTCGCAGGTTCGAATCCTGCCTCGGGCATAGCTGTTTGTGATGTCCTTAGGTTAGTTAGGTTTAACTAGTTCTAAGTTCTAGGGGACTAATGACCTCAGCAGTTGAGTCCCATAGTGCTCAGAGCCATTTTTGACAACGGAACGCAAAATATAGTATGTGTGGTAAACTGAATGTCAATGTATTTTGGTTTCTGACATGACTTGATATAGCGTCGAGACTAACAAATGAGCACTTCATACCTAAAGAAAGCGCTCAGTGCGATAGTCCGTCACACATGTTATAACTGTACTGGTGATCTCACAGTGCCAGCAGTCATAAACGTTAGTATAGACAGATATCTTGTCGTCTGCAAGACCTGAGACGTAAACGGAAAATGCATCTCTTGTGGAGCAGGACAAGGATCGCAAGAACTCTTCAACAATCCCACGAATTCCGTATTGTTTGTTCGTGGTGATGACAGGTATTACAAATGATTACTTCACCACTCTGTGAGCCAAATTGTTAGTGAAATGCTTGCCACACATATACTGATCTATGCAGACAAGAATTACGAAACACATAAATCAGTAGATTTTCAAGCATTGCTCTGTAGCTGACATATATCCTCCTTAGTACAAGAAACTGAAATTGTACACTCCTGGAAATTGAAATAAGAACACCGTGAATTCATTGTCCCAGGAAGGGGAAACTTTATTGACACATTCCTGGGGTCAGATACATCACATGATCACACTGACAGAACCACAGGCACATAGACACAGGCAACAGAGCATGCACAATGTCGGCACTAGTACAGTGTATATCCACCTTTCGCAGCAATGCTGGCTGCTATTCTCCCATGGAGACGATCGTAGAGATGCTGGATGTAGTCCTGTGGAACGGCTTGCCATGCCATTTCCACCTGGCGCCTCAGTTGGACCAGCGTTCGTGCTGGACGTGCAGACCGCGTGAGACGACGCTTCATCCAGTCCCAAACATGCTCAATGGGGGACAGATCCGGAGATCTTGCTGGCCAGGGTAGTTGACTTACACCACGTTGGGTGGCACGGGATACATGCGGACGTGCATTGTCCTGTTGGAACAGCAAGTTCCCTTGCCGGTCTAGGAATGGTAGAACGATGGGTTCGATGACGGTTTGGATGTACCGTGCACTATTCAGTGTCCCCTCGACGATCACCAGTGGTGCACGGCCAGTGTAGGAGGTCGCTCCCCACACCATGATGCCGGGTGTTGGCCCTGTGTGCCTCGGTCGTATGCAGTCCTGATTGTGGCGCTCACCTGCACGGCGCCAAACACGCATACGACCATCATTGGCACCAAGGCAGAAGCGACTCTCATCGCTGAAGACAACACGTCTCCATTCGTCCCTCCATTCAGGCCTGTCGCGACACCACTGGAGGCGGGCTGCACGATGTTGGGGCGTGAGCGGAAGACGGCCTAACGGTGTGCGGGACCGTAGCCCAGCTTCATGGAGACGGTTGCGAATGGTCCTCGCCGATACCCCAGGAGCAACAGTGTCCCTAATTTGCTGGGAAGTGGCGGTGCGGTCCCCTACGGCACTGCGTAGGATCCTACGGTCTTGGCGTGCATCCGTGCGTCGCTGCGGTCCGGTCCCAGGTCGACGGGCACGTGCACCTTCCGCCGACCACTGGCGACAACATCGATGTACTGTGGAGACCTCACGCCCCACGTGTTGAGCAATTCGGCGGTACGTCCACCCGGCCTCCCGCATGCCCACTATACGCCCTCGCTCAAAGTCCGTCAACTGCACATACGGTTCACGTCCACGCTGTCGCGGCATGCTACCAGTGTTAAAGACTGCGATGGAGCTCCGTATGCCACGGCAAACTGGCTGACACTGACGGCGGCGGTGCACAAATGCTGCGCAGCTAGCGCCATTCGACGGCCAACACCGCGGTTCCTGGTGTGTCCGCTGTGCCGTGCGTGTGATCATTGCTTGTACAGCCCTCTCGCAGTGTCCGGAGCAAGTATGGTGGGTCTGACACACCGGTGTCAATGTGTTCTTTTTTCCATTTCCAGGAGTGTATATCTACATAAAGTTGGATACTGCGGGGTTTCTTAGATCTTTCACAAATGTATCTGAAACACAATTTATTTTGGCGGAAAACATGATAAATTTCGTATGCTACAGGGTCGCAGGTAAGTTTCAAAGTTTTCGGATCTGAGGGAATAGTTACAAAAGTAAGCACGGATTAAATTTTCAGGACGTGTCTGATGTAATTTATTACATCCGTTTTTCTCTGTGGTTGAAGTAATTACGAAAGACATTTAATGAAGACATTTAATGGGAGTATATATCTAAAATAACAAAATATTGAGAAAAATTCACAGCACTCATTACGATTTTCCTCTTATTATTGGCAGTAAATTTTATGCGGTGTTATATGCACTTTCACCATGTCGTGACGCACTCCTTCCGATATAGTTATCATAAATTTGAGCTGGGTATATAGATTTTTTAGTGTAGCGCGTACTACTTATGATTCACTTTGATTCACTTACAACGGAATTATACTTCAAAAACAGAAAACTAATATAACAAACACTGGCGCATTGATGCCTGGCATAGAATTTAATGTGTTAATGCAACCAGTGGTGTATTGCACTCATGGAGAGATGATTATTAATTACATTGCATTATAATTGAAATGAAATTCCACTCACGCTATAAAATTTCCACGTTTCATTTGCTTTCAGCGAACCTTTTTCGTGTTAATGGAGTGGTCCAGTGCTCTCTCCACGACATTTTCCTACCTGAGCACAACAGTACCATTAGTTCATACCTTTTTTTATAGCCAGAATTACACCAGCATTGCTACCATGTTTAATTGTTTTCGCTCTCAAGTCTGTTGTATTTAAATTATGAGTGTCTTGCATAACTGCCGTCATTATTTTACATAGAAGCATTGAAGGACACAGTTATCTTTTGAACCATTGCGATATCTAAAGTGAACGTGGTCACATTTTACGGTTTCAGTGACAAATTTCAGTAATTCATACATAGCAAATTTTTCACTTCATTTATCAGAACCTAAAAATATCACGTCACTTATCATGTCTTTTCACACCTTATCCACGTCCGTTAAAAAGTACATTTTTCACTGATAAAAATAAACGTTTCTCCTATATCTCGGGGATAATTTACTACTATTTATTAAAGGTAACGCACACGTTTGTTTGGGTATTATCTCCTTTTTTTATATTATTCAATTAACTAGAACGATTTATGATTTGAATTGTCGTGACTTACGGAAATCTATTACCAACTAGGCGTCGGCTTAACCGTTAAGCTATCTGAAGTAGGCTAGGCCCTCAGGGCCTGACTCAGACCTTCGCTGTTACTGGTTCTCGTCCTTTTTACTTCCTAACAGACACAGACGTTCATCTTTTCGGGAACAGGACCCCTTGTGTATGAGATACGATAGAGGAACGTGGCCTACCTAGTCGCAAGTAAAATATGCCAAATAAATTGATTTCACTGAAGATATAAATGGAGACAATAGGGATGAAACCAGTAAAGATGCAAAGTGATCAAATAATGCAAATACATGGTATTCCGCGACGGGGGTCAATCTCATTAAAATCACTCTGGGTGTACTGCGGACTATCTATAACACTTAAAACGCTAAAATATCCGACGTTCGGCCGAGTTGCAGCGGCCCTCCACAGAACATTACTCGGAGGTTGATGCTGAAATGATGTCAGTGAAGTAACGCTGAGAACTCTAGAACTTCAATGTAGTTAAAAATTAATAAATCGGTGGGCTGGGTAACATGTATACTGCTGTACCTACATCTAAATGGTGCTTCTGGGTTTATGGCTGCTCATCAGTTGTTGCTGACCATAAATGCATTGATGAGTTCTTCGTCGAACCGTGGTCCGTCTATTTGCTGTTACAACTGCCATAATCGATGGCAGGCCCTGTCATTAACATGTTGTTACTGTTTCTAAGTGTTCATAGCACCAGCGGTTTACCGCGAACCTTGGTACTGACATTACATCTTTGTCAAAAGCACAGTGTCTGCGCTGCCTCAGCAATGGACAGGTAACTTGTCTAGGACATGCAACGGCAATCTTCCATGTGCAGCGACAAAATGTACTTATATTGCTCGAAGCATCAACGACTAGTACATAGCGAGAGCACAACGCTTCGTGCAGCTCAGCAATTTCTGATGAGCGCACTGCTGCAAAAGGCTTCACTAAATTGGATCAGCTATATGTTCCAAAAGACAGGTTAACGTTACGGTATCGAGGGTATATTTGTGTAGACTGTTTTGATAATACACAGCAGCCATAACAGGATGATTTTTTTTTTTTACTACCTTGAACACTATTCATAGGACAGAGTTCTACCTTGAGGGTAGTGTACCTAGGAACTCATGATGCTTTCTGATCGTCTCCTTAATGTACTGACGTATTTTTGAATCACATGAACGAATACGCAATAGAGACCACCGGAACCAGTTTCCGGCATTTTTTGCTGTTTCTGTGGTGATTTGTGCTGCATTTGTAAATATTTTGAAGTCTACAAATTTAAGTGCTGTACAGTTTATGAAATCTGTTTGGAATGTACTATTAATTCTTCAGTTACAGAATTTTATGTTAAGTGAAGTCCCATACACATTTTAAACTAATTATGTAACGTGCAGACGGTTGTGCTGCACATTGTCGGTCGTGCATTATCTTGTACTTTGAAATGGAAGGAGTTTTACCGTAGAACATGTTGAGAAATGAAAGAAACTCAGTTCATTTGCAAATACTACAATTTAACGGCTTGAAAATGAAAACTTGTGTTTTTAAATATATCTTCTGTTTCAAAATATTCTTAATTTATAACTAGGTCTTATACAAATTCTACTTAATTTGGTATCACTTAGGGGATGTAACAAAAAATGGTTCAGATTGCTCTGAGCACTATGGGACTTAACATCTGAGGTCATCAGTCCCCTAGAACGTAGAACTACTTAAACCTAACTAACCTAAGGACATCACACACATCCATGCCAGAGGCAGGATTCGAATCTGCGACTGTAGCGGTCGCGCGCTTCCAGACTGAAGCGCCTAGAACCGCTCGGTCACATCGGCCGGCCAGGATGTAACAGATAGGCTATTAAACGTAGTGAAGTGTTGGCAGAAGAGCCAACACCGCGTTGCTACGCAGATTGGCGTGACCACTCCGTCCAGGTTTCCAGTGCCGCATCAAAAGGACGAAAAGGTGGTGCAACAGCATGTTGTGGCTGCGGGAGCGGTGGAGCGGCGGCAGCGGCGGCGGCGGCGGCGGCATGGGGCAAAATGGAAGGCAGCGTCGGTAACACCTGGGGACGAGGCGAGCCAGTAGATGGGTCCCCAGGGCGCTGACCGGACGGCACCGTCGCTGAAAGCAGACGGGGAGCGGCAGAACCCGTGCGACGACAGAGGCGCAGCTGATTGAGATGCCGACGCACCTCACCAGAGGCCCCCAAAACCAGATACATAGCGCGGCCGAGGCAGCGAAGAATGCGCCCTGCGAGCCAACGCCGTGAACCTCGATAATTGCGATAATATACTACGCCGCCTGCTTTCCCGCCGGCGTCGCCCGCAGTGGACGCGTCGCTGCAACCGCCGGGCGCCTCCCTCGGTCACATGCCGCCGATCGCTTCCCGTGACCAGCTGTCCTCCGACATGGAACTCTTGCCCGCTCCGGACCAGATGGCGTCTTCACCCGTCGGGTACCCCGACGCGATGGAGGTCGACCCTTCGGCCCCTCCTGTCTCTCTACGGGCGCATCCACCGCATGTTGCCGTGCACCCTGGACTAGGTTTTCAGGCGTTTCCTAGCTCCCCTCGGACCGAATGGCCGGGTGCGGGTGGCACAGCCTCGCCTGTTGTTAGGCTCCCCACCTCATCACATGCGTCAACATGGGGTCCTCCCCACGGCGGGCGGAAGCCTTATAACACAACCGTTCGCCGATTTGCGGGGGAGGAATGTGGTGTCACCGCCAGACACCACACTTGGTAGGTGGTAGCCTTTAAATCGGCCGCGGTCCATTAGTATACGCCGGACCCGCGTGTCTCCACTGTCAGTGATTGCAGACCAAGCGCCACCACACGACAGGTCTAGTGAGACTTACTAGCACTCGCCCCAGTTGTACAGCCGACTTTGATAGCGATGCTACACTGACAAATACGCTCTCATTTGCCTACACGATAGTTAGCATATCCTTCAGCTACGTCATTTGCTACGACCTAGCAAGGCGCCATTACCAGTTATATTGTGTAGCATGTACAGTCAAGAGCGATGTACACCAATTATAGATTAAAGTTAAGTATTCCAAGAACTACGTTCTTTTCTTTATAGGATAATTACTTTACCTTGTTCCAGACCTCACGCCAATCTGCGTGAGCTTAAAAGCGTGCATTTCGGCCTCTTCTAGCAAAACGGTGTTGGCTCTTCTGCCAACACTTCAGGTAGTATAGACAAGATTTTTTCTACTGCAAAGATTTCAATAAATTACTTGTGTACAATGAAAAATTTCTAATAACCTTACTTTTCTGATGTAATATTTGTAATTTCAGAGAAGACTGCAGCACTCAAAAAGTGAAAGCCATTGTTTAAAAACAGAATAAGGAAACATACTGAATAGGGTTTCCTAGAGGTGAAAGTCGGAAAAGACTTATATCTGGATGCTAACGATTGTTTTTGGAAGTGTGTGTTATGTGTGTTTTCTTCCGACATTTACCGAAAAATATAGCATTTTTGTAGTTATTCAGCCAGATATCTGTGCTGAAGTAGGATTTTATAGCTGCCACAGGATGGTTTGGAACATTACTCCATTTTCCTTGAAATTAGCCCATTGTCTCAATTTAACTCACAGTTACATGCAAATGACCACTCTGCAGCTCAAACGTAAGTGTTGGCAGAAGATTCATAGAACTACTTCCAATTTCTCGGCGGTTTCACTGAAGAACATAAGGAGGGAAACATAAACATCTAAAGCTCTTCGTACGAGTTCTGATTTCTTTTATTATATTACTACTGTCATTTCTCCCTCTGTAGGTGCGACTCAACAAAATATTTTGGCATTCGAGGGACCGAACTGGAAAGATCTCACCGCAACGAAAGACTCATTGGGTGTAAGGACTGCCACTTCATCTGCTTCTCCTATCCGTGACATTCTCTTCGCTACTTCATGGTTATACACGAAGAACTGCCCATCACTGTACTTTGTCCAAGTCCTCCCCCAATCCTTTCTCGTTTGGATCCAATCACGTGCAGCAATATTCTAGAAGAAGACGGAAAAGTGTAGTGTAGGGATTCCCTATAGAAGGTTTCTTGCATCATTCGAGTGTTCTGTCAACGTAACACAGTCTTTGGTTCACCTGACTCAAAACATTGTATACGTCATGGTCCGATCTTAAGTGGATCGTGATTGTACTCCCTAAGTGTTGAGTAGAAACGACAATCTCCAAATTTGCGTAATTTATAACGCAACTCATATGTATCAAATTTTAAGATACTTGTGTGCAGACTCACACGTTTTATTGTTTATGGTCAATTACCACTTTCTTGACAACACAGACATCTTGTCTAGTCACTTTCCAATTCATTTTTGTCTTCTGCTCTCTTTATTAGATCGTAAACGACAGCATCATCAACAAGCAACCTAAGAATGCTCTTCAAATTGTATCCTAAACTGCCGGTACAGATTAAGAGCAGGATAGTGTCTTTAACACATCCCTGGGAACTTCAGGTATCATTTCGGTTTCACCAAATGACTTCGCTTCTGTTACTACGTCTCTCACAGTAAATAAGGAATCCAGCCGCACTGCTGAGGAGAAACTCAGTTGCCACACAATGTGACTAGAAAGCTGCTTGTGTCACAACCCTTCAGGAAATCTAGAAATATAGCACTAATTTAAGCTCCCCTGACGATGGCGCTCATTATTTGGTTGTGAATACAGAACCAGTTGCGTTTTAAAAGCATGATATTTTCTGATTATGTGGTTTTTGTGTGTCGACATATCGTTATCTTCGAAGGATATCATAATTTTGGAACGCAATGTATGTTCCGATATCAAATTACAGTTGCTCCCTAAGACATCGACAGAGGGAATTTAAGTACACACCAATCCTCCATTAGTTCAAGTTGTGCTTCGCTATTTCTCTTGGCGATGGAGTCATTGGAAAATCAAGAGAAGTTCCTTTAGTAATTATTACTGAACCAATCTACTAAGACTAAAATAATTTAGCCTGCTCTTATTCTCCTGATTCATCTAATTATTCCCCCTTGCCTGGAAATATTGTTTACTTGATTGTACACTCAGATGATACTGTCATGGGATACTTTCTAATATATTGCCTGACCTTCTTCTTCCCGGCGTAGTGCAGCAGCTCGACGTTATGTGTACTCGACAAGTCTTTGGAAGATCCCTGCGGAAATACTGAGCCAAGCTGCCTCCATGGCCATCCATAATTGAGGCGTTTCCGGTGCAGGATTTTCAGAACGAAGTGACCTCTTGATTGGGTCTCATAAACGTTATCCGGGATTCACGTCGGGCATCTCGAATTGTCCAGAATGGTCTTCAAACCAGTCGTGAACAACTGTGGTCCAGTTACAAGGCGCGTTGTTATTCATAAAAATCCCATCGTTGTCTGGAAGCATGAAGTCCATGAATAGATGCAAATGGTCTCTAAGTAGCCGAACATAAATACTTCCAATCAATGATCGGTTCAGTTGTACCACAGGACCCAGTCCATGGTGCCATCACCTGCTTCCACATTGCCTGCTTGACAATTTGTGTCTATTGCTTCGCGCGGTGTGTACAGCAATCGAGCACTACCATCAACTCTTACCAACTGAAATCGGGACTCATCTGATCAGCTCACGGTTTTTCAGCAGTCTGGAGACTAACAGATATGGTCACGAGCAGCGGAGGCACTAGCTTCGGTCGTCTGATTTCATAGCCCAGTAACGCCACCTCTCGGTGCACTGTCTTAACGAATACGTTCGTTGTCCGTTCCACATTGATTTCTGTGGTTATTTGTCCACTGTTGCTTGTCTGTTAGCACTGACAACTCTACGCAGACGCCGCTGCTATCGCTCGTTAGGTGAAAGCCGTTGGCCACTGCGTTGTTCGTGGGGAGAAGTAATGCCCGAAATTTGATGTTCTCGGCTTACTCTTGACGCTGTGAGTCTCGGAATATTGAATTCCCTAACGACTTTCGAAATTGTATATCCCATGCATCTAGTTCCAACCACCATTCCGCGTTCAGAGTCCGTTAATTCTCGTCGTACGGCCACAATCATGTCGGATACCTTTTCACATGAATCACCTGAAGACATAGTATGGCTCCGCCTGCGCATTGCCTTTTCATACCTTGTGTACGCGACACTATCGCCATCTGTATATGTGCATATGGTTATGTCATGGCTTTTGTCGCCTCAATGTATTTCTCTTCACTGACTGATGTTTATTTCGTTCATTATCGGACGAAGAGTCCAATAACTTCAAGCTTTTATGAGAACTTTGTTATGGCGATAAATCCCATTTCGCGAGAGTTAGAGTCATGCGCGAACAGCACACGAGTGTTCATAATAAATGACTGATTAAGCTTCGTGTTTACAGACGTCAGTACAGTACATTGTTTAATTGCTGGTCGAATATTAAATGTCTTATTGTGAGGTGGCAGAAACGAAATCTCTTTGTATTTATAATACACGAAGACTGTATGTTCTCGGTGCTTTCATATCACTGCATTAGAATGCCAAACAGATCACTGTAGAGCGCAGTCCTCATCGTTCAATCAAGACTACTTGCTTTAATTAATAAGATCTTGATAGTATTTTGATGTTCATACGACAACATTGCTATTTTATAATGTCTACGGCGGAAAGCAGCCATTTTGCGTATTCCTGGAATTACACATCTCGTGAGGTGACACTCGAGAATTTGCTGGTACGCGAATTGATGAACTAAGTCTCGAAGAAAGTCGAGGACAGAAGTGGTGAATCAGCAGTGGGTGGAGCGGGCGTGCGCCACGACGTGTGTGCGTGGCATACTTGATGCGGCGGTGGGCTAGCGGAATGCTGATAGCGCGGCTCGGCCGCCGTCGCGTGTGGCGAGCCGCCACTCGCCAAAAGGCTGGCCTCCCCCGACAAACGTAAATAAATTCGACTGCGCGTTCGCTGCCCCGAGCTCCGACGCTAGCGCACCGAAGGGCACTCCAATCCTGTTTGTGTTGGGCTAAGAATGGAAAACTAACAAGAGGGGAGAACCATTCTTCCTATGAGAAGGACTTTCTTGTAAGACCACAGATTACCGCGTGCGGCGACGGCAACAGCTGCGGCCTACGGTGGAGCTTGCCTTTCGCTTCTCACCAGGCCCACGATAACCGTCTCTCATCTCTCGAGTCTTCTTTCTTTTTTTTCAGTGAAAAAACAGACGCTTTCTCGCTTGTGGCTTCCATTGACTCCAGCAAACACAGGCGGAGTGCTAGAACCGTTGTCGTAACCAGTCCGGTTAAATACTTATCTTCTGTTATTATTCTTCTCTACTGCATCTGCCAGCCATATAGTGGGATGCAAGAAATGTGTGTGAAAATGTGTGTGAAATACTATGGGACTTAACTGCTAAGGTCATCAGTCCCTAAGCTTACACACTACTTAACCTAAATTATCCTAAGGACAAACACACACACCCATGCCCGAGGGAGGACTCGAACCTCCTCCGGGACCAGCCGCACAGTCCATGACTGCAGCGCCTCAGACCGCTCAGCTAATCCCACGCGGCTGGGATGCGAGAAGCGCGTATTCTTAGACTCGGTGAATAGGCATACATCTTACCGTGTTACACAGTGCATTTAAGGACCTGCGGGCTGTATCTGTTTACTTGCAACATTTTCTTTACTGATGAAAATACCGATTACATCGAAAAATGCAAAACGATTATTTATTATAATCTTGGTAAGCACAACCTCCGGAATAGGAAAGAAATGGAGTGGCACAATAGGAAAGTGTAAGTCAAGAAAGATGCGAGCTATATTTCATGAACTTATTTGTAATTTTTCTCTGTCAAAGAAGGCATTGCTGTGGTTAAAACTGACAAATTTTAAGCTTCTGAAACGGTACGAGGCTGTACTGTTACGTTCACAGACTAGTATATCAAGCAGTATAAATAAACGAGTTATGCTTGAAAGTGGATCCATAGCTTCCAAAATTTATTAATAGTGCTATGAAGCACACATATCTGTTACTGGACGCTACTTTTACGAATATTTCTAATTTAATCTGATTGCTAACAAGGACAGTTTAGCAGCGGACTACATGGTTTGATTCAGCTTAAAGAAATAAAGACAACCTATATGTCATCGAAAACTAGATAACGGTGGCAAATACAAGACAAAAAGTTAAGAAAGATGTGTTTTTGCTCGGTAAACCAATACAATTTGTGGCAAAAATGAATAATATTAAGGTGTAACGCTTCCGTGTGTATTGACAGAGAACATTATGGAAGTTACATAATGCTAACGACATAGAAAGTAATTTTGGAGCAGTTAGTGCAGATTAATTTCAACATGACATTACACGTAACATTATAATTTTTATACTTTAGAAAGATAAGTCATTTAAAATGTAACTCCCAACAAATACTCACAGAAGTTGTTAAGCAAAGGTGGGTTATTAAGGTCAAAGTCGATTTTCGTGAATTCCACCCCTGAATTCAATGTACTTTCTTATTCTCTTGACAACAACGTTTGTAGCCCTTCTGAGACCGTCTTGGCGTTCTTTATGATGGCAGCACTATTCATGATTGGAGTAATCTAATCGTCTATGGCTTTTAATCTCTGTTTGTAGCTTTCACTTTTCCACCATCCCCCAAAGGCTAAAATCTAAAAGAGTAAGGACTGGGAACCTTTCTGGCCAAGAAACGTGATCATATCTGACGATCCATTTTTCTGATGACTAGAATAAGCAGAGACACCTCAATGCTGGGTATGTGGCCAAAGGAACTTCTAATTATGCTTGAAGCTTATTTTTAAGAAAAATACCGGGGCACTGTAAGACGATGCGCTAATTAAAAAGACCCAATCAACTGACTGTCTCACCTTAGAATGTCAGAGAAGTGTTTTTGATTATGTGTCTTCCCAAAGGCATGTGAGTTTTGTATGACCACCGAGGTAAGTTATGCCTATCACTGATACCTCCATGAGTGAAACTGGCTTCGTCTGTAAACGACGTTAATGATGCTACTCGGCAGTTTGTAAGTAGCGTCTACATTCGTCTACTTTTCGAAAGTGATGCATTCATAGTAAACGACAAGGACAGAGGCCGTGAATGCGTTCTGTTACTAGGTGTGAAACATAAAGAAGATATGTATACATATCTCAGTTTAGCAAAATGCCCTGGCAGAGTAAGTTATGTATAAGGGGTGGAAAGCATGAAGGACGCGTGTTCTGTATATATCTGAATTTAGGTTCTGAGTAGCATTGGGAAGTTATCCGTCACTCACTCTTCACTAAAACTGCTAATATTGGCTGTTGTGTGCTCTACTAACTGATTAGGAAAGGAGATGTAACAGCTATAGAAAGGGAACTCTTAGTCCGGCAAATAGTCAATTAATGTAGTTCTAAGGATGTACACTACCAAGACAGTCTAATTAACATTTGCCTACACATATCACAGTATCAAATTTTGGGTCATTAGAGGATGGCTAATATTACTTGTACACTTCTGAAACGTGCCGCCCATGGTAAAGACGGGATTGGCAGAGGAAGCGCAGATACATTTCTCTCCAACAATTGAGTGTCTACGCTCGGATAATAAGATAATAACAGAAACAACTTTAGCAATCTTCGTTTTGTCCTGCTTTAAAAGGAACTCAGAACCACGGATTAGATGTTTTTACGAGCAGAACATGTGCGAATAAACGTGAGGATTCGCGAAACTAATCTCTGTTCATTTATGAAATAAGAATAAAAAATTTACTGGTATTACAGAGATTTATCTAACGAAATGTTCACGCATCAGAGTGAGCAAAACCTCATCAAACCAAACTCGCAGCTCATAGCCCCGTGCTTACCTCCAAGCAGTCAATCTCACCGATGAACTCACCACTTCCACCCATCACGACCGAGTTCTTGGAAGTCCTGTCAGAAGGCTGCTGCGCATCACAGCCTCACGCCTACAGCCCTTAGCGTCCAACGTTGGCCTGCTTCTTATCCCGAAACTAAAAGCTGAAAACCGCTGTCACTACCTGAGTTCCGTTTTGTTTCTGCCTAAGAAACGTGTATATTCGTTCGCTCGCCGATGGTGTAGCAACAACAATTGCTGTGCCAATTGGGTGTGTGAGTGTTTATAGTTAATCTCTCATCCACGTTAATTGTTAGTGTCTAATAAGATGGAGAGAAGCTGATATCCTAACGTCACCTCCTAGAAAATGCTAGTGGACAATTAGCAAGTAAGACCAGAGAGAGAAAGACAATAAAGAGGAGGAGAGAGAGCGCTTGTTAGTGTCACCCATCGTCTGGCGCAAGCTAAGCGAAGAAATTCAATCTTCTGTCAGAAAATAGATCGTGTCTCAACTACAAAGTAAATCTCTTCTTCCACTGCTTGAGTCGAGACATATCCAAATGCCTGTTTGAGGGAAAATTATTTACTTTGCCATGCCCCCTCCTAGAGCCAATGGACGATTCTGTACAACATTCTCCAATTGTTAGCGAAAAGGTAGATGCGTTACTGTAGTCTGGCGTCTCACCAAACCGTCCCCGAAGGATTCCTCTTCCTCTTAGATTTTAGGCCACCCATACACAACACACGAACACACAACTAGTGACTAATGTCCTGTAGAGGTGTCCTACTGAGCGCCGGCTCCCACCATAGTACACAGTCCGTCCAGCGGTGTGGGTTATGTCCCCCCTGACTGATGTGCCTCCCTCCTCCCCCTCCCTCCCATCCAACCGCTTCGCAAAGATTTCTCTACAGCTCGAGCCTATCTCAGAGCTGAAGGTAAACGTAAGCATTTACGGAATATATAAACTGTAAATCAAATAACGAAACCAACCAAAACTGCTCATACTGTGTCTTGGCAACGAAATGCATCTACGCTTAAAACGAGGGGTTGAAAAAGGAAAATCTCATGCATTGATCTTCCTCAACTGCTTCTGATAATTACAATCTCCTCACCCAGTTAGAGAAAGTGGTAATCAAACACATCACTCAAACAGAGGCTGCCCCCAATGCAATGGCCTAACCAGAAGTTTTGTAGGAATCTAACACTACACCCCCTATCGGGCGAAAAAATTGTGCTAGGATTTGTCTCTCTAAGAGGTGAAACAGTGTGACGTACACAAGCATTTTTTATAAGAATACCCTACCTTTACCATAAAATGTGATCAGACTGCATTTCCCGGTTCTTTTCTGGCGTGGGTCTTGGGCAGGGAGTGTGGTCACACATGATTTCGTTTTATATTTATGAGTATCTTAATACTATTCTCACTGACTCGTCCATTTCACTCCTGTGCCTACACTATTTTATCACACCCATCCCCAGATTCACATACTTCTGAAAGAGGTTTTGCAGTAATTACTTTACCTAACTCGAAATCCTATAGAGAGTCAAACGCAATACACTTCAGATTTAACATGGGCTACTTCAAACCACTCATACCAAAATGTACACCAGATTTAATGTCGGTAGCATAAAAATCATCATCATGGATTAATGTCATAGTTCAATACATATCAACAAAACACTGAAGTTAGATACACAAGAGATAATTTTGCAAATCCTACGAGCACAAAACGTCATCATGCTATAAAAGAAAGTAACACAATCCAAAAACATCAACGAAGAAAAATATAGACACGAGTCCCCACAAAGTTATTATTATGCTTCCTGGAGGACCAATCAATAGCAGCAATTAAAACTGTGTAGAAGATAGTATCTTCACTCGTAAAAGGAATGACCTGGTTCAGAAATAGTATATGCCTATGAAAATGGTATTATGCCTTCAGAAGGCGCAATAAATATTAATGATTAACCCATAACTCATGAGGTGTGGTCTCTCAGACATGTGAGAATTTTCGAACTCACTCTCCAAGGTCAGTTCTATCAGAGTACTTCCATAGTTCCCCTACCCTCCTTAAATCCCCAACTCTAGAATGCCTTATTTTATTTTGCATGATCACCTTCTTTGTTTGTTGCTGGCATGCTTTGTGGTTTCCTAGACCCATATCATGAACTACGCATCTGTTTTCTTCAGTATAATACCATAGGTGTGTGCCGGAACATCTCTCTATTAACGACGAATGATGAAATGTTTAGTTGTATGATGTATGATGATATGTTTAGTTGGTGAATGGAGGTGGATGTTAGTAATATACACTCCTGGAAATTGAAATAAGAACACCGTGAATTCATTGTCCCAGGAAGGGGAAACTTTATTGACACATTCCTGGGGTCAGATACATCACATGATCACACTGACAGAACCATAGGCACATAGACACAGGCAACAGAGCATGCACAATGTCGGCACTAGTACAGTGTATATCCACCTTTCGCAGCAATGCAGGCTGCTATTCTCCCATGGAGACGATCGTAGAGATGCTGGATGTAGTCCTGTGGAACGGCTTGCCATGCCATTTCCACCTGGCGCCTCAGTTGGACCAGCGTTCGTGCTGGACGTGCAGACCGCGTGAGACGACGCTTCATCCAGTCCCAAACATGCTCAATGGGGGACAGATCCGGAGATCTTGCTGGCCAGGGTAGTTGACTTACACCTTCTAGAGCACGTTGGGTGGCATGGGATACATGCGGACGTGCATTGTCCTGTTGGAACAGCAAGTTCCCTTGCCGGTCTAGGAATGGTAGAACGATGGGTTCGATGACGGTTTGGATGTACCGTGCACTATTCAGTGTCCCCTCGACGATCACCAGTGGTGTACGGCCAGTGTAGGAGATCGCTCCCCACACCATGATGCCGGGTGTTGGCCCTGTGTGCCTCGGTCGTATGCAGTCCTGTTTGTGGCGCTCACCTGCACGGCGCCAAACACGCATACGACCATCATTGGCACCAAGGCAGAAGCGACTCTCATCGCTGAAGACGACACGTCTCCATTCGTCCCTCCATTCACGCCTGTCGCGACACCACTGGAGGCGGGCTGCACGATGTTGGGGCGTGAGCGGAAGACGGCCTAACAGTGTGCGGGTCCGTAGCCCAGCTTCATGGAGTCGGTTGCGAATGGTCCTCGCCGATACCCCAGGAGCAACAGTGTCCCTAATTTGCTGGGAAGTGGCGGTGCGGTACCCTACGGCACTGCGTAGGATCCTACGGTCTTGGCGTGCATCCGTGCGTCGCTGCGGTCCGGTCCCAGGTCGACGGGCACGTGCACCTTCCGCCGACCACTGGCGACAACATCGATGTACTGTGGAGACCTCACGCCCCACGTGTTGAGCAATTCGGCGGTACGTCCACCCAGCCTCCCGCATGCCCACTATACGCCCTCGCTCAAAGTCTGTCAACTGCACATACGGTTCACGTCCACGCTGTCGCGGCATGCTACCAGTGTTAAAGACTGCGATGGAGCTCCGTATGCCACGGCAAACTGGCTGACACTGACGGCGGCGGTGCACAAATGCTGCGCAGCTAGCGCCATTCGACGGCCAACACCGCGGTTCCTGGTGTGTCCGCTGTGCCGTGCGTGTGATCATTGCTTGTACAGCCCTCTCGCAGTGTCCGGAGCAAGTATGGTGGGTCTGACACACCGGTGTCAATGTGTTCTTTTTTCCGTTTCCAGGAGTGTAGATAAAGAAGTATACGAAATCCACGACGATTTTGCAACTGCCAGTGATCACAATTCTGCTATCAAAGAAGTGGATCGTTCAGACGAAGAATTTCAGGAAAAAAATGGTGGACATCTTTCCGTTTTTCAGTAAATAAATAAATGTCGTCTACTGGGGCCTCCCGTCGGGTAGACCGTTCGCCTGGTGCAAGTCTTTCGATTTGACGCCACTTCGGCAACTTGCGCGTCGATGGGGATGAAACGATGACGATTAGGACAACACAACACCCAGTCGCTGAGCGAAGAAAATCTCCGAGCCAGACGGGAAGCGAACTTGGGCGCTTAGGACTGACATTATGCCCGGCACACCACTCAGCTACCGGGGACTGACTATTTCTCAGTTTCAACAGTCAAAGTGGCAGTTAAGAATCAAGCATTTTGTGAGTGACGGTAAAGTACAATGTAGATGCAAAACCGGAATGTCAAATTCACAGGTACGCTTTTTGTGCCTACTAAGTGCAAGTTTAAACGCTGAAATTTTGATTTCTGTGAAAATTTACTAGCTACAATGGTACTATTATTTTCAGAATGTAAAATTCAGTCCTTTGACATTTCGTTTATGTATACTGTTTAAGAAGCCGTATAGAAGTATTTAATGTTTTTTGATAAAAATTAAATGACTGCAGGGATTATTTAGTGCAATAAAATCTACTAGTATCAGTTAACCAACACTTAAACATGTAAAATACATGATATGTAACTTCAATTAATATTTTCAAATGATTTACACTTCAAATCTTGGTTTAAACACGGAGGTCCCAGAAACATTACCTCATAGTGCACCTCACAGAAAAGTCACCTTGTGAGTTAAGCATTAAAAACACCGTACTACTAATATACTAATCATAAGAAAGAAAAAAAATAACTTTGTCAGGACAGAGAAACCTACAAATGGAAAGGTTAAATAACAAATGCGCATTTATAGTAGCATTTCAGTATCATGACATTAAACATACAGCAACACCATACCACGAAACCTAGAGGTACCTCAATACAACAAAGATTATCAACTCTTAAATTCATAGAATATTGGGCATCATATTGCCTTCTATCTAAAGTACGTAGCTAAATTCAGTAGCGTCACGTGTTACAACACTAACTTACTATGAAAATATTCAACTTTTGTTGAAACTGGAATTGTTCACTCATACAAAACAAATACAAGTGACTGAAAAATAACCCTTTTGTTTTATATATTTTATAATCTGATCTACAACTGTACAGATTACACACGAGGTCGCTATATTCTGTTCGAACGACACTGTCACGGCGCATAACTCAAACTCACAGATGCACATTACTAGGAATTTTGGTGCTCGGTTCACGGGGATAACTCGTCTTTGGTTCTTCCCTCCTCACGTTACTTGAGCAACAAAGTTCAAATGAGGTCGTTGCTTGATTGAATTGGGAATAAGGGGCTATCATGGATCTCCGTACCAATCTTGCAGTGACCAGGATGAAATAGTTTGTACAGATGAAGGATTTTAAAAAACTACGCATCCTCCGACTCAGTGTTGAAATATTAAAAGTTTTGGCTCGTTTCGTTGTCTAGGCACTGGGATACATAGTTGTCGCATTACAGGCCAAATACTGCCGAGAATACGATAAGAACACACACATGAATCGAATGATCGAGCGGTTCTGTCACTCGGCAATTGCGAATTATGAATGTAACGTATAAATTTATAAACGAAAGATATTAATTAAATAAAATATGCAGGTACTGTCTTAACGACTTTAAATGATAAGTACAATAGTAGAAGTACTTCTGAGAATGCGATAAAGTTAAGCAAAACACTTATTGGTGTCGATGGTCCAGCAATTAAATAAAAGTTGAATAACAGGGAAACAATAGATTCCTACTTCGCGTAATTAGTTATGAACAACAACATAGCTCGCGAGATATTCACGTCGAAACGCACATTATGTCTTCACTGCAGAAGCCATGGAAATCACACAAGAGCACAGCTCGGCACTGCGAAATATTTTTATCCTCTGCGAAGACGCGCAAACTGCTCCACTGCCCAAGTCTTTCCGCCGACTGTGCGTCCGTCACGCTGTACTGTCCACGTACAGCACTCACTCCCGTGTCCTGTGCCGTACTGTCCAGAACTCTCCGTGTCCTGTCCAGAACTGCCCTCGTTTCCACTCTCGAAACGATCTTCCTCCGCCACTTCCATACAATCTCACCACTAACAAGCGCTGCGATTGGCTCCCTCCATGTCTCCAAGCGAACGTACACTCACAAACATATTTAAGCACATACGAAATATTGGATTTACATTTAAATACTTGAAATTAAACAAATATTCCTTCGGCTCGACCTACACACGCGCTAACAGACATTATTAAAAACATAAACAATTAAGTAAACATATATCAAATGAAAGAAGCAAAAGGTAGACCAGAAGCCTAATGCCTCTGTACTTTCTAACACACAGTAAACATTTAACCATTTTCTTCATGAATAGTATATATCCTATAGAAATTAAGACACAGACGAATAATAATATTTACAAACATGCCGCTACCGTTTTTTGGTGTAACTGTGGAATACTTATGGCCTGACGCGATCGATAGTAATCGGCCAGTTTGACCTCCAATAACTCATGTACTATTTAAGTTACATGCCTGTAATTCATACCAATTTAGGTTTACACTAATAGCTTTCTAGAGACACGTAGATCGAAGAAATCGCATGAAGCGTTTACATTTTGGAAATTCTTTGCTGGGTGTTACTTGTATAATTTATCTTCAGATAGTAAACTTTAAACTAATAAATATATTGAAAGTCTAATTACACCATTAGAATCTTCGTCGAAATAATGGTAATGTACATGTTTCTTTTGGAGGTATCGTGATTCATCTGGCTACTACTGATTTCTATACAAACTGTGAAACATCTGCCAGTAAGGCTTCACAAAGTCCGCCACCTTTGGCCCTCCCAGCACACAGCGTCACCAAGGAATCCCCAGCCACGTGCTTGATGGACCAAGTGCTCCGGCCGTCGTGAGGCACCACGCCGATGCTAATGATCTCGGCCCTGCCACGTGGCCCAAGCGGTGGCCGCCAACTCTGAACTTATTTCCTGGACGCCGCAACTCGCCCGTTACCTCACACACCCTTACTTAATAACATTCTAGCTTGCCAGGATGTTGAGAAGTAGCACCCTTCAGTTCATACAGGCACATATAAGCCAAATTTCAAAGAACTGAATTTTGTGATTAAACGCCAGGCCAATAGCGTTTACCAAATTTTTGTAGTGGTGTGGGAGCAGCATGAATTTCGAAATAGCTTAAGTAAACACAAATTGTAAACGAAACGGCGTATTAAATAAATTCCTGGATTACAATTCTGCATAAATAATTTTTTGGACAAGAAATAAAAATTTTAAATGCACTTTTATTTATCTGCGATTGTGTATGCACTTGTTGTGTCACTCACCCAGCGCTAAGGCTCCTTCTCGCACTATTTTTTTCCATCGCTCTACTCACATCAGTCTTTTGCCCAAGTTACTCACAGAAATCGTGTGTGCCTCAGAATTCCGAGTTCCATTGTTTACCGTGACAAATCTGTGTACAACGAAACCCAAAAGTAGAAACCCGTCAACAAACCATTTGCCAGAACCAAAGAGGATCCTCGCTAAACACTCCCTCCAGCAGAAAACGATACTTTAGGAACAAAGTCACAAGGCAAACGACTGAATCACAGTAAGCTCAAATTCCCATAAGTACTATTTAATTGACTTTAATACATCCTACCTACCTCCAAGCACCAAAAAATGTATGCACATACAATTACAATTTTAATACCCTTCAAACTGACCTCAAAATTCTTAGCCACACTCTTATATAAAGCATAAATCAATACTTGTTCTACTTAAATTCACGAGGTCACTGACCTCCACGCACCCTCCGTGCCTAAGCATCCCCCTTTAGCACATGTACAGTGCCACAATAAAGTAACAAATTACTAATGATTCCCCAAGTAAAACATATAAATTATCCCTCCAAAATTACTACCACTAATTACAGATTAGAGCATCTTTTCACTTATGTCCTTTCTCTATATACTGTTAGCAATTTTAAACTTCTCTCTTTTCCACACATGCGGCAGCAACGACTGTAACGTTCTACCATACCAACGCCAATCAGTCTCACTAGAATCACACTCCTCCTTCATATAGCAATTTGTCCGAACTTCATTAGACGCACTGTCGCCATCCACACTATTTACTTCAGCCCTCTCTAAATTTTCCGTTAGTTCTTTCACAAATTTCGCTGATTCACTACCCACAGCATCCACAACTTTACTGTTTTTCCCCTCCAAATCCTCGGCACTTCCAACTTCAACAAAATTACACATCAATTCACTGTTAAACAGTTTGTCTTCCTGAAATAATATATCGTTGCCTAAGCCATCATCACCATAAATATTCATCGCAGCAATCTTATCTGCTGAAACACCATTTAATTCACTAGAAAAATTCACATCAGAAACCTTACTTTCCTCCGTCGACAAATTAACTTTACGTGAATCGTACAGAACTTTATCATCCTCGGCTACGTTACACAGATTGCTGCTACCCTCTTGTACAATTTTGGGGCTTCCAGACTTGCTACCTTCCACTATGATTGGATAAAAATTAGCACACACTGCCATTTCTACACACATTTCATCCAGATTAATCCCCTATCCCACTTTACATGCATTCTCACATTCACTCTCTGACAAACGTTTTAGATCCACACATTCATCAATAAGTTTCGTTTCGCCTTCATTCGTGACTAGAAACGCGTAAATTCCTTCCTCTGAAGTATCAATACCAGTAGCTTTTACATCATTACATAAATTATCACTACTCTGTTCCTTTAAACAGAAGTCACCTACCTCCTCTGATACATTTTTAACTTCAGCTGGTGGCACCCTCACTTGCATTTGGCGAGGCCAAAGCTACGCCGCCTTCACTAACATCGACGCTTTTCGCCGACTCACAAACACTTGCAACTACAACACCTTCCTAACTGAAATTGCTACTGTTTGCTAATACCTCTTCAGAACTCTCCACACAATTTGCTTTCACAAAATTCATCTCCTCCTAACTTCTTTTTGAGCCACTGAATCTTTCCATTCATCACTATTCACAGACTCATTCATTACACATCCATAACTTACATCATTCCCCGCAATTTATTCATTACTTTTCCTTAAATCTCTCACAGGTCTATGCTTTCACCGTTCCTGCCTGCTTTTATTGAAAGAGCCACCTATATAGCCTCCCTCTTTCACATATTCCATATAACATATTTGTTACCTTTCTCCAAGCCGGCCGGAGTCGCCGAGTGGTTTACCCTAATAGCTTTCGAAAGACACGTAGATCGACGAAACCGGGTGAAGCGTTTATATTTTGGAAATTCGTTTCCGGATGTTACTTGTATAATTTATCGTCAGATACTAAACTTTAAATTAATAAATATATTGAAAATCGGATTACACCATCATAATCTCCGTGCAAATAATGGTTATATACATGTTTCCTTCTGAGGTATCATGATTCATCTGGCTACTATTAATTTCTGTACAAACTGTTAAACATCTGCCATTAAGGTTTCACAAAGTCCGCCACCTTTGGCCTTCCCGGCGCACCGCGTCACCAAGGAATTCCCAGCCACGTGCTCGATGGACCACGTGCTCCAGCCGTTGTGAGGCACCTCGCCGATGCCAGCTAGCTCGGCCCTGCCGCGCGGCTCGAGCGGTGGCCGCCAACTCTGAACTTAGAATATTCCCAGGGCGTTGCTACGCGCCCGTTACCTCACAGGGATATGGAGAGAGCTTTAATTTTGAACACAGTTAATGATCGGGTTTCTTTTCCCATTGTAAAGCAGTCCTTATCGTGGCAAACAGGGGTATAAACACCACTATTTAGGCCTTGATCAAATGCCACAGGTTTTGCTTCTGGACAAAGTAGCGGCTCTTGGAGAAACGTGATCTTCACTCCCCGCAGGCCATCCCAGCAGAAACCTCAGTTCACCAGTCCCGCTTATGGCAAGACTCGTGTGGCAGTTGGCCTTTCAGGGCCTGCAGTGGTACGGCAGAAACCGGCGGCAGCTGATCCGTCCTCTCCCGAACGAAGTAACGAGAATTGGGAGGCCTTTTTCTGTGATTGGGGGAGAAATGCTTCAAGGGCCTACACCCCTGAAGCACATATCAACAGCTGGCGTCAGACATAATCGAAAGCGAGTTTTGACCTTCACTCTCAAGGTCCATTCATCCTGGCTGCGTGCTGGTGGCGCTCCATTCACTGAGACCGCCCATCTCATTCTTCGTTGAGTACATTCGCTGTCCTATACTGTTGGAACGTCATATCAGTTTGCTGCCCTTTTTATGGCTCTCTGTCAGAGTGTGTCCAGTTCTGTGTGTCTTTCTGCACATACACAGAATGAATAAGGAAACTGATTTAATAAAAATACACAATTAAATTAAAATATCATATACTAGTGAGCAATCACATCTTTACAGTAAGTTCTTTTTTACAAAACAAAATTTATTATTCACATAAATCCTTTATTAACTGGGCTGTTAGCTACAAATATTTACAAGTACTTTTAGAAGTACTCTGATAGCTATGAGACATCTGCAAACATTTTAAAAGAAAAATTCATATTGGCTATGTTTCAAGTACTAGCTCAAATTATGTGTATATACGTAATACCAAATGGTGCTCGTGGATTCTACAACGATATGCACTATATTCATATATACATTCAGGGTTGCAAGGATCAATGTGTTGTTTGTAAATTTAAGGCTAAAATGTTAGTAAGCTGCCTACGGTACAGTTTCCGCCTTATATCTCCCTCGTACTCCACGCCATTTGATAAAAGAAAAATTATAATTTAATGTACCTGTGTTGGAAAGAAGAGAAAATTTTACTACCATCATTATATCACTACACTAACCTCGGTTCCCTTAACTGAGGGATCCATCAGTCCTTAACTTACTCCCTGTGTATGTTGCATTCGTAATTCTCAAATTTCCTTTTGATCTCACTTCCTTAATTCTGCCACGGGATGTCCTTATCCATATAGTTTTGATGGCTTTCCTTTCTTTATTATTTACACCCTGTTCACTACACGTTTCTACAAATTTGTATTCCGTTGATTTGCAATTATCTTCTCCCTCATAACGTCACTGATTTCCTGTTAGATGATATTGGAGGTTGGGTGGAAGCTGAACCATGACATATATTGTAAGATTTCTCACGCTAATCCGAGAAGACCTTTGTAAATATTGTTTATTACATACATTCCTTTACTCAACTCAAATAATAATTACTCAAGTATCTCAGCTTACTAGGAGAAACAAATCTCAACCACATTTTATCGTCTCCACCAAAACATGGGACGTTACCTTCCTCATTACAGCTCTTTTTCCATCATAAAGGACTTGTGACCCCATGCTTCCACTCATTCCAGAGATCGCTGTGCTATATGTATCATAACGTGAATAGCAATCTGTGACTTCCCATACTCTGCAAAATAAATCCACGTTAGCATCCGTCCAAACTTGCAATCACCACAAAAGCACTGAATACTCTCATAATCTAAGCAGTTAATTTGTGGTTCTTCAGCCTCGATATATTAAACTATGGTTCCCTATGTTGCTGTAGCCAATTAATTAAATGTTCTGTAGGGAACCAACCTGAAATCATCTCAAATGATCTATAGTGTGTTCTGCAAGCTCAGCTAATAACTCCTACAAAATTCTCCATATCTGCTGTTGTGATTCCTACACCAGCTAATACTTTCTGCATGTATATTCCAGGATCAGTATAAACATAGTATAAATTGTGGGACTGTTGTTCAGACTTTTGGCAAGAAATTACAACATGAACCATTTCCTTATAACAGCCTTCATTTGTGGGTGAAACACTGATCATTACTATTCTTCTCACTGTTCCTGAGGATGACAGAAGTTAATCAAAATCTTAATACCTTTCTTCTACCGTGGAGGGACTCAGTCAATCCATAAAAACTCTGTTTGTGACGACAACACACATCAATCGAAGTGTCAGTGCTCCGCGTCCACATAGGATGGAATCAATCAATGCACAAAAACCAGCAGACATATCATAAATCAGATACAAACAGAGCACTATTTTCTCATTTCAAGAGCTTCAACATACCATCAACATCTTGAAAACAATACTCAAGGAATGAAGCTGTTTTAGGCCACGTGATCGTCAGATCTGCTTCACAGACATTCCTCTTTCTCGTATAACTCAACTTATGACAGGGATTATATCACCCACAGCTTGGACATGCCTGTTCTTACACAGATTATAACTGATTTCAATCACACTCCATATAAGCATGAGATCAGTAAGAGATCCTCATTTACACGAACAAAGAACAGTAAAAGAAAAGTTAGTAGCACAGAAAACTGATAGTAGGATTAAGGCTACTAACGTCTTGGGGGAGCTGGGGTAGCTATACCCATGACATACACAGATCGTATAATCCCCAGAGTTAGTTAATTTGACTTTCTCATCTCGTAAAGTAACTATAAACTCATCCCCATTGGTATACCTTCCACAGATAATGGTGGAACCACTGGTCACGAAATCAATTTACACACATGAATCACACGAACCACTCGCCGAAAGCAATATCCAAAACCACCAGACGGGAAACCAAAATAAACCAACTCTCTCAAAAAATTATGGTCTCAACAAACAAATTTACTATGCTTGTATCATTGTCAAGTGATGTTAACATTTCACATATATATCATCATTCGATCTGAAAACTCTACAGAAATAAATAACCTCCTATGATCATGTTACCCCATAGGATACCAAAAAACAAAAATAACACTGTGTCAAAAACACTCACTACACGAAATATTCCAGTGGCAAGCCTTTCAGTACTTAACTACGTCATTAACACGAAACCCACTATAAATCACTAGTCAATTTTCACAGTAACTATCTTCATTGAAAATAGAACAGAATTTCAACTCTTTCCTTTTCCGTCTTTACCTCTCATCGGTGGACCCAGAACCTCACATTAGTGATATGGTGGAATCTGCGTGTCTTACGAGTACATAACATTTATGTTTCAGTGCATTTGGATGTGGGATACAACGTACTCGATATGGTCCGTGGAAACCCAGACAAATTTCCCTGAAGATGCATTTCGTTTGCTTGACAATTTGTGGGAGAGTACGAGGACCTTTCGTCCTACTTAGAACATAATCTGTCTCTTCTTCTTGTTATCAGCATTTTTCCGCTTTTATGCTGCTATCTTTAGATTATTTAAGGTGAGGGCGACAACTGGTAAATGAGTCATCTTGCAGTCCACAGTTGGCGGTATTATTTCTTTTCTAAACCTTAGAGGTTCTTTATTCTTCAGAACCAATATGGGAGGTAGTTGAGTAGAGTCATTGGGAAACGTTGTAATCACAATTTGTAATGACTTCAGTATGTGTCCCACGTATGATGCTCTCTGGCAGTAGATACGGCCACGTTTCGCCATTTCTTTCATCACTCTCTCTGCAGTGTTCCAAGATAGGTGCCAGAATGAAATATACGAAGATTGAATCCATCATTTCCTTATCACCTGTAGCCAAAATTTTGACTTAAATTGCGGCGCATTGTCCGAAATTACTTTATTTACTGACCCAACTTCATGCAACGAATACAGTTCAAATGCATTTCCAACTGTCTTTTCTTGGCTTAGCATGGGCCTGTGTATGTAACGTATTTCGATGTTAATTCAGTCATTACCAAAATGTATGCAGATCTGGTAAGTGATTTGGGGAATGTAATCCGGATGAAATTACGGGAAGCATCAGGGCTGCATAGGCACCTTTTACCGACTTAGGATTTAAACTTAGCCAACATCTATGCTTCAGCATAGTGTCCAAACAACATGACTCTCTCAGTTTGTGAAAGTATTTGCGTGCTCGAAACTGCCTTTGTACTAAGTTAACAACCCACATTAGCTTGTTACTTAGTTCTTCGCGGATAATCACTGACCACCTTGGTTTTCCGTGCTTTCCTTCTTCTGAACAACGCGTTGTCCCTAGCTATATAACATCGTCCCGGAACAGCATATTTTCCTTAATTGGACTTCACTTTAACGTCCTTTAGTATGTGAAAGCATACGCATACTCCAAAATGTGTATGTACTGAGAATACTATATTCGTGCAGAATATGTTCAAGTGACGTTGTCACGTGATCCTCTAAAGTTTCACTTATCAAGTAAAGCAGGCTGAAATTTTTGGCTTGTGCTTGCTTTTGCCACGGTGTTCCTGTGACAACACATCTGAAATTATATTCTGTTTACCTGAAATATAATCAGTACTAAAACTGAACTCCAGTAGACACAGTGTTCAACGACAAAGCCTCCCATGAGTGAGTCTGGCAATCATGAGTAACTGCAGGGCTAAATGGTCTGTTTGTGCCTTCGTTGTTCTTCCCAACAAGTAGTATCCAGATTTGGTAGCCCCACATACAGTGACCATGGCTTCCCACCCAGTAACTGAGTAGTTACATTCACACCTAGTGAGGAGACAGCTAGTAATAGAAATAGTCTTCCAAGACACAGGCTGGTATCCTTCAGTTTCCTGAAAGATCACCACCCCAAGTCGGTTGAGCAGTATGAAGAATAAGTCGCTCTAGCATCGTATATGAATAGGTCAATAAACATATGGCCCTTATGTAAGCTGTTATTCGGCTTGGCACTCTTTGATAAATTGTTGAATGTGTCAAATTCTGTCCTGACACGTTAGATCGTCAACATGATGAGCCGGTCAGAGGACCATGCCTATAATCCTCCCAACTTTCTCAGTTGGATAGAAGTTCAGTGACCTTGCTGGCCAAGGTAGGTTTTGGCAAACATGAAGACAAACAAAAAAAATTCTCGACGTGGGAGGGCGGGCATTATCTTGCAGAAATGTTGTCGCGTCCCGGCACAGCTTCACTATACCAGAATGAAGTAAGTGCAAACTGCATAGCGCAATCGGGACGTTAACGACAATAGGTTAGTTATAAATTGCTCTCAGCCTTTATATCGGAGATGAGAGGGAGAGAATCTCCTTTGTTTGAAGGAAATAAGTTTCCTGAAAATAGATTACAGAATTGCAATAGGCAGAAAAGATTGGTTAGTTTCTATCAAGTTTATTCTCACATATACTCATGTGAGGTGTAGGACCATAAACCCCTTAGTAAGATTCAGTGTGTTTATTTGGACTTGCTAATTCAAAGTTAATTGCCAGTACATATAAGAAACAAGTACAAAGCAATCACTTGTTCTTGGTTAGCACTGAAATCTCTCTAAGTAACTGAGACAAAGACTGACAGCCTCTGTTCAACAATATTCCAATGAACCTCTAAAAATCCTACTTGACCCGTAGTTCCTGAGTGTCCACCAGAGTCTAACACCGTCTTCTCGTAGTTGAAGTCATTATCAGCTGTATCGGCTGGTATGGGCCTACTCAGCCCCGCTGGCGTCTCGCTGCGGAATCTCCAAACTGCCTGCACTGGCTCTGAGTCTGCATCTCAATCTCTCCTCCTGGCTATTCCGCTGCCTGGCCTTTTACTTCGGTTTCTCATGTACTTGTGTGCACACGAGTTAATTTGTTTCATGCGACCCTTTCATTTCTAAGTGATCAGATTGCACAAGAATGCCTATGGTTCCACACGACACTTAAGTTTCTAGGTGCACACAACTTAATTTGCTTCCACACGAGTCTTTTCCGCATGTGACTGACACTCTCTCTTGCTGTATTACCACCCTGGTGTTTGCGTCTTCCTTGCGCAAGTTTGATTCATGCTGCTTCCTCTGGCAGGAAGTCAAGTTAATTGATCAACAAGCCATACTTGGCAGCCTCCGCCGCTTATCTTGCCGCTACGTCGTGGTGGACTATTTCTTAATGTCGGCTGGCTGTTTGCCTATGGAGCCTGGACTCTTATTATGGTCACAAAAGAAAGAATAAAAATTAAAATTTTCTACGGTCACAACAATGTGAGCCCAGGTTGGCTTGCCGTGAAGGGCAAAAAAAAAAAAAAAAAAAAAAAAAACGGGGTGTAAAATACCGTTGACGTACGCTGTGATATAATGGTGGAGTGAATGACTGCCAAATCGGTCCTCCTATGAAATGAAATGGCAACCCAGACCATCACTGACGATTGTCGGGCTGTACGGCAGGCGACAGTCAGGTTTGCATTCCACCGTTGTACAGGGCGTCTCCAGGCACGACTTCTCGTGTCATAGGGGCTCCATTCGAAGCAGGACTTATCACTGAATGCACTTCTACTTCAGTCAGTGAGATTCCAGGCCGACGTAAAGATTTTACTTTTGCGTTGTTGATGCCATTTTACGAACTTGCAATGACTATTGTGACAGTTGGAAAGCATAATAGATATAAATAATTATTTTGAGCATTCGTTATATTTTTAAAAAGGTATGGTATCCTATTCAGACATTCAACAATTTACCAGTGCAGTTATCTGTTTATAAAGACAACCAGGAGAAGCTCAAAACGTCATTTTATTTCGCATTTTTTAAAGTTCGCAGAATAGTTTTTAATGTAAGGCTCATGGTCAACAACTGTGCATTACTTACACGTTAATAAAATTGAATAACCAAATGTTGGTTTCTAACTGTTTATGGAGAGTATGCGATATACTTAATCTGATATTCCACAGCAAATGATACATAGTTTCCTATGAAATTTACTGATGTAATTGATGAGCGAGTCCACAGATAATTTTTTGAAGTCGATAATAAAAACGCAGTTAGCCATATTTCATACAATTCATTTATTTTGTTAAGTGTGAGACGTAGTAAGTAATTCACGGCATTTGGATGCTTTTGCGCATAGCGCAGGTGTACCTAAAAAACCCGATAACGTTTGTTAGTTAAGATTAATTAATTATCTCCTATCCGTTATGAGGTTCTTTATACTGAATCTGTCTACATTAGAGTGCAGAGTTGTATATTGGCGCATATGTCTTTCTGGTAAACGATATATGACTTCCCATTGGTTGTTGTTTGATATCGTCGTCGCTTCAGTAATTTGTGAGAAATATACATCCAGCGTTATCACTACAATTTAGATGAAAGCTACCGGATCCTTTTTAATGGATTAAATTCAACGATCACGTAAGAAGGAAGCCTTAATATCCGCCGAAAGAAACTTTTCAGTTTCTGTGCCAGTGAATATTTAACTTTGAAGAAACAAACTTGCTTTTACGGAGATCATTTATAATTCAGTGGCGTTCCGTTAATTTAAAATTTTCGCCAATAATCGACTTCTGGGATGTGTGAACAGTATAGGTAATTAACTGTGTGGTATCTGTTCTATTCTCAAACTTTCTTCGACTTCTCTACGTTGCCCAAAGAATTCACACAACAAGATTCTTAACGTCCAGCGAAAAGGGTACGTCATTTGACTCAGCAATAGAGTGGAATCTGTTTACAATGAAACCGAATAGTGAATATCTCGACCGGAAGCAAACAGTAGTATCTCCTTTACATCGTATTGTACAAACCTACTCTGTCAATCCGTTTCTATCCTGACAAACTTTAGTGGGATTCAACAAGCAACTTATGTAGTGACAGAAGTAATCTATTTCATTATGGCAGTAACGATTGAGGTGGCGTGGAGTGTAAGAGACGGGAATCGTATTTTGGAGGATGGTGTTTCACAGCCCCGTAGAGGCATCTAGATACGAAATTTCCATTATTGACTCAAATCTCCTGGGCTGAATGTTGCGTTGGTTTTTTCGAAGGAGCACTGCCTACTTCCTTCCCTGTACTTCCCCAGTTCGTGCTAATGCTCCATCCTAATTATCTCGTTGCGAAGGGGTGTTTAACCCTAATCTTCCTTCCTTCACCATAGTAACAATTTTTAACAATACTTCTGTTGGTACCGAGTATTTACTATTTATAGCACTTCTAGTGCCGTTACAGGATCGCCACACTGATGTTCCAGTCAGGAAGCCACTCTATAGGAACCACGTTGAACTAATACGATTGCTGGCTTTGTATTGCTTGACTTTCATTATAGCTGCTGGCCATGCAACGATTCCAGCTTCGCTGCATGTGTTACGGTTTCAGCTGAGGCAAGTAAGTTTCTACGTTTCGTATGGTTTCGTTTAATATTACTTTTTCTAAAGCCATCAATCATTCAATGTTTATTATTTTTTGGTTATTCCCTTTTAAAAGAGCGATTGAACTTCAGCAGTCATGCTGTCTTCTTCTTTCTTCGTTCTTCCCAAATACTCTTCATACGTTCGCTGTGCTCTCTCTTACGTTCTTCCGATCATTTAGTTCCGGTTCTTTTCTAGGCGTGTTTTTGTTTATGTGTATGTTTCTTTATGATGCTCCTGAACTGTTCTCGATTGTTTATGTTCTCTTCTGTGATTCCCACTTCCTTAATCTCTTCTTCTGTTTCAGTTATCTACTTCGTCTTGTCCTTGGGTATCTTCTCTTCTGTGATACCCACTTCCTTAATCTCTTCTTCTGATTCAGTGATCTACTTTGTCTTGTCCTTGCTGTCAAAGATTTGCCTTGTGAGCCTGTTCTTGTTCATCCTGCGGACATGTCCCTAAAATTTCATCCTCCTCTTTCTAAACGTGTCCGTTATTGTATCTATCTCTTTGCAGATCTCTCTTGTTGGCCTCTTTGTCCAAATTTTTTCATGAACCTCTGTTCCACATATTTTCCGCAGAATTATTCTTTCTTGCTTTTCAGTCTGTCTGATTTTGGTATAACCATGAATCACTGTAGTTTCTGCAGCATAGAGTGCTGTTGGTAGAACCTCTGTGTTCTAAAACCTTAGTTTTGCATTGACAGAAATAGATTTTTTTATTGTAGTAATTACAAGTGAGCTTTTGTGCTTTCTGTAATTAGGGGATTATTTCTTGATTGGCTATGGAGTTCGGTCTTGATGGTTGGACTATCTCTCCTAGATATTTGAAATATGCAGCTGGTGCCACTTTCCCGTAATGAATAGCAATGGAGAGATTATCTGCAGGCTTGCTTTCCATGTATTGAGCCTCCTCGTAGAAGATATGTAGGCCAGTTTTCTGTGAGATTTCGTGAAGCTTCTCCAGTTTAAGTTTGGCTACTTTCCTATTGTTGGTTAGAATGGTAAGATCGTTCTCGAAATCCAGACACATCACATTGATTCTGTGTTCATTTTTAATCCCGAGTTGAATTCCCTTTATTTTCTTTCCCCATGTCTTGATGGATTTTTCCCAGAAACATGTTAAATAGAAGGGGAGAGAGGCCATATCCTTGGCGAACACCAGTACGAATCTGAAAAGCTTCCGACGTTTGCCCATGAACTTAACTTTGGAGTCTGTACCTGTTAATGTCTGTTGGATAATTGATCTTGTTTCCGTGTCAATGTTGAATTACTCTGAAGTGTGGAATAATGTTTGCCTACCTATGGAATCATGAGCTTTTTTAAAGTCGACCAAAGTTATCACATTATTTCTACATTTCTACACATTCTCATTTGCAAGATTGTGTTTAGGTTCCATATCTGTTCAATGAACGATCGATTTCTCCGAAACCCTGCCTGATATTCTCCTATTAACCGGTCTGTCTGTTCTTCTTGTTGACTCAACAGGGCTTTTGAAAGAATTTTCTATACTACAGGAAGCAGTGAAATTTCCGTTTAAATATTTGGCTCAGATTTCGTTTCTTGTTCGTGGAGAGGATGAATTAATCCACATCTCCATTCTGGAGATATTTGTTAAGTATTCCAAGTGTAGTTCTGTGACTTGCTTGTGTGACATTATTGTCGCTTGGTTTGCATATTTCTGCTATGATTCTGCTTTCCCTGGAAGACTTGTTATCCTTCAAAGAGTTGATTATTTCCTTTACTTCTTTACGAGACGATGGTTTTGAATCAGGATTGGATGGGGTTTTTCATTATTTTGTTATTCTATTGGAGGCTCGGAGTTCAGAAATGAGTGAAAACACTTAGCTAAAATTTGACAGTTATTTGTTGCGTTGGTTTCCAGTGTTCCGTGATACCGACGAAAGTTCAGATTAGGTAGTTGATATCGTGTTAGGTTTTTTCTGAAAATTTTGTAAGAAATTTTGGTGTTGTTCTTGATAAGTTCTCGTTCAATTTCTCTAAGCTGGTTTGTACCATATCTACGTTTTTGTCTTCGTATTGCCTTCGATTAATTTCTCTTTATTCTCAAAAATTCCTGCCATGTCTTTTGACAGCCAGAGCGAGAGCACCAGCAGCAGCGAGTACTGTTTGTATAAAGCGTTTTTGTACTTATTTGCTGCGCTTAGCTTTTAAATAGTTTTTCTGGGAAAACCTAGAGTAGTTTTCGCGTCTCGTATTTCAGTGAGTGTTTCTTGATTATCAGAGTAGCTCATCAGAAGATTATCTTGGGAATTTGTCACCGTATAGAGTAGGGTAAACATAGTCATGTGTAGGGACTGTGGTTGTTGTGAGCGGACGCAAGGAGAATTGGCCACTCTTCGGGGGCAGGTGGAGGCTTTGTCTGTTAGGCTCATCGAGCTCGAGGCGCAGGCGTCGGCTCGTAGTGGCGTTGGGGCAACTGTGGTGAGACCTATGCCTACTTCGGTGGCCTTGGAATCACATGGAACCCCTGATGTCGCTGCGTCTTCCGGCAGTGAGCATCTTACCGGTCAGCCATCACTCCAGGGTGAATGGCGGACAGTGGTGGGCTCGCGCGTGCCTGGCCGAAAGGTGAAGGTGGGATCTGGCCGCGTGGCAGCTGCCTTACCCCTTTCCAACAGGTACGGGGTGCTTCCTAGTGGTGATGACATCGTTTCCGAGCCACCACAGGATGCCTCGCCTGTTGGGCCAGTGGCCGATTCTCCGGCAAGGTCCCGACAGTCACAGAGGGCGGGCCTATTAGTTATAGGGAGCTCCAACGTTAGGCGGGTTATGGAGCCCCTCAGGAAAATAGCGGGTAGGTCGGGGAAGAATGCCAGTGTGCACCCGGTGTGCTTGCCGGGGGGTCTCGTCCGTAATGTGGAGGAGGCCCTTCCGGCAGCTATTGAACGCACTGGGTGTGACCGGCTGCAGATAGTAGCACATGTCGGAACGAATGACGCCTGCCGCTTGGGTTCTGAGGCCATCCTTGGTTCCTTCCGGCGGCTGGCTGATTTGGTGAAGACAACCAGCATCGCACGCGGAGTGCAAGCTGAGCTTAATATCTGCAGCATAGTGCCCAGAGTCGATCGCGGTCCTCTGGTTTGGAGCCGTGTGGAGGGTCTAAACCAGAGGCTCAGACGACTCTGCGACTATAATGGTTGCAAATTCATCGACCTCCGTTATTGGGTGGAGAACTGTAGGGCCCCCCTAGACAGGTCAGGCGTGCACTACACACCGGAAGCAGCTACTAGGGTAGCAGAGTACGTGTGGCGTGCACACGGGGGTTTTTTAGGTTAGAGGGACCCCCCCCCCTTGGGCGAAACGATAAAATACCTGACGGCTTACCAGAGAGGACATTATCATCGTTGATAAAGAACGTCCGTCCTCAGAGACCAAAAACAGGAAAAGTTAACGTAATATTGGTAAACTGCAGGAGTATCCAGGGCAAGGTTCCTGAATTAGTATCTCTTATTGAAGGAAATAGTGCGCATATAGTATTAGGAACGGAAAGTTGGTTAAAACCGGAAGTGAACAGTAACGAAATCCTAGACACAGAATGGAATATATACCGCAAGGATAGGATAAACGCCAATGGTGGAGGAGTATTTATAGCAGTAAAGAATTCAATAATATCCAGTGAAGTTATTAGCGAATGCGAATGTGAAATAATCTGGGTTAAGTTAAGTATCAAAGGTGGGTCAGATATGATAGTCGGATGCTTCTATAGACCACCTGCATCAGCAACCGTAGTAGTTGAGCGCCTCAGAGAGAACCTGCAGAACGTCGTGAAGAAGTTTCGTGATCATACTGTTGTAATAGGGGGAGACTTCAATCTACCAGGTATAGAATGGGATAGTCACACAATCAGAACTGGAGCCAGGGACAGAGACTCTTGTGACATTATCCTGACTGCCTTGTCCGAGAATTACTTCGAGCAGATAGTTAGAGAACCAACTCGAGAAGCTAACGTTTTAGACCTCATAGCAACAAATAGACCGGAACTTTTCGACTCCGTGAATGTAGAAGAGGGTATCAGTGATCATAAGTCAGTGGTTGCATCAATGACTACAAGTGTAATAAGAAATGCCAAGAAAGGAAGGAAAATATATCTGCTTAACAAGAGTGATAGGGCACAAATCGCAGAATATCTGAGTGACCACCATCAAACGTTCATTTCTGAGGAAGAGGATGTGGAACAAAAATGGAAAAAATTCAGAAACATCGTCCAGTACGCCTTAGATAAGTTCGTACCGACTAAGGTCCAAAGCGAGGGGAAAGATCCACCGTGGTATAACAATCATGTACGAAAGGTACTACGGAAACAAAGAAAGCTTCATCATAGGTTTAAGAGTAGTCGAATCATAGCTGATAAGGAAAAGCTGAACGAAGCGAAAAAGAGCGTAAAGAGAGCAATGAGAGAAGCATTCAACGAATTCGAACATAAAACATTGGCAAACAATCTAAACAAGAACCCTAAAAAGTTTTGGTCATATGTAAAATCGGTAAGCGGATCTAAATCCCCTATTCAGTCACTCGTTGACCACGATGGCACCGAAACAGAGGACGACCGAAGAAAGGCAGAAATGCTGAATTCAGTGTTCCGGAACTGTTTCACTGCGGAAAATCGTAACACGGTCCCTGACTTCAGCCGTCGCACGGACGCCAAAATGGAAAATATTGAAATAAACGATATCGGAATTGAAAAACAACTGCTATCACTTAGTAGCGGAAAAGCATCCGGACCAGACGAGATACCCTTAAGATTCTACAGTGATTATGCTAAAGAACTTGCCCCCTTTCTATCAGCAATTTATCGTAGATCGCTGAAAGAACGTAAAGTACCTAGCGACTGGAAGAAAGCGCAGGTCGTTCCCATTTTCAAGAAGGGTCATAAATCAGATGCGAATAATTATAGGCCTATTTCGCTTACGTCAATCTGTTGTAGAATAATGGAACATGTTTTGTGTTCTCGTATTATGACGTTCTTAGATAATACAAATCTCCTTCATCATAACCAACATGGATTCCGCAAACAGAGATCATGTGAAACTCAGCTCGCCCTATTTGCCCAAGAAATTCACAGTGCCGTAGACACTGGCGAGCAGATTGATGCCGTATTCCTGGACTTCAGGAAGGCATTTGATACGGTTCCGCACTTACGTTTAGTGAAAAAAATACGAGCTTACGGAATATCGGACCAGGTTTGTGATTGGATTCAGGATTTCCTAGAAGAAAGAACACAACATGTCATTCTTAACGGTTCAAAATCTGCAGATGTAGAGGTAATTTCGGGAGTACCGCAGGGAAGCGTGATAGGACCTTTATTGTTTACAATATACATAAATGACTTAGTTGACAACATCGGTAGCTCCGTGAGGCTATTTGCAGATGACACGGTTGTCTACAAGAAAGTAGCAACATCAGAAGACTCGTACGTACTCCAGGAGGACCTGCAGAGGATTAATGCATGGTGCGACAGCTGGCAGCTTTCCCTAAACGTAGATAAATGTAATATAATGCGCATACATAGGGGCAGAAATCCATTCCAGTACGATTATGCCATAGGTGGTAAATCATTGGAAGCGGTAACGACCGTAAAATACTTAGGAGTTACTATCCGGAGCGATCTGAAGTGGAATGATCACATAAAACAAATAGTGGGAAAAGCAGGCGCCAGGTTGAGATTCATAGGAAGAATTCTAAGAAAATGTGACTCATCGACGAAAGAAGTAGCTTACAAAACGCTTGTTCGTCCGATTCTTGAGTATTGCTCATCAGTATGGGACCCTTACCAGATTGGATTAATAGAAGAGATAGACATGATCCAGCGAAAAGCAGCGCGATTCGTCATGGGGACATTTAGTCAGCGCGAGAGCGTTACGGAGATGCTGAACAAGCTCCAGTGGCGGACACTTCAAGAAAGGCGTTACGCAATACGGAGAGGTTTATTATCGAAATTACGAGAGAGCACATTCCGGGAAGAGATGGGCAACATATTACTACCGCCCACATATATCTCGCGTAATGATCACAACGAAAAGATCCGAGAAATTAGAGCAAATACGGAGACTTACAAGCAGTCGTTCTTCCCACGCACAATTCGTGAATGGAACAGGGAAGGGGGGATCAAATAGTGGTACAATAAGTACCCTCCGCCACACACCGTAAGGTGGCTCGCGGAGTATAGATGTAGATGTAGAATTTTCTGGAGTTTTGTTGCTACGGAAAGTTTTCCATGCTTGTATTCCCTCTTCTGTTGTTTGATTACATGAACTTTTCGATCATCTGTGTTTTCTCTTTCTTGGAGGTTTGCTTAATCTCATAGTGTATTTAAGTACTTCTGCAAATTTCTTCGAATTCGTTGTTTCATTGCCTAATTTCCTGAAGAATTTCTATCTCGTTGAGTTTAAGGTATTCTGGATCAACTGTGAATGTTTTATTCATTTGTGGCATTTTTCTGTTAGGTTAAATCTAATCTTTACTTGCAGCTATTCGTGGTCTGACTCAAAAACTCAGATTTTTGTTGGGCTTTGGGTATTTCTTTGGTAATCTTATTGGATATAGCAACATGGTCTACCTGAAACTCGCCCAAGTTCGAGCTTAGTGATTTCTATATTGTAAGTTTTTTTACAGGTTTAAGTACTTGGGGAGACACGACTTTTAGATCAAAGTTTTCGCAAAAGTTGATTAGTCTCCCATAATTTTTATTTGTTCTCTTTGAGCCGAGTGAATTTCTGTTGTTTTCCTGAATTTTTTTCTCTTTGCCGAGTTGTCCATTGAAACTTCCTAACAGAATTTTCATATGACGTGTAGGAATTTTATTTGCGGTTTCCTCCATTGGTTCCCACAAGTCACTTAATACGCGTGGATCTTCTCCGTTGTATTCATTTGTGGAAGAACGTGCATTTATCAGTGTGTATGCCTTGTTTCCAGATTTTACTGAGATTGTGGAGATTCTTCCTGTGGCTGAGTGGAAGTATATTACTGAAACTATAACTGCTTTGTGCCCAACGGTAGCTATGCCAAATTGTTTGTGTCCCTTGTTGTGCTGGACTGCAGGTTTTCCTTTGTGGATTCTGAAGTGCTCTGAATCAAAATATTTTCCTTGGTAAATCGGGTTTCTTGAATTGCCAGGATTTATATGTGGAATTTTTTCATCGAGTTTATAAGCTGTTTCAACTTAACTTCTTTGGAGAGAGTGTTTGTGTTGAGAGTTCCTATGACGGTTTTTGTTTTCATCTCAGAGATTTTGAGAAGCTCCGACTCTTCTGCGAATGACGTTCCTGGTCCCCCAGAACCCAATGACCAAGGAAAATCCAGTCTAGAGACTGATGCCTGCGGTAGTGGAATTCTTTCTTTTTGTTCTATCATGCCTATTCATATTGAAACTATTTTTGTGGTTATCTTCTGTGAAGGTCACATGTTTACGACTTTATTGTTGAGATCAAGAAGAGCATGTATCAGCCGCACAAACTAGGGAACAGACGACGACCACTAACCATAGGATTTAAGAACAGACGCTAGTCCATTTGGGCTGCCTCATCCGCCAGTTCCACCTTACCGATGATCTTCATCTCCGCCTTCATGGCCGTTGAGGTCTTTATCGTTAGCCTGGCAAGGTGCCCTCAGGAGGTACTATGACCTGGGCCAGATGAACCAAAGTTTTTTCACGACGTGTTACTTCTTCCACTCATCATTTCTCAGCCGAGCTTGTGACTGGCTCTGGCAGAGCTTTATACATTCACTTTCTACTACCAGTCGAAAGTCTGTTGTCGATGTTCGTAATAATTATTCTACTATTGAACACAGAGATTATACGGCGATAAAGAGGTCTCTGGTACTATCTGACAAATATTTCCATGAGTGAGAGATACTGATATATTTAGAGGCTCCCTTGGGCATGGACAGTGTCGAAACCACTTGAGAATGATCGGACTTACGAAGCTGTCGCAATGGCTGCATTCTGCTTCTCATATCACCAGTACTGCAGAAATACGTGCCAGCGTTCTACCAAATCATTTGGGTATTCTTTGCAGTATGGAAATGCCCAAAAATTCGTTTTCTGGAAAAGCAAGGTTTAACATCTGTGATCAAATCTTAAGCGTTTCATATCAGTAATTTGAAGCCTAGGCATTTTTAGTTGGGGTACCAAGAATTTTTTTAGGATTGCATCTAGTAGGCTGTGGTGTTCTCTTTTTGACGTTTGGGAAGACAGCCAAATATTTAGCCAGTCTAGAAACGCCTGCTTCGAGTAATGCTCAAAACTCGCATGCAGTATCTCAGAATGATATAGTTCTTCAGTCATCGTCTACTTTTCAAAATACGCCAATAATCCGAGTGCAGTAATGCTGGAGTGACCATTGATCCAAAATAACTGGAGAATATGATGTTACTATTCATGCTGATAGATTACATGAAGGACCTGAGGTGCATGGGGATTTGTTGTAGAGTACTGTTCCAAGTGTTACAATTTTTCCACGCCGTCTCCATATGCCATGGCAATGAGAATACCATCCCACTGACTTTCTGATTATTCAAGATATTTATTGATGATGAAGTATTCCCACCTAATACGAATCCACAAACCATAAATGAAACGAAGTTCATTATGAGTGGAGCATTGATCAACCACCAAGAACATAACCTGCAAGTCAAGGTCAAGGCAAGGATAGGTAAATGTCTAGAAGATAGTGGTGATTTGTAATTACACGTGTGACCCACAGCCGCTCGCCCACATCTGAATGCTGTCAGTGCCGCCCACCTTAATCAGCGGTCATGCCTCCAGTGGTGTGTTTGAAGGCTTACCGTAGCGCCTATCATCCATTATTGATTACGCCAGGTGCTGGGGATATTAACCCCCCCCCCTCCCCCCCAAAGAAAAAATAGCACGTAATTCCGAAAATGTCTTGGCTTGCGCCAGTATCAATGGGGTTGTGTGGGTAGAGAGGCAGCACTCTCTACAAGTAGTTCTAGGACCACAGCCTTGGGATTGACCCCATCACGAGGCGCAGAAAAAGACTGCTGGGAAGATAGAACCATTAGTGCGTCCACAACAGTAGGCGCCTCTGGTGCCATTGGGTAGGGAGAGGAGTTAGAGGGAGTGGTTCAGTCTCCATAGGTTTCTAGATTGGTATCCCCTCACCGAAAAGGTTAAGGCGGAAGTGCAAACTGCGACTGCTGGCGTCCCCAATGGTCTGTGTAAACATCTGGTCCACATCAGACGTGAGCCCAAAGTACTTAAGCAGTCACAGGCATTCCATGCATTAATGGGATTGTATGAAGAATGGGCATGTTAAGCAGGATGCAGCAACTCGAACAGGGTGCGGTACCAACGCCTATGTATGATTTCTCCCGGAATTACCTCACTAATAGGAAGCTGTAGAAAGAATCCTCAGTAGACAATGTATGTAAGGCTTTTTTCATCTGAGTTTTAAAAGTGAAGACCATTCTCTCAGCCTTTGGGTTGTAGATGGAATGAAAAGGAGCAGTGGTCAGTTGGTGAGTACCACTGATGTTGCAGAAGGTCAGCAACTGAGTCGAACTGGGGTTCATTGGCCGACACCAGTGAGTATGTACCCTTTAGTGGTGAAAATTTTCTCAAGGGCATAGCTCCCTGAAATTGCCTGGAAAAATCTATACCCACCCTCTTTCGTGGGTGATGACCGTGGAATCATGGTGAGAAACGTTGCACTTGGTATACCTGATTAAGAGAGCAGACACTGCTGGAGCCATGTTCAGTGTTGCCATCAGTGCCAACACCTTTATGTGCTTCATCCCTCTATATGATGTGTGTAGGGGCTAGAGGATGTAGGCCACAGCATGGATTGACAGGACCATGGCAACCAGATCCCTCTATAGGCAAAATAATGATGCCCTGTGCGGCTGTCACTCTGTAGAGACACGCGAAATAGTTTCGAAAGCATAGGCGACCTGGTACAAAACACATTCTGGCAACCTTATCTCATGACTGGGTCGTGGGACAACACTGAGAGGGATCATGCGCCGCCAGCAGGAATTTGTCCATTTTCGCTCCTAGGGGTGGATCCAGGGCAAAACTTTGGGTTTTCTAGTGATCTAATTCTGTGCCCAGGCCAAGAGTGAGGTGATTCAGAGCGTATGCATTGGCGTGTTGGACGGTGGAGCGAAAATACACTTCATAGTGGTACACACCCAAGAGCAATGCCCAGCGCTGCTAACACGGCACTGTTGTGACAAGGAGCTTAGAGTGATGCCCATACAACAAACTCCTAGTTTTGCGGTAAGTCAACAGTTGGTGCCATACAAATAAACATTAATTAATTGACACAATAAGTGATCGCTAAACCCTCGTTTTCAGTTTTGGAAGAGCTGAGCTGCACAGCACTGAACATTTATGAGGTGATGACAACTGGGTGTTGAGAACCACCCAATAACTTGTAGGACAAAACCGTTGCACTGACATACAGGGATGCGTCCATCACCAATGTTAATGACAACCCTGGCATATATGAAATCAGCCACAACACTGCTTTTAAGCCGTGCTTCAAGCAATGAAAAGTCTGTTTAAAGGCGGCCAGCAACACACCCTTCTTGAACAACAGATTTAAAGGGTGCAGCATCTGCAGCACATGGTGAACGAACATGGCTTAGTACTTATTTTTTACGTAGAAACGGCTGCATCAGTTTAAGGCCAGTTGGAGCAAGAATGTTTATAGTCACTTCAATGTTGTATGTGGGTATAAGACCTTTGTGACAGAATTATTTAATGCTGAGGAAGGGAAACTGCACTTACCTGGTTAACAATGCAAAATAATTTCGTGGAGGCGTTTAAAATGGTTTCAAGTTTCTCATTATGTTCAGCATGCATCGAATCTGTACCACTAAGTAGTCAAAAAAATTTAATACTGAGTGTAATACTTTGAATCATATGTTCTAAATACTTGTAAAAATGGTGGGTACACTTGTAACTCCTAGCAATAAGCATCTGTACCTGTGTAACCAGAATGGCTCATTCAAAACTAGCAAATGTCATCAAGTATGATCAAGTGGTAGTTGGAGATAGGCATTCTCTAAATCAATCTTTCAATGTGACCATTATTCAGAATAGTCAACAACTCCTCTGAGAGAGGCAATGGACAAAGATCAATGTTCGAGTGAGAATTAACAGCGGACCTCAACTCATTACAAATATGTAACAACCCATTGCGTTTTTTAATGACCACCATAGTAAATGTCTATAGGCTATTGGAAACTGGAGATAACTGCCTTGCTGCTGAAACCATGTGAATTCCACCTGAACAGCCTCATTAACATTAAACGAAAGTATGTGAGCTCAACAAAATGTGTGCACAGCAAAAGGTTTCAAAGAAAGTAGCACTGTAACGTTACATGGAAACCAGAATATTGGTTATACAATGTGGACAGTCTGATAAGATTAGAAAAAGTCACTTTGCCTAACACTAAATACACTTGATCCTCTACTTCGAATCAAAATCTGGTAAGGTATCTGAGCTGAGAATGTAAGTTGCAACAGGGGAGCACATAATTAAGGAAGTCAGTAAGTAGATGGATATTGCCAGAGAGGCCCTAGGCCTGCCGCAGACCTGGGGCTACCAGCAATATCCATCAACTACTGAGGATTCCTGACCAAAAAAACCACCTCAGATCTTCAAATGACAGAAAGTAAGTTATTTATATATTTTTAACTGAGTAAATAATAAAAAATCTCACACAAAAAGAAATTTGATTTAAGAATGAAGGGATAAAAATATATATTCTGCCCAGTCTCGTTTTTCCTATTCCAAAAACGTCTTTATTAAAGAATAAAAAATCTTTATTAGAGATTTTAATGAAAAAGTGGATTGGTCTTATATTTGTATGAGGCAAAAATTATAAGAAAATTTTATCAATGAATATAAAGTAAAACGGTACTATATTTCCAAATAGAAAAATTGTCAGATTGTTTTAGAGAAATTAAAGACAAAGTAAACTGGTGTCATGTTTCTGGAGACCAAAAATTATCAGAACAGTTTATAAGACAATTTAAAATAAAGTAAAACTATTATTAAATTTTGATAGTGGAGGGATTCCAGATAGTTCTAATGGTTATGATAATGACTGAATTGTATAAAAATTGAAAAACTAGTTTTTTTTTTAATTTTCAGTTAATATTCTGTGTTGACTATCATATGTTAAACTTTTCTTCCTGTACATCATTATATAAACAATTGGATCAATTGGCGTACTATAACTGAATCATGCACATACTTTCATAGTAGTTTTTTGTGTAGCTATATGTCCGCAGCTCGTGGTCTAGCGGTAGCGTTCTCGCTTCCCGAGCACGGGGTCGCAGGTTCGATTCCCGGCGGGGTCAGGGATTTTTCCTGCCTCGACATGACTGGGTATTGTTGTGTCGCCTTCATCATCATCATTCATCCCCATTACGGTCGGAGGAAGGCAATGGCAAACCATCTCCACTAGGACCTCGCCTAGTAAGGCGGCGCGGGTCTCCCGCGTCACTCCCCTACGCTCTGTAAAAGAGTATAGGACTCATCATCATCATCATAACATTCATATTCCTAGACATATTTGTAACAAGAATTGGATAATTCGCTATGAAATTAAATGGATTTACATTGACATCACCGTCTAATTTTATGATTTTCATCGGTGGTTTTTGATGAGTTTACTCTCGACAATCATCGACGAGGACATAAACGAAGAGACGTTTTTATTTAGCCCAGACATACTTTAACATACAAAAGCAAATATTAAGAGGTAATATAAATTTTTAAAGTATTTTTAGACAACATGATACTAATTTAAATTATATTTATCAATAGTTCAACAGTGGAGATTAAAAATTTCAAGATTTTAGAGAAATGTGTAGTAAATGCTGGGGTGAAGATAAATTTAGTTTCATTACAATAGATATGACAAGAAAAATTAATAATGGCAAGTACAAAGATAAGATTAATTTTTTTAATTGAAAATAGCCAATAAACAGAAATGTGAAATATAAAATGTTAAATGCTAAACATTAAAATAATTTTTAAACATAAATCATTACACATTATATAGAAGCATTTAACATTAAAAAATAAATTATTAATATATTTTCTTCTTAGTAAATATTTGTTAAACAGGATCATTTGAAAGGACTTATTGCACTGATGGTCTACAATTCAGAAGTTGTTAAAAAGGCTATAGAAATAGAGCAGTAAAGGTTCAGTTCAAGGAGGAATTTAACAAATGGAAGAAACAACACAGAACAGAATAAAAAATATATAGAAAAGAAGATCAGCTTGTTATGGATGCATTCGAAAAAGCAAAACAAGGAATTGAAGGTTTAGGCGATGATGTTCTGGATGCAACAGAAGTACAGAAGGTTCCTTATAAATACTTTAAGGAATTTAATGACATACCTTGACTATGATAGTTATGAAGGGATTATCCATTAAGCAAATCAGAAATACAAGATCTATTGAAGAATTGCAAAGAGGTTAAAAATACTGAGAAGCATCTCACAAAAAGTAACAGATGGTGCCACTAGAGCGGAGTTACTAAATACAGTTTTCTGTAATTCCTTCACGAAAGAAGACGAAGTAAATATTCCTGAATCCGAAACCAGAACAGCTGTTTGCGTGAGTGACATAAAAGTGGATATCTTAGGTGTTGCGATAAAACTCTAATTACTTAAGAAACGCAAGTCTTCCGGTGCAGATGGTATACCAGTGAGGTTCCTTTCAGAGTATGTAGACACAATAGCGCCTTTCTTAGCAATCATGTACAACCGCACGCTCGACGAAAGGCCTGTTCCTAAAGACTGGAAAGTAGCACAGGTCACACCAATATTCAAGAAAGGAAATAGGAGTAACACACTGAATTACAGACCCATATCACTGACCTCAGTGTGCAGTATGATTTTGGAGCATATACCGTACTCGAACTTTATGAAACACCTTGACGAAAATGACTTATTGATACATAACCAACACTGATTCAGAAAATATCGTTCCTGTGCAACACAGTTAGCTCTTTATTCCCGTGAAGTAATGAGTGCTGTCGACAAGGGATCTCCGATCGATTCCGTATTCGTAGATTTCCAAAAGGCTTTTGATACCGTTCCTCACAAGCGACTATTAATCAAATTCCTTGCATATGGATTTTCGTCTCTGTTGTGTGACTGGACTCGTCATTTCCTCTCAGAGAGGTCACAGTTCGTAGTGATAGACGGTAAATCATCGAGTAGAACAGAAGTGATATATGGCGTTCCGCAAGGTAGTGTCATAGACCCTTCTGCTGTTCCTGATTTAGATAAATGGTGTAGGTGATAATCTGTTGCTGCGAAAGTTCCATGAACTATGGGTCGATAGCACTGGTTGCGAATATGTCTCCGATAACATGACAGAGTAAATCCCTGTCCTCAGTGAAGTTCCTCCGCCTGATACAAACAGGTTAGCTGCAAACAAAGGCGAGTTTGTTGTGAGCGAAGCACTAAGTAACCACACAGCACGATAATCAGCAATTCAAGGTCCTGTACATTGTTGTATGTGTAGAGGAGTTATTTGTGATTCGCATCTTCACATAAGGATTGCTATGTATGGTGTTCAGATATTCCCGTTTCAGACTTAGAAGACTCGAAGGAGGGGGAGGGGTGAGTACAAAATATTTTGAACAGGAACCCAAGTCCTGAAACATACCATTTCAATTCTTCGACCGTTTTTAATTCAGATGTTTAACTCATCCGCTTCTGCTTGAGGAACTGAATTAGACGTGAGGTAGTACAATTATTAGATAACAGTTCGAAAGGAAACATAACGAAGCATCCATTTACCACTTGAGCGCATTTTTTTGTATTAACACCCAGCATACTGTACGCAGAGAACAGTACTGATGCGTTACAACAGCGGCTCGATGTGGCCACCAGCCACAGACATAGTACCTACGAAGCATATTCTGGTACACACTCTCCATCCCGTTGGTGTGTCTTCAGTTTCTAGTGCAGCGATCAGAACTCGTTCCAGCAAATCTTCCTCTGCCTCTAGGTTTCGCAACAAGGCCGACGTTATGTGACATCAGTTGAGGGTCTAACGTAGCACACGTCATCCCGTCTATCCTACTGAATACCAGGACAAGGAGCTCTGAGACTTTTCTCTTCCCTATTATATGAATGTGTGATGTAAGTTGTTTCGGACATGTCCGAAAGAACGAACACCACACGTTCTATAACTTATTCGTCTCGATGGGCAATGAATCTAGGTTTCGCAACAAGGCCGACGTTATGTGACATCAGTTGAGCGTCTGACGTAGTACACGTCATCCCGTCTGTCCTACTTAATACCAGGACAAGCAGCTCTGAGAGTTTTCTCTTCCCTATTATATGAATGCGTGACGTAAGATGTTTCGGACATGTCCGAAAGAACGGACACCACACTTTCATATAACTGATTCGTCTCGTTGGGCAATGAATCTACAACCTTCATTGCGGTTACCCAATATCTTTACACCTCCGACGGGAGTGGAAGATTAGTGAGCGTGTGGGAAATGGACTGGAACTGCTGATAGGTGGCGCTAGTTGGTAATGTGGTTAGACCGGGGAATATGCCGAGGTAGTCGGTGCAGTTGAGATGTACACTGTGCCCGGATGACGCAGTTGTTATCGAAACTGCCTAGTGAGCAGGAGATCCCGGTTCCAGTCCCGGTCCAACACCTTCCTTTCCTTTCTCCTCCAGCCACCATCAATTTACTTAATATTTTCTCTTTCCCGCAGTATCAGTCAACGTGTTACACATCTTACTTATAACCATCGTAGAAAGGGAACGGTACGCGTCCGGACATGGGTTAATATTCCAAATTTTCTGTACTCACTCCCCTCTACAATTTCTAGAAGTCTGTAACGGGAATTTCCGAACACCCTATATAAGACTGGCACGTGGCAGCTCGCCTGAGCCCAAGCTCATATCGGCTGCGCCCACGTGACTCAGCGGCCACGCGTCTGGTGGTGTCTGACAGACGCTAACCGTACTGCCTTTGACCTGTTGTCGATCGTGGCCACTGACGGGGTAATTACAAACGGAAATAACGATATCGGTTTTCGAGGGAAGCCTAATAACACCTGAGAAAGTATAGCAATCCAGTATTAGTCCCTCTTGATTTTGAAGCTGCGTGTTATGCAGTGTATGTTGGTCACGTTGAGCCAATAATATGCGTTGTATTAACAGGTGCGGTGAATAATAAAGTCAAGGCCCTTTTCAGGAGATTAGGCTAGAATTGGGGTTACCAGTACTCCTAACTAAACGCAGCTAGTAGAAAATCGTCAGTTTTATTCTACTGATACCGAACAACGTTCTACTTTCGTTTTTAACTGGAAAATAACATTCCCTTCATCCTTGTGTACTTGCTTCTGGTGAAACCAATTTTTTAATATCATATACTATTATTATTAAGAAAATCTAGGCGATCAATTTCAAAAATTACAAACCGATTACCTTTTGTCTGTTAATGTTCAGGTTTCAATGACAAAATTCTGAATATTTTGCTCATAATAAAACTACTGATGCCATTTGAGACGTAGCACAAACTCGGATGTGGGTAAGTCAGATATATACGTGGATCGTTTGCTTTTCGAAGGAACATACTAGTTCTAAAGCTATTCAGTAAATCCATAGAATAATCTAAATCTGCGCCTCTGGAAGTGGATCTGAACATCTTTCTTCCCGAATACGAGCCCACTGTCGCCGTATCCTATTTTAAACCCATATGACTCTATTAACACTGTTTGTGATAGCAACGATTATTGTCCCGTCTATGTGCGTTGGTGAGGCAGTGATATCAGCATAATGTTTGGGTTACCTTCAATGAACTTAAACAGGAAACAAATTTTCCGGCTAACACATTAAACAGACATAAATAGAGGAATCGATGGATTAGAATTTTACCACTGCGGTTGACCACTGTTGCTCCTAGTACTAAAATGTGGCATCCATATCAACAGATCTGATTCTCCAACGAGTCATAAGCGATCTCGTAGGAACGCCTGCTACGAAAATCCACTCCTAATTTCTTAAATCGTAGAATGAAAATTATATACGCAGAGATGTAACAGAATTTTCAAGTAATAGGGAAAAATAAATCAAAGAAATTACCTCCGAGAAGAACTGCTAAATTTGCAATGATTTTTGTACGTTAACGTAATGACAGTTCAAGTAGGTGTGTGACGAATATAATGAAACAGAAACAATACAGTGACAGAACGTAGACAAAACAAAGAAATGAACTGTACCTATCATAATTTTCTACATACAGTAATGGAAATGTCAGTTTGGTTTCGATGAACTCTGAAAGACGTAAATACTCTTATTACTTCAAACTTAATTTAAGCCGCCCAAGAATCACAAAGAAAGAACTACAAGCAACAGCACATCTCTCACAATCATTCGACTTCACATGTCTGCATTTATGTTGGAAGGTCTAGGTTTTTCACAAAATATTTGACCACAGCCTGAGCCCTTTATTGCTGATCATTGTCTTGCAGAATGAATGATACATGCTTATGGAGATTCTATCTGATATGAAGATATTCCTGTCTCGGATGTTTGATAGTTGGAAGGAGATTCTGAATTCTCACCAAATGAAAACCGTTGCCAAGACTCAATTTTCTGAAGAGCGGTGCATACGCAGATAGTGCATGAGGGATCCTGCCTACTTGTCTCTTATAGGGCGCCTAAAGAATGCTGCTTTCACAGATATGTATACAACAATTGAAACAAATCACATTATTTTTATTACAATAGCGTAGATTGACAATACTTAACTTTGGTTTACAATAGTGTCGCAAGCGATCGGCGACATGCAAACAATAATGTTCTTCTCTATAAGCAATTGTTTGGACAAATAAGCAATGGATGTGGATCACTAATAACTGCTATCGTAGAACTCTGTGCTAGGCCTGTCTGTAGACTGTCCTAATACTCCGCGTATACTGAGCCGATACTGAGCGGCCGAGGCTGGCAGGACCAGCGCCTATATTCTCCTCTTATAGAGGCCGCTCCTGTCGTGGTACGATCCTAATCAGCGCACCATTGGTCGATGTCGTTTCACCGCTTTCTCTTCTCTTGCGTCCTTTATCTTCGTTCTGGCGCTTGTGGTTGCGCAGAATAGTCAGGACAATGTGTTGTCAGTGTCTGCATTCCATGCAAAAGACAGTGTAGCTAGCTTGTTAAAAGAATTCCCAGAACTCTTTTCTGCAGGCTTAGGCAAGACTAACAACGTTGTTGCACGTATTACTCTAAAAGACAATGCTCAGCCGAAATTTTTCCGGGCCAGAACTGGTCCCTTTGCATTAGAGGACAAAGTCGCAGCTGAACGTAAAGAATTGCAAGACGGCGGAGTTATTGTGCACATATCAGCTAGCGAATCGGCAAGTCCACTGGTTCTGCTCAAAAAAACCTCCAGGTCACATTCGCCTCTGTGTTGACTTGAAGTCTGCAGTCAACCCACAGACTGTAATTGTTACTTACCTATTGCCACGCCCAGAGGGTCTTATGGACAGATTGGGCGCTGGACACTACTTTCCAGAAATTGATTTGTGCGATGCGAACCTTCAAATACCGCTCGATGAAGAATCTCAAAAAGTATGTGTAGTGAATACTCATTTTCCAATGGTATTAGGAATAGCTGACTGCATAAGTGTGAAACGGTTCAAACTACTTGGGCGATATTGTCGTAGCAGGTTCGTGTGTTATCTGGCGCAAGGCTAAAGTGTAGACTGGACAAGTATGATTTTTATAAACCTGAGTTGCAGTATCTAGGTCATCTCATAAACAGTCAAGGAGCACGTCCTCTTCAGTCGCATTTGTTGGCCATACGAGATATGCCAGTTCTTCGCAATGTTCCAGAATTGCGGTCAATCTTAGGGAAAATAAACTATTATTTCCGATTCATACCGAATGCTGCGCAAATCGCGGATCCATTACATCGCTTGCGTCGCAAGGATGTCCCCTTTGTTTGGACAGATGAGTGCCAAGTAGATTTCCAGAAACTTAAAGATGCATTGCTCAGTGATCGATGCTTAGTTCACTTTGATCCTGACAAACCATATGTCTTACAAGTTGACGCTTCCTGTTAAGGAATCGGTGCAGTGCTTTCACACAGAATTGGTGATAAAGACAGGCCGCAAGTATCGCTTCGCTCCGGATAACGTTGTCTTTTACAGGGATTTTAGCGGCAGCAGACCGTGAGTGCGAGGCGGGATTGTCCGTCTACTTGGCACTTCCATGTATTTTATTTCAGGTCCAGATGGCCTGCAGCGCCGACATCAAAATCAACTTCGCCTCAGTCGTGTGCGCGATGATCTGTCAGTGTCTCGTCCCCAGATTCACGGATCGCTTGCGACACTTGTTGTAAATACGAGTTAAGTATTTTGAATCTTCTTTTTTGTAATAAAAACTATTAATGTTATTTGCTTGAACTGTTGTATAGCATTCCGAGAACGCTGCATCCTTTAGACACACTATAAGAGACGAGTGGGCAGGACCCCACACTGAATATTAAAGCCAAAAAAATCAAAAGAATCTAGACCAAATATGTTCTCACCATCGCGAGATTGCTGCACTGTAGCACTGTAAAAGTCACTGTTCACATATGCGAACGATACATGGCAGGCTAATAAGTACATATTCCGAGAACGGGAATGTCGTTTCCATTATAAGACAGTTGCGTGCTAGATTTAGACAGGCGTGGGGAACCTAATAGTTCATATGTGTGATGATTTAGCAATGTGACAGAGGCACCGGTGTCCAACTGAAATTTCACATGTCTCCCATAAAAAAAATGACTCAACAAAAAGTTTGTTTGACTGGCGTATCACTGAAGAAACTGCTCATGTGACAGTTTTGCGAATGCCTGCTGAAGACTTTGAATAACTGCATTAATGACACGGGCCGTGTGACGAGATTTTTGTGAGTGGGACGAATTCTTATGTTTGTTCCGTTGCAAACATACGGATTGTACATGTCCTTTCCTACCACAAGTGTAACACTGAGCTTGTCGGGATGCGCAGTCTTGGCTTCCTGCAGTGACTAACACCGAGGGCAAGACTGTGTGAACTGGCCGATCACAAACATGGGACTCTATCCAACATATAGCTGGCTGCTCAAATTTATCAGCCGACAGGGCACCGTAATCGTATTGATCTAAGAATTGCACTACCTGCTGAAATGATGGAGCGTACTGTTTCAAAATCTATCGTCTGAGGTTGACATCAGGTACACTGTACACAATCGCATCACGCTACGTAACATCTGAATATAAAGCACCGCAAGCACATTAGAATTTGCGTTTCCTTGTCACACCGTGAAAACCTGTTACCCACTCGGGGTAAGTTTGTTCTGACTGTTTTTTGCAATTAAAAAACTGATATCTAGCTGCCACCACATTCGCTTTTTGGTCATAATAGTTAGCGAAGCGATAACTTGTTCATACGTGAGTTCACTCGGAGTGGCATTAGGAAAAATTTTTTTGATTAGGCGGAACATTGCACTTCCTACTGTTGGTAACAGGTAGGGAAGTTTCACAGTACCTGATACTTTGTGGTCGAGGATGTGGGCTTCAAATTGGGAGAACCACTCGAGCCATTCATCTTCTTGTTCACGAAACTGTCTAAAAGGTGGTATAGCAGCTACAGTAGGTGGTGCTTGTTCCGTCGGGCGATCAGCGTTGACTAGTAGCTGATGCACCGTGTTGATCGTGGTGGAGACTTGCTACATCTGGCATCTAACGCTTGCGGCTGTTGCACCTGAGCACGGGGCCGGATAGACAGGGTGCGCATGTTGGAAGAGACAAATGAAACAAAGAGACAAGCCAAGCAAGCAAAATAAGTACAAAAGCAAATAAATGTTCTGCAATGCCCAACTGAAAACGCTAATTAGCAAAAGGGACTGTTAAAGCAAGTAAACGCCCTTGCAAATTAAAGACAAGAGAGAACTAAGGCGCCAGCCAATTACAAAAAAGTCCATGGCCGCCATGGAACTGGGATCGTCGTATAACTCGTCGCCAATGTGGGGTGCTGCCCACTCGTCTCTTATAGAGTACCTAAGGGATGCTGCTTTCACGAGTAGGTGTTCAACAGTTCAAACAAATCACATTAATGGTTTTTATTACAATAAAGTAGACTGACAACATTTATCTTTGGTTTACAACGGAGTCGCAAGTGATGAGAGACATACGAATAACCAATGTTCTTCACTATATACAATGTCCATGCAAGTTTGTCACACAGTTCATATGGATCACTAACAACAGCTATCGTAGTGCTCTCCAGTCTGCTAATGTCCGTCTTCTACTGTCCAGCCGAAGTTGACAGGAGCGGCGCTTAAACTCTCTTCGGCCAGAGGCCGCTCCTGTCGTGGTGCGGTTCTAGTGAGCGAACTGCTAGCTGACGTCGTCTCGCATACTTCTCTGCTCTTGCGTTCTTTATCTTCGAGCCGTCGCTTGTTGTTACGCCGGAACAGTGCACAAGAGTGCTTCGTGAATCCTGCGCACAGTATTCGATTATGTGGTCCCTTCATTGGCTGCAAAACGAGATTGCACTTAGGATGAAATGAATATTCTCTTCCTTCGAGATCGTGGACCACAAGTCGGTCACCTTTCCACTGAATACGAGTTTTTGGCAAAATCTTCTGATTGCTGAATGTGCCTCTAGAAACTGGAGCCGCAGTCTGCGGCCAGCAGAAGAAGGAAAGTCTTATAACTTGGAGCCTCACTTTTAATGTACCTCCAACCTTTCTGTTACTCTCCGTCGATTTCTTAGTCACTGTTTCCTCATTACCTCTCCTCTCATATAAAATACATATCACTAATACCTTACGAAATGTAAGAGCTGGTAAATCAAAATCTTGACTCTGCCAACACACAACACTAAAACAGTGTGTTGCAGTTGAGACACACGATTCTGGGACTAACTACCCAGTAATTTGTGTTTTTTACTAAAGCACTTTCCATTCAAGAGGGAATGAAATCCTTAAATGCTATTATATACGTATGTTTCTTCGTCGTATATCACAACTGTATTTCTTCGTCCCAACAACGTATAAGATCTCTGTACAACTGTCAATACTACCCGTACTTTCTTCATCCCTATCCATTTCTGTTTTGTTTTGTCCATTTCGTTTGCTAACTTCACCCCAACAACCTCTTTTGCACATTTGATTATTTCGTACTACTGTTATATATTAGTATTAGGTGTTACTATTCACACTCAACAAGAACTTCATTTGGAAAATCGTTAACACGATGTAAAAATTTCTGAAATGCAACATATCCGGTACTATATTTATTATCATTAAGATTGTATTACTATCACTATTATATTTATTACCACTACTACTGTTGTATTCTGTTTATGTACCATGTATATCGTAATGTTAAGTCAGTAAGAATGTCTGCTTAGATTTAAGAGAAAGCTTTAATGCCCTAATCTTATTAGGTGAAATAAGTTTATTCATACTGCTGCTTATTAAAACAGCGAAACTAGGATGGATAGCAAATAGCGATATTTTGTTTTGTAGTGGGGAGGGAAACAACTTGATTATAGGTTCATAAAAGGGTACCAGACTTCGAACTGATCAAATCGTCAGGCAGGAAATGCACAATTACGGAGCTACGGCTACAAAATGACAACCAATGAGCGACGAGCTCGTTGAAACTTGAGAATATCTGCTCATATGACGCTACTAGTAACTGTTATGCCAGTGGCCTTGCCGTAGTGGTGACATCGGTCCCCTTAAGATTACCGAAGTTAAGCGCTGTCGGGTGACCATCCATGCTTGTCGAGCGATGCTGGCAAGCGGGCTGCACTCAGCCCTTGTGGCGCCAATTGAGGAGCTACTTGACTGAGAAAACATTTCAGGCACACCAGAGCTCGCAACCGACACGGAGAGGAGTCAGGGGGTGGCATAAAAGGCGTCAATGAAACCGCCCCGTCCATTGGGGCGTTGATTCGTACATTACGAAGTCGAACACGACAGTCTGCAGTTCGATGAGCAATAGGATGACTTCCTTAACAGCGTTGCTGCCACCCCAGGACGTTTCAGACTTACTCTAAGGACGTCATGGGGCTGTAACTCCATACAACGTGATCTAAATTCTTTGCACTGTAGTGTGACCGCAGTTTTTCCTCCTGTATACGGTACGGGACTGAGCCACTAGAAACAATTAAAAATCATTCGAGGAAATCTGAAAGTGATCCAAAGCAGCATAGAATGTTTACGCATTTTCAGCCCTCTTGTTCGGCACCCTCCTGTGGCGCGATCATGGATGGAGGGGGGGGGGAGGGGATGTAACATTATCATGTGCGTGAATAAACGGCAAACACTCCCTCTAAGATGTTTCAGTTCAGCAACACCCTCAGTACCACCCAGACACTTTTGTTCAGCGTGTTGAAAGGTACCAGTCAGAAACTTCGCTACACATTCAACTTCAAGGCTGTTTTAGCGCCTGTGGGTGAGCCATCCCCTTTGATACCCCTTACATGGCGTTTACCCGCCTCCACGCATTAGAGCAGCCCCTAAACTGAATGGGTGTCGATATTTGTGACATGTAGATCTGTAACGTGCTCATGAAAGGTGCATGGTTGGAACCGAGGTTACTGCCGAACTGAGGGGTCTTCGAGGGACCCTTTAACGTTTTATTCAAGCAAATGCTTGTACCCTCCATCTCCCGTGATCAAGCCACAGAAGAGCACCTAACAGGAGGGTTGAAAAAACATAAACACACTTTGTTGCACTCGATCACTTTCAGATTTCGTCGAATGGTTTTGAATAGATGCTAGTGGCTCCACTCTGTACACCGGACCAAAATTCCGGTCACAGTATAATCCAATGGATTCATATCACCTTCTTTTGAGCTGCTGCTCCACGATGTTCTTAAAGTAGGTCTGAAATACCCAAGAGTGGGAACAGTGTGAAACGTTGTCAAGCAGGGCGTCCGGTTGCTCACCGCTCTGCAAACTCTCGTGTGCTAGCGCGAAATGTGTGGGAATCAACGAGCCAAGCGAAGAGACGGTTTCATTGACGCCCCTTATGCCATCCCGAGGCCTTTTCGTGTTTATTGTAAACGGCATGTATCTGAAATGTTTTCCTCGGCCAGCCATAAGATAACCACGTGATTTAAATGCTGTGATTCGCGGTTCTGACCTCCATCGCACAGTAGTCAAAATAAGGGGTGAAATGTGTGTAAGAGAGTGTGTAACGACGTTGTTATCGTGTGACAAGCCCATGGTAGCGTTGGACTGAATTGTGATAAAATTTGGTGCCAATATGATATCACTGGCGCACCTTACAGCTCACATAAACTTCAGAGTTGTGGCCTTTTTTTTTTGCAAGTGGTTATACCTTGCTGTTTGAAGCACCGTCGAGCCCATCGGTAACCTCGCAAGGCGCCATGTTCATGCACCATTACAAGCAGGATGCCACGCTTTTGCACCATTACAAGCAGGGCGCTATGATTCGCACCTGTGAAGCTAATTTCAAAGTTATGCGTCGGAATGGGAGACAATTACGGGGTGTGATACGTCAATTTTGTTGCACAGTGTGCATATGTTATCTGCCCTAAAGGTCCTACAGTGACTTGAGTGCTCATAGAGAACATGGCTACAGTAATCTTACATTTTCCCATCTGATGTAGGATTTTTACCATAATATTTTGTACACAGACGTATGTCCCTTAATTTTAGTAACGTGTGTGGTATTCACGTCATTTTTCATTGATAACATTGGAGAACGGTATGTGCACCTACTTTTATTTTATCTTTATCTTACGTATTTTCGAATCTCTGGTCTTGGGTGATGTATTATACCAGCTTTTCATAAATGCTGTCTAACAAGTTTTCTAAGAGTCCAAGATGTTCTCTGTTGCATTGCAGTTCTTATACATGGTAACAAGAGAGAATCAGCTGCACTCATGTCCATTTTGTTTTTGTAATTTCATTTTATCTTCTGTATTTCATTGTATCTTTAGTGTATATCTTGGGTCTTGTAATCTGTTTTAGCAGTGGACCATAATACGGTGTAATGAGTTTTCATATGTATCTTGATAATATTTTAAGCAATCTGGAACTGTATTATGACATATACATACATCTTTATATAATTGAACTATGTTACTCAAATTAGACATTGGTAAAAAGACATGTCCTATATTTATGAGGTAGCAACTTCATGACGTATTTTCTTATTTTGTTGTGCTGCACTGTTGACTGTTTCGAAAGCGAGGGTATGATGCTTTGTGCGTTTTCCCGTCAATTGCAATGTATACTCCTTTTCCCTTTATTGTTATTTCATTACCTTGAACCCATATTCGCAGTATGTGGATACAGTTCAGCGCTCTACAGCCAAACAATTATAGAAAGCTAATAACATATTACAAAACTGTAAATAGTGGTAAAAGGAATTGATTATTTTACACAGTAAATAGACAGATGGTTAGTTTCACACGTTAGAAGATAAAAAGCTGATTTGTTTATTGATTAAATTAGGCATATAGATGAGTGAAGTGATGAGTGGATGTAAACTGCCCGGGATAAGGATCGTCATGGGATGTAAGCATTCCGAGCAGTGTACTGGAGGGGGCATGTGTGGGTAAATGTTTGGACGTAGGATTTGGGAGAGTGAAGAGGGATGCATTTCTGAAGCAAACCATAGGATGTTGGAGTAGGGAGGGGGGTGGGGGAACGGAAAGGGGATAGGAAGGAAGACTTGAGAAGGGGAGGAGGGGTGGGTTCTCCTAGATCTGGTAGGATGGGTATAATCAGGGCAGATCTCACGGTCAGGTAAGGGAAGACTATTAACATTTCGTTGGGAGAGGATGTGTCATGTATGGAGGTGTGGTGTGGGGGAATGTGGCTGTAGTGGCATGGCAGAGTAACAGTATCAGAGAGCAGGAGGAAACTACCAGGGATTGATATCGAGTTCATGGGTCACATAGTGTACTTGGAGGTGATGGAAGAGTAGAGCAGGTAATTTTATAACTTGGTAGAGGATTCACGTCAGGGAAGGTATGAAGATCCGAAAGGCTATGTTGGCGTGCATGGTATTTGAGGATATGCACGGCTTGATGAAAGGAGGAAGGAGTAGAAGTCCATACCACATTTATATAGCAGAGTGGGTCAGATCAAGGATTTATAGTTATTGAGAATCGTGGAAGATTGATATCCCCATGTTTGGCTAGTTTTAGTGTATTGTGGGACTACTACTAAATTATTAGCAGATGGCGTTTCCATGTTGGCGATCTGGTATTAGTCTGATGTATTTTAATGTGTTAACTGGATAGGACAGTCGTAAATTTTAAGGTAAAAGTTGTGGGATAGGATATTTTGGATGGTGCGGCCCATAAATTTTGCCCGGGTTGCGGTAGGGTTGAGTTTGAGGGGTCAGTGGTGGAATCAGGAACTGAACTAATAGAGATGGAGCTGGAGGGTTCGTTCAGATTCTTCAGGGTTAGACAGAGTGCGAGGAAGTCAGTGTAATCGGCACAGTGAAGGGGATCTACATAAGGAGGGGGTTTTGGCATATCGGTGTATAGACGACATACAGGAGGTGAAAGAAAACATAGCTTTGGGTCATGCTTGTAGTGAGATGGAAGATACTGGTATTAGTATTGTTGACTGTGACACAAAGGAAGCAGTAAGACGGACATAATTAATGCGAAGGGCGTAGGTTTGGGGCTAAAGAAGAGGCCGGAATGCCATACTCGGTCATACTCTTTTTCCCATGTCGAGGGGAAAATAATGGCGGATTAGTGATTGTTGATTCGTTGTCACAGGGGATGAGTAAGGTGCAGGAATTGGTCATCATAGGAGAACTGGGGACGGAAGCCACACTGATAGTCAGGAACGGGCAGTTTTGTTGTAGGTGTTCATGGATGCGTCAGGGCAGGATGTTCACAAAAGTGTTGCTTAAAATAGAGGTGAAGCTAATGGGTCGGTAGGAGGAGACGTCACAGGCGGGTTTGTCAAGTTTGACAAAAAGGGGGTTTTAGGATGTTTTCCACGGTTCTAGATAAAAACCAATGCGAAGGATTATATTGTAAACTGTGGCTACCATTTATAAGAAGGCGAGGGGGCCTTCTTTCAGGTTCATGTATATTACACAGTACTGACTTGGAGCGTTATTGCGTTTGTTATGGAGTATTTCTTGAAAGTCTTGGGTTGATTTGGGAGTACTGAGTTCTGTCAGTGAGACGAAGTCGAGCTACTGCAAGCTAGGAGCAAGAGGTGGGAATAGGTGCTAGTACACTCACGGGCTGTTGTGAGTATTGAGTAATTGAAGTGAGATTGGTCACAGATGGTGAAGGTGTCAGAGAGGCAGGATGCGAAATGGGTGGCTTTGGTTAGGTTGTGAGGCAGGGAGTGATTATTGCCCATCAGGTGGTAGGAAGGCGCAGAATTGTTGCCAGTAAGAGCGTGAAATGAGTTCCAGTATCTGGTAGAGTCTATGGGCAGTATGGCACTGAAGTTGATGAATGTTTACCCCTAATCTCGGCGTTTCATTACGTTTGGAAGATATACCATGTGTTGTTTTTCAGTGGCATGTAAGTGTGTCTAGGTGACAGATCTGCATGGGGAATTGATATAGGGGACAAGGTTCACAGAGGAGTAGGAGAGGACATGGATTCTCTGTGGGCATACTAGTTGGTATATGAGTAGTCCTGCATGCGAATGGGAAAGGCGGGAGGAGTAAGTGCGTGGGTAGGGTTTGTAGTGTAGGGTCACCTATTAACGTGGAACTGTGAAACCGTTGGGTGGCACACCTACAAAAATAGAAATAACATCTATTACTTCCATTTGTTTGGAGATCTGCGACCTTTACTATGCATCAAGAGATCACTCGAGCTTCAGAAGTGATGTCATAAACTTTGACTTTAAAAAAGTCGATTAGGTACGTCACATGAATTTCTGTCCGTTATTTGATTTATGTAATGAAACTTGGACTATCGTATTAATTGGGCTCGAAAACCTACTACAAACTTCCGTAATATCACAGAGTCAAACTGCTAACTACATCTAGGAAGTGATAAAGTTGTGGAAATAACCCATGCTGCATAGAACAATTATGATTTAAGCAAATTCTTAAAATAGCCCATAAAATCGTTTGAGTAACATGCCAACGTGATTTTACACATGAAAACGCTATAATATCCCTGCTTGTTTATTTGAAGGATCAAATTTTACGTTTTGTATCAACTGGTAGATATACTGTGAAATGTAACAGCTTACCTTGAGTGTAATATTGTGACGAATTCGTATCTTAACGAATAACAGTTTCATGTCATTTACTGTTCTTTTCCTTCAGTGGATCTACGATACAAAAATATATAGACGTCAAGTATTTCCATCTACATTTCAGTAACTGTTCAAACATTAGACGATCTTGAGTTGAATATTGTGGACCAGGGCAGGCGTCTTGTCGACTTTCGTTAGTGAAGAAATTGTGATGCAGTTATATTTGAAGCAGGATTGGCATACATTACAAAAACACTTCACAACAGAAGAAACGTAATGTGCTAACACAGGCGGACCAGAACGTCCTTAAATCACTAGTTTAGAAACCAAACGACAGTCTTCACGTGACTGAAAGTTATCTCTGAAATACACCGAGCAGGTTACTCAGTACAAGTACTTCTTGCACGAACCCTACACTTTAACCACATTCAACAACAATGATGACATAAGGTTAGTTGTCCAACATCATGATGCAATCACACCTCCATGCTACAGCTTTCTATACCTTGAAGGGAAATTTATGCAAGCCGATGATCCTGACGCAAAAGCATTATATGTAACACACAGCGTATTTGCATTCCTTTTACAAGCAATAATATATGAAACGAATGGTGTTTAGACTGACAGCATGAGAAATGTTGATGTAACATCAACTAGTAAATGTGTTGCAAAACATGGATTAGATAACAGATAAAACGCAACACAACCTGTGCCTCAATATAAGCGTATGTGTGCATGCACACCACTGAACATGTTGATGACTTGCTTTGAGAATATGGAAATAGTTTTAACAACAAATGTAATAATAACACTAAAAATTACTAAAAATTGTTGACCGTGTAATCAAATTATTCTTAAATTTTACGTTATGAATACTGTTCGAACATCCAGTATTAACAACATCCACAAAACAGACATGGGCCTTTAAAGCATTACTTCAAGAAAAACTACATGATCCAAAATGCGAACACTACACACTGATCGCAGAGGAAACACAAGAAAATATAGTAAATTTGGTAACTTTAACTTTATAAATGTGAACGTATATCGAAATTCAGAATTTTACCCATACGGCAGTTTACGAGATACGGGCACAGCTTCTACAATGTAGTGTGTGACACGCATGCAAGGTTTCATAGTTCATGTTATGAGAGAACTAAACATTATAGCTGTGTGTTAGGCCCAAGAAAATTTAAGCAAACAGTGTCCCTTGTCATAATTGACTGTTCAATACAAAACAAAATCGCAAAAAGGGATGGGTGATGTTTGAATGGAAATAAAGTCTAAGCTTAATTTTGTAGCAGGCACAGCTCTATATGCATTAATTCTTAATGATCAGATAATTAGTGACACATTATTGAGCAGATTGGTACATGCAGTCTTCTAGTAAAGAATTCTAAAACGTTTCAGAAAGGTATCTCATGCTGATAAATTCATAATGAAGACGCACGGATTCTGCGATGAAAATTGTGCACTGATGACATATTCCAGGACTTCCGCAGCATTTAGAAATGATTGGCTTAGTAGTTTCATTTTCAATTGAATATCACATAGACAAAGTTGTTCAGTGGCATTAAATGCTTCAAGACTAAAAGAACTGTATTGCGGCTGACTCGAAACTTTCATGGTGTTCATTGGGATGATTCTGGTACTCAATACACAGCTATGTTAGCAGCTCTTAGAGTCTTTGATCATAAAGACACAATTGTCTATATCAAATGTGGAGAAAAAAGAGCTTGGATTGTAAAAATTTACAAATATACTGCCATACGGAAGTTTTTGATCACATTGGTGCATTGGCCTACTCCTGTTTTGAAGAAGATAGAAGTGAAGACTAAATTGATGAACGCATATGAGAATGTATCCATACATATAAAATGGACAGTTATTAATAAATATTTTTTTTTAAAAAAGGAGTAGCATGTAACTTATTTTGTACTCACCACATTACAAATGCATCTCGCATCTCAGTCTGTGACCTCCCCAGTTTTGTCGCATCTCAGATGGCAGGAGACAGTTTCCTCTCTTACTCGTGGGCGTGCTATAAACAACTCCTCACGCCAGTTGCTTGACAGCGGAAAGTATACAAGATGCAACAAAAATGTACGGCACAAATTGCATGACACGTTCTTCACACCTAGACGAAGAAATTATATTATTTGAAGATGGTTCTGGAAACGCTTCGTTTCCATGATGTAACTCGTTTTCTCCAACGAGTCTGAACGAGATCAGATTGTATATTCTCAATCTCGGCACGTATGGGGAGACGTCAACCCTCACGCAGCTGCTGAAGCAAGTCATCAACAAAGATTTTCTCTCAATGTTTTGGTCTGCTTTGTTAGCGACTGTTTGGTAGGGCCTCACTTTCTTCCGCCCAGGCGCAACGGACCAAATTATCATAATTTCGCATAGCACGTCCTACCTGATGTGCCTTTAACTGTGCGACAAAAAATTCTACTTCACGCACGAAGGAGCACCTCCACATGTTAGTGTTAATGCCGGTAGGCTTCTAAATAACAGTATCGGTGACAGATGGGTAGGAAGAGACGGACCAATCTCCTGGCCTCCACTCTCTCAAGATCTGAACTCACTTGACTTTTGTTTCTGGGGTCATTTAAGAGCTATTGTGTATGGAATCACAGTACAACATATTCAGAGTCTCCGTGCCCGTATTGTAGAAGGCCGCGAAACCATACGCAGTACCCCAGTGATACATCAGCGCATCAGAGATTCACTATGACGCCGGGTTGATGCATTTATTCATGCCCACGGATAGCATAATGAACATTTCCTGTGAGTAAGAGTTGTATGTGGTATGCTGGTGCGTTCTGTTCGTGTGTGTTTCCCATGATTAATGAGTAGGAGAAAATGAGTTGTAACATGCAGACAAAGCCTTTCCAGACCCAAGTTTATTCAACATAATCTCTTTGTTTCCGTATGTGTCTTGCAATTTGTGCCGTACATTTTTGCTACACTCTCTATGTAAGGTTTCACTTCATCCATACTTGCTGTATGTATAGGATCCGGGTAAATCTGTAATTGTAGCAGTATCATCAAAATGATGCAAATAAATAGCAGTGGACATGAAGCCGACCAGAATGACTTCTTGAAGTGCAGTGTAAGTGCTTTTCTTTTTTGACTGATACATGTACTCCAAGGCAATACTGTATATAAGACTTGATATATACTATTATTATTTCAGATGTTGATCCAGATGTCATCGTCATTTCAGCTGCTTATGTTGGTGTCACAGACGTATATCACAATCTTAAGTATGCTGTAAGTAAGATTTTTTCATACACGTTTAAAAATGGATGGGCCTAGCAAAGGCTTCTTTCCTTTTTCATAGAGCATGATTAGCTTTCCATGGAGCATGCTGAGGAGCGGAAAGCGTATTTTCTGGCCCTTGAAGACTTTAATAGTGATAATGAGGTCTTGGGGCTTTAGCTGCAGTATCCAGATGAAGCGTATGAACCCTATCTGGCTGATAATGTGGAGGAGGAGGAAGTCTATCTGCAACATCAGAGTCAGAGGCTTTTTGAAGATGAGGAGGCAGTAAGGTATCGTGACGCTTTTATGCAGGTAGAGTTCTTCAGTAATTTCGAATAGGTGGATGAGGCAGCTCGTCATACAGTAAAAAGTCGTGTGTGGAAAGTCTTGCGGGTCATGGGCAAGCTTACGGTACTATTCAAAACCATTTGATTATGGTATGGTATCTGACCAAACGTAACGACGTATAAAGCAGCTAATTTACGTAAAACAAGCATTACACAAGTGTATTACACTAGCTGCAGATGGTTACATACATCTGTTGACAGATGACGGTACTTATTGTTCCCACGTCGTTTCCATGGTTACTAGCTGGCGTTTTTCTTGCCAGTAGGACTTCTTTGACTTGGTCCGACGCATATCGTCTCCTTGGTTACCAAGCTGGCGTCCTACCAATCGTCTTTGCCAGATTTACGTTTACCAGAAGGCCATGCAGAGGGCAACCATCGTTTCAATAGACCCTGTCCTTGGGTTGTGACTGTCTTTCTATTTCGTCGCTTTTTATAACGTATGATATTCTTTAAAACATCAAAATATTCTTTGTTGTTTTCACAAGAACCTAACTCCTAACAATTATACATCGAATACATGTTCTTTCCACAAGGTAATCAAGTCTCACGGCCATTGGATACCAATGACGCAATGGTAGAGACAATGGGCGGGGCTTTCGCTAATTAACTACCAGCAGCCAAATCATATTTATCATTGTTCTCCACGGACGCGCAGATGGACCTGTTCCATGTCAACGGTTCCTATGGTCATCAACGGAATATCAGCTGCACTTACTTTTCCTATATTATTTTAATGTCCGTTTCTATCGCAATTGAAGCGTTATGTTTTATTAGTCTTCACAGAATGTAAGATCTGAATATGATCTGTTGGACGATCGAATCGGGTCATCTAAAAATAAAAGTAAACAACTGAAATGCGATCACGACTATGCTCTTTAAAATAAACCAAAGGAATTAAATCGAGCAAATTATGCGATTGCATTATTTTCCCCAGGCAAAGATTATCATTAAGGAATGATCAAGATGGCCAGGTTCCTTAGAAGTTTCTGTCCATTAGATGTGAGTTTGAGGTGAAGCTATGTGGTGGCGTAACCCTGGGAGCGGATTTGGGATAAGACCTCCGGTTTGGTCGGAAATTTTTTCGTTAGGAAACGTGCAGTTATGACCGTGGTTGCTTTCGTGTGATCACGCCGTTTTACGCGGGGAGAATTCGGCATCTTGACACTACTGATCACAGTGTGGTAAGTCCTGCCACCTGGCCCCTGCCTCTTTGCCCATAATATGCAACAAACGGTTCGCAACTCTCTGGGTGTTTCAGAAGAGATGGTCAGCATTCAGGGACATAACAGGAATGATCATTTGAAACAAAAAGAGTCAAGTAAGCACGGGCTCTGAACTGCATGCCTTAAGAGCTATGAGCAATTCTTGATCTTCCATACGGTGAAACAAATCTCTTCTACTGCTAGCTCTTTGCTTTCCATATTTCTTGCTCAGTTAAACAACTTATTTGGATGTTGTAGCACGTATTAAGGAAAGTTCGCTACTGCTTGATTCTCTCTACGGTTAAACATATTACTCTGAACAACAATTTCAAGTTGACAACACAGTGCTGTCTCAAGTATACACATTGTAAGTACGTCTGATGCCGTGAACTTCAGCGCAGCACACCCGTATAAGTTCATGATCGATGATCTGTTGCTCAATGAGTAAATCTCTCGAGGACATGGCTTGAAATCTGATAAACCAGTCATCAGAGTCAAGTTCCGAATCAGAAGTGTTTCGAATTTCGTGATTTTTTTTTTTTTTAAATTAAACCTTCCGGTGCCTTCCGCTTGCAAAACTGTGATGTAATGAGCTATTTGTGGATTTAGGATACGTGGGTAAATAGTGCGAGCTTGGAACGAACTTCAACTCCCACAGGTATAATAACAACTTCCGGTTTGCTTATCCTGTTTGCTTATTGCAAGGCTGTATCACCTTCCCATTTATGACTGTGACGTTATCCATGTATTTATGACTGTTAGTTAAATGTATGAATATTTATTAAATTACACAGTTCGAATACACGTAGTAAATACTGAGAATGAATTCCGACACAGCAAGAGAATGACACTAATTTCAGTGTGGTCGTATGGGCCTTTAGCGAGGAAAGCTTTCCCAAATTGTAGGCAGAAGATACACACCTCTCGTTCGAAGAATTTTGTTACCCCAGAGATCGATAACTATGGAATCGAAAGAGTATCGAAAGACGCCAGGTCATTTAAACAGTAGGAGTAATTTCAAATTTCCTAAATACTCTGGACTGTACATGATGTAACGAAATCTCTAATTCACAACGAAATTCAATTTTGGCTATGCGTCGTCAAAAAACTGAGTGACAGAATTGCAGGTATTATCTGCCTTAGATACTTCATCGTATGCTAATCAGATTGGTAAAATATTAGACATTTCACTAATTGTAAGAAAAATGGGTTTACAAACATAAGAACTGCCACACCTCTAATAATATAGTTCATAATATTTGTAATTCCGTGTTGTTAATTTAGATCTGCATTGAATCCTATATCGGCCTGTGTTCTCTTGGGATATTCTGAGGTACAAGTTTATCACAAGTCACTGCCACCATAAGGTTAGAAAGGTCGCATAAAAGTTTAATTTTGTAGGTAGTAGAGAATTCGGGCCAATCGCAATTCAGATCGTCGCGCATTACAGTACATTAGATAACGATCATAGCACTGTGTGAATTAGCCACTTTGCTTCAACAGGCCACCATGAATACTTTATTTCACGTAAATATGGCACAAAATTACTGCCAGAATACAGCGAACTTTTCTTTATAATACCATGATTTTGACGAAGTCACCCGAATTCTTTAACATAATAACTTCCTTTTCTTACTCATTACTTACACATGATTAATTGCTTGATTCGATTGTCCACGTCTGAAGTTGCCTGTACAGAAATTTAAACAGATAACACAACATGTTTATTCAACACTGAACGCTTGTGTTCTATAAAGTACAGCAAACAAATAAAATGTATCAAGAGAAACTTGTCTTTGGCATCCTACGTTGCTGACTGACTTAATGAACAAACAGCTTAATTTATGGATCGGGCAGTCGGCAGGTGTACTGCCGGTCCATAATGTCCAACAGGCACATTATTTCGGCGAACAGACATGTAGCCATCGTCAGTTGCGAAAGTGGCGACCTCTCACGTTGGTGTTTACCGTTCGGTTATCGCTTCTTATATCTTTGAGCTTCACTTGCTGCCAGGTGTGTCACTCCATCAACTGCCGTGCGCCAGTGTATTTGCTTTCCCAGTCCACTCACCAACGTGTTCGGAGACTTTCGCGCCGAAGTGCCGAATCTTGTGGCGGACTCGCGGATACGTTGCTACAGCGTCGGGAGACCGGCGACGTCGTGAAGCTGCCTCGTGCTGAACTGCTACGGCATTACCTGTTTCTTTCTCACAGAAACACCACAGGCCTTTGCCGGTCTGGTTTCTAGCATGGCTGAATGTTTCAATGAAGATGGCTTTTGTTTTCATATCTTAATGGCTCAAATGGCTCTGAGCACTATGGGACTAAACATCTGAGGTCATCAGTCCCCTAGAACTTAGAACTACTTAAACCTAACTAACCTAAGGACATCACACACATCCATGCCCAAGGCAGGATTCGAACCTGCGACCGTAGCAGTCGCGCGGTTCCGGACTGAGCGCCTAGAACCACTCGGCCACCGCGGCCGGCCCATATCTAAATGACTGTACGCTTATATGACTGTGTGTCTATATCTGTTACTCCCTAAATTGTTTTGTTAGTGTGGAGATAGGTCTTTTGTCTGAAGCGTCGGGGTACTGTGTGCCTAACTGGTGGATGAGGTGGTGCGTCGAAGCTTCAGTCCTCTCATAAGGAGTTTTTGACTTCCTTTTGATGTATGTGATAATGGATGGTTCGAGTAAGAAGTTCATAATGTGCGTGTTCGGCGTGTATTATTTATTTATTTATTGTTCCGTGGGACCAAATTAAGGAGAAGTCTCCATGGTCATGGAACGAGTCAATACATGAAATTGTAACACGATATTAGAAACAGATAAAATGAAATATAAAAAAATCATTTTCAGGTGACAAGTAGTAACATTAAATAAAGAAAATCAACACTGTAACACTATAATTTGCTTAATTTTTTAGCTCTTCCAGGAGCTCCTCGACAGAATAGAAGGAGTGAGCCATGAGGAAACTCTTCAGTTTAGACTTAAAAGAGTTTGGGCTACTGCTAAGATTTTTGAGTTCTTGTGGTAGCTTATTGAAAATGGATGCAGCAGAATACTCTACTCCTTGCTGCACAAGGGTCAAGGAAGTGCATTCCACATGCAGATTGGATTTCTGCCTAATATTAACTGAGTGAAAGCTGCTAACTCTTGAGAATGGGCTACTATTGCTAACAACAAACGACATTAAAGAAAATATATACTGTGAGGGCAATGTCAAAATTCCCATACAATTGAATAGGGGTCGACAAGAGGTTCTCGAACTTACACCCCATATAGCTCGAACAGCCCGTTTTTGAACCTAAAATACCCCTTTTGAAACAGAAGGATTACCCCAAAAATTAATATCATACGATATAAGCGTATGAAAATATGCGAAGTAGACTACTTTTCGTGTTGAAGTGTCACTTATTTCAGATACTGTTCTAATGGTAAATAAAGCAGCATTTAGTTTCTGAACAAGATCCTGGACATGGGCTTTCCACAGTAGCTTACTATCTATCCGAACGCCTAGGAACTTGAACTGTTCCGTCTCGCTTATAATATGCCCATTCTGTCTGATCAAAATATCGGTTCTTGTTGAATTGTGAGTTAGAAACTGTAAAAACTGAGTCTTACTGTGATTTAGCTTCAAATTATTTTCCACAAGCCACGAACTTATTTCGTGAACTACATTATTTGATACTGTTTCAATGTTACACACAAGATCCTTCACTATCAAGCTGGTGTCATCAGCAAACAGAAATGTTGTTGAATCACCTGTAATACTAGAAGGCATATCATTTATATAAATAAGAAACAGCAGTGGCCCCAGCACCGACCCTCGGGGAACGCCCCACTTAACAGTGCCCCATTGAGACTGAACATCACTACCACTCTCAATATTGCAGAGAATTACCTTCTGCTTTCTGTTCTTAAAGTAAGAGGCGAACCAATTGTAAGCTACTCCCCTTACTCCATAATGGTCCAACTTCTGCAGTAATATTTTGTGGTCAACACAGTCAAAAGCCTTCGTTAAATCAAAGAAAACACCTAGAGTTCGCAACCTTTTATTTAATCCGTCCAAAACCTCACAGAGAAAAGAGAATATAGCATTTTCAGTTGTTAAACCATTTCTAAACCAAACTGAACATTTGACAGCAAATTATGTGAATTTAAATGCTCCAGTAACCTGGCATATACAACCTTCTCGATAACCTCAGCAAACACCGATGGAATTGAAACAGGTCTATAATTGTCAACATTATCCCTGTCTCCCTTTTTATAAAGTGGCTTCACTACCGAGTACTTTAATCGGTCAGGAAACCGACCACTCCTAAAGAAAAAGTTACAAATATGGCTAAGTACTGGGCCAACATACATAGAACAATACTTCAGTATTCTGCTAGATACCCCGTCATATCCATGAGAGTTCTTGGTCTTTAGTGATTTAATTGTTAAGTCAATCTCCCTCTTGTCAGTATCATGGAGGAGTATTTCAGGTAACAGTCTCGGAATACTTTTTTCTAAGAGCGCTATATGATTCCCTGTTGGGACTAGGTTTCTATTTAGTTCACCTGCTATATTCAGAAAGTGATTATTAAATACTGTACATATATGCGACTTATCTGTAACACGGACATTCCCACTACGCACTGATTCTATATCCTCGACCTGTCTCTGCAGACCAGCCACTTCCTTTACGACTGACCATATGGTTTTAATTTTGTCCTGAGACTTAGCTATTCTATCTGCATACCACATACTTTTTGCCTTCCTAATAACATTTTTAAGCACCTTACAATACTGTTTGTAATGGGCTGCTGCATTTAGATTTTAACTGTTTCTAACGTTTTGTTATAATTGCCACTTTGTTCTACAGGATATTCTTATCCCTGTAGTCAGCCACCCAGGCTGCCTGTTTGTGCTAGTACCCTGTTTTGAACGTTCTAACGGAAAGCAACTTTCAAAGAGCACGAAAAAAGTCTTGAGAAAAGCATTACATTTATCGTCTACTGTATCAGCGCTATAAACATCTTGCCACTCTTGTTCCTTGATAAGGTTTACAAAGGTCTCTACAGCAACTGGATCAGCTTTCCTGAACAGCTGATGACTATATTTAACACGTGTTGCAGCACAAAGATCTTTTAGAGTTAAAATTTGTGCATCATGATCTGAAAGGCCATTCACCTTTCTGCTAACAGAATGCCCTTCTAGTAATGAGGAGTGAACAAAAATGTTGTCTATGGTTGTTCTACTGTCCCTTGCACTCTCGTTGGAAAGAATACGGTTTGCATAAGATTATATGAATTAAGGAGGTCTAACAGCATCCTCTTCCTTGCACAATCACTTATACAATTAATATTCAAGTCAGCACATACAACTAACTTTCCGTATTTCCTATAAAGTGAACCATGAACTTCCTCTAGCTTTAGCAAAAATGTTGTGAAATCGGAGTCTGGGGATCTATAAATAACAACAGTTAGAAGTTTAGCTCCGTTAAATTGAACCACACCTGCGCAACATTCAAATACCTTTTCAGTGCAGTACTTTGAAACATCAGTTGACTCAAATGAGATGCCGTTTTTCACATACATGGCTACTCCCTCACACCGCAAAGAGCTCCTCGAAAGGCTGCCAGCCAACCTGTATCCTGGTAAAGGAAGTCTCTGAATTATCTCCTTATTTAAGAAGTGTTCAGATACACCAATAATTTCAGAGTCAACATCTATAAGTAGTTCACTAACTTTATCTCTAATACCTTGTATATTTTGACGAAATATACTAATTCCATCATTACTTGGATACCTAAGCTTTGTCAAAAGTGGTTCCTTTGTTAGAGAGACTTCCCTTAAGCAGGACAGCCAGTTGAGTATCTTTTTAGTGTGTTGTGAATATCTACGTATTTCTGATTTTTTTTGCCTTGCATCGGCCAATAAGATCTTACGCTTTTTAATGAAAGTATGCTACAAACTTTTCCTCTGTTTCCACGTCAAATATTTCTGGTCTGTTTTAAAGGTAAACTGGATTCATAGATTTTTTGGAGATAAATTTCTCATATGTTTTTTGTCGTTAGCAAACTTCTTCACATTGTTGATGTAAGAAATTTTCTCTGGATGATATGAATGAGTAACCATTTATGATTCTGAGGAACTGCACTTTCTCTCTTCTTCAGCAACACATGACTGATGAAGATGCTTTAATGCTCCCATATGATCATCATAGCCAGACAAGCCATTTACTATGGATTTCACATCTGTTTCAAGAAAAACAGAGGTAGAAATAAATTGTCCATCTCTCTTTTACTCTCACATCATTAGTTGTGAATACTAGTGTATGAATACTAGTGTGAGGAAGAAACCAAAGTCTGGCAGCAGTGCACTGACCCACTACTTTGAGTTAAGTCAGCACTGTGCTACATGAAATTAATACTGAATATGTGCTTACAGTGACTTCCTAATGACTTCTACTAAGTGTTATTAGTACTCTAATTGTCTATTGAAGTTTTAAAAAGAATTAAGATGTGGGCCTTTAAACTGTCAGATCTAAAGTAACTTAACAGAAGTACTCGTTTGCACTTTCTATGTAGGCTGTATAGCTACCTCACCTTTCCTTATATTACGACTATGGTAATGTGATACTGTTATTCCTTTTGGAGCCTTTGTTCAATTTTTATGACTTTCAGATAAAGTACACGTCACTTATGTATTGTTATATGAGAAGCCTAACTTATGTGTCATGCTTATGTTTTGATGAAAAACTCCAAATATGTTTTGGTAAGGTGTTCGACAAAGTCAGATTGAGCACAGTCTTATTTCAATGACGTGTGAACTGCATTTTGTGGACAACTTCCTTCAACTAGTTATGTGTCTAACAATGAAACGTGTGTGAAGTGTTCTGTATAACCTACTTGTCAGTATACACAGTGTGTACTCATATCTGAGTCCGACATTATACCTCCCAGTATCAGCGTATATTTTGGGAGAATTGTAAAAAATTTAAAATGTGTTTGTTGTGTGAAGAGCAATTTTCTACCAGATTTGTGTTTCTAGTATTCAAGCGATAATATATTTTGTCTTCATTTTAATTTCTCTCTAATGAAAGGTAAAAGCTTTATTTCTACAGTGAGAAAAAATCTGAGTATCTTGTACTATACTGTTACATGTTTGTTATGTATCTCTCAGAATTTTTATAATGGTTTACTGATTCGTATTGTCTTACAACTTTTCTGTGCTGAAGAATAAATTTCCATTCATTCTGTGGCTCGAAAACGTTTAGTATTCCTTATCATTCCTACCAGGTTATTGAGTACCCAGTACATTTATTTGGAAGAGCTACAGAATGATTTTGTTCAATTTTACAAATATAGCTATTCGTAAATAATTTGAAGTTAAATAAATTACCTTAGAAAATTGCTCTAATGAATTCAGTGTTCGACAGATTAAGCAGTATAGAAAGCAGAATTTCGAGGTAAGTGAATTATGATTAAAGAAATAGCACTCTGTGACACGAATTTCAGCCAAGGTTATAGGAGAAACAATTTTTCATGTTTAAGGATCCGGAAGTTATGGAGAAACAGGGAAAAAAATAATTTTTCGTGTTGTTTGATTTATTCAAAAATGGTTCAAATGGCTCTGAGCACTATGCGACTCAACTGCTGAGGTCATCAGTCGCCTAGAACTTAGAACTAATTAAACCTAACTAACCTAAGGACATCACACACATCCATGTCCGAGGCAGGATTCGAACCTGCAACCGTAGCGGTTGCTCGGCTCCAGACTGTAGCGCCCAGAACCGCACGGCCACTCCGTCCGGCTTGATTTTTAAACATTATGTCAGGAGGTGCTCCATTTCATTGAATGATTTGAGTTTCGTGTGAGGTCAGCAAATTTTGAAGTGGAAAAGGATATTTACGAAAATAACCACGGAAACAAATTCTTAACTTCTATAGGAGCTCCTGCTGCTTTATTGAAAACCGAAAACGTCTGCTTGTTGTTGCATATTGCCTATTTTTTACTGCAAGAAAACATAGCTGCTGAGGTGAAAGACAGAATGTAAAGTTACAGTTAGTCTTCAAGCCTAGAAACGCGTGTTTAAGGCAAATAGACACGATAATATTCCATCTTCAAATAACATAGGGCAGTTTTGTTTAATTGCTTCACGCAATGATATAAATTTCCATACTTTCATTACAAGGCCATGTTGAAGAGGAAAGCACGACAATCCCTATCCAGTTTCAGCTCTAAAACTCGTTAAGTTCGTATAGCTGCAGAGTGCTTAATACCAGCGTTCCGATACAGACCCGGCCATCAGTATGTGACGTCACAAATGTGCGCGCAGGCCTCAAGTGCAGATGGTGGTGGTCGGAGAAAACTTCCGGTCTGTCGTGGCTTATGACAATTTGAAACGCCTTTCCCACTGGATGGGTCAATAATGAGTTAATATCCAGTTTGCGTTGAGTCGTCTTCGGGACTGAGTGTGTTGCATGTACACTCCTCGTAGATTAGAGAAGTTTCGATACGACGAGTGTTTGTGCTGTGAGTACTGATAGCATTCGAACTCCTACCACTCAAGCCCTCCTGGGCTGGGGACCCTCCATGGCAGTCGAGTCGGTTTCCATTTGTCACGCGCTCCCGCGGCCGCGGTCATCGACTGCGATTGCGGCTGTGGTTCTCTTCGGTCTTCTGAGCGCTGGCACTGTACTGCCACACTGCTGAGCTGCGTGTGTGCGTCCGGAATCAGTACGTGGAAGGTAAGTGTTTCCAGCGATCTCAGGCATTTATTCGTGAATGGATAGTGTTTCTCAATAAATCGCAGCGGTATTTGTTGTTGTTCGTAATCTATCATGCAGCAGAATCTTTCCTCCCTCCTTCCAAACGTAGCTGAGAGAACCAGTCAACTTAGGATTTTTATAATACTTTTAAAAAAGAAATACACTTAGCAAACATGTAGCAGTTGGGAAGTCTATAATCGTGATGGTATAAATTCCCGTCGAATATTGAAATTCCTTCTATCATTTCATGCGTCACCGCTTCCATTCGTGGCGTCAGATAATAACAGGTTTGGCTTATTAAATTAAATTTCTCGTCAAAAACGTAATACTGTTGCTTCTGTACGCAAAATACTGTACAGTGTCGATAATTTTTTTTATTTGTTTCGAGTAGTTTTAAACTGTGTGAAGCAGCTAGTACCAACGCTATATTAACGATTTAATTAATACTTCCAGTGTCACGTCTTCTGAAGTAACATTTGTGACATCTTCAAGACGTGATATTCCGCATCCGATTTAATAACTCCTGAAGCAGTTCGTGAAACGCACCACAAGAAATTGCGCCCTGAAAACTGTGGACAGCTTAAAGCCCATGGTGGAATAAAATATCCCATGCTAGTTCCTATGTCATCGGCAAAGAAAATTAATATCTCTCTCTCTCTTTGTATGCAACGACCTCCCTTTTTTTTTTTAAGTGTACTTCGAAACAGCCTGCTACTAGCACGGGGACGGGGAATTTCTCAGGTACAAGTATCAATGGGTTGCCGCGACGTGACACTTTTGTTAATAGGTTAGCCCGGTATTTCACGTAACCATTGCGGGATGTGGGATGGACAACCAGGGCAGCCTGCGTGGGTGGCGAGACGCAAGAATGTTTTTCAGATATGTTTAAGCGATCGATGACAGTGTAATTAAGTGTTTACTTACGCGATCGGAATGAAAAAAGCGCCGCAATTGTTTAAGCACACCACACACTGCAATCGATTTCCTGCAATTTCCTTAAATAAACTATATTCCATACACAACCTTATATCCCGTAAATTGTTTAAATAAACAATATTCCGCACATTATTTAAACTGTTTAAACAATATTCCACGCACTGCAATCGGTTTCCCGCCAAATCACAAATCAACTTGTAACGCCGGAAATGCATATCCTCCTATTTCCATCTATTGTACTATAATTTGTTTTCCTTATTTTTGTTACCTGAATGTATGACATTTCTGTGTCTTTACATATGGTAATTGTTTTGCTATTTGTATGCATTTACTATTTGTATGCATTTATGTCGATGTATAATTGGTTTGTTTCGTAAATATTATTTGTATTTTTACGCTGGGTCTTGCCTAGGGAAAACTGCTATCGAACGATTACATCGATAGGTCGTGTGAAGACTCAAAGTGTGTAGGATCTTTGGTAGTGTTAACTCTGCCGCGTGGAGCGCGGGCAGAGCGGAGCGAGTCTGGCTGGAGTAGCGAGTGGAGCAGGTGTGTTGTGTGACGCTCCCGCGAGTTGCTGCGCATTCGGGGTTTGGCAGCATGTAATTTCGCTCGACTCGTGATGATAGTTTCTGACATGGTGTCGCGGACGGGAAGCATTAGCTGGCGCACATTAAGAGCCCGTTTCGCCTGGTGACCGTGTCGAGAAGAAGGCGCGCCAACATCCAGCTTCTGCAACAGCGACGGCCGACAATGAGTGACTGTCGCCACCTCCTCGATCGACGGCTTCAAACCTTCAATCAACCAACAAGGAAGACCAAAAGCACGTAAAGTTTCAGAACTGTATGGCAGACCTCAGCTTTTCAAATTGTTCCATTTGCCTCGCAAAATTACAGCAACTTAGCATGAACCTTTGTTGCTCATTGTCCCAATTGCATTGCCCAGCAGGGTCCCTTCCTTTTCCGAAATGAACCCGAGTGTCGTTGAAATTCAAACGCCAGCATAATTCCATTTCACTGCTTTAATTTCAAAGTTCAATTTTAGTATTCATAGCTGGCTACAATAGTTAGATTACACAAGCACAAATTAAGAGTGCGAGTTTTGTTACCGTATTTTAGCTTACCTGTGACTGCAGCTCAGCATGGTACGTACTAAATTTTACTATTGTTAATTGTTCAGAATCGTTTAATTCAAGTTCAAAGTTAAATCTCTTCTTTCTAAATTGCGTAGATTCAAGTAGCTTTAGAAATGATTGTTGAGGTAGTCCGAGACTAACTGTATTTCGATGTGCTTCAGAAACAAAGCTCACTATTAACTTCAGTCACTAAATTAACTTTCGATTTTCCGGTTTCATTAATTCTTTTGCTAAATTAAGTGTAGCGAAATTTATTACTTCAGACAAACTTTCAGTTTTCACACTACACGTGTCAACCTTCAGTTTCCACACTTCTAGTGCTAATTATATGTGTAATAACCTTTCTTTTTCAGTTATTATAGTAATTGTCCATAGGACTGGCGACCGTAATTTCACCAAATCTCAAGTATCTAATTACCGCTAATTGATTGTTAACGTAACGGGCGCACATTTACTTTCTTTATTAACTTTATCCCTATTTCAAAATTAATTTCCACCAGTTTCACTTGCATTTTTCCTTTCATTTAGATATAACCCTTTCCTCCCTCTTTACCGACAGGTTAACTTCGGTGACGATTGCTTTTCCAAAATTCCCATTAGGTACACGCGGTTTCATTTTTCACTGTCATTAAGGTCGATAAGTGAGGGGGAGGTTACACTTGGCGACCTGGTGACAGGAGAATCTTCAAATTTGAGGTTGTTCTGGACACGAATTTTGCATTGTACAAATCTCGTAACAAAGTACTGGTTACGAAATGGTCGATACGTCAGCGAGAATATTAGTGTGAGGAATCCTAATTAGATTTGAGATTTGGCATTTATATTGAAAATTATTAAAATGAGTGAAGGCAACAATTACGAAAATTTGGTACACTTGGATACGGAACAATCGGTCGAACAGTGGGAAACGCGCACCACGGTACCCATTGTTCAGGGGCAGGCGGCTAGCATGAAAGACGCGACCGCCGAAACGCAACTAAGAGCAGAAATGGAATTCCACACTTTAGAAAATGTTTCGGAGTCGGAAGTGAAAATCAAATGCGAATCCCTTGATGACGAATACGGGGGGACAATTAAAGAGGAAGCCGCTACGGAAGTAAAACCGGTAGTTTCCGGGAATTTAACTGATTTATTGAATGTTTTGATTAACGAAATCAAGAGTCAATCGGCCAAGCAAGAAGCTCAGTCTGAAAAAATTGAACGAAAGCTAGACAGTCACAACAAAGCTATTAATGTTGTTAACAACAATGTTGGAGTTGTTAACACAAAAGTTGATAAAATCAAAGAAGATATTGTTGTGATTAATAGCGAAATCGGTAATCTTAAACAGGAAATGATAGGCGTTCAGGCGGAAATTGCGAGCATAAATACTCGTTTTTATTCCGAAATTAGCAGAATCGAGAAAAGTGTAGGAGAATCAGTTGCTCCGATCATCGAGAATAAGGTGACGGAACAAATTCAATTAGTGAAAAAAGAGGATCAAAAGAAGGTGGAAACTTTAAAGGCTTTAGTATCCGAAGTAGATACCAAAGTGACGAAGCAGGCTAATACCTGCGAAGAGAAAAAAAGGGAAGTACAAACGCTTGCCACAACCACTTGCCAAGTAATTACGAGAGTGTCGGAATTAGAAAAGAAACTTGACGAAAAACAGAGCTATGTGCCAATCTATGCACATAGTTCGGAATTGTTGACGAAAGAGGAGCGGTTCGACCCCTTGCAAAAAGGCGGTATACACGCGACGGATTTCATTAAGAATTGTGAAAGAGTTTTACCCAGATCATGGACTAATAAGAGAAAAATTAATGCGATTATTGATGTGTTGGCTGGTGATGCCAAGCGTTGGGGCTTAAACCTCAACATTACGGACCTGACTTTTGACGAATTTAAAAATTTGTTTCTGGCTGAATACTGGTCAGAGCAAAAACAGCAAAGTGTCTGGCGCGAATTTGACGTATCGAGGCCTTTCGATGCGAATTCGCGCGGTTCGATGATGGAGTTTTGTGAGGGCTGGATCCGCAAGTTGGAATACTTGCGTGATCGCCGCACGGAATCCGAAATAGTCTGGGAACTCTACAGGAAGCTTCCAGATGATACAAAACGCTACGTAGGAAGCAATCACAGGACAATCAATGATTTCCTGGGAAGAGTTGAGGACGAGGACAATTGGCGCAATAATCGCGACAGTGGTAGAGGCCGTGGTAACAACAACGGGTACCACAGCAACCACAACAACGATAACCATGGGAATAATGCATACCGCAACCATGGCAGCAATAACAATAATGGTTCGGACCGTAATAACAATCGGTACAATGCAAATAATAACAGGAATGACGGAAACCAGTATCACACTAACGTGATACGGGCGTCACAGAATAGTAAGAACGCCAGAGGGTGTGATCAGCCGCCTCAGCAGCATCCGGGGACCGTATCTGCTGGGACGAGACAGGGAAACCATTAGCCGCGCCGGTGAGTGGCCGGCCGGGCGTGGAGAAATTTTGGCGGCCCAATAGCAGGAGAAAACCCAGGTGTCGTCGATATGAAAATTCCGTGTGGAATAATCAACGGCGGGAGAGTGTGCCAGTGAGGAGAAAGGAGTGCGCCCACAAGTAGTAGTATATATATATATATATATATATATATATATATATATTTATGCATTTATGTCGATGTATAATTGGTTTGTTTCGTAAATATTATTTGTATTTTTACGCTGGGTCTTGCCTAGGGAAAACTGCTATCGAGCGATTACATCGATAGGTCGTGTGAAGACTCAAAGTGTGTAGGATCTTTGGTAGTGTTAACTCTGCCGCGTGGACCGCGGGCAGAGCGGAGCGAGTCTGGCTGGAGTAGCGAGTGGAGCAGGTGTGTTGTGTGACGCTCCCGCGAGTTGCCGCGCTTTCGGGGTTTGGCAGCATGTAATTGCGCTCGACTCGTGATGATAGTTTCTGACATGGTGTCGCGGACGGGAAGCATTAGCTGGCGCACATTAAGAGCCCGTTTCGCCTGGTGACCGTGTCGAGAAGAAGGCGCGCCAACATCCAGCTTCTGCAACAGCGACGGCCGACAATGAGTGACTGTCGCCACCTCCTCGATCGACGGCTTCAAACCTTCAATCAACCAACAAGGAAGACCAAAAGCACGTAAAGTTTCAGAACTGTATGGCAGACCTCAGCTTTTCAAATTGTTCCATTTGCCTCGCAAAATTACAGCAACTTAGCATGAACCTTTGTTGCTCATTGTCCCAATTGCATTGCCAAGCAGGGTCCCTTCCTTTTCCGAAATGAACCCGAGTGTCGTTGAAATTCAAACGCCAGCATAATTCCATTTCACTGCTTTAATTTCAAAGTTCAATTTTAGTATTCATAGCTGGCTACAATAGTTAGATTACACAAGCACAAATTAAGAGTGCGAGTTTTGTTACCATATTTTAGCTTACCTGTGACTGCAGCTCAGCATGGTACGTACTAAATTTTACTATTGTTAATTGTTCAGAATCGTTTAATTCAAGTTCAAAGTTAAATCTCTTCTTTCTAAATTGCGTAGATTCAAGTAGCTTTAGAAATGATTGTTGAGGTAGTCCAAGACTAACTGTATTTCGATGTGCTTCAGAAAGAAAGCTCACTATTAACTTCAGTCACTAAATTAACTTTCGATTTTCCGGTTTCATTAATTCTTTTGCTAAATTAAGTGTAGCGAAATTTATTACTTCAGACAAACTTTCAGTTTTCACACTACACGTGTCAACCTTCAGTTTCCACGCTTCTAGTGCTAATTATATGTGTAATAACCTTTCTTTTTCAGTTATTATAGTAATTGTCCATAGGACTGGCGACCGTAATTTCACCAAATCTCAAATATCTAATTACCGCTAGTTGATTGTTAACGTAACGGCCGCACATTTACTTCCTTTATTAACTTTATCCCTATTTCAAAATTAATTTCCAACAGTTTCACTTGCATTTTTCCTTTCATTTAGATGTAACCCCTTCCTCCCTCTTTACCGACAGGTTAACTTCGGTGACGATTGCTTTTCCAAAATTCCCATTAGGTACACGCGGTTTCATTTTTCACTGTCATTAAGGTCGATAATTGAGGGGGAGGTTACAAACTAAGTAATTTTTTCCAAGAATTTACGGGGGGGGGGGGGAGGGTAGGTGGAGTGTTGGGGGTTTTCCCAGGAGGGGAAGGGTTCATTAATTGATATATTTAATTAGTTAATCAATCAAACTGATATCAAAAGTGTGCTTGCATCGGCAAGGGGACCTCTCAGAGGGGTATGGGAAGAGGAGGGGTGGGGGAGGAGGAGTGTTGGTGGTTTCTTGAAAAACCGTTTGACTGAACATCAGTTTAAGTACCTGTCAATCAAAAGGACGGATTGTCCCCAGCGTGTCATAATCCACTGAGAACCGGTCAATCAAGAAACGACAATAGGTTTGACCCTGAATGTATGCTTGCACCTGAGTGTAGGCAGCCTACATTAAGAAATTGTGCTCCTGCAGTCTTTTCCCCCGACTCAGGTCTGGAGGACATTCGCCAGATACACGATAGCCGAATCCATTCCTATTTCATTCTACATCTGCCGTATGTCCTGCAGATGGTGTCCTATCAGGGTGTTATTTTGTTCTCAGATAGTGACATACATTATTTTTGCCTTACTCCTGATTTGGTCTTAGACATTGGCACAATGCTAGACCACTGGGCTGCGGCCAGAGTCCAGCTCACAGTAAAATATTGTAGCAGGCTCTTGCACAGGAAGATATCTAGGACATCTGGCCTGAGCGGAGCGTGGTTGGGGACATGAGAAGGCTTGTCAGCAGTGGTTACCCACAGAGAGGGATCGTCCTCAATAAATAACCTCAATGTTCTTCCACTGTTATCTTCGGCAGTGCAGCCCCAGTCATCATGTTTGGAGTTCAGGTCAATGCTACTATTACTCGCTCGCCATTTTCGGACAAAGACGGAAGGTCCGTTTCGTTAATGTTAACTCATGGAGGTCTATAGGCGTTAATTACTTTCAATACCTAGTTCCCTTCTTTTACTTTTATCCCGATCGCCATGAAAGTGACCATATTTAGTATATCTATTGTATGGCGGCCAATCCTCTACCTCACAAGTATGGTGACTCCTCTGCCGGAACGGTTTTGTCTGTTAACCCAGTGGACAGAGTAATTGCGTACCTTAAATAGATCGGTCGACAATAGGTACGACCCTGTAATGCAGGGGACATCTATGGCGTGCCGGTCTAGGTAATATTGTAATTGAACGATTTTATCGGTAATGCTGTTGGCATTCCTGTTCAAGATACGGAAGGTTCGCTTTCTGTTAAGGTCCATCGACAGATAGCAACATCGCAGCGTCCGATATTATCATGACTTCCGAACACCGGTCTATTCCCGCGCGGACTGCTGTGGGCGTCTCTCTAACTTTTCGAACTATTGTGCTCAGTTTTAGCCCTGCGAACAGTGACTTTGTCTCTCTGAATTCATTCAGCAGACTGCTGAGGTCATTTCCAGTATTCGCTGCCATCTAGGGTGCTTCTGGCGCCGCTTGAGGTGTGTCTGTTGCAGCGTTTTGAGCGGTACTGGCAGATTCGTCTCTGCTAGCAGCCGCCTGAGGTACTGGGTGGTCTGGTGGCGGTGGCCGAAGCCCTACTGGGATTTCTGGAGGAGATTCTTCGGCAGTGGAGGTGGTGGGAGCAGTCCACGAAGCCCGTCTTGGACGCAGTGAAGGACAATCCCGCGGCCGCATTTTAAAGTCTACTTTCCGGCGAGTTTTCCGCTCAGCAGCGGTGGCAGCTGTATTGGCAGGTTTCCACCGCCTTTGTCTTTGTATTAGTCTTTGGTAGACTTCACAGCCTCAGTAATTGGCTGGGTGTGGGCCTTTACAATTTACACATGCAAGGAATGTCGGTCCTCACTTTCCTGCAGACTGGTGAAGTGAGGGCCTGCGCATTTTACACATGTGCTGCACTGATCACCACCACCACCACCACTACCACCACCACCACCTGACCTTCGGATATCTCTAGATCTCGTTCCTCTCGCAGTTCTGGCACTTTTAGTGCCTTGACTGCTTAGCTGCTCTTTTCGCGTGGTTTTAATTCTGATCTTTCTGGCGCGTCTTCTCTATGTGTCGTTCTTTTTACACTATTGCTCTTATTGCCGTGATTTCATTCACGCAATGCCGGCCGGTGTGGCCGAGCGGTTTTAAGTGCTTCAGTCTGGAACGGCGCTGCTGCTATGGTCGCAGGTTCGAATCCTGCCTCGGGCATGGATGGGTGTAATGTCCTTAGGTTAGCTAGGTTTAAGTAGTTCTAAGTTCTAGGGGACTGATGACCTCAGATGTTAAGTCCCATAGTGCTCAGAACAATTCACACAATGGGTCCGGCCAGCTTGTGGTCGGACGCCAATGTACCTGGTTCCCCAGATTGGCTATCAAAGGATTTTCAGTCCGCTACGCCCTTCATAGAATTGGTGACCAGTCTGTTAGATGTGGTCCTTTAATATAGCAACGCCAACCTGCTCGTAAAACTGCCTCGTGGAGAAGCGTCTGGGAAAGTGCAGAGCAAGACGGAGGGTATTGTTCTGCAGTTTCTGAAGGTTTTCAGTGTGGACGTGGGCAACATTGACTCTGACCACAGAAGCGTACTCTATAACAGGCCTAATAAGTGCCAGCTATAGTGTTAATCCACATCGGATGGATAGCGTTGTTGTTGGGTTTAACACTGGGTAACGCGTGCGTAGGCGACCTAGAGCCTTCCCTCTCACTTCGCGGACGTGAGGTCCTCATGTTATGTGCTGATCTAGTGTCACACTGTGCTATTTCCTGGTTCATGACCAAGGGATGGGACCTCCCATGATAGGAAGCGGTACTAAATCCGCAGGAAGCTTTTTCACTGGTGATGACCAGGGCTTGGATTTTGGCTGCATTTATCTTGAGTCGCCATTTGGATGCCTAAGATACAAGGTTATCGCGAGTAGGGATAGTGCACGTTGCATTGTTGCCAAATTTATTCAAGATGGTGGTGATGACGTCATCCAAGATGGCGGCATGTAGACTTGGCAACACCGCATGACGTCATCCAAGATGGCGGATTTTCACGGGAGAATAGTCCTATTGCGGTACGCCCACTAACTTAACCTTCACAAAAAATGGTGGGAAGTTTGAATTTTGGCGGGAAAATAGTCCAATTGTGCTACATCCACTAACCTAAGCCTCCAGAAGAAAAAATGGCGGGAATTTTGAATTCCAACAGGATAATGCATGAAAAGACCCTACTTGTCTTATTAACATTCATTATCATTTATTATTATTTATTATTGTTGACCTGCCTCCACTAGAAAATTCCTTCCAAATTCAAATTCCAACACGATAATGGCTGCAAAACCTTACTTTTGTTTATTATTATTCATTATTATTTATTAACATTCATTGTCATTTATTATCATTTATCATCATTCATTATCATTTATTATCATATGCCTACCTCTACTAGAAAATTGCCCCAAATTCAAATTCCAACACGATAATATCTCGAAAACTGTACTTCTATCTATTATTATCATTTATTATTTATTCAAGATGTCCGATTTTCTCGGCGAGAAAGCCATTTTCCTTGCATCCATAACGAAAATCTATCACAAGTTCAAATCCCAACACCATAATTGATCACACGTACGAACTTTCTCCCTCACTTATCTTTTTTCACTGGTAGCCTATCGTAGTCACGTCAAATAATAAACTGCACTTATAGTAACGTAATTCATGTCCTTTGATTTTGCAGGGGGGGAAGGGACTGAAGACTTTATTTCAAGCAGTACGGTCATCACTTGTTCTCCAACACAGTCAGCACACACATCTTTGATATCGCAGTGCAGTCACCACGACGTCCGCGCTCCAACTGAATTAGTTCAAATCCTCGCCACCCGCCTGGCCATCACGCGTAGACACTGCGTACGCCTGTCACGTGAGGCAGCCAGCGCGCCAGGTAGGTGGCGAGCGGCGCCACAAACGGTCCGGCAACGTAAACATCCTCACCCGCCCACGAGCACTTAACGCTGGACACGATGGAACCTGTCGACCGTGTGAAGGGCAAAGGGAACGTTCCACCCGAATTTCTTTTTTTTTTCTGAACTGGTTCCAACCTGCCGATACCTACCTCACACAACCGCCTGAGATTTTTGGAAAGTTCTACCACATGACACACTAAAAGCTATATCGGTCCTAAAGTTCGCAAATTACCAGCACCGACGGACAGGAACCGACACGCTTGCTTTGCCCAAACCACCCTCACGCCACATGCCTGCGACTCCACGGCGCCACCAGCACGTGTGATGATGGAGCACAAACTATGCTCTCACCCTATAAACTCTGCAATTCTCTCACCGATAGACAGGAATCGACACGCTCGAACTGGAATGTTTGCTACCGAGTTGGAAACTTCCTTGACGTCACAACGGGCGATCGACCACGTGGCTCTGTGGGACAAAGAACGCTCTCACTAAGTTAACTGATCACCCAGTTCTCATTATTCACCCCACATACCCCGATTACCTAATCCAGGATCTTCGCGAAAACACACACATACGCGTGAACCGTCGCTCCCGTCAAGATACGTACCTCCGCAAGTCATTTTAACACGAAGCTCTCAACTCAAATAAAAGAAATTAACAAGTCAATGTTACGCACACATACAGGAGCCATTGCACGCTCCTAGCAAACTTCTCAACTCACATACCTATCAACTCACTCAAATTCTATACGTTCCCAAAATACTTAACTTCCCCTTTATTCATTCAAAATATATTCGCTCCCTACGATAAACTCCTCGCCAATAAAAAAATAGCTAACAATATTCATCTCCAAAAACAATACCTTCAACGCCATTCTTAATACCATCAACTTCCAATTACGCCTATACAACATACTTTTAAATAATAATAATAATAATAATCATTCATCCTAACACACATATAGTGATCTCACTATTATCCTCTCTCTAATCTAAATATGATGTTCTCTGATACTATGAATTATTTGTGTATAATCTTATAAATGATAAAATGCTCAGCCCTCCACCATGTCCAGGAACCATCTGACTAGTTCAGCATTCAGCTACTAGGGGCGCTAGTGAACTCATTCACCACCCCCACAGAATTCTCAACAGCTATTCGTTCATCCTAAGGTCATGTAAAGCACTCCGTCTTCAGGCCACGAGTGGCCTACCGGGACCATCCGACCGCCGTGTCATCCTCAGAGGAGGATGCGGATAGGAGAGGTGTGGGGTCGGCACACCGCTCTCCCGGTCGTTATGATGGTATTCTTGACTGAAGCCGCTACTATTCGGTCGAGCAGCTCCTCAATTGGCATCACGAGGCTGAGTGCACCCCGAAAAATGGCAACAGCGCACGGCGGCTGGATGGTCACCCATCCAAGTGCCGGTCACACCCAACAGTGCTTAACTTCGGTGATCTCGCGGGAACCGGTGTATCCACTGCGGCAAGGCCGTTGCCACATCTAATATCATGTGATACAGACTTATATAAGGAGTCACCACCTGGTCACCTTTCTCACTCTTCAGTTGTCCGCCGCATCGTGCGTTTGTCTCGTGTGTGTGTGTGTGCTGTATCTGTTTTATTAAGATGAAGCGAATTAACAACACCCAGGAGTCTGATGCGGAGAGACTTAGACTCCACGATTGGCCATTATTGAGTAAGTAAATAATTTTTATTTTTTAATTATCATTTTTCCTTTATATCTTATATGGTTCAAATGGCTCTGAGCACTATGGGACTTAACCACTGAGGTCATCAGTGCCCTAGAACTTAGAACTACTTAAACCTAACTAACCTAAGGACAGCACACACATCCATGCCCAAGGCAGGATTCGAACCTGCGACCGTAGCGGTCACGCGGTTCCGAACTGACGCGCTTAGAACCGCACGGCCACACCGGCCGGCTTATATCTTATATATTCTCTTTATTAATTATATATCTCATTATTATAGCTGAACTCGCGGACTTTATCATCGAGTCAGAGGAGCGAGCAGGTGGCGTCAATCAGCCTTGTCCTGAACAGTGTTTTGATATCTTTACCCTGTAACTCAATGTACGAGCGCTACATCTGTTTTGGATAGCTCTGTATAAAGATCCGCTTTTCACTTGGTGTGTGTGTGTGTGTGTGTGTGTGTGTGTGTGTGTGTGTGTGTGTGTGTCTGTTATACTCGCTCTCTATAAAGATTTCATTTTTTTTATATATATCTGCCTTCGTCCTCTCATTTCTGTATCACCAAACTTCTTCTACAAACATTTTTCACTTTATATTATACACATTATACTCCATCTTTCTAGATTACATCGGCCCAGCGCTAGAAGAGTTTGATCGCCAACTCGAAATGCAGAGAGCTCGTCGTGAATGTAAGTACGTCTCTAATAACAATAAAAATCATACTCGCTAAAAAATTAAATAATTTTTTCTTCTTGTTCTTTTAATATATACCCTTCTTCCTAGTGTATCGATCTAGCCTTAACATATATTTTGTTTCTAGATCATCCTAATTCTACGCAGAGCGAGGGAGCCCAACACAGTAATAACTTTTTAGATGAGGACGAACTGCACATACCTGAATGGCTTGAGGGGCTTGTCGAATGCGGCAATGAACTGCTGAAGCCGTGGAATGAGATCGGAGAAGGTGAATAGTTTTCATCATTAGTCCAAAATAATTACCATCATTTACTGTTATAATAATTATTATTATTTATCCCTCTTTTAAATCCAGATCATTAAACTTATATTTATGTTACAGGTATGTCACACGGAACTGCCCGTGTTCCGCGAGCGGTGGTTGCAGGCGCGGGTCTCGAGGGTGGGCGAGGACACGCCCCACCTTGCATCGCACCGATCACTGCAGCTCGACAGGCCGCGGCGGCGGCCCAAACTATCTGGCGTCCATGCGCGTCCCAACAAGAGGGTAGCAGCACAGCCAGGGGTCCCTCGCTGCGCCCAGCACGTGAGCGCGAAGCTGCAGCTGGCAACATCGCCGAACCTCTCCCCGGCTGCTCGAACTGGCCGCCTACAGCCGCCGCAAGGGGAGTGGTCGCCACCGCCACTACCAAGGTCACGCAGGCTGGCTGCCCCGCTGACCTCTCGTCGCCGCATCCTCCACCTCACGAAGCTGACTGTCCACGACACCGCCAGCGCAAGGTTCGTGTACTAACACGCATACCCCTCCCATTAAATGATGATCACGCACCATCGCCAACACCGTCATCCACCGGCTGGACCCCCAGTATCATTAGCAATAATAGTATTAGTGATCATCCTGTGGCTAGTGGCAGTTCTCTAATCCGCCCTTTTAGTGAAGTAGATCAGGTCGGTGACACCATACCTCAGTTGCAGTACTCGGCGATTGCCGACGCCTTCGAGGAGCGAATCTCGGTCACTCGCATCGAAAACCCGGCATGGGGGTACCGCGATCCTGTTGGATTTTTAAACACATGCCTCCCTGTCCTGGAACCCGAGCTCCTCTGGGTAGTCGATAATCCGCGTTATTCCGCCGTTAAGTGCAGTGCAGTGCTCTGCATTGAGTTATCACACACCCCCAAAGTTCAGTCACGTTAGGAAGAGACCAGCATTCGTTATCTTTGGGGGAATAATGGGGTGATAACGCGGAGCACATCGATCGTCGTGAGGTTTTGTAAATCCACCTTGAGTGTCATATTGGGCCGCTTTTCCGAGATGGAAGTCAAAGGCTCAGCTAAGGCACTCAGCAGAATTCTACACCTGGACATCCATATACATGTCCACGATCCGTTAAATGTAGGGTCTAGCTATATCAAGCTCCCTAAAGATATAGCTAATAAACAAGCATGCATTAATGTCCAAAATACAAAAGATCAGGCTTGTTTTGCATGGTCAATCCTGGCTAGCGAGAGAAACTACAATTATAGAGATTGCCCTTATCGTCCAGGGACATACAAATTAAAACTTTAATGGTATTGAATTCCCCGTCAAGATCCAGGACATACCTAAATTTGAGGCGCAGAATACCGGAATATTGGTACACGTTTATGGCCAGGAGAAGAAGAAAAGCAAGTCAGACGATCAAGACAAGCACATCGTAGTCGGCCCCCTCCATTTCTCAAAATTTGCCGGTGAGCGTCAGCTGCATGTAAATATGCTTCTCTTTTCTGAAGGTGTCAATTATCACTATGTCTGGATCAAGGACATGTCCCGACTCCTTTCCGACCAACTATCAAATGATTGTCGTGTGAAACATTTTTTTAAGGTGCCTCAATTATTTCTCGTCTGAACAGTTATTAGCTACGCATCTAGTAGACTGTACTTCCAAGGATGCGGTACGTGTTATTATGCCCACGGAGGAAAACAAATTCATAAAGTTTAGGAATGCTCACCACCAGGAGCGGTGTCCGTTTGTTGTGTACGCAGACTTTGAGTGCCTCCTCGCTCCTGTGACCCGCTGTGAAGGCGATCCTAAGGCCTCACACACCACCTTTACAGAAAAAGACGTACCTAATGCCGCAGCGTACCAAATTGTATCGTCATATGACACCAACCTCCGATACAAATCTTACGTAGGCGATAATCCATCGATCTGGTTGCTCTCTGAGCTTGAAAAATTTTCACTGGAGGTTGATAAGCTGTACAGCGGCAACCTACCAATGACCAAATCGAAGGATAATAAAGATTTGTATAACAAAGCCTGGTTTCGTCGAGTTTGACCATACTATTCACATACTCGTATTGAAAAACCCCTTTCCTAGTCACAAGTTGAAACTTTTCCTCGTCGGGAAATGCAGCTCGAGTGATATGCATACCCGCCGGAGGTAGTGTTTCAACAAGTTTCTGTAGTGGTGCCTGCATAAAACGTAGTGTATCGAGGAAGCGCAGCGTAATTCTTGACGTCATTCGTTTGGAGAATGATATATACTTCTCGACGCTCTCAGGTAGGAGTCACCTGATCTTTCTCCAAACCGAAATCGGCCAGGTGCTCAATTAGAAAATGAGTATCATACCCACTTAAATTCATATTTGTGGGCTGCCGTTGGACAGAAAAGCGGAAACTCCTCGTAGGGACCACTGTCATCTTACAGGGAAATTCCGTGGCGCTGCTCACAATGCGTGCAACTTGAAGTATCAATTACCTAGGCACATACTAGTTTTCTTTCATAATTTAAGTGGGTATGATACTCATTTTCTAATTGAGCACCTGGCCGATTTCGGTTTGGAGAAACATCAGGTGACTGTCCTACCTGAGAGCGTCGAGAAGTATATATCATTCTCCAAACGAATGACGTCAAGAATTACGCTGCGCTTCCTCGATACACTACGTTTTATGCAGGCACCACTACAGAAACTTGTTGAAACTCTACCTCCGGCGGGTATGCATATCACTCGAGCTGCATTTCCCGACGAGGAAAAGTTTCAACTTGTGACTAGGAAAGGGGTTTTTCAATACGAGTATGTGAATAGTATGGTCAAACTCGACGAAACCAGGCTACCCGACGTAACTGCATTCTCCAGAAACTTCGCAGGCGACACGATAACGAATGCAGAGTACGAGCATGCCGTGAATGTCTGACGGGAATTCAACATTTCTAATTTAGGAGAGTACGCACGTCTTTACATGGACACAGACGTGCGCTTGCTTGCGGACGATTTCGAGAAGTTCCGGAGTCTATGTATGACCACATATTCTCTGGACCCTGCCTTTTATTACACGGCACTGGGGTTGTATTGGGACGCGATGCTCAAGAAAACGATGGGCAGTATCGAATTATTGACCGATCCAGACATGCTTCTTTTCGTTGAGCGATGGATCCGTGGGGGGCTCTGCCAATGTATTCACAGACACGCGAAAGCAAATAACCCACGGGTGGGTGACAGGTTTAACGCATCCCTTGATTCAAGTTATATATTGTATCTCGATATGAATAACTTATACGGACACGCTATGAAGGAATGGCTGCCTATTCGCGAGTTTACGTGGCTGTCCGAAGATGAATGCAAGGGATTAGGTTGAAAAATCTGGGGGGGGGGGGGGAGGGGGGGATATGGCCGCCAATTCTGATGTAGGGTATGTTGTGGAGGCAGAACTCACATATCCTATTAGTTTGCATGATGCACATGCCGATTTGCCGCTTTGTCCAGAGCAACTAGTTTCGCGAGGAGGTTCCACACCGAAACTGATGACAACGCTGGGGGGCAAGCGGAGGTACATCATTCACTATCTTAACCTCCAGCAATGCCTCAGCTTGGGTATGGAGCTGGTTAAAATCACCCGGGCCATCTCCTTCAAGCAGTCCCCCTGGTTGAAGGAGTATATTGATCTGAATACGAGACAGAGAACTTCCGCGTCGTGTGACTTTGAGAAAGATTTTTATAAATTAATGAATAATTTAATTTTCGGAAAAACTATGGAGAATTTGAGGAAACGACGTGAAATTTATATTATAACGCAATGGGACGGGCGCTATGGCGTACGAAAATGCATTGCCAGACCAAATTTTAAACGGGTCACTATTTTCAATAAGAATTTTGTTGCTGTGGAGATGGCTAAAACTGCAGTAGAGTTTACTAAACCTATCTATGTGGGGATGTTCATACTAGACCTATCCAAACTCCACATGTACCGCTTTCATTATGAGTTTGCGAAAACTCATTTCGCATATGCTAAATTACTTTATATAGATACAGATAGTTTCATCTATTGGGTGAAGAACTGCGATCTATATGAAGTAATTAGGTACCACGCCAATGAATTCGACACGTCTTCTTATGCGGCCGATAATCCTTATGGTATTGTTCCGCAAAACAAGAAGGTTATCGGTCTCATGAGAGATGAGACGAATGGATTTCCGATTGTGGAATTTGTAGGTCTTCGGTCCAAGATGTATGCATATCGCACATTGGAAGGTCCCACTCAGAGACGGGCTAAGGGGGTACGACGCATGGCATCACGAGCTCTGTCTATCGAAGACTATTTGCATAGCCTACTTGGTGGTGTTCGCGGTGCTGAGCTGCAGCCGCCGCATATTGTCCGGCAAACTAGTATTAGATCGATAGCGCACGAGGTGTACACTGTGGTGCAGTTTAAAATCGGTCTGTCGCCTCATGACGATAACACCGAAACTCGCCCTCACACTACTCCTTTGTAGCGAGAGAAGGGATGGGGGACTCTGATTGAGAGAGAGAGAGAGAGAGAGAGAGAGAGAGAGACGGCGAGGGTGTCTGCAGAGTAGTAGTATGACCCTTTTATCATAGTGTGAATACTGAATGAGAGTGTTTTGTAGTGTGTATCAGCTTGCGTACTTCCGTGTGTGTCTGAGTGTGTGTGAATGTGTGTGAGCCTGTGTTAAGTGTGCATGTGTGTAAATATTATTTATTCTATCAAAACAAAAAAAAAATCGTAAAAAACAGAAAAAACTAAAATAATCCCATTTATAAAAAAGTCTTAATATATATTTCAATATTTTTTCGCCGCTATTACTAGTCAATGGCTATATGACTGAAAGCAGATGAAAATTTTACACCTCTTATAATCAAATAGAAGAAGACGAAAATACAATTTTCGCAGTTCGTATCTGCTCTGATCTTAGTAGTAGTAGTAAGTTTCACCTGCCGCTAGCCATCCTGTCAGAACTAGTTTTTTAAGAATGTGAGTTCCACCAATTAAATTCTTTATATATACTTGGCTGTGCAAAGAAATCTTTATACCGAGAAATATGTGTTCACCTGCTTGTTGTAGTGAAAAATGTCTAGAGCCACTTACTTCAATGAAATATAATTTAAATTGCTAGTGGAAAACGTTTTAGAGCCACTATCTTGAACTAAAAATACGTTTGCGTTCAGTTACAAAAGTACTTCTGGTGGAACTTCACTAGAGATATTATTTACATTGTAAGATAATATAATTACGTTCTAGTACTTCTGCTTCAGTTTATATATATATATATATATATATATATATATATATATATATATATATATATATAGTGCTTATGTATTTATTAATAATGTAAAAACACGCATCTGCACAGATCTGAACTTTCATATTTTTACTTGAAGACAAATAATGTATCTGTAAACTCATACAATGTGAAAAAAAGTGAATCATTTTACTGTAAACTGATATGTCGCAAACAAAATCTGAATTGATAATACATTCCATTATTTTATTGTAAAAAAATGCCCGAGTTTGTTATTATTTGACCCTCAATCATGATCCATATACGTTGCACTGGCACAGAGAGAGACCTATAAGATTTTTACTGATTTAAAGACAGAGATGAAATCTGAACGACGCGTGCTGGACTTTGTCCGCCGGTCACAAACAGACCCCGCCACTCTCTTTGTGGTTCTGTCACTTTAAACGGCGGGCATCTGGCGAAGCTGACTCTTGCACTCTCTCTTTCAGGTCCTGTCACTTTCAACAGTTGACTCATCGCCGCTCCGGCGAGGTGGAAGCAGGTAAACTGTCTCAGACAGCTCCAGCGGAATGCGCTTAACGAACAGTATCACCAATAAACTTACTTCTATCGAAGTAGGTGTCACAGAAAGAAAACAACAAGAATTCTTATGGAGAAAAAAAATTATTTATTTATTTGTCAGTCATTTTAAAAGTAATTTTAGATTTTCAGATGCTGACACAAAACTATTTTTTTCTTCTTCACACGTTCGCTGTCTAAGTTGATGGATAGGTGGACAATCGTAGTAGTCCAGGTTCTTGATAGCCGCATATTTGAAGATTCGACGCCGCCAGCTACTCTTCTCATCGCCTTTAACGTAGATTACTGTCTCCTTGTGATCAAATACTCTCAGCAATTGCAGCAAATGTTTATAAGAGATGCCAGGGGCGTCCCACTTAATCCCATGATAGAATCTTGTTCGCCACATCGCACTTCTGACTGTCTTATTGCACTTGACGTCTTTAAATGGTTTCGGCGATTCAACTCTTGATACAAATGTTCCTATTACTCTATCACTTTGTGTGAATGCTATTAATGCACAGTCTTTATTTATGAAACACCTGCACTCATCATAGTAAAATCTTTGAACGTCAGCTACGATCCTCACACCTTCAGGTGACATCGTGATCTACGCTAGAGCTAGCAGAGTGCGTATTAGTTTATACAACTCGTTGCACTACACCAGTGAGCGGACAGTAGTCAACGAGACGATCATGCAAAACGAGAGCATATGCCGAAGTCTGATCAGGGAAGTTTGCTGAAGATTCAGTTTCAATCCGTACATCTATAGGTCCTGATTTAGTTATCTTATTCTGTTTTGAACAGTCAATCACGATTATTGGTGCTAGCTTCTTGAAACTCTGTGGGCTGAGTAGGCTTCCTTCATTTTCAACACCTTCGTAGTAAGATGCTCGGAATCTCGCATTCATGTCAAATGCCAGACTGTATACATTGCTGTCCTACTGTAGATGTAGATTCTCATATGGGTAGTATTCTGAATTCAAGTAGACTCTGGCGTTAGTTAACTTGCGGTGGCCAAATTCAGTTGAGTCCTTTGATACATTAGCACGCCTTTGAGTTTGAAATGCTAGTATGATGAATCGAGGTGCTTCCAACTGCACTGATGTATTAATAGCCCAAGTATGTGTGGACGCTGTAGGTAGGACTGGGTATTCAAAAAGCTCCTATGATCGGAAAGCTAGTGGTAGGTAGGTGCCAGCATTCAGAACTTTTAAGAGCTTCAAGTGCTCCTCGTCGGCAACGGTGATGTGAGGCATTTTCCATGATATGCTATTAATCTTGATTTGAACATTCTCTGCAGCTGTTTGAGAGAATGAATTCTTGTCACTTGCACTTCTCACCAAAATAAGTTCCTGTTTAGCGTTGATAATTATTCGCTGCATATCCTCAAACTAACCCATAAGCATTTTTAGTGGCACGCACGCGGTAAATCGGCTTTGTCCACCCTCCCCATCCGCTGCATCTATGAACCACCCAGCATTTTCCAAACTGTTTGAATCAGAGGGTGAGGCTGAAACGTACGTCTTAAGAGCTGATGTAATGCCAACATTTCTAGTTCGGTCTATTTCAATTCCGTTGAGTTCCTAGTGTATCTCTTGAAACAGGAATGCTACGGCATTTCGAGTGAGCTTCGAGAGCGCTACTGCAGCCCCGTCAGCTTTCTTAAATGTGTAGTCCAGATAGAGGAAGCTCTTGCTAGGCAGTGTTACCGCGTCCTGATGCTGGATAACAATCCCAATTTCATCATTGTTGTTAAATGTGCTTGAAGCGTAGGGTTTGTGTGAGTGGTAATCATGACGAATAATTTGATCATCATACTCTACTGACTGAGTTACGTTGAGCGACGTCATTCTGCGCCTTTAAACCTGCTGAAATGAGGAATTCGTAATTAAGGCGTGTTATCACCTTCCCTTCCGCGTCGCACTAACGGGTTGTGAGCCTGGTGTGCTAGCTTTATACCTTATTCCCATCTCGCCTTAGATGCATGCGTACAATGATCTCTTCTCCTCTAAAGTTAACAATCTGATTATACTGATCCACAATACGCAGTTCAAGGTAGTCCAGCGATTGAACAGTCACCGGGAGATATATAGCGTTTTTGGGGGCTTGAACTATTTTATACCCTGTGCCGACTGTAGGAAAGAATCCGTAAATTGAATGAATCAATTTATCGTTTAGGTATGAGTTTGTGGCAATATTACACTCAACGTGGATTGTACTCACTGGGAGTATATCCACAGCATGACCTGATGCGTAAAATTTACTTCCGTCCTTCACCTAAACACGATCCCTCGCAAAACCTAGCAGTGGGCCAATTGAATGTCTCTGTGTAAAGTCAATCGTAGCACTCTCTGTCCGTATTTGAGATTTAAGGGTATTAATGTTTGCCCGTAGTTCAATAGCTCTTTCTGACTGTTTTAAGAGTTTGTTTAAATCATCAATATCGTAGGCACCAGAATCTCCTTCCGGCCGTCAATTTCAAGATGTAGTTTATTGTTGCTCTGTGTAATATTTGGGCCGGCCGGTGTGGCCGTGCGGTTCTAGGCGCTTCAGTCTGGAACCGCGTGACCACTACGGTCGCAGGTTCGAATCCTGCCTCGGGCATGGATGTGTGTGATGTCCTTAGGTTAGTTAGGTTTAAGTAGTTCTAAGTTCTAGGGGACTGATGACCACAGATGTTAAGTCCCATAGTGCTCAGAGCCATTTGAACCATTTTTGTAATATTTGGAATGCTGTCATACGTCTCTAGACCGATCAGTGCAATACTCCAGTCCCCTGCACATAAATCAGTCGGCGGAAAGTAATTTGCGCGTAATAATGATCCTTGCTCTTTTAAAGTCAGAGTGTACAACATTGCATATAAACATCAAATGATGGTCATGTGTTCAATGACAGCTCTTTTATATATCGCGCACATGATCTGAAGATGACGCATTCTAGAGGGGGTTCGCCGTCGCTGTGATGAGGAACATAGCACAGAAATGACCACAGAGATATGTGTTAAAGTCCTGATATCGCCGGACATTGTAGAAGACGCGTCTTTTGCTGGTGAAGTAGCGTTGTAATTGTTCAGGCGGCTGTAAATCGCCGAATGAATCGAAATACTGAACTGTAATTGGACTTTTCTTAACATACGCAACCCAATGGGTCCTTGGACCCCCAGCAACATCTAAATTTACTATTCCGCACTCATTAGTCTGGGCCGGCCGCTGTGGCTGAGCGGTTCTAGGCGCTTCAGTCCAGAACCACGCACCTTCTACGGTCGCAGGTTCGAATTCTGCTTCGGGCATGACTGTGTGTGATGTCCATAGGTTAGTTAAGTTTAAGTAGTTCTAAGTCTAGGAGACTGATAACCTCCGATGTTAAGTCCCATAGTGCTTAGAGCCATTTTTGAATCATTAGTCCGCCACATGGTCTTCCGTAATATAATAAAGACGCCGCGGAATCCACGAATGTGAAGTTTTTGTTTAATAATTTTAACTAGATCTTTATTCGTGAGCTCTCGGTCGGGTAGGAGAACTAACGGACCTTTTTTTTATTTATGAAAAGACCTAGTCCTTTCCTGTATGGTTTCAAGTTGAGAACTTTTCCGATAGCTGCTGCCTCCATAGTGCGATTATGTCTTCTGGCTTCCTCTAGTTGGGCTTGTGCATTCTGTGCGTTTTTGACCGTTTGGCTACAGCTGCGGCACCGCCTGTGAGTGAACCTATAGTGGACAGTGCTGCAAGGACTGGAACGAGGGACGGGATAATTCCGCCCGAAGTCTTTGGTAGCGGTAGGGCCCTAGGTGGTTTAATTGAAGTCGTGTTTTTCTTCTTGGTCCCACCATTGAACACACGTTTAGCTGCAGACATCGAGGTGAGAATACAGTTTTCAAACAACCGGGTTTGTTGTTCTTCTTCCCGTTCTTCTTCGCTCGCAAAGCTGTTCGCGCTGCTTTCATAATTCGTTTGAAATTCATCACACCCAAGCCCAACTTAATTTTCCCACGCATGGTTTTATCAACCACGAATGCAGCAACGCGTTGACCTATTCCGAGATCTTTTTTTCGCCTTATTTGCTTGGCTTCTTCTGCAATTCAACAGTCAACTTGTCGAGAACACCACCTCCACCTCTTATTATGATATGCCTCCTATCGTGCATGGTATGCTACTGAGGAGATAGAGGTCTACTCTCCCCGTTATATACTAACATGTCAGCTTCGATCCAACTGTTTTCTGACGATGGGAATCCTAACCATTTAACCAGTGCTCTATTCCCACGACGTCTTATCTCGCGCTCGATGAGAAATACATCTGGTTCAGAACTCTTCTGCAATTCCTCCGTGTAAAAGCATCCTGCAATTTCTTCGCCCTTGCCGTCCTTTAAGATATATGTCCTAGGGTTGGTTCGCTGCACTTTGGACACTGTGAATATCTCAGCTGACCAATTTGGTAAGTACGATTTCTCGAACGCTGTCTTGTGTTTTGAAATACGTACTAAGTCGCCTATATTGAACCTCTACTTGCGAGGGTCGAGCATTTTAATCCGGAAATATCCTGTGTCAATGAGTGAATTGTCGAGTACATCGATCGGTCTCATTTTTATTGTACTATGTTTGGTTCGATTATACTTTGCAATTATCTGTGAGAGTATATCTACCCACTTGTACGAGCCGCGAAGATTAAACTGCATCCACATTTGAGCTTTGATTGTTCTGTTCAACCGCTCGACGAGTCTAGCTTTAAGGTGGGTAAACGTGGAGTAGTGGTGTTGCCATACCGCGCCATCACAGTCTTGAAATGGTCGTTGTGAAACTCCCCACAGTGATCGGTTTGAAGTTTGGTCGGGCATCGATTCGTTCCTGTCTGCAACAGACGCTCAAACACCACAGCAATATCTCTACCGGTTTTCGTTTTCACAGGTAATGCCCAGGCGAATTTAGAGTATGTATCAATAGCCATTAAAATGTATTTCAATCCATTATTATGAGGTGAATATCGGTTCATATCTACAAGATCAGCTTGCCAGAGGTCATCCAGCCCTTTAATCATGACATGTCTACGAGGGTATGTTTTGCGTGCTGGTTTGTGCAGTTCTCGAACCACGGTTTCCATACTTACTGGATGATACCTCTCTCTCGAAGCTCTGAGATTATGAATACAACCTCATTCGAATGAGCTGTATTGCCGGCAGCAGCCGAAGCCATCAACAGTCGAAGTCTGTCTATTAGTTCATCTGGGTCATCGTAATATATATACTGCGGGACTTGATTGCTCACTCCTTTCTGCTGAAAGTCTACACCCTCACCGACACTTTTAGTTTGCTCATTGAGTAAAGGTTGTATAATGGTAGTGTATTTAGAGTTTTCAGGCTTTTTCATTGTTCCGTCGGGATTTTTGCACAGATCAGTCAAGTTAATTATTTCGCCATAGACTTTGCGATCTTAGGTTGAGTATTTTAAGTTTTTTGATGGCCTCAGGAAGATTAGGTTCATTAAGCCAGGTGTTCTTTTAAACTTTGTATCCCCGATGCGTATTGTGCTATCGGATAAAGTTATAGTTTGAGAGCCCAGCATGTACGGTCTCGCCCTGCTGACACCAAATGTTCTATCTATCTTAACGGTCGGATACTGGTTGGTGGATCCTGCGATTGGGTCATTATTATGCAAAGCTATCTTGGTGATAGATTCGGTAACAGGTTTAAAAGTTTCATTTAGTGTTTGCTCGCGATCTATATGCCCCAACTTCAGTAAACGTGATTTCTCTCGAACTGCTTTGCGCGCCTGAATGACTTTATGCTTTGTCGACATCTCGAAGGATACTAATCAGAGCTCGGAATATCATGTGGTTTTATATATGCTTTGTTGTACCTCTTCTTCTCCGTTTTTCCTACTCCACCTTCTTCAAAAACAACGGCCTCGGCTTCTATCACGCCCTCAATTGCACTAATTCTGTTCTCTATCCGGTTTTGGATAATGGCAAGAAGTTTCTGGATGTCCTTTAATTCCCTTGCAACTTTAACTAGTCTGGACTCAGGATTTATAAATTTGATATCGGTGTACATTCGGGCACTCTGTCTTTGCACACCTAATCTCTCAGACTGAGCGTCCGCCAATCGTGCGAATTTGTCCATGGTGAAGTGTTAACTGATGGGATAAGGTATTTTCGTACGTTTATATATACAGAAAGTGTTGGAAGTTCCGGCTATACCTACCGTCATTTAGTTTACGGGTTTTATCAATAACGAGAAAGCCGTATTGTGAGTGGTTCCAGCAATCAGCACATATCTTTACAAATTCATTGTACGACATGTTGGTCCCTACGTGAGCATGGTAAATCTGCTTTAAACTGAGGTTGTCTTGTTTGAATGCTATAATGAGATTTGCATTGTCCCTCACCAGCTGTTTTGGGATCCTGGAATACGTTCGACTCCGATAAAATACATCAACACCCATATGACGGCCAAAGCAGAAATATTTACGGATTTTATCTTGCTTTTCAACAACGACATCGTCAAATATGAAGGCTGTGTTAGGCTTTACCTCTTCAGGTGGGGGGACGTCGTCGCTTTCACTGAAGGCTCTGTACGTTACACCGTCTACTCCATCTAATATTTTCTTCAGTAACTGGTACTTGGGCTGAAAGAGTGTTTTGGAGAAGACGAAAAGGTGCTCGACGCGGACTCCGTCTATGTGCGTTAACAGAGCCATGAGGACATTTGTCTTACCAGCTGGATGGACCTACAATTATAGCTCGTATGCTGTCGGGTAGGAGTGATCCATTCTTGTTGGACTTCTGGTCTTGGTCATCATCACAGGACCAGTCACCTACAACAAAGCGCTTGAGGCGAGGGTGTTTCACCCAGCCCGCCATGATACCTACTATGGTAGGTCAAAGTGTGGAACACGCTTTTATATGATTAAAAATATGTGTTTGTGTGTAGTCACTACAGCGCAGTCACCTTAGCAACTGAGCTACAGCGGCTACACAATAGAATGAACTCGAGGTGGTATATTTGAAGGGAAGGCATTCATATAGATTAACGTAGGTGCCATTTTGTGTTGACAAATAAAAAACACGCAATGACAAATTTAATATTATAAAATAATATATTTATTTATTAAAATATTTACAAATATGATCAGCATGAGAAAAAATCAGTACATTCTTTTTTAAGCGGTGCAGCAGGAGTACAGTATTTTGAAAAAACTGCTTCTTGTATGCTTGAAATTCAGCACGTATATCTCGTAATGTTATGGGTGAATTACAATAGACCGGTATCCCATCAGTTCGACAATTTCAACACTTATTCGAGGAATAGCACAAGACTTGAGCACTGGTGTTATACACATACTAAAACAATGTTCTAAATCATCTATGTGAATGCTACATGTGTGAAGCCAGTTAATGATGTCGGTGTACACTGCCTGAACGTATCGGCACATCTATTTAGTCTCTCTATCGTACTAGTTAGAGCCATGTCTAAATTGAACAAGTTATCAACAGTGGGGTGATGCATGAAAATACTGTAACCATCAGCACTTTTAAGTTTTAGTGTAGCATCATCATACAGTGATAGAATACTCACAGTTAGACTGCCACAGTACATGCACTGGTAGGTGTGGGATGGATAATATTCGGTAGTCATATGATTCCTGATTTGTGTTTTTAAACGACACAGTTCATCCCACTCGTAGTCAGAAAATTTCTCTTTAATATTTTTGAGTAAATTTTCCAGCACTAACACAGTTGAGAGGCTACCGTATTGTGAAACTTCAAGTCCTACATGGAAACGTTTTGAACCACTAACTGTTAACACATAGATTGAAGCGAATAGTAAAGGATGAGGTGCAGCGGCGGTCGGTATCTTCTCATCCACGACGTCCACACCAGCGCTGTTAGCCTGCTGTTCTTGCACTGATGGTGGGATGTCCCTTGTGAGATTATGATCAGTGGACGGTGCGTATGAAGCAGCCCAGTACTGTGAAGCCCCGTCAAGCGCAGCCTCTGGCACCGACATTAACACCTGGCTATCCTGCTCCAGCATGCTGAGAGGCTGAGCTACAGGATCCTGCGTGGACGAGTCCAAGGCCTTCACGTGCATGGACCGGGACATGCTGGGACCTGCTGATGCTGGCGTCATGGGTGGAGCTGATGGAGGACCAAGACGAATATCCATAAGAAATGATGTGATGTTGGTAGAGAAATAATAATAATAGCGATAATAATAATAATAATAATAATAATAATAATAATAATAATAATAATAATAATAATTTGAGGACTTACTTTTCTGGTGCTGCTTGCTCCTCTTCCTATTCTGATGTGGTGGTGACTGACGCTTTCATCTTGACCGACTGGAACAAAGATGGCGGAGCTGCTGAGTCCTCCTTATATAGAAGCCAACTACGTCATCAAGATGCTGTGCTGCTATTGGTTGAATAAGGTGAATCCGTGACCTATCGAAGGGCCCTCTAGTGGAGAACTCGTGAACTAGATCAGTTCGTCACTCTGCTGGATCGGAGGCAGTCGTCTCTTGTGGGCTGGGAGCTTATATGTGAGCCTTAGAAAAGGCAGCCAGTTCTAACAGTAGCAGATGTTTCCATGAGATGGGTAATGCATTTTTAAAGCATTTCGTTGGAGGGAATTTATTTGGAGGACTGTGTTCTTGTTCATATGTTCCAGGATTAATGCACGTTTCCATTCAGCATGTAGGAGGTTATGGGGGCAGTCCTTGGCTGTATGCTTGCAAACTACACTGCTGTTAAACTCATCGCGGTCGAACACCAATAACTCATCGATTGAACACATTCTGCAGGATGGGCTTCAATGGTATATACGTTGTATACAAATATGCGTATGCCGAAGCGAATTGGCGTTATCTGAACGTCTCTTGCGTTTTGGAAGAGTGAATGTTTGATGGTGAAGAAGCCTGCAATTTGCGCATGCACATGAGCATATGCTGGTTACAGGATGCATCCTGGTTCCATCCCTCTGCATTGCCAAAATCTGTTGAACAGAATTCTTGTACTTATTGCTCCGATACTCCTCCATTATCATACACTTCCACACCTCATGTAGTGAACTGTGGCTACAGTCCTCCCTCCAATGCCTACATGAAAGGCAGTTATTGAAGGCTGCTCTATCCCCCACATCCATCTCTATGATCGAACATATGGCAACGACAGCTCATCAAAGACTGAATGTGCAGGAGAACGGTAGTGGTAGTTCAATGGAGGTAGCACAATTGGCCTTCTTCCCGCTAAAATCATTCATCTTTAATGACGTCACGGTGGTGCTCTCTGGTGGCAAGGGCATGAACTAACACAGTTGCATTGCACACACACGTGCATGATGTAAATAATAATAAATGATAACGAATGTTAATAAATGATAATCAATAATAATAAAGAAAAGTACGGTTTTTTGCATGTGTTATGCTGTTAGAATTCAAACTTCCCGCCATTTTTTCTTCTGGAGACTTAGGTTAATGGATGTAGCACAATTGGACTATTTTCCCGCCAAAATTCTAACTTCCCGCCATTTTTTCTGAAGGTTAGGTTAGTGGACATAGCACAATTGGACTATTTTCCCGCCAAAATTAAAACTTCCCGCCATTTTTTCTGAAGGTTAGGTTAGTGGATGTAGCACAATTGGACTATTCTCCCGCCAAAATCCACCATCTTGGATGAGGTCATGCGATGTTGCCAAGTCTACATGCTGCCATCTTGGATGACGTCATCGCCGCCATATTGAATAAATTTGGCAACAGTGCAACGTGCGCTGCACATAGGTTGTCCCCGTACTATCGCGTGCTTATGGCAGCCGACGTCTCATTACGTGCACGCTGAGACATGCACGCAAACAGCGCTGTGTCTTCTGCATAAAGCGCAAGCTCGACTCTGGGACTGCACAGCCGTTTGAAGTGAAGCCTTTCGAAAATCTTAGAAAGGGCTGGCAGTAGGCTTACTGGCCTATAACTGTGCGACAGTCTTGTTTCCTCACCAGGTTTAGGAACGGCAACAACCTCCACGTGTTTCCATGCAGAGCGGATTGCAAGTTCATAAGATGTTAAAGACACCAGTCAGAACATAGACTGCGTCTTGCGGCATTTCCTGGAGGATGGTGTTTTCGATCTGGTCGACACCACCTGATTTACGGGGATTGATGTGGGAGAATTGTATCTGCACTTCTTCCTCAGTTATTGCGTCAGTGACGTTGTCCTTCATCCTGATTTCCCAGGAAAACTGGTAAACAATCTTTGACTAATCTGATGTGGTTGTCATCATCTACGACCTACGTAGTCGACGGGCGCGAGGGCGGGCGGACGACTTATGTCGTCTCCCATCACGAGCTATTCCCTCCGCCCTAGTCGCCAGATCGTTGTGTTAGCTGAGCGTCTTCTTAATTAGATCCAGTGCTGGTCCCCAAGCCTTCATGAGATTAAAGCTGCAGTCCCGGTTGATAAGATTATTCCTACTGCGGATTTGGATGGCTTCTCTTACGACACTGTGCCAGTATTTGGGTGACTGCGCTAAAATCGTGGTCCGCAGACACGGCTGTCTTGGAGACAGACGTCTGTTACGTTCACCGCCAGCTGCAGCAGGTGTGGGAGGAGCTGAGAGCTGCAAAAGAGGAGACGCCTATCACCACCATTCCGTACCCACACCCCACCCTCCACCGCCCGCTCATCCGCGGTGCAGACGGAGGGGAATTGACACCACCATCGTGACAGCTGCAGAGATGTAGAAAGCCATGGAGGTGATTCCAAAAGAGGAAGAGGAAGAAAAAGAAACACTTGCTGCAGCCGCGCCTCCTCAAACGTGTCAGCAGCCTCGCAGTAGACGGCTCCCTACGCCGCCCACGCTCAGGGTTCTGCGGCGTCACCGAAGGCCACTCCAGTGTGTGCCTCGGCACCGACACCAGACTGTATCACTCTCCCAGATCAGAAAAGCGTCGTGGCGACGCTGCAAAAGATCTGTGTCTATCCAGGACAGCTATCCTCACATCTACAATCGCTAACCCATCACTTCACCTGACAAATCTAAACCTTCTATTCCTCACGTATCGTATCTCTTCAACCAGGACCTACTACTTGTGTTACGTGCCGTCCTTCCGTGGAAAAATCTAATGGATGTTAACCCCTTCCCAGTGTCCACTTCAGAAGATAGGCATTACACCGTCCGCATCGTGGCGGTATGCCGGCTCAGCCAAAGGAAGAACAATAAGAATTGCAGGACCTAGGAAGCATGCTGTGCCACCCTGCCAGTTTGCCCGCCTCAATATTACTAACCGCTAGAGTGCTAGTGAACATGTATCTTTGTTTGCTCGATTATCATCTGCAACCATTCCACCATGACAAGCAAACGGAAATCTACCCATGAGGACTATGCAAAAATAACACTCCAATGTTTAGCCCTCAGCATCTCAGGTCTGGGAATTTCCTGTCCTTCCAGTAACAAGTGACTGAAGAGCTCAGTTTGTCAACATACCTGCCGATAGCAACATGTTTGATCGCCGAAATGCTATGGCCTTTGGACACTATCGACCGGCAGTACACTGGTGGACAGTTAGATCAACAAATACGCAGGGAGAAAATAAAGAATCATTCCTTTGTTTTTAGATTCTGTTCTGAATTCAACGGACCTACTTTTCATCGTATACAAGAGGTTAAAAAAGGACGTATAAAATTTCTTGAAATCTTTAGAGGGGGAAAAAAAGAAGCACTTGTTTATGTGATGAAAATTTTACAGGGGTTCATGTATATATTTTTATGGGTGGAGATTAAGCTTTTGGTGTTCGAGGCACCGACAGAAACTTCAGATCTGCTTACTCATTTGGCTGAAGCTGCAGGCATTATTCGTCAAAATTTTGGTTGTTTAGAGAGTTTAGACAATCATTATCACGTAAATCCTAGTAGTACATTAATGTAAAAGGACGGCATTTTCAGCATTATTTCTAAAACAGCATTCGTCACAGGTCAGTTTGAACACTGTCTGTAAACATCACTAGAATCAAAACCCTCATTGACCACTAGCGGGAAAACGATCCACCTGGGAGATTTTTGTCACTTAAAAATGTGATTATTTTATCTCTTCTAAATTCTAAAATTTTGCATACGTAGTGTTTTCACACACTGTATGGTAAGACAGTGACATGTAATGATACTCTCTTCGGCCAAATGGAAAGACGAGGGCCTCTACTGCAGCATCCCACTGACGTCGCTTTCATTATTCTGTTATAAATAAGTTATTTTTAAAAGGGCGTACTTACGACTACTTTTGCACGCTTCTCTGTTGTAATGTAAGTAAATTGAAAATTTGCTTGTCTCAGGAGATTCATATTTTTCGTGGTTCAAATGGTTCAAATGGCTCTGAGCACTATGGGACTTAAGATCTATGGTCATCAGTCCCCTAGAACTTAGAACTACTTAAACCTAACTAACCTAAGGACAGCACACAACACCCAGTCATTACGAGGCAGAGAAACTCCCTGACCCCACCGGGAATCGAACCCGGGAACCCGGGCGTGGGAAGCGAGAACGCTACCGCACGATTTCGTGGTTCCTAGTCCATAATGTTTGCGCCAAATCCGTTATCTTGAATGATCACAGGAGCAGCATAGAATACTACTAACATACAAACAGTTCGTCACGTAATTATCCTTCATCGACCATTCAGCAGTGAAAACTGGAATCTTTTACGAGTTTATAATTACTGAAAAACTGTTGTAAAAGCTTATTCTTTTCTTACCCAGTCGTGAGTGGTTCTTAGATGTTTAATGAGGTATTTGCAATAAAGATAGAAGCAAGGGAAGTTATGGATTAAAATATGTGCCACGACCGGACTTGAATCCGGGTCTCCTGCTTCCTAGGCAGGAGAGCCGGCTTCAATACAACACCGAGACACAAATTTTAATTCTTACTTCCGCTTCTGTCCTTATCGAAGATACAGTTTGAGACTCACATGTCTTCAGGAAAATATGATTGCATTAGATTAATGAAGTATAATTGGCAAAATATTAAAAAATATGGAATTGGATAGCAGAAATATATTTACATGTAATTATTAGTCATAATAAATTATGTTGAGCTGTAGGAAAGGGACGGTGGTAGAAAAGCAGACGTGATTTTTCCCATGCGGTAAGGTAAGAGTGAGCAGGAGAGAAGTTTGAATTCGTCGCTTCAGAATTCGCAGAAAGAGAGAAGCGAGGGTGGGAAGAGATAAACCACTTGGCAGCAATCCGGAGGAGAACAGAATAAAGAAGCGTCTCGTCGAGTGTCAGAAATGTGTCACATTTATCATGGGGAGCGGTGCACTCTGGGAGGGCGGGAAATTAATGATAGACGACAAGTCGCAGCCTTCCCCGATTGTCTGCCGCAACATTGGATCTCATCCAAGCGGAAAATTCGTTAATTCTGTTATTTTCCTAGCAATTATTTTTCATGCGATCGAAGAATCCTCTAGCAAAGTATCCGAAATTATGTATTAGCTGTCCTACGAGAGGAAGCACTGAAGTGAAAACTTGATTAAGGATACGTGGTTACTGATTATTATTACTAATATCACGGTACACCCGTCTATATGAAAAACATGCAAAGGGGAAGAATACGTTTCCAGAAAAGTAACATCCATTATGTGTGATGGTACATATTTCTTTTACGATTTCTACGGTCGCAGGTTCGAATCCTGCCTCGGGCATGGATGTTTGTGATGTCCTTAGGTTAGTTAGGTTTAACTAGTTCTAAGTTCTAGGGGACTAATGACCTCAGCAGTTGAGTCCCATAGTGCTCAGAGCCATTTTTTTTCTTTTACGATTTCATAGATTTGTGTTATACAGGCGCTTCCTCGAAAACATTACAATGCTCAGAGTTCCCAGCCTCAGCAAACTGAAAGGCTAAGCACATTTTTGCTATGCTACACAATGGGAATATGTGCTAATTTCATTAGGCAGTATTAGTTTCTAGTGTCATCATATTCCATCATTAAGCGGTATTTTTAAACTACTTGTAATCTTTCAAAATAAGTTACACATCTATTGTCCAAACTGGCTCGATTTCTTTTTATTTGTGTCCATCTAACTGTACTTTTTCCTTAATAGTATTTCAGTGACAGTGTTTCAGTGACTCTGTGAACCTCTCTATTCAGTGGCATAAAAGTAGGCCTGAAGTCACCTCATAACCACAGCCGAAGAACAATGAAGGAAAGTTCATAAACGAAGGACACACCAAATTAAATTCAGAGTAATTCTGATGATAAGACTCTTTGATAATAATGCTACTCAAAGCAGAAACACATCTATCTTTTTGTTAGAATTGTAATAGGTATAACACCACAATTTCATGAGGCGAAGTCCACACTCCTTACAACTAAATTATCAATGATATAAATTTACTGTGCATTCGCACAGTTATCCAATTGTTGTGGATATTGTTGTTCTAGTGTTTGGTACTTACGAACGCTCAACAGCGAGGTTTTCAGCACCCTTACACACATTAAAAGAATTAAACGTGGAATAAATAACGAAAAGAGGATCATGGACGCTACGACAACGGGAAAGAATAAAAGATGCTATACAGGAGACTAAAATACTAGTAAAATGACAAAGGAACTAAAAGTAAGGCACAGGAAAATCTCAGTGGATGACCACTTACGCGAAATACTGTTGACCCACTCACTCTGTTAACACATTAAAACCAATTCCCTAAAATCTTGGAAAAAACGCTGAACAATTGATAACGTTTTGAAACTCTAACCACTTTCGTTTGAACGTTACCTAAAACAGACGGTAAGTCCGCCGCGTCTCACTGAGCGGAAAATAATACGCACTCCAGTAAAATATAGTGCACAACGATCTGTACGCCACAAGCACGACGAATTGGAGGGACATCTCGTCGGAGCAAGAACCCATGCATCATAGACTGTGGCTTGTGCGAAGACGAGTGACGAAAACCTTGTCCCGTCTACGTGGCTGGAACGAAGTGCACCACGGCTGCGTTGTGGGCTTTAATAGACGGATCTTACTGTCTATCTCTTCCAGCGACAAATTCTCCCACAGATGCAACACTGTGGAGCTCAACAGCGAGGTTTTAGGATGCAGGCCGATGGCACATGGAAATACCTGAGGATCATGACACGTCTCCTTGGCTGCTACGTCCTTCCTTTTCTTCCTCGCAATTCCCATGAGTCCTGGTACCCAACACGAAGAAATCTCCTTCTGCAGTAGTTGTAGTTGGAGGAGGGCATCCTGGATGGTCTGGACTACTTTATCTGCTGGGTGCAAACATTTCAAGAAGTGAAGAGCATACAGAGAACCGGAACAGACAGGAAGTTTGGCACTGCAAGAACGTCTCATCAGCTCCTGTGGCCGCAACATCGCATATAATTCTGCGTCAAAGACAGTTAAGTCACAAGGCAGTCGGACCTTGAGGACACAGTCCATGAGAGCAACAGAGCAACCAACAGAGTCCCCCGGTTTCCATACATCTACAAAACAGCTATATACACACACATCTAAAAAAGTTTTGCATCACCCCAGTTCCCAGATCTCCTGAAGACAGACGTTGACTGTGGATATTGTAACACAGTCACAGTCCCTTTGAATGCTCAGAGATGTCACTAAACCCACCCAGAGATGTAAACAACCACGCATCAGCAGCGCCTATTGGACGGAGGTGGTCCGACAGCCGATCAATTCCAGTCAATCCACCAGGAAGGAGGTACACGGCTCGTGTTGTATGTGGTACAACCATGGCCAGAGGGCCAATACCGAGGTCGAGACTGGATTGTTACTTCGTGCCAGGAAGGGCCCTCAACAAGGGAAGACTCCAGGCATCTCGGAGTGAACCAAAGCGATGTTGTTTGGACATGGAGGGCATACAGAGGGACAGGAATTGTCGGTGACATGCCTCACTCAGGCCACCCAAGAGCTACTACTGCAGTGGATGATCGCTACCTTAGGATTATGCCTCGAAGGATCCATGACAGCCACGCCACCATGTTGAATAATGCTCTTCTTGCAGCCACAGAACGTAGTGTTACGACTCAAACTGTGAGCAATAGGCTGTATGATGTGCAACTTACTTCCGACATCCACGGCGAGGTCCATCTTTGCAACCACGACACCATACAGTTCGGTACAGAAGGGCCCAGCAACATACCGAATGGACCGCTCAGGACTGGCATCACGTCCTCTTCACCGATGAGTGTCGTATATGCCCTCAATCAGACTATCGTCGGAGACGGTTTTGGAGCCGGCCGGTGTGACCGAGCGATTCTAGGCGCTTCAGTCTGGAACCGCGCGACTGCTGCGGTCGCAGGTTTGAATCCTGCCTCGGGCATGGATGTGTGTGATGTCCTTAGGTTAGTTAGGTTTACGTAGTTGTAAGTTCCAGGGGACTGATGACCTCAGATGTTAAGTCCCATAGTGCTCAGAGCCATTTGAACCATTTTTTACGTGTTTGGAAGCAACCCTGGCAGGCTGAACGCCTTAGACACACTGTCCAGTGAATGCAAGAAGGTGGTGGTTCCCTGATGTTCTGGGATGTCATTATGTGGGGCCGACGTACGCCGCTGGTGATCATGGAAGGCACCGTAACGCTGTACTTCAATTGAATGCCATAGTTCAATCATATCGTCAGCATAATGGCGAGCCATTCGTCTTCATGGATGACAATTCGTGCTCCTATCGTGCACATCTTGTGAATCACTTCCTGCAGGATAACGACATCGCTCGACTAGTGTGGCCGGCATGTTCTCCAGACATGAACCCAACCGAACATGCCTGGGAGAGATTGGAAAGGGATGTTTATGGACAACGTGACCCACCAACCACTCTGAGGGATCTACGCCGAATCGCCGTTGAGGAGTTTGACAATCTGGACCAACAGTGCCTTGATGAACTTGTCCGAAGTGCCACGATGAATACAGGCATTCATCAATGCAAGAGGACGTGCTACTGGGTGTTAGAGGTACTGGTGTGCACAGCAATCAGTATCACCACCTCTGAAGGTCTCGCTGTATGGTGGTACAACATGCAATGTGTGGTTTTCATGAGCAGTAAAAAGAGCGGAAATGATGTTTATGTTGATCTCTATTCCAATTCTCTGTGCAGTTTCCGAAACTCTCGGAACCGATGTAATGGTTCAAATGGCTCTGAGCACTATGGGACTCAACTGCTGAGGTCATTAGTCCCCTAGAACTTAGAACTAGTTAAACCTAACTAACCTAAGGACATCACAAACATCCATGCCCGAGGCAGGATTCGAACCTGCGACCGTAGCGTTCTTGCGGTTTCAGACTGCAGCGCCTTTAACCGCACGGCCACTTCGGCCGGCAACCGATGTAATGCAAAGCTTTTTGTGGTGTGTGTAGTTGTGTTGCTGAGATAAAATGTCAGAAAATATCGCATGAAACACGGAAGCTGGAGAGCAGTCTCTCCCGTATTGTACCAAATCTAAAATTACTCTGGGATTCAACAGTTATCAGGGCGGCAGGCCGTTGTGTTTCATGAAAACACAAGCAAAGGGGTTGAGATTCTGCTAGGACTTTCAGTTCCTCCGCATGAGTACCGAACCCATTCATGTTCCACTGTAATATTGGAGACATTTATCATCTGGGTTGTACTTTCACCCTCTCTTTCTGCCGGGGTGGGGAGCCCTCAACGGACTGAGATTCAGCCTTGGGGCAAGATGCTTGCTCTGGGCAGACTTTGTAACCCATTGGCTCTGAAGCAGAAGCATCAGAACCATCAAGTCGAATGATACCGACATTATCTGACGTTTGACAGCCTGTTTTCGCTTGTGGCGGAAGCTTCCCATTTACTTTTTTAGACTGGAATGGTTTTGGAGGAGCTACAGCAGCAGCGGTGGAGGCAGTGCCGGGTTTTTTACCGGGCTCTGCATTTGTAGGTACTGGCAGGTCCGCAGTGGTGGCAACTGTCACTTTACCTGACATTCGCAGGAGGTCAATGGGCACTGAAACAACAGTTGTTGACATATGTACTGATAAACGTAGGTAATAGTGCTGACACTAGGAACCTCCATTTGGGTAGAAGCATTCCTGTCGAAACAGGCTTTTTAAGGGCGGAAGCAAAAGATGTAGTGAATGTGGGAAGCTGCTTGCCTTATTGACATTCTAGGCCTCTCCATATGGGAAGAGTTTCGATGTCTTAATCTCCTGTATCTTCTATTATTCAAGGAAGACACTGCAATCCCTACTCGATACAGGGTGATCACATGACAAATTTACACACATTGGAGGGGAGGGGCAGCCAACGTCATCATGGGCGGCCCTGCCACATTTGCCACAAGTGGCTTCACCTTCACATGCTAAGGTGTGAGCCAAACGGGCTGGCATTTAAAACAGCGCATATGGTTACAGACATGTATCTGTATGCTTGGATGAAGAAAACCCATCTTGATACGTTCTGAGAGTTTCATGCTATTAAAGATAAGGACGAAGGAGTCAGATCTTATGAGATCCCCATCCACCTTTTTCAATATATTTTGCACGTCAACTATTCCCTCCTGAGTGTACTCATCGTTCAATTCCTCCTTGGGACTGTTGACAAGATCTTTACAGTTCACAACACCTTTGCTATAGTTCAAGGTGTTGTGGATCTCCGTTTTTATGGCATATTCCTCAAGGCAAAAATGGTTCAAATGGCTCTGAGCACTATGGGACTTAACTTCTGAGGTCATCACTCTCCTAGAACTTAGAACTACTTACACCTAACTAACCTACGGACATCACACACATCCACGCCCGAGGCAGGATTTGAACCTGCGACCGTAGCAGTCGTGCGGTTCCAGAATGAAGCGCCTAGAATCGCTCGGCCACACCGGCAGGCCATTCCTCAAGGCACTTAGCATTCCGGTAGTTGGCCACTTGTCAGTAAGTAGCACTTCAATCAACAGCGTTCCATTACGCGACTGTTTGGTGGATTTCAAAGCACCTGCAGTGAGCTCTAAGCCTTTCTGAATATAAAAGGCGAAACATTCTCAAATCTGCCCTCTGTTCGCTTCACATCCTGTTACTATAAACTGAAGAACTCTGTATAACTGCTGAGTCTAGAGGACTGGCAACATGAGCCCTCTTGTTAGAGTGGGTGTTAGTACTTTAAAGCGGCCCACCCTTTCCGCTGGGAGAAGCAAAAGAAAATTGGGAGGTTTTATTTCGGTTCCATGAGCAGCTAGGGGAAATAAGGCCACACTCAGATAGAGCCCCGCATGCCTGAGAAAGCCTAATACAACTGAGGTGCCGCAGGTTCCCCAAAGGTTACCCGCTAACGACTGTTCCACCTCAACAGCCACGCATCTCATCCGTGCTCAGAACGCCTTGGGACCGGGGGGTCTTTTATACTGGCTTATTCCATCCTCTCGATCTGGGCGGTCAAATTAAGGTTCCCGTTCCCTGAGACACATAACATTCCCCCACCGCGCCGCACTGTGATTGCTGAAGCATGCCAAAAGCTCACAGTGACACAGGACTGGCGGTGCTTTCCTCTGCCCAGGTTAGGGACCCCAGCATCGGCAAGCACATACCCAAAAAACGATTGCTGAGCCCCTTAGGGTTCAAAATGATTCAAATGGCTCTGAGCACAATGGGACTTAACATCTGTGGTCATCAGTCCTCAGATCTACTTAACCTAACTGAATTATCTGGGAGTAAGCATTAGGAGTGATTTAAAATGGAATGATCATATAAAGTTGATCGTCGGTAAAGCAGATGCCAGACTGAGATTCATTGGAAGAATCCTAAGGAAATGCAATCCGAAAACAAAGGAAGTAGGTTACAGTACGCTTGTTCGCCCACTGCTTGAATACTGCTCAGCAGTGTGGGATCCGTACCAGATAGGGTTGATAGAAGAGATAGAGAAGATCCAACGGAGAGCAGCGCGCTTCGTTACAGGATCATTTAGTAATCGCGGAAGCGTTACGGAGATCATAGATAAACTCCAGTGGAAGACTCTGCAGGAGACACGCTCAGTAGCTCGGTTCGGGCATTTGTTAAAGTTTCGAGAACATACCTTCACCGAAGAGTCAAGCAGTATATTGCTCCCTCCTACGTATATCTCGCGAAGAGACCATGAGGATAAAATCGGAGAGATTAGAGCCCACACAGAAGCATACCGACAATCCTTCTTTCCACGAACAATACGAGACTGGAATAGAAGGGAGAACCGATAGAGGTACTCAGGGTACCCTCCGCCACACACCGTCAGGTGGCTTGCGGATTATGGATGTAGATGTAGAACCTAAGGACATCACACACATCCATGCCCGAGGCAGGATTCGAACCTGCGACCGTAGCGGTCACGCGGTTCCAGACTGAAGCGCCTAGAACCGCATGGCCACACCTGCCGGCGCCCCTTAGGGCGCAACTACCCAAGAACTAGTCTCGTTTTGTGGTCGCTAAAGTACCATAATAAGTTGCTTTAAAGACATATACAAAAAAACTACAAAACTAACATTTGTGGCCTACAATATATGGTCAGAAATAAATAGCGAGTATCATAGGGAAAACGATTCTATTTTTTTTATTTTTACATACGTGCCGTGGCAAAGTCATGGTCGAAATTAAGATGGTTAACTATAATTTTTTCACGTATTTTCACTAGCAGAAGACTCATTCAGGTGCGATGTATCAATTTATGCTCAATAAATCCGTTTCTGTAACAAATTCGTCTGCAGTGATTTCGCTCGTCCATCATATTACAGAGGCGTCATCCTATAGTCTATAAAAAATAATAAGCATCGACCATTTATCGGGAGCAGACCAGAAAGCAAACCGGAATCTTCGTTTCTCACGCAGAGAAACTAAGTTTACTGAAGTCTACGGAAACCAAAGGCTACTATTGGTTGTCTCATATACCACATGCAAACTTGGAAGTTCGACTACTCGTGTTATTACCACAAACTTATCAGGCTTGATTTTAAGATTATTGTATATAATCCTAACATTCACATGACCGTAACACTTTGTTCCAAAAGAAACTTTTACTGTGTATTTCAAAATTTTCTGTTGCATGTCATCCTTCATGTAGACATGATAAAAGAGCAGAGATTTATTTATACAAGACATTTTATTGTTTCTTGTACTATTTGAGCATACGTTTTTCATTTCGAACTATGCCTATGTTATCGACTGAAATATATGTGACAGCTTTCCAGAAAATATTTACGGTAACGGTCACTACACGACACTACTCTCAATGCTTATATCCTCATGTTCAAATGCTAAACAGAAGTTTATTATTTGTGTACCGTGTCAAAGACGGACAGCAAAATTTTGTGAGTATGTTACCAACAGAACACTGTGGTTTCATAAATAATGGTCTGGAACCAGAATGGGTCTGGTGTATTACGTTTGCGAGTTTGGATATGTCTTTTCAATAAAACGCTTTTTCAGTATCTTTCAGTCTGGTAGATAGTGATTTGGAAGTAGTTTTGTTTTGCACATTTCATGAATATCAAATATCATTAACATTCGTCTTTTTCATTATATTTCTGCTCGTGGAAATAATTCCTGACCCACAATCGGCTCGCCAAGTGTGTTATGTGTCATTTAACGCTTTGTTTAAGAAGTTTGGATCTGTGATTGACGGAGTACTCAAATAAATAACAAATTTCTAGTGTCGTCTAGGTGTGGTTTCATGTGTCTCACACTTTTGTTCGATAGTCTTCGCCGTATCCAAATTTACAGAATGATGATTTATTCTCACTCTTATAAAATTATTCACAGATAAAATACATTAATTCTTTAATATTTAAATAGCTTGATTAGTACGTATTAACACCTTTTAATCACAATATGCGTTGCTTGCGTACAGTACCCGCTCATACAATTTTCGCATGCACCATTATTAGATGGAAATTTTCCTGGCTTCTGTTTGACGTTAAATGAAATGGCAATTTACAAATGTAAGAGATAAACGTTATTGTGAAAGAAAACATCGTTGTCCCTCGTTTAACAAAACGACCTTCAATAATTCCTGTTTTATAACAGCATACCCCTAAAGATGAAATTCTGCTCCTGTTTCTAAATTGGAACTTTCTCTGTAACAAAACTGAAAGTGCTTGTAGCGTAACCGATAGATATGCAGACTTTTTACATTTTGATTATTCTTTTAAAGTGTATTTACATTACGAAGAAGCAGAGAAATTACAGGGGATGCACGCAGTAATGTATTTTCTTTATCCTAAAAGAAACCGTGTGATGCTACACATTTTGTATTCTACCATGTCTCGTTCTTCGAAACGTGCCCACGCTGCCTTTCTCGATGGACTCAATACGTTAAGGAGAGTCCATAGCTGACGGCGAGCGCTGCACTCTCCAGACATCAATAGCGGCCCCTGACAGCCTCAGCCCCGGAAAGATGCTGACGCACAGCAGAATTCACTGAGAAGCCTGCTTACAAATGGAAATTTGTAGAATGCAGATGCAGAGTCCTTCTCTTATCTGTCCCAGACATAATTCCGTTACAGGAACCGATATAACACGAAGGCTCATTTGAATTTTTTATTTCCATCAGATCCCTTTTAACCGCTATGTATTGCAGTACGGTGACCAGTCTCCTGGATGGTATTTACGGAAAGAAACATGCTGCGATGACGAAACAAACATCTGCTGTCAAAAGAGCAAAAGGAAATGCTAAAACGGGATAAAAATAAAGAGACAACAATATTCTGTGTGCTTTTTCGCCGCATATGTGGGGCAGAATAAGTGATTGCCTGTAGTTTGTAATGAATAAGTGCCACAAATTTCACTTTTTGTTAGGGTTGTTTGCTGAATTAAACTCTAAATAAAATTTCTTGAAGTATTTTAATGAATGCTTATAGTAAGGGAAATTTACGAATATGTAGCGTTGCTACCTGCCACTACTAAATTGAGGCTGAGTCACTAAATTTCAAGAGTAGATCGCATATAATAATCTTTACTTATACGATTGACCTACCATCGATAGCGTTTTCACATAACTGTTTTGTTTGCTATCGTAAAAGGTAAACTTTTTGTAATAATGGAACATAAATTTCGGTTATACGAAGCTTTACCGCTACTAAAATCTTTCACGGTTACGGAATGCCACAGGGACTTACGGCAACCATGGGCACAACTGCTATAAAACGTTCATATAGTTATTCGTGGACTTAAAATTCCAACTACTCAATAGTTAAATTTTAACAGTACATTGATCATATTTGTGATAACTCGCGACAGTTGGAAACATGAAGGGAGGCTCGTAAAAGCAATACTTGTTTCAACTGAATACAACTTGCTAAGTATCCCAATGAATATTTTTTTATAATTACATAATATAATGTACAATAAATGTTTAAATCACTTAATCGAAGTGCTAATATTTTTCACACTTTCTTCCTTGGTTGCTGCTTCAAATATAGTAAATTTTGTAAGTAAAAGTAACTGTAAGACACTGCCATAAAAAGTGCAACACCCTCAACGACGTTGTTCAGTAATATGTCGTTATAATGTGTGGGCACTACGGGGTCCTAGCGTTAGTAATTCATTTGTCATGGTCATCGGCGATTAGATGGTACTCGGGAGGCCGGTATGCACGTCCTACAATTTAACACTGGGGCAGTAACTGTGCTGACTTTAAGCGTTAACAGCGGTAACAACATTCAGTCAAGATTACAACCATGCCCCGTCAACAAGTTGTTGAACAACTTTATCCATTTGAATGGGGTCACATTCTGGGACTGCGGGTAGCTGTAGGGACATATCGACGGAATACTACACATGTTGAGCAATGTGTATCGGTGGTCTGTCGCTGCTTTCAGCAGTGATCTGTGGAAAATTCCCACGGCCGTCCAGATTATGGACGTCTGCGTAGTACAGATACACGTCAAGATGTACGCATTGTGAGAACAGCGGTGACTGATTGGAGTGTTGAAAGTCCTGCCTTGTCCCACATTCACGAAATTCATCACTGATACCCCCCTACTTCTAGTCAGTCATGCTCCTCGCCACACCTGTTCCCAACTTGTTGATGGTCTCTCAGGTCCGGTATTGGAGAGAGTAGCCTGAAAGTAGCTTTTCTTTTGCTGTCCTTAATCTTCCAGGATACATTGTTCTCCACACGTCAGTTAAGCGGTCTTCTCCTGAATTTGGAATTGGTGCTATTGTAAATAGGATGCTTTTTCTGGATTTCACTCGTGGTGGATAACCGTGAGTTTCGAAAAATGGATATCTGGGATCTATTTCTAGCTTCTTCTTTTCACTCTCTGCTGCCACTTGTCTTCTTGCCTCTAGAGGTGCTACTACTATGAGTGAAAAGATGTTGTTGACTACGGTTGGTCTTAGGCATCTGGTGACCATGCGACCTGTCTCATGAAGAGCCACATCAACTTTGTTAGGATGCGTTGAGTTCCTGCAGAATAATGCAGCATTCTCCACAGCGAAGAAATACAGAGCAAGTGTAGATGTTCATAAGAGGGTGGGTTGTGGTTCGTATGTGTCAGTTTGCCGATAATATTATTCCTGTTGCACATCTTCTGGTGCGCACCTTCTGTCTGGTTTCATTAATGTGTTGTTTCTTAGGTTAAGCAACGACCCAAATTTGACACTAGGTATTGGGGGCGTAGATAGAGATTTAGGTTGTGTTCTTTCCAGGTGATGTTCCTGCATCCGTATTACGTAGGTGGAACGCACACACTTCAGTTTTATCCAGATCAGGTTTCAAGTGGTTGTCATCACAGCAGATAGCAATCTCTTGGAGCGCAGATGTTAGATTGGATTCTACTTCTTCAAATGTCGCAGTCTGAGCAGCGACAGCTGTATCTTCTGCATAGATGAAGGACTGGGTTCTAGTGTAGAGATGCTCATCATTAGTATATGTATTATATAATATCAGATCCAGCATACCTCCCTTGGCCAGGGAAATATGAATTCTTCGTCGGCTTTTTTTGTCTTTCATCCATCGACTTTTTTTTGTCTCTTAGAGAGGCAAAGAATCGTCCGTTCTGCAGCAGACACGGAATAAGATGCGTCTGTCGGCAGTCCGTAGTTGTTGTGTACAGGATGTTTGTTACATTCTTAAGATTCATAGTACAATAATCATCTGTAAGACCGTTAAAGGCAATTCCTGTAATCTGCTTTCTTTCGTACAGTTCATTGATGTGCTAAGTTCAAGTAACTATGTGATTAGCACATGGGCTTCCTGGTCTGAAACCTCACTGTTTTTTAATGATCTTCCTGACGATAGACGCTAAACTTCGATTCAAAATCATTCTCCCCACAATTTTGAAAAAATTGCGCTGAAATGATACAGATCTGAAGTTCTAGGGTTATTCGGTTCCACGCCTGTTTTAAGAAAAACCACGACTTTTCCCTGATGCCAGAACTTTGCGATCATCATTATAGCGACACAAGTGATTATCATATCCAGAATCCAATTGAGAGTTACGGGACCTAAGTTCTCTATTCGCTGTGATCTCATGTCATTCAAGTCTGCAGCTTTGTTGCTTTTCATTTGATGAATAGCAGTTCTACACTCTTTTAGTGATTTTGTCATTGAACAGCAGTTGATGTGCTGTTTGGTCAAAGGTTTGTTGGCCACTACATTTCATGTTAAAACCTTGGAGGATATTAATCCCTTTTCTGTTCGTCGTGTTGATATGGTTCATAAAAGTAGTTCTCTAGACTCTGTTGTCTCTTCTGAGTAGAGGTCATTTGCGAAGAGCTGTTCGTACCTCTTAAGCAGTATTTCTGAATCTTTATGAACTCCATGTAAGTACACTGTTCTACAGCCTCTAGAAATTTGTTTATGAGATATACTCTTTACTAGGACCACAAAATTTTCATAATTTTCTAGACCGGATGTAAATGTGTAATCAAAGAAAATGGTTAACGAAAAATCTGAGATCTGAGACAAGAGTGAAAGTAAATTTTTAGCTAACTTTAACAAATATGAAAGTACAGAGATAAGTGGAATAATAACAAACATTGAAAGGAATATTGTAGTTATCGCCTATGCTAATTAAATAATGTCACCAAAACCCAGTAGAAACCTAGTGTCGTAGGCAAATTGTATTGAAAACGAGATAATAATAAGAATGAGAGGCCACTGTCCTTGTCATATGGAAAACACTGCCTAAAAGTAAAATATGGTTTTAAATTTGAAAAAGTATTCTTCACTGAAAAATAGACATTCAATATCAGTTTCAATGAAAAAGATTTTTTGCATGAATTGATCTTACGTGCACTCTGTATTTATTTTGACTGGGTGTTGAGAAAATTTTGTCGGTAAAATTTTGTTTCTTTTTAAAGATACTACGCTACTTTAAAACGCAGTGTGAACTTTTATGTTTTGACTTGTAAATATTATCTACAGATTTTGCGTTAGATATGTTTATGTTTTGTGCTATACAGTTTGAGGGAAAGATTTACAGTTGTAATTTAATGCACTTTTGCCACATTATTATGTGTTCTTAACTACTTCTTGATATATCTGCGAAATACTGGCCTACACTGAAATAAAGTTTGAGCCATATCGTTACTGACTAATATAAATTTTGCAAAAATGATGTTATTTCACATTTTCGGATTAGTGGATTGTCTTATTTAATAGGAAACTTTGGTCATGGCCTTATGGATTTGGTGAATTAATGTGATGCATTTCCGTAGCCCTTTTCTCACATAATATCCTGCGAACTATGGAAGAAGGACAACAGGCATATTCCACACCCTGTATTTCCCAAAAGCGTTTGACACGTTGCAGAATAACAGACACTTATCAAAGGTACGAGCATACGGAATAGGTTCCTAGATATGTGAGCGGCTGAATACCTCTTCAGTACTAGAACCCACTATGTTCTCTTTCTCTTTGATGGAGGGTGTACATTAGATACAAGGCTACCGTCGGAAGTGCCCCGGGGAAATAACATAGGACTGCTATTATTTTCTATATACATAAGTTATCTCCCGGACAGGGTCAGTTACTGTTGGTAAAGTTCTATATACTTCTACATACTGCTCATATGAGTTGACGCACACCTGAATTTATGCGTCCCTTTGCTCACAGAATTTCTGCACTTCCGTATCAATGAAACTGTTCAGTGGTTCCGATGTTCGTAGCCTCTAGTAGATCGCAAGAACGTATCTTCTCCAGTACTTGATTCCGAAGGATTTTCTCAAAGGTTAAAGACTGATGTCAAGAGACAGCCACATATTAACATTCCATGACAGTTATGGCTTTAGTAGTGTCTGCAGTCCAGTTTTGAGTAGAAGTAGATAGTTAGTAGTAAATATCGTTTACATATCACTACATACACATTCATACGAGCACGTCGGGTTTTATTTTTTTTTTTTTTTTTTTTTGCGTTCGTATTTATATGCTATCAAGTAATATGCACTAGTTTTCGCCAAACACTTTCCGAAGCTTATCGAAGATGAGAGGTCAAGTGACGAAGAGACTATGTGGAATAGTAGGGTGTGGTGACGGCGACGTCAAATTGCAATTAGTTTACACACAAAATCGCTCTCTTTGGAGAAACGACTGCGACCCTCATATTGCAGCCGTTTGCTTGCATATCGTTAAAAATAAAAGAAAAATAGCTCAGTTCTGGCAGATGAATGCCTGCATCACTTGCTTGTCCTCGAGGTAAATTCTCACCAAAGTCGTTATTATCAAGACTTTTTAAAAACGTGTATCTGAACCGAAATAGATCTACCAACGAATGTACGAATGTATATCCTGAATCATACGGAAGTGGCCACCACATAAAATAATATAGCAGTGAAGTGAACAAAGGAAATAGTTAGAGAGTGACTAATGATGATGTAGCCGAATATTACGTTTTGTTTTTCCAAGCCATTTGCATTAATTTACATTTCTCTACATTTAGAACAAGCTGTCATTCGTCACACCAACTAGAAATTCTAAGTCACTTTTATCCTCCTACAGTCACTCAACAACCACACCTTCCCCTTCACCACAGCGTCTTCAGCAAACAGCAGTCATGCAGTGCGACGACGCCTGAAGCATCACAAACTGTCAGTACAGCGACCCATGTTGCGGCTTCCTTTAAAGTGGCGACAGAGACAGGCCGACTGATAATGTGCACCCTGTCGGTTATGACTTTATACAGAACGGTAAGAAGCGGTGGGCTACAGAGCAGTGTGGTAACTGTCATCATAAGAAGCGGGACAAGAGCAGAAATAATTTGCGAACAAGATAACACAAGAAACAGAAGACTTACGTAACTTGTACTTCTCCAAGTATACGAAGACTCATCACAAATAATGCACCAAGAAACAAAGTCCCAATATTACAGCATCAACCAGGATGAGGCTCTCTGAGCTGAATTGTGAACTATGGTGTTGTAGCGAAGATGCCTCAAGTGTCAGTGGGCTGAACGACAGCCGCCGGCCGTCCTACATTGTGGGAGCAGAGTGCGCTCGTAGTCCAGAGTTGCTAGAGGTGTGTCTCAGCGTCTGTGCTCCATTGGGTCCTCTGGATCCCATACGACCACTGTCGGTGTCTAACGAAAATATGCAAGCAGAAACTTACCAAAGACGCAAACACGCGTCATTGGTGCCACAGAGATATAAACAAAAGAGTTTGGCTCGAATAGTCCATACTGTTCATGCGATGTAGTGCTGAATATTACAAATATAAATTGGCGTTTTTATAAAGTAAAAGTTATGGGGAAAATGAAAGTGCAATTTGACAAGCAAATTTCAACCTCAATTCAGTGTTTTAAAAATCTATGCAAATCCTGACACGCACTTTTCTTTGAAGTCTGTGACAGAAGCAATACAAACCATTTGCCATTGTAAATGGTGAATTATCCTTAGTTGCCAGTTATTTGCCTACCAGTCGGTGTGTCGGTCCAGGAACATGTAGCCAAGTGCGATTGGCATCAGTTTTAGATTAAAATTTTCTCCATTACCGTCATTATTTAAGTGGACTGTGATGGCTACATAAAGCTGGTTCACCCCATCAGCCTGACTGAAGGGGTATATACGTACGTCGGCATAAGACAGCAATTGATTTCATGTTCGAAACAGGTGAATTCTAAGTTTTAAATATTGTAATTTCTCCCACATTACTAAATTGAATTTTCAAGAATGAATCCAACTCTTCCAGATCTCCGATATTAACTGCAGAAATTACTACGAAATTATTTGAAAAAGCGAAATTGATGTCGATATCTCTACAATGTAGATTAAAACTGAAGAAACTGCAAAAAGGTGGGAATTTAAGGAGATGGGACCTGGATAAACTGAAAGAACCAGAGGTTGTACAGAGTTTCAGGGAGAGCATAAGGGAACAATTGACAGGAATGGGGGAAAGAAATACAGTAGAAGAAGAATGGACGTCTTTGAGGAATGAAATAGTGAAGGTAGCAGAGGATCAAGTAGGTGAAAAGACGAGGGTTAGTAGAAATCCTTGGGTAAGGGAAGAGATACTTAATTTAATTGATGAAAGGAGAAAATACAAAAATGCAGTAAGTGAAGCAGGCAGAAAGGAATACAAACGTCTCAAAAATGAGATCGACAGGCAGTGCAAAATGGCTAAACAGGGATGGCTAGAGGACAAATGTAAGGATGTAGAGGCTTATCTCACGAGGGGTAAGATAGATACTGCCTACAGGAAAATTAAAGAGACCTTTGGAGAGAAGAGAACCACTTGCATGAATATCAAGACCTCAGATGGAAACCCAGTTCTAAGCAAAGAAGGGAAAGCAGAAAGGTGGAAGGAGTAGATAGAGGGTCTCTACAGGGGCGATGTTCTTGAGGACAATATTATGGAAATGGAAGAGGATGTAGATGAAGATGAAATGGGAGATATGATACTGTGGGAAGAGTTTGACAGAGCACTGAAAGACTTAAGTCGAAACAAGGCCCCGGGAGTAGACAACATTCCGTTAGAGCTACTGATAGCAGTGGGATAGCCAGCCAAGACAAAATTCTTCCATCTGTTAAGCAAGATGTATGAGACAGTCGAAATACCTTCAGACTTTAAGAAGAATATAATAACCCCAATCCCTAAGAAATCAGGTGTTGACAGGTGTGAAAATTACCGAACTATCAGTTTAATAAGATACGGCTGCAAAATACTAAGATAAATTCTGAACTGACGAATGGAAAAACTAATAGCAGCTGACCTCGGGGAAGATCAGTTTGGATTCCGTAGAAATGTTGGAACACGTGAGGCAATACTGACCGTACGACTTATCTTAGAAGAAAGATTAACGATAGGCAAACCTACGTTTCTAGCATTTTTAGACTTAGAGACAGCTTTTGACAATGTTGACTGGAATACTCTCTTTCAAATTCTGAAGGTGGCAGAGGTAAAATACAGGGAGCGAAAGGCTATTTACAATTAGTACAGAAACCAGATGGCAGTTATAAGAGTCGAGGGACATGAAAGGGAAGCAGTGGTTGGGAAGGGAGTGAGACAGGGTTGTAGCCTCTCCCCGATGCTATTCAATCTGTATGTTGAGCAGGCAGTAAAGGAAACAAAAGAAAAGTTCGGAGTAGGTTTTAAAATCCATGGATAAGAAATAAAAACTTTAAGGTTCGCCGATAACATTGTAATTCTGTCACAGACTGCAAAGAACTTGGAAGAGCAGTTGAACGGAATGGACAGTGTCTTGAAAGGAGGGTATAAGATGAACATCAACAAAAGCAAAACGAGGATAATGGAATGTAGTCGAATTAAGTCGGGTGATGCTGAGGGAATTAGATTAGGAAATGAGACACTTAAAGTAGTAAAGGAGTTTTGCTATTTAGGGAGCAAAATAACTGATGATTGTCGAAGTAGAGAGGATATAAAATGTAGATTGGCAATGGCAAGGAAATCGATTCTGAAGAAGAGAAATTTGTTAACATCGAGTATTGATTTAAATGTCAGGAAGTCGTTTCTGAAAGTATTTGTATGGAGTGTAGCCATGTATGGAAGTGAAACATGGACGATAAATAGTTTAGACAAGAAGAGAATAGAAGCTTTCGAAATGTGGTGCTACAGAAGAATGCTGAAGGTTAGATGGGTAGATCACATAACTAATGAGGAGGTATTGAATATAATTGAGGAGAAGGGGAGTTTGTGGTACAACTTGACTAGAAGAAGGGATCGGTTGGTAGGACATCTTCTGAGGCTTCAAGGGATCACCAATTTAGTACTGGAGGGCAGCGTGGAGGGTAAAAATCGTAGAGGGAGAGCAAGAGATGAATACACTAGGCAGATTCAGAAGGATGTAGGCTGCAGTAGGTACTGGGAGATGAAGAACCTTGCACGGGGTAGAGTTGCATGGAGAGCTGCGTCAAACCAGTCTCAGGACGGAAGACCACAACAACAACACAACAACAACATCTCTACAGTTACTATAGCTATGAAAAGAGACTAAACGTTATTTAATAAAGCCACTCCTATCAGTTCATTCGGGTGAAACCAGAAATACGTTATGGGATAAAGTTCAAAGATGTTCACGCACCATTGTGAGAACGATGTAAACAAATGTTTGTAATCAAAGTGAACAGTTTAGCTGAAACACCCTACATACACTGCTGTGCAAAACTAAAGGACGAAAGTTGCTTTCGCAGATGTGTCTGTCATTGCCAAGTACCATAGCACGAAGAAATTTGTACCATACATAGAAAGAACTGTTACAGCACAGTAAAGAAGATTAATGTAACAAATACGTAATGTGACGAACGGAAACGACACATTTACTGAAAGAAAATAATTACAATGACCCTACAGCGATTTATGACGGTGCCCTAAATATTACAGAAGGCAGGACATGCTCCTTAATAGGGCGTGTGATCACCATGGGTGACTACAAATTCTCTGTAAAGTGCTCCCATGATGGCTACAAGGTCTGTTGGTAGTTCTGGTGGTAGGGCATTACGTGTTCCCACCTCTTGCCATCTGAAGGTACGTAACACACCTAGAAGTACTGTTGAAAATGATCGTTTTGGTGGTCCACGTGTTATGGCGTGTGGAGTCGTAATTTTGCTTATCCGTACTGACCTACAAATCTTTCAACACAGTACACTCTATGTTCAAAGTTATTGTGACGCTATACTCCTTCCCACGTACGTCGTTTCACAGGTACATTTGTCCCAGGTTTTACTTCTTAACACTTTTATTCGACATAACATCGAAAATCGCAAGTTAAGGAGCTCTTGGAATGAGAGGATATTCGGCGACTTGACTTGCCTGCCGTTCCACCTCCTCCCTTTCCCGTCTTTAATTCCATCGAACACATGGTGGATGCATTGGAAAGAATTTTTTCCGCACGCCACATGCAGCAACAACCAACCTTCACTACGCCACACCACAAGAACCCGTTAACAACCTTGTGGCCGGCATGGGAGCACGTTGCAGAGCATCCATTACCGTCCGTGGTGATAACACACATTTTAAGAACTACGCTGAAGCACCAAAGAAACTGGTACAGGCATGCGTACTCAAATACAGAGATATGTAAACAGGCAGAATACGGCTCTGCGGTCGGCAAAGCCTGCATCAGACAACAGGTGGCTGGCGCAGTTGCTAAATCGGTTAATCCTGCTACAATGGCAGGTTATGAAGATTTATGTAAGTTTGAAAGTGATGTTATAGTCGGCGCACGAGCGATGGTACACAGCATCTCCGAGGTGGTGATGAAGTGGGGAATTTCCCGTACGACCATTTCACGAGTGTACCGAGAATATCATGAATCAGGTAAAACATCAAATCTCCGTAGTGACGGCTGAAAAAAGTTCCTGCAGGACCGGGGCCAACGACGACTGAAGAGAGTGGTTCAACGTGACAGAAGTGCAAGCCTACCGCAAATTGCTGCAGATTCCGATGCTGGGCCCTCAACAAGTGTCAGTGTGCGAACCACTCAACGAAACATCATCGATATGGGCTTTCTGAGCCGAAGGTCCACTCGTATACCCTTGATGACTGCATGACACATAGCTTTATGCCTCGCCTGGGCCCATCGACACCGACATTGGACTGTTGATGACTGGACACATGTTGCCTGCTCGGACGAGTCTCGTTTCAAATTGTATCGAGCGAGGGATGTGTACGGGTGTAGATACAGCTTCATGAAGCCATGGACTCTGCATGTGAGCAGGGAATTGTTGAAGCTGGTGGGGGTTCTGTAATGGTGTGGGTCGTGCGCAGTTGGAGTGACATGGCACCCTTGATACATCTAAATACGACCCTGACAGATGACACGTACGTAAGCATCCTGTCGGATCATCTGCATCCATTCATGTCCATAGTGATTTCCGACGGACTTGGGCAATTGTACAAACACGGAAAAATTTGTTAAGAAATTTACTCGAATAACGCACTTGAGCGATCTTGTGTTAATCTAACTAATCTAAAATTGATTTCCTGGGAAGGAGCAAATGATTTAATATATGAAGTGCGATTTCGATCGAGGACGAACAGAGTAGTTAGAAATTGCCTCGGAAAACAGATATGAGCGATATCGTCTGGATTCTAAGATCGTGAGGAGGATTTTTGTGACTTTTCCGGTGCTCTGAAAATAATCACTATCTCAGAATCGTTTACTGGATTTTGCGATTCTATGAATAAAAAGAAATTCTGTGGCATCCCCATAAGCAGCTATTTCTCTTTTTAGTAACGCTAAGATCTGTCCCGTTCACCACTTCGTAAGGCACTGTTTACCACATGCACGTTAGAGTCTGTGGCCGGTGGAGAAGAAATCCAACGGGACAACGGCTACAAGTCTTCTTTACAACAGAAGAGGTAAGCAAGTTGCCTCCAGTCGTAGTACAGGAGGTGGGCATGGATGTTACATCCAGAAGTCGACCGTGCTTGTTGTACCTGGCATATCTGTTTTGGCAGGAAATGATACATTTAGGAACCCACCGTGTGAAATATGAAGGTTTCAATTCACAATTGCCATGAAACTGCTAACAGACTGAATGTTGAATGCCACAATTATTATTCTTGGAATCTCCAGCAACGCACTTATTCTTTACACGTGGCACATCTTGTATGGGGAAAATACCTTTCAACTGTAGTCAGTTTTAAAAGCCTGTAATTAGCCACCACTTTACTCGTTACATTTGGTATCCCTTGCAAGGGAAAAATGCCCTTAATCAGTGGTTAACTTTAATAATTTCCATCGACCCTCGTTATACATTACACCTGGCATCACCAACTGGGAAAAATGCCAGTAAACGTTGTGTGATCGATGTGGCAGGAAATGTTCTTGGAAAATGAACACTGAAGAGTGGAAACCATGGATGAACTATGAAAAACACTGATCAGGCAGTGATTATTAGATGTGGGAAGGACCTTGAACTGTGCTTATCTGGAAAGATTTTTTTAGTTTTAAATCTGGTGTGGACTGTGGCATATTACAAACACTGATTGTAAAGATTCCCGTGTAATTATCGACCATGCAAGATAAGTTTCGAACAATGAAAATTATGGGAGAACATTACTTCCGAATTGTGGTTATGTAACGGATTATATGAACAGTAATTATAGTGGATCTTATTAAACGAGAGATAGAGATCATTTTTGGAAAATGAAGACGCCATTATTGAGAAACTATTCAAAGATTGTTTGGACTGTTGCTGTGGGCCACTGCAGGTGTAATGTGCCACGAAGGGGTGTTTGTTGCTAGAAAATAATCTGATGATGGCCTGTAAACTGGTACTGTAATTTGATGAGTGAAGACGACGCAATCATCAATGCGGGGACGGCAAGAGGCAGTACCGGCGACCGGAAGTGATCTGACCAGCAAAAGCAGATCAGTAGGGATGGCTTCAACTTGGCCGTGTTGGCAGCGCGTGGTGTACCGCAGGCAAGACCTCATGTGCGGACTTCAGCGCACTATTACCGGCGGCTGACAGGTATCTGGCCGGATCGGCAGCTCGGTGCTCATGGTTCCAGCTCCGAAACAAAGTGGAGACGGCGCCTGACGTTGCAGTGATAAATATGAGTTGTGTTACATTCCTATTAAGGAAGGAGATTTTGCCTTAGTTTTAGCAAAAGTCATCTTGCTATTTTAGGAGATATAATTTTGCATTCTGTGAATTACTGCCGTAGCAAATAAGGCAAGATAAGTTATGGTAATGACAATATGGGTAATGAGTTCAGTACACAAATTTATGTTGCTAATAATGAGGATAATATTAATGCGTTAATCAATAATGAGAATAATAATTTACTAATACGGAGTGACTATCATAATGTAGCATATGACGGGACTGTTGAGATAAATGGGCAACAATATGTTAATGACATTACGAATCATGTTCATGGTATAGCATATGACGTCAGTTAAAACAGTACGTTAATGTCAGTGTATGTCATGTTAAATTAACAGTATTTTCAAGTAGAAATGATGAGATTAGTATTGGAACATCAGAAAATGTTGTCTTATTTATTTATTTACACGTCAAATTCGGTAGGACCAAATTGAGGAGCAAATCTCCACGGTCATGGAACGTGTCAGTACATGAAATTACAACATAAAAGTAATAACAGTTAAAAATAAATGTTTATTAACCCGAAAAAGTCAGTCCATAAGTTTAAGTAAACGCAATCAACAATACAATGAGAATGAGCTTAATTTTTCAAGGAACTCCTCGACAGAATTGAAGGAGCGGCCCATGAGGAAACTCTCCAGTTTCGATTTGAAATCGCGTGGATTACTGCCAAGATTTCTTAATTCGAGTGGTAGCTTATTGAAAATGGATGCAGCTGCATACTGTACACCTTTTGCATGAGCCAAATGCAGGTTTGATTTCTGCCGAATATTAACCGAGTCAAAGCCGCTTATTGTTGGGAATAAGCTAATATTGTTAACAAGAAATGACAGTAAGGAATATATATACTGAGAGACCAATGTCAAAATACCCAGACTCGTGAACAGGGGTCGACAAGAGGTTCGCAAACTTACACCACTTATTGCCCGAACCGCCTGTTTCTGAGCCAAAAATATCCTTTTAAAATGGGAAGAGTTACCCCAAATATAATAGCATACGACATAAGCGAATAAAAATAAGCAAAGTAGACTAATTTTCGTGTCGAACGATCACTCACTTCTGATACCGTTCTAATAGTAAAAATAACAACTGACCATATGGTTTTCATTTTATCCTTTGAATTAGCTACTCTATTTGCATACCACATACTCTTAGCCTTCCTAATAACTTATTAAGCACCTTACAGTACTGTTTGTAATGGGATACTGTAGCTTGAGTGCGACTACTTCTAACATTTTGATATTATTCCCGCTTTGATCTATAAGATATCCTTATCCCACTAGTCAGCCACCCAGGCTGCCTATTGCTGACAGTACCCGGTTTAGAACGTTCTAATGGAAAGCAACTCTCAAAGAGCATCAGAAATTTGTTAAGTAAAGCAGTGTATTTATCATCTATGTTATCGGCAGTATAAACATCCTGTCACTCTTGTTCCTTGACAAGGTTTAAAAACCACTCTGCTGCTGTTGGATTAGCTTTCCTACATAGTTTGTAATTAAATATGACATCTGTTTGAGTACAAAAGCCTTTTAGTGTTAAAATTTGTGTCTCAAGGTCTGAAAGGCCATTCACTATTTTACTAACAGAATGCCCATCTAGTAATGAAGAATGAATAAAAATATTGTCTATGGCTGTGCAACTGTTCCCCTGCACGCTAGTTGAAGAAAAAACAGTCTGCATTAGATCATATGAATTTAGGAGATCTACCAACATTCTTTTTCTTGCATCACCATATACAAAATTAATACTGAAGTCACCACATATAACTAATTTCTGGTACTTCCCACAAAGTGAATCAAGAACCCTCTCTAGCTTGAGCAGAAATGCCCTGAAGTCGGAGTTAGGGGCCTATAAACAACAATAATTAGAAGTTTAGTTTCACTAAATGCAACTGCCCCTGCACAACATTCAAATATCTGTTCAGTGCAGTGTCGTGATACGTCTATAGACTTAAATGGAATACTGGTTTTATGTACATAGCCACTCCCCCACCCTGCAAGGAACTCCTTGAGAAACAATCAGCTAATCTGTATCATGGTAAAGGAAGCGTCTGAATTGTCAAATTATTTAAGTGGTGCTCTGATAAAGCAATAATTTCAGTGTCAACATCTACAATCAGTTCACTAACTTTATCTCTAGTACCTCCTATATTTTGATGAAGTATGCTAATTCCTTCTCTACATGGAAACATTACATCCTCGGAAGGTGAGCCCTTAGTTATAAGGACTTCCTTTAAGCAGGTATACCTATAACCTGACTTCAATCTAAAAAATGTGCAGCTCTAACGCTAACTACTACACGACCTATTACTTGAAATGTGACTGATTTCGAATGAAAATCGACAAAAGAATTGATTTGTCAAAAGAATTTCGTAAGGAATTGAACACGAGAACTGATAAAGCTAATAATGAGAGTGCGGCAGAAAACTTTAAATGCCAATAAGGTGTTAAGGCAAAATAATAATAGGACTGATAGATCTAATGAGTAAATTGATCGGCTGAACAAAGCTTATGATTAGTTAACAAGAGACATTAAAACTAAAATGGCCGGAATGCACTCAGAATCGGCGAACTGGAAATTCGTTTAACTGATAGGAACATAGGTACTGAAAATCGTGAAAGAATTACCGAACAGGAAGCTTCAGCAAACGTTATGGGTAATGAATCTAAAGTACATGAATCGAACGATAAATTGCGAAGCGTGATGTTCAGAATTATGTAGTAAAGTCATATGTAAACGTGGTAATGAAAATAAGGGAGTAAAGATGCTTAAAAGAGATACAGAGCTTAAATATGTAGGAAAATGTGTTGAAAAAGGTAAAAAGAGTATCAGCGATGCTGAAGTAATAATGTATGAAATTAATTACTGGGTAAATAGGAGTGATAACAGCATAATGGTAAATGCTGATAACATGGACGGGGAGTATGTAAGTAAACCGACTTGTCAGGAAGATAATATTAGTTAAGATGTCGTAAACCAACAGAAGGAATTTAAAATTTGTAATGTAAATTGCTGCTTTACTTAGTTGGAGACAAGTATTAATAATGTGATAAAGTGCAGACTGGAATGTTTATCGTAAGGATAGGTTAGTCGCCAGTGGTGGCGGCGTGTCTATTGCTGTAAAAAATTCGACACAATTTAGCGAGGTAATCACGGATTCCGAATGTGAAATAATCTGGGCGAAACTGAGTATCAAAGAACTGTCAAAAATGGTGATCGGATGGTTTTATAGACCACCTGGGTCAGGATGTGTAGTTGTAGAGCGCTTCAGACAGATCTTGTAGAATTTGATTAGTAATTTTACTGATCATGCCGTTGTTTATAGGGGGTGACTTCGACTTGCCAAGTATAGATTGGGAGTGTTATGCCATCAAAGCTGGTGCCAGAGACAGGGAATCGTGTAACATTGTCCTGGATGTCTTGTCCGAAAATTACCTTGAGTAGATATTTAGAGAACCAACTCGTGAGGGTAAGGCCTTAGACCTCCTGGCAACAAAAAGACCTGAACTGATCGAATCAGTTAACATAGAGGAAGGTATCAGTGTCCATAAGACTGTGGGGGTCCTACAAGGAATGTTAAGGAAGGTAGGAAGACATATTTGCTCAGTGAAAAATATCTCAGCAGTCAGTATCTAATATTCTGTGATGAGGACAAGATGTGGGGAACAAATGAAAAAAATTCGAAGGCATCGTTCAATGTACCCTAGACAAGTATGTTCCGAGTAAGGTTTTAAGGGATGGGGAAGATCCACCATGGTTTAATAGCCGTGTTAGAAAAGCGCTAGGTAAACAAAGAGAACTTCATCTCAGATTCAAGAAAAGGAAAATCCCAGCTGACAAACAAAAGCTGAACGAGGCGAAAATGAGCGTAAGGAGAGCAATGAGAGAAGCGTTCAATTATTTCGAAAGTAAGACGTTGTCAACCGAGCTCGGTAAAAACCCTAAGAGAATTTCCTCGTATGTAAAATCAGTAAGTGGGTCAAAATCATCTATTCATTCTCTCAGAGACCGCACCGGCACCGAAACTGGAGATAACAGAGAGAAGGCCGAAATATTGAATTCGGTGTTCTGAAGTAGTTTCACTGCGGAAAATCGTAACACTGTCCCTGCTTTCTATTGTCGTACGAACGTCGAAATGGCAGATATTGAGATAACTGATCGCGGAACTGAAAAGCGCTACAATCGCTTAGTAGTGGAAAGGCTTCTTCAGGACCGGATGACATAGCTATAACATTCTATAAAGATTATGCGAAAGAACTTGCTGGATTTCTAGCAGTAATTTATCGTAGATCGCTTGAGCAACGAAAGATACCTAACGACTGGAAAAAGCGCAGGTCGTTCCCGTTTTTAAGAAAGGCCGTAAGACAGATCCACAAATTTATAGACTTGTATTGTTGACGACAATCTGGTGTAGAAAATGGCTCTGAGCACTATGGGACTTAACTTCTGAGGTCATCAGTCCCCTAGAACTTAGACCTACTTAAACCTAACTAACCTAAGGACGTCACACACATCCATGCCCGAGGCAGGATTCGAACCTGCGACCGCAGTGGTGGCGCGGTTCCAGACTGTAGCGCCTAGAACCGCTCAGCCACTCCGGCCGGCAACTTGGTGTAGAATTATGGAACAAGTTTTATGCTGAAGAATTAAGCGTTTTTGGAAAATGAACAGCTCCTCTATAAAAATCATCATGGATTCCGCAAACAGAGATCCTGCGAAACTCAGCTTGTTCTGTTCCTCAAATGGTTCAAATGGCTCTAAACCATATGGGACTTAACATCTGTTGTCATCAGTCCCCTAGACTTAGAACTGCTTAAACCAAACTAACCTAAGGACATCACACACATCCACCCCCGAGGCAGGATTCGAATCTGGGACCGTAGCAGCAGCGCAGTTCCGGACTGAAGCGCCTAGAACCGCTCGGCCACAGCGGCCGGCGCTCTGTTCCTCCATGAGATCCGCAGCGCAGTGGAAAACTGCGCTCTGGCTGATGCCGTGTTCCTTGACTTCAGTAAGGCATTTGACAGCGTCCCACATTGCCGTTTAATGAAGAAAAAAATACGTGGATACGGAGTATTGGAGCAGATCTGCGAATGGATTCAAGACTTTCTTGCAGACAGAACTGAACACATCGCTCTTAACGGAACTAAATCGACGGAGGTAAAGATAATATTCGGAGTACCACAGGGAAGTGTGATAGGACCGTTGCTGTTCACAGTATATATATATATATATATATATATATATATATATATATATATATATATATATATATGATGTAGTAGAAAGCGTCGGATGCTCTTTAAGGCTATTCTCAGATGATGCAGTTGTTTATAACAAAGTAGCGACGCCAGATGATAGTAAGAATTTGCAGAACGATGTGCTGAGAATTGATGAATGGTGCAGACTCTGTCAGTTGACAATGAACGTCAATAAATGTAACATATTGAGCATACATAGAAATTGAAATCCACTACTGTACAGCTACACTGTTGATGACAAACTGCTGGAGACAGCGGCTGGCGCAATATATCTAGGCGTAACTATCCAGCGCGACCATAAGTGGATGGCGATATACAACAGATAGTGGGAAAAGCAGACACAAAATTCAGATTCATTGGAAGAATCTTAAGAATATGTAAATCATCAACGAAAGAGGTGGCATATAAGGCGCTTCTTCGCCCGATTCTTGAGTATTGTTCATCTGTCTTGGATCCATGTCAGGTAGGACTGATAGAGGAGATATAGAAGATCCAATGAAAGGCGCGTCACGGGATCGTTTAGTTGGGGAGAGAGCGTTACGGATCTTCTAAACAAACTCCATTGGCACACGCTACAAGAAAGACGTTGTGCATCACGGACAGATCTACTATTGAAATTTCGGAAAAGCACTTTTCAGGGGGAGTCAGACAACATATTACTTCCCCCCACATACATCTCGCGTATTGACCACGAGGAGAAAGTTCAAGAAATTAGAGCCAATACAGAGGCTTACAGACAATCATTCATCCCACGCACTACTCGATAGTGGAACAGGGTTGGAGCGATCAGATAGTGGTACCGAAAGTACCCTCCGCCACACACCATTTGGTGGCTTGCTGAGTATGATGTAAATGTAGATGTGGACCAGGTATGTCAGATAAAAGGCTAAGATAAAAATCAAGTATCGACGATACTTCGACAAAGTAGCAGAAAATATTTTCTGAAATTTGTGTTATTCAGAGAGACAATGCTTGCTGGTTTGAGGCACAAGAGCATAGCCGTTCCAAACGACGTCTTCTAGTTATACCGTGGTCGTGTTGGCAACTGTAGATAATAAACAGAAATACTTAAATTAAAGATGTTAATTTTAATATAATGCAAAGTTAGATTAATTTTGAGTATACTGCTAATATGGTGTGGCATTGGCCACAATTATTACGTATGTATAACATGTTTCAAATGAGGAAGATTTCGTAGAAGGGATGCACAGCATATCGACTGTTGAATCAACTGAGTGCATAATAGCAGTTTTGGCGGCATGGGTGATGTTGTGCGGGGTGATAACTGCCAGCCACCAGCTGTTTCGGCAAAGTCGTTTAACACTGAAGTTACTATGTTGAGGCTATCAACCATTTATGTGACAGACAAATTTTTGTTTTTCTTTCAGAAAAATTGTGATACTGTATGTGACAAAATTTTGTATTATTTAATGTTGCAAGTATCAACGTGCTCAGAAGGAATGTGGAAAGGATACTAGCAACACCTGAGTGCTACAAGCAACGTGTAGATCAACGGATTACTGGGAGAGTAGAAACGAAACAGGTAAATGGACATAAATAGATGTGTCGTGGGTGCTGAGAAGGAAATTCATTACTTAGACGTATTTAAAAAAGGAAAGATAAGAAGAATTCCTAATCGAGTGTAAAACTGTTTTAGGACAGCTATATTCTTCATACGGATAGTTACGTGTGTATGTCATTATAATTCGATAATAGGAAGAGCGCCTTAAAATTTAAAGCACTTTTGAAATAGCAAAATAGTACGAAAACAGCAAGTAACAGGGCAGATACGGCTTCAGTAAGGTTGGGGCTTAGCTTCTTTTTTAAATTTATACGGCTTCAGTAAGGTTGGAGCTTAGCTTCTTTTTAAAATTTTTTATATCTTATAAACACCAGAAAGTATGTTATTGTGGTGGTGGTGGCGGCGGAATGTATAGCGGCTATATCACATCCATGCCTACATTTTATTACATTTTGTTGTTACGCTTTAACGTTCACTACTGAAAGATCCACGTTGCCGTAAGACAGCAAGGTGGGTAGCCATCACGTGATGCGATGGATGGTCTCTGAGCATGAGAACAGTGGGGTGAGTAGAAGCCGTATTGTGAAGGAATCTATACAGAGAACGAGGATTCACCTGGGAGGCTTTGTGCGGAGCAGCATATCCTTCATTAATTGTATTTACCGTCTGAGTATTAATATACATCTCGAAACGTGCTGATGACGTTTTTACTTGGAGTGATAACTTGTTAATATCAGTTTAAATAACCCTCAATTCACCCGTACAATCTAATTACAATAGTTAGTTACTATTGATAGTCGTGGGTGGACAAGAAGAGCCAATCACAAGCGTACTCTGCGTGGGTAGGTACAAAACTGTTAAGATAGCCCACTACTAGTCAAAGATCGTTTTCCAGGAAGGTAATGCATGAATCCGTGTATAAAATGTGTTTTCGCGTAAAGATGGAGTAATTTTTTAAGAACGTGCCCTATATGACGTACATATGAGATGTTTTGACAATCTAACTAGTCTATGATCGGTTTCCGGTGAGACAACTGGTGGTTTAAGTCTGAAGTGCGATTTCACGTATAGATGGATATAATTGTTAGAACTTGCCTTGCAAAACATATATATGTGAAATATCATGTAAGTTCTAAGATCGTAGGGAGCATTTTGTTGTGACATTTTACTCAGCTCTGGAATGTTTGTTCTGAGACCAGCTTTCGGAACTGTCTTAATTTGTTGATACTATGAAGAAAAGGAAATCAAGTGGCATCGTAAATTCTTTTTCTAGTATCACTGAGGTTTTCCCATTTACCACTTCGTTATGGACTGTCTATTGCACGCACTAAAGCGTCTATGGGCGGCGGAGAAGAAGATATGACGGCTACGAGTCATCTTTACAAGATAAGAGGTAAGAAAGTTGCCTCTAGTCGTACAAGGGAAAGTGGTTACAGATGTTTGTTCAGAAATTCACCGTGCTTGTTGCACCTGGCGTATCTTTTTGCTGGTGGCCAAGTGGTTCTAGGCGCTTCAGTCCGGAACCGCACGACTGCTACGGTCGCAGGTTCGAATCCTGCCTCGGGCATGGGTGTGTGTGTTGTCCGTAGGTTAGTTAGGTTTAAGTAGTTCTAACAAATCATAAGCTTTGTTCAGATCTAATGAGTAAATTGTTCAGCCGATCAATTTACTCATTAGATCTATAACTTCTAGGGGACTGATGACCTGAGATGTTAAGTCCCATAGTGCTCAGAGCCATTTGAACCATTTGAACCATCTTTTTGGTGGAAAGTGTTAAATTCTGGAACCCACCGCACAGAATATAAGGGTTACAATCTGCATTTGTCATGAAACTGCAACTACTTAGGACACTGAATGCCGCAATTATTACTCTTGACATTCCCAATGACTCACATGTTCGTCACACTTGTTATCCCTTGTGTGGAGAAAATGCCGTTAGACAGAGGTTAATTTGAATAGAATGTCTTAACCGTAATTATTATCATAAATCACGGTGTTCTCAGCGTAATAGCTGTCTGAATTAAATTGTCATTTTTGTTCGACTCAACGCGCGTTCCTTAAAGTCACTGTGTTGTAGTGTTTAAGAATTTTCGAAAGAGAGTTTCTTTACTAATCGTCTTGTTCATGCGGCCATATTCGTCTTTCTCTTTCTACATACAATCTGCCTAAAATCACTTAGTAGAATGCCTGAACGATATTGAAGGCATGTGGGCTATGTTGGTGGCTGGGGGACGGAAACTCACCCGATACATTGTCCAGTTACTATCCTACTAAGTTCCAAATCATTCACCCATTGGATTGGCTCTCGATTAAATAAATAAAATTAATTATAATTATACGGATATTATTTGTTATTGGATGCTGACACTATACATAATGTTTATAAGAGATAAATTAATTTTTGAAAATAAAAGATTCTTCTATATTTGATCTCACTCCTAGCTGAGGTACTCTTCCACTTACAGATTAGGTCTTTAGACGTCAATCATCACTCCATATCTCGTCCGTAGCTAGTGGCCTATAGATCCCGGGATCCCGGGTTCGATTCCCGGCAGGGTTGAGGATTTTCTCTGCCCGGGGACAAGATGTTTGTGTTGTCTTTATCATTTCATCATCATCAGTTGTGACGAACTGTGTGACCGGAGAGAAGAGTTTCTAGCAAACATAACACAGCATGTTATTCTGAACGAATAGAAGTCTTCAGACGTAACAGCAACTTCGGGAGTGCCCCAGGGTAGTGTTAGAGGACCATTGCTTTTCACAGTATATATACAAATAAATTACTCAGTAGATACCGTCGGAAGTTCCATGAAGCTTTTCGCAGATGATGCTGTTGTATACAGCTAGCAACGCTAGAAAATTGTAGTGAAATGCAGGAAGGCCTGCAGAGCATCGACACGTGGTGCAGGGAGTGGCAGTTGACCCTCTACTTAAGCAGATGTAACTAAAGGCGAATACATTAAGAGAAAGGCAATTTATATTATGATTACAAAATTACAGAACAATCACTGGAATCAGTTACTTCCATAAAATATCCAGGAGTATACGTATCGCAATTACTCAGATGCCAGATTGAGATTCACTGGGAAAATCCTAAGGAAATGTAGTCCATCAGCAAATGAAGTAGCTTACGAAACACTCGTCCGAGCAATACTTGAATATTACTCGTCACTATGTTATTCGTACCAGATAGGACTGACAGAGGGAATAGAGGAGATCCAAAGAAAGCTAGCACTTTTAGTTGTACGTACATTTAGTAAACACGAAAGGGTCACGGAGATAGTCAGCCAACTCCAGTGGCAGACGCTGCCAAAGTTTGGTTCACTGTTAAAGTCCCGAGAGCTTACACTCCTAGAAGAGTCAAGCAGTATATTGCATCCTCTTACGTACATCGCGCGAAAAGGCCATGAGGATAAAATAAGGGAGATTTGAGCCCACACGGAGGCCTACCAGCAAACCGTTCTTCTCGTGAAGCATACGCGACTGGAACAGAAAATGGGGGAAGTTCCACTGGTGCAGAAAGATCCTCCTCAACATACCACAAGGAGCCTTGCGGAACAAACATGTAGATGTAGACGTAAATGAAATATTACTTGCAGAAACCTTTCCTCACTTTTGGCTTGCTTCTTTCGTTTTCGCCTTCTGTGTGGTCACACAGTTCGTTCTGTTGTGTTGGCAGAAGAGCCAACACCGTGTTACTAGAGGAGGCCGAAATGCACGCAGGCTGGCGTGAGGAGGGAAGAATTATACTGACGTGAGGTCTGGAACATGACAAGGAATTAGAATTCAGAAAGAGGACATAATTAGTTTGATACTTAACTTTAATCCATTAATGATGAACGTCGCTCTTGACGGTACATGATTCACAATATTGTCTATTCAGAATTCATTCTAATTACTGAATATGGCGCCTTGCTAGGTCGTAGCAAATGATGTAGCTGAAGGCTATGCTAAACTATCGTCTCTACAAATGACAGCGTAGGTAGACAGTGAACCATCGCTAGCAAAGTCGGCTGTACAACTGGGGCGAGTACGAGGGAGTTTCTCTAGACTAGACCTGCCGTGTGGCGGCACTCGGTCTGCAATCACTGATAGTATACTAACGGACCGCGGCCGATTTAAGGGCTACCACCTAGCAAGTGTGGTGTCTGGCGGTGACACCACGCGCTCTACGCAATTGGTTCCTTTCACCGGTTTTAAGTGATGGGATTTATTTCGCACGTGGTTTCCATCCGAGAACCGTGTGACCTCGAAAAGAGCGACTGATAACCCAATAGTTTAGTCCCTAAAGCATCCAACCAAGCCTTTCCGTTTACCGGCTGCCTTTCAGACAGTGGCGATGTATCTTTCAGTGGGTATATCCTGCGAATAGTAGGGTCGTCCACTGCAATACGACAGTGAGATGCTAATACGTCGCGAATACGCTTGCCTGGCGATCGCATCCTCTATCAGACGCGCACATGTTAGCCGCGACCCTCTGTTGTCTTACAACACTCATTCTGACTTCTGTTACACATACAAGTTTATGTGTTCCTCAATCGAAATTATCATGAGTCTGTTGTGTATTGCTTTTCCGCAGTAACATAAAATATACAACTGTTAGTAAAAGAAGAGCCTACGAAGTGTGGTATCGATCGCTCCAAAAAGATAAAAGCAGACAAGTATCTCACTTATGAAACCTGTGCAGGCAGGGATGATTGGTGTCGTCTCGGTTACATTCCATAATTCCCAGTTTATCATACTTTGCTAAGGCTTAATGAATGAATAACCGCTGTGGAATACTTTTGCTGCTGCATGCAGCGTGAGGTCATAATGTTGGATTTGGAAGCTTTCCCCACATCTGATTTCATTCGCTTTGCGCGCGCATACTAAATTTTACTCACCACTGGAATAAAACACTGGGGCACGCTGCGGGATTACTTGCCAGCTACAGGAGCGGCAAACGAGATTGTGTGGCGCTAACGTCACCCATAAGTTTCATGTATGTTAGATGCTGTTTTTCATATTTAGTGCTTTTTGTTGTATGTTGCGTGATGTTTTATTAAGTGACGCTGGATTTGTCTTACTTCAGTTCCTTCAGGTACATATTTTTCACTTTGTTATTGGCACTCGCAACTTATACTGCGCGTTTGACCTGAAATTATAAACGTCGTACATTCTACTGTCATGGTGTAATAGCTGGGGATTGTTTTAATGAATATATATACATATACAAATTATAGTTTCATAACTGAATGAAGAGACAGAATTACTATTGAAAACGTTCTAAATGTTTCTCAGAAAAGACATTGGGTAAGTAATATAGAAACGTGCCGTTGTAGAATGTATGGTAAATATGTAGGTGATTAAGAGATCAGACTTAATGATGTTATCGCACGGATTTGCATCAATAATCCCGGGGTAGCTGAAGCAACAGTTACTATTCATACAGAAATGGCTACGTCAGCAAACCCGACAGCCTCTCCATCTCTGAATAGCTACTGTAATCCACATCCATTTCAACCTGATTACTGGACCCGTCTCTTATTCTTCCTCTGCAATTTGGCCACCCCCTCACCCACCCCCACACTTCCCTTCAACGATAAACTCAGATTCTATCCCAAGAAGTCATCTCTTCTTTCAGTCGTGTAATGCCACAGATTTCTTTTCTCCTCAGTTCTGTTCTGTACTTCCCCACTAGTTCCGTGAACTACCCATCTAATCTTCAGCATTCTTCTGTAGCACCACATTTCAAAGGCATCTATTCCCTTCTTGCCTGCGTTGCTTACTGTCCACGTTTCATTCCCGTACAAGACCACATTCGAGATAAATGTCTTCAATACATACTTGCCAACACACTTACTTGAATCCAGCGTTAAGAAACTTCTCTTCTTCACAAATGCTTTTCTTGACATTGTCTGTGTATGTTTTCTAACTTCCTTACTTCTGCCGTCAGTAGTTATTTTACTGCCCAAATAGCAAAACTTATGTTCTACCTTTAGCGTCCCATTATCTCACCTAATTCCCTCAGCATGGCCACTTTTAATTCGAATACATTCTGCTACTATTGTTCTGCTTCTGTTAATGTTCATTTTTATACTATTTCCACTGAACTGCACTTCCAAGTCCTTCGCTGTCTCTGACAAGATTACGATGTCATCGGGAAACCAAAACATTAATAATCTTTCGAAATTTATCTCTGGTTTTTCACAAATTGCTCAATGTTCAAATTGAGTAACACTGGGGTTAGGCTACATCCCTGTTTCACTCTCTTCTCAACCAGTGCTTCCCCTCCATGCCCTTCGGATCTTATAATTCCAGTCTGGTTTCTGTACAAGTAGTGTTAAGTCCCATAGTGCTCAGAGCTATTAGAACCATTTTTGTACAAGTAGTATACAATCTTTCGCTCCCCGTATTTTACCCCAGCTACCTTCAGAATATAATAAAGAGCATTTGAGTCAACACCGTCAAAAGCCCTTTCTAACCTAAAAAGCTATAAACTTAGGTTTGCCTTTATTTAACTTATCTTCTAAGATAAGTCCAAGGGTCAGTATTGCCTCGTGTGTTCCCAAATTCATGATGTCCAAGGTCGGTTTCAGTTTGTTTTTCCATTATTCTAAAACACTCTGCTCAACACAAGTAAATGATCTCTTCGCAACCCCGTAACTGTCTCCCATTAGCACGCACAAGTTTGAAATTAGGGTCATAAGAGTCCACTAGTTTGCTTTATAATGATGCAAATACTCTTGAGTATCGGGAGAGGAGGTGCAGTGGCTATCACACAGGAGTCGTATTCGGGAGGACAACGGTTCAAATCCTTCTCCTGCCATTCAGCTTTAGGTACCAGTGTTTTCCCCAAATCTCTCCAGACTCATGCCGGGATTGTCCCTTCCCCTCCTTGAAACATTCCTGGTTTGTTCTCCGTTGCCAATGACCTCGATGTAGAGGGGACGTTAAACTCTAATCTTCGTTCTCTTTTTCCTTCCTTCGTTCCTTTCTTCATTTGACGCCCTAGCGATGGATGTCCGAACCGTGATGTCCAACATTGAAATCACGCGATTTTCGTATGGGTCTCTGAGGAGAACATTGCTGACGCACCGTCGCTCAGAAACGGCACTAAAAGACCTCAGCGTGTGGCATAAAGGGCGTCAATGAATCCACCCGTTTCCTTGGTGCGTCGATTGCCACACATTTCGCGGTCGAAAACGACAGTTCATGACAACCTTTGACACTGCCGATACCCGGTACATGATTAGCTCTCTACTAAGGGCAACGTGGGTCAACAGCCCATTCACGGAATGGGCTATTTCAGAGAATGGGCCTATGATTAGTAAAACTGACGAGTTCAAATATCTAGGTGTTAAGATAGATCTGATGTGGAAAGCCCACGTTCAGGATCTTGTTCAAAGACTTAATGCTGCCGTTTTCACAATTCGAACGGTATGTAAAGTAAGTGATCGTTCGACAAGAAAATTAGTCTACTTTGATTATTTTCATTCGCTTATGTCGCGTAGCATTATATTTTGGGGTAACTCTTCCCATTCTAAAAGGGTATTTGTGGCTCGGAAACGGAGAGTTCGGGCAATAAGTGGTGTAAGTTCGCGAATCCCTTGTTGACCACTGTTCACTAGTCTGGGTATTCTGACACTGGCCTCTCAATACATATATTCTTTATTGTCGTTTCTTGTTAACAATATCAGCTTATTTCCAAGAATTAGCAGCTCTCAGTCAGTTAATGCTAGGCAGAAATCCAATCTGCATTTGGATTGCCCTTTCTTAACTCTTGTGCAGAAAGGAATGTACTATACTGCTGCATCCGTTTTCAATAAGCTACCACAAGAATTCAAAAATCTTAGCAGTAATCCACGAGCTTTCAAATCGAAACTGAAGAGTTTCCTCGTGGGTCACTCCTTCTATTCTGTTGAGGAATTCCTTGAAAATTAAGCCGATTCTTATACTATATTGTTGATTGCGTTCACTTAAACTTATGGCTTGACTTTAGTTGAGTTCATAAACGTTTTATTTTATCTGTTGTTACTCTTATGTTGTAATTTCATTTACTGACACGTTCCGTGACCTTGGACATTTGCTTCTCAGTTTCGTCCTACGGAGCTAGACGTGTGAATAAAAGAAAATGATTAATGATGATCACATCCCTTTGGAGTGCAGTGCGATCACAATTTTTGCTCTGGTGTACAGGATGAAATCACAACGGAAGTAAAGTATCACAGGGCATTCTGGCCCTAATCGCTGATATCAGTAACAGTTACCCTGCAATTAATGACGTCAAGATCGGATTTCCCGGAATCGATAACGTCAGCATCCTGTGCTCAGGCAATTGTACTTGTTGCATTTCGACGACATCAGCATCAGCATTCCCACAATGCCCCCCTATCCCTCCCTTCCAGCCCATTAACCTGTGACATTTGACGTTACATGTTTTGCGAAGCGCTGTGTGGCCTCACTGCACCAGTGGCGTGCCAGCTTCCTCTCACCCCCCACCCCTACCGCCCCCTACCCCCCCCCCCCCTCTTTACCCATATGCAATTTTAATTTCTAGCTGTGTGTGTGTCGTTATTTGTACGCTTTCTGTACCTCGGTCTAGGTCTCACTTGTTCAATTGATGAGACGCTTGCATTAAGAAAACAAGACTTTAACAAGTCTATTCGTTGTAAGCATTTATCAGAGGGATGTGCCCGCAGCTTCTTACATAAAAAATGGAAATCATGATAATACAGGGGCCTCTTACTGCTGAGAAGAGGAGCATTGTTCAACAAGTAATGGCAGTGCAACACAATGGAAAGATGATGCTTCACATAATTTGGTGCGCCAACGCAGTACGTTGCAATTTTTAGAATTATATATGACATTTAAAGTACCTTTTGATTCTCCCATCACGTAAGAAGCGGCTGTGAGTTGCGTTGGAAATACCTGTTTAGTAAATATTTCGTTCATCTCTAAACGTTATTTCTATGGTTCTTATTATTATTACGTGTATGTTATTATATTTAGGGCCTGGTTATCACTTTTACAGACGAAGAGACACAGATATTCCTGCCTGAAGCATCACAACAGCAGCAACAGCCCACAGTGCAATGGGCGACAGGGAAGTGTTCATAGCAGCACACATCTAAATCTTTTTTTTTTTATCGTCTAGCCGTCAGGAGGAATATAGTATGACAAAGGCTGGCTATTACTGTAATTGTTGGTTGTAAATCAATTGTTTTTATTTTCAACCGTATCAATAAATAACGGCAGATGCCCCCCCCCCACACACACACACACGCACACGCACACACACACACACACACACACACACACACACACACACACAGAGAGAGAGAGAGAGAGAGAGAGAGAGAGAGAGGGAGAGAGAGAGACAGCGCCATATATTTGAACTTCGTGACGTAAATCGATAGAACAGACACACAATTTTTGTTGATGTGGTCGATCTACATATGTTAAGATACGAAGAAGGAAGAAGCATGATGTGCATTCGTGATGAAAGTCATCACGTGAGTATTGAGAATGTAGTATTTGTGCTCTGCTGAGTCCATTTTTGAGATGCGAGCACGCACTCCTCTAGTCAAAGTATCTACAAAGTCTGTACTCTCCAGGCATGCATTTGTTTTACAGTTTACTCCAACAGGACACCACAAGTTCATACATATGCCACGTATACATCACAAAAGACCCCTAAATTACACGGCAATTACGCCGCAGTTGTGCTGTAAATCAGTCGCGATTACAATATACACATACCATGAACACACATCACGCCGCACGCAGTGTGCAAGCATAGATTTCTATTTTACATTTTACAAAGAGCAGAAGCCACATAGAATGACCAAGAAAACTTGGAACAACATGTTTTCTTATACAATATAAGCGATTAATCAGTCGAGCATTCAGTCGATGTTAAGATAACAATGAACACTACGCTTAGTGTCAGAGACAATAACATTATTCATTAATCTAAAACCTACATATTTATAGCTATCATTAAAGTGTTCAACTAGTCATATGAGAACTCTGAAACAGTAAGTGTATAGCGGCTAGACAGTCATCATGTAATTATTAGTACCGATGGTGAAGAAAAGAAAGGCGTCACTAATATTTATAATATACTTATTAACTTGTTCTTCTTACAGACAAGGTGCCATCATCGCTGCAGCAGCTGTCACTCAACGTGAAAATAATGTTTTATAACCGTACCTACAGTTTATACAAATATGTTACTGAATATGTCTGTGTGGATATGAATTCTTCTTGGTGATGGTGACTGAAAACCCACGATTTAGCGGTGTCAAGTAACATTATCCCTGAATGAGTGGTATCGATTATGTGGTGCATGAATACAGATTTCTATTTTTTTCTATGGAAAACAATTCTCCCTCTCGGTGACACTGAGTGAACGTAGAGTTTCTTCTGGGAATTCTCCACAAAGAGTCAGCCGCCTCCCTGCACGTTCGTTCGCCTGAAAGGACCGGTGTTCACATAAACGACCAAAGAGAGCTTGAAATGTTTTGTGATGTATTTTGTGCCTGTGAGGGTACTTCTTTTGTTAAAGCCGTGCTGCCTCTTGACCGTTTCCATCTGCTTGTCCGTACACAATCACCACCTCGGCGTTTTCCCGATGTGAATACCGGACCATTTGCTGCTTACAGTACGCTGCGTCAATCTTATAGCCAGCAGCACACAAGGAACACACGCCATGTGATTAGAACAACTGTCATTTGTCAGTACCGTAGTAAAAATGCATTTCCGGGAACGTGTTCATAGGACCTTTTTTCCTCAATTTCCAGTTAGGAATTTGTCCCCGTAGTTTGTCGATTTTATTAATGTTCACCATCTATACTGTTGGATTGATTGTTCTGGTTCGAGTTACTGTCTTTATGCGATATACTACATGGGATGTAGAACCAGCTAGAGACCACTTAACTTGTATGAATATTTCCCTAGCGTCTCTTTTTCTTCTCTAATGCCACAGGGAGGACTACATTTGCCATTATAATCTAAATTATGACGTTAATTGATTAATTTCAGCGCGTTTGATTTATCTGACAATTCAGGCAGATTATACCACGAGGGAGTCCGATGGTGATGCCATGGTCTGAAATAATGTCGCGTGATTAAGAGTCTCAGCAGACTGTTGTACATCAGGTGCGCCTCTCTGCTCTTACTAATAGTATAATTTCTTCTCACTCCGCTGATCTCTTATTAATAGTATAATTTCTTCTCACTCCGCTGATATAGAATTAATGGTTTGTCTCTCCACCTGACTGTCTTGTTATCTGAATTTTTGTTTCTTGTATCGTGTATTCACTGTCTGGGTATTGGATGGTTCAAATGGTTCTGAGCACTATGGGACTTAACTGCTGAGGTCATCAGTCCCCTACAACTTAGAACTACTTAAACCTAAGTAGACTAAGGACATCACACACATCCATGCCCGAGGTAGGATTCGAACTAGCGACCGTAGCGGTCTTGCGGTTCCAGACTGTAGCGCCTAGAACCGCTCGGCCACTCCGGCCGGCTGGGTATTGGATGTTAGATTCATGTAGAATGTTAGTTCCCCTTCTGATGTTTTACTTGCTACCTAATTCCTATAGCACCATCCCGAAAATAAACGCTGAAAACTGAGTCTGTTAGGCTCGAATAAAAAATGCCATTTAAAATAACCTATCTGGTATTCTCTACTCATACAAAGGTCTCGCCCAATGTTACCAAGGTTGTTTCAACTACGCTGCAGACATTTTACTGAGAAGTTCTTACACGTCTTCCATCCAGTCCAGCCCTTGCCCCTTCCATATTTTCGCAAAAAAACTCGTAGCCGTCAATTTGCTTTGGATGAAGTGGTACACGCCTGGGTACAATCGTGGTTCGTTAGGCAACCAGTACATTATTTTTTCACGAAGGCATTTACCACATTCTCTGACAAAAAAATGGCTCTGAGCACTATGGGACTTAACTTCTGTGGTCATCAGTCCCCTAGAACTTAGAACTACTTAAACCTAACTAACCTAAGGACACCACACACATCCATGCCCGAGGCAGGATTCGAACCTGCGACCGTAGCAGTCGCGCGGTTCCGGACTGAACGCCTAACCGCGAGACCACCGCGGCCGGCTATTCTCTCACAGAGGGGTAAACTGATTAACAGTTACGACGATTATTTTTGAAATAGTAAACGGTTAACTTACTTTTTCCATCTGACTCGTTTTCTTTTGTCTGCCTCTTATACATGCATAGCTAAGATGTTAGTATCTTCTCAAATTTATTTTTTGGTCAATGGTGTTTCTTAGCACAGCATTTTCTCGCCTAAACTGCACTATATGGATGTCAAACTGTAAAGAACAGTACAATTTCTAAATCGTCATGAATGATAGCACGGCAGCACACGGTGTAAATTCGCTGCCACGTTGATGTTTATGGCATGTTGTTCTAGATAATTACTTGGCATTATGTCACTTTCGAACTGTAGTGCCCCTTAGTGGCGGTGGAGCAGTATGCTTTTCATACCATAAAACACATGAAAACGGCATTTTAAGATGAAAATAGTTAATTGCCCAAGAAGAAGCACTAATGATTATAGAGCCTAATGTTGAATGACGTTTTCATTCAAAAATCTGTGACTGCGGTGCCCCATAGGGAAAAGGTATATTTATCAAATATGCAAAAATAGGAATATCATGAATGAAAAGGATAACTGTCAGTCATAGAGGATACGTCACGGGGCGCAACGATAATTAGGTGTATGCTCTAACGTAAAGATACTGTTTCGACTAAAAGCGTGATATGCATCTGGTGTTCGGGAAAAGAATAGTTCACGCTCACAGCAGAATCAAATTTTTAGATTCTGCAAGATATACATTTAGAAATTCTCGACGTGAAACACTTGATCTTTCGGTAAAAGGTTATTGATGCTAGTTTAGTTCGTGCTGATAGGTTGTTCTGCTGATCGCACTCCGAGACCGGCGTATTCAGTTGCGGTGAACGAAACAAATATCGTGGAACACAAAGTTGAGCTGCGGCAGGTACCGCGCTAGCCGCACTCGGCTGGCAACGAGGGGCACAATATGAAGAAACTAATATAGGCTCATCGCAAAGTTTTCGAGTCGTTTGTCAACAAATAAGCCAGTATATAAAAATAGCCCGGTTGTAGCACTCGAGGCGCCGTCATATTGGGCGCAGTTGAGGAGCAAAGTTGGCGGCCGCGAGTGGCCTCACATGCCATTCATTACTCGCCCGCCGCGACCCCCTTCACAGCCCACTGCGCCCCCACTGCCCTCCGCCCCCGCTCCCACCTGTCGCTTCCTCCTTGTTTCTCCCCTGTCCGGCTCTTCTACTCACTTTCAGACGTCTCAATTCCAACAGCGTATAAGAGATTCTTGCGAACACTTACTACATCACAGAAAATTATTTCTGAGACATTGTAAAAAGGTTAGCACAGATTTATACATTCTATTTCATTTAATCTACATAAATCACTAATGATGCTTTTCCCGTTCCACAAAAGGGGTCGGCGTTTCAAAATGGCTCTGAACACTATGCGGCTTAACTTCTGAGGTCATCAGTCGCCTAGAACTTAGAACTAAGTAAACCTAACTAACCTAAAGACAACACACACATCCATGCCCGAGGCAGGATTCGAACCAGCGACCGTAGCGGTCACGCGGTTTCAGACTGAAGCGCCTAGAACCGCACTGCCACACCGGCCGGCCGGTCGGCGTTTCTTACATGAATTTCGACAATGTTAGTGACAGTTGGTGGCCGGATGACTTTCCTTCCCACGGGAAGGAGTTTATGTTCAAGCGTGAGAACCTTTCCTAAATTTTTTCGTAACATCGTATCTGACGTGGCACGTAGATACCAGTGCGATATTCACCTAGCTGGACGTAGGAATCCACTCAAACACGACATCTCACGACATGGATTCGATACGGGTCATATTTGTCTCTCCCAATTTCGCAAACGACGCTCTAATGCGCTCGGCTATCCAGGCGGGCATGTCTACTTGAAACGTTAGAATTATCATTCATAAAAATGGTTCAAATGGCTCTAAGCACTATGGTACTTAACATCTGAGGTCATCAGTCCCCTTGACTTAGAACTACTTAAACCTGACTAACCTAAGAACATCACACACATCCATGCCCGAGGCAGGATTCGAACCTGCGATCGGACCAGCAGCGCGGTTCCGGACTGAAGCGCCTAGAACCGCTCGGCCACAAAGGCCGGCTATCATTCATATCTTGCTATCCATTTTTCAGTTCAAATTATACTGAGCATTTTCCGTTACCTTACATTTATCCACAGTTATATGTAGAAAGTTTAATTGACGACTAATCACATTGTTATTACCATATACTTCACAGAATTAATATTGTTACTGCTTACATTGTGTATTGGTGCTGGACTATAACTGTGCTCGCTTCACTGTTGGTTAAACAGTGCTTCTACAAGGTGGTTGACAGGCTTCTGATACAAAAACAGGTAGATAAAAAGAAATATAAAGTCAAGTGGTATGATAAGAGAGAAGATGAAAACCTATGATGTTATATTATCCACATGGTGACCACTTTTTAAGTAGCCATTGTATTGTATTGTCTTGTATAAAACAGGGGACATAGAAACGCCGGAGAGGGTTCGTCCCGCCGCAGCCCTCAGTGGTTGACAACCCAGGCCACAGCAGTCCACCCACGCCATCGCCGACCCACACCAAAAACAGGGTTAATGTGCGGTTCGGCCACCAGTGGACCCCTCCGGGAACATCTCATACCAGACGAGTGTAACCCCAAATATTTGCGTGGTAGAATAATTATGGTGGACGCGTACGTGGAAGCGGTGTTTGCATATCAATCGCTGACACATTGTAACTGAAGGGGAACCATCCCGCATTCAGCCAAGGTAGATGGAAAACCGCCTTTAAAACTATCCACAGGCTGGCCGGCACACCGGATCTCGACATTAATCCGCCGGGCGTATTCGTGCCGGGGACCGGCACACCTTCCCGCTCGGGAAGCAGCGCGTTAGACCGCGCGGCTAGCCGGGCGGGCAAGTAACTATACTAGATTCCACTCATGATTTTCAGATGGAGTTGTGCGGCAAATCAAACAGAAATAAATGGTGTCTTTCACTTGAGCAAAATTCTATTCATTCTCGAGTTACGTAGCATCATTGATACTGAACAAGATAAACTGTTCTGACGATGCATAAAGGATGCAGGACGTGCACAACGTTGTGTCCAAGAAGTTGCGTGGTTGTTGTTAATAGCTTTACCCATTCCTCATTTAGTTCAACCGACACATGAATCTGAATGCCAGCTCAAGCATGTATATTTCGCTTTCTGAGGTTTACAAGATTTCTGATCTTCACCCCAATCCAAATCTGCCTTCGCTTTTTCCCACAGATAGAAATCAAACGTCATCAAATCGGGGAAACGTAGCGGAAAACGTAGCGACCTGTGTGACTTACTCATCTCCAATGTTACTGGATATCAATCTTTGCCCGAACAGCTGACTCGTAACGAGGTGAGGTGTCATTGTACAGGAATTAAGTTAGAAATATCTTGCCCTCTGACAACAGCGACGGCAGCATATTTGCGTCTAACGATTGCTGGTAACATACTGTCTTTACTGTACCATGAACGAAGGGCTGCCTAATAATACGAGAATCCTGCATTTCACACTAAACCATGACTTTTGAGGTGACAACCATACTAGATGGATCCATCCAGTGAGGATTGACGTTTGAGAAGTACCTGTGGTTTTGTTTACCCCTCCGTTAACATAGATATCAACAGAATTGCGATCATCTCTTCTGATATCAGAATCTCAGTGCATTCGGCTTGTGTTTTAGCCATCAGCTTTCATGTCACTCATAAGGAGAGACATCAGTCGTAGCTCGAGAATGAATTAAGTTATTTACAAATGAATGGCACCATTGTTTTCCCCGTGTAGCTTTCTATAAGTTTTATATGCCACATGAACCCTTTCTGTGTTACGTTTCCCGAAAATTTTGTCAATTGTTATGATATTTACACCATGTATGTGGGCACTGGCCCTTCTGTAGTACAGAAAGTAGCTGCGTCAAGTGCGGCTAACTCTTTTTCACAGTAACAGCAACGTGTAGTGGTCTAGCGCGATGCGTCTTCCGTTAGCAGCATGGAGGGAAGATCCTCAGAGACGATCCTGCAAAGTCCTAGTGTACACTGAATATCCAAAGGCCGCATTCAAATCATTATTTACAACGATGTCTCCATTTTGTGATGCAGTTTTCTTTGTAACTCCAATTAATGCACATGATTTTTTGTCAGTACCGACATAATTCAGTCCTATAATAATTATACTATTTTCATTGACAGAAGGCGCTAAGTTTTTCTTTATTTAAGTACATTTGCTGATTGGTGTTTACGAAAAATAATACTTACTGAGTGTCCTATGAAAAATAATACGCACTGGGTGTCAAAGAGCTGGTGGAAAGACGTGGGATTCTCGTTACTTAATGTAAGGATGAGAGGCCAGAACTGTAAGCAGCATTGTGTCATCAAATTATAAGGCTTCCACTGTCAATGAAAATTTTTGTTACTCTAGGCATATACGTGGCGATCTATTTGCGAAGGAATCATAATTTTTATGGTGTAATATTTTTTATTTCATTGGTTCCTGTATTACATATCAACGTATTATTACCACGGGTGTTACTGCAGCTTTGTATTTACTTAAAACTGTTCATCAACGATTATATCATATACCTTTATCTATAGATTCATTATCAGTATCAGTCATAAATATGAACTGAGTGCCGGCCGCTGTGGCCGAGAGGTTCTAGGCGCTTCAGTCCGGAACCGCGCTGCAGGTTCGAATCCTGCCTCCAGCATGGATGTCTGTATTGTCCTTAGATTAGTTAGGTTTAAGTAGTTATAAGTCTAGCGCACTGATGATCTCAGATGGTACGTCCCATAGTGCTTAGAGCCATTTGTACCATTTATGAACTGAGTCGACACTCAGAAAATATTCAGTTTGAGTCAACAGTTTTATTTCTTTCACTATCCTTACAGCGAACGACGAGTATACTGTATATTTCTTTGAGAATGAGTTTTTAGTCCACATACTCGTCATTGTGTGTCCGTAAAGTGACTTTTGGAGATAGGGAGACATGGAACCAAAAAACACCACGCATTGCTCCCGTTGTAATTCAGTTTATTTATGTAAGAGATCTAGGAAAGTAACATCCAAAGGAAAGATCATGGTTCTAAAAACTGAAAATATCGTTTTCTGGGAACTTTGTTGCTGACATGAGGTAAGTCTCCTGTATGGCACAAGCAATACACAGTTCTGTAACATTAATGTGACCACCACCTATGTTCGACATCAACGTGCAATTATCACTCACAGACAGCAGGTGACAGCACTAGCAGTGGAGGTTATATAAAGCATGTCCGCGGGACGCGAAAAAGGTGCAGTCGTTGTCGTAATGCTGAACAGAGCGATTTTTCTGACGTCCAAACATGCTTTCGGGCCAAGGGTGGAAGCAGTTCAGAAAAGGCAAAGTATGTACACTGTTCGTGTGGCACCGTGGTTAAAGTATACAGTGGATGGCAAATCGCGCTATCCAAAACAGGCGCCGAGGCAACTGCAGTGTACGACGAGTCATAGATGACACAGGTGATCGATGGCTGTGGAGGTCGGTGCAGGTGAATAGATTTCAACTGCTAAGCAACTGATCGCCTAGATGAACAGAGGGGTTGCCAACAATGTCTCCTCAACGACCGTTCAGCGAATGTTGTGGCGTACGGGCCTTGGCAGCAGGTTCCTAGTTCATGCACCCATGTTGACTGTTGTTTATCGTCGACGATGTCTGGAATTTGCCCACCAATACCGGAACTTGACTTCCACTGAGTGGTGTCAGGTGGCCTTTTGAGATCGATCACGTATTATGCTCCATCAGACAGATGGCCATTGGCGTGTACGGCATGAAACAAATGGTTCAAATGGCTCTAAGCACTATAGGACTTAACATCTGAGGTCATCAGTCCCCTAGACTTAGAACTACTTAAACCTAACTAACCTAAGGACATCACACACATCCATTCCCGAGGCAGGATTTGAACCTGCGACCGTAGCAGTAGCGCGGTTAAGGACGGAACCGCCTAGAGCCGCCTAGAACCGACGGCATGAAACGTCTAAAAGCAGAGAAGGAGCGAGCGTTATCGCCTGGGGAATGTTTTCATGGCATTCCCAAAGTGATCTCGTCATTGTGGAAGGTACAATGGATGAGTACAAGTATGCATCAATCCTTGGTATGATGTTCACCCATTTTTCCTTGGCAGGATGGCACCTGCCGACAGGACAATGCAACACGTCGTCCAGCTCGCAGCGTACGTGCGTGGTTCGAAGGGCACCATGGCTAGTTTACCATAATCCGCTCGCTGCCAGACTCCCCGGATTCAAACCCAGTCGACAATCTGTGGGATGATCTCGATCGGGCTGTTCGCTCCATGGACCCTTAACCGAGAAACCTAGCATACTGGCTTTACATTCCTGTCGGTACCTTACAGTACCTTACTGATACTCTACCTGCTTGTCTCGTTATTCTGACTTTTGACAGGTGGTCACGTTAATGTCACTGGACAGAGTAAAAGGATACTCGAAGTTACACTAAACCTATGAGGTGAAATATTCCCGCAAATGTGCAACCTCATAGTCACCGGCAACTTTAACAATGTCATAATCTTCCACTTTTCGTAGCTTCCTATTTGACTACAACGAAGTAGATATCCTGGATGACAAAGTAAATTGCTTCTGGAAACATATTGACGTGGACAAGTTTTATAAGAAACATCTGTTGTAGCTAAAGTGTGTTTAATAAAATACAGTGTTTCCTCGAATTACCTCTTTTTGAAAACCTATATGATTTTTTTCTCAGATTAACTACCGACTATACAACTCTTCAGCCATCTCAACTAGTGTTTTGAAGAGATGTCACTGATATGATATATCGATCGTTTCTGTCACATTTTCAGCAACTTTTGAGAATAGAAGATCAGTAGCGGAACACTTAAAAACCACATACACGTGAGGAATGCGACTCGAGCTCCAGATCTCCACTCTAGGCTGTGACGATACCTCGACAACGTAGGAGCAGTCTTCAGAGATATTATTTACTACGTCTATTACTGCAGTGCACAGAGACAAGGTAGTTCACTTTAAAACGACAAGGTCTATGTGGTACCTTATTCTTTCACAATGCAGACGTGTGCTCTGCTTTTAATGACATCGCCCGTGACAGACCAATAAAACACGATTTCCTCCTTCCTTCTGTCTTTTAGTGGTTGTGCAACGCTGAAGAGAAATTTCAAAGAAAACACTGGAAAACTAAAATTATAGCTGTGAATGGTAGCTGTTGATTTCGTCGTAGCTGGGTGCTGATGGACATCACTTCCATCCTTCATCTGCCTATGAAACTAGGTTCACACTCAGAGGTCTTGCACCGAACTCGAAAAGTTAATGTCGCCTAAAATTGGAAGCGGAAGTATATGGCACTCCTGTTACGTCTTCGGCGTAAGACGAAAGAAGAGCTGAGATTTCTTCCACGACAGAAAGCTTGGTTCCCTACAGTGTTATCAGACACTGTCGTTGAAATTCATTCTGTAACGATGAATCATTGAAAAGACGTAGGTGTATCACGTATACCTCTTTTCCATAATAACAAGCACAGATTAAATGCGGCAGTGCATTCTTATTTCTTAGCATTCGTCTGATTCGCGGCTCCCCTGGTGGAACTAAAGTAGTGCGTTATAGTCGTTAGTGGGCAAACAGCAGTAATTAACAACCGGCTGCAGGCATTTCCCTGGAGCAACGCTGCTACAACACACTCTTGAGTATTTGTTCTAAGTTTTTGGATCCCCACCAGGTGGGATTAAAGGAAGACAGTGAAGCGATTCACAGGCGTGGTGCTAGATATGTTACCGGTATGTTCGATCAGCACCCAGGTGTAAAGGAGATACTTCGTGAACTCCAAGGGGAATCCCTGCACGGAGACGAGGTTCATTTCGCGGAGAACTATTGAGGGGATTTGGAGACCGGCATTTGAATCCGATTACAGACCGATTTTACTGTCGCAAACGTATATTTTGCGTCAAGCCCACGAAAATAAGATGAGAAAAATTAGGTCTAGTGACGTGGCTTACATAAGTAGTTTTTCCCTCGCTCTACTTGCGAGTGGAATATGAATGGGAGTGACTAGCAGTAGTACGTGGTACCCTCCGCCATGCTCCGTAAGGTAGCATTAGGAGTTTGTATGTGGATGTAGATGTACACTACTGGCCATTAAAATTGCTACACCAAGAAGAAATGCAGATGATAAACGGGTATTCATTGGACAAATATATTATACTAGAACTGATATGTGATTATATTTTCACTCAATTTGGGTGCATAGATCCTGAGAAATCGGTACCCAGAACAACCACCTCTGGCCGTAATAACGGCCTAGACACGCCTGGGCATTGAGTCAAACAGAGCTTGGATGGCGTGTACAAGTACAGCTGCCTATGCGGCTTCAACATGATACCACAGTTCATCAAGAATAGTGACTGGCGTATTGTGACGAACTAGTGGCTCGGCCACCATCGACCAGACGTTTTCAGTTAGTGCGAGATCTGGAGAATGTGCTGGCTAGGGCAGCAGCCGAACATTTTATGTATCCAGAAAGGCCCGTACAGGACCTGCAACATGCGGTCGTGCATTATCCTGCTGAAATGTAGGGTTTCGCAGAGATCGAATGAAGGGTAGAGCCACTGGTCGTAACGCATCTGAAATGTAACGTCCACTGTTCAAAGTGCCGTCAATGCGAACAAGAGGTGACCGAGACGTGTTACCAATGGCACCCCATACCATCACGCCGGGTGATACGCCAGTATGGCGATGACGAATACACGCTTCCAATGTGCGTTAACCGCGATGTCGCCAAACACGCATGCGACCATCATGATGCTGTAAACAGAACCTGGATTCATCGGAAAAAAATGACGTTTTGCCAAGCATGCACCCCGGTCCGTCGTTGAGTACACCATCGCTGGCGCTCATGTCTGTGATGCAACGTCAAGGGTAACCGTAGCCATGGTCTCCGAGCTGATAGTCCATGCAGCGGCAAACGTCGTCGAACTGTTCGTGCAGATGGTTGTTGTCTTGCAAACGTCCCCATCTGTTGACTCAGGGATTGAGACGTGGCTGCACGATCCGTTACAGCCATGCGGATAAGATGCCTGTCAGAACAAGGTTTCACCAGGCAACACCGGTCAGCTGCTGTTTGTGCACGAGAAATCGGTTGGAAACTTTCCTCATGTCAGCACGTTGTAGGCGTCGCCACCGGTGCCAACCTTGTGTGAATGCTCTGAAAAGCTAATCATTTGCATATCACAGCATCTTCTTCCTGTCGGTTAAATTTCGCGTCTGTAGCACGCCATCTTCGTGGTGTATCAATTTTAATGGACAGTAGTGTAGAAGTGGGCTTATGAATGCAGAGTTGGCAGTACAGTTATTCGATAAACTAGTCTAATTAAATAGCGGTTTCCTCTAGCATCTCACTCTAGTTAGCGAATGACGAGTCACTTCTGATGACTTGTAAGAGAAGTCTCATTTCAGATGTGTAATTCTAGATAAGAGTTTCATGGGCAAGCCGCAAAAATTAGGCGTCGCCTCTTCTTTCTGCCCGCATCTAGTGGTCGTGCGGTAGCGTTCTCGCTTCCCACGCCCGGGTTCCCGGGTTCGATTCCCGGCGGGGTCAGGGATTTTCTCTGCCTCGTGATGGCTGGGTGTTGTGTGCTGTCCTTAGGTTAGTTAGGTTTAAGTAGTTCTAAGTTCTAGGGGACTGATGACCATAGATGTTAAGTCCCATAGTGCTCAGAGCCATTTGAACCATTTTTTTCTTTCTGTAAACTGACTTATGTGGACGAGAGTCTCACTTGTTGTTCATTCCAAAAGGTCATGATACTCATTTGTGCATAAATTCGTTTAGGAATTCTAATGTGCCAAAGCCTTTGTAATTCCATCCATGGGACGGAATAGGAATTAATAACTCACAGAAGTTTTATGAAAGGAAAAAGACATAGGAATGTTGAGCATGTAGCCATATGCACATATGAATGTATAATGTGTATCTAAACCGACTCTTTTCACATGATTAAAGTTAACCGTACAAACGATCTAAGCAACACGAAATCATCTAGCTATAGCCACCCACACAGTTCCTAACGTTATGTAATGACCTCTACCTAGCTTCAATCAGGTCGGTAATTTGGTCCTTACTTTTTCCACTTAATCAACCAAAGAAAACTGCTGGCCATTATAGCTGCGACACCATGAAGGTAACAAGCAGTAAACCTCAAATTGGCATGAAATATATCTAGGTCCTACTACGTTTTATCATATGCATACCATCAGCATTTCAGCGAAACCTCACAAACTTGGTACGAATAATACCATCTCTATTCTGCATAGAATGAAAAACCTCTCAACAGGTTTCTCTTTCGAAAGTCGCATATGGATGTAGGTTGTTCGTGACAAGATTGTGTTAGGCCTCATGAAGAAACGTCCACCAGCACGTGTCGGATCTCGAAAACGGCCATGTCGTCGCCTGTCGAGGCCTCGGTACATCGTTCCGCGACGTTGTTGCTCACTTTGCAGAGATCCAGTGACTGTCAGGCGAATATCGAATTCATAGGTTCGGCACCACACTGGAAATATCCGAGCATGGAAGTTCTTTATAGGTCGAACGATTGCATTAGTCACTGTCGTATGGGCGCAACAGCGTGTGTTTTAGAGGGGAAAAAATCTTTGACTATTTCCACATCCCAAGACTCCTCTCCAAGGGATCCGTGGAAAACGATAAATGTAATGTAAAAGCCTGTTTCCTTGGAGACAAATTCCTTCATATTCCTAAGTCTTTGAAAACGTCTAGTAATGGGAAACTAAGAGACTGGCACCAAACCAGTGCCAGCCCATACGGATGATTAATTCTGTCTGGCTTAAGAGTTTAAGCATCGTGTAATGACATACCCGCATCTGTCATCAGAACTCAGTTCGACTCGATGCCTTGATAGGCTGTAACCATGTGTTTATCACAACTGGAAATCTATGAACTAAATTTTAGATCTTATATAGCCCCAATTCACACACGAATTTAATGGCGTGTTCTTCCCACTACACTATATGAGCACATTAGTTGAAATTTCCTTATTTTTTATTCATCTTATTGTTGGAATTTGAATAGCCTCAGTGTACTACCTTTATCCGTCATCCAGTTGCTGAGTTAAATGTCCTACCGACTTCCATTTTATTTTCATCAGTCACAGTTACGTCCGCCATTCGAGTTCCTTCCATTACCCATTTGTTCGTATTGGTGTCCTTCCCTGTAATTTCCATCATGCTCTCTCCGTTGTTGAATGCATATTACTCACTTTTCTGAATGACTTTGCCGGCCAGAGTGGCCGAGCAGTTAAAGGCGTTACAGTCTGGAACCGCACGACCGCTACGGTCGCAGGTTCGAATCCTGCCTCGGGCATGGAGGTGTGTGATGTCCTTAGGTTAGTTAGGTTTAAGTAGTTGTAAGTTCTAGGGGACTTATGACCACAGCAGTTGAGTCCCATAGTGCTCAGAGCCATTTGAACCATTTTTGAATCTGAATGGCTTTTGTGTTGAATGACACTATGCCGTATGTCAAAACTGGTTATATATACTGAGTCTAAGCCTTTCGTTCGAAACATATTGAAACTTTAGCTTTAAAATGTGTATTTAATTTACTTAACGCCATCCTGGCCATTCTCACTCTTCTGTTTGTTTCGTTATCCATCTAAGCCTTGTCTTCATTAGCAATAAATACAAAACTCATTAGTTGATTATATGAAGTCATTGTTAATCTTGACAGTTACATTTTCTGTATATTCAAGGTACGTCATTTAAGCCTTATTATAGTTGAAGAGTACAACATGTTGAGCAATAAACTGAAGTTTAACTGAATAGTCAGGAAGAATCAAAGTGGAAATTAAACTGGATGCTAAGGTAATCAGTAATTTCTCTAAAGCTGTAGATATTCCGATACTAAATACCATAGCAGACAGTACAACTGAGGAAGAATTGATATCTCTAAAATTGGAAATTGCGGATGTTGGGCATGTAAATATATGTACAAGAAAGATAACGGTGGAGAAACCTTGTGGAACGGTAGATATACTATAGATACTATGTACTTAAACAATCGACGAAAGGAGGGAGCAAAAATGAAGCGTCTATTTCAATAGTGATACAAGTCCATTTTTGCTCATTCTCAGATACAGAGTCCTAAAGTTAAATGAGCGCTGAAAGACTGCAGATTTTTCAGCGTTCATTTAACTTTAGGACTCTGTATCTCAGAATGAACAAAAATGGACTTGTACCAATATTGAAATAAGCCCTTCAAATATTCTCAGGAAACGACTGGAATGCAGCACTATAAATCACATTGGGATGAAAAACTAAAGAAGTGGCGGAAGGTAAGGCAAAATGGCTGTAGGAAAAATGTGAAGAAATTGAAAGATGTATAACAACTGGAAGGACTAATTCAACATATAAAAAAGTTAAAGCAGTCCTCGATGTCGTTAAAACCAAAGGTCTCAACATTAACACTGCGATGGGAATAACACTGTTAAATTTGTTAAATGCAGAGGAAAGAGTGGGTAGGTGGGACGATCAAATTCAAGGCCTCTACGTGAGGAACTGTCATGAGAGAAGAAGAAACGAGTTTCGTTATGGAAGACATGGGAGATCGAGTATTAGTCAGAGATGAACAGGACTTTGAAAGACTTGTGGTCAAATAAAGGTGAATCGATGGATTACATTCCTTTGGAATTACAGTAAACATAGAGAAAGTGGCAACCAAAGGATTTTTCAAGTTGGTGTGTACAATCTGAGATTTGAGACATTGTAATAGACTTTGGAACACTATCATCCACACAGTTCCGAAAATAGCAAGTCAGATAAGTGCTAAAACAATCTTACATACAGCTTTAACTGCTGATGCAAGTAGTTGATTTGAATAGTATACAGTAGAATGGAAAAGAATGTTGGGGGGATGCTAGATGACAATGAGTCTGGCTTTAGCAAGCGTAAAGGCACAAGGCAGGCCACTCTGATGTTGCGCTCCATTAAAGAGTTAGGACTTAAGAAAAATCAAGACACGTTCAACACAGGTTCATAGGGACCAGAAAAGCCTTAGTCAACATAAAACCGTACAAGACGCTCGAAATTCTGAGGGGAATAGGAGTAAGCTATAGGGAAAATAGGGTAATATACAGTAAGTACAAGACCCAAGAGGGAACAACAAGCATGGAAGACCAAAATCGAAGTGCTCGGAAGAACAAGGGTGTAAGAGAGGGATGAAGTTTCTAGCCGGTGTTGTTCAACCTCTACATCGAAGAAGCAATGAAGGATATAACAGAAGAGCTCAAGAGGGATTTAAAATACACGGTGAACGCATGTCAGTGATAAGATTTGCAGATGACATTGCTATCCTCAGAGAAAATGAACGGAATTACAAGACATGTTGAGTAGAATGTGTAATGAGAATAAAATATGGAATGAGGGTAAACCGAAGTAATGACGAGAAGCAGAAATGAGATTAGCGATAAACTTAACATCGAAGTTGGTAGACACCAAGTAGACAAGAAACATAACACATGATGGACGAAACTAGGACATAAAAAGCGGGCAAAAACATGCAAAGACGGCATTCCAGATCAAAAGATGTCTGCTAGTATCACACTTGGTGCTCGATTTGAGAAAGAAGTTTCTGAGAGTGTACGTCTGGAGTACAGCTTCGTATGACAATGAAATATGGACTGTGGTAAGGTCGCTAAGGAGGAGAATTCAAGCGTTTGGTAAATGGTGCTATGAAAGGATGCTGAAAATTAGGTGGACTGATAAATAATCTAGAAATTTCCCCGCAGAATCAACGTACAAGGAAAGGAACATCCGGAAAACAAAGGATTATGAGGGGACTAGATGATAGGACATAATTGAAGAGATCAGGAAATAACTTCCATGGCACGACAGGGAGCTGTACAGGTTGAAAACTGTGTAGGATGTGTAAAGTGATTGGGTTAAATCCAACAAATAACTGAGGATGTAGAGTGCAAGAGATGCAGGGGGTACTCTGAGGTACATAATTTGGCACAAGAGAGAAATTTGGGGCTGGCCGCATCGAACCAGCCAGAAGGGTGATGACTCAAAAATAAATAAATAGATATTAAAATTAGACTTTCTTCCTATTATATCAGCGATGGATGAATTTACTGAACTCAGTAAATGCATCGTCATAACAAAGCACTGGACCAGTCATGCTACCAGAGTGAACGGTGTGACATGGTTCAGTCGAGAACTCACATTAACGAGCAAAGGCGTATACGGCTGGGAACGCAAGTCTAAATCGCATTTCAAAACAGAAGTCCGTATTCACATAATGTCAACGCCAAAGATCAGTGATTCAAGGCGGCCGAGACTGAAAGCATACCGACACGACAGAAACAGCCTGTTGAAGGCTATGACAATACAGGTAGAAACTGCTGGTTGCTGGAGTGACGTGCGACGCCCAACTCCTCGCGTTGTATAGTACATGCAACACAGCATTGCTGAGTAGACTATCGATAATCCATCCTAATGATTGGATCTTCCGGATACATGCTCTGTTAAGTCCTTCGAGATACACATACATAAGGTACACACTTTCTGTAAACTGCAGTGGAGACAAATATGAGCGCGTATCGTGTACACAGAAAGAAATCAATTCATGGAAGAATATAGACGTATGACTCTTTTTTGCCGGTATTCTGATGTTCTCTTATGTAAGTCGTAGCACTGACGTAAAATAACAGTTCATGAAAGTACTTGTAGTGAAGAGTAAAACAGAAATAAACTTCTAAACATATCCTCAAAGGTAAACGAACACCCATACTTCGTTGCACAGAGTTATAGACAGTGGTTTCTTATTCCGAAGGTGTTGTTATACCATCCTGCTTCCAGCCATTTTGGTATCACCCCCTCAGTCAGTCAAGCTAATTACGAGATAACTCCTTCAAATTAGGCTCGGTCCATTTACTTCAGTTTTCTTGTCAATCATATGTCACAAAATATCTTTAATTCCCTGATTTCCTATGAGACATAGAACTGTAACCTCAATTTCTTCTGTTTACACACTAATGGTTGTCACAACTGCGATTTACGGGAAGCATGTTCCTAATACACTCATTCTCGGAGGTATTTCAAAAGAATTTGCCAGTAATAAATGATCAAGACTTCACAGAGTTGGTACACACTTAGACCTGGCAGCACCATATGTAGCTAGAATGATCGATGTTTTGTTGATCAGTCAGTGAACAGGTTTCAAACGAAATGGAAACTTGTTAAATGTGCCACTATGGTATGTTGATGTCCAAAGCCTTAGTAGCACAAGGGAGATAGAGTGGGTAGTAACGACCGGTCTCAGGGAAATAGGTTTTCCATACCAGTACATTTTGACTTGTAGAGACACTTCTACTACAACGGAGAGGCGTATGTGGAATTAGTGGAATGAAAAGGATCGTACATCACAACAAGCGGCAAATAACCCACGCAATGTGACCACAGCGTGGTATGACTGATATCGTGCCTGTATACAAAAATAACACAAAAATTCCCAGAAACTTTCTCAGCCAATGAGTGTACTTTGGGAGTATTCACACCCAGTCTTCCCAAAGACTGAGGGAGACTACTCCTCCAGATGAACTGATTGTGTTTAGTAACGGGTTTGAAGGAGTTGTAAATCAGAATTTTTTTGTAATGATGAACAGGAAGAAGGCGACGTTTGATAATTTGTCTCCTTTCTATAATGATAAAGTATTAGAAGCTCTTGCTGAGACCTTAAATTCTTTTGAAAGATCTGAAATGGTTCCTTGCTAGTTGAAACTAACAGGTCAAAGCAGGTGATTTTCGACTCTCCCTCACTTCCTAAGCACTTAATGGCAACGTTCCTCCGACTTAGATTCAGACCTTATAAACCTAACCGTATGTGGTGTTTCAAGGGTCAGTAATCTGGCCACACGACACTGAATTGCAGAGGTGAAGCAACTTCTCGGAAACGTGGAAAGGCTGCCCATGAATCTGGTACTTACTGACCATGTCCATCAATATGCATCCACTGATCTGGGAGCTACCCAGTGTGGAGCCTAGACGGTCCAGTTTTCGCTAAGGAACGTATGATTTGGCAAATAAAAGTGACAAAGCGGATGCCTGATAGAGAAGCTATAAAATAATATTAGGATACAAATTTCCCTTTCTTTGCCACTTCTTATTCTTCTTTGGTGAAGCAACCATTCCGACAAATAGACTCGTCGATACAAACGAGTCCAGCGAAACAGTACCGACTACCAGCACGTGTAATTGGGAGTCTACCTGCTGGGGCAAACGGATTAATGATATGGTTACCTAGGCAGCCACGATTCAAGAGAAAGTCAAATATTTAAATTTGAGTATACAGAAGGCACTCCAAAAATGGACTACATGTCAGAAGTTGTTCCATGTGCTATCAAACATCATAGTAGCACGCGTGACTGATAAGGAATACACTATAGAGTTGGGTGTTTCCTTAGCTGACCAAGACAACCCTTGCACTCCTCCTAACTCTACCAGTGCCTCACTGTACCGGTACAAAGATATGGGTTAACTTGAAGCCACGATGTCAGAATGGCTTCCATACTTCAGTGTAATGCGAATGAATACAAAAACTCATTTGGAGGAATTGGCATTCCCTTACGGGACGTATTTTTGGCGTGTGTCTGAAAGAGACTCATTTAAAAAATACTTATGCACCACTACTTTGTAGCGATACTACCGTTTGGGATAGGAAAAGTCAGTTTTGGGGCAATATTTATGAGCGCACAGGTTAATGCCAGGTGAGGGCCTGTTTGCAGTAGGTTACGCTCACCAGCAGTTGTGGAGTAAACTGGAGTCCACAGGGGTGTAGAACCGCCGGAGAAAGTACACGCAGCAGTTTACACGTAGACTCGTAGGCGCTACTTCGTCGATTTCTAAGGATTACAGGACTTGAACGCAATTCTTCCCTTGAAACCGACAGTAGACACATCCACTGCAATTTTTTCTCCTGGAGAAAAGTGCTCTCGACACTTGCTGTCAATGAAATCGTCGACATTCTTCAATTTTTGTGCTCGAGTGGCTAATTTTGATGAGCCCCTAGGAGCCAGAGGGCACATGTGACGGGCCCAGTAAAGTTTCAAAAATCGGTCACGGCGAAATACTTCTGGAAAAAAGTCCTGCTTTGTTCTCCAATCAGTAGCAAATTAGGCTTTTATGTCACTTCTTTCCTTTCATCGCCATGTTGAGAATGGTACCCAAAAAAGCTTTTATTTCCGTCAAAGTCACATCATGCCAAACTTTCCACTGCGAAAAGGTTTTCAGGGGACTCATTTTTTCAATCTTATCGCGGGCGTATCGGTTTGTCTCGGCCACAATGTCATTCAATAGTTCGTCAGAAAAATATAGTTGGTGGAAAAAATCTAGGAAACTCCTACAACTTGTCACTGCTTCAGAATTTTTTTTCCCTTTGTGGCACAAAATCGATGTTATTAGGAAGCTCCCCTTTTCCTGTAATATCTGTCCGTATACCACCACCCCGCGAAACACCACTGTTACGCCACCAATGTCATTCAAATCACCACCATCCTCTTCATTTTCTTCAGCGACAATTTTCTTTATTTTCTTCCTCATTGTCTTCTTCATGTCCGTCTTCATCTTCCTGTTAATTTACCTCTTCATCATCTTTTTCGTCATAATCACTACTTCCTCACCACTCGCTGTCATCATCATCTTCGTCTACATTCCACTCTTCATTACTGTCATTCAGCAAACTCTTAATGTCCTTATTAGATAAACGAACCATAATCATGTAGCCACTAACACAAAAATCACCACTTCATTCAGAAGACAATAAATCTCTGAAGCGCAAACATAAACATGACTGCAGGTGTCACGCGAGCTCCCTAGACACAGTGCGACCAGTTAGCCAAGCACTGATGGGAAGACTGGGGGAGAGGGGTTGGGCACGTGCCGATCAGCTGCGCTCCGCATGTAGTTCACTTTTTCCCAACAGGATGAGCCCTGTCCCTCTGAGGGTCGATAACCAGCCAGCGGCTGCCCACTTCACAGCTCACTACCGCGGGCAATTGCCTTGGCTCCCAACACACACCAGAGACATCCAGGGCGAGGGCCGCAGATTCAGCTGCTGGATCACGGGCACTTGTTGTCACTGCAACCCAAGTCATGCCAGCGGGGACGCGTGGCACAGGCCACCTTAGAGTTGTCAGCGGTCGGTGCTGAGGCAACGCAGGACGAAGGCTGCTGAATTGGCTGCCGGCGCAGCCCTGACGTCGTCATATCAATGGTGCTGTACAAGGCTGACACATTAGCAGAGCATTGCACGGGTTGCTGAGGCAGCCATTCCATGCCAAGCCGCTTCACAGACAGCAAAGTGTCGTCCTCAGCATTGTGGGACCCGGTGACGCAGACCGAGAGGAAGCGGGGTACTGTAGCTGTAAATAATAAATCACTTATCACTTGGGAGCTCATACGAGCCTTAATACGGTGCCTTCTACCTCTTTCTGCTACATTTAGTGTTGCCGTTACCTTTGGTGTCAGAATTAGCTACTACAACTCAACTTACAGGTTATTACATCCACTAGAAAGACGGCTTTATTGCTGACAGTGCAAAAGGTGGGGTAGGGGCGTTCGTCAGAGACACGCTCCACACCTCGCTTATGCCTTTATCCATTACACTGTAAGCAACAGTTACGATAATGATGGCCAGAGTTAATGTCACCGTGTACTCTGCATACCTGCTATCGCATCAGCCCACTGTGGTGAGCTCCTCAATCACCCTATTGCTGAACAGCCACGTCGTTTTCTCCTATTAAGGCATTTTAATGCACGCAGTTCACAATGGGGGCCCAACATCACCTTGCCCCAGCGGTTTAGTACTTGAACATCTCCCACAAACTGAAGACATCATACTAATTAAAATGGGCCAAGTAACACATTTCAGCGCTGATACATATTCGTCTACAGCCATAGATCCCTCCTCGTGCTCATCTGCCCTTCTACACTCTATTCAGTGGGAAGAAGATGATCATCGTCATGGAATCGAGCACTAGCCCCATCTATCCACTAAGCCTTTCTGACAAGCCACCAAGATGGCTGTTCAGAAAGGCTAACTGGATGCCTTAGAGGCATTTAGCTGCTTTCGAGTAGTGAGTGGATGACATTACTGTCGCGATGCACCAAGCTGCAGATGAATCCTTCCCCAGGTCAAAGGAAAAACCTAGGAGGCAGCCTGTCCCTTGGTGGAACGATGAGTGTCATTCTGCAATCAGTGACTGGAGGACGGCTATGCTAAGACTTAGTCGTTACCCTACAGTTCCTAATCTTGCAACCATTCAGGTGGCAGGGGCCAATAATTCGAGAGAGTAAGCAGACGTGTTGGCAAGACTTCCTGAGCTCCATCAGTAGGTCCACATCAGCAAGACAAGTACGGGAAAGCATTATTAGGACATCCATGTTGCCGTTGGCAGCTGTGCGAGAGATGGGATGCCTCCTAACATCGCCGGTAGACATCGCTCAGACAGTGCCTGAATGCTGCCAATTGTGCCAATTCTAGGCACGATAAAGCTTTTTGTTGGTATGCTATACAGGAAAGGGTTGGCACGTGTTGTCATTCCACCATCATGGTGGGATACAACCGACCTTTCTCTCTTTAGGAGTTGGATTCTGCGTTGTCAGTAGCTCTCTGTATTGTACCTGGCCTTGACCTGGTAGCGTGCAGCATGCTAAAGCAGTTGAACCAGTTGTCGAAGAATGTTCTCTTCAGTTATTTAATGAAATTTCGGTGACAACTCGAGGGAAGAATCAATTTTAATAACGATTTTACAAACTTGGGAAGGCTCGTTCTAATCCCAGTAGTTATCGTAGATTAAGTATCACTATCTGCTTCAGAAAACACTGGAGCATATGGTCAACTGGTGTGGGTTCTCGAAATAAGGTTGTAACACTATTGCAGATACTACTTATGTAACTACTTTGCCTGCTTTTATTTAGTGTGACTTCGGTATAACCATACTCTTTAATGTAACAAAATGGCTCTGAGCACTATGGGACTTAACTTCTGAGGTCATCAGTCCCCTAGAACTTAGAACTACTTAAACCTAACTAACCTAAGGACATCATCACACATATCCAGGCCCGAGGCAGCGTTCCAACCAGCGATCGTAGCGGTCGCGCGGTTCCAGACTCTAGCGTCTAGAACCGCTCGGCCACCACGGCCTGCTGATGTAACATCTACATAAATGTTTTATTCTTTATTTGTGACCATTTAAGTAATTGGGATTAATCTATGGCTGTAAACTCGACAGTAATACAATGCGAAAGAAGGGAAATATCAAAATTTTACTTGTAATACCGGTTCATGCATGGGAATGTGGGTTTGTAATTATGTAAAACACGGAGAGAAGAACTCTGCAACGAAAGTGCCTTGGCGGGAATAGAAAAGGTGGATCTGGCGGTCGAACTGAAAAAATCTTCTGTGTCATGAGTTAGTCGGTGGCTAGCACGCAAAGTGTTCTCATCCTGTGAACTGAACGAGGCAAGAAGAAATGCAAGATTGTATGACAGCCTCGAATGTGGACATAAATTGGCTTATTATTCATTCCATATTTAGGTTATCTCTGTACTACGAAAATCCGACGCTAAGAAGAGAATTTTCATAGCATGTAACACAAAAATAGACATGAATACTTTCGCCGCGTTTTTTGAATAGCATAGCAGTTGCGTACTGTGTAACCACATGGGCCAGTTAAGTGGTTTCTTTTTCAGTAATAAGTTTGTGTTCTGTACACTTTGTGTTGAGCCACCGTATTTTATCCTTAGTCGTTTACGTAGATAGGATCCTACCCCAAGTGTTACGACATTTCCGAGTATTGAATTTTATTAAGCTGAAAAGTCATTTCAGTATATTTTCACTGCAGTTAATAAACTTCGTGGAGTAGTAGATTTCATAATTATTAAGTGAACCCAAGTTTTGGAGTAATCCATGTATTTTTCTTAAAAGTATAGTTTAAGTGTCACCAAAATTAGAGTGCCAACAAAAGATTTGTAATATTCAGCTTAAAGATTACTCTTATTGAAATCTCTGTGTAGCATTACATTTTCATGAAGAAATGGTAGTGATTTATAATAGTTACTGGCTAATAGACTGTTAAGGGCCGGTAAAAGGATTAATTACTGTGCAAGTCTGGAAGTAACAATGATTATAGTTTCAGGCGTATATAGTTGATAGTGCTTCTCATAATGTATTGTAACTAAAATATCAGTCTCGATCTAAGACTGCTGTAAGATTGGTCTCTGGGTCCCCATGCTAATTGTTGAGCCAGATTTAATTTTCATATTACATCTACATCGTTAATGAAGTGCACTTGCCAACTCTCTAACATCTGTGTGTTGTGGTAAGCATCTGGCTACAGCTATTAAAACTATAACAGATCCAGATACCAAATGTTCCATTCTAGCTAACTAGTATAAATAAGTGAACACTCCTTGAGAATACAAATTACAGTAAGAATAGAGAGTGTAATTACCTGACAGCCATTTCAAGGACAGTATTTTCCATTAATTAAGCTGATAGAATAACCTACTATCCAAGTTAATAAGGCTCTGCAATTAGTGATTATCTACCTATAATAATCATGAGCTTTCTGCTTTAATATACAGATAGCTACTTTTATTGAGAGCGAGTTGTTGCAAAAACGGTTAAAATTTCTTCGGTGTTTTTCATGTCAAGCTACTGTTATACTGCTTGATATATTGGGTTATTGCTTAGTATATTATTGGCAAAATACAAGTTCAGTATCAAGTAAGGTCAATCATAATAGTCAACTTCCGTTATGAACCGTATGAGTACTTGGTACAACTTTGCCTGTTAGGCTTGCAACCGTTTCCCTTCGAGTAACTTCATTACTAATAGTACCTTGGGTCGATTCCTGTTTGTTCTGCTAATGCTTCCCATCAACAGAGAAGTTTAGAGAAATAAAAACAATCCAATACCGTTCCATTACGCACTATCATGGTCAAATAAGTATCCTTCCTCAGGAGTAACATTATCGGTGTACTGCTAATATAGCAGTAGCCAGTAATGTTATAATGTCACTACTAAGTCGCTTTCAGTTCTTGTTCAGTAGGTTTCACACCACACTCGATAACCCGAACCTGCTAGAAACTGCAGTTCAACAAGTTTTCAAGCAACATCTTGATGGTGTATTCTTCGATTAGTAAAATTGAGCACTTTTCTATTTGGAGGCGTAATATTCTTTTGTAACTGTAGGAGTCGGATATCCTTGGACATTTTACTGTCAGAAAGTCCCCCTCACGGGAACGTATTTTAGATACTGGGTCGGCAATATCCTGCTTCACCGTTTTAAGCAGGAGAACGGTGTCTCTCAAGGGAGTGTTTTTAGTGTAACGGCTTTCGCCGCAGCAATAAACGTTACTACGTCCGTGGTGAGAAGTTCCGTAGTGTTTTTCCTGTTCCTGAATGACTTCCCCCATGTTTTTCGTGTCCTTCAACCTTGCATCAGCTACTCGGCAATTCCATTTTGACAAACAGGCGGTTGACAGAATGGAAAACCACCATATGTTTTCAGTTCTCTTTCGAGGCAACAGTTCGTATTGATTTTAAAGGCTACGCTTAGCTTTTTAATTAACCTTTTTCAAAATTGAGAGATATCGTTATCACTTTTAAGTAAAAGATGTAATATTTTGGCCTCACTTTTGTTGAAAGAGTATAGTGGCTACTACACTTTAAGAAACTGAAATTACGTTGCCTCAAGGCATCAGTCATCCTAAAATGCGTCAGTCATATGTGTTGGAGTGCCGACAGGGCACGTCTGCTCCAATTTTATAAACCCTCTGTGCGACAAGACTTAATTGAGGATGCCTTATTTGTGGATCGGCAGAGCATTAATACCTCGAAATGCTGGATGCCGTTCACCACGAGCATCAGACGGTAACAATAGGGACTTACTGCACTAGCCCAGTTTCTACTTTTTGTGCGGAGACTAGTGAGCATACGCTATCTAGTCTACATCTTCTCTTCATCGCACACCAAGTGCAAAGGTCTCTGTCCGTTACAGAATCGCCAGTATTCATCTCTGTTGCCCATCCGTTGCTGGAACATCTGCTCTCTGAATATCAGTGTGCAACGAGGCTACTTGAAATTCGTGCGAAGGAGGGCCCTGAATTGTTACACGTGGAGGGTATTACGGTCCAAAGCCAGGAGTGGAATCAAGGACAATGAGGTCCACGTTCCTTTTTGAACTCTGTGGGTACAGCAAGTATTGTACTCCAGAACGTATTTTAGAAACTAAATATCACAGGATTTTAAATCGCCACCCGGATTTCGTTGGTAGTTACATTGATGGTTCTATACAAGGGGATTTTCTCGGCTGCTCCGCCGTGTGTCCTCGAAATTGTCGTTAGCGTAGGGCTCCCAGAGAAGTTCTCCGTTTACAGTGAGGAATTCGTTTGCTACCCTGCAGACACTGGAGCAAATGAGACTGCCTCGTGGCGATAAATTCCCCATATGTTGGTATTCCCAAAGTGCCCTTCTTGCTGTTGGTCAAATGTACCCGACGGATGTGTTGGTGAAAGACGTCCAGGACTCACTTCTTCTCTTCAAGGGCTGGAAATGGAAATAATTTTCTGCTGTGCTCCTGGGCACTTCGAGATCCGGGGAATCGAACTCGCTCATGTGGCTGCCAAGGAGACTAGTTCCCTTCCACCTCCTGCTCGCTATTCAGTCCTCCTATAGACAGTTACGAGGCTGCGGTCAGTGAAACATTCGGTGTGATATCAGTCTCTCCCAAGAGACCTGTCCTCCTTTTTAACTGATAAGTGAGAGCTGTTTGCTGATTTAAGGTTTTGTGTGCTGTTAGGACTCCTTCACAGAATATCGGTGGTTTCATCTTCCCCTACATATGAGTAGTCTCCCAGCCACCACTGTCTGACTGCCTTTTAAAGGTGCCTGCACTGGTTTTTTATCATTGTTCTTATGGGTCTTAAATTGTCAGTTTTGTGTTTTAAATCCTTGTTTGTTTATACAACTTGTTTTAAAAAGTTCTTGCTATTTTTTGTAATACTAACACAAATAAAAAAAAATAATAATCTTCGTCTACATCTACACACATACTCCGGAAGCCGCTGTACGGTCCATGGCAGAGGGTACCACGTACCATCACTGTCGTTCCCTCTCCTGTTCCACTCGCAAACAGAGTGTTGGTAAAACCACTGCCTATAAGCCTCCGTATGAGCCCTAATTTCTCTAATCCTTTCTTCATGGTCCTTATGCAACATTTACGTTAGCGGCAGTAGAATGGTACTGGTTCTGCAGTTGGCTTGAAATGCCTGTTCCTTAAATTTCCTTAATAGTGCCTCCCAAAAAGATTTTCGTCATCCTCCAGGGATTCCAATCTGAGTTCACGAAGCATTTCCGTAATACTTTCGTGGTGATCGAACTTACCTGTGAAAAGTCTGCCTGCACGCCTCTTTATGACTTTTATGGCTTCCTTTAAAGCCGGTCGGGGTGGCCGAGCGGTTCTAGGCGCTACAGTCTGGAACCGCGCAGGTTCGAATCCTGCCTCGGGCATGGATGTGTGTGATGTCCTTAGGTTAGTTAGTTTTAAGTAGTTCTACGTTCTAGGGGACTTATGACCTTAGAAGTTAAGTCCCATAGTGTTCAGAGCCTTCTTCCTTTAATCTGACCTGGTTGGGATCCCAAACACTTGAGATGTACTCAAGAACGGGTCTCACTAGAGTTCTATACGACGTCTCCTTCACAGATGAATTACAGCTTCGCGTAATTCTCCCAATAAAACGAAATCGACCATTCGCCTTCCATACAACCAATCTGACGTGATAGTTCCTTTTCATAAATGAACTAAGCAAACATGGGGTATTGCGAGTTAATAAGTGCAAAGAACGTATGAAATAGTAATATTGGAAACAAAGACACATTTATGCATTTTTAATTTATTTACTTAATTTTCGTATTGTAACGCCGGAAATGCATATACTCCTATTTCCATCTATTGTACTATTATTTTTTTTCCTTGTTTTGTTACCTCAAGATATGACATTTCTGTCTCTTTATATATTGTAATTGTTTTACTGTTTGTATATATATATTTATGCACTCATGTCGATGTATAATTGGTTTGTTTCGTAAATATTATTTGTATTTTTACGCTGGGTCTTGCCTAGGGAAAACTGCTATCGAACGATTACATCGATGGGTCGTGTGAAGAATCAAAGTGTGTAGGATCTTTGGTAGTGGTAACTCTGCCGCGTGGAGCGCGGGCGGAACAGAGTGAGAGTCTGGCGGGAGTAGCGAGTGGAGCAGGTGTTGTGTGACGCTCCCGCGAGTTGCCGCGCTTTCGGGGTTTGGCAGCATGTAATTGCGCTCGACTCGCGATGATAGTTTCTGACATGGTGTCGCGGACGGGAAGCATTAGCTGGCGCACATCAAGAGCCCGTTTCGCCTGGTGACCGTGTCGAGAAGAAGGCGCGCCAACATCCAGCTTCTGCAACAGCGACGGCCGACAATGAGCGACTGTCGCCACCTCCTCGATCGACGGCTTCAAACCTTCAATCAACCAACAAGGAAGACTAAAAGCACGTAAAGTTTCAGAACTGTATGGCAGACCTCAGCTTTTCAAATTGTTCCATTTGCCTCGCAAAATTACAGCAACTTAGCATGAACCTTTGTTGCTCATTGTCCCAATTGCATTGCCAAGCAGGGTCCCTTCCTTTTCCGAAATGAGTCCGAGGGTCGTTGAAATTCAAACGCCAGCATTAAAATAATATAATTAGATTTCACTGCTTTAATTTCAAAGTTCAGTAGCTGGCTACAATATTTAGGTTACACGAGCACAAATTTAGAGTGCGAGTTTTGTTAGCATATTTTAGCTTACCTGTGACTGCAGCTCAGCTTGGTACGTACTAAATTTTACTATTGTTAATAGTTCAGAATCATTTAGTTCAAGTTCAAAGTGAAATCTCTTGTTTCTAAATTGCGTAGAGTCAAGTTGCTTTTGAAATGATTGTTGAGGTAGTCCAAGACTAACCGTATTTTACTGGATTTCGATGTGCTTCAGAAAGAAAGCTCACTATTAACTTCAGTCACTAAATTAACTTTCGATTTTCCGGTTTTATTAATTCTTTTGCTAAATTAAGTCAGAGTGTAGCGAAATTTATTACTTCTGACAAACTTTCAGTTTTCACACTACACGTGTCAACCTTCAGTTGCCACGCTTCTAGTGTTAATTATATGTGTAATAACCTTCCTTTTTCAGTTACTATAGTAATTGTCCTTAGGACTGGCGACCGTGATTTCCCCCAAATCTCAAATATCTAATTACCGCTAGTTAATTGTTAACGTAACGGCCGCACATTTACTTTCTTTATTAACTTTACCCCTTTTCAAAATTAATTTCCACCAGTTTCATTTGCATTTTTCCTTTCATTTAGATGTAACCCTTTCCTCCCTCTTTACCGACAGGTTAACTTCGGTGACGATTGCTTTTCCAAAATTCCCATTAGGTACACGCGGTTTCATTTTTCACTGTCATTAAGGTCGATAAGTGAGGGGGAGGTTACACGTGGCGACCTGGTGACAGGACAATCTTCAGATTTGAGGTTGTTCTGGACACGAATTTTCTTTGGTGCAAATGTCGTAACAAAGTACTGGTTACGTACAGGCCGTTACGTCAGCGAGAATAAGTAGTTGGAGTAATCCTAATTATATTTGAGATTTGTCATTTATATTGAAAATTATTAAAATGAGTGAAGGCAACAATTACCAAAATTTGGTAGACTTGGATACGGAACAATCGGTCGAACAGTGGGAAACGCGCACGGCGGTTCCCATTGTTCAGGGGCAGGCGGCTAGCATGAAAGACGCGACCGCCGAAACGCAACAAAGAGCAGAAATGGAATTCCAAACTTTAGAAAATGTTTCGGAATCGGAAGCGAAAATCAAATCTGTACCCCTTGATGATGAATACGGGGGAACATGTATAGAGGAACCAGCTACGGAAGTAAAACCGGTAGTCTCCGGGAATTTAACTGATTTATTGAATGTTTTGATTAATGAAATCAAGAGTCAATCGGCAGAAATTATAGCTCTGTCTGCCAAGCAAGAAGCTCAGTCTGAAAAGATTGAACGAAAGCTAGACAATCAGAACAAAGCTATTAATGTTGTTAACAACAATGTTGGAGTTGTTAATACAAAAGTTGATAAAATCAAGGAAGATATTGTTGTAATTAATACCGAAATCGGTAATCTTAAACAGGAAATGATAGGCGTTCAGGCGGAAATTGCGAGCATAAATACTCGTTTTGATTCCGAAATTAGCAGAATCGAGAAAAGTGTAGGAGACGCAGTTGCTCCGATCATCGAGAATAAGGTGACGGAACAAATTCAATTAGTGAGAAAAGAGGATCATCAGAAGGTGGAAACTTTAAAGGCTTTAGTATCCGAAGTAGATACCAAAGTAACGAAGCAGGCTAATACCTGCGAAGAGAAAAAGAGGGAAGTGGAAACGCTTGCGACAACCACTTGCCAAGTGATTACGAGGGTGTCGGAATTAGAAAGGAAACTTGACGAAAAACAGAGCTATGTGCCAATCTGTGCACATAGTTCGGAGTTGTTGACGAAAGAGGAGCGGTTCGACCCCTTGAAAAAAGGCGGTATACACCCGACGGATTTCATTAAAAATTGTGAAAGAGTTTTACCCAGATCATGGACTAATGAGAGAAAAATTAATGCGGTTATTGATGTGTTGGCTGGTGATGCCAAGCGTTGGGGCTTAAACCTCGACATTACGAACCTGACTTTTGACGAGTTTAAAAATTTGTTTCTGGCTGAATACTGGTCAGAGCAAAAACAGCAAAGTGTCTGGCGCGAATTTGTCGTATCGAGGCCTTTCGATGCGAATTCGCGCGGTTCGATGAGGGAGTTTTGTGAGGGCTGGATCCGCAAGTTGGAATATTTGCGTGACCGCCGCTCGGAATCCGAAATTGTCTGGGAACTCTACATGAAGCTTCCAGATGATACAAAACGCTACATAGGAAGCAATTACAGGACAATCAATGATTTCCTGGAAAGAGTGGAGGACGAGGACAATTGGCGCAATAATCGCGACAGTGGTAGAGGCCGTGGTAACAACAACGGGTACCACAACAACCACACCAACGATAACCATGGGAATAATGCATACCGCAACCATGGCAGCAATAACAATAATGGTTCGGACCGTAATAACAATCGGTACAATGCAAATAATAACCGGAATGACGGAAACCAGTGTCATACTAGCGTGATACGGGCTGCGCAGAATAGTAATAACGCCAGAGGGTGTGACCAACCGCCTCAGCAGCATCCGGGGAGCGTATCTGCTGGGACGAGACAGGGAAACCATTAGCCGCGCCGGTGAGGGGCCGAGCGGGCGTGGAGAAATTTTGGCGGCCCAATAACAGGAGAAAACCCAGGTATCGTCATTATGAAAATTCCGTGTGGAATAATCAACGGCGGGAGAGTGTGCCAGTGTTAAGAGAAAGGAGTGCGCCCACAAGTAGTAGATCAGCAGTATACACGGCAGTAGGTAGTACATTCACTGTCAGTGAGAACAATTTAAGTAGTGTTCCGGAAATCGATTATAAAGTGGCAGCTGTAATACCCACAGCGGAACTGGAGATTGAGTTTAAGAATGATTCGCAATTGTTTAGAGAAGATCAGATGTCGGATAAAACGTCCGTCATTGAGCGAGGGGATGCAGAGAGGGATGAGGTCTGGTTAAGGCAGTTCGGTCGCTTATACGACGAACTAAGAGATTATAGGGGTCTGTATGGGAGAAGTGTTTATGGGGAGCGCGTGCAGTATTTGCCGCGTCTCGTCCCACAGGAAGATAGTATTTGTGAAGTGATTGAAAGTTCTGGCCCTAACCGGCAGACTTTACCAGAAATAGTTGATGTTAATGGGCAGCACGAGCAAGATTCGTCGTGTTTCGTCCCGCAGGAGTTAGATGTTGAAGGAGTAACGGAAAGTTCTGGCCCTAACCGGCAGACTTTACCGAAAGTTATAGTGGTAGAAGTAGCCGACCCATACGACGCAAACCTCCAGTTTAAACATTGCGAGAGTATTAAGGGGAAAGATTACGAAAATTTTAGTGATAGCCGGACACAATTGGTAGAAAAGCACATAGATTTCAGCGTGTATGAGGTTAGAGCTGACGTTATGCGGTCAGACGGTAGCAGTGTGGGTTGCGCAGATCCAGAGGAAGTAATTTCAGATGCGACTGGGCACATTCCTCCAGGTAGATTGGCAGATGAGATCAATCTGACCAAAGTGGAATCAACGAAGGTGACAATTAGTGAATTGATAGCAAAGCAACACTCACTAGTTGACGAGTTACAGGAAAAGGTTTCGGTATTGGAGGCGAAGCTAGAGACTAAGCCTCAGGACAAACGTGTTGAAATTAAAACTGGATTTGAACAGAGGCTGAAAAAGCCGCCAGATAAGCCGGATTTAGGATCAAAGCCGGATGGTTTTTTCTGGAATGACCTGGATATAGACGAGGATTTACTGTGGGAAAATAAAGAAACAGTCGAGGACAAGTGTAGACAGATAGTAGTGTCCGTTAATATGCACGACCTACAACTAAACGTGTTGATTGACACCGGGGCAGAATTGAGTGCTGTATCTGGGAAAATATTTGAGTTACTGAAAGACAGACCTGGCATCGTAGTTATGCCAGTAACAGGAGTGAAAATTATCGGTGCTACTGGGAAGGCCAGTAAACCGGCCACAAAACAGATTTTTGTCAACTTCGAGATATGTGGGGCACGATTTGAACAAGAGTTTGTCGTCGTGCCAGACTTAACTACGGAAGTCATTATCGGGTTAGATTGGCTATTAAAGTACCGTGCAGTGATTAACTGCGAAAGCAAAACTTTGACATGTATGTCACTAGATAAAACAATGGTAGTTGGTTTTGACGAGGCAGGAGACGGTGTGCATAGGCAATACCAGCCTATACACATTGTTAACTGGCCGGATGGTATTGACGTAGGTATGAATCTGAACTACTGTAATGTGAAGAATCTCGGCATTGACAATAATGTAGAAAGTGAATTGGAAAGTATTGTAGAAGGTGTGTCAAACGTAACACACGAACAAAGACGAGGCCGACTTTCCCGTACCTACTGCCATCACAACCATAGGGCATGGGGTAAATATGAAGCAGAATTTAAGAGAATTATGAACACCTTGAGACATGAATCTACGGGATTTTCTCCAGAGGAAATCCTGTTGGATGACAGAAGTAAAAGTTTAGTGGAAGTGATAATCAAATTCCCTCCACGGATTGACATTAGTATTGGTGTGAAAAAAGATCGTTTGCGAGAAGTAACGAAGCTAAAAGCTGATGCTCGCATACGTCGTCATGACGCTAAAGCGCGTTTTGCTAAGTTTGCAATCGGAGACTTAGTACTTGTAAAAGCTCATGAGAAATCGAGCGAGATAGACCATGAAAACTCTAAATTTAAGTTTGTTTATAATGGACCATATAAAGTCATTGGTATGCCTCACACAAATGCTTACGGAATATTGTAGACTTGAAATTGTACCAACCTAGGATCGATTAATACCACACAATGGGTAATTTATACAGTATGTAAAATAGAGTGTAAGATTTAACGATTTGCTAGATTGCCATGCTTTTGACTGACCAAGGTCATTAAAGAAGTTGTAAATAATAAGTAATTAATTTTGATTAATCAATTTAATTTTAATCAATTTAATCATGATCTAATCAACTGAAAAATCCAAGCTGCTAGTTTAAGTTTTCAGCTGAGTCACAGTAGATTAAGGAATGTAAATATGATTTTGTAAATAGCTGTAAGATTTCATGAATATGTGATTTACTAGTCATTGCCGATGTACTTAGACGCTGTTTTAAGTTTCAGGCTAGTACATGCGTGTGATGATGGACAGTGTTGAGTTATCCACTGTGATAGTGTTTATGGACTCCTTGAGATTACTCGGGAGTGAGTTTTTCCGAAAGAATTCAGTGAAACGGACGTTCTGGAAACGCCATCACAAGGGCGAGTGAGATCAAGCGTGCCGCACACGCGGGCGCAACAATACTGGCGAGGCGAGCCGCTGTCGGCTCTTGTGCCGCTGTTGGCTCTTGGGCCGCTGTCGGCATTCTTTGTACTTGCGAGTACGGAAGGCGGAATTGTTTTTCTTCCTGGACAGCTGAAAGACTTCTGCTGTCAATATTTATGTTTTTTTCGATCTACTGAATATTATTTTCTTGTTTAGCGTTAAGTGGAATCTCATGACGAGATATTAATTATGAAAAGGTTATGTAAAAATGTGTATTCTATGTAATTAATTATTAATTTGCGTATTTTGATCTACCTGTTTTTATGACCATGTACTCTGATTAATTTTGCAAATAGTATTCCATTTCTCATAGTGTTACGAATTTTAATGATTTTGGAATAGCTAAACCATTTTCTATATCTTCTATGAATTTTAATATGTTGTCAACCTGTTTTATTTTGTGCAAGATGACAGAGTGGAATAAGATTAGGAGTGTCCCCACTCAATTATTATGGTCTAAAAATTGATTTATGATTAATTAGACGAATGCTAAATTTTGTTGATGTTTTGAGCATATGCATTTCCGCTGTTTCTTTTTTGGGACATTTTCTGAGTCTGTTTACGTTACACGAACATCCTCAGACAATGTGGGGCACGTGTAACGCCGGAAATGCATATACTCCTATTTCCATCTATTGTACTATTATTTTTTTTCCTTGTTTTGTTACCTCAAGATATGACATTTCTGTCTCTTTATATATTGTAATTGTTTTACTGTTTGTGTATATATATTTATGCACTCATGTCGATGTATAATTGGTTTGTTTCGTAAATATTATTTGTATTTTTACGCTGGGTCTTGCCTAGGGAAAACTGCTATCGAACGATTACATCGATGGGTCGTGTGAAGAATCAAAGTGTGTAGGATCTTTGGTAGTGTTAACTCTGCCGCGTGGAGCGCGGGCGGAACAGAGTGAGAGTCTGGCGGGAGTAGCGAGTGGAGCAGGTGTTGTGTGACGCTCCCGCGAGTTGCCGCGCTTTCGGGGTTTGGCAGCATGTAATTGCGCTCGACTCGCGATGATAGTTTCTGACATGGTGTCGCGGACGGGAAGCATTAGCTGGCGCACATCAAGAGCCCGTTTCGCCTGGTGACCGTGTCGAGAAGAAGGCGCGCCAACATCCAGCTTCTGCAACAGCGACGGCCGACAATGAGCGACTGTCGCCACCTCCTCGATCGACGGCTTCAAACCTTCAATCAACCAACAAGGAAGACTAAAAGCACGTAAAGTTTCAGAACTGTATGGCAGACCTCAGCTTTTCAAATTGTTCCATTTGCCTCGCAAAATTACAGCAACTTAGCATGAACCTTTGTTGCTCATTGTCCCAATTGCATTGCCAAGCAGGGTCCCTTCCTTTTCCGAAATGAGTCCGAGGGTCGTTGAAATTCAAACGCCAGCATTAAAATAATATAATTAGATTTCACTGCTTTAATTTCAAAGTTCAGTAGCTGGCTACAATATTTAGGTTACACGAGCACAAATTTAGAGTGCGAGTTTTGTTAGCATATTTTAGCTTACCTGTGACTGCAGCTCAGCTTGGTACGTACTAAATTTTACTATTGTTAATAGTTCAGAATCATTTAGTTCAAGTTCAAAGTGAAATCTCTTGTTTCTAAATTGCGTAGAGTCAAGTTGCTTTTGAAATGATTGTTGAGGTAGTCCAAGACTAACCGTATTTTACTGGATTTCGATGTGCTTCAGAAAGAAAGCTCACTATTAACTTCAGTCACTAAATTAACTTTCGATTTTCCGGTTTTATTAATTCTTTTGCTAAATTAAGTCAGAGTGTAGCGAAATTTATTACTTCTGACAAACTTTCAGTTTTCACACTACACGTGTCAACCTTCAGTTGCCACGCTTCTAGTGTTAATTATATGTGTAATAACCTTCCTTTTTCAGTTACTATAGTAATTGTCCTTAGGACTGGCGACCGTGATTTCCCCCAAATCTCAAATATCTAATTACCGCTAGTTAATTGTTAACGTAACGGCCGCACATTTACTTTCTTTATTAACTTTACCCCTTTTCAAAATTAATTTCCACCAGTTTCATTTGCATTTTTCCTTTCATTTAGATGTAACCCTTTCCTCCCTCTTTACCGACAGGTTAACTTCGGTGACGATTGCTTTTCCAAAATTCCCATTAGGTACACGCGGTTTCATTTTTCACTGTCATTAAGGTCGATAAGTGAGGGGGAGGTTACAGTATGACATACATTGAGGTTTTTAGTCACAAGAGTAGACAAATATGTACAACGATTACTAAAGCACTGTACCTGAACACTTCAGCATAGCTCTCCAGAATGATATATCACGAATGGCAGTAGTTATAGGTGAATATCGCTGCCTTTTATGTAATGTATCACACTACTCGTCACCGTCAGGATAACTCCTAAGGACTCTTGTAGACACGTGCGAAGCATGTTGATACAACATGAGGAACTGTCAGTTGTTCGGCACCACAGTCACAAGATGGTAATGACGAT